>NC_132922.1:13360714-14610714 GCF_047675955.1 Chlorocebus sabaeus
CTGGGCACCTGCTGGTTAACTTTCTGGTGGTCCCCAGCCCTTTGGTCTGACCCCGCCCCGTGCCACCCTCAGTACCTGCAGGAGATGGAAGACCTGCGGCTCAAGCACCGCACACTGCAGAAGGATTGTGACCTGTACAAGCACCGCATGGCCACTGTCCTGGCCCAGCTGGAGGAGATTGAGAAGGAGCGAGACCAGGTGAGCCCAGCCTGCTGTGTACGAGGCCCTGGGCCAGTTGCTGCTTCTCATATGGGAGGAGATGAGAAGCAATGGAGGGGACTAGAAGGGTAGAAAGAGAGGTTAGCAGCTCCCTGGTGGGTTAGCACAGGGCACAAAGGCTGGGGGAACAGACAGGGGACCTGGAGCCCTTGAGATACCAACCTTACACCCTGGACCCACTGGCCTCGTCTGAGCTCCTATGGCAGTTACAGAAGCTGGTCCTGGTGTCTTCATTTCTGAATATCCGTTGTTCTGTCCATCTCAGAGACAAGGCCAGTACAGAGGAGGTGCTTACAAATAGAAGCCGATGAAGAAATTCTCAAAAGTTTTGGCTCTCCGTCCCTGGGCACTATGACCCTTGTCTCCTGCCAAGGTTGTAGGGTGGGCTGAGGACCTCCATCCAGTGTCACCAGGTTCCATGTGCAGTGGGGGAGGGCAGGAGATTGTTATTCTTGACCAAGTGTGAATCCCACTAGAGGAGTTGAAGTCTACATATTGTTATTATTATTATTACTTTTTGAGACTGAGTCTAGCTCTGTTGCCCAGGCTGGAGTGCAATAGTGCCATCTCAGCTCACTGCGGTCTTCAGCTCCCGGGTTCAAGTGATTCTCCTGCCTCAGCCTCCCAAGTAGCTGGTATGACAGGCATGCCACCACGCCCGGCTAATTTTTGTATGTTTAGTAGAGACAGGGTCTCACCATATTCACCAGGCTGGTCTTGAACTCTTGGGCTCAATTGATCCACCCACCTCAGCCTCCCAAAGCGCTGGGATTACAGGCGTGAGCCACCATGCCCAGCCGAAGTCTACATATTAGAAATGCCCTCAGAATCCCCTGGCAAGCTTGAAAGTGCAAAATTGGGGCTTCATTCTCCAGATGTTCTCATTCAGGTGGTCTGGGGTGGGCCCCAGGAATCTGCATTTTATGGGGCTGCCCTCAGCTCTCTCTGAGGCGTGGCTGTCAGGTCTGGACCATGGGTCTAGATCTAGAGCCCCTGGTCTCCACTGTGGATGCAATGGGCTGGGTTTGACTCCCGGCTTCTCCACCAACTGGGATGCTGGGAGTGAAGCCCCTGGCACACAGCAGGTCTCGTGGAAAAGTTTTCATTTCTTGGTGAAATGGTGAGAGCCTGGATTCTGCAAATGGACTGCCCGATTTGAATCCCAGCTCTCTCTCTCCTGGCTTGGTTTCCCCAATCTGCAGAATGAGAATAATGATATTAATAGTATCTCACTAAGCCAGTTAGTATGAAGATATTTAAATGAGCTGATATTTAGCTCAGGGCCCAGCACACAGTGCTCAGTAAGTGATAGCTGCCGTTCTCCTTACTGTCCCCATTCTCCAAGTCATAGGCCAGGACAGCTGGGCCAGGGTGACTCCTTCAGCTGCTGCCTCCCCTCCCCCAACCCTAGGCCATCCAGAGCCGTGACCGGATCCAGTTGCAGTACTCACAGAGCCTCATCGAGAAGGACCAGTACCGCAAGCAGGTGCGGGGCCTGGAGGCAGAGCGGGATGAGCTGCTGACGACACTCACCAGCCTGGAGGGCACCAAGGCTCTGCTGGAGGTGCAGCTGCAGCGGGCCCAGGGTGGCACCTGCCTCAAGGTGAGCGGGTCAGGACTGTGGGAGTCCTGGTGGGAAGGCTGGGGTCCAGGCAGGAGCTCTTGGCCAGGGCTGGGAACATGCCGGCCCTGGTGGGAGACCTCAGCTGGGGGAGGAAGCTTGGGGGAAGTGGTAAGAGCCCTCAGTTAGGAGTGGGAACTTGAACCCAGGCTGGGCTGGGTGTGGGCTGGTGAGCAGGCAGGGGGCATGTTGGTCTCTGAGTTTCTGGGGTTGCTTCTGGGACACTAAGAATAGTTTGGAGCTGGTCTTTGCATTTAGCTGGGGAAAGCTGGCTGCCCGAAGGCCTGTGTGCTTGTTAGAATGCAAAGCCTGAGCCTCAGAGACCAGCTAGTCAGGACTAACATGAGCCTAAGCATCCCTCAGAGACCAACCGGTCTAATCCTCTCATTGCACGGGGCCCAGAGAGGGTCAGGGGCTTGCCCAAGGCCACACAGCCAGCTGGCACTGGAGCTGGAGTCCCAGACACATTGTAAATTGGATCGTGGTCCTCAGGCTGCAGCTGGGAGCTCTGCTTTTCCCTCTTTTTTTTTTTTTTTTTTTGGAGACGTAATCTTGCTGTGTCACCCAGGCTGGATCCCAGGTTAAAGCTATTCTTGTCCCTCAGCCTCCCTAGTAGCTGGGATTACAGGTGCCTGCCACCACGCCCAGCTAAGTTTTTTGTATTTTCAGTAGAGGTGGGGGTTTCACCATGTTGGCCAGGCTGGTTTCAAACTTCTAACCTCAACAGATCCTCCTGCCTCAGCCTTCCAAAGTGCTGGGACCTGCTTTTTCTCTTTCTTTTTTTTCTTTTTTGAGACGGAGTCTCGCTCTGTCGCCCAGGCTGGAGTGCAGTGGCGCGATCTCAGCTCGCTGCAGGCTCCTCCCCTCCCCGGGTTCATGCCATTCTTCTGCCTCAGCCTCCCAAGTAGCTGGGACTACAGGAACCCGCCACCTCGCCTGGCTAATTTTTTGTGTTTTTAATAGAGACGAGGTTTCACCATGTTAGCCAGGATGGTCTCGATCTCCTGACCTCGTGATCCGCCTGCCTCAGCCTCCCAAAGTGCTGGGATTACAGGCATGAGCCACCGCGCCCGGCCCCAGCCTGCTTTTTTTTATTTTGAGTTGCCTGACAGTGAGCTCTGCAGGTTGGTGTTTGAAGCATTGGGGCCCGGAGGAATATATAGGAAAAGTCAGCATTAATCCATGACTTGTTTTTTTTAAACCCCCAGTGGCTTTTTTGCTGTCTGGTAAAGACAGAGTCCCTTTTCATGGCCAAGAGGCCCTGCGGATGGGATTCCTTTTGTCCTCTCACCTGGTTCTGTGGGTTACAGCCTTTCAACTGGAATGCATCACAGTCCTGCCTCAGGGCCTTTGCACATGCCATTGGTCTGCCTGGACCATCCCAACTGGACCTACTTAGTGCCTGTATACCCTTGAGTTCTCAGTTCAAACCACAGTTTCTTTGGAGAGTACTTGGACTCCCAGGCTGGATGGGGTATTTGTATGTTTTCCACACCCCAGGCACCTTCCTTTTGCTGTCGTCTTAGCTTGAGGCTATTTTGTTCACATGTCTCTTGGTTTACAGTTTGTTTCCCTGTCTAGGCTGTGAGCTCCCTGAGGACAGCGATCTGTCCCTGTGCTGGCACATGGCAGGTGCTCAGTAAAGGACTGACTGTCCTGGGCCTAGCACTGCTCACCTCCTTCCTCCCCTCTCCCTCTTCCAGGCCTGTGCCTCCTCCCATTCCCTGTGCTCCAACCTCAGCAGCACTTGGAGCCTGAGCGAGTTCCCCTCCCCTCTGGGAGGCCCAGAAGCACCTGGGGAGGCCGCTGTCATGGGGGGACCTGAACCTCACAACTCGGTAAGACAACTGCCCTATCCCAAATAAGGGGGGATGCTGCTGTAGCATTATTACTAACGTAGAGAGTGCGTTCTGAAGGATCATTTCACAGGTGAGGACACTGAGGCGCAGGGAGGTCAAGTACTTTACTGAAGCTCACCCAGAACCATTTCCTTGCTAGGCCCGGGTGCCAGGAGGCCTGGGGAGCCACCCACACACTGTAATGTAGACCCCATTCCTCTGTTTTGGGCCCTAGTTCTCATCTGTGGAATGGGCACAAACCAGGTGTGCTGAGGACTGGGGTGGTGCTGAGCAGTGGGGGTGACCCAGGCCCTGTCATGGCATTGCAGGAGGAAGCCACAGACAGTGAAAAGGAGATCAACCGGCTGTCCATCCTGCCTTTCCCCCCGAGTGCTGGCTCCATCCTCCGCCGGCAGCGTGAGGAGGACCCCACACCCCCTAAGAGGTGAGATGGCTGGGGATAGCAGTAGATACCCAGGGAGGTGGGGCTGCTGTGTCCTGAACAGCCACCTCCCAGAATCTGCAATGCCAAAGTCAGGTCCAGGCAGGCACTTCCCTTTATTGCCCTCAGATGGCTGGAGCTCTGGAAACCCAGGCCCTGTGAGTCACAGGGGCGACCAAGGTTAGGGTTAAGACAAGGCCGATGGGCAGAGCGAACTCAGTCCTAGCCAAGCATCCAGGCAGGAGAGTCACTGGGGGTCAAGCCTCGAAGATCCTATATCCAAGGAGAAGCTTGATGGTGCAGGACTAGGGGGCGTGGAGAATGTTTCAAGGTGTCAGGGACCTCGAGCAAGAAAGCCAGGCCTCAGGTCTGGGCATCAGCAGCAAATAGGGACCAGAAAATAGGGACCAAGGCGCACCCTCTGGTAGCAAGACCAAGGGCGGGAGATAGCCTGCCTCCTGGGGCGCGATCCCTGTCACTGCTTTTCCCCTGTAAGCAGCCCTTGATTTATTCCTTTACTGGTGAGAGGCTGGGCCTGGGAGGCTGTGGTCAGTATGGCCTTGGTCTGTGTGAATCTGTCCCAAGGAGGCATCTGATGAGGAGGCCATGGTTTAATTTAGGAGGCGTACCTGGGAGCCACAAACCACAAAGGTGGCAAGTGAGGGTGAGGTGAGGGGTGAGAGGTCAGGGGTGGCTTCCAGGAGGAGGTGGCATTGAAAGAGCTGGCTTTGAAGGGCATGCCAGGGCATTGTAGGTGGAACAACACTGGACAGAGGCCAAGACATTAACTTCTTGCCCTGTGAGTTTAGGGGAGCCAGGTGGCATGGATGCCCTGTACCTGGGACCCCGCCTTGAGTCCAGCCTGCATTTGCTTGGGGGCTGTGAGACCTTTATCTGGTGTGGGGGCAGGAGGAGGGAACAGGGCAGAGTGCCCACCATGCCTCACCTCCTGCCCCCTCCCTGCCCCCTCCCTGCCCTTTCTCTGCCCAGATCCTTCAGCAGCATGTCAGACATCACAGGTAACAGCCCTTGGGTTCCATGGGGAGGGCTCCTCTGGGGAGGGGGAGGCGGCTTTGCAGTCCACCTGAAGCCTGCCACCTGTGCTACCCTTGGCCTGCATCCCCTTCCCTGAAGCCCCACTGTGGCCCCTGCCAGGCAGGAAGGTTGTGCTTGGGAGGCCCCTGGGGGCTTTGGTTCTGGCCTCTCACCCTGAGCCCAGTCCTAGGCCTCACTCTTGTTCCTGGCTGTGATGTACGAGGCTCTTCAGTTCTGGGCCACCTTTCACCCTCTTCCAGGAAACTGCGGGGTCACCCTGGTGGGCCCTGACCTGTCTCTGAGCCCAGTGGGTCTGATGTGTTCCTAGGGCCTCCAACCTGCCAAGGCCCCTCGGGTCCTGGGCTGGAGGGGGTCAGCCCTGGTCATGGACCCTGGTCATCCCTGTTTCCCAGTCCCAGACCCCTGAACCTTGTTCTTTTTCCCCAGGGAGTGTGACACTTAAGCCCTGGTCCCCTGGCCTCTCTTCATCCTCGTCCTCCGACAGCGTGTGGCCTTTGGGAAAGCCGGAAGGCCTCCTGGCTCGGGGCTGTGGCCTGGACCTCCTCAACAGGTACTGTAGCTGCCTGTGGTGGGTGGAGCTGGGGTGATTGCTTGAGAGGGGAACAGGAGTGAGGTGGGAGGAGCAACTGCCTCACCCCTGTTTTATGCAACTGTCTGAAGATTAAGGTCTGTAGACACTGGCAGCCCTTGGATTCAAATCCTGCCGCTGCTCTTGATTATCCCTGTAACTTGGGTGGTCCCTTCACCTCTGTGGGCCTCCATTTCCTGAGTAGCTAAAGGGAGATAATGACCCGTTTTGCATGGAGGTCTTTTGAGGGCTCTGCTCACAGAAGCAAAGCACCCAGCTCTGCCAGGCACATAGCAGGTGCTTAGTGATAGTTGTCACTACAAGCTATCCTTGTCCCAGTGTCGTGCCTGTCAGTCCCTTGGCTCTGAGTCCCTGGGACTGAGCCACCCAGCAAAGTTTCATGCTGTGGGTGGGCTTGGGTCTCCTCAGGAGCCCCTGTGACTGGGCCAGCCACAGGCCCGTAACAGGAGTCACAAAGCCCATTAGCACAGAGTGCACTGTAGGCGACGTGCTGTCGGTGTGGCCGGTGCGTGGCCTCTGTTCACACTTGCCAGTGTATCTAAGGAGGGGTGAGGCACAGCGGGGGCTGCACTGCCATTGTGGTCTTGGAACTCGGCTGTGAGGAGAGGGCAGGTAGGGAGAGCATCCGGTGACTGTGGAGGAGGAGGGAGGGGGAAGGGTGAAAATCAAGGCTTCCTGAGTCAGGCCGGGAAAGTGTGGACTTTGGCTTGTACACTCTGGGAAATGTGGGAGGGTTTAGTTATTAACTGCAAGGCCAGCTGCTGGCCGTTTTACAGCATGCTGTTTGTCCTGGGAGTAGGCATAATTACGATTATCTCTGTTCCATAGAGGAGGTAACTGGGGCTCAGAGAGGTTAAGCAACTTGCCCAGGGTCCCACAGTTGGGAAGTACCAGGTCTGGGTTCGTAGTGACCTGATCAGATTTGGGTTTTGGAAAGGGCGTAGGAAACGTGAATTGTCAGCGCTGGAATGTGGGGGTGTTGGCTGCAGAGGGACGGGTCACGCAGTAGATCAGTGCAGCATTGGACCGGGGCCTCTGGCCTCCGGAGTGGCTTTGTCAGGCCAGTGTGCAGGCCCTGCCCCCACCTGGCCCCCGGCAGTGGGCCCAGCGAGACATTGTTTTTGCCTGTGCAGGACGTGCTTCTCGGGGAAGGGGTGGAGGTGCCTCCCTTCCTGCTCGCCTCGGCCCTTCCTCCCTTCCTCCAGTTTGGGCTGCAGCAGGGGTCCTGGCTGCTGTCCAGGGGGCGCCAGCATGCAGCCAGGGAGCAGGAGCCTCTGTCCCAGCCCCGCCCAGGCCCCACGGTCACATGGGGCCACTTCTGCTGCCCATGCTGTTCCTGGGGAGGAGAGAGGATCCTGGGAAAGAACACAGGCTGGGGAGGGCGCAGAGGTGGTGGACCGAGAGAGAGAGAGCGAGCGAGCGAGAGAGAATGAGAGAGAGAGAGAGAGAGAGAGAGAGAGAGAGGCGGACAGGTGGGGAGGGAGATGAGGGCCCAGATAGGGCCCAGGTCTGGGCAACTTGCATGTCTCCTGGGGTTGTGTTGTGGTGAGGTAGGAAGAACCGACTTTGGTGCCAGCACTTGCTACTGTGGGACCTTGGGCAAGTCTCTGAATTTCCCAGTGCCTCAGTTTCCTGCTCTGTAAA
The DNA here is from genome assembly GCF_047675955.1 of Chlorocebus sabaeus. Classification (NCBI taxonomy): domain Eukaryota; kingdom Metazoa; phylum Chordata; class Mammalia; order Primates; family Cercopithecidae; genus Chlorocebus; species Chlorocebus sabaeus. The sequence continues at coordinate 13,368,124 of NC_132922.1, forward strand.
ATGGGCTCACATAGTGCCTGTCCCTTAGAGTCACTGTGGGGGTTCCAGTATCCCTTCTAGAATGCTTAGCACACTCAAAGTGGATGTCAGCATATACTCACGGTTAGCTATGATTATTGTCGCCATTGTTATTTAACCCCCAGAGCAGCTCTGCAGGGCTGGAATTTTAACCTGGTTACACAGACCAGGACACTGAAGTGCAGAGACAGTTAGAAATTGGTCCCAAGGGCCGTGCGCAGTGGCTCACGCCTATAATCCTAGCACTTTGGGAGACTGAGGCAGGCGGATCACGAGGTCAGGAGATCGAGACCATCCTGGCTAACACGGTGAAACCCCGTCTCTACTAAAAACACAAAAAGTTAGCCAGGCATGGTGGCGGGCTTCTGTAGTCCCAGCTACTCGGGAGGCTGAGGCAGGAGAATGGCGTGAACCCAGGAGGCGGAGCTTGCAGTGAGCCGAGATCGCACCACTGCACTCCAGCCTGGGCGACAGAGCGAGACTCTGTCTCAAAAACAGAAATTGGTCCCAAGTCACAGGCCCCTTGGAGCTGGTTGAGGATTCTGACGTGCCTTCCCCCTGTCTCAGCTGCTGGAGATCTCACATCTGTGTTGTGTGTCCACTGTGTGCTGGGCACCATGTTGCGCATTTTCTCTCCTCTTTCCCATTTCCTGCCCATCTCTTGCCCTCAGCCTCTGCCCTGTCGTTCCCAGCTCCTGGAGCCTGAGTGCCGGGAGGGGATGGTGGATAGTGGGGGACTGGGGCAGGCAGGGGGATGGGCTGACAGATAGCCAGGTTGGGGACAGCAAGGGAGAGCTCATGGGGCAAGTGAGGTGCTGGGTGAGAGGGGCAGGGCATGGAGAGCATTGGAGGGTGTCGGGGTGCTGTCTCCCCAGCATAGCCCCGCCACTGCCCCAGCTCGCTCACGTGGCCCCAGGGGATCTCTGGCACTTTCTGTCCTTGCAAAGAGAAGGTTCCCATAAGTCATTGCCTGGCTCCATGGCCTACTAGCTGTGCCATTCTTGGCAAGTTAAATTTCCTGTGCCTCAGTTTCCCTTATCTCAACCATCGGGTTGTCAGGAGGATTGACTGAGGTGATCTGTGTGGCATGCTTCAGTCTAAGCATCAGGTCCCTGACCTGGTACCAAGCAGGCATGCAGACTACTCAGAGATCTTCCCACAGGGCCCTGGGGGACACTCACTGAGGCCATGTGGCCCGTCACTGCTCAGAGCTGGCAGAGCTGGCAGACTTGCCCCATTCCTGTCTGCCTGTGACCTGACCTGACTCGGGGCGGGTGGCCGGGAGCAGGTGGCTGGGGACACCGTGCTTCCTAGCACCCCACAGGCAGCCAGCTGGTCAGCCAGTCCCAGGAGCGGGGAGCAGGTAGCCCCTCTCCCTGCCATGTTATTTCTCTACCCCTCCTGCTTGTCTCTACCTCTCCTGCTGAGGCGGGGGTGCTGGGAGGGACCCTATCTGGACCCTGCTCCTGGCAAGCCCCCAGGTGGGCTCTGCAGACTCCGAGGATGCTGGGAGTGGGTATTCCTGATCTGCGGAGTCTCAGAGAAGTCACTGGTTCTTTGAGGAGGTTTGCAAGGGTGTCCTGGAGGAGGGGGTGCCTGAACTGGGTCTTCAGGGATCTGTAGCAGTTGTCAAGAAGAGCCTGAAAAACCTGTGGTCAAGGATGGGGTCAGCCTTGATACTTGCATTGCAGAGGGGAGGGGTGTGGGGGAGGGAGCGAGTAGAGGTGGGTGGGGTGGGTGGGGTGGGTGGGGTGGGTGGGGTTGGCAGAAGAGCCTGGGTTCCGGCTGCTCACTGGGCCCTGGTCTGGGGAGGCCGTGATGGTCAGTTGCCTGTGGGTTTGAAACAGGTGGGAAACTGAGGCGAGAGAGGTGATTTGTTATGAATTACACCTGGTGCCAGTCAATGTTTAGTTTTGACAGAGCACTTAGTGTCTCCTGGGCCCTGTTCTGAGAGCTGCCCATGTCTAAACTCAGCGAGTAGCCAGAGAGGTAGGTGGAGCTGAGGCTCAGCGGCTGAGCGGCCTGGCCATTTGACCCCAGAGTTCCTGCTGGCGCCCTGCGTGCTGTGCTTCTCAGACCATCTGACCACAACCCACAGTGAGAGAAACCTGGTACACACGCCTGGAACAAAAAAGTCATGAGATAATAATTGGATTTACCTGGGGTGGGGGATAGCCTTGTACTTTCTATTCCATTGCATTATCTAGCTGTGCCAGTCACAACCCAGGGAATGTCACCACCCACTAAGGGCCAGGCCTGCAGTTTGGAGGCCCCAGAGCTCTCTGGTATCCCCCTCTCCCTGCATTATCTTTTATTCATGTGCCCCCCCGCCCACACCCACAGAGGGCAGGGGGTGCCACTGTCAGCCTCGTGTTATGCATGCGGTAACTGATGCCCAGCCACCGGCTCATTTGCCCAGGCTAGGGTACAGTTTACCCTGGGGTTTGGAGCGGACCGTGTGCTCCAGCCACACACCCAGGGCCAGCATAGCCAGGCTGGGTCTCAGGCCTGCCACCATTCCATGCCACCTCGATGCAGCCAGGACATGAGCACTGAATCATGCCTCCCATGCCTGCATCTGCCCAGCCCCTTGGCCTGGCTCTGTGTCTTACCTGAGGGGCAGGGCTGCTCCCCAGCGGTGCTGATTGGGTGAAGGTCCTTGCAGCCTCGCCCTCCCCAGGCTGGCAGCAGGGGGCAGTGCAGCTGTGTCTGGGCTGCAGCTCCTGGGTGGATGTAGATGCTTTGCCCTGCTGCCTCTCCAGCCAGCACACCTGCTGACCTTGGTCTCCCCACCTCCTCCAGGCCAAGGTGTCTGGCAGGGGACTTTGGGTCCATTTGTCTCTGAGCCTGGCCACAAGGCCTCACCTTTTCTCATCCAGGGACAGGCAGAACCCTACCATGAAGGGGATTTTGGTGATGTCTTAACTGTCAGTGGTCCCCCTGCCCATGGGAGGAAAACCAGACACCTCTGTTCCACGCCCTCCAAAGGGTGGCTCCAGCTTGCCTTTCCTGGGAGCTGCTTCCCAGGATGTAAAATGAGAATTAGGACAAGGAGCTCAGCATGGTGTCTGGTGCATGGAAAGCACCCAGGAAGTGTTCGCTGCTATTGTTGTTATTAAATTCTTCCACACATTGTGTGTTCTGTCCTCTACACCTTTGCTTTGATATATTCCTTCAGCCTGGAACTCCGTTTCCTCCATCTGTCACCAAAGTGCGTCTATTCTTCACCAGTGTGTAGCCCAGGTACTTCTTCCGTGGGAAGCCTCTCTCTGCTTCTATGGCTGGTTGTAACCACCTTCAGATCTGTGCCACGCGCTCATGGTGACCTCCCTCCTCAGACTGTGAGCATAACAAGCGTTTTTTTTTTTTGAGACAGAGTATCACTCTTGTCACCCAGGCTGGAGAGCAGTGGCACGGTCTCGGCTCACTGCAACCTCTGCCTCCTGGGTTCAAGCAATTCTTCTGCCTCAGCCTCCCGAGTAGCTGGAATTACAGGCACCTGCCACCACGCCTCCCTAATTTTTTTGTATTTTTAGTAGAGATGGGGGTTTCACTATGTTGGCCAGGCTGGTCTCAAACTCCTGACCTCGTGATCCACCTGCCTTGGCCTCCCAAAGTGCTGAGATTACAGGCGTAAGCCACCGTGCCCGGCTGTATAACAAGCTTTTATTAGTCATCTGCTATGTGCCAGATACTGGGTTTGGTGCCAGGGATACAGAGCGTAACAGTATAGAAGTTTGGTCCTGGAGGCGTTCGTTCTGATGAAGGAAACGAAAGGGCTGTGGCAAGGCAAAGTTGGCGTGCTCCTGTGGCAGGCTCCACTGCACCCTGTGCCCAGGTTCAGGGGAGAGGCCGCTTGTGATTTGAGCTTTGAAGGAGGGTCAACATTTCCCAGGTAGAGAAGGCAAGGAAGGGCATTCCAGGCAGAGGGCACAGAAGATGGAGAGGCCTGGGGGTGGCAGTCATGGCATACTTGGGAAATGGAATCACTGTGGTTTTCCAAGAATGCTGAACTGAATGCAAGTACTGACTGGACTCTAATTCTCATCTCCTTTCTCCCTTCTCAGGTCTCTGGCTATTCGGGTGTCTGGCCGGAGCCCCCCAGGGGGCCCAGAGCCTCAGGACAAGGGACCAGATGGACTGTCGTTTTATGGGGACAGATGGTCTGGGGCTGTGGTGCGCAGGGTGCTGTCTGGGCCTGGGTCCGCCAGGATGGAACCAAGAGAGGTGAGGCCCCGCCTCCTGAGCTGGGGGGCGGGGTCAGTGCTTTGGCCCAGGCTGGACACCGCCTAGTTGGTGGATCAAGATCACTGGGCGGAGCTTCTGGGGATTGGCCAAAGCAGAAGCGGGCTGTGATTAGCTGCGGTTGCCCGCTCAGCCAGGGTTAATTGAAGTCTGATTGGGCGGGGACTGGGAGGTGGAGCCAACTGACAGCATGTTACATCCCTGCACTTCAAGTCGGATGAGCTGGGTGGGTTGGGGAGTCCTGTGGATGAGGGCCGGTCTGACTGGGCTGGGCATGGCAGTTTCTGAGGGGGCGCTATCTGAGTTGTGAGGCATGATCACCCCCACACCCGGTCTTCCTCCAGTCCCTGGGCTGCTCTGCTCTCAGAGTCTCACTTCTTTCCCTCCCTGCCTGGGTTTTCTCCCAGCAAAGGGTGGAAGCTGCTGGTCTGGAGGGGGCGTGCCTGGAAGCCGAGGCCCAGCAGAGAACCTTGCTCTGGAACCAGGGATCCACCCTCCCCTCCTTGATGGACTCGAAGGGTAAGTCTGGCTTGGGAGTTGGAGCTGATGGCCCTAGAGGGGTCCTCTAACCCGTGGTGCATGGGGGCAGGGGATCAAGGACCTGAGAAGGGACCAGCCTCGCCCCAATTGCCCTTCTCCTGGCTCCCCCGCTGCTGACACCTCCTTCTGTCTGTCCTTGTGCCCTTTCTCTCTGTCTCCCTCTGTAAGCAGCTTACAGAAAAGGAGCACTGCATTAGGAGTCCAGAGACCTGGGTTTGAGTCCTAGCTCTTCTCCTAGAAGGCACTGGCCTTGGGCAAGTCCCTGCTCCCTCTGGACCTAAGTCTCTCATTCTAAGAAGGGGAAGGTGAAGTCCTGGGAGCTCAGGCCTCGAGAGGGCCATGACTATGGCCCCACCGAGGCCGATCCTGGACCTCACCATCCTCCTCTCATCCTCCTTGTTGCCCCTTGCCCCATCCATGCCTAGCCTGCCAGTCCTTCCACGAGGCCCTAGAAGCCTGGGCAAAGGGGCCAAGTGCCGAGCCCTTCTACATTCGTGCCAACCTCACCCTGCCTGAGAGGGCAGATCCCCATGCCCTTTGTGTGAAAGCCCAAGAGATCCTTCGGCTGGTGGACCCGGCTTACAAGCGGAGGCAGGAATGGTTCTGCACCCGGGTTGACCCCCTCACTCTGCGGGACCTGGACCGGGGCACCGTACCCAATTATCAGAGGTGATGCAGAGCCAGGAGCTGGGGATGGGGTCCTCCTGGGAGCCAGGGCCCAGATGGGGGTGCTCTCCCTCCTCCTGCAGTCCTTCACCATCCTCTGGGACAGGGCGGGGGATTCAAGGAGAAGAGATGCGGTGCTTTCCTTCTTCCTACACACATGATGTCACTCCGTCCCACAGAGCCCAGCAGCTCCTAGAAGTTCAGGAGAAATGCCTGCCCTCCAGCCGGCACCGAGGCCCCCGCAGTAATGTGAGCACAGCTGGGTGGGAAGTGGGTGGGGGGGCCCCAAGGGTGGAGCCCAAAAGGGAGCTAGCAGGCTCTGTTCTCTGGCAACCTAGGAAGACACTCCCTCCCTCCTTCCCTGGTGATTTAATTGGTCATCTACTATGTGCCTAGCAAACAGAACAGCAGAGCTCACCATCCGGGGTAGTTTAGAGATGAAATGAGGTAAAGTGTGCCTAGTACTCAGGAGTACCCCTAGCACATTTGACAGGCCGGGCGCGGTGGCTCACGCCTATAATCCCAGCACTTTGGGAGGCTGAGGTGGGCGGATCACAAGGTCAGCAGATCGAGACCATCCTGGCTAACACGGTGAAACCCCGTCTCTACTAAAAATACGAAAACAAAATTAGCCAGACGTGGTGGTGGGCACCTGTAGTCCCAGCTACTTGGGAGGCTGAGGCGGGAGAATAGTGTGAACCTGGGAGGCGGAGCTTGCAGTGAGCCGAGATCGCGCCATTGCACTCCAGCCTGGGCGACAGGGTGAGATTCTGTCTCAGAAAAACCCAAAAAACAAAAAAACAGCAGTCACGTACCCTTTTCCAACGCCTGGATGGTGGCTGGGCTACATGGCCAGCCCTGCTGTGCACAAGGGCAAGTGAGGCTCAGAGCCATCAGATAAAGGAGGCACAGGGCCCCAGCCAGGAAGCCTGCATTCGACCCCAGCTCTGCCACTATCAGTTGTGTGACTGGACAATCACCTGAGCCTTCCTTGAGGCTGTTTCCCTATCTGTAAAATGCGGGGGTTGCACTGCCTCTCAGGCTGTGTGCATGGCGGGAGATGGCCTCCGTGAGTTATTGCCCCTCAAGGGCTTAGTGAGTGTTTGTCATGTTGTAGGCATTGGGGACCTGTCAGAGACGTCGTTATTGGTTTCATTAATGTTCCTACCAAGGTCACCTTGCTAATTCATTGGAAGAGACCCTAAAGTTTGCCTCGTATGTGACATTTGGTTCCTCTTGGTCTCTGGGCCTCAGTCTCCCCATCTGTAACTTAGGGGTTAGACCTAAGGCTCCTCCACTGGGCTCAGACGGGCTGATTTCCTGGGGCCACAGGGATGGCTGCTCTCATCTGCCTGGGGGACTGTGCTGGGCCGGGGAGGGGCAGGAGAGGGCCTGGTTGAGGAGGACATCTTTGCTGACCCAGGCTCTTCCGGCAAGCCTGGACCACAGTGGCCGTGGAGTCCACTCGCCAGGGGTCCCGTTTCCTCCTCTCTCCCTGAGCGGGTGGGGCTGAGCTCTCAGATGCTCCTCTCTCCCTGTACCCTCCCAGCTGAAGAAGAGAGCCCTGGACCAACTGCGGTTGGTAAGGCCCAAGCCCATGGGGGCGCCCACAGGGGACTCCCCGGAGCAGCTGCTGCTGGAGCCCTGTGCAGGTGAGTGCGCGGAGGCAAAGCTGTATCCGTGTTGCTCCCGGTGTCCAGGGATGTGTGCAGCTGGGTGTCCTTTAGCTTGGGTGGCCTCTTTGGCCTGGAAGGGCCTGTTGTGAGGGTTCCAACAGGGGTGGGGGTCATGCTGGTGACCTGAGAGACAAGACCACCCTGCTGCCATGGTGATCGCCAAGGTTGAGGGAGACCCTGCAGGGAGGTGCATGTAGGCGTGACTGTGACTGTGGGTTCAGACAAACATGGGCTTGTTCTTGTCTGGCAGAGTGTGTGTAGTGGTGGGTGCTGTGAGGACCCAGGGGGGTTCCCGGAGGCAGTAGGGTGAGGTCTCAGGCCAGACAGGGAGAAGGGGCTGTGGGAGCTCAGATGAGGGAGTGGCAAATCTGGGCAAGAGGAGCGGGTAGTTAGGGAAGACTTCCTGGAAGAGAGGGAGTTTCCGCTGGGGCCTTCAAAGATAAAGAGGAGTTCGTTCCAGGCAGAAGGCACAGAGGCATGGCTGTGTGTGGTGTGTTTGGAGGGTCTTGGGTACAGCAGGTGAGTATTGAGCACCAGCTCCATCAGGCATTGGGGATGTGACTGTCCCTGCCCTCATGGAGCTTGCCGTCTAACTCGGGGGTAGGGGGTCAGATAATCCCACCTATGAACACAATTAGAGAGTGTGAGGTGTGCAGTGGAGGAGAACCGGGGGCCATGGGGCACATGCCAGGGGCCCTGCTGTCTGGGGACCAGGGAAGGTGTGACCTAGGCTCTGAAGGGAGGGCAAGGGTTAACTGGATTGAGTGGCGTGGGGGGTGGGGCTTTGGGCAGCCTCAGGTCATGCAAAGGCCTTGTGGTTGGAGGCAGCTGAAGGGAGAGTGGAGGTGGTGGTGTGGGGTCAGTGGCTGGCAGCCTCCCCAGGCTCTCAGGCAGGACTGCGTCACCTGCGTGGGGGCTGTGGTTTTTATTCCTGAGAATCTGGGAAGTCACTGGTGTGTGGAAAGCAAGGGAGTTAACATGATCTGATTTGCTTTTCGAAGCCTCGGTGGCTGCTGGGTGGAGAATGACCTGTAGGGGGCAGGGATGAGGCAGACAATCAGGGAGGAGCCTACTGCCACTGTGGGTCCTACTAAGGGAGTGTGTGTGTGTGTGTGTGTGTGTGTGTGTGTGTGTGTGTGTGTGTGTGTGTAGGAGGAGCAGCAGCAGGACTTAGGAAGGGATGGGTGGCGGTGTGGGTTTTGGGGTATCAAGGAGCTGGTATGCTGCCTGCCTGTGCCCTTATCTCTTCTGCGCCCCTCCCCTGCCACAGAACCAGAGCGGAGCCTCAGACCCTACAGTTTGGTGCGGCCGCTGCTGGTGTCTGCCCTGCGGCCCGTGGTGCTGTTGCCTGAGTGCCTGGCGCCCCGGCTTATCCGCAACTTGCTAGACCTGCCCAGCTCCAGGCTGGACTTCCAAGTGTGCCCAGCGGGTGAGACCGTGTGTCGTGGAGGGGAGGGCTGGGGGGCCCTCTGGGCAGCTGGGCCCACGGACCCTTCATCTCTCCCTCTCCACTCCCTGTGCAGAGAGCCTCTCCGGGGAGGAACTGTGCCCATCCTCAGCGCCTGGAGCCCCCAAGGCTCAGCCTGCCACCCCTGGGCTGGGCAGCAGGATCCGGGCCATCCAGGAGTCTGTTGGGAAGGTGGGTGCTGAGGGCTGGTCTGGGGTGCTCAGAGAGGTGGCCCAGAGTGGGAGCTACTGTTCTAGGCTTGAGCGCCGGCATCTGAGTGCGGGCCATGCTCTTGCTGCTCATTGGCAGGGTGGCCCCGGGCAAGTCCTTTCCCTCCTGTGGCCCTCAGTTTCCTCACCTGTGGTCTGGGTGTGTGGGGGCAGTTGACTGCATATGGGCCCCCCTTGAGGTGTCCGGCTGACACAGCTCACCTACACGTCCTTGTCGCTGAACTTGTCACTCTCCTGGGAGCTGGTGGTCGGCTGGCGGGTGGAGGGTGGTGGGTGGGTTTGGGTCGGCTTCATCCTCTGGGTGGGGAGGTCTGTATCTCCAGGTCGCCCATGAGCCCAGGCTTTTTCTCTGTCCTGTTGGACTCCTTCCTCGTTGCCAGGGTCCCTCTGGGTGGGGAGGCAGGACTTGCATCTGGGAAGGCGGTGATAGGGGACCCTTCTGGGAGCAGAGCGTGGGAGGCTGATGTCTCTGGCCCGAGAGTACAGTGTAGCCTCGATCCTCCAAGCAGAAGCACTGCCTGCTGGAGCTGGGCGCTCGGGGTGTGCGGGAGCTGGTGCAGAACGAGATCTACCCCATCGTCATCCATGTGGAGGTGACTGAGAAGAACGTCCGGGAAGTCAGGTGAGGTGGGTGGGGCAGCGGCAGGGCACTCAGACCCCAGAGCTTGCACCTTGAGGATGTCTCTCTCCCTCCCCTCTCTCTCTCCCTCCTCCACTCTCTTCCTCCCTGCCTCTCTCCCTCCCTCTACCCTCCCCCTCCTTCTCCTCTACCCCTCTGTCTCCCTCCCCACCTCTCTCTCCCTCCCCACCCTCCCTCCCCCTCCCTCTCCCCTCTCTCCTTCTCCCCTACCCCTCTCTCCCTCCCCCCATCTCATTCTCCCCTACCCCTCTCTCCCTCCCCCCTTCCCCCTCCCTCCCCCTCTCTCCCTCCGTCTCCCTCCCCTTTCTCTCTCCCCCATCTCTCTCCCTTCCCGCTCTTTCTTCCCTACCCCTCTCTCCCTACCCCCTCTCTCCCCCATCTCTCCCCCTCCCCCTCCTTCTTCCCTACTCCTCTCTCTCCCTCCCCCCTTTCCCCCTCCCCCTCCCCTCCCCGTCTCCTCCCCTACCCCTCTTTCCCTTCCCCCCTCCCCCTCGCTCTTCCCTTCCTCCCCCCTCCTCCCCTACCCCTTTCTCTCCCTCCCCCCCACCTCTCTCTCTCTCTCTCTCCATCTGCCATCTGTCTCTCTTGAGTTGTCCGTCTTCTCTCTCTGACTCTTCCCCCTTTGTCCGTCCCTCTCTCCCTGTCTCTCTGTCTGTCTTGGTCCCCTACTTTGACCACCGCCCACTCCTCTCTCGGCAGGGGTCTACTGGGCCGGCCAGGCTGGCGGGACTCAGAGCTGCTGAGGCAGTGCCGTGGCTCGGAGCAGGTGCTCTGGGGGCTGCCCTGCTCCTGGGTGCAGGTGCCTGCCCATGAGTGGGGCCATGCAGAGGAGCTGGCCAAGGTGGTGCGCGGCCGCATCCTGCAGGAGCAGGCCCGCCTCGTGTGGGTGGAGCGCGGCAGCAGCAGAGGCTGCCCCGGCAGCAGTGAGGCCTGAGGTTCATCTGATACCTGCAGCTTCTTCCCAAGTCAGGGGGGACCCTGGTGTCTGCGGTGCAGCTGGGCCCTCCCACCCTGAGCCTTCCTAGACCCTTGGACTCTCAGACACAGGGCCCTTGGCTCTGGCATCTCACCCCCAAGACTGTCTCTGGCCCTGCCGAGCCTGCAGGAGCCCCGGGACAGAGCGCCCACTCCCCTCTACTTGCTGCTCTGGGCCTCCCCACGTGTCCCGGGGTCTCCACATTCCCACTAGTGAGTCTCACATGTGTGTCTATGTCTTCTCCTTAAACACTCACCCTGGAGTCTGTTCTCACACCTGTGCACAGGTTTGCACACTCAAGTTCTCACGGGCAGGCTCAGGTCTGTCCAGCTGCCCTGGGCACGAGATCTCCCGAGGACCTGGGCCTGTTCTGCTCCCAGGAGCCCTGAGCCTGTTACCGCATGACTCCTGCCATCCAGCTCATGTTCCTCATGGATTCAGCCATGCATGGACTGGGGGCTTCCCTGGCCCACGGTGCCCCTCGTGTCTCCTCACATGGGTGTCTGTGGTTCTTTCCTGTGTAAATGTCACGCCCCACCCCGTTTCATGTGGGCGCTAACACGCGTGCGTTCCTGGTGGGCACACGCAGGACCGTGCCTCACAGGGCCCACTCCCTGCCTCCCTCTTGGGGGGCCGGGGAGGGCGGCTGCTCTGTCATGAGAATGTACGGCCCGTGGGTGATTAACGGGCCTTTTTCACTCAGAAGCTGCATATTATGGAACATTAAACACTTTTGTCATAGATGCTGGTGGCCTTCTGCTCGCTTGTATCCCTGGCCTGGGCCCCTGCCACTCTCCTCATTTGTCTCCCAGCTCAGGTGGATACCACCTTTCAGGTCCCTGCTTGCCCGTTGGGAGGGTCAGATTTCCTGCCTGCCTCTTCCCAGGGCCGCCTGCCATCTGTGCTGGCGTCACCTTACCTGCCCCTGAATGACCAGAGTAGGGCCCCACAGATGGGCCACCCCAGTGCTCAGCCCTGCCCACAGCTGACCATCAGAGGAGTGTCCCCCGGAGTGGAGCACCAAAACTGGCAGGGTGTGGCCTCAGACTGAAGGGACCTGGCTGCTGAACCCAGGAGCTCAAGAGCAAACCCTCGGTATGCACGCAGGTTCCTGAGACAGCTCTACTAGAGAGAGGATGGTTGCTCCCACTGGGAGCAATCCAGGCAGCCTTACTGGAGGAGGTGCCACTTGAACTTGGGAGTTGGAATTTCTTCCTTCCAGAACCACCTATTGGACCTCTGTGTCCAAGTGCAGGTGACTGTCCTCAGCCACTGTGAGGAGCCTGGGCAGGCCCCTGGGGCTTAGGGTGTAGGTGTACTAACTACATAGGGTAGCCTCAAGGGCAGAAGCTCAGAGGCAGCACGGGTTGGATCTGGCCACCTTGGATGGGGTCAGAAATGAGGTTGGGAAGGGTAAGTCCAGGGGTGCAGGGTTGGGAGCACAGGGGAGCTTCAGCTGTGCCCTGGAGGCTGTGGGAGCCTCTGGGGATGCGGGAGCAGGGTTGTGGGAGTTGACACAGAGAGGGCTGAGGCCGACGGGGGGCAGGGGCAGTGGAGGAGAGAGGAGCAGACAGGAAGGAGGGGCTCTGTGGCCTCCAGGGATGGGTTTGGATCTCCATGTGTGACAAGAAAAATGCTTAAGAAGGGGTCAGGACTGGGGATTTGGGGCGGTGGGTGGAGAAGGGAATGGGGAAGCTGAGAGAGGGGATTGGGGTGTGGATTGGGGGGCCACAGCTCCATCTTTAGTGGGAGGAGACAAGGAGTGGGTGTAGAGGAGAGGTGGTGAGGGTCTCAGAGACTGGACCACGCAGGTGCCTGGGTATGGAGGCCAGAGTCACACAGCCAGTGAGTGGCCCAGTTGGGATTTTTTTTTTTTCTTTCTGAGACAGAGTTTTACTCTTGTTGCCCAGGCTGGAGTGCAGTGGTGACATCTCGGCTCACTGCAACCTCCGCCTCCCTGGTTCAAGTGGTTCTCCTGCCTCAGCCTCCCTACTAGCTGGGATTACAGGCGCCTGCCACAATGCCTGGCTAATTTTTGTAGTTTTGGTAGAGACAGGGTTTCACCCTGTTGGCCAGGCTCATCTTAAACTCCCGACCTCAAGTGATCTGCCTGCCTCGGCCTCCCAAAGTGCTGGGATTGCAGGCGTGAGCCACAGCGCCCAGCCCCCAGTTAGGATTTGAACCTGGTCTGTGGAGCACAGAGCCTGGGATCATCACTAAGGCTGGCATCATCACCATTCTGAGAATATGGCCTGTGAAGGGGCCTGGCTGGGGGCTGGCCCACGAGAGGGTGATTCAAAGGGTTGGTTTTCCTTTCCTCTCCCCAAGCTGTCCTCATGCAGGGTTGAGCCCAGCAGGGCCAGTTCACTTCGCCAGCCACCTGGTACTTTGTTGTGTTGAATTAACATTGATTGAGTTATTGTCTGCCAAGCACTGTTCTAGGCACTGGGGATTAGGGACTCAGTGATCAAAAAAGAAATCCTGCCCTGATATTCTCATGAGGAGGGCTGACAATAAGTAAATTAAACATACAGAATGTTGGAAGATGAAAAGCATGATGGAGAAAACAGTGAAGTGGCTTGGGAGGGACAGGCCTGGGGGCTGGGAAGGAGGCGGTGAGGGGTTGCAGTGTTAACAACGTGGTCAGGGAAGGCCTCACAGAGATGGTGACCTTTGTGTAAAAACCAGAAGGGAGTGGGGGAGTGAGACGTGCAGGTCTCTAGGGAGGGGCCCAGGTGGGAACAGCAAGTGCCAAGGTCCTGTGGCGGCCGCATGCCTGGGCCAGCCGGGATCCCAGGGGTCTGGAGTGGAGTAGCAGGAGATGGGGTGGGAGTAACTTGGGGGCCAGCTCACGCAGGGCCTTGTGGGCTGCTGTGTGCTTTTTGGCTTTTGTTCTGAAGAAAATGGGAGCCAGTGCAGGCTTTGAGTGGAGGAGGGAGGAGGTGTGAGTGAGCTTGTGTGAAACATGATGGAGGTGGTGGCTGGAGAAGGCCCTCTGTCTGTCCACTGGCTGGGTGCTGGGAGAGAGGCAGCTCCAGAGACTGCGGAGTGAAGTCAGGTCTGGGCTGGGGCAAGCTGGACAGGTGCCCTCAGGGGACCTCCTGTGAACCTGAGGAGGACCAGAGACCTGGGTTCCACCAGCTCTGCAGCTGAGTTGCTGGATTGTTTTTGCTCATTCTGTACCTTTGTGCCTTATGTCCTCAGCTATAAACTGGGAATGACAGTCCTAGTGCTGTTGTGAAGACCACAGGAACTGAGCAAACAACTGTGGGAGCCCCAAAGGTTAAGAGGTTATCACGGAGGGCTTCCTGGAGAAGGGAACCCTTAAGCTTTGAAGTCCAGATAGAATTCAGCCTAGCGGAGGGAATGTGGGTGAGACTGGTGGAAGATGGGAGAGCATCCCGGAGGAAACCGGTGAGCAAAAGCTGGGGGCTGGATGAAGCAGGACACCAAAGTAACCGGTGTTGAATGGGCCAAGCTGACAGCTCTCTGCAGGAGTGGATGGTGCTGGAGGACCCTCTCTTCCACCAGGCACGGAGGGTTTGCTGTGACTTCCTCCCACCGCAGCAGCTGGCAGAGCCGGGGCTGCCCCTTCTGCTGGTGCCTCCTTTCAGCCGCGTCTGTCTGGGGTTCCCTTCGTCTGGCCCCGCCCCTCGGGCTGAGCGGGGCGGGGCCAGGCGGTCCCGGAGGCTGCGGCAGGCCGGACAGCAGGGAGCAGGTGGAGGGCTGGCGGCGGTCGAGATCGTGCTGCCATGGCTCAGCCTCTGGGTCCAGAGCCTCAGCTCCTACCTCTTCCCTCCTTGCCAGCCCCTGATGCCTGCCAGACTTTTGCCTCTGCCGGAGCCCCTGCCTGACCAGCTTCCCCTCCCTGTCTGGTTGGGATTTGGGGGCTGAGCTGTCTGGGGTCCCAGGGCCAACCAATGCAGTGCCGGCTCCCGCGGGGCCTGGCTGGAGCCCTCCTCACCCTCCTGTGCATGGGGCTCCTGTGTCTGCGGTACCACTTGAACCTGTCCCCGCAGCGGGTGCAGGAGACCCCCGAGCTGAGCCAGCCGAGCCCGCGGCCCCCTGAGCTGCAGCTACACGATGTCTTCATCGCAGTGAAGACGACCCGGGCCTTCCACCGCTTGCGCCTGGAGCTGCTGCTTGACACGTGGGTTTCCAGGACCAGGGAACAGGTGACAAGTGGGTGACATTGGGCCCTGGGAGTGTCCCCTGGCCTAAGGGGTTCTCAGAGGTCTTTCTACTGGGCTGGGGTCCCTGACTGCCTCATGGGAGAAGCTGCCCGCTACCTGCCTAATCTGGGACCCTCTTCCCCTCTCCTTCTTCCCGGCTTCAGGGGCTGCCTGTGGTCCTGCCTGTGCCCTGTACTGGTCCTGACTCCAGGTCCATCCAGGTCCCACCACTCTACCACTTTTGGGGGCCAGGCTGGGCCCCTGCTCCACGCTCCCAGGTCCTTCCTGGGGGTCCTTCTATTCCTAGCTGCTCCCGTGAGGGCTTCACCCCCAGCCACCCAGACCCAGCCTGGCATCGGGGGTAATGGTGGATGTTGGGCAGCTGGGGTGGAGGCTTCCAAGAGATCCTGACCCTGACCCGTGCCCAGGCCAGGCTGTTCCACCCAGAGCCTAGGTGCTGTCCTGCCCAGGCTCTGGGGGTGGAGGATAGGGGGAGAATGTCTAGGTGGGGTCTGTTCTTGGGGGAGGCATCCCTTCGGGCTTCCCGACAGCCCCTCCCGCTATGCCTCTGCTGCCCTGGGTGTGCCGAGGCTGCCATGTCTGGTCTCCTGCGCTGGCTTCCTGTGGGCTGCTTCTGAGGCAGGGAAGGAGAGCGCATGCCACAAGGGTGGTGCCTGAGGCAGTGGTGGGCAATAGGTCGGGGAGGCCTCAGTGAGGCAGTAGGTGGGATTGTGTGTGTGTGTACGCGTGCTCACATGCACGGAGCTGGAGTGTGCTAGATGTGCGTGACAAGAGGCGTGTCTGTCACATGGCTGCATGGCTCCGGCAAGCCAAGTCTCTTCCAGCCTTTCCCCTCCTCGCATCCAGTATCTTCCTTAAGCAAAGTCAGTGATGTCGGGTGTTAGGGACCGTTGATGGGGGAGGTGGAAAACGGGTACACACACACACACACACACACACACACACATCCGTCCCCTCTTTGGCGGCTGGCTCAGTGGAAGGAAGTGACTGAGTCTTTGGAGATAGTTGAGGCCTCCTGGAAGACCAAAAGGAGGGGGAGAAGATGGCTGGCAGAGGCCAGGCCCTCCTGGGGAGGGGCACCCTGCCCTGATTTCTGCCCTTATACTCAGGATTAACTCTTCCCCAGCTGGCCCCCAGCACCCCAGCTCTTCTCTGGGCCCCACACGGCTTCTCATCTTGGGGAGATCCTGGTTCTTCCTGCGGAAGCCGCCAAGGCGGGCCCTCCCGCAGGCCTTCCTGTTTATGCGTCTGTGTACCCGGGAGCGTGGCCTCACGTGGCCCACGGCCCTTTCCTGTCTTGTCTCCATCAC
The DNA here is from genome assembly GCF_047675955.1 of Chlorocebus sabaeus. Classification (NCBI taxonomy): domain Eukaryota; kingdom Metazoa; phylum Chordata; class Mammalia; order Primates; family Cercopithecidae; genus Chlorocebus; species Chlorocebus sabaeus. Next base: position 13,384,065 of record NC_132922.1, read on the forward strand.
TGCGGTGCTGCCCTTGCCCCGGATGAGGAAACTGAGGCCAGAGAGGAGGAAGTGCTGGCTGACGTGGTGTCACGCAGAAGGCCTGAGGGGGCAGTGCCCAGTGGGACCTAGAACCTTGCTCCTGGCTGGGTGCTTTTCTTCCCTGCTGAGACTTGGGAGCCCTGTGAGGCCTGGGTCACTGGGCTACAGGAGAGGGTCCTTGGCCTTCAGCCTGGGTGGCTGTGCCTGGCAGTACCAGGCCAGGAGAGGCAGGCAAGAACATCCCCTTCCCTGTCCCAAGCTCGATCCCACATGCGAATCAGGCGGTGGGGTGGGAGTGGGGGTGCTGGCAGCTTTGCCGCCGCTCAGGGCTGTAGATCAGGCGAGTTGCTTGTTTCACTCTCACAGTAAGCCCCAGAGATCGGCTGTGATGACCGTGATGTTCCCGCCTTACAGTGCAAACACTGAGCAGGGTTCGGCCGAGGCGGGAGATGAATCCACTCAGCTGGACCCAAGGGGCGAGGGGCAGACTCTAGAAATCTTGTCCTTGAAGTTGAAAGAAGGAGGATGCTGAGATAGAGGAGGAGGTGGGAGGACAGGGAGGCCCTCGCTCGCTACCCCACATCTCTCACCCTTTGGCTCACTTCTGTCTGTGACCTCAGCCAAGGCCCTCCCCTTTCAGCCCGCAGTTTCCCCGTCTGCACGGGGCAGGAGTGTCTGGACCGGGCCTGAGCTGGTTAACTGCAGCGCTGGGCGCCTGCCTGGCTGGTTAAGGGCGGTCGGGTGGCAGGTGGGCCTTGTGGCAGGGGCCGGGACTCGTGTGCTGGCCTTTGTCCTGGGCTGAGGGGTGGGCTGGGGGAGGCGGGTTTTGTGCTCAAGGGGAGGCTTTCTCCTCCCTATGGTCCCCTCGTTGGGGGGAGACGTGGCAGCAGCCCCACACCTCCCCTCGTCTGCAGCAGATGGTCCCCGGCCACCCCTCCCCTGCCCTAGCAGCCTGCGTGTCCCTTTGTTTCCTGCGGCTGCCTGTGAAGTTTTCCCCATTGTCAGGTCTCCTCCTTAAACAAGTCAAATACAGCCCTTGGCTCCGAGGAAACTCTGCCCATTGCTCTGTGCCAACCTTAGGATTCCCAGGGACTGAAAGCACCAGCCTCACTGCCCTCTCCCGTGCCCCCGCCCCCTCTGGACCTGGACTCGCCTTCCTGGCTCCCTCCCTCACTCTGCTCACGGCTGATGTGTTTCGTTTTGTTTTGGTTTGGTTTTTGTTTTTTTTGAGACAGAGTCTCACTCTGTTGCCCAGGCTGGAGTGCAGTGGCGTGATCCTGGCTCACTGCAACCTCCTTCTCTTGGTTTCAATCGATCCTCAGCTTCCTGAATAGCTGGAACTACAAGCATGTGCACCACGCCTGGCTAATTTTTCTATTTTTAGTAGAGATGGGGTGTTGCCATGTTGGCCAGGCTGGTCTTGAACTCCTGTCCTCAGGTGATCCGCTTGCCTTGGCCTCCCAAAGTGCCTATTCTGCTTTATTCAGGTTACTAGATCTTCACCCGGAAATGGTCCTCGGCCCATTTGGCCCATGCTCCAAGCTTGAGAGTGCTTCACTATCTGGTGGCTGTTTGGTGGCAAAAGTTTGCCGAGGGCAGGGCAGGAAAGGCCTGGCTTCTTTTATAGGATCCCTTGAGGCTGTGTTGAAAACAGTCTTGGGGTGGGAGCAGAACAGAGCAGGGAGGCCAGGGAGAAGGGCCTGCGGCAAAGCAGGCAGCAGGTGACGACAGTGGCCAGTGGAGGGGACCCAGGTGGCCGGGGCGGGCTGGAGGGAAGAGCAGCGTCCCAGACTATTTGGAGGCTGGTGAGCTGAATTGATGATAGGCTCGGGGGGAGGTGTGAGAGGAAGAGAGGAGGAGCAGAGAGTCTGAGGTTTTGGGTTCCAACCAGTGAGAGGGAGGAGCAGGTCTTGGGGAGCACGGGGGCTCAGTCTTTATGCGTTAAGCCCCCAGGAGGTGTCGTGGTTTCAGGGGATTTGACAGTTTGGAGCTCAGGGAGAGGCTAGGGCTGGTGGTGTCCACGAGTCTCCAGCTCCCTGATGGTGTTTAAAGCTGAGAGGCTGCATGGCATCACTGATGGAGTGGGCTTCGTGGAGAAGCGGACCAGGGCCTAGGCTTGGACCACCAACATTTCCCCCTGCGGAAATCCGGAGACCTCCAGCATTTGCTAAATCTGACGGTGGGAGACAGACCCCAGGGAGAGGGGCTCAGACGGTGGACACTGCTCAGGCCTTCCCGAGGAGAGCCAGGTGCCGGAACAAGGACACAAATTGGACCCAGCCTGTGGCCTCCAGGATGCCATTGTTTGGCATCAAGAGATGGAGAGATAAATTTCTGTAACTAGGGAGTTTTGCTAACTGCTGTTAGTGACAGGAGGAACAGAGGGCTGAGGAACACATAGCAGGGGCCCCTAAAGTAGCTGGAGGGGTGTCAGGGAAGGCTTCCTGGCGGAGGTGATGCCTGAGCTGGGAGCTAGAGGGTGGAAAGAGGGCACAGCATGTGCAGAGGATCAGAGGTGTGGGCCTGTGCGTGTGTGTGTGTGTGTGAGACACAGAGAGAGAGAGAGAGAGAGACAGAGAGAGAAGCCCCAAGAGTGGGCAGGAAGTAATGAGATCAGACTACATCAGGCAGGGTGGCCAGGTGGCCCCTCACTGGCCACAGGGAGGCTGGCCTTTATCCCAAGGGTGGTAGGGAGCCATGGAAGGTGTTAGTGGCTGGTGGTGGAGGTGGATGTTATCTGATTCTGGTCCTGGCAGGAAAACATGTCTGAGGGATAGAGGCAGAGTCTTGCAATAGTCCAGTGAGAGGTGATAGTGGTTCAGAAGCAGGGCTGTGGCCATGGGCCTTGGGAGACAGCCTGGCTCTCTCCTGCCCCTTCCTGTGTCAAACCTGGCTCCTGGCCTCTTGGCCTCCTATGCCTCAGTTTCTCCTGAAATACAAGTAGATGAGCCTGACTTCACTGTCAACTCTTCCTTGATCTTTTACACACAATCTTGTTTTATTCTCACAGCCACTACTCACAGCCATCTACCCCTTTTGTAGATGGGTAAACTGAGGCTCAAGGCGGGGACTGTTCTGATCTGAAGGGCTAATTCCTGGAAAGGAGGGAGGGGATTGTGGGTAAGCAGAGGGGAGCATTGCAATTGGAGGCCCTGAGCTTCGAGGGAGGACAGGGCTAAGCCACGAGTGTGGCGCCAGTGGGGGCTGAGAGAGTCTGGGGGCTTTAAAGAGGTGGGGCACTTGGAAAGGGTCCAGAATTGTCCTGAGTCCTGGGCCGGGCAGTCCCAGGGCTGGGGAGGCCCTCGAAGGCCCTTGAGGTGCTCACTGAGTGAGAGGACCCATTTGGGCAGCTGAGAAGCTCTGCCCGTGTTGGGCCGGGCGTGAAATGGGAAGGACACCAGTCCCCAGCCTGGCTCGTCTTTGTCCCCAGCCTGGCTTGTCTTTGTCGCATCCATGTGCTTCCTGTACCTCTCATTCAGAGTTTGGGTTTGGATTATGTAGGGGCTGAGCAGCTTTAGCTGCCTGGGAGGCGGCAGGGAGAGGTCCGTGGGTTCGAATGTCAGCCTGGCACTTGCCAACCCTGGTCCATCGCTCAGCCTCCTTTTCGTCGTCTGGGAAGAGAACAGATGAAAACACCTGCCTTGGAGGTTTGAGGGTCGCTGGGGGCAGGTGCATGTCCAATCTGGGAGAGCTGGACTGGGTTGTGAGGCAGTATTTCCGAGATGGCTTTCACAGGGGGTTTGTGTGGCTGTGAAGGTGTGATGTCTCCCTAGTGGCGCAGTGTCCCAGGGCGTGGGCGTGGGTCTGTTCACATACAGTTTATGTCCTGATAATGGGTTTAAGGTTGTGTTATGTGACTGTGGAGGAGCCGAGTGCAGCTGTGATTGTGTGTGTGTGTGTGTGTGTGTGTATGTGATAGAAAAGGGTGAGATGCTGCCCAGGTGTGTGGTTGTGGTTGGGTCCCTGTGGCTCCTCTGGAAAGGGGACGAGGGTATGTGTTTAGACTGTGGGCTGTGTACATCCTGAAGTTGTGTGTCTACAAAGGCTGAGTCGTATGTGTTATATGTTGTCCTGAAGCAGCGTGTGACCATGAGAGGGGTGTGTGTGTCACTGGAGGAGTACAGAGTCCATCTGGGGCCTGGTGTTGGTGGGCTGTGGATTGGTCTGGGGTGTCGCTTGGGCCGACGTGAGTCCTGACCCCTTCTTCTCCTTCCTAGACATTCGTCTTCACCGACAGTCCAGACAAAGGCCTCCAGGAGAGACTGGGTAACTCAGCCTTGCCTGGGTGGGGGTCTTTAGCTGTTGCCCAGGAAAGCTGGGGCGGCTGTGTCCTGGCTTGAGGGTTTCCAGGAAATGGGCTGCCCACCCTTGGCATGTGGGGATCCCCCTTTGCCCAGGAGGGAAGTGGGCCTCTTCCCTGGAAACTGGTGTGGGCATGGGTAGGGGAAGAGCTGTGCTGGATAAGGCCCTGGACACCTGAGTCCCAGTCCAGCCTGCTGTACACTAGCTCTGTGGTCCTGGGCAGGTCTGCCTTCCCCGGGCCTCAGTGTTACCATGTGTAAAATGGGAGTGGGTGGGCCGCTCCAGGCTCCCTGTAGTCCAGCCTTGCTCTGTATTCTGTGTTCAGGGCTGCGAAGCGGGGAGCTGGGCAGGGTCCCCTGACTCCCTCTCACTTCTCCAGGGTCCCACCTTGTGGTCACCAACTGCTCCGCAGAACACAGCCACCCAGCTCTGTCCTGCAAGATGGCTGCTGAGTTCGACACCTTCTTGGCCAGTGGGCTTAGGCGAGTGTTCCTGGGTCTCTGGGGATAGGTGTGGTCTGGGCCCAGAGGAAATAACCCGTGGGCCTCCTGGGGTCTGACTTCAGCCCCCACTCCCCTAGCAGGCAGTGGGCAGATGAAGTCCAGCTGGGTTCCAGTCCTGCCATTCAGGATTGGATATGTGACCTTGGGAAAATGACTTTTTTTTTTTTTTTTGAGATAGTTTCACTCTTGTCGCCCAGGCTGGAGTGCAATGGTGCAGTCTTGGCTCATTGAAACCTCCGCCTCCTGGATTCAAGCGATTCTCCTGCCTCAGCCTCCCGAGTAGCTGGGATGACAGATGCCCACCATCACGCCTGGCTAACTTTTGGAATTTTAGTAGAGATGGGGTTTCACCATGTTGGCCAGGCTGGTCTCGAACTCCCGACCTCAAGTGATTCACCCGCCTCGGCCTCCTAAAGTGCTGGGCTTACAGGCATGAGCCACCACACCTGGCCAGGGCGAGTGTCTTAACCTCTCAGTCTTGGTCCTCAACTGTGAAGTGGGTACCCTCCTCACGAGCTTACACAATATGCAACTTGGCACAAAACAGATGCCTTAAATGTCAGCCTCCCCCAGCCCACCCCCATTCTGTTACTGTTGACCGACTGTGGGGGTGCTTGGGGACCCTGGCTTGGAACACCCCCCACTAACAAGTTCACTGTCCCTGTTTCATCCCTACAGGTGGTTCTGCCACGTGGACGATGACAACTATGTGAACCCAAGAGCGCTGCTGCAGCTGCTGAGAGCCTTCCCGCTGGCCAGCGACGTCTACGTGGGAAGGCCCAGCCTGAACCGGCCCATCCACGCTTCAGAGCCACAGCCCCACAACCGCACGGTGGGTCCCTCTCCTCCTCCTTTGCCTCTTGGCCCATTGGTCCCAGGGCCGGGCCAGTCCCAGGGGCGGGGGTGTGCTAGAGAGGTGAGAGGGGTTCTGGGTTCCGGGTTTGGCCCCATGTGGGTTTGGGATGGCGGCTTCCCCTCTTTGACCCTCAGTCTCTTCCTCTGTGAAATGAGGAGACTGAGATCATGCAGCCGTGGCACAGAGATAGTACATAGTGAGGCCTCCGTCCTCTAGGAACCACGGATTGTCCTGGTCACTCAGGGAGCCTCCAGGTGAGCTGAGGCTGCGTGACACCACAGCAGGGCTCCCAGCCACCTCATGTGACCATGTAGGTGTGCAGGTTGTTAAAATGCTGGAACGGCCAGGGCAGTGGCTCACAACTGTAATGCCAGCACTTTGGGAGGCTGAGGTGGGTGGGTCACCTGAGGTCAAGAGTTCAAGACCAGCCTGATCAATATGGTGAAACCCTGTCTCTACTAAAAATACAAAAATTAGCCGGGCATAGTAGCGTGCACCTGTAGTCCCAACTTCTTGGGAGGCTGAGAGAGAGAATCGCTTGAACCCGGGAGGCAGAGGTTGCAGTGAGCTGAGATGGCGACATTGCACTCCAACCTGGGTGGCAGAGCAAGACTCCGTCTCAAAAAAAAAAAAAAAATTGCTGGAATACTGTGGGGCTGGGTGATCAATTGCTGCTGCCTGAGCCCCAGAACCCTTCCCCCACTTCCCCTCCTTGGGCACCCTCTCTCTCCAGACACCTCCACTAGCCTGTGACTGAAGAGTTGACACCTGGCACAACAGGGGGCTCCATACCCACCTCAGTTCCTGACCTGGATGGATGCTGATTCGGGTTGCCAGATTCATTAAACAAATAAATGAAAAACCACTACATCCAGTTAAACTTGACTTTCAAATAAATAATGAGGAATTTTTTAGTATAAGTATGTCCCAAATATTGCATGGTTCTTTCCCTGTCCCCAGGACCCACTGGATATCAGGTGTTAGAGTGGTCCAGGCCCTAGGGCTCCCTTGGCCCAAGGAAAAAGGCAGGTCGGGAGGTCCCTCTCTAGAGGCAGTGCCTGGTGCAGGAGCTGGGCACACAGCAGGGCTCAACCTCCCTTCTCAGGTCACCATCTGCTTCATTAGGAAAAAAACAAGAGCAGAAAACACAAAACCTTAATTATCAGTAGCTAATCAGCCTCTGAACCTTAATTAAATTCTTCTGGGCCCTGGGGCTCTGTGTGTGAGTGATTCCAGGGGAGCCAGGGGGTCCCCCAGGCTCCCATACCACTTCGCCATTGGCCACTCACCTCTGCCTAAGCCATTTGCCTCTGGGGTGGAGAACTGCGTGCTGGAGCCTGACTCCCTGGGTTTACATGGCAGCCCTGCCACCTCCTGGCTTTGTGATCTTGATGAGGTCACCTCACCTCTCTGTGCCTCAGTTTCCTAATCTGTGAAATGGGTAATAGCAACCCCTACTCAAAGAGTGGTTGTGAACAAAGAAAGAATGAAATGAGGTCATCTATCCAAGTCCTTGGAATGAGACCTGGCACGAAGTCAACACTAGAAAGTGTTAGTGATCTGAGGCCAGGCGCGGTGGCTCATGTCTGTAATTCCAGCACTCTGGGAGGCCGAGGCGGATGGATCACCTGAGGTCAGGAGTTTGAGACCAGCCTGGCCAGCCAACATATAGTGAAACCCCGTCTCTACTAAAAAATACGAAAGTTAGTTGGGTGTGGTGGTGCACGCCTGTAGTCCCAGCTACTTGGGAGGCTGAGGCAGGAGAATGGTGTGAACCCGGGAGGCGGAGGCTGCAGGGAGCCGAGATTGTAGCACTGCACTTACACTTGAGCCTGGGCAACAGAGCAAGACTCTGTCTCTGAAAAAAAAAAAAAAAGAAAGTGTTAGTGATCCGTATTGGACACAGCCTGACCTTTGTTTCCCAGCCACATCTTTCCTCTGCACACTCAGGCCCCGTCAACCTAGGCCCACCTCTGTGGCCCAGGAGAGCAGGTACGGTGTTTGGCAGCCCCTCCCAAGCCACGTGGAGTGAGGGGAAAGGGGCACAGTGGCCTTTTAGTAGAGACAGGGTTTCACCATGTTGGCCAGGCTGGTCTCGAACTCCTGACCTCAAGTGATTCACCCACCTCAGCCTCCCAAAGAAAGAGCTGGGATTACAGGCATGAGCCACCTAAACAGAGTCTTGCAGGATGGGCTGGAGTCAGCCAATGCTGAGGGGAGAGAGGAACAGAGTCCCAGGCAAGGACTTCAACTGACCGCACACACCCCATTAATGCTGCTGCCCTGGATGCCTGGCCAAGGGGCAAGTGGGTAAACCAGTACTCGTCCCCTTTAACTGGAATCCAGCTGGACTTGAGTCTGACCAGTGACCTCATCACTCCTAATTAACTATGTGACTTCGGGCCTGTGTTTTCTTATCTATAGAATGGGCACAGTAGTGCCAGGCTGTAGCGAGATTCTAGTGAGATTCAAAATAAAGAGCTTTTGAGCCATGCGGGTTGGGGGTGAAAGGTGGTCTGGCTGTCCCTTTCCCCCACAAATCCCCCCAGGCTCACTCTGCCCCTTGGCCTCCTCTCCCTCAGAGGCTGGTACAGTTCTGGTTCGCCACCGGGGGTGCTGGCTTCTGCATCAATCGCAAACTGGCTTTGAAGATGGCTCCGTGGGCCAGGTAAGCAGAGACCCCAAGGCAGGCAGGGAGGGGGTGGCGGCTGGGGTACAGGAGGGGCCTTGGCAGCAGGAAGGGCTTTGAGAGTGAGCTCAGGAGAAGCTGCTCCTCATTCATGTGTGTCACAGTGCGGCAGTTAGTGGCGAGCAAACCACCTGCCACCTGCCCTCGGGGTTGCGCGGCCGAGTGCATGACTTGCCACACACAGGCGAGTCAAATCATCTCCAAGAGCCCCAGTCCCTCCGTCTGCACATGGGCCTGATAATACAATGGCCAGTGGTGTGGTAAGGGTTCAATGAGAAAATGTCTGGGCTGGCCCTGGTAGGTGCTATTTGCTGCCCTTTTCTGACTGGTCAGTGCCGTAGGGGAGGCGAAGGCCAAATGTAAGGGCTTTCAGAGGAGGGAGAAGGGCCTTCTGGTTGAGGGCAGAAGGGAAGACTTCCAGGAAGAGGTGGTATTTGAGCTGGGTCAGCCCCATGTACACTACACTGGGCCATCTAAGGGAGATGATGTTACTCCTAATATCACAGTGGGTGTACACCCTGTGGTATTACTCGTCATACCGTCTAAGGGAGATGATATCACTCCTAATATCATGAGGGGATCTCAGGGGTAGTGGAGGCCGCAGTGTGTGGGGGTGGGACACTGGTATTCCAGAAGTGGCAAGGCCTGGCCTCTGGAGGTCTTTCCCGGCTGTTGTTGTTATTAACAGCACCATCAGCGGCCACTCTCTTGTATTGAGGCTGACTCTGAACCAGCTCTGTGCTCCAGCAACAGGATCACAACGCCTCGGGGAGAAGGTGGCCTTAGCCTTGTGTTTCTAGATCTCAGGCAACTGAGGCGCTGAGATGAAGCCAGTCTGAGGTCAGCCAGGTTCAAGGTCACTCAGCTGCTGGGTTTGGCTCCATGGTCTGCAAGCCTTGCTACTACCCAAGCCTGCCCTGCCTTGCCTGGCTAGGAGGGGCCCCCCAGGACAAGAGCGGGCTCATTGTCCTGAGGCATGTCCACAGAACTGTGTGTGTACACATGACCAGGGTCATCCCTGTGCCTGGGATGCCCCCACCCAGGCTTCTGCCAACCTCTAAATTACCTTTGTGTGAATTAGAAAAAGCCCACTGCCTCCAAATCCTGCAGGTGCAGCTTGAGGGCTCGAAGGCTGGGGAGGGGAGTACAGGCTGGATTTCTGCACCCATTTGCCCCTTGGCCAAGCACCCAGGGCAGCAGCATAAATGCGGTGTGTGCGGCCAGTTGAAGTCCTTGCCTGGGACTCTATTCCTCTCTCCCCTCAGCGCTGGCTGACTCCAGCCCATCCTGCAAGACTGCTTAGGTAGCTCATGCCTGTAATCCCAGCACTTTGGGAGGTTGATGTGGGTGAATCACTTGAGGTCAGGAGTTTGAGACCAGCCTGGCCAACATGGTGAAACCCCGTCTCTACTAAAAATACAAAAATTAGCCGGGTGTGGCGGCGGGCTTGGGAGGCTGAGGCAGGAGAATTGCTTAAACCCGGGAGGCGGAAGTTGCAGTGAGCCGAGATTGCACCACTGCACTACAGCCTGGGCAATGAAGGGAGACTCTGTCTCAAAAACAAACAAACAAACAAACACAAAAAACTACCACCTCCTCTGGGAAGCCTGCCTGATTCTTCCTATACCCCCAGACAGCGTACTTCCCTCTGACTTAGCACCACTCTTTGAAAGACCTGCTCCCTGCTCTGTCTCCCTCCAGAATAGGGACTGCTGTTGGGGGCAGGAAGCGTTTCTTTCTCATCTCTGTATCCTCAGCCCTAGCGTAGTATCTGGCATCAGCAATGAATAAATGAGTGAATGAATGAATAACAAGACAGGGAGAGAAGGAAAGGCTACATTTATAAAGGGCCTCACCTTTCCATTTCCCGTTTAATCCTCACAATAGCCCCGTGAAGACAGGGCCATTAGCATCCCCATTTCATAGAACAGGAGACTGAGGCTGAGGCTCCCCAAGGTTCCCGACTTGCTCAAGGTCATACAGTAAGCAGGAGGCAGGTGCTCTGCTCGCCAGCTTGTCCCAGGGGAGGGCCTTCATGGGGTAGCCCATGGCTTTGGGTGTGGAGGGCCTGGGCCAGTGTCTACAGTCTGGCTCTGTCTCTCAGCGGCTCCCGTTTCATGGACACATCCGCTCTCATCCGGCTGCCTGATGACTGCACCATGGGCTATATCATTGAGTGCAAGCTGGGTGGCCGCCTGCAGCCCAGCCCCCTCTTCCACTCCCACCTGGAGACCCTGCAGCTGCTGAGGACTGCGCAGCTCCCAGAACAGGTGAGCTGGCCTTGGGGCAGGTGGCAAATGGGAAGGGGGAACCAAAGGAACATGAGGTCTCTCCAACCCTCACTCCTGGTGTGTGAAAGAAACCTGGAACTCCAGATTATGGGGCTTGGCTCTTCCCTATTGATGGGGAAACTGAGGCCTAGGATGGCAAAGGACCCCCTAAGGGTACACAGGGACTCAACCCCTTCACTTCTAACCCTCAAGGATTAGCATTTGTGAAGCTGAAATTCTTTGATCTGGTCCTCAAATGCCAGCCGGAAGGACCTGAACAGATGAGATGAGGCTGTCTCCAGGTTCCCAACACCCTGCTCCCCACTGCTGCCTCTACTCAGTCTTCCATCCTCCCCACATTCCTCCCGGGGAGCCCAGCTGGCCCTTTCTGATTTTACCCGTTGGGAGACCCCTGCTTCATCAAAACTCCCCTATCCATTGCTCAGTGCTGTTCCTGCCAACCCTAAGGTTACCGGGATGGAGTGGGTCTTCGGGGGGATGCTCAGCATTACGTTAGGCTGGGGGAGAAGGGGGACCCCATCCCACCACCTGGCAGGTAATACAGGTCCAACTGGCTCTGCCTCGGAGAGGCTGCCCTGTGACGCTGTAGATGGTCCTGGCTGTCCCCAGAATCTCCTGCCCAACAGTGTGACAGAAACTCAACATAGACTGGCTAACTGGAAAAGGAAATGGTTAGCTCACATAACTGAGAAGCTGAGGGCCTGGCTGGCTAGGTCTGGCGGGGTCTAGGTGTGCAGATGGCCTCCCAGACTCTCTCCACTCTAGTCTGCTCTCCCCCAAGTTGGCCCGTCCTCAAGCAGGCTCAGCCTTCATGTTGGCAAGATGGCAGCCCCAGCTTTCCCCCTACCATCGGAGGAGAGCACCTCCTTCCTTCAGATCCCAGGGCTGGCATTCATGGGTCTGACGACTTAGCTTGGGTCACGTGACTGATCTCCTACCAGCACCTGGAGTTAGTGTCGATTGGCCAGGCCTGGAACTGGGATGTGAGGTTGGTCCTATTAAGATGGCAGGGCCTTAAGCCAGGAAAAGGAGGCAGATTTGAGGCAGCCCACACCAGGGCACCCTGATGGTTAGGGTATCCTGAGTACCCATAATGCCAGGCACCACGCTGGGGGCTTTCCCTTCTTCTTCTTTTTTTTTTTTTTTTGAGATGGAGTCTCACTCTGTTGCCCAGGCTGGAGTGCAATGGCACAATTTTGGCTCACTGCAACTTCCACCTCCTGGGTTCAAGTGATTCTCCTGCCTCAGCCTCCTGAGTAGCTGGGACTACAGGTACCCACCACTATGCCAGGCTATTTTTTGTATTTTTAGTAGAGACAGGGTTTCACCATGTTGGCCAGGCTGGTCTCGAGCTCCTGACCTCAAGTAATCCACCTGCCTCAGCCTTCCAAAGTTCTGGGGTTACAGGCATGAGCCACCGAGCCCAGCCACCCTTCTTTAACTCTCTGTTTCCTCACAGTATTTACACGAGGTCAGTACTAACATTATCCCCATTCTATAGATGGGGAAAATGAGACCCAGCGAGCTGAACTGACCACGGCACACAGCTAATATAGGGCAGAGGGGCACTGGAACCCTAGCTGGGTGGTCCCTATGCCCACAGTCTTTAACCACTGTGCTCTGCAGACTCTGAGCTGAAATCATGATCTATGTCATCACTGACTGGTGCAGTACAGGCTCCCGGTGAAGAGGGATGTGCCAGGGCCCTCCAGTGAGTCTCAGAAAACCTCCATTCTAGTCCAGGCATGCAGCTTACTGGAAAGGTGACTGTTCCTGTTGAGCCTCAGTTTCCAAATCTGTAGGTGCGGTATTGTTCCAGTCTCTCAGGGGAGCTCAACTCTTGAGGGAGCAAATGGGATTAAGGGCATGGCAGTGCTTTTCCAGCTGTGAAGTGCCTTGGGGCGTGGGGTGAGCTCCCACCACCAGTGGGGAATTTCAGGTTCCGGGGCAGCTTTCCCTGCAGCTTAAACGCCCTCCTCCACCTGTGCCAAGATGCTGCCCCCTTGTGGGGATCCCCAGTGCGACACCCCAACACTCACTGTTTTATCTCCCTGCCCAGGTCACCCTCAGCTACGGTGTCTTTGAGGGGAAACTCAACGTCATTAAGCTACAGGGCCCCTTCTCCCCGGAGGAGGACCCCTCCAGGTGGGTCTGAGGGCTGGAACCTTGCATGGGAGGAGTGGGGGCTGAGTCCAGGCATCCAAGCATGGGGGAGCTGGGAGGGAGCGGAGTTGGACAGGTTTTGGTGGCTGACAGCACAGAGCTAGGAGTGGACGGAGTGGATTTCAGTTTCTGACCCTGCCACTGGCTTGCTGTGTGACCTTGGGCAAGTGTCTTGCCCTCTCTGGGACTCAGTCTCCCATTAGTAACACCTGGACACTGGACATCGTGGATCTGAAGAGCTGTCCCAGCCCCAGTCTTCTGGGTTCTTCAGGAGTCCCTGGAAGGCTGAAATGCCTTCCCTGAGCACAGGCAATGCTCTCATGGTGGAACTTCAGGTTCTAATGTGGGATTTTTATTTTATCTCTTTTGGACTTATTGTTTCTTTGATACTCTTAAATGCTTCTTTTAGGTAGGTAAAGGGTTGGAATAATGCCTTCCAGTTCTGCCCAGAACTGGCCACGGGGAGATGGGTCATCCAAATCCGCTCCTGACTGGTCTAGAGCAGTTTTGGAACATAGCCTGTGATATGCAGCTTCCTTTCCACACACCAGCACCTGCCAGCCATGGCTGTTTTTTTTTCCTTTTTCTTTCTTTTTTTTTTCTTTTTTTTTCTGAGATGGAGTCTCGCTCTATCGCCCAGGCTGGAGTGCAGTGGTGCGATCTCAACTCACTGCAACCTCCACCTCCCGGGTTCAAGCGATTCTCCTGCCTCGGCTTCCCGAGTAGCTGGGATTACAGGCACCTACCACCATGCCTGGCTAATTTTTGTGTTTTTAGCGGAGGCGGGGTTTCACCGTGTTGGCCGGGCTGGCTTCTAACTCCTGACCTCAAGTGATCCGCCTGCCTCAACTTCCCAAAGTGCTGGGATTACAGGCATGAGCCGCTGCCCCCGGCCCAGCTATAGCTTGTGATGCTGGCCAGGGGTGGTGGGATGGGGGTGGAGAGGAGTAGGGGGAGGGGACACATGGACTCTGGGCCCATCAGTCCAACCCCAAAACTGATGCTTGACCCCTCCCAGCATCTCCACCAACTGATGGGCTGGCTTCACCTTGCATGCCTCCAGCCATGGGGAGCTCCTCCCTCCTGTGGCCGTCTGTTCCATCTCTGGGCAGCTGGACTGGCCCCAGCCCTTCTATTTCCATTTCTGCTCCCTGTAGTGACATGCAGTGGGTCTGGAAACTGGGGAAGGAGGCCTGATCCTACCTTTGGGGACTGAGCAGAGACTCAGGGAGGTAATGAGTAGAGGAGGGCATGGGTGAACTCTGGGTCCACTTGAGTGACAGAGACTTATCCAGAGGGATTCCTGGGGGATGGGGAGTCCGGGAGACTGTGTGTGTAGGGGATGAGGGTGAGTATGCAAGTACAGGCTGTTATGGGAGAGTAAGCCAGAGCCCTGATATTGACTGGGGAGTAGTGGCTGGTCGGGGAAGGCTTCTCTGAGGAGGTAACGTGAAGGACCTGAAGGGCTAGCAGGAGTTCGCTAGGAGAAGAGCAGGTGGCAAATCGCTCCCGCAGAGGGGACAGCATATGCAAAAACCTGGTGGCAGGAGACAGGCCTTGACCTGCTCAAGGTAGGAAAGGGAGCCTGTGTGACCAGAATGTGGAGAAGAGGAAGGAATGGTGTCAGATTTAGTTGGGGACGTGGCAGGGGGCCTCTCCAAGGCCTTTGTAGGCTCTGTCTGGACGCTTGCGATGCTTGGGGGAACCAGGGCCCCTGGCCTTGACATTCTGCAGTGCTGCCTCTCCCGGGGCAGAGGGCTCCCACGATGCTGAGGGCCCTTGCGGCCAAGGCTGCATTGAACAAGTTGGGTATTACAAGGAGACAGAATTTGACTCGATATAGGAACAAAAATTCAAAATTCCAAGATGAATGAAGCTGCCTTCTAATAGAATGAGCTCCCGTCAGCAGAAGTGTGTAAGCCATAGCTATACTGACAAGAGCTTTAAGAATTGCTGTTAAATTTCCTCAAAGCCCACAGATTTTAGAAGTCATAGATTACTGTCAAATGGGTCTGGAGCCACTTAGAGATTCAGATGCATATGGTCAGATGATTGGCCTTAGCTGAGGTCTCTTTATGGCTTCTCTGGCTTTTGAAGTTTCTCCAAACCAGCAGTTCTCAAGTAGGGGTGATTTGTCTCCTAGGGGACATCTGGCAATGTTGGAGACATTTTTGATTATTACGATTCAGGAAGATGCTACTGGAATCTTGTGGGTAGAGCCCAGGAATGCTGTTAAATATCTCGCAAGGCACAGGACGGCTCCACGACAAAGAATTCTCTGGCCCTAAGTGTTAGTGGTGCTGAGTTAGAGAAACCCTGCTCCAAATCGTCTCTGTGGCATGTGTCCACCTAGGAGAGTGGGCTGAGAGCAGAAGTGGGGGTGACCATCCTGTCCTTTTCTGGTTTCTCTGCAGGTTTCGCTCCCTCCATTGTCTCCTGTACCCAGATACACCCTGGTGTCCTCAGCTGGGTGCCCGATGAATCCTGAACTGCTGGGCAAAGGTTGGGCAGAGGCTTCTAGGTGTGCCTTGGCTCGCAAGGTGGCACTGAGGGTCCCTAGCAAGTGTCTTGTGATAGGCAGTCCCTGGCAGGGCCTTTGGGTGTTTGGCAAGCCCAGGATCTGGGTGGCAATTGGCACTGAAGGTACCCCAGGCCCCTGGGAGGTGAGTTAGACAGCCCAGGGGACCAGGTGGACCAGGTGATGGCCAGAGAAGCTCCAGGGGCTAGACTGCCTCAGGAGGCTGAACTGAAAAAGGGCAGGGGGCACTTGAGCTGGCCTGGGGCTCAGGGGTCCTAACCCTTTAGGCAGTGACATGGCCTCTGGGTGGGGTCTGGCCCTTGGCCCTGGCTCATGTCTCTCAGTCATTCCCCTGGGGCTCGAGCACTGGGCCGTCCACTGCTGCCTCCCTCACCTGGGTCCTGAGTTCCTGAAGGGATATGGGAATGATGGCAGAATCCAGGGTCTGAAGCACCTGCTGTTGTTGCCAACCAATCTCCCAAAGCTCCTTGCTCCCTACCCCTTGCTAACAGGACCAGATTTGGTTTGGATCCTCAGCATGCTGGGACCCAGATGATGGAGCATAATGGGTCCCAGCCAATCGTGATGATCCTTTTTGCTCATTTCCCAGCCTCCCTTGCTGTTAGGGGCTACCATGGGACCAGCTCTGGCCACAGGGAACTAAGCAAATCCAATAGAGACATTTCTGGGGAAGGTTTTGCAGCCCACTCCCCATCTTCCTGCTGTGAATGTGGGTGTGATGGCTGGATCTGGGGCAGCCACCTTGCTACCATGAAGGAAAGGCCAAGACAATCATCCCAGCTATTCCCTCCAGCATCTGGTTCTGTACGAAAATTAAATGCTTATTTGTTTAAGTCTCTCTTGGTCTAGTTTTCTGTTACATGCAGCCAAAGTATTCCTGACGAGGGTAGGGTCTTTTTCTGTCTATCACAGTGCAGATGGCGGTCACTTTTGGTGGTGTGATGTGATGCGTGCAAGACCATGTTACAGAGCCTAGCACAGAGAAAGGAAGGGCACAGTGGATGGTGACTGTTACTAGTGTATTTGTGAGTCATAGTGTGTGAGGCAGTGCACAGGTGTGTGTGTGTGTGGCATATACCTTCTACATGTGTCTGTGCATAAAGATGTACATGTTTTTTTTTTTTTTTGACAGAGTCTCACTCTGTTACCAGGCTGGAGTACAGTGGCACAATCTTGGCTCACTGCAACCTCCACCTCCCGGGTTCAAGCAATTCTCCCAATTCTCCTGCCTCAGCCTCTTGAGTAGCTGGGATTACAGGCACGTGCACCATGCCCAGCTAATTTCTGTATTTTTAGTAGAGACAGGGTTTCACCATGTTGGCCAGGATGGTCTCAATCTCCTGACCTTGAGATCCACCCACCTCGGCCTCCCAAAGTGCTGGGATTACAGGCGTGAGCCACTGCACCCAGCCTGCCGTGTGTGTTTTTATGGCTGTGTTGCACATGTGTACATGATGTGTACATGTGAGCATGTGTGCTGTGAGGTGTGGAGTGGTTCCTCCTTTTCTCTGCCCCTGGGCTGGGGGAGGTCAGAGAATCAGGGAAGGCGGAATGGAGACTCCGGGCTGAGGGACTTAGCCTCAGGTATCAGATAATGGTGCCAAAGGGTGATTTGACAGCAAAGAGCAGGAACTGAATAAACACAAGTGCCCTTGGAATGTCGGATCCCGAGGAGGTGGATGGATGAGTGAAAGTGATCATGGTGAAATTTCAGGTATGGCGGCATGTAGGCAGGGAAGGGTTAGAGAGGGGAGGTCTGTATCATGCCCAGTGATGCTAGGAGTTGGAGTCATAGTGGGGCTCTCGGATGGGGAAGGAAGAGGAGGGATCCTGAGGGCCAGAGGGGCCCTGACACAGGGAGCTAGGGCCAGGGGCTCCACCCCTGAAGAATCAGAAACTATCTTCTGGCTACATCTGTGTTGGGGACATCTGGAACCACTGAGCACCTGAAGCCAGCCCCTTATTTTCCAGGGAGGAGAGGTCTGGAGAGGGACTGCCACGTGCTGTGGTCACACAGTGAGTTGGGTGCAGCCGGCCTCTTGTGCTTCTCCAAAGCCCCGTTTCTTTCTGGGCTGGCCCAGGGCTGGGTTTATTGGATGCCAGTCAAGTGAGGGCAGCCTCTGGCCCTGCAGCCCGGTAGGGCTGGAATGGTGCCATCCATAGCCGTCGTCCTCCCCACCCCACCCAGGGAAGGCTGCTCGTCGGCCCACATTTAGACGCAGCAGCAGATTTTCGGGTTGCTCCCAGATCCTGAGGGTCGGGTGGAGGGAACAGGACTTGGGCCATCTGCTGCCTCCATTGTCCCAGAATAGCTGGGGGTAGGGAGGGGGAGCAGAGTCAGCAAGGATCAGAATTGGGATGGAGGAAGGAGGGAGTCTGAGTTTAACCCTTTGCGTGTCTGCCTGGGAAGTTAGGAAGCTCCCTGTGCCCTGTGCCGAAGTGACCCATCTGGACCCCAGAGGGAGGGGCTGAGTGTGGGGTGGGGTAGCAAGGTTAGGCCACCTAGTCTTGGCCTTGCCATGCCCCTTGGGCACATAGCTGCCGCTCAGCGTCCTCGCGTTTAGCCTGAGCCCTGCCTGCCCATTTTAGGGTGCATGCGGATGGGATACTTTGAGGACCATGGGTGGTCACTGATCCTTGGGCTGGTTGGCTGAGGGTAGGCCCCCATGATAACAGGGACAGAGAGTGACGCCAGAACAGGAGCCCTGGCCTGGGGCAGACATTAGAAGGAGCCTGGAGATCTTCTCCAGGGGTCTATGGCTTCCTCATCCAGCCCCTATCCCCAGCAAGGAGTGTGCAGGGGGCCCAAGGTAAACCTCCTCTCCTCCCAGCAACTTTTTTTTTTTTTTTTTGAGACAGAGTCTTACTCTGCCACCGAGGCTGGAGTGCAGTGGTGTGATCTTGGCTTACTGCAACCTCCACTTCCCGGGTTCAAGCGATTCTCGTGCTTCAGCCTCCTGAGTAGCTGGGATTATAGGCATGTGCCACCACGCCTGACAAATTTTTGTATTTTTAGTAGAGTTGGGGTTTTGCCAAGTTGGCCAGGCTGGTCTTGAACTCCTGACCTCAAGTGATCTGCCCGCCTTGGCCTCCCAAAGTGCTGGGATTATAGATGTGAGCCACCACGCCTGGCCCTGGCAACCTCTTAATTGATGCACCTGCACCTGCTGTGAGTGAGGTGGACTCCACCCCAGGAGGCTGGTGAACTAGCATCTCAGCTTTGCCCTTCTGTAAGTATTGATGCCAACAGAACTGTAAACGTAAATATCTACTATCAAGGGCATGCTGGTGGTCAGGCACTGTTCTAAGTGCTTGACATAAATTAATTCATTTCATTCCCACCTATTAGAAGTAGGTGCAATCATTATTCCTGTTTTACAGATTGGGAAACTGAGGCACAGAAGGGGAGAAGGTCCTTGGGCCAGGTCACAGGTCTCCTTGGTGCCAGAGCCAAGGTTGGAGGCAGCCTGACTCTGCAGCGGTCATCTCGCTGCGGGACGACTTTGAAGAGCTGGAGAACCTCCTCAGGCCTGGGCTCCACCCTGCTGCCCACCTGTGGCTCTAGGCCCTTAGGCAGGTGGCTTCACTCTTCACTGGCTTCATCTGTAAAATGGGCACAGTGACTCCTATGCAGCAGGATGTGAGCCTTTGAGATGCTGCCTAGAAAGCTCCTGATGCGGGGTAGTTGCTCAGTAAGTAGCACCTCTCTGTCCTTGTTGAGCTCACGTTCTCAGCAGTAAGAGGTAGGGGTACTGGGCTGGCCATCACCTCCACTCCTTGCCCGGGCTGTTATCACAGCAGCCTCCTCACTGCTCCCATAGTCCTCTCTCCACTGCTCACTGGCTCCAGGCACAAGGGCCTCCTTGCTTGCTGTGGCAGGTGCCATGTTCTCTGCCAGCACCAGTTCTTGCCTCTCCTTGTATTGCAACCCCCATTCCTGCACAGCTGGCTTGTTCTTGTCAAGCTCCCATGTCCCATCTCTTAGGGAGGCTCCCCACTCCCATTACACAGCAGCCACTCGTGGTCATCAATCACCTCCTGTTACAGTCACTCATAACCCGTCATCCTTGCAGACCTGCCTTCCAGGTATTTGTTTGTTGTCTACTCCCACCTGGCTGTGAGCTCCATGATCAGGGATCCCCTTGCTTCTGTTCCCTGCAGCTCATGACCTGGCATAGTAGATGCTTAACAAATATTTGAGGAACAAATAGAAACATAAGTGAATGGACTTCTCAGATCTCTTCCATCTCTGTCCGTATTTTAAGATTCTGTGAAAGGTACTGAAATAACTGAGGCAATGCAATGGAGGGATCAGACTGGCAATAGCAGAATGCACCAAACCTTCTTCTTTTTTTTTGGGACGGAGTCTCGCTCTGTCACCCAGCCTGGAGTGCGGTGGCGCGATCTCGGCTCACTGCAAGCTCCACCTCCCAGGTTCATGCCATTCTCCTGCCTCAGCCTCCCGAGTAGCTGGGACTACTGGCGCCCACTACCACGCCCAGCTAATGTTTTGTATTTTTAGTAGAGACAGGGCTTCACCGTGTTAGCTAGGATGGTCTTGATCTCCTGACCTCGTGATCCGCCCGTCTTGGCCTCCCAAAGTGCTGGGATTATAGGTGTGAGCCACCGCACCCGGCTGATCCTATGATTTTATGTGCTGGCCGTGGCCGGCATCTTAAGCCCATTTGCCTTCATTCTTCCCTAAGGGTGAGCAGTGCACCAGCGCCCCACACCTTCTTAGTATCACCCAGAAAGCATTCTTAGTATGCTCCAGATGTGATCCTGTAGGAAGGACGCAACACTTCCCAGGAAGTCTGCTTGCTAGAATAATTGACACTACATCACATCCACCCTCTGGACTTAAACACCAGTCCACAGGAAGCAGGAGGACAGTGTAACATGTTAAATGACACCATGAGGGTTCGGTCCGCCACATCAACAATGAGGACAGTCTCACATGACGAAGGGCCTGGTTTCCTCAACAAGTAAAAGGGCATAAAAAGGAAGAGAGAAAGGACTGTTAGAGAGGAAAAGAGATTTAAGAAATAAAGCACCAAAATGCAATGTATGGGCCAGGCGCTGTGGCTCATGCCTGTAATCTCAACACTGGGAGGCCAAGGTGGGCAGATCACCTGAGGTCAGGAGTTCGAGACCAGCCCGGCCAACATGGAGAAACCCCATCTCTACTAAAAATACAGAAATTAGCCAGGCGTGGTGGCAGGTGCCTGTAATCCCAGCTTCTCAGGAGGCTGAGGCAAGAGAATCGCTTGAATCTGGGAGGCGAAGGTTGCAGTAAGCCAAGATCACACTGCTACACTCCAGCCTGGCCAACAAGACCTTGTTTAGATCTTTATTCAAACAGACAAACCCTAAAATGGCATTTTTCAGGACAATGAGAAAATTTGAAGATGGACTGCATATTAGAGGATCTTAAGGAATGGTTCATTTTATTAGGTGTGGTGATGATGTTGGACTTATTTTTAGAAATGTGCTAATGTGTGAGAGATACATTCTGAAATATTAATGGGTGAAATGATCTGATGTCTGACATTTTTGTTAAAAAGGGGCTTGAGGGAGGAATGGAATGAGAATGGCAAAGTGGAGATGGCGGTTAGAGCTGGGTGAGGGGTGCGTGGGAATGCCTCATATCCGTCCCTCTACTTCTGTAGGGGTTTGAGATTTTCCACAATAAAAGTAAAATGGAATAAATAAAAGTGGGTCTGTACATATTTCATTTCTCTGGCTGTGGCCCTCCCCTTCCAGTTCTCCCCTCCTTCATGCCCCACATTCAGGCCCAGAGAACATCTGTTTTCACCAGGCACAGCTGTTCTGGCCCCACTTCCTGTTAGCCCCAAACACCCAGAGAAAGGAAAGCCAGGCCTTGACTCAATGCTGGCCTCTGCCTGATTTGCATTTGGCCTGTTGCCTGGTTTCCCAGAGGCCCACCCTGATTTCTTTGGGTTCTGAGCACTTGTCTCAGCTGCTCTGTAACCCAGGAGCACTGCCCATGGGCACATTCCTCTCCCCACTCATCCTCCAATAATTGCTTACCTCCTCTGGCAGGGGTCAGGGTGGCAGAAGTAGGGATGGGATGGGTCCCTGTGTCAGATGCTACACGGGACAATCAGGTGCAAGCCCTGCTTTCAATAGGGAGTCCCAATCCCAGCTGGGACATGATTGAAAACATAGCAGCCACGCGGTGGCTCACACACCTGTAATCTCAGCACTTTGGGAGGCTGAGGCGGGTGGATCATGAGGTCAGGAGTTCAAGACCAGCCTGGCCAATATGGTGACACCCCATCTCTACCAAAAATACAAAAATTAGCTAGGCATGGTGGCATATGCCTATAATCCCAGCTACTCAGGAGGCTGAGGCAGAAGAATCGCTTGAACCCCGGAGGCAGAGGTTGCAGTGAGCCGAGATTGTGCCACTGCACTCCAGCCTGGGTGACAGAGCGAGATTCCATCTCAAAATAAATAAATAAATAAATAAATAAATAAATAAATAGCACGTCATGTAAACAATGATAATCAGCAACCGTGGGGTGCAGGGAGGGTGGACTACATTCTGGGGGGTTCAGGGTGGCAGGAATCAGGCACATTGATGTGTGAAGTGGCATTGTGTCTGGGTCCTAGGCCATGAGGAGATCTGAAGGAGCAGACTGTGTCATACTCCGTCTTGCAGATAGGGCCATGGAGACTCCAAGGAAAGATACAGATGCTGGTTATGGTTATAATAACTACTGTTTTCATGTGCCTTTGTATCTCATCTTGCAGGATAAAGACCAGGTATGTGCCTGGTGCTGTGTCTACACAAAACAGAAGGGGCTCCCTCTGTCCCTCCCTCCCCACGTCTACCCTGCCTGATGCAGCTCTGTGCCTCACAGTATCTGGCACAGTGCTGGGTACATAGCAGGCAATCCATGAAGACCAACTGATTATTGAGGTCAGTGTTCAAACTCAGGCCAGTACCAAAATGGCTGGATAGAATCACAGGCAGTTAGGATAGTTGGTTAAAACAGATCCCAGGGCTCCATATTAGACCCTCAGAGCCCAAGTGTTTAAAGAGAGGGCCAGGGAATCTGTATTTTTACCTGCCCCCCCACCCAGGAGGTCGTAAGTTGCTGCTGGGTTAGAGAAGGAGGTGAGGGAGTTAGAAGAGAGTTCAGCACCGTGGACAGAGCCACACTGCCACCTCCATCGACTCTCTTTCCTGGGACTGACTAGCGGGGGGGCAAGGAAGGTCAGTCTCTGTATGTGGCAGGGATCCACAGTCTAATCCTGATGGGGGCCAGGTGACACCTGTGGTCTTGACCCCCGCATGACACAGCCTCGGTCCCTGCTTCGGGAGCAAATTTCAGGGAGGACAACAGTCTCACTGCAGAGACAGCTTCAACTCTGTGCAGGGAGGGGCCGTATAATAAATATCCCCTCGATTTCCTTTATAAGTTGTAAGCGACCCCATACTGTGCAAGCAGCAAAGCATGAAGCCTGAGCCTGTGTGAACAAATTAATCCCCCAAACATGGTTTGAGCACCTACTGTGTTCAAGGGCTGTGCTGGTAGCCACAGGGCATGTAGGGATGAGAGAGAGATAGAGCCGCCGCCTCAAGCCACCTGCAGCTTGTCAAACATGGTTCACTGGTTGTTAGAAAGGAGAGCAGCCTTGAAGATAAGCAGACCCTGAGTCCGGTCAGTGTGCGTGTTAGAGAGGCAGCCAGGGGAGTGGAGAGAACAGACATTTGGTGGCAGAGGCTTCCCGCATTTGAGAACTGGCACTGACAAGCTGCGTGACCTTGTGCATGTGTCTTTGCTCTCAGAGCCTCGGTTTCCTGATCTTAGAACTGGGAGTGAATGCATCCCTCCTTCTATCCCTGCCCCACCCCCCAGCATGTACTAGGAAAGTGCCCACCTGGCCTGGTTCCCAGGACCCAACCTCAGCACCATTCATTTATTCATAGACTCCACATTTGCTGAAGACCCATTATATGCCAGGTACAGTGCCAGACACGGACAATAAGGTGGATGAGAACTGGCACCCAGGGATCTGATACTGGGAGAGTAGGCAGACATGGCTCCTTCTCTTTTGCTCCTGTGCCCCCAGCTGGGCGACGTTTCCAGCTTCCCTTGCAGTGAGGGTGGCCATGTGACTGAGTTCCGCCTGATGGATGTGCCCCACTTGCAGGGCTGGCCCATAAAACCCTCCCCCATGAGATGATCTCTTTTCGTCTTCATCCCTGGCTGGTGAGAGAAGCCTTCGGGTGCAAAAAGGGCAGAGCCTGGAGATGGGAGGGGCCCAGAAACAGAAACAGCAGGAGGAAGTCTGTTCACCAAATAGTGGCACTGAACTGTTGTGAGCAGCAGAAACATACTAGTGTTGAGTTGAGGCCCTAAGTTTTGGGGTGTTTGTTGCAGCACTTAACCTGTCCTGACAAATACAGAGAGACAGACATCAAGCAGGTGCAAACAAGCAGGAGTTTCAGAGATGATGGGGTGATGGAGGAAATAAACAGGAAGGGGACAGTGGAGAATCCTTGGGGGAGGATATATTATGGATTTCCTTTGTTTTCTTTTTTTGAAACGGAGTCTCGCTCTGTCACCCAGGCTGGAATGCAGTGGCACGATCTCGGCTCACTGCAAGCGATTCCCCTGCCTCAGCCTCATTCCCCTGCCTCAGCCTCCTGAGTAGCTGGGGTTACAGGCGCCTGCCACCATGCCCGGCTAATTTTTGTATTTTTAGTAGAGATGGGGTTTCACCATATGGGTCAGGCTGGTCTCGAACCCCTGACCTCAGGTGATCCACCTGCCTTGGCCTCCCAAAGTGCTGGGATTACAGGTGGGAGTCACCCGCGCCCAGCCGGATTTCTTTTAAATTCTTCTAAGCTTAACGAATAAACCTTTAGCTCCTCAGGGGTCCTGGTTTTAGGCCATATAACTTCCTTCCCTTCTCAAGCCTCCTGAAACCCCATCTCAGGTGATGTGTCAATCACTCACTTAACTTCTCCACATTCTGGGTTTTATTCCAAGCACCTGCTGACTAGGTTTGTCTTTCGTTTTCTGGGTTGGAAATCTGCCCCTTCATGGTATGTAGCCCCAGCCACCTTTCCCCTTCCCGCCCTTGCCTTCTGGGTAGAGAGCCCTCCGAATTATATTCCCCCTCACTCCACCTCACTGACGACGCCCCCCAACTGCAAGCTTTGTTCGGTAATCAGGTGAAAACATTTTTGTACCTTTAATAGCTTTATAGAGGCAAGATGCAAACCATGAGAATGAAAACCATCCAATTTACCAATTGGTTTGCAAGAGACATTTATGTAGTTTAAATCCACTTTCTTTAAATCTGATGCTTTTTAAATTAAATTGAAACAAATTCAAATACATAAGTAATATGTTCACTGTTCCATTTATCTACCACTGCATTACACACCACCCCAAAACCTCATGGCATAAAACAGCACCAGCGCTCATTTTGCTTATGAACCCGCATTTTGGCAGGCTCCGTGGGAAAGCTCGTCTCTGCTCCATCCACCTCTGCACCGTGTTGACTGAGGTGGCCCCAAGTGGGGTGGGACAATCAGGAGGCTTTCTCACCTGTCTGAGGCCCAGGTGGGGCAGACCCTGATAGCTGGGGCTGGAACAGCTGGTCCTATCGGGCCAGCACTGGGCAGGCATCATTTCCTATGACTATGAGTGCTCTCCAGTATCTTGTTGCAGGGTAGCTGGACTGCTACATGTTGGCTCAGGGCTCCCAGCTAAGAGAGCTCGGTGGAAGCCAAAGGGCCTCTTATGACTTGGTCTAGGAAGATAGGCAGCATCATACCATTAGAATCCAGTAACCAAGGTCAGCCCATATTCGAAGGGAGGGGATTTAGACTCCCACTTTATTTATTTATTTATTTATTTATTTATTTATTTATTTATTTTTGAGATGGAGTCTTGCTCTATCGCCCAGGCTGGAGTGCGGGGGCGCCATCTCGGCTCACTGCAATCTCCACCTCCCAGATTCAAGCGATTCTCATGCCTCAGCCTCCCAAGTAGCTGGGATTACAGGCACACACCACCATGCCCGGCTAAGTTTTGTATTTTTAGTAGAGAAGGGGTTTCACCATCTTGGCGAGGCTGGTCTTGAACCCCTGACTTCAGGTGATCCACCCGCCTTGGCCTCCTAAAGTACTGGGATTACAGGAGTGAGTCACTGTGCTCAGCCCTAGACTTCCACACTTTTAAAAATGACATGATTAATTTTTTAAAATTGCTTTAAAATATATATAACAAAATTTGCCATTTTAGCCATTTTTTTTTTTTCTTTTTAGATGAGTCTCGTTCTGTTGTCCAGGCTGGAGTGCAGTGGCACGATCTCCACTCACTGCAAGCTCCACCTCCCGGGTTCATGCCATTCTCCTGCCTCAGTCTCCCAAGTAGCTGGGACTACAGGTGCATGCCATGGCACCTGGCTAATTTTTGCATTTTTAGTAGAGATGCAAAAATTACTGTGTTGGCCAGGGTCTCACTGTGTTGGCCAGGCTGGTCTCGAAATCCTGGCCTCAGGTGATCCGCCTGCCTCAGCCTTCCAAAGTGCTGGGATTACAGGCGTGAGTCATCACACTTGCCTGTTTTTCTTTTTTAAAATAGCCATTGTCCTGGGTATGAAACGGCACCTCATTGTGGTTTTGATTGGCATTCCCCTAATGATTAGGGATGCTGAGCATCTTTGCAGGTGTTACTGGCCACCCATTATATAATTTCTTTGGAGAAATGTCTATTTAACTCTTTGGCCCAGTTTTTATTCAGGTGGTTTTGTTGTTGTTGTTGTTGAGTCCTCATTCTTTTTTTGACAGCCACATGGCATTCCACATAATAGATGATGTACAGTTTTCTATTGACCAGTCCTCTACGGATGGGCATTTGGATGGTTTTTCCAATCATGTGCTGTTCCAACAATGCTGCAGTGAATTTTCTCATACATGTGTTATTAAGTGCAGGTGTGAGTACATTGGAGGACTGGTGGATTAAAAAGAAGGTGCATCTATGGCCGGGTGCGGAGGCTCACGCCTGTAATCCCAGCACTTTGGGAAGCAGAGGTGGGTGGATCACGAGGTCAGGAGTTCGAGACCAGCCTGACCAACATGGTGAAACCCTGTCCCTATTAAAAATACACACACACACAAAAATCGGCCAACCGTGGTGGTGTGCATCTGTAATCCCAGCTATTCAGGAGACTGAGGTAGGAGAATCACTTGAACCTGGGAGGCAGAGGTTGCAGTGAGCCAAGATCGCACCATTGCACTAACTCCAGCCTAGGTGACAGAGTGAGACTCCGTCTAAAAAAAAAAAAAAAAAAAAAAAAGAGAGAGAAACAGAGAGAGAAGGTGTATTTATCATTTAGGTAGACGCTGTCCAATTGTCCTCGAGAGTGAATATGTCCACTTTTATTCCCACCAGCCATGTAAGAGAGCAAGGCACAGCTACAAAACAAACACGTATGTTTTCGGGATCGTGCCAAAGATTTTGTCTTCCTTGGGGAGGCTACTCTGCCATTTCCTCATACTGATGAAAACATTGGCCTAACATTGCACTCTGTCAAGGGATTTGCAACTTAATTGCATTTGTTCATAAAACAGAATTAATATTGCATAACTTGCCATCGACAGAACTAATTTTGACCCTGCACTGTGACAAATCTATTTATGCTTTATGTTTTAAAAATCCGCTCAAAGCTAAAAAAAAAAGCTACTATTTAAAAACCATTAAGCTGATATCAAAACTCAGACTCCATTGCAACGTGTCTCCCAATATTTCCAAAGAGCACAACGTTTATTTTTCTCAATTCCTTCCCAGAGGTATAGCCATGAAAATTCATGAGTGGGAATTCTTTTATCAGGACTATATAGCAAGATAAGGGAATAACTCACGTATCAAATATTAACTCAACCTGCACGTAGTTTGCTAGACGTGGATTTAGAGAAGTAGAGAGCAGCTCTTTACCAAACCCACACCAAACCACATGCTCCTCCGACTGTAATCAAGAAAGTAACTGAAATTGTTATGGGCAAATCAGGGCCTAATTAAAAGAGATAAACAGATAATAACCAAGAGATAAACAGATAATAACCACATTAACTCCATTATATGAATATATGTTTATAATGAACCAGTCACAGTTTTCAAGAAGAAGGTGGATGTTCTCAAGGGGTAAAAAGTATCATAAGCGAGATACTAACTTGTAAATAAACTCAGGACAGCAAATTCTATATGCTCTGTAAGCAACTAATGTAATATTTATATTAACTATAATAAAGACATACGCCAAGTAAAACATGATGTGCAGGTGAAGAAATGAGACATTCTTAATTGGTATAGATTAAAGCCGTAGTAAATACACATTAGCTTTATACTTAGTGTCAATCTAGAAGCTGGTTTACATAAATATCAGCTCACTTCTCTTTCCTTGCATGAAACCTTCAAGTTCACTTAGTTCAAACCTCTCTCCCAGAAGAGTTTGCCTTTCTCCAATGACGGCAGTTTCACTCTCCTCCTCCTTCTCCTTCCTTCTCTCTCCTCTCTCCCTTCCTATCTCTCTCTCTCTCTCTTCTCTTCTCTCTCCTCTCTCTTCCTCTCTCTCTCTCTCTCTTCTCTCTTCTCTCTCTCTTTCTCTCTTTCTTCTCTTCTCTCTTTCTTTCTCTCTCTCTTTCTTTCTCTCTCTCTCTCTTTCTCTTCTTTCTTTCTTCTTTCTTCTTTCTTCTTTCTTTCTTTCTTTCTTTCTTTCTTTCTTTCTTTCTTTCTTTCTCTTTCTTTCTTTCTTTCTTTCTTCTTTCTTTTCTTTCTTTCTTTCTTTCTTTCTTTCTTTCTTTCTTTCTTTCTTTCTTTCTTTCTTTCTTTCTTTCCTTTCTTTCTTTCTTTCCTTTCTTCTTTCTTTCTCTCTTTCTCTCTTTCTCTCTTTCTTTCTCTTTCTTTCTTTCTTTCTTTCTTTCTTTCTTTCTTTCTCTTTCTTTCTTTCTTTCTTTCTTTCTTTCTTTCTTTCTTTCTTTCCTTCTTCTTTCCTTCTTCTTTCCTTCCTTTCTTCCTTTCTTCCTTTCTTTTCTTTTCTTTTCTTTTCTTTTCTTTTCTTTTCTTTTCTTTTCTTTTCTTTTCTTTTCTTTTCTTTCTTTCCTGGAGTCTCGCTCTGTCGCCCAGGCTGGAGTGCAGTGGCGCGATTTCGGCTCACTGCAAGCTCCGCCTCCCAGGTTCACACCATTCTCCTGCCTCACCCTCCCGAGTAGCTGGGACCACAGGCGCCTGCCACCACTCCCGGCTAATTTTTTGTATTTTTAGTAGAGAGGGGGGTTTCACCGTGTTAGCCAGTATGGTCTCAATCTCCTGACCTCGTGATCCACCCGCCTCGGCCTCCCAAAGTGCTGGGATTACAGGTGTGAGCCACCGCGCCCGGCCTCACTATTTCAAAAGGCAGTTAATCCATGCTGCTTCTGATTCGCTGCCCAAATTGGGCGCCTGTGATTTTCTCCTCCTCTGAGGGTTGTCCAGGGTACACCATCTTCCTCCCTCGCCCCCTGAGATTCAGAGACAGAGTTGCCCAGAGATAATTTTTAAAACTCCCCAGGTGATATCAAGGTACAGCTAAGTGTGGGACCGACTGCCCTGTAATGATCATCTATGATCTGCCTTGTCAGCTGTACCTGCATTTGTTTCTTCTTTGTTCATTCATTACTAGCATTTATTGAATACCTATGCTAGGAGCTGAGAGTACATACATGTTATTTACCTAATGTCTTTCTTTACATGGATGCTTTTGTATCTAAAGACATTTGTTTTAAATATTAATGAATGTGATGGATCAGATACAATCAAAATAGATACATAACTCTTAGAGAAGTTCATCACTATTATCTAAAAATTACCCTGATCGTTTACTAGTGTTATTCACACGACCTTTTAGGAAATAATGAGTTCATTCATTCCTCATTCACTCATTCCTTCCTTCGTCCATCCCACATATCCTGAGTCTCTCTGGCAGTCCATACTCAATGACAGGGACCCTCCGCTGCCCGCTGCTGGAAAATGCTCAGTGTCTACCTGCCACCCACAGTCACACTCCCTGCTGCTGGAACAGGAATGGAGCTGTTCCCAGCTTCTTCCGGCCTTTATGAAGCACAGTCTTAGGGCGCTGTGCTCCTCCCACAGGTGCCCACCCTTTCCTTCCAGCCAGCCAGGCAGTCCTGGAGGTGTGTGTGGGGAATGCTGCTACCTGGCTGGATCCGGGCTTGGAGTCCCAGTGGACAGTGCAGAACATCACCAGCAGGGGGCACTCATGCATCACCACTGGCTTCTCACCTGGGCCAGGGCAAGGCAGGCCTGGCTGGAAGGTTAAGATGATTGGGGTGCCGCTGGGGGGTACCAGGCCAGGCTTGGGAGGGGCCTTATGGGATAAAAGGGCATGAAAGTGGGCCCCTTGCACTCAGATTCTGAGAAAATCCTCCCCAGCCAGGGGGAAGAAAACACACAGCACATCTCCTTACCAGATTTAATAAACATGACCATCTGGGGGACAGCAGCCATCAGTTAAATAATCCTGCCGTTTGGTGAAGGCCAAGGTTGCCTCTTGGGCACATGCTGGTTCTTTGTAGGGAGAGGAGCGGGACAGAGAGCAGGACTTTGGGCCAATGGGGGCTCTCCTGGGGACTGGCCCCCTTAATCCCACCTCCAGCCCAGCCAGGAGAAGACCAGTCCAGGTAGCCTGGGCCTTCTGCAACTGTCCTTTACCAGTCCCTTGGGCCTCATGTTCCCCTTGTGCAAGATGGGACTGAAATCATTCCCACCCTACCTGCTTCTCCTGGGAGCATGAACGCAGAAGTGTGTTGCCAACAGGGGAGAGCCGTCTAAACAAAAACAAGGGAATCTAAAATGGACCTCGCCTGCTCCCCTCCCGCCACCCCCCTTCCTGCTCCGGAATTTGTGTGCATTTGTAATCTGTGACTCTGCCTCATCGTGCCTTGCTGGACCTGACGATTAGGTGCAGTGGTGGTTCTGGCCTTGCCCTCTGATGGCTTTTCCCTAATTGGTCTAATCTGTATTTTCACGCACTCACTGGAAAATGAGAAGAGCCGCCAGCTTCTCTGAATAGCTGGAATGAGGTGTGAACCCTGAGAAGGGTTGGGGGAGGTTTGCGGCTCCTGCTATGGGGGCTGGGGAGGTGGCAGGAAAATGACAGACTGTCCTTGTTCTTGGGTTCTCACAGTCCCTGGGCGAGGAGGGGCACGAATGGAGGTATGGGAGGCGAAAATGTACTGGGGGCCTGCGTACCTGGGAAAGGAGAGGTGGGGAGAGGAAACCCTGACTGGGGTTGGCTCCCGGGGGCAGAATGTCTATCCAGGGGCAGGAATGGGGGCACCCAGGCAGAGAGATCCCGGGGACAGAGTATGAGCATCTCGGTGCCCAGCTTCTTGTGTTTCTGTGGCTTTCTCTGGGATAGGACAATTCTGTGGACATCTCTCTGGATTTGTCATGACTTTGGGAGGACAGCTCGGTGGGTGTCTGAGTCTAGTGTGTTGTCTGTGTGTATGAGTGCATGAGTGTTGTATGCATGTGAGTTGTGTGTGACCACTGGTGGCTGCTAACTCTCTGTTGCATTCGGCTTCCAGCCCTGCAGGGTTTCCTTGCTGAACCTCTGGGGATCCTGCCTTGGGACAGAGGTGGCTAACGCAGCTGGGGGTGGGGGTGGGGCTAGCCTAGATGGAGGCTTAAGCCTCTACTACTGGGGTAAAGCGATTACCAGCGTGTGTGTGTGTGTGTGTGTGTGTGTGTGCGCGCGCGCGCGCACGCCTTTAGTCACTGCGGAATCCTCAACCACTCTGAGAGGGTCCAAATACTTGCCTGTGGCCTTCCTTCCCTTTCCTTGCCATGATTCACGCCCCCCCCCCGCCCCCGCCCCGCCCCCGCCACAGCTGACCTCGATATGTGCATTTACTCTAAGACGCTGTGCTCTGAAATTGCTTCTCCTCCTCGGAGTTCTCTGGCTCTGATGGTGAAATTTCCACTAGTGTCAGAGGGGAGACAGTTTGGGATGTGGGGAGCTTCTTGATGCTGCCTTAGTGACATGTACAAATTGGGACCCTTGACCTTGCATTTGACAAATGAATCACTTATAATCACCACTTATTTTTACTTGCATCAGCCTCACCACGACGAAGAGCTTTGGGTGGCTCCTCCTGGCGCCAGGAGCCCCTACATGGGGTTAATGATGATAAGAGAAGTGAGTGTGACTCAGCGGATGGAATGTTCCAACACTGGTGAGTAAATTCAGTTTCCTATAACAAACAGACAATAAGGGAATTAGGTTCTCACCGTGCACCTGAGAATGGTGCTGATCCTTAATATCCTCTCCTGTGTAGCAGCTCTTCCCAGATCAGCCGCCCTCTGTTGCCCATTTCACAGATGAAGAAACTAAGGTACAAAGAAGTGAAGTAATTTGCTCTGAGATTAACCAGTTCACGGAGCAGGGATGTGAGCCCAGGCTGTCTAGGGTCCTTGCCAAGTCCCAGCCACTGTGCCCTGCATTGCAGGGCAGCCCCACACATGGTCACGGGGTGGAATTCACGGTGTTTCCTGCAGCAGAACCGCAAACCTTAGTCTTACCGGAGAGCTTCTTGCCAATGACTTGATTTCACACGGCAGAGAAAGAGGAGGACAGGTTTAAAAGAGGCTTTTGCTATTCCCAACTGGCATTCGCTTCGTGTGTCTGTTCTCTGTGGTTTGTAAATATTCTCCGGCTTCCCCTTGATCTCTACAGCAGGGCACGCTGTCCATGACAGCACTTTGCTTTCTCAACAGCGCTCGTATCACCAGCTCGAGCCGCACCATGGAGCACCGTTGACATTGCAGCCGTGAGACCCGCTCCAGGTCCGGCAGAGGCTGACTCACAGCGTCTCGGGACTGGGAATGGAACACTGGTCTTTTGGGCATCACGGACATCATAGAGGGAGGCAGGGAGGCTGGGGGTGCATCTGTAAAACGGGGGTGTGAGAGGCAGGGGCACAGCAATACCTACCTCACAGGGTTTGTGTATCAGTCAGGGCTTATTTCCCATTGCTGAGCAGAGGCTGGAAATATTGATAAGAATGGTTTAAACCATATCCAGACTTCCCACTCTCTCACCTAACACAGGTGGTCAGGGGGTAGGCGTCCTGGGTTGATGGGGGCCCCAATGGTGTTTTCGGGGACCCAGGCTCCTCTCTTTCAGTCCCACCCGCCTTAGCAGTCAGCTTCCATCCTCAAGGTCACCTCATGATCCAAGATGGCTGCTGGGCCTCCATCATCACGTCTAACTTTTAGCAGGGAGTGGGCACACACTAGCCCAATGTTGCTTTCTGTCCTACCCGATAACTTACACTTGGCCCTCATTGGCCACTCCTAGCCACAAGGGAGGCTGAGAAACAGAACCTTTTGGCCAGGCACGTTGCCATCCAAGTGTTTGTTGCAAAGGCAAGTGGGAGACAGAATATGGTAGGGGCACCCCACAGTCTCTGCCACAGCACACAGTAGACTCCTGTGCATCCCAAGGTGCAACCTGTCTGTCCAAGCGCTGTGACCGTTTCAGCCCAAACAGCCAGACAGGTGAGGGGAAAGGAGTCCCACAGGTGAGCACCGGAAACCCGCCCCGTCAGCTGATTGTGAGTTCGGGGTTTGATTTCTCCCTTAGTATCCTGTGGCAGTTCCAGCCTTGGGGAGGGAGGTTCTGTGGACAGTCAGGAAGGGATCTAAGGAGAGAAGGAGAAGGCCGCCAGGCATGGGGCTGTGCCTTGCAGGTATGTTCCGAGAGGAACTGTGGCGATAGTGGCAGTGTAGTCATCTGACACTGCAGGCATCGCTCTGAGTTGGAAGGTCTGGGTGGCCCATCCGGGAGGGCGGGATAGAGGCGCCCCAGGGTCTTGCGGATGTGGTGACCCGCAGATGGCAGGCCGCCTGGAACGGCCTCCTGAGATTCTGCGGCAGGGCCAGTGACCAAGCCCATGCTCCTGGCTCCTCACTCTTTCTGCTGGGCCGTGGGAGAGCGTCACGAGGGTTGTGACAATGAGAGGGGACATTTAATCAGGAAGGAACATTCACCTCCATTTTCCCATTGGTCCTCTCCACATTGGGTAGGGTGGGCAGAGATTGTCATCCCCATTTTACAGATGGGAAGACTGTGTAGGTGCAGAGGTTGAGGGAGGCTAAAGAATGAGGTGAAAGGTACATGGTGGCAGAGCTGGGCTGGGTCCCTGCGTCCTTCATTCCTGAGGGGGTTGGGGATGGCCTGAGTGCATTTCCTAATGTGGTACCTTTTCTTTTTTACTTTAACTTAAAAAAACTGAGTATAGTTTACATACAGAAAAGCAAAGAAAGTGCATGGGTTTTAAGTGTTTAGTTTGTTGATATACATACATTTATCAAACATGCCTAGCTTTCCAAAAAGGTCCTTTTTGGCCAGGCGCGGTGGCTCACGCCTATAATCCCAGCACTTTTAGAGGCTGAGGCAGGTGGCTCACCTGAGGTTCGGAGTTCAAGACCAGCCTGGCCAACATGGTGAAACCCCATCTCTACTAAAAATACAAAAAATTAGCTGGGCGTCTGTAATCCCAGCTACTCGGGAGGCTGAAGCAGGAGAATCGCTTGAACCCGGGAGGCAGAGGTTGCAGTGAGCCAAGATCCCACCATTGCACTCCAGCCTGGGCAACAAGAAGGAAACTCCACCTCAAAAAAACAAAAAATGAAAACAAAACCCCCAAAAGGTCCCTTTTGTGTCCCTTCCCAGTCGATGACCTCCCATTCCACAAAGGTGACCACTTTTCTAACCCCTATTGCTAGAAATTGTTTTTTCCTGTTCTTATACCTCAAATAGATTCATAAAGTGCGTTCTCTTGCTTCTTGGACTTAGCATAAGCCTTGTGAGATTCATCTGGGTTGTGGTTTGTATGTCAGGAATTGATCCTTTTTTACCGCTGACTGGAACTCCATTGTGGGGATAGACCAGAATTGTTTATTCACTCACGTGTTGATGGACATTTGGGCTGTTTTCTGTTTGGGACTAAAATTAGTCAGTGAGAATTTGCATTCATTGTATACACATAAGCTTTCATTTCTTCTTTTCTTCTGGTTTTTTTTTTTTTTTTTTTTTTTTTTTTTTGAGGCAGGGTCTCACTCTGTTGCCTAGGCTGGAGTGCAGTGGCAAGTGGCACAATCTTGACTCACTGCAGCCTCGACCTCCTGGGCTCAAACGATCCTCCCACCTCAGCCTCCTGAGTAGCTGGAACTACAGGTGCATGCCACCACACCCAGCTAATTTTTTTTACGTTTCTTTTGTGGAGATGGGGTCTTACTCTGTTGACTAGGCTGGTTTCAAACACCTGGCCTCAAGTGATCCTCCTGCCTTGACCTCTCAAAGTATTGGGATTACAGGTGTGAGCCACAGTGTCTGCCTGCTTTCATTTATCTTGTGTGGATACCTAGGAATGGAATGATTAGGTTGTAGAATAGGTGTTTATTTAGTTTTTTAAGTGTCTTAGTCCCTTCCTCTTGCTACAACAAAATACCTGAGACTGGGTAATTCATATAAGAGAAATGTATTTCCCATGGTTCTGGAGGCTGGGAAGTCCAAGATCAAGATGCCTGCAAATTCAGTGTCTGGTGAGGGCCTGGGATTTCTTATTACGTGCTCACATGGTGGAAGGGACAAAAAGGGATGAACAGTTCCCTTGACCCTCCTGTATAAAACCATGATTCCCATCCAGAAGGGTTCCACCCTCATGGCTTTATCACCTCCTAAAGATCTCATTTCTTAGTCCTGTCACATTGACAACTAAGTTTCAACATGAATTTTGGAGGGGACACATACCTTCAAACCACAGCAGGAAGAAACTGCCAAACAGTTTTTCAAAGTGGCTGAACCATTTACACTCCCACTCACTGTATAAGAGAGTTGATCCTCATCCTTCCAACGTTTGATGTTTTTGTTCTTTTAAATGTTGCCAGTCTGGCGAGTGTGAATGACAGCTTGAGGTAATTTCAAGTTGTGTATCTCCGCTGCTTGCTCATGGCTGGTGTCTTTTTCAAGTATATATTGAGCATTTTGATATTCTCTTTTGTGAAGTGCCTGTTCATATCTTTTGCCCACTTAAAAATTATTTTTTTTTCTTATTGATTGGTAGGAGTCCTTTACTTATACTGGCTACTAGTCCTTTGTCACATATATGTATTGAGATATCTTTTCTGCGTGTGTGGATTGATTTTTCTTTCTCTTGATGGTGTATTTCGCTGAACATAAGTTTTTCATTGTAAGGAAGCCCAATTTGTAATTTTTTTCCTTCTATGTCTAATGCTTTTCATGTCTTGTTTAAGAAAGCTTTGCCTATCAAAGTGGAGTGCTCTTAACAAGTGAATCTCCCTTGCCTCACCCCATCTGGCTGCTCTGTCTGCCTCCTCATGCCCTATTAGATCTGCCTCCCAGCCCAGTGCTCCCAGAAGCAGGAGTGGGGAAGGTGGAGATGGTATGGGAGATCTGTGGCAAAGTGAAGGGCAAAGCCTAGATTATCCCCTCCCCAGGACAGGAGATCTGTATCTCCCACCCTCTTCCTTCCCCTGTACAGATTTGGGTTTATGCTGCAAGATTAAAGCCAAAGAGATTAAAAGATTACCTCTGGCCAGGAAGGCAAATTCTGCCTCTTTGCTCTTGGAGCTGGTTGGGGGTGAATGGGGGAGGAAGGAGGGTGGGTGGTGGCTGTGACGGAGCTGCCTCCACCTCCAGATCCCCTCCTCTGACTTCCTGCTGAGAACCCCTCCCCCTGGTAGACTGAGGCCTAGGCCACCCTCACTGGGTATGGCCCTGGGCACAAGCTCACCTTTCTGGGCCTCAGCTCTTAAGATGTGGAGTGCTGAGGAGGCTGAGCTGGATCAGCAACACCAACACGGGCTCTAGTGGGTTCTGAGTGTGGCCCGCCAGTGTTCGAGCATCAGCCAGTAACTTGTTACAAATGCAACCTCGGGCCCTTCCCCAGGCCTGCTGAGACAGGAACTCAGGGGGCAGCAAACAGTAAAAGCCTCCAGCGAATACACACAAAGGTCTGAGAGCCAGTGTCTTTAATAACGATAACACTTGATCATATTTAGAGCATTTAACTCTATAATCCCCAGTGACTCTTCTAAAGAATATGTATCTATTGATTAGGATGCAGGTCCTGTAACTCACCCTGCTTTGCACATGAGGAAACTGAGGCACAGAGAGGGGAAGCAGCTTGCCCATGGTGAAACAGCTACTAAGTGGCAGAACCTGAACTTGGGCTGGGGAGGCTGGGCCGAGAGGCCGAACTGCTAACTACTGCGCTGTGTGGCATCGTGTTCCCAGGGCCTTCACAGACACCGACAGCCTTCATTGGCTTCTCCAAGGGGCGGGGGGCTCCAAAAGCTGGTCTCTAAAAGGGGTCCCTGGTGCCCAAGGCCCTTTCCTGCCCTCCTTCCAGAGATCTGCTCGGATAAGGAAGGGCACCTTCCTGCTTCCTCTCCTGGTCTTTGGGGGCTGCTAGGAAACCCCATGGCTGAGGCTGTGACAGAGACACACAGTGCCAGATGTCTCGGAGATTCATCCATGCCTCAGGTCTTATTTCCTCACTCAGTATTTAGTGAGCCCCAGCCAGAGACGGGTAGAGGCTGGCAGAAAGCTGGAAGCAGAGAGAAGGCAAAAAGGGGACGAGAAAACCTTTCTATTAATTTTATGATCCTTTCTGCTAGCTCCCTCCTGCCCCTAGGGATGGTGAACATCCCCCTCTCCTGTCGATGCTGAAAAGTGATCAAGGAACAGCCACGGCGGAGACGATGGAGCTGATTTATTGGGCAGCCCCAGGAGCAGGAGTGAGCACGCAGGCTGGGAGGCAGCCATCCATCACGGCTCCCTGGAGAGCGGAGAGGGCCTTGGCGCCCAGCTCCACTGCCTGCTCCTGCCCGGCCCCCACCTGTTCCCCCACTGGGTCACCTGCCCTGCCCTGTTCTCTGCCAGGTCACCAAGGGCCCTACTTTCAGGGAGGAGACCTTGCCTCAGAAGCTTTGGGGCCACCAGCACCTGTGCCCCCCTCTTTCCTTCCTCAGTTCTCTTGGGCCTGCAGCACCTTTGTACTTTGGAGTGAGGTGGGTAGGGAGGAAGGACCCCTGGAGAGGACCCTGGGCAAGTCCCTTCTCTAGATCTCAGTTTCCTCATCTGTAAAACGAGGGCTTCAGCCCAGCCCAGCCAGCCTCCCAGGGCGGGTTGTAGAGGGGAATGGTGTGGCTGTGAGCTGAGAAATGTGAGGCTGTAACGAGGCCCTCGCCTCTCATGGCTATATTCCTGCATGTGTGCTGGGCTGTGGGGGCGCAGGGTCTGAGTGCGTGCTTTGCATGCCACGCCTCTCTGTATGTGCAGGTGTATTCACCTGTGCATATGCACAGCGAGTCCAAGCTGCTGATGCACGCGTGGTGCATGTGTGTGCGTGTGTGTGCGTGTGCATGCACGTGTGTGTGCGTGTGTGCGTGCGTGTGTGTGCGTGTGCGGGCACGTGTGTGTGCACGTGTGTGTACGTGTGTGTGCGTGCGTGTGTGTGCGCGTGTGCGTTCGTGTGTGTGTGTGCGTGTGCGTGCGTGTGTGTGCGTGTGTGTGCGTGTGTGTGCAACTGCACTGATAGCCAGGAGTAGCAGCTTCCATGTAGCTCCTCCCCTGCCTACCTGGGAGGACCCCTCTGGAGGGGTGGTGGGGGCGTGGCTGGGTGTTCATGCCGAGGCCCATCCAGCTGGTTCTTTATTGATTAATTCTGCTGCCAGCTGATGAATGCCAAGCCTGTGCCAGGCGCAGGCCCTGGGCTGATTTACATAATTAAAAACCATCAGTAACAAAGCCAGGCCTCACCCACCAACTGCTTCCTCCAGCATGACAACAGGCTGGGCCTCCCTCCAGCACCCCACCCTGTCCTCTGTACCCCAAGGTTTTCTTGCCTCCACGATCCCTCAGCCTCCCTGCCTGCCCTGCTCTGTGACACCAGCTGTTGTCCAGTCGGTGATGGAGAGAGTGCAGCATTGTAGGATTCTCCGGTCACTGACTTCGAGATTCTATTAGACGGTGGCTCTGAGGTTCTTTGATGGAGAGTCTCAGATTATAAGATTCAGCCATGAGCCTCCCAGAATGTGATTTTTCAAGAGTCTATTACTCTATGTGACAAAGGGGAAAAATGTTTGTTCTTAGCAGCCCTGACTGCTCACGAGGAGTGAGAGCGCCCGGCTTTCTGTGGAGGCTGCCATGGTGGGTTGGGCATGTCAGCCACTGCTTTGCAGAAGGAAGAGAAATTTGTTGCTGCAGAGGGTGGGGTGGGTGCTGCAGGGATCTGGGCAGAAGGAAGGGGGACCCAGAGACAGCTTGAGGGGGCTAGACAGAGGGATACTGATGGTGGTGCTGTCCCTGAGAGGACTTGGAAACCTCCGATTCTGTGGAGTGTGTGTCAGTCCCTTCCCACGTCTCACCTTCAGGATCCTCAGAGAAGGCTTGTGCATGTAGAGAGGCAGTTTGGGGTGGTTGGATCACAAGATCAGGAGATCGAGACCATCCTGGCTAACACGGTGAAAACCCGTCTCTACTAAAAATATAAAAAAATCAGCTGGGCGTGGGGGCGGACACCTGCAGTCCCAGCTACTTGGGAGACTGAGGCAGGAGAATGGTGTGAACCCGGGAGGCGGAGCTTGCAGTGAGCCCAGATCGGGCCACTGCACTCCAGGCTGGGCGACAGAGCGGTACTCTATCTCAAAAAACCAAACCAAAACCAAAACAAACAAACAAACAAAACACAATGTAGAGGGTGCAACTGCTGTGGAAGACAGTTTAGCAGTTTAACAGTTCCTTAAAAAGTTAAATATAGGGCCAGGTGCGGCGGCTCACATCTGTAATCCCAGTACTTTGGGAGGCCTAGGGGGGTGGATCACTTGCGGTCAGGAGTTCAAGACCAGGCTGGCCAACATGGCGAGACCCTGTCTCTACTACAAATACAAAAATTAGCCGGGTGTGATGGTGGGCGCCTGTAATCCCAGCTACTCGGGAGGCTGAGGCAGGAGAATTGCCTGAACCCGGGAGGCGGAGGTTGCAGTGAGTCGAGACCATGCCACTGCACTCCAGCCTGGGCGACAGAGCAAGACTCCATCTCAAAAAAAAATAGTTAAATATAGAATCACCATGTGATCCTGCAGTCCCCCTCCTAGACATGTAACTTAAGGGACTGGGAGCAGGGACTAAAACAGATACATGTCCACCCATGTTTGTGGCAGCCTTGTTCACAATAGCCAAAAGTGGAAACAGCCCAAATATTCATCAACACAGGGCGGACTAACAAAATGTGGTGTAGACATGCAGTGGAGTATTATTTAGCCTTAAAAAGGAAATCTGATGCATGCTACAACATGAGTGAACCTCGCAAATATGCTAAGTGGAAGAAACTGGACATAAAAGGACAAATACTGACCAGGTGCAGTGGCTCATGCCTATAATCCAAGCACTTTGGAAGGCCAAGGCAGGTGGATTACTTGAGGTCAGGAGTTTGAGATCAGCCTGACCAACATGGCGAAACCCTGTCTCTACTAAAAATAAAAAAATTAGCCAGGCGTGGTGGTAGGTGCCTGTAATCCCAGCTACTCAGGAGGCTGAGGCAGGAGAATCGTTTGAACCCAAGAGGCGGAGCTTGCGGTGAGCCGAGATGGCGCCACTGTATTCCAGCTTGGGTGATAGAGTGGGACTCCATCTCAAAGGAAAAAAAAAAAAAGAGGACAAATATTGTATGATTCCATGCATAGAAAGTACCTGGAATGGTGAAATTCATAGAGATAGTTGAACAGAGGTTACCAGGGGTTACCAGGGGCAGTGGGGAGGGAGAATTGGGGAGTTATCATTGAGTGGGTACAGAGTTTATGTTGGGGATGATGAAAAAGGCATGGAAAGGCACAGTGATGATGTTTGCACAACACGAATGTACTAAATGCCAGTGAACTGTGCATTTAAAAATGATGAAAATTGGCCGGGGGCAGTGGCTCACGCCTGTAATCCCAGTAGCACTTTGGGAGGCCAAGGTAGGTGGATCACCTGAGGTCAGGAGTTTGAGACCAGCCTGACCAACATGGTGAAACCATGTCTCTGCTAAAAATACAAAAATTAGCTGGGCTGGGGGCACATACCTGTTATCCCAGCTACACAGAAGGCTGAGGCAGGAGAATCACTTGAACCCGGGAAGTGCAGGTTGCAGTGAGCCAAGATCACACCATTGCACTCCAGCCTGGGTGACAGAGCGAGACTTCATCTCAAAAAAAAAAATTAAAAAAAAAAATAAATAAATAAATAAATAAAAAGATTAAAAATGGTAAGCTTTACGTTGCATATATTTGGTCACAATTTTTTTTTTTTTTTTTTTTTTTTGCTTTTTTTTTGTTTTGAGACAAGGTCTTGCTCTATCACTGAGGCTGGAGTGGAGTGGCACAATCTTTGGCTCACTGCAATCTCTGCCCCCTGGACTCAAGTCATCCTTCAACTTCAGCCTCCCAAGTAGCTGGGATTTGCTGGGATTACAGGCACGCACCACCATGCCTGGCTAATTTTTGTATTTTTTTTGTAGAGATGGGGTTTCACCATGTTGCCAAGGCTGGTCTTGTACTCTTGGGCTCAAGCAATCGGCCCACCTTAGCCTCCCAAAGTGCCGGGATTATGGGTGTGAGCCACCACGCCCAGCCCTTTATCACAATTTTTTAAACAAGGTTTTGTGTCACTGAGAGTGATGATTCTGTTTGCAATCCTTCTGTCTTTTTTTTTTTTTTTTTCTGTTCACCATCGTGCCTCCAGGCTCTGTGTTCCCAACACACAGTAGATCCTTAATCATTGTTTGCTGAGTGGACAAATGGTCCCGGCTGGCACCATGGCAAGCTAGTTCGGCCAGCAGTTCATGTTTCCTATCCAGGCAGCTTCTTTCCCTGCACTCTTCATCTCCCCAAAGCCAATAGCCCCTTGCTAGGCTGCAGGTGGTCAGGGATGGCACCCGAAAATGCCTGTTCTGGGATTTGGGGATTAGACACAGACTCAGAAGTGACAAAAAGGTGATTTCTCATGGAAGCCTCCTTCCAGTACCCCTCAGAAGAGGAGACATCCCACACAGCACACTCAAGAACTGGCAAGTTGTCCAAACAAACGGCCTGGACCCTGCTTTGGTTGTATTTAATATTTCACACTCGAGAGGATTCCTTCTTGTTTGACAGCAGTACTTGGATGTGGTTTTTAAGATGTTCATTGCTGTGTCATTGATTTCTTCCCCTGAGCAGTGGACAAAAACAACCAGTACTGGGATAGAGTCAGGCTGTCGGGGATCAAGAAGTTTGCCCCACAGTTGATCAAAGGTGAAAATTGTGCTTTAGCTTCAAGGCGACAGAGGCAGAATA
Organism: Chlorocebus sabaeus; assembly: GCF_047675955.1. Lineage (NCBI taxonomy): Eukaryota > Metazoa > Chordata > Mammalia > Primates > Cercopithecidae > Chlorocebus > Chlorocebus sabaeus. Next base: position 13,425,876 of record NC_132922.1, read on the forward strand.
TTCAAGGTGCTGACTGTGTCACTGAGTCATGTTTCTTAAAATCAAAGAAATAGTTTTCAATGGCATTATTGTGTCATACAGAGACTTATTTTATTTTATTTTTTTTGAGACAGGTTTCACTCTAGCCCAGGCTGGAGTACATTGATGTGGTAATAGCTCACCAAAGCCTTGAACTCCTGGGTTCAAGTGATCCTCCTGCCTTGGTCTCCCAAAGTGCTAGGAATACAGGTGTGAGCCATGGTGCCTGGTAGACCAAGATTTAAAAAATTAAAAAAAAATTTAGGTTGGGCGTGGTGGCTCATGCCTGTAATCCCAGTACTGGGAGGCTGAGGTGGGTGGATCACTTGAGGTCAGGAGTTCAAAACCAGCCTGGCCAACATGGTGAAATCCGGTCTCTACTAAAAACAAAAACAAAAACAAACAAACAAAAATTAGCACATGCCTGTAATCCCAGTTACTCGGGAGGCTGAGGCACGAGAATTGCTTGAACCTGGGAGGTAGAGGTTGCTGTGACCCAACATTGCACCACTGTACTCCAGCCTGGGTGACAGAGTAACACTCTGTCTCAAAATAAAATAAAATAAAATAAAATAACAAAACAAAAAAATTTAAAAATTGTTTTAAAAAGCAAGATTAAAAAGATTGAAAAAATCTTGCCCCTCATTTCAAAAAACTTGACATGCACATTTATTCCACAGTGAGAACTGCTCAGGTTGGAAAAGCAGTTTTGTTCTGCCCATCTCTTCTGACAGCTGGCTAAAACGACGTCCACTCAGTGGCCTGGGTTTAATTGTAATGTTCTCAGTTTCTCTCTGTGCTGCATGAAGATTGGGAGGCACATTGTTGCCCACCAGCTGCTCACTGTGAATAAGTGCCGAGTGCTGGCATTCTGGAGCAGGTGCCTCCATCCACATAGCGGTGCCCTTCCTGGCAGCCCACATGGTGGGCACTCTGCCGGTCCGGTTCCCAGAGTCCCTTTCCAGCTCACAAAGTATTCATTAACTTACCCCATAAACATCCTCCTTTGCAGCATCACTGTTATGTGATGAACAGGACCCAAATACATAGTGGTACCCATTTCCTTCCTGGATGGATGGATCAAGTTGCAAGTTATGGAAAATCAAACTACAATTGGTTTAATAAATAACAGTGCATTCCTCAGAGTACAGGTCTGTCTGCTATAACAAAAGCAAAAATCACCATGATTTGAATAAGATAGACATTTACTTCTCTGTCAGTGGCAATCTGAACATAATGTGACCAATGCTGAGCGGTGCCCATTTTATTACCCATTTTCCTCAACCTGCAGGTGGCTTCACCATCTGGTTTACAATGGCTGCTGCAGCTCCTGCCATCACATCTGCATTTCAGCCCATGGAAAGGGCAGAAAAACAAAGGGAGGAACGCACCTTTTCTTTGGCGGGCTTGAACAGGAAATTGCACAGCTCATTTCTGCCCTCATTTCATTGGCCAGAATCCAGTCATGTGGCCATGCCCAGGTGCATGGTAAGCTGGGAAATGTAGTCTTTATCTAGGCAGCCATGGACTCAGCTAAAACTATTAATATTACTGTAGAAGAAAGGGAGAGTGGATATTGAGGGACAACCAGCAGGCTCTTCATGAATTCAATGAAGAGAGATGAGCCCCTACTCTTGCTAAGCACTGTTTTAGATGGTGAGGATACAGCAGTGGGCAAGATGACAAACATCCTGTTTTTCCCAGAGCTTACATTGAAGTGAGAGGAGAACCTGGTGTCCTGGAAGCCAGAAGGAGAGCGTTTCAAGGAGGAGGGAGTGATCAGCTGAGTCTATTGTAGCTGATGGGCACGTCAGAGAGAGGCAGGGTGAATATCTGGCCGTTGGAGTCCCTGGAGACCTTGACAAAGTCATATCAGTGACATGAAAGGGAAAAGCCTGGAGAGTCTAGTACCTAATGCATAGGAATTGGGGTGAAAAAAAAAGGTAGCTCTTTGGATGTATCTTCTTTCTATTAAGGAAAGGAGAGAACTGGGGATGTGCTGTTGAGACAGGTTTTTTTTTTTTTTTTCTTTTTCTTTTTTCTTTTTTTTTTTTTTTTTTTGACAGAGTCTCGCTCTGTCAGCAGGCTGGAGTGCAGTGGCTCAATCTCAGCTCACGGCTCACTGCGACCTCTGTCTCCCAGGTTCAAGCGATTCTCCTACCTTAGCCTCCTGAGTAGCTGGGGCTATAGGTGTGTGTGAGACAGGTTTTTAAGATGGAGAAATGGCAGTACATGCATGTGGTTATGATGGGAATGATCCCGGAGAAGGAAAAATGAAAATACAGGAGGGCTGGGTACAGGGCTCATGCCTGTAGTCCCAGCTACCTGGGAGACTGAGGCAAATCACTTAAGCCCAGGAGTTTGAGACCAGCCTGGGCAACATGGCAAAAACCTGTCTCTACAAAAAATACCAAAAAAAAAAAAAAAAAAAAAAAAAAAAAAAAAAAAAAAATTAGCCAGGTGTGGTGGCACACACCTGCAGTCCCAGCTACTTGGGAGGCTGAGGTGGGAGGATCACTTGAGCCCAGGACCAGGAGTTCAAGGCTATAATGAAACATGATGGTGCCACTGCACTCCAGCCTGGGCATCAGAGACCCTGACTCAAAAAAAGAAAAATGAAAATGCAGGAGAAAGAGGAGAAAGAGGGGTATACACTGCAGGAGTGCCCTCCTTAAGGAAGTAAGAGGGCTGGGTATAGGGCACAGAGGAGGTGGACCTTGGTGAGGGGCAGAATTGATGAGTCAGTCTCAGAAAGAGGAATGTAGGTGTTGGTGGAGCCTCTTCAGACAATTTCTGCTCCCTCAGTGAAATGGGAAGCAAGGTCATGGATGTCTTGAGTGAAGATGGGGAAGAGTGGTAGGAAATTTTGGGGCAGAGGAGGTGTGTTTCTGCTGCAGGGGTTGGGGCTTCCTCACATGACAACAAGCCTCAAGGTGGGACAAGATGGTTTCCTCAGTGGGCTCCGGCATCACCACCAGCATTCCAAGCAGGTGGAAGAAAGGTGGGGCCCCACTGGTTGTGTCTCATATCTTTTAAAAGAAAAGGAAAAAACTTCTTTAGAAATGCACTGGCTGCTTTCTGGTTAGATCTCATTGGTCAGACTGGGTCACATGGGTATCCCTAGCTGCAAGGGAGGCTGGGAAATCAGGAACCAGGATCTCCAGACTGGCTTAGAACAGGGTGCACTGCCTCCTCGAGGGTCCCATTAAGAGAAAGATGGGTTCGCTAAGAGAAAGATGGGGGATGTGCCTGCCACCCAAGTCTGATACGTCCTGTTCACCAGCAGCTTTGCTCACCTGCTAGTGAAATAACTGCTGGCATGCACATGTGACGATTATGGACCTTCCATACTGTTTGCCATGAATTTCAAGCACCTCTCCACCAGTAGTGTTACTTGCCAATAGCCTAACCTGTTTTCTCTGACTTGTCACTCATTGTGTGACTAGCTTTATAAGTGTCTTGGCAATAGAATGGCTTGAACCTGGCTTTTCTACACGGCATACCACTTTGAATAATACCTCTGTGCTTTTGGTCGCTTCTCTGCCTTTAGTGATGGAAGTCATCAATTTTGTACTGGAAAGTTTTATTTTGTGCTTGTTCTAAAAAAATTCCAATGGTTCCCTGGAGTGATACCTTGTTTTGTAGGGGAAAGATGAAAACATTTCAAAGGCTTCCAGCCACCACCAGCCACCTGAGATAAGAGAGCCCACACTGGCCAGAGGTATGATGCGTCTCCTCTTTCAGGTATTTAGGGTTGCACTTTCTATTTTTACTTTTCTTCTTTGTTTGTGCAAAATCATACATTTCCGAACCAGCACATTCCACAGGCATATAAAAATCCTACTTACCACTTATGATTGTGTTGTATTCTGAATCACAGAATTTTGTTAATATTTTCATCCCCACTTTGATGTTTCAACAACCATTTTGCCTTATCCATCCATTTTTGTCATTTGGGGCTTAGCACGACAGGAAACACATAGGGCCAACTCTGTGCTGGGCACTATTCTAGGTGGTTTTTTTTTTTTTTTTTTTTTTTTTTTTGAGACAGAGTTTCGCTCTTGCTGCCCAGGCTGGAGTGCAATGGCACGATCTTGGCCCACTGTAACCTCTGCCTCCCGGGTTCAAGTGATTCTCCTGCCTCAGCCTCCCATGTAGCTAAGATTACAGGTGCGCGCCACCACACCCAGCTAATTGTTTTATATTTTTAGTAGAGATGGGGTTTCACCATGTTGGCCAGGCTGATCTTGAACCCCTGACCTCAGGTGATCTGCCTGTTTTGGCCTCCCAAAGTGCTGGGATTACAGGCATGAGTCACCACACCCGGCTCTAAGTGCTTTTTATAAATACTGTGGTGGTTTTAAAACATGACCCCAATTTTGGACACTCTTCCTGTTGATGGGTGGGGTCTATGTCCCTTCCTCTTAAATGTGGGCTGGACTTAGTAACTCGAGTATAATCAATAGAAAACAGCAGAAGTGATGTTTTGTCGTTTCCAAGGCCAAGTGTTTTCCTCCTGGTTCTCCTGGGATGCTTATTCTGGGGGAAGCCGGCTGCCGTGTAATAAGCCCAGCTCCTCTGGTTCTGCTATGCTGCAGATAGCCACTTCAGTCACCAGCTCCAGCAGAGCTGCCAACTGATGGCAGGCATCAGGTGCCAGCTGTGCGGGTGAACCATCTTGATTGCACCCATCCCAGCTGAGCTATCAGATGATGGCAACTCCAGCAGACATCTGAGGCCAACTGCATGAAAACCCTAAGCAAAAACAACCCAGCTAAGCCCTTCCATTCTTGACCCACAGAATTTTGAGCAAAATAAAGCAGCTGTGCCTTTTTTTTTTTTTTGCACCACCAGAATTTCTAATTAGCAATGATCACCAGAAGACATAGAACTCATTTAATCTCCATTTCTCAGATAAAGAAATTGAGACCCAGAGAGATTAAGCAACTTGCACATGTTCTCATGGAAGAGATAAGAGATGAGTACAGTTGATTCTAATATTCTGCCTCTTGACAATAATAAGGGGGAAAAACGCAAAGTTAACAAGTAGTTATGCAAAACATGTAAAAATGTGCCAGCCAGGCTCAGGGCTGTTGAGAAATCCATTGTTTTTCTTTTTGTTTTTGGAGACAGGTTCTTGCTCTGTTACCCAGGCTGGAGTGCAGTGGTACAATTGTAGCTCACTGTAGCCACACCTCCTGGGCTCAAGTGATCATCCCACCTCAGCCTCCCGAGTAGCTGGGACTACGGATGCGTACCACCGTGCCTGACTAATTTTGTTTTTTGTTTTTTTTTTGGTAGAGATGGGGTCTTACTGTGTTGCCCAGACTGGTCTAAAATTCCTGAGCTGGATGATCCTCCCATCTTGGCCTCCCAAAGTGCTGGGATTTTAAGCATAAGCCATGGCATCCGGTTTCCTTTGGACCCATTTTGGATGGGTGGACTGTATAGTACACACAGCACCTTTAAGAACTGGGAAATTCCTGTAAAAATCACAATTAATTTCACATTTCAAATTTGCAAAACATCAGTAAATGAAATTCTAACAACCTTTCTTCTTTCATCTGAAACCTCCAAACTGCCCGGGGATCATCACAATTTTGAGACTGCACAGGGGAAGCTCTGACCCCTTAACTCTTAGCATTTTTAGGTCATGGAAGCTCAGAAGCTTCCTGGTGAAAAATATTAGAGCCGTAAAATTAAAGGACATCAAATTTAACTGTTGGATGCCCCTTGGAGTCCATCGCATCTAACCTTCCACCCAGGGCAAGACAAGAAAAAACATGTGTGAGTGAAGCAACCGTTCGATGTGATGGTCTGAGCAGCTGCGGCAGACAGCTCGTGATTAACAAGGAACTGCAGAGAAAATATGGACATCAGATCACAGGGCTCAGGTGGTCACTGAGGCCAGGGACAGGGCCAGCCTCAAGGGTGTGTAATCTGCACAGTCGCTCACGGCTTCCCACCTGGAAGGATCCCATGCTTGGTTTAATGCTCTGCTATTGCTGTCTTGAAATTCATAATACATTTTGGAACAAGGAGTCCAGAGTCCAGTATTTTCATTTTTTTTTTTTTTTTTTTGAGATAGAGTCTCGCTCTGTTGCCCAGGCTGGAGTGCAGTGGCGCGATCTCCACTCACTGCAAACTCTGCCTCCTGGGTTCACACCATTCTCCTAGGAGCCTCAGCCTCCCGTGTAGCTGGCACTACAGGCGCCCGCCACCGCGCCCAGCTAATTTTTATATTTTTAGTAGAGACGGGGTTTCACCGTGTTGGCCAGGATGGTCTCGATCTCCTGACCTCGTGATCCGCCCGTCTCGGCCTCCCAGAGTGCTGGGATTACAGGCGTGAGCCACCGCGCCCGGCCTAGTATTTTCATTTTTCACTGAGCTTCACAAAATCGGCAGCTGGTTCAGTCTGGGGAGGTCAGGGGCTGGTTCAGGAATGAGTGTTTCAGACAGGGGAGCAGGACAGGCAAGACCTGGGGGCTGGAAAACCCCACCAGTTTGGGAAGCAGTGGCTTGCCCAGGATCACCGGTCAGGAAGCGGTAGCACAGGGGTTTAAACCTAGGCCTCTTGGACTCCACGGCCTGTGGTCTTGTTTTTTGAGTCCAAGTTTTGCTCTTGTAGCCCAGGCTGAAGTGCAATGGCACAATCTCTGCTCACTGCAACCTCCACCTCCTGGGTTCAAGCAATTCTCCAGACTCAGCCTCCCGAGTAGCTGGGTTTACAGGTGCCCACCATCACACCCTGATAATTTTTGTATTTTTAATAGAGCTAGGATTTCACCATGTTGGCCAGGCTGGTCTCGAACTCCTGACCTCAAGTGATCCACCTGCCTTGGCCTCCCAAAGTATTGAGATTATAGGTGTGAGCCACCTTGCCCAGCCTGGCCTGTGGTCTTAAATACTTTACTCTCCTGTCTCCTGGGAAGGACCTCACACCTGAGCTGCTCTTCTGACTATTCTTAAAATTGTGGCTTTCTCTTCCAAGAAGCCTTCCTGGATTGCTTCAGCTCAGTTGTGCTCACCACTCCCTCTTTCCTTCATTCTTCCCACGGTCCTCGTGCCCGCCCCCGTTTCCTTTCCCCACTCCTCTTGGCTGGCATCTACCATGACTTCCAGGCCCCCAGGCCCATTCTGATGGGGACTCACCTCCCAAAAAAGAAGTCTTGGGCTCAGTTCTCTTGCTGCATACCGAATACAGACTCCATGGCACAGCTTTTTTTCACCTTCCAACTCTTAGAGCTGGGCTTCTGCCTCAGTTTCCCTGCCTAAAACTCCAATGAATTGTGGGATGATGGGAGTCAGATGGGCCTGGTTCACCTCCTGCCCTACAATCACCCCAGTGCAAGCAGCTTCACCTCTCCAGGTCTCAGTTTAAGGCCTATCTGTTAAGTGAAGGAAGCCCCACCCTAACCAAGTGACCAGGGTTAGTTTCACCAGCGTTGCATCCTGTACCCCCGACACGCAGCAGTGACAGTGTACTATACCTCTGGGCTGTTCTCCCTCACCGTGACCCATATTAATGATAAGAAGGCATCAGACAGGTCAGGCATGGTGGCTCACACCTGTAATCACAACACTTTGGGAGGCCGAGGCGGGCGGATCACCTGAAGTCAAGAGTTCGAGACCAGCCTGGCCAACATAGAGGAACTCCGTCTCTCTTAAAAATACAAAAATTAGCTGGGCATGGTGGCGCACACCTGTAAACCCAGCTACTTGGGAGGGTGAGGCAGGAGAATCGCTTGAACCCAGGAGGTGGAGGTTGCAGTGAGCTGAGATTGTGCCATTGCACTCCAGCCTGGGTGACAAGAATGAAACTCTGTCTTAAAAAGAAAAAAAAGCAAGCATCAGACAAACCCAAATTGAGGAACAGTCTAAAACATATCTGGCCCTTCAAAACTGTCAAGGTCAAGCAAAGCAAGCATAGTACAATAAACCGTCCCAGGCTAGAGGACTAAGGAGACATGATGGCTAAATACAATGTCGTGTCCCAGATAGAATCTGGGAACAGAAAAAGAATCCGTGGAAAAACAGGTAAATCTGGATGAAGGCTGGAGTTCAGTTAATGGTAATGCACCAATGCTAATTTCTTAATTTTGACAAAGGTACCATGGTTATATAAGATGCTGGCTTCAGGGGAAGCTGGGTGAAGGGTATCTAGGAACTCTCTGTGCTATCTTTGCATTGGTTCCATAAATCCTGAATTATTCCCAAATAAAACATGTATTTTGAAAAAGTCCCTGCATTGCTGCTGTTGCTGTTGTCTGGCCAGGGTCCCTCCCAGTTCCTCTGCTGACAGGTCCTCTCCCTGGTTACAAGGGCGGGGGTACCTGACCCAGGCTGGGTCACCCTGGCCACAGCGATTGGTCCAAGGGATAAGCATGTGACCCACGCTGGGCCAATCAGAGTCCTTTCCTAGAATTGTTCAGCTTGGAATGGGAAGAGAAGCTCTTCCCACTCTGGCCATGAATCTGTCAGGACGTAAGTCTGGGCCTGTGGAGGCTCCTGGTTCTCCTGCAGCAGGGACAGTGGGCCAGAGAGAACTAAAGTACAAAGAGAGGATGTTGATGGCATTCAAGATGGCCTCCTCCTCCTTCCCAGTCTTCCTCAAGGCACCCTACCCTGTTATGGGAGTCAATATATCACCTTTGAGTGTAATCCAGTTCAAACTGGTTTAAGTTGGGTTTCTGTCACTTACAACCAATGAGTCCTGGGGACTGATGACATGTTCTCAGGTTGTCATGAGGACATGGTGGCGTATCTACAACCTGGCACAGGGGAGCCACCCCTACATGGTGAGGGGTCTTGTTATCCTCTCCATGGAGTCTGGGAACTGCCCCGAACTCCAGCCTGCATGGTTGTGGCCCTGACACAGACTCCCCTCCTGGTCCTACTCAGCCCCTGGTAGGAAGGAGAGGTCCTGCTTCAAAGAAGCCCGCTTGGTTCACAAATCCCTTCCCATCTCCAGGCCCTGCTCCAGCCTCCTCCAGCTCCTGGATGTGGGGAGCTAGGGTCTTGGCTGTGACCAGAGCCGGGTCTATGGCGGAAGAAAGGGGAAGTCCCTATTACTGCCCTGGCCAGACCTGGCAGAACCAAGGCACAGCTAGGTGTCAGATGCCAAGGCTGTGCCAGTGCTTGCTCTGAGAATGAGTTGTGATGGGCCGTGTGAGCTGGAGTTCCATGGCCTCCAAGCATGAGGGCAGACGGAAAGTAGGAGATGAGAGAAAATGGGGAGATTTTGGAGAAACCAGTCAGAACTACCAGAAGGATCTCAGTGAGACCAAGGCCTCTTCTCTGGCCCGCTCTCACTGCCCCCTCCCAAAGCTTCCTCCACACCTTGCCCCTTCCAGGCGCCCTGCCTGCGTGCTCCTCCCACCTGTCAGGCAGGTTCCTGGAGCGTCTCTTCTTGTGTGAAGATTTCCTTTGCCCAGTGCCCACCCCCAGCCCCCAGGGCAAAGTCGAATTCACCGACCTTCCTGCTCACCCGTCCGTTTCCTCTCCTCATGCTGGCCACTCCCTTTTCTTTTCTTCCTTCATTTGTTCATTCAGGCATACACTTGATCATTTTCCTTAGCAAATATTTTTGGAGTGCCGTCTGCATGCCAGACCCTGAGCACACAGAGGTGAATGGGACCCACCTACCTTTGCCTTTGTGGCAGCGAGGGAGAGAGGAGAGCCTTGGTTTAGCAGGCAGAGCTGACAGGAGCCCAGGTGGCATCCAGATGGCATCCAGGTAGCATCTGGGATTTGGGCCTGAGTAACTTGGTAGCAGCCAAACAAACCATCCCTTCCGCATGGAGTCTTGGAAATACATACTATGCACCCCCCTCCCCAGGGACCGTCAGTCCCCCAGATTCTACACTGAGAGAACCTCAGGAAAGGCACGACTCTGGGAAGTGACAAGTGATCGTGGGGCTAAGAATGGGGCTTTGAGCCTAAAATATCCCCGGCGTCTCGTGGCCACAGCCTGGCTGCATCAGCAGGAAAGCCTGGGGGAATCATCACCTCTTCTTCACTGTGTGATCCTGGTTAAATTGCTTAGCCTCTCTGAGCCTCCGCAGTCAAATGAGAATAACAGAAGTACCTCGTAGATTGTTGTCATTATTCACAGAGACTTTAATTCATGTAGAGCACATGGCACCAAGCCTGAAGGAGAGTAAACACCTCCTTTTTGGGCTCTTATGATTTTAGGAAGAGTGTGGCCAGGCTGCAGAAAACTCCAGATGCCAGTGTAAGGAGCTGGTGCTTTACCCTATGGAGTCAGAGACTAGGAGCTTTTGAGGAGAAAAAAAAGAACATGAAGAAACCAGCCAGTCAGCTCCTTTCCAGCCCCTGCAGCATCTGGAACCTCGGAGCCAGCAGCAGGTCAGCAGTGACAAGCCCAGCCATGAGGCCGGTGACCTCTAGCTCCCAGGAGCTGCCAGCTGCCCCAGTTCCGGACCCAGGCAGCAGCCTGCCCCCACCCCCAGCATCTCCCTGGATGGAGCCAGATAGATGGTTTAATAATGCAGGCTGCCGGGTTGACCTCCTGGCCGCTGAGCCAGCTGAGGCTCTCATTCCACTCCCTGTGCTGTGGCTCCCGCAGAATCCCGGGACGGCAGAATTCCAGAGCTCCCTGCAAGGGTGCTCAGATCCAGATGGCAGCCACACAACAGTGCGGGGTGCAGTGGCCTCTGGCTAGGGGACAGGATAAGTCAGGCAGATGCAGAGACCTGAGCCTTCCTCCCTCGTCCTCCAGCTCTCCCTGGGGTTGTCTCAGAGGAGTCTCCTGGTTCAGAGAGCTGGAGGGGAGGCAATCTGCCGTGGGGCCGTACACACTCGGCAGATCTCACTTCTGTTGGAGCTGGCCTCGGGCTTGGGGGAGGGGTGAACACTCTCAGTCCGGCCCTTGCACCATTGGGTAGGGCAGTTCACCAGGACCCTCTCCAAGCACCTGCTGTGACTGGCACAGATCTGGATTAGATGGTTGAATTGGCTGAAAATGGCTCACCTTCTAGTGGAGGCAGCAGGTATGTCAAAAGGGTTACCCCCTATTGTCCTCTTGTCCCCTCCCTGTCTGACAGCACACTCCGGGGCTGCTCTACCAAGACTGGTGGGGAGGCAACAGGGCAAACCTCACCATCCAGCCATCTCAGCCCCAAGCCAGGCAAGCAGGGTGCCATCAGCACCTCTCCAAGGGTTCTCTGGGGTCTCTCCCATAACTGGGTCTCTGGACCAACAGGCATCCACCTGGACACTTCAAAATATCTCCCAGAGTGTGACCCTGGCCTCTGGTCCTCACAGGCACCCCCTCATTGGGGCCACACCCTTGGCCACCCTTGACTCTTGTCCAGCCCTAGGGTCTTTACGCACATTCTTCATGCATCATTAGCCTTGAGCTGCCCTTGGTCCATAAACAATGAAGACCACAGGCTCTCAGAATCATGGACTCCCTGTGTTGGCCGCCACTCCTCTAGATCTGTTTTCATCTTTGCGAGTCTGCATGCAGAACACAGAACTTCCTCAACTTCCCCAAATATAATCGATTGATCTCAAACCCACTGGCTCTTGATGGTACCTCCTTCCTGGGCTCTACCCGCTGTGTGGCTCCTCACTACGATGAACGGGTCAGATCCGTGGAACCAACAGGAAAGCAAAAATGAGTATTACTTCTGAGGACAGGTCATAAGAGACACAGGCTTCTTACTTGTTCTCACTCTGGAGAAAGCAGCCGCCATCTGAGTGTGAGGACACTCAAACAGTCCTATGGAGAGGTCCACGTGACAAGACACAGAGGCCTCCCACCAACAGCCAGCACCAACCTGCCAGCCATGTGAGCGAAGCATCTCAGAAGCAGATCCACCAGCCCCAGTCCAGCTTTCAGATGGGTGGAACCCCAGCCAAACATCTTGCCTGCAAGCTTATGAGACATTCCAAGGCTGAATCACCCTCTCCCAAATGCCTGACCACAGAAACTGTGAAATAATAGGCATGGCTCTTTGCAAATTTAAGCCACTGAGTTTTGAGGTAATTCATTACAAAGCAATAAATGACTCATAGGAGAAACACGCAGACGTTTCTGAAGGGAATAGGGGGAAGGAGGTGGTAGGGAGACTGAAGTGGGGGGAGGGAGCTCATACTGTACACACCACAGCAAAAGAATGTCAAAATCCTTTCTAGAAATACATGTATTCTTCGCAACTAGGCTTCCTGGGGTGGGGGGAGGGGCTTCCCTCCACCTCACCTTCCTCCTGACCTGTGGTCTCTTCTCTCTCCTACTCATTCTCCCCTAAGCCCCAGCATCTGACAACTACCTTCACCCTTGCTTGCCCTGACCTGTCGCAGTAACCAAAAAAACAAAACTCCTAGATAAGGGGGCCCACCTTTCCCAGAAGGCAGCTCAGCCCCCATCTCTTCCTAGTCCACTTCGGATGGTTCCACCGTGGGCAAGGACCATGCTTTTCCTTCCAGGCCCATCTTTTTCTTCCAGGCTCTGTCTCACCACTGGCTCCTGTCCTCAATGAACTGATGTCCTCAGTTCCAGCACTGGAGGCACAACAGAAATGTGATTTTAGGTCTGGATCCAAAGGAGGAATGTGACACCCCGCACAGGCTCTGGGGTGTGTGTGTGTGTGTGTGTGTGTGTGTGTGTGTTTCTCTGAAGGAATCACTTAACCTAATTTTCTTAGCATCAACTCAAAACACCACGGAGACCAAGTGAAAAAAACGTCACCTAAGTACAAAGGGTAAATCTTGTTATTCACCTTAAACAACGTGCGAAGCTTTTAGCATTTCTGTGTTCCTCTCGCTCTTCCTCCTCTGTTCTCTAAGCCTTGAAAAAAGGAGGACTTTCTGGAAAAAATGTCCTTCTGGTGACATGGCCGGGGCAGTGGGGTCATTTGGATGTGGGCCATGCTTGTTCACCTTGAAGATAAAGGGCACTTTCTGGTGAGCTGTCAGCCAGGGGCAGCTCCTGTGCACCTCTGGGAGATGGCCGAGCAGATGGGGTTCTGGGATGCAGGGCAGGGGTCCAGCCCACCCGTGTCACCTGGCACTGACATTTCGGGGATGGTTCTGCTCTGGCTAATTTTCCTACCCACGCGTCACTCCACCCACAGTGCAATTAGCCTACCTAAGGGCAGGAAGAGGTACCTGGATTCACATTCCTCCAAGACTGTACATGGTGGTGGGGAGAGGAGAAATTGGGGTGCTGGTAGGAAGGGGGGTGGATGCTGTGTGCCTGGAAGAGAACCTCCTCCTGTCTAGATTTGTGGCTTATTAATAAGAATAATGTGTGAAAATGACCCTGCACAGTGCCTGGCCCTGAGTGAGCCTCTGACACATGGTTGCTACTTGATAGAGGCGACCAAGTGAAGAATAAGTTGGGGGAGGTGGGCACATAGAGAATGAATAATGCCATGATGTGATGTGTGCTGTCATTGAGGCCTCCACAGAGTGTTCTGGGAGTCAGTGGAGAAGGAAGTAGCTCAGCCAGCTCAGCTTAAGAGTGGTCAGGGGAGGCTTCATTGAGGAGGTAGCCTTCAAGCAGTACCTGAGGATAGGTTGAAAGTAGACAGGCAGGGAAGCGATCTGAGAGGAGGAGAGGCTTCCCATGTCAATGGAACAGGATCAAAAGCACAAAGGTGTGAAGATGATGTGGTGAGAGATTCGTGGCATAGTCTGGAAAGGGCAGATCTTGGTGTTGCTGGGACTCAGAACATTTGTGGGGTGATATTGAAGATGCTGGAGGAGTAAATAAGGACCAACTGCAACAGGCCTTATTTGGGCAAGTTAAAGAGTTTGGATTTTTGGTAGGGCGCCGTGGTTCATGCCTGTAATCCCAGCACTTTGGGAGGCCGGGGCAGGCAGATTACCTGAGGTCAGGAGTTCGAGGCCAGCCTGGCCAACATGCGGAAAACTCGTCTCTACTAAAAATGCAAAAATTAGCCAGGCATGGTGGCATGTGCCTGTAGTCCCAGCTACTCGGGAGGCTGAGGCAGGAGAATCACTTGAACCTGGGAGGTGGAGGTTGCAGTGAGCAGAGGTTGCACCACTACACTCCAGCCTGGGTGACAGAGAGAGGCACGGTCTCATAAATAAATAAATAAATAAATAAAGAGTTTGGATTTTATCCTGTAGCAGAGAGGGCTTACCGTCCACTTCTGTTTATTCCTGAGGCAGACATCACCAATCGATCATGCCATTTTCTGCAAAGGGTGAGCACCTCTAGGCAGCTGCTGCCAATCATTCGTCATGAGAAAGAGAACATATTTGTTTCCCTGCACAGGCTCTGGGGAGCTATGGGAGGGTTTAAACAGATGGGTGATGAGGGAGTTTGTTGCAAGTATCCAGGTGATGGCAAGGCTGGCCTGGGACAGTGATTGTGGGAATGGATATGTTACCACTTATGTTTGTCTCAGTCTTAACCATCCAGCTAAAGATTCCAGGCATCTCCTGAGCTCCCCACTTCCCGCATCCCCAGGTCCTCAGGGTTCCCTGTGTGCGTGTGTCTCTCTGTGTGCATGCATTAGGTCTGTCTGGGCTTGATTTTAGGAAGGAGCTTGCTATATGTCTAGAGCTGCGCTATTTCACATGGCAACCACAAGCCACATTATGGCTATTTAAATTTAAAGTAATAAAAATAAAAATTAAAAATTTAGTTCCTCAGCCACACTAGCCACAATTCCAATCACTCAATAGCCACATGCAGTTAGTGGCTACTGTCTTTGACAGTGCAGACGTGTATCCTTTCCACTACGGTCTAGAGAAATCCCGATCGAGTGTCTAGATGGTGTGGTCCACTATGACCCTCAGGCCAGGCCAACTCCATCTTCTATATGGTGGCAGAAAGTGAGCTAAGAGCTGAAACTCTTGTCAATGCACATCTGCTCAGTAAAAGCAAAGTCTCCAAAGGGAGATTCTTAGACCGTTTTAGAGCTTCAAACCAACTCTGAGCGAATCCAGCCAGACCTGGAGGTCTCCAGGGAGAAGGGAGCTGCCGGCACTGTGCTGGGGGGACTGGCTGCTTTTGCTATATTCCCTTCACAAAGGAGTAAACAGGCTCAGAGAGGGTTGTGACTTGCACTCTGGAAGATGACTGGGAACGTCTCGGAAATGGAGCCGCAAAAGGTTGTTTTGCCACTTGCTGCCTGGTATTCGTTGGGGTCATCACTGCTCAGTTCCTTGGGCAGGAGCGGATTAGGTGGCATCTGCCAGTGCCCATCTCAGAAAGTGTCTGGACCTGAGAGCCACAGGGGGGCTGTTGGATTGGGGAGCACGCTCGTTTCTCGAGGGATCCGCTAGAGGGCGCAGAGGCCATTATGTTCCGCCTGAGGGGCTCTTCCGACAGGGTCTCGGAGCTGGGACCCTGCTTCTTGCCCAGCCTTGCGGGGGTTACAAACCATGTGTTGGATACCGCCCCTGCCCTGTAGGAGGGCTCAGTTTAAAGGGCAGAGACAGCATATAGCTTGTTTGGGTTTGCAGCGAGGGACCTTGAAGGATAGGTAGGAATGTGCCAGGCAGCCTGGGGTGCAGGTGGGGAACGCCCAATAGTCCTTCTCCATAACCCGGAACAACCCGTGGCCTGTGACCCAGTGCTTGGTTGCCCTCCCAGCCCCATCCTGGGCCGTTCCCTGTTCTTAGTTGACAGGATGGAGGAATTTCTGGACAGACCTTCTTTCTGCTCTACTAATACCCAACTCCGTGGAGTTCCCTGTACACACATACAAAGCTGTTTCATGCCTCTGTGCCTTTGCACATGCTATTCCCACAGTCCGGGACACCCTTCTCCTCCTTCTTCAGCTGGCCAACTCCTACTCATCCATCAAGATTCAGCTCAGGCAGTGGCTTCTTCTGGGGAGTCTCCTTATTCCAGACCTGCATGAGATGCTCCGACGGGGAGTTCCTGAAGCCTGGACTTCACTTCTGATGTGCAACACCTGAGAACAGGCGCTGGTGCATGCAGTCCTATAAAAGCAATGGAGAAGTACAGGGCCTGCCGGCAGGCCTCTGACATACAGCTCGCAGGACCTCGGGAGGAGGTGCTTGCCTGACCAAGCACCAAGGTATAGGCCCCGGGTGCCAGAGCTTCTTGCATATTCCACCACCTCCTCCTCCCCTCAGCATACATCCCTTTGCAGGTGGCAGGGGGCTTTGGGGTAAGGGGTGGGAAACTGGGCCTCTGGAAGGCTAATGAAGCTTCTCTAGGCTGCAGATGAGCCCAGTATCTCTTGGACCTACTCCTGGAGGGGTGGGGAAAGGCAGTGAGCGCCCTGGCACAAGGTAGGGGAGCGTAAAGTCTAATACTGTCTGCAGGTTCCCTGTGTAACCTTGGGGGAAATCACTCCTCTTCCGAACCTCAGTTGTCTGGCCTGTAAAATGGGAACGCAGCAGCCGCACTTCCCCAGTCGCCAGCGGTTGAACGCGGGACCAACCGGCAGGGTGCAGGCTGCGGGTCATGGAGGTACAAGGCGGAGAAAGGGCCCATCCGCGGAGGCGGAGTCCAGGGGGAGGGCGAGTCCAGGCGCACCTCCGGCGGCCACGCCGCAAGTTTGCCCCCAGCTGTTGAATGCGCTGGCGGAGGCCGGACCCGGACCCGGACCCGGATCCCGCGGGGTGAGCAGCGCAGGGGGCCGGGGCGGGGACTGGGTGCGCCTGCCCGGGGCTCGGGGCTCCGCGGGGCCGCCGCCGCCTCCCCCGGCGCTGCAGCTGCAGCGGCGGCGCCAGGCGCGGCCCCCGCCCCGCGGGCGTGTGTCTGCGAGCGCGCGTGTGTCCGTGCGGCCGGCTCGGGGGCGGGAGCGGGCTTGCTGCGGAAAGGCCTGCTGAGGGCGCCGGGCGCGGGCGGGCGGACGGACGGACAGACGGACACGGCCTGCCGCGGTCCCTGACGCGCGCCGCTTGGCCCCTCCCGGACGCCCTCCCCGCCGAGGCAGAGGCAGAGGCGCGGCGGCGGGGAGGAGGGGGCGGCGGCGTCTGCGCGCACACGCGCGCTCCCAGACACACACACACACAGACACACACACAGACACACGCGGGCCACCCCACGGCCACGCGCCACGCACCCCGCACCCACACCCGCGCTCACACTCACATTCACACACACACTCACACTCACACGCGCAGGCCCCGCGGCCGCCGCTTCCCGGAGGCGGTGCTTGGCCCGGATCCCGGCTGGGGCTGGGGTAAGTGAATTCCTCCGGATCCGAGCGCCGCGACCTGGGAGACGGTGGGAGTCAGGGCTGGAGCCGTAGGGTACCCCCTCCGTCAGTGGGGGTGGGGCTTGGAGAGGGGAACGGAAGGGGGGATGAGACGGGAAGAGCCACCCCTAGTGTCTCCTGGGTCTGGGGATCCCCGTGAGACCCCCGGGGGACCACCCTGCGCGAGGGAGGTGGTGGTGGCGGTGGGCGGAGGCGGTGGGAGGACACCGAGGACGGTCGGTGAGGTGAGCGTTTCTGGGGGTGGTGCAGACGCTCGATGGTGGATGCTGTGCCAGCCGGTGCCACATTGCACCTCTCTGCCCTCATCTTTTCGAATGGGGGCCTTAACCCCCCTCTTTCACGGGGTGCTGTCGGGTCAAGGCATCCATCCTCTAGCTGGTAAGAGGGGTTGACCGGGTGGATGTCTTCTAGGGAAAGGGGGGCCAGGGTGGGGCTTGACGGCGGTGGGGTTGGCAAGACCAGAATTGGGGGGTGGGGACCCTTGCAGAGGCGCTGGCCAGGGACAAGGAGGGAGGCAGCCCCGGGAGGTGGCATAAATCGCAGAGACTGCAGCTCTGGCAGGGCCGGGGCCATTGCCGTGTGTGTGTGTGTGTGTGTGTGTGTGTGTGTGTGTGTGTGTGCGTGCTCGTGCCAGCATGTGTGTGTGTGCATGTGTGGGCTCCAGCAGCTGTCAGGGGAGGGGGAGCGGGTGGGTGTGTTGGCCGGTGGGGCGCTGTGTGCATGTGGGGAGGATTGTGCGTGCTGTGCGTGTGTGGTGTGTGCGTGTGTGTGTGGACAAGGGGTGGACCCTGCTGTCTGTCTGTACACACACAAGCGCATACACGCACACTGTCAGTGGCCAGGCAGGATTTCCTTGCAATGTTTGGAGGGAAGAAAGCTGGTGTGTGTGTGTGTGTGTGTGTGTGTGTGTGTGTGTGTGTGTGTTCACATGCACATTTGGGGAACTTGTGTCCAAAACAGAGGCCACCAGGCCGTGATGTGTCAGGTGTGCCCAAGGAGGGAGACGAGGGGACAGTGGTGCTGACCGTGCACTCAGCTGAGGAGGAACGTGGTACTCGGCACTTTCTGCAGCTCAGGGCTCTGTGCTATGCCCCTTCCCCCTGGACTCCTCCCACCCAGCAGCTTTGGGTGGAGGGCACTGCCTTGGTCCCTTGCTGAGACATAGGTGTTGGGCTGGAGTGTGTGTGTGTGTTTGGGCTGCGGCTGTCGCTGTCAGCAGGCCAGGCTGTGAGAGGCAGAAAGCTGGAGGGAGGGGGGTGCTGGCAGCACCTGGAGGAATGTGGTGGAAGCTGTGGGGCACGGACTGCCCGGCACAGTTACTGAGGGGCGTTTTAATATGCAAGCTGCATCACGAGACGGGACTGGGAATGTGTGTGTGTGTGTATGTGTATGTGCATGGCTGACACCCCTCTTCTCGTGGCCCGTGGACACCTGTGGGATGTGTCACGTCTGGGCCATCAGCAAAGCATGTGGGTATTCACATGTGTGCAAATGTGTGTCCCGTGAGAGGGGTGCACAGGCAGGTGCTGTCCTGATGAGCCGGGGGCCCTGCAGCTGTGTGGGTGGGGAGGTGGGTACCTCTGGGCCATCAACCCCTAGGCAGGAAGAAAGAGGGTTAATTGTGGGGACATCAGGAAAAAGTATGTATGTGACGTCAGTGAGAACCTCAGGTGTGACATAAGCTCCAGGCCGCAGGTGACATCAGCGGGACAGTTTTGTCGGGGGTCGCTCTCCCCAGCCGGAGTGTGTGAGTGTGATGTTAGGGGAGTGTGTGTAGCCGGGTGTGGTTATGTCCCCTATGTATGAGGGGTGGGAAGGGGAGAGGGATGGAGGCTTAGGATGTGTGGTCCCTCGCAAGAGGCCCCCTTTCCCAGTGTTCTGAGTGGGCATAGAATCCTTTTTCTTAAGTCCTGCCGCTTGAATAGTGCACCTCACCTGCCCCGACGTGCTACAGCCCCCCCATTTGACCCCCCCAGTCCCTGTTTTCCTCTTCATCCCAGCCAGCCCACCACCTCTGGGTGCATGTGCTTTAATGAGTGTGTATGTGAGTGTGTCGGTGCATGTGACGGTAGAAAATGGCCATAGCCAGGGAGCCTGAAACCATTGGTTCGAATCCCATTTTGCTACTTTCTGTGTTTTGTGATTTAAGCATTCACGTCACCTCTCTGATCCTCAGTGTCTCCTCTGTAACATGGGGTGGGGGGTTAGAGAGGTGAATGGGGTTAAGGAGACCATGGGCCTTGTGGGGGGCGGGTGCTGGTGCCTGGCATATGGTGGGGGCTCAGTCCACATGAGCTCCGTCGTCTTACCTCCTATCCCCTCAGCCCAGAGTAGCTGCTTTCCTGTTTTGGTTTAAGTCTAACTTTGCAAAGGACTTTCTTTTCTTTCCTTGGATTTCCACGACAGTCCTTTGAGGTGGGTGAGTTGGCTGCTATTATGTGGATATTTGACAGATGAGCAAACTGAGTTCTGGAATAAGCTGTCTGTTGATTTAATGTAAATCCCCACCCGCCACCCCGCCCCTTCAGTGGCTGCAGGGAGACACAATTGATTAGCCAGTCCCTTCTCAAGGGGTCCTTCATTTCATGGAGAGATATGGAGCTATGAGGAATTGGGGGTGGGGCGCCAGGTGATGAGCCCAAGGCCAAGAGGTCTCTGGCTCGAGGAGAGGCTGCTCTTGACTCGCAGGTCAGTGCTCTTTTGCTCTTCCACCCACAAGCTCCAGAAATAGTCAGGGTGATAGAAACGGGCACACCCAGCAAGCCTTCTCCAGAGGGGCATGTCTGGGGCGGTCACTGGGGGCTCCATGCCTGTTCCTCAGTGTTCCCTGAGGTCTTGTAGGATGCCCGTTTTTGGCGGCAGAACTGGATTCCAGTGACACCCCTGCCGCATCTGCCTCCTGGCTGTGTGTGACAGGGGTCAGCCTCTCCTGTCTCGGTAAGAGGGCGTTGGCAGCTTCCCTTGCGGGTGTGATGAGTGACTGTGAAAGTGTGACAACCGCGTGCGGGGCTGGGAGGCACACGTCGCTGCTTACCCTCACCTGCTCCCGCCACAGTGCCTGGGGGCCAAGCTCCTCTCTCTTGGTGCCCCCACCCGCCCTGTGTTGTGACGTGTGCTGTGTGGAGTGGATGGCCGAGAAGTAGGATTGCCTTGAAGCCTGAGCCTTCTTAGCAAGTCAGACCTCTTCAGGAGCTGTGTTAATAGTCTAGAAGGTTAACCCAATCCTCTGCCTCCTGCCGTCCCAGTCCAATCCCTGATTCAATTAACCTTCTCTTGGCTCAATTACCACCTGGGGCAGAGGCATTGACATTATTACTGGAGATGGTGTCTGGGGGTTGGAGTAATTAAGCCCCCAAGCTCTGCAGACAGTCCCCAGGAAAGCCCCAGAGAAGCCCTGAGGACTGAAGAGCCACCTGGGCAGGCTTGCTTATGCCTGGGGTGCCAGAGGAAGGGTGCTGGCTGCACGATGCTGCTGATTGAAATAGTAATAATTATAGTGATAATAATAATAATGACATCAGCTAATATTATTGAGCCCCTACTGAGAGCCAGGCCCAGTTTGAAGCTCTTTGTGGGCGGCATTCGTTTAGTCCCACAAAAGCCAGCTGCGGTAGGCGCTATTATTATTCCTCATTTTGAAGACGAGAAACAGAGAGGTTACAGACCAGTCCGGGGCCACACAGCGATGGAACCAGGACTGGAACCCTGAAGGGAGACTCTCATATCAGCACCACTGGCGGCCGAACTCCTTTGCCAGGTGGGCCTGGAGGCCTCTACATCTTGGCATACCCCTCTCACTGAAGGCCCTTTCTGGGCCTTGCTTTGCTTACCTGTAAATGGGTCCAGTGACCCTGCCCTAGGGAAGCGGGGGCGGGGGACGCCCTTTGCTTTGGCTGCAAGAAGAGACAGGAAAGGAGGGGCCTCGTGGGTGGTGCCTGCATCTTAATCCCGCCATCCCATTCCTCCTGCGCCCCTCTCCCACAGTGATGGGACACCCCCAAAGGCAGCCCCTCGCTCCCTGGCCCTCCCACAGTGCCTCGAACAGCAGCGCTTGGAGGGCTCTCCCCGGTGATGGTGGGGAGGCTGCTGCAGCGTCAGTATCTTCCTCAGGTCCCGAGTCTATTGCAGCCTCAGCTGTGGCCCCCTGGACTCCCCACTTCCTGACCATCTTGCTTGTGGAAAGGGCAGGGGCCCAGGCTTTCTCCAGGGCTCCAAATCTGACCTCTTTTCCTCCTCGGTGTGTGACCTGAGCAAGTCACTTCCTGTCCCCGAGGCTCAGTTTCCTCAATGTGAAGTGGGGACAAAAGTACCCAGTTCTTGGCTGGGCGTGGTGGCTCACACCTGTAATCCTAGCACTTTGGGAGGCCAAGCAGAAGGATCACCTGAGGTCAGAGTTCGAGACCAGCCTGGCCAACATGGTGAAACCCCATCTCTACTAAAAATACAAA
This sequence comes from Chlorocebus sabaeus, assembly GCF_047675955.1. Lineage (NCBI taxonomy): Eukaryota > Metazoa > Chordata > Mammalia > Primates > Cercopithecidae > Chlorocebus > Chlorocebus sabaeus. Next base: position 13,447,540 of record NC_132922.1, read on the forward strand.
AAATTATTCGGGCGTCATGGTGCATGCCTGTAATCCCAGCTACTCAGGAGGTTGAGGCAGGAGAATCGCTTGAATCCAGAAGGCCAAGGTTGCAGTGAGCTGAGATTGTGCCACTGCACTCCATCCAGGGTGACAGAGTGAGGCTCTGCCTCAAAAAAAACCTCCCCAGTAGCTGGGATTATAGGCATGTACCACCACACTCGGCTAATTTTCGTTTTTTTAGTAGAGACAAGGTTTCACTATGTTGGTCAGGCTGGTCTCGAACTCCTGACCTCGTGATCCTCCCTCCTCAGCCTCCCAAAGTGCTGGGATTACAGGTGTGAGCCACCGTCCCTGGCCAAAACAACAACAACAACAACAACAAAACAACCAAAAAACCAGAAACGAATTCTTAACCCTTCTGGATTGTCCTAAAGGTCGTGCTAAAGGTTAGGTAAGAGAAGAGCACGGGTATAACATCCCCTGGCATGCGGGATGCCATTATTTTCCTCCCCCTTCCCATCTGCCCCCTCCATTCATTCTTGGCTTCCTGGAGGGGGTCTGTACTGTGTGTACATGCGTCTGTTTCCTTCCTACCCTTTTTGCTCTCTGCTTTTCACCCTCTGAAGTGCATGGGAACTGCTGGGGGGTGCCTAAGGACGCATGAGAAGAGCCTGGGTGCTGCCAGCCCGCACCCCCCACCCGCAGCTGGAGTGTGCAGTGGGGCCAGGAGGGGCAGGCTATGTCTTCGCATGTCTGTGTGTGCGTGACTGTTTGTATACACTGGTCCCCACCTCTCTCAGGGGGAAGTAGGGATTGAATCCCAAGGGCTGCCTCACCAGCCTGCCGTGGGCCTAGTCCCAAGACTCAGGCCTGACTCAGTTTCCCTCCTTGGCCTGTCTATTATCCCTCTCCCCCTACAATTGTCCCTGAATCTTGGAGAGACAGAGGCTGTGGGGTCAACCTACCTGCCTCCCTCCCTTCCTGGCCCTTCTCATTCCCCAGGGGATTTCCTACATCTGCCTATTTCCTGTTTATTTCTCCCACTGCATGTCAGCTCTGTGCAGGCGGAGAGTGGTAGGCCCTCAAAAAATACTTATTAAACAAATTCCTTTCATCTACATGCTACCAAGGACGGATCGCTGCATTTTACATTCAGACGGTATATGCACACATACCCTTATTAGCATGTTTCACCCAGGGAGAAATGCTGGGCCCCGGGGCTCAGGCAGGAACCCCCAGAGAGGAGCCCCTGCCTGGCAGAGCTCAGGGCCCTGGAGGAGAGGTGAGACATGGGAACCTCTGACAAGTGTCCCGCATGGGGTCTGCCCACAGTAGGGCTTGCTTGACAGGTGATTCTTGTCCCTCTGTGACCTGACCGAGAGGGGGTTGCTGCTGCAGGCTGGTGACCAGGTGCGGAGTGAGCCTCCCGGGCAGGGCTGGAGAGGTTGTGCCGACTTCTGCTCTGGGCTCTGCAGAATTCCCTCAGTTGTGCACCTGCTTATGTGCCAGGCATCGAGTAAGGCACTCTCTGTTATCTTGTTTAATTTTGGCTGGAGGATTGTGAAAGAGGTCTTGCCTGCCCCTGGGTGGGGGCGTGCCAGATGGAGTGACCGTGTGAGTAGGGTCCCGGAGGTGGGGAAGCCCAGAGTGGATTTTGAGAAAATGAGTCTGGACGTGTAGTTTGAGGATCAACCACGCGGGGCCATCCATGCTGCACCAAGAACTTGAGTAACATCCTTTTTGTCAGGGAGTATTAGAGCCTCTGGGTGTTCGTTAAAATGCAGATTCTTGGGCCCTGTCCACTGAGATTTTGATTGGGAGAGCGGACGAGGGGCCCAGGCACCTGCAATGGTAATGCTTTCCCGAAGATTAATTCACTCCCATTTGTTGGTTGGATGGCAGCTGCATGTTCCTCGGGGTCTCTGAGACTCCTCCCAGAATCCTCCGGAGCCAGCAAAGCCATCCTCATTTTCCAGAGGAGGAGCTTGAGCTCAGAGAAGTGCCTAACCTTCGGTGCCACAGCAGCAAGACAGGGGCCCATACTGACTCATAATACTGGCTAATCATCTTCCGTGTTCGTTGCCTGCTGCTCTAAGCCTGTTTAAGGAGTCCCTCATTAAATCCTCAGAACGACCCTCTGCATCATTCCTGTTGCACAGATGAGGAATCGGAGGCAGAGTGTGCGGTCACGGGTTCGAGGCTGCACAGTTGCTAAAGCTAGGCACGTTAGCAGCCTGAAGTGCGGTCCGGATGAAGTGGGGCTGGAGCGGGCCTGCCCCAGCACCTTGAACAGGGCGAAAGCCCTCCGTCTCCTTTCCTGTGGAGAGAGGGCGCTGGTGGAGCTGAGCTTGCGGCTGTGCACGTGAGCAGAGGCCAGAGGCGGAGGTGGAGGTGAGGGCAGAGAAGCGGCGAAGAGGGCGGAGAGCAGAGAAGACGTCCTGGAAGAGGCGACGCACAGCCGCGTAGCGGTGGCTTGATACGGTCTATCCACTTGGCGGAGGCAGACCTGGGTCTGGCGGGCGGCGGGGCTTGTCCGTCCTGGGTGCGTACGGGGCAGGTGAGCGATGGCGGCTTGGCCGGAGGAGGGGGCGGGCGGGAACTGCCGCGGACCTGGCGTGGTGGGGACGGGAGCGCTCGCTCGCAGCCCCGCCGGAGCCGCACCGCCACCCCGCCCCCCGACCCCGCCGCGCTCGCCACCCCTGCACCGTCCTCCGCAGTCCGCTGCTCTTCGAGGCTCCCCGTTCCCCGCGGCCCGCCCCGCCGGCCTCCGGAACTTGCGCCCGGCTGGCCCGGCCGGCCGGGCTTTCCGCCTTACTTGCCTGTGTTTAGAATTTGCATCCGCAACCCCTGACGCTCGCAGCCAATTTCGCAGCCTCTGGGCTCTGCTAGGTGCCCGGGATCCGAAAGCGGCTGGCAGGGGCGGGGGCTGGCGGCGGGGCCGGCCGCGCTGGGCAGGGGTACAGGGGGAGACTGGAGCCGGGACCCGGAGAGTTGCTGGTGAGGGGCTGTGTGTGCCAGGTGGGTGTGGACGGCATGGGGAAGCGACGCGTGAACTGCCCCGGGAGCGCTGTGGCGTGCAGGCGTGGCTGGCTGGGGGTGTGTTGGCACATGTGCATTGGCACGTGTGTCCGGGAGTGGTTCCCTGTGTGTGGGCATGCTTGGGGCATGTATGTTTTGGCGTGTGTCTATGTTGGGGGCCCTGTGCCCCTGGGCACGTTTTTCTGGGTGTGTTTGGTGAGCCTGGGCTGGGGCAGTCCATAGTGCCCCTGATTCGTGCGTCTGTGCAGTGGCCCCATGCATTTTGGCACCAGCGTGGGCCTGCGCGTAGGGGAGTGTGTCTGCGTGGGGCGCCCCTGTGTTCTGGTTCAGCCGTGTGCAGTGAACCTTGGTCTCTAGGCACGCAGGTGTCTGGGTCTGGGATGTGCGTTTCTCTGCGGCCCTGGGAAGTTCTCCTGTGTGGATTCTCTCTGGGTGTGCTCTGGGAGGACTGGGGTGTGTGTGTGTGTGTGTGTGTGTGTGTGTGTGTGTGTTTGGGTATAGCGTGTGCCTCTGGGGTGCTTTCCCATCCCTGCTGGCTGAGGGGCTTAGGGTCAATTGTGTGCTCCCAGCTAGGCCTGGGAGCCTTTCCTGGAGAAAGCCGGCCCTGCTAGTTCTCTGCCTTTGGGTAGGGGTGAGGGAGTTGAGGCAGTATAGGGGGTGGGGGAAGGGAGGCCCGAGTGTGTGTTTATTTTCCGTCGGGCGCCGCTGGCTGCCAGCACTTGGTGGGTCTATGTTTGTGAATGGCAATGCCGAGGGGGCTGAGGTGTGAGCCCCTGCCTGCGGGGGAGGGCCAAGAGTACCATCTGGGCTGGTGGGGTGCGGGGCTGGACTGGGAGAGGGGCCTCCTCGGGAAGGGCTGAGTGTCTGTGTGCACGTGTTTGCGCAGATGGAGGCGAGGTTCCTCAGAGGCCCGTCTGTCTGGGAGCGCCTGTCTGTGCAGGTGGAGGTCAGCCAGGTACTGTGCTCTTAGGCTGTGTGTGAGCCCATATGGCGGGAAGGTGGGTCAGAGGCATTACACCTGGCTGGGCACAAGCTGGGCACATAGGGGAAGGCGTGTGCCAGTCCTGGCAGAGTTCTGAAGAGGAGAGGGTGTGCCGAGGGCGAGAGTGTCTTTGTTCCCTGGGGCCCAGCTGATGATGGGGTTGGGCGGTGTTGATGATCCGAGTGACCAACAGGAGAGTGGAGTGGTTGGGCATGGAGGAGGTGAAGGCTGTGTGGGGGCACTGGGTGTCAGGGGAGTGTGAGAGTGTGTGTGCATACACACGTGGGTGTGACATGTGTGACCGTGGCTGTGAGTGGGGTGTGAGTCTGGGATGTGACTTGGGAGGCACCTCCAGGCTGTGGAGCCCAGTAGGGAGTGTGGGACAAGGTGGAGGGGTGGGAGTAGGGGCCCCCTGGTTCCCAGAAAACTCACTCATCTGTGCCTGCTCCTTCTGCCCAGCGGCTTGAAGAGCCCCTGTGGCCCCTGACCTTTCCCCTGAGCCCTGAGCCCATGGGTTATGATGGGAAGCCTCAGCCCTCCATCCCTCCTGCCTCATCATCCTTCTGTCTCTACCTCCATCTCTTCTTCTCTCCCTGCACCATCTCTCCATCTCTGTGCCTTCACGTCTCTGCCTCCCTCTCTCTCTGTGTCTCTCCATCTCTCCCCACCCAGTCTCCCCCACCTCTGTATCTCTGTCTCTCTCCATCTCTCTTCCATTTCCCTCCATTCTTCCTCTCCCTTTACCTCCTCTCTCTGTCTCACCCTGATATTCATTTGTGGTATATTCGGTTGCCATGGGAAACCCAAGAAAGAAGTGAGTGTACCCTTCAAGACTTCAGCATTTTTCCCTCCTCCCTCCCTCCTGTCCCCCCTCCCTCTCCTCCCCTTCTCTTTCCTCCCTCCCCTCTCTCCCCCTCGCCTCCCTGCAGAAGGAGAGGACTTGGGTGAGGAGCTGCTGCCACCCGGGCTGGGCCAGGACCTGAGATCTCATTGCTCCTGCTGCCGCTGCTGCCTGGGGGACCTTTCTGAGACCCAGGTCGGGGACAGTGCTGGAGGGGCCTCCTCGGCTGCAGACATCTGGTAAGGACAGGGTCCTTTTGCCTGTGTGTGTGTTGCTGTCTGTGGGCATAGCTCACATGACCCAGCCTTGCAAACCTGTGATGCGGCCCAGCCTCAGGCTTCTGTGTGTTCCTTCCTGCGGGCCCGGCCCCTGCCCCCAGCCGTGGGCACTCCTCCCACCCAGCTTTCCTTCCATAGGGCCTGTGAGGCAGCCTCCAGAATGGCAGGCCTGTTGGGGGCTAAGATAGGCCCACCGGGGAGGGTGGGCAGGAAGCCCCTATTGGCTCAGGGACCCCAGCTCTTGCCCCATCACCCAGCAGAGAGGCTGATCCAGGCCTAGTCTGCACCCCAGAAGGGCAGGGGGCATCTGTACACCTGCTGGGGGTGGACAGCCAGCTTGCAGGGGAAGGCCTGGGAGAACGTGGTGGGGGTCTCTCTCAGGTGGGGGTCTTTCCATTGTAGAAAGAGGGGCTGGAAGTGAGCTGGGAGCAGGGGAAAATGCCAGCGGAATGGATATGGGGCCTGATCCTATGTCATTGGATTTTGGAGGCACAGGGAGAGCCGTCTGGCACTAGGAGGCCGCAGGCAGGCAGAAGGAGCTGCTCCGTCCTGGCTGGGGCTGGTGGCTGCCCTGGAGAGGAGAGGAGAGGCTGGGGCTGTCGCTGAGGCTGTGTTGGTGGCGGCCACGTGGAGGGAGCTGTTGTCCAGGCGGCGCTGAGTGACGGTGGTTGCCGTGGCGAGGGAGCCGCCTCTGTGGCATTGTGGTCTCCGTGGAGAGAGGAGGAGACAGAGGAAGGAGGCTGGCTGGCTGCGCACAGTGTTGGTGGTTGCTAAGGATAGGGAGATGCTGTCTCCAAGGTGCGGTGGTCCCCACGTGGAGGGGCTGTGGCTGTCGAGGTATTGGAGGTCCCCAGGAAAGGGGTAGTGATAGGTGCCCAGGAGGGGGCTTGTGCAGGGTGGTGGGTGCACCCCAGGGGATGGAGGAGGTGTGGTGGGGGAAGGGCTGCTGCAGGGGACTTGGTGTTGCTGTCACAGGCTGAAGTGGGGGTTCTTGGTAGTGGAGGGGTGGGGAGTGAGGCCCAGTGGGCGGGTATGTGCTTATCCTGCCTGCCCTGTGGACGGACTGGAGACCCCGCTGCACCAGCACATGCCTGCTCCCAGTGCCTCCACCCAGCCCTTCCCTCCCACTTCTATGGCCACGATCTTCCCACCTCTGCCTCCTTGAGCCCTCTCGCTCCCCAGGGCCTCTGGTCACATAAGTCTCTCATCTGGGCACATGCTCCTTTCTTGCCCCCAAGTGACTTTGTCCCCATTCGTCATGTTTGCTGAGGACCTGTTGACCCAGTGCCGTTCTCTAGGGGGACCGCATTGGTACCTGCCTTTGAGGAATCAGACAGGGGAAGTGACTTGCCCAAGGTCACCCAGCAGGCACATTCTGGGGAGCGTCTCCCTCCCTGAGTGCTGGACTCAGCAGGCCTAACTCCTTCCCTGAGCCTGTCTGTCTGATCCCGTTGAGTCCTCTCTCTCCCCCCAGTCCCCAGGGGTTCTCCTGAAGCAGCATTTCATTCAAATACTAACAACAGGAAGCTGCATAGGAGAACAGCAAGTTCTGGGTTTGCAACCTGGCTCTGGTTTTTATGGTGGGGGACCTCTTGCCTCAGTTTCCCCCTCTGTGAAATGGAGATGAGGCACATGCCTCCTAGGGTGGTTGTTATTTGGGCTCCTGGATGTGATGCCCTTTGTGTGGCTCCTGGTATGTAACAGACTCTCAGTAACTGGGAACCACCACCACCACCATCATTATTCCTTTTTTTGTTTTTTGAGATGGAGTCTCACTGTGTTGCCCAGGCTGGAGTGCAGTGGCATGATCTTGGCTCACTGCAACCTCCGTCTCCCAGGTTCAAGTGATTCTCCTGCTTCAGCCTCCTGAGTAACCGGGACTACAGGCACGTGCCACCACGCCCGGCTAATTTTTGTATTTTTAGTAGAGATGGAGTTTCACAGTGTTAGCCAGGATGGTTTTGATCTCCTGACCTTGTGATCCACCCACCTCGGCCTCCCAAAGTGCTGGGATTACAGGTGTGAGCCACCGCACCCGGCCTACCATCATTACTTTCAAAAATCGTTTTAAAATGATTTCCTGACACGCACGGGGAAGCCAGATCTCACTAGAGTTCTGCGGCATGACCCTTAGTGGTGGGAGTACGGTCCTGAGTTCGTGGTAACAGGAACAGGGCCGGAGAGGCAGAGAGCCTCCTGACAGGCACATAGTGTCCCGGTGGCTGAGCCAGGATGGAGCCAGGTGTGGCAGGCTCCCTGTCTGGTACTCCTCTCCAGCCTGCCCCAGGGCCTGTGTGTGCACTTTCATCAGGCGAGCCCTGTCCCCACAGGCGTTGCCTGAGCCCCTGGCCACTGGTCTCCTTTGTGGGACTTGGGTGCTCTGAGCTGCTCAGCCAGCCCTGGCCCAGGCCACAGCATGCCAGGCATGTGACTGGTGGTGCTCTGAGAATAACCGAGTCAGGGGAAGCTAGTCCTGTCTACCATTTGGACATCACCAGGGGGACAGGCCAGGCAAGGGACTGAGGGTGATGCCCAAAGAAGGCCATTTGAGAGGCCTGGGAAGTGACAGGTGACTGTCTTTCAAGTGACAAAGGCCTGCGTTCAGATCCCAGCACTGCCACTTTCCTGACAGCTGCTGTTGGGCATGTTTCTCCACCTTTCTGGGCCTCAGTTTCTTCACCTGTACAATGGGGATGATAAGAATCCCTACTTCACCTTGCCAGAGCAAAGCCAGGGGACAAAGTAAGGCACAGTGCTTGGCACTGGGAGATGATCTGGGTGGCAGCTGCTAACATTTCAGGGTGACCTGGGAAAGAGGAGAGAGGGCTGATCTGGTTGGCCTCAAAGGGCAGGCTCAGACCTTGGTTCATGCTAGAGACATTCTGACACGCTGAGGTGTCTTGGGATGGGAAGGGGGAATGTAGTGAGCGCCCTTTGTAGGTGAGGGCGCCCAAGGCTGCCAGGAGCATGGGGTTTGAGACCGCTAGAGTTAGGTTCATGTCTCGATGCTGTTGTTTATGGGTTATGGGATCTTGGGAACCTCAATTTTCTCACCCGCAAAATGGGAGGACTATTAATGGAAGCAGAGTTACTTTAAATGAATGAAGGAATGTGGAAGAGACCTAGGATGCACTTCAAGCTGCATCGCAACCTGGTTTCCAGAAGAGGAAGGCAGGGAGCAAGGGGTTTGTGGGGTTTACAGTAATAATGCTCACAGCTGCGGTTTATTGAGCATCTACTATGTGCCAGGCATTTTTCCCACAGGCTCTAGCTCACGTATGATTCACTGGCCTTTGGCCTTGCTGTTCCTTCCGTGCTCACTGCTGCTCCCCTGGCTCAGTGCATGGCTGTCTCCTATTCTGGTTAACTGTCACCTCCTCAGGGAAGTCCTCCCTGACCACCCTGTCCTTTGCCCTTGGCCTCCTCCCTCTGGTTTCTTAAAGCCCTTAACGCAACTGGATGCTGTTTTATTTGCTTGCTTACTCTCTGCCCTCCCACTGCTATTGAGTATCAACGCCCTGAAGGCAGCCTTTTTTTTTTTTTTTTGGTCTTGTTCTCTGCTCTATCTCAAGTACCTTGAGTGGGGCCTGGCACATAGTAGATGTTCAATAAAACTGTGGGACTGGTAGGTAACCCCACCAGCCACCCTGGGAGGTCAGTCTTGTTATTCCCATTTTACACAAGAGGACAGGGAGGCCAGGGAGGCCTGGTAAGTTGCTGTGGGTACACAGCAGGATGTGAGTGGCAGGCCTGGCATTTGACTCGAGGTCTAGTGCTGTTTTCTGCTGCTGTATATATACCACCTTGCTGGGAGGCCTTGCGTTTCAGGCTAAAGAACTTGGACCTGACTCTGGATGCAGAGTCAAAATCACAGATTCTTAGGGAGTGCTTGTGCCATAACGAACAGCTTTTGGTAACGGCCTGAATTGTCAAAAGACATCAATCCAGGTGCTCACTAGCTGTGTGATCTCAGGCATATGACTTAACTACTGTGTACCTCAGTTTACTTGTCTGCAAAATGGGGATAATATCTAGGCTGACTTCTAGGAGGCAGTGGGCTTTGAGCTTTGATTTGTGGGCTTGGCTCTGAGGCCGCCTCCCCAGTGTTGCCATTAATGGGCTGTGGGATGTTTTTTTTTTTTTTTTTTTTTTTTTTTTTTTTTTTTTTTTGAGACAGGCTGTTGCTGTGTCACTCAGACTGGAGTACAGCGGTGCAGTCATGGCTCACTGCAGCCTTGCAGCCTTGACCTCCTGGACCCAAGTGATCGGCTTATCTCAGCCTCCTGAGTAGCTGGGACTACAGGCACATACCACCTTGCCAAGCTAATTTTTTTTTTTTTTGGTAGAGATGGGGTCTCACTGTGTTGCCCAGGCTGGCTGTGGGGTCTTGGGAGCCTTAACCAGCCTAGTCTTAGGAGACTTCACTGCCGGCTGTAGAGGGATCTGAGACTTTGATTTTGGAATAGGCAACATTTTAAGTGCCTGGGACAGGTCATTTTCTACCTTGCCAGCCTGTGCCCTCTCACCCCCACTTCTGCCAGCCCCACCTCTTATCCCCCTGGGGCAGAAGAGAGAATGGAGAGAGAAAAACCAGTTTGGACTGAGCACCTCTTCTGTGCTGGGATTTTCTGCCTGTACCCCACCCCATCTGTGGCCACAGCAGCCCCTGTAGCATGGGGAGTGTCACACCCACTTACGAACGACCAAACAGAGGCCTGGAGAGATTCTCCTCCTGGGTGCAGAGCAGGGATTTGGACCTGTGCTCAGAGGCCGCCCACACTGTGTCAGGGGAAGGGAGAGAGGAGGAAGTGGGGAGCGTGGTTAGGGGCACCTGGCTCAGGCCCACTCCTGGGTCACCTGGGGAGGGGAGCTGCTGGTCCCAGCCCTGCCAGGACGAGGTTAGAGTGCGGGGCTCCCAGTGCCAGAGACTGGACCTGGAGGGGCTGTAGAAGGGACAGACTGCTCCGTGAGCCTGACTGCCCACCCCGCTGGCAGCCGCGCCAGTCCAGGGAATAGATCTGGCCTTGTGCGTGGTTGTCCTGGTGCCTTACTCAAGACCCCATTTGTTTGGGGAGGAGAAAGGGGGGTCTGTGGTGCCCAACAGAGGTGGGATTCATGGACAGGGCCCGGTGGTGCGGGGGTAGCCTGCCTGGTACTGGCCAGGCCTGGAGGAGCGCCAGGAAGAAGGGAGAGGAGGGGCTGAGGCGTGGCCTGGAGTCCTGCTTGGCCCCTTCAGGCAGAGGCCTGCAGTCGGGTAGGGGGCTGGCTGTGTGGATGGAGGTGCTGGAGGAGGGAGTCCTGGGACTTAGTCTTTGGGAATGGGAGTGCCCTGTCTGAGGGAGATAGAGCCTCAATTCCTAGGAGACCTAGTCTGAGGGTAGAGGCACTGTGGGTGTGCTGGCCTCAGTTTGCTTTGTTTCTTTTTCCTTTTGTTTTTGGAGACGGAGTTTTGCTTGTTTGCCTAGGCTGGAGAGAAAGCTGAGATTACAGTCGCCTGCCACCACGCCCAGAAAATGTTTGTATTTTTAGTAGAGACCGGGTCTCACCGTGTTAACCAGGCTGGTCTCGAACTTCTGACCTCAAGTGATCCACCTGCCTTGGCCCCCCAAAGTGCTGGGATTACAGGCCTGAGCCACGGCGCCCGGCCTCAGTCTGCTTCCTGAATGTCGGCGGAGAGATGGTCCACTGAGCGGAGGTTCCAGGAGCTCTGGGAAGACTTTTGTTTTTTCGAAGAGGCAGTCCCTGAGGGCTGGGAGTGGTTGGGTTGGGGCAGTGGCTGCAAGAAGGTCTGTTTGGTGGTGGGAAGTGAGGCATCCTGAGTTAGATCCCATGCCTGAGTGGTCACAGGTCCCAGTCTCAGTTTGCTTATCTGTGAAATGGGGATACTGCCAGGCTCCTGGAGGGGATGGAGTGAAATAGGATTGGAGATAAGAGTATATGCACACAGTAGGCCCACAGGGTTGCCGAGGGCTGCATGGTAGGGCCTAAGGAGTTCTAGAAGCTACTGAGAACCCATAGCCCCATCCCTGTCTCCACACTGGGTCACTGCAGCTCAACCTGCCCAGCACAGGAGGTAGGGTGCCCTCCGTGCCAAACTGGGAGGCAGAAATGAAGGGATGTCGGGCCCCTTCCTGTCTCCCACTTGCTGTGTGAGCCTTGCTTGTCTCACACTCTCTCTGGACCTCAGGCAAAGGACAGCCCTTGTCCCGGAGGACACTGAGGTCTGTGGCAGCACAGACCTTCTCTACTTCCCCTCCTCACCCGGGGCTGGGACTCAAGGATGGAGGTGGGGGCTCTCCAGGGACCTCAAGCATCATCCTGAGAGGAGATGGGCTGCAGAGAGGGGTCGGCACTGGGGTGCCCCAATGGCAGTGGCTCTAGAGCCCTTGATCTAAGCAGAGCTTCTGGGTGAGGCCTTTACTGCCCCTCTAGACACTCCTTGGCTTGGGGGTGGCAGGTCAGAGTGGAAAAACTCCCAGGTTGCAGGGTGGGGCGACAGTGATCAGGCCCATGGGCCCAGCTGTCAGTTCCCGATTCTACCCATGGCAAGTTGCCCCACCTATGTGTGCCTCAGTGTCCTCACCCATCAAATGGGAATAAAAGTAGTACCCACCTCCCAAGGGTGACTCTATGAAGCGCTTGGCACCATGGCTGGCGTGCAGTGAGCGTTCAGGAATGCTAGTTCTGGGCTTGTCTCTGGCTTTCCTGGTGGTGGGAGCAGGGAGGCAGGGCTTCCGGGGCCATTCTAGAATCACCTCTGAGGCTGCTGGAGACAGGCTGGGGCCTGTGGAGTCCCGGGTCTGGGTGCTAGGTCAGGAAATGGGCAGGTGTCTGCCTCTGTGGCCCCTCCTGCTGCCTGCTGAACAGGATGTCGTGGAAGGAGCCGATGGGCTTTGAAGTGGACGCGTGGGTTCCATCCCAGCTCATTCATACTCATTCATCCCCTGCTGGCCGTGGGGCTCTGGCCCGATTGTGCTCTGAGCCTCGGTGGTTTCGCGTGGTAGAATGGGATCAGGGCTGTGATGGGGATTAGGTGAGATGAGGCAGGAAGACGGCAGTATCCACGCCTGCAGTTTCCGGTCAGTGCGCGGCTTGTCCCTCTCCGGTTTGGTGCTGGGGCTGATGGCAGGGGAGGGAGAGGCTTTGGGAGTGATTTCCCGGCTGGGTTGAGATGGCAGCTGACCTGGACGCTGTCCTCGGGACCATCTGGGGAGAGGGGAAGCGGGGCCTCGACAGGGAACCAGGACCCCGGAGGGCTGGAGGGTCGGAGCCAGCAGGTCCCCACCCACTGCCTGCACTCGTGGGCAGGCTGCAGCCCAGAGAGGTGAGGCGCTGGCTCGGGGCCACACCGCAGTGAGTGGCCAGGCTGAGGGTGGAGCCTTGCCTGCTCTCCTCTTGGGCACTTTGGCTTCCTGCAGCCCCTGGGGCCGGTCTGAAGTGGCTGCTCTGAGCAGGATCACCCTAGGGCCTGAGCTGAGCTCATTCGTTCTGTTTCTGTCTCTCTCCGTGTCTCTTTGTCTCTGTCTGCCCACCCGTCTCTCTGGCCCTGCCCCGTCTGTTTGCCGCAGCCGCCTGTCTCTCTCTCAGGCCGCAGGAGGGAGCTGGCTGGACAGAAGCTGGGCGCGCATGGGCAGGTGTGTGTGTGTGTGCGCCCTCGTGATCTCTGTGCGTTTGCCATTTGCTGGGTTTTGGGGCACGTACATGTAAAACAATGTGCAAGTATACAAACCCCCTTATACCTGGGGAACTGACGCGTGCTCTTGGCATGCACAGCAGAACGGAACGGGCCACTGCCTGTTCCCAAGGCCTCCTCCCCAGAGGCTGTCACTGGCCCGTGTTTCCTGGCACCTAGAAACACATGTACACCATCTGTTCTTACCCAGGAGGGATTCTCCTCGCAGCTGGCCCTGCAGCCTCCTGCGGCCCCTGACTGCACCCTGAGCACCCTCCTCAGGAGTGCGGCAGGACCTGGGTCCTAATCCACCTTGGAATGGGCTTTCCTTGAAAGGACATTTCCCTGTTGTGAGTGCCTGGGCCGTTTGCACTTTTTCTACTTTCACCGACTTCAGATCTGAAGTGTCCGACTTCAGAATCAAGCTCCTCTGACCCGGCCGGCTGTCCTGGGCATGGTGGGCTGGTTCGCGGGGATCTGTTTCTAAGGCTGAGTGTGGACGTCTGGGCTCCTCTCGCTCTTGGCTGAGCAGTTGAGGCAGGAGCCCATTCTGGCTGGGATTCCTGCCTGCGGGCTCCATGGGACCTGGGGAAAGGTAGGGTATGGGGGTCCCCTGGCTGTCTCTGGGGACAGAGTACCCAGGGACTTGCAAGGCGGTGCCGGGAGACCACACTATTCCCTGCTGTTCTCCACCTGCTGTGTTCCAGGATCACTGGGCATTGGGCTCCTTGGGGCTACGGGGAGCTGCTTCAGGGCCCAGGAGCTTCCCAGTGTCCTTGAGTGCCCACAGGAGTGCCGGGGCCTTCCGGAGCTGGGGGTGGGGCTGGGTAGGCGAGTGCAAGGCCCAGAGGAGGGAGGTGCAGGCGATGGAGCAGGGTCTGGCCCCTGGCCTGTGGCTCTCATCCCTTTAGCCTTCCTCACAGACTGTCTTTCCTGCTGGGGGCTGAGCCTGGGCCAGTCCTGGCATGTTTTTGTTCCCTTGGCCAAGCTGGAGATTCCTTAATGCTGTAGGGAGAGAGCGCTGGACAGAGAGTCCTGAGTCCAGTGTTCGAATTGCAGCTCTGTCTCTTACCTTCTGTGGAAGCCAAGGGTCAGGCCATTCACAGAATCAAAGGGAATCATATCTTCCTTTTATCAACAACACTCAAGTCACACCATGTGCCAGGCACTGTTCGAAGAACTTTATAGAACTTAGCAAAATCCTCACGACAACCCAGCAAAATAGATACTATCACTATCCCTACTTGACAGATGGGGAAACTGAGGAGCAGAGAGGTTAAGGATCCTACCCACGGTCACACAGCGACTTGGTGATGGAATCAGGATTTGAACCTGGCCATCTGAACCTGACTGCCTTGCTGTGTTGGGTACCCTTGGCAATCCCTGGAAGGCGGTTATTGGGCAGGGCTGGTCCAGGCTGGTCCCCTGATTTGAGCCTTGAGAGTGGTCCAGGAAGAAGGTCCTGGCACATGGTAAGGGTGGCAGTTTAGGATCAGGCCCAATTTGAGTGCCTAGCTGATCATTTACTGAGCGAGTGACTTGACCTAGCGGAGCCTCAGTTTCCCCATCTGTAAAACAGGGTAACAGCCCTTCCTTGGCAGGGCTGTTGTGAGAATTCCATGCAGTGAGGCTCAGGTGCTCAGCACATGGTGGGCCGCTGGGAGGGTCCCATGACCAGGTGCGAGGGAGGCAGTTCAAGGACGCCTGTGCCAGCAGAGCTGAGTATATCTCCTGGAGTGCGGACCCCAGAGGCCGTGATTGGGAACTGGTGGGCCCTGGGGCATGTGATGCCCTGCCCCTCTCATTATCAGGCACATACCTGTCTACCTGGTATATCCATCGTGCAGCTGGGCCCAAGACTGGGGACACGGTGGTCATCTGTGTGTGTTTCTGTAAATGCGTGGGCCAGACCGCAGCCCCTGGGGGATCACGCAGACATTCTCATGCACACACTCTGCATGGAGAAACTCGTGAGAACTCCCGCTTGTGGGACCGAATCAGCCTTGGACAGCGTCTCATCCAGCTCCCGTGCTGTGTGCATGAAACAGAGGTCCAGAGAAGGGAGGGGGTTGCTCTGAGGCCCTCTGTGAGTTGGGATTATCTGAAGTTTAATTGCTGGGTAGGGCCTTTTCTTTTCTTTTCTTTTTTTTTTTTTGAGACAGAGTCTGGCTCTGTCCCCCAGGCTGGAGTGCAGTGGCATGATCTCGGCTCACTGCAAGCTCCGCCTCCCGGATTCACACCGTTCTTCTGCCTCAGGCTCCCGAGTAGCTGGGACTACAGGTGCCCGCCACCACGCCTGGCTAATTTTTTGTATTTTCAGTAAAGATGGGGTTTCACTGTGTTAGCCAGGATGGTCTCGATCTGCTGACCTCATGATCCGCCCGCCTCGGCTTCCCAACGTGTTGGGATTACAGGCGTGAGCCACCGCACCTGGCCACTGGGTGGGGCCTTTTCTAAAAAATGCTGCCATGAGCCCTACCTGCGGTGGTCCCGACCCTTGCCCACATCCTATGGTTCAGTTATCTACAGAGCATTTCCCTCTATCTGCCAATGCCAAGGCACTTGTTTCTTGATTTTCATGTTTACTCCCTGGCTCCCCCATCACCGTGAAAGCACCGTGAGGCCGGGGACCTTGTCTGTCTTGTTCACAAATGTGCCTGTGGTGCCAGCGCAGAGCCGGCTGCATGATAGTAGGTGCTCGATAAGCATTTTTTGAAGAATAAGTGGCCTTGTGGTCACGTCTGAAATGATTTCTGAAAATCGTGCCCTCCAGCTGGCTCATGGTACAGTCTGAATTTCAGAGGGGCAAGGACTTTCCCAGAGCCTGAGCAGGGAATTGAACGCAGACTTCCTGGCTCCCAGTCCCGAGCCCTCTTCTTCTGTGTGCTCATGTACACATACGACACACGCACACACACAAGCACACACACATACACACACCCAGTAGGCCGTGATCCAGAAGCTTCACTCTGATCATTGCTCAATTATCCAGCCTCAAATTGTCCATCTGTCCTCTTGGCCAAGGCCATGGGCTGCATGCCTACTGGGGCACCTGTTCTGGGCCTCCTCCTAGCCCGTGGCTGACCGGAGGATGGGGCGGGAACCCTGGGAAGGTGGGGCTGTCCGGGTGACCACGGGCACATTCCCTGCTTTGCCCAGTGCACTCTGTCTCCTGCTTCTGACCAGGTCTCCTTCATCCCACCCTGAAATCCCACCTGCCCAAGCCTCCCGGTCCCCCTGCACCACCACCCTCCCATTGCTGGGCTCTCAGGCTTTAGGGGAAGGAGGTGTCATTCTCAGGGACCAGCTTCCCCCTCAGACTCCCCCAGGAAGTCTGCCCTAATGCCCGGGAGGATGGTAATTAGTATGAGGCAGGCTGATTAGCTCAGAAATTAAGTCTTTGTTTCCCTCGCTCCCCAGTTTCCCTAATTGAGCAGATGCAGAGCGGGGGACGGGGAGGGGCTGCTAGTTGGTCACGGGGCTGGGGTGCACACGCGTGGCTGTGTGTTTGCTGGAGGGATGGTGGGAGTGGGGGTGGCATGGATGGGAGGCACCGTCTGGAGGTCCCTTTGCTCTCTGCCCTTTCCCTGATGGGGTAGCGCCAGGGAGGGTCACCTGGGGGTGAATCCCGAGACGCGCAGCCCTCTGGGGTGTGTGATTGAGCCACACCCCGGCACTCTATTGTGAGTGCTTGTATGCAGTCATTCGTCCCCGTGTCCAGGTCTTCATATCCAATCACCGATCATAACTGCTGTCACTTGTTGAGCACATGCTCTGTGCCACCACTGTACTGGACACCTTTTAGGTATCTCCTTGTTCAGTCCTCAAGACAATGGTGCAGATAGGGGATGCTTGCTTTTTATTTTTCATTTGTTCTATTATTTTATTTTTTGAGTTTCACTCTGTCGCCCAGGCTGGAGCGCAGTGGTGCAATCGTGGTTCACTGCAGCCTCAACCTCCTGGGCTCAAGCGATCCTCCCATCTCAGCCTCCAGAGTAGCTGGGGCTACAGGTGCATCTCACTATGCCCAGCTAAGTGTTTAAACAACATAGCTCTCGCTATGTTGCCCAGGCTAGTCTCAAACTCCTAGGCTGAAGTAATCCTCCTGCCTTGGCTTCCCAGGGTGCTCAGATGACAATGTGATCCATTGTGCCTGCCCAGGACCCCCCGTTTTTTCTGAAGGGAGGAATGTGGGGCTCAGAGAAGTGAGATGACTTGTCCAAGGTCACACAGTTCGGAGAGGCCAGGAAAGGGTTCAGATCCTGGCAGTCTCATGCAGCCCTGTCTCAGGCTAAGGGGACTGTTTGGGCCAGGAAAGGGGATCCTGTGAACACATGGTGGTCAGTCCAGCTCCTGGATGCTAGGTTGAGGCCTTTGTCTTTCTTGTTTGTTGTTCGAGCATCAGCACGTCCCTCTTCTTGGGTCATCGGGAGGAGCAGTGACGGTAAGTGTAATAATGACAGCAGTGATGAATTATTTAGTGCTTGCTGTGTCCCAGGCAGGTGACCCATGCCTGACATGTTTTCTTATTTCATGTTTACAATGACCCCATGAGCCGTGGGGTTGATACCTTCGCTATCCCCATTTTACATTTTAAGAAGCTGAGGTGGCCGGGCACGGTGGCTCATGCCTGTAATCCCAGAACTGTGGGAGGCCGAGGCGGGTGGATCACCTGACGTCAGAAGTTCGAAACCAGCCTGGCCAACTTGGTGAAACACCCTCTCTACTAAAAATACAAAAATTAGCCGGGTGTGGTGGAATGCACCTATAATCCCAGCTACTCAGGAAGCTGAGGCACAAGAATCACTTGAACCCGGGAGGCGGAGGTTGCAGTGAGCCGAGATCACACCATTGCACTCCAGCCTGGGCAAGAGCAAGACTCCGTCTCAGGAAAAAAAAGAGCTGAGGTTCAGGGAGGTGAGGGGCCTCGTTCTGGTTCCACAGTTGGTAAGTAGGGGACCCAGGATTCAGCCCAGGGCCTGATGCCCAGCTCTTCCTTGTTGATCACCACTCTGTGTGGTCTATTACACATGTGAGGTGCCTGGCACATAGTGGGTGCTAAACACAGGTTAGTGTCCTGACCCCCCTCCCTGAAAAAGCAGGTAGCTGGAACTCCTGTGTCTCTGGGGCTCAGCTAAGGATCTGGACCCTCCTCACAACAACCTATGTGGTAGGTATTGTTTTTATTCTCATTTTACAGGTGGGGGAGTTGAGGCTTAGAGAGGTGAAGTGACTTACCAAGGATCCCATAGCTGGTGAGGTCTTGGGTTCGGGCTTTGAATGGAGGTGGGTGTGGCAGGCTCCTGAGCACCAATATCCACTCCCCACTACACCTGTCCCTGAGCGCTGACCCTCCCAGCCCGGGTGTCAGCCGCTGCTCTTGGGCCAGCATCTTAACAGCTGTGTGCAAGGCATGCCTGAGTCTCCATCCTCTGCTGTCACCTGCCTCTGGCTGTAGGACATTGCGTGTGGCCACCAGCTGACTGGTCACTCCTTTGGGGTGTTCCTCTGACCCCTAAAACTCAACTGGTCCCACCCGGGCTCTGCCTCTGTCCTCCTGCACTGCTATTTGCCCGTTCTCTGTGGCTCCCTATTCCAGGGCTGCACTACCCTCACTCAGCCACCCTCCCAGACCCTGGCCGGCATCCCTGAGCTTCCCGCTTGGTCTCTCTCTTCATCCTGCCCGACTCTCTTAACCACGCCTGACTCAAATCTGCCTTCATGTGCCCACCCTGCTGTCTTTGCCTGCAACAAGTCATCCTCCAGGCCCGTCTCATTGCAGCCTCCTCACGGGCTGCTGGTGCCATTCCCGCCCCTTCGATGCATTCTGAACCCTTCCATTGGTGGCACCTCCCCAGCATGTCACTGGCTCCCCCCTGCCCTTGGGCCAAGATCCAGAACCTTGAGATCTGCAAGGAGATGGCTCGGCCTCGGGCTCCCTCTCCTTCTGACGTTCTATATCTTGATCTCAGTTCTCCTGACCTTGTTCCAGTTCCTCAAAAGTGCCACCTTCTGGGTACCACGTACATGGTTCCTCGCCAGGATCACCCTCAGCAAAGCCTTCCTGGACCCCAGGACAGATGAGGCCCCTCAGATGTCCCTGCACTGGGGACGTCCCTCTCTTTCTCCCAAGAGCCCTTTGAGGAGTGGTGTTGGCCATTTTGCAGATGAGGAAGCTGAGACTCAGAAGGCGAAGCTGGCAGCCAAACCCAAGGCTGTCTCATTCTGGGGCCTGTGGTCTCCACGGTGTGTGCAGGTGTGTGTACATATGTGCACACACGATGGGCACCGCGGATGGCTGTCTGTGTGAGACCTCGTTTGGGCTGAGATGATGATCCTCGTTGGGGAGAGGAGGTCCCAGGTGGTCTCTGGGTGCCTGGCCTGCCTTTTCTGCCTTTTCCTGTGGTGGGGGTGAGGGCATGCTATATGAATTTGGGGCGAGTGTCAGCCCCTTGCTAGACCCTGAGGTCGCAGCCTCCCAGGCCCTCTTGCTTCTATCCCTTTGCTTCAAAACACACGTGCGAGCCCAAACCACCCATCCAGCCAAGGCACAGATGGAGTCAGAATTAATTAGTCCTGTTGCCAAGGCAACTGGGACCCAGACCAGGATCCAGTCTTCTCTCGGCCCACCCCCACCCTCCAGCCCCTTGCCCCGCCTCACATGGCCCCGCCCCTTAGGGGCTTGGCCCCGCCCTCTGCCCTGGGGATGCCCCTGGAGACTTCTAAATCGGGAAGGTGGTGGTCGGGATGTCTAGGAGCTGGGTTTCACTCTGGGCTTGGTGGGACCTTGGGGAAGTCCCTGCAGTGCTGGGAGCCTAGCTTTGTTCTGCTAGGATGGACAGGTGGACCTGCCTGAGGGTGGGGGGTGGAGCGTCATGGAGTGATACATCATGGGGGACTGGAGACTGGTGACAGAGGGAAGAATGAAAGTGGCCTCAGCTTGGGATGTTGTTGGAGAAGATGTAGCTGGTAGTAACTGGGATAGGCTGGGGCTGTGGCTTTTTCTGCCAGCAGGAGGGGGCAGTTGTAGGCAAGTGGGGCATAGTCTCTGGCCCAGGCCATTCTTGGGGGTGTGCTTAAGCGGAGGATGTGGAGAAGACCTGAAGGAAAGAGGCCGCCTCTAACCCCCGTCTCCTATACTTCAGAGTCCCCAGTGCTGTGCTCGGTACACAACAATGCCACCCTAGCTTGGCATGCCTTGGGTTTGTTGGGACGAGGCCCCGGGCACACTCTGGCTTCTGCTCAGTCTCCTGCCTGGTCCTGGGAGCCACCGAGCCCCTGGAGGCTAAACACCATCTCTCCTGCCACCTGCGTCACTGGCCATTTATTTGCTCCTTCAGCTGCTGGGGAGGCTTCCCTCAAACTGTCGTGGTGGCGTAGGGGCTCAGGAGAGAAGACAGCCTGGGACTGGTGGCTACACTCTCGCCTTGGCTCCACAGCCCCTTCCTTGGGGACTGTGGGCAAGTGGCTGCCCCCCTCGTGAGCCTCAGTTTCTTTTTCTGTCAGCTGGGCCCAGTGATGCCTCTAATGAGATCACCAGTTGGAAAGGCTTTTGAGAGGCAAGAACTAGGGGTGGGAGACTCAGACCCTCACCAGGGCCGGGTCACTGCAAGGTGCGCGTCTGGTCTGTGTAGGGTGTGGTGGGGCCTGTGGCAAACTCCAGCGGTCAGTTTGGATGGCATCAAAACTCAAATGTGTGTCAACACCGAGTCTGCCAATGAAACCGAACCACAGGCTGCCTTTGGAGCTGCCAGCTTGCCCCGGAAGGCAGACTCTACAAATGGATTAACTGGGGGATATTTAACTCTTCTTTACATAATAACAAGGGCTAACATTTATTGAGGGTTTGCTCTGTGCCAGAGACAACTAAGCACTTTACTTGGATTATCTCCTCTGATCCTCCCAGGAACCCCAAAGCAGGCAGGGTGCAGCTACCGTTCCTACTTTGTAGATGAGGCAATTAAACCACAGAGAGGTTAAGTCAGGAGCCCATGGTCACACAGCTGCGGAGGAGGGAGCGGGGCTCACTCCTGGGCCTTCTGATTTCTTATCTGGGGCTTCTTCCTTTAGCCTCCCTGGGGCAGGTTGAGGCAAGGGCAGACCCCATAGGCAGGGAAAGACAGAAGACGAAGATGGCAGCTTTTCCCTTGTCGCCAAGGAGGCTGGGGGCAGGGAGAGGAGAAACAAAATTAAACAAACGAAGGGTGTTGTGGAGCTGGGGAAGAATAACTTATTTTTTATGGGCTTGTTAACATTTGTGAAGTTAAGTAAGCAGGAATTTATACCCCTCGTTTGCATGCATTAAAGGGAGGGCGGCCGGGGCCAGCTCAGTTACTGGGAAACCTCAGACGCCTCCCAGAGTGGTGGCCCCCAGGCTCGCATTAGGCAGCTCCTGTGCAGGGATGGTTTGTTTGGGCTGTTTCTAGTCATTTCAGCAGGTCCAGCTGGGGCTGTGTTTCCTGAGGGCCCACCATGTGCTTGGCATTGGCCTATCCTGGCTGCGGCCTCCTCCCTGCCTGCTGGGAGTGGAGCAGCTGGCCTGAATCCCATCACAGTGGCTTCACCCTTAGTTCACTGGCTGAATGTTCTAGAAACTGTTCCAAGCCTCCCCAGGGACCTGAGAATGTGCAGGAGGTCCCATGACCACCAGTTTTGCTGCCAAGAGCTGTGAGACCTGAGGCATGTTGCTCTGGCTCTCTGGGCCTCAGTTTCCTCATCTTTAAAATGGGGACAATGATAGTATATATATACTGCCCAACTGTGTGTCCCCTTCTTAGACACTGCCCACCTGAGATGACACTGGCTGGTTGGGAAGCTGTGCTCCCTTTGCTAGGTGACCTGTGTTTTTGGAGATGCTTTGTCTCCAATAGACCTGAGAGCTTGGTGACCCTTCCTCTGGAAGACCAGGCAGCCCCACCTGGCCTAGGCCCCACGGTCCCCACACGTTCCACTTGTAATTCCTGCTGCCCTGCATGACTGACTCCCTTGGGGCTGTGAGCTTCCTCAGGGCAGTGCTGCATCTGCTGAGGTCATTGCCAGTCCCCTGCACCTGCCCCGGGACTTGGCACAGAGCCAGGACTTGAGACGCGGTGTGAAATGAATGAGTGAAAGAAATACTTAACCTGTGTCCGTTTTCACCACTTAGGGATTACGAGTCCCTTCCAGGTGTGTAGTGATTTATGTGTTTGAAAGCACTTTCAGGCTAATGCCCTCATTTGATCTCCACCTTTAGATCCCCCTACAAGAAGGCAAGGCAGGGCCTTTGTTCAGCACGGACTGTCTCACGCTTTTGTTCGTTCAAGGAAACTCTTGAACTCCTGTTCTGGGCCAGGTGCTGGGACCCTGGTGGGGAGTGAGGCTGTGTCCTTCCCTCCAGGGGCTCAGGGGCTGCTCCCAGCAGGAGTGCCCACCGAGGGTGGGTGGGGAGGCTGAGGGGGCCTTGGGGAGTCCTGGCACTGTTGCAGGCCTCAGGCTCCCATCTGTCTAATGGGTGACAGCGAAGAGGTTTAAGCTCTCCCAGTTCTGCCAGGCTGTGGTTCTTCGTTGTCAGGTTTTGTCACCAGGCACCTGCTAGGAGGCCCTAAGATGCCAGGATGGCTTTGCCCCAGCCCTGCCCAGGCAGCCCTGGCCCTCCAGGTGGCTGAGGTGCCCCTCAGGCACAGGTGTGCGGGCCTCTGGGGGTGGGGGGAGGAGGCAGCTGCCTCTGCTGCTACCCTCAGGCCCATGTCAGTGGGAGCAGCTCTCTCTCCACAGTGGGAGTCTGCCTGTGGACAGAAGGTGAAGTCTGATTGGACCGGCGTGGGGTGGGGTGGGGGTAGACAAGAGGGGGTGGGTCAGCATCTCTGAGTGGAGTGGACGGTGGTTGAGGCCCCTGACCTCGGAGGATAATAACCCCACCTTCCCTTATATTCTTCTCCGTTGCACCCCCTTGCCCCTCCCGGTTTCCCGGGGACCTGCTGCATGGGCTGGGGACATGGAGGGCCTGGTCTTCGGAGGCAGGGAGGGGGTGGTTGCAGGCCTCACCCTGTATCTTTGGGCAGTTGTTTCTCCTGTCTCTGCCTCAGTTTCCTCCTCTGTGGGCTGCTGATTTGAGGGTTCAGTGAGTGCTGAGGAAGCATTTGGTCAAGCTCTGCAAGCCCTTCCTTCTTTCATTCACCAGGAGGAGCAAGGCGGCCATGGCGGGGATGTGGTGACTGGAGCGAGTGAGTGAGGTGGGAGGTGAAGAAGTGAAGTCTGGGAAGATTTTGGATACTATTCCAATCTCATGGGAGCCAGCAGCCGGTGAGGGCAGAGGCCGGTGGCCCAGGTGTGCTACATGGGGGGCTCGGTGGAGGTGGGAGAGGTGGGCCGGTGGTCCAGGTGTGCGATGTGGAGGGCTCGGTGGAGGGGGGAGAGGTGGGTCTCTGTGTTTGGTGGAGGTGGGAGAGGTGGGCTGGTGGCCCAGATGTGCGACGCAGGGGGCTCGGTGGAGGTGGGAGAGGTGGGCCGGTGGTCCCTGTGGTTGGTGGAGGTGGGAGAGGTGGGCCGGTGGTCCCTGTGGTCGGTGGAGGTGGGAGAGGTGGGAGATGGGAGAGGTGGGTCTCTGTGGTTGGTGGAGGTGGGAGAGGTGGGCCGGTGGTCCCTGTAGTCAGTGGAGGTGGGAGAGGTGGGCCAGTGGTCCCTGTGGTCGGTGGAGGTGGGAGAGGTGGGAGGTGGGAGAGGTAGGCTGGTGGTCTCTGTGGTTGGTGGAGGTGGTAGAGGTGGGCCGGTGGTCTCTGTGGTCAGTGGAGGTGGGAGAGGTGGGCTGGTGGTCTCTGTGGTCGGTGGAGGCAGGAGAGGTAGGCCGGTGGTCCCTGTGGTCGGTGGAGGCGGGAGAGGTGGGCCGGTGGTCCTGTGGTCAGTGGAGGTGGGAGAGGTGGGCTGGTGGTCCCTGTGGTCGGTGGAGGTGGGAGAGGTGGGCCAGTGGTCTCTGTGGTCGGTGGAGGTCGGAGAGGTGGGCCGGTGGTCCCTGTGGTCGGTGGAGGTGGGAGAGGTGGGCCGGTGGTCTCTGTGGTCGGTGGAGGTGGGAGAGGTGGGCCGGTGGTCCCTGTGGTCGGTGGAGGTGGGAGAGGTGGGAGATGGGAGAGGTGGGTCTCTGTGGTTGGTGGAGGTGGGAGAGGTGGGCCGGTGGTCCCTGTGGTCAGTGGAGGTGGGAGAGGTGGGCCAGTGGTCCCTGTGGTCGGTGGAGGTGGGAGAGATAGGCTGGTGGTCTCTGTGGTCAGTGGAGGTGGGCCGGTGGTCCTGTGGTCGGTGGAGGTGGGAGAGGTGGGCCGGTGGTCCTGTGGTTGGTGGAGGTGGGACAGGTGGGCTGGTGGTCTCCGTGGCCGGTGGAGGTGGGAGAGGTGGGCCGGTGGTCTCTGTGGTTGGTGGAGGTGGGAGAGGTGGGCCGGTGGTCTCCGTGGTTGGTGGAGGTGGGAGAGGTGGGCTGGTGGTTTCCGTGGTCAGTGGAGGTGGGAGAGGTGGGCCGGTGGTCCTGTGGTCGGTGGAGGTGGGAGAGGTGGGCTGGTGGTCTCCGTGGTCTGATGAACTTGCTTGCTCTGCCTCCAGGCACTCAGGGGCGGCACAGGAGGGAGCGTATTTCCTCAGCAGACAGTTCTCAGGGAGCCAGTATGGGCCTGGGCGTGAAAAGAGTCCGTGCCCTCAGGAAGCCCACCACAGGGCAGACTTGCCAGCCAGTCCTTACAGTCCTTACAGGGTGGCTGAGGCCTGGTGGGCTGGAAGGTTTCCTGTAGGAGGCAGCTTTGAGTCCGGCCTGAGAAGCAGCACTCACTGGGCAGGGATGGGGCAGGAGGATACTTCAGGCCTGGGAATCTCAAGGGGAAAGGCCAAGAGGTGCGAAAAGCCTCTCTGAATTCAGAAAGGCGTAAGAAGCTCAAGTGCCCATGTCTGGGAGTGGGGAGGGAGGATCCAGGAGTCTGGGGAGGAGGCCAGCGGCTCCTGAGCTCCCTCTGGGCCAGGAGAGGGCTGGAGGCTGTGTCTTCCAGGAGCAGGGAGCACCTGTGTGTTTGGGAACAGGCCATGTGGATGCTGTGCTGCAGGAAGGAGCTGGTGGGGGGAGCTGAGGAATTGGGGGGCATGTTTCTTGGAGGTGCCGTTCTGGGGTGGGGCTGGAGGTGGGAAGGTGGATAGGGCAGGAGTGGAGGTAGGGGCCCAAGCAAGGGAGGAGCCTAGGAGATCCCACACCAGCTGGAGAGGTGTACATGTGTGCACACGTGACGTGTAGATGCGTGTGTGTGCACGCCTGCGGGTGTGAAGTGGGGAGCAGTTTGTCTGGATGGTGTTGGAGGGCACATTGCAGAGACAGGGCCAAGCCAGATCACGAGAGGCCTAAACTGTGGAGCAGAGGAGCTGGGGAGGCACCGGAGGCTTCAGAGCAGGGTGGCGACGTGACTGTGCTGCAGGAGGCTTCCTTCAACTGCTGTGCAGAGGATGGGCTGAGGCAGGGTAGGCGACAGTCAGTTAGGAGACTGCTGTGCCGTGCTGGGGGGCTTTACTGGGGTCGGGGGAAGGGGCTGGAGAGGAGCGGGGTGGTGGAGCCCAGGGCGGCTCAGTGGAAGAGGTAGCATTTGATCAGAATGTAAAAAGGGAGAAGTTTGCTTTCTGGAAGTGGAAGGAGAGACACGGCAGGTGGCTGGAACAGTCCCTACAAAGGCTCGCAGGAGGGAGAGGCCAGGCTGGGGGCCAGTATATTCAGGGGACTTTGAGGAATAAAGGGCAGGTTAGAGTCAAAAAAGAATGTTGTTTAGTGAGGCCCTCCGTGTGCTCGGCACGGTCGACCCGGGACTGAGCGCTAGCTCCGCCACCCACAGCTGCCTGGTCTTGGGTAAGGCGTTTGACCCCAGCACCTTCATTTCATTGTCTGTCAAATGGGGACCCGGTTAGACTCAGCCTCACAGAGTCACTGTGAGGATTAGATGAAATAATCCACCCGCAGCATGGCCTGGAAGATGTTCGGCCGTTATTGGCTGTGTCCTTACCATCTCATTTAACACAGCAACCCTGCAGGGCAACCTCGCATCCCCGGGGTCCGGTGAAGACATCAGCTCAGAGAAGCTGCGCAGGCTGCCGAGGCCACACATCTGGGAGGGGAACCGAACAAGGGTCTGAGTCCAGGTTATGAGGACCCCAGACTTGGTGTTCTTTCCTGGGTGCCCACAGCCTCCCAGAACGCCTGTAAAATGCCCAGCCCGATAAACTCGTTTCCCTCCTCGCGCTTAGGAAGCTCCTGGATCCAATGTAAGAAGAAGCGGGCAGGAGACCAATGCTGATCTCTGGGTTCAGGTCAGCTGCTTGCTCTTGGAGCCTCAGTTTCCTCATCTGGAAGTGAGAGCCCCATGTCCCCTGATAAGGTCACACGGGGCTCCCACAAGGCCAGCAGTGTCAGAGCCTCTAGGCGAGGCTCCCGGCAGGGTCTCTGTCCACGTTCCTCCCGTTTCTCTGTCCCTCTGCAGCCGCCTGACCAGACTGTCCTGAGGGCAGGGCCAGCATGGGAGCCATCATACTGGATGGCTTCCTGATGGTCACAACAGCCAGAAGGAGCTAGGAGGCCTGGCTGTCGTCAGTCATAATGGGCACACTCAAAGTGAGTGGAGACGGAGGCCAGCTGGGAATTACATGCCTGAGGGCCTATGTGGTTCTTTTGCTTTTTCAGTTTTCACTCCCTGGGTGCCTTCTCTGTGCCAGGCTTCTCACTGAGAGCACAGAGGGGCACGCCGTGCTTCCTGGCCCTCTGGAGGGGACACAGTGACCCTTCAATGGGATGCCACTTGGAGCTGGTGAGCATGGGGGTGCTGTGGAGTGGAGTGGTGAAGCCAGACCAGGGATTCAAAGCAGGCTTCCTGGAGGAGGTGATGCCCGAGCTGAAGCTGTTAGGAGTTCATGGTGTTAGTGGTCACTTACCAAGAAGGAGCTTAGTCTCTGGCCCTGGGGCTACAGGGAGCCCTAGAAAGATTTTGAGCAGGAGAGACAGCGTCAGAGCTGCTCCGTGGAAGGCTCCCTCTGGCTGGAAAAAAAGGAGATCC
This sequence comes from Chlorocebus sabaeus, assembly GCF_047675955.1. Taxonomy (NCBI): domain Eukaryota; kingdom Metazoa; phylum Chordata; class Mammalia; order Primates; family Cercopithecidae; genus Chlorocebus; species Chlorocebus sabaeus. Next base: position 13,474,373 of record NC_132922.1, read on the forward strand.
CTGTGAGGGACAGGCAAGTGATGATAGTGGCCTGTCCTGGCATGGACTTGGAGGCTGGTCTGATCTTCGTCTTCCAGTGGGAGAGGCAGGAGTTGATGGGAAAGCTGGAATCTGTGGCCTGAGCAACCAGGCAGGCGGTGGTGGCCATGACCGAGTACGATCTGAGCAGCCAGGGGCATGCCTGCAGCCGCCCTGGAGGAGAGGGCAGACGAGCGCGCCACAGGCCAAGGACAGAGCTTGGAGGAGCAGCGGTGGTTAGTGGGTCTGGGCAGGAAGGGGGCGCCTGGAAGGGGAAGGGGCATGGCTGGGAGGCCATGGGGCTCAAGGCTGTTGTCCTCTCTGGGTTCAGTTTCCTCACCTGCTGCATGACGGGCCCTGGATAGTGCTAAGGGATCTACCAGCTCTGACCTCCTTCAGAGTGCCCCAGAGGGTCTGAAAGTAGATGGCACAAGGTGTGCCAGGCAGGGGATCCTGGCACCCAAGCAGCTCTGCTCCTGGGGTTTGGAAATGAGTCTGTTAACAGAGTTGGCTTCTGCAGCATCTGCTGAGCCTCTTCTTCACGCTGGTCCCATGTTGGAGGCTGGGGACATGGTGGGGACACAGCCCTGGTCCCACCCTTGGGACATGCAATACAGAAGCACCTAGAAAGCCAGGAGTGTTAGCTCACTTTCAGCAGACCCAATCTGAAAATTCAAGCTTTTGATGAGGAATTGGAGGCTGATACTTAGTTTATAAAATAATTCACAGGAAGCTTTCTTTATTTTTTTTTTTTTATTTATTTTTTTATTTATTTTTTGAGACGGAGTCTCGCTCTGTCGCCCAGGCTGGAGTGCAGTGGCCGGATCTCGGCTCACTACAAGCTCCGCCTCCCGGGTTTACGCCATTCTCCTGCCTCAGCCTCCCGAGTAGCTGGGACTACAGGCACCCACCACCTCGCCCGGCTAGTTTTTTGTATTTTTTAGTAGAGGCGGGGTTTCACCGTGTTAGCCAGGATGGTCTCGATCTCCTGACCTCGTGATCCGCCCGTCTCGGCCTCCCAAAGTGCTGGGATTACAGGCTTGAGCCACCGCGCCCGGCCCAGGAAGCTTTCTTTAAATGTTGAAGTCTCCGGTGCGTTTGTCTGTCTGTAAGTTCCTGGCTTGTCTTTGTCTTTTCCACGGCGTGCCTGAATTCCTAGGCCAGGTGCTCATTGGATATGCAATGTCTGGTTAGCTGGGTACAGCCCTTCCAGGGGTCTCCAGCCCTCTTGGGTGGTAGCGGGTCCTCAGAGGTGCTGAGCCTCTCACTTAATCACCAGCTTCGTGTCTAGGGGCTCAGCTGTGTCCATGACCCTTGTTCTGGCTTCCTGTTGGCTCTGTGGTGCTTGTGTTGACAGCAGACAGAGACCTGTACCCTGCTTGTCCCCTGAGCCCTGAACAGGTGGCTCCCTGCCCCTCCCACCCTGGGCCTCCCTTGGTGATGCCCTACACACCAGACGCTACTTTTGCAGGTCTTTGCAACCCACGGTGCCAAGCCCAGAGCCTGGTGTGTGGAGGGCCCATGGGTGCGCGGATATTTTGCCAGTGCTGACAGGATCCCCGGGTTGTGTTGTCCACACCGCCCCCCGTGGGTGAGGAAGCCAAGGCCCAGGTAGAGAAGGGCTTTGCACCACTCCTGGCTGCTGCAGAGCCAGCCAAGGGGCACTTCTCTCCCCCAGAGTGCCCCTGACAGCAGAGGAGGCTGGGAAGGAGATCTGGGCAGAGCTAGAAGGGGCAACACCTTGGTGTGTCTCAGACCCTGTCCCTTCTTAGCTGTGTGCCTTTGGAAAGTGGCTTCACTACTCTGGGCCTGATCCCTCGTGTCTCAGATGGGTGGAAAAACAGTGCCCGTCTCGCAGGGCCGTGGAGGGGGTTTCATGAAGTGATTGATGTAAATGCCTACTTGGGGCTGGCGTGTGGTTGGCACTCGATTGATGCTCCTTGACTACTTCTAGGACGTTTCTTCTGGTTGCTGGAACCAGGCACGGGCAGAGCCAGGTCTGAATCCCAGCCTCGCCACTTACCAACTGTGATGTGGTGAGGCCACTTCGTCTTTCTGAGCCTCCGTCTTCTCATCTGAGAAATTAATCCAACAATCTTGATTTAATTTAATTTTTTTTTTTTTTTTTTTTTTGAGAGAGAGTCTCACTCTGTCCCCCAGGCTGGAGTGCAGTGGCGCGATCTTAGCTAACTGCAACCTCTGCCTCCTGGGTTCAAGTGATTCTCCTGCCTCTCAGCCTCCCAAGTAGCTGAGATTACAGGCGTGTGCCCCCTTCCCCAGCTAATTTTTGTATTTTTAGTAGAGATGGGGTTTCACTATGTTGGCCAGGCTGGTCTTGAACTCCTGACCTCGTGATCCACCCGCCTTGGCCTCCTAAAGTGTTGGAGTTACGGGCGTGAGCCCCGTGCCCAGCCTGATAATCTTTATCTTGACATCCTGTAAGGTCGGGGGAGGGTGTTGAGTTTGTGGCAGCCAACCCAGTGCTCAGTCCCAGGCGAGGAGTGAAGAGTTCTTCATTTACAGTGTATGAGGCACTGTTGACAGTCACCGCGGCCCGTGGGATGAAATTTTTGTCTGCACTCGACGGAGGCATTCGTTCCGGCTGTGGGATCGCTCTGCGTACTGTGTGCCGGGGGCGGAAGCTGCAGGGGAGGACTCACTGTGTTGGCCACTGCGTCCCCCGACGGTCCAGGGGGGCCGGACACTCACCAAGGAGTCACCCTGGGAGAGGTGAGGCTGCCCAGGAGGAGGGCAGGAGGGAGCCTGGAACAGGTGGCCGGACCAGGCCCTTGAAGGGCCTTGACCTTCAGGAGAACACCTGGCTTTAGCCTGGCAACTGTGGAAGTGGCTGAAAGGGCGTTAAGAAAGAGGCCTCGGTGAGTCCACAAAAGACAGCACTGGAGCTGAGCAGAGGAAGGGGAGGACCTTGGGGCAGACTAGAGACCCTGGGAAGTGGTGCTGACATCCAGACAAGCTTGGACTGAGGGACAGCAGTGGACACGCAGGTGTGTGGCCTGGAGAAGTGTCAAGATGGATGGGAAATGAAAGACGAGGGGAAGGGTGGAGTCAGCGTCGGATGATGAGACTGAGGCACAGAGAGGTTAAGTAAGGGGCCCACAGTCACACAGCCAGTGGGGCCAGGAGCAAAGCCTCCCTCCTGGCATCTGTAGGAGGTGGCAGCTGGGCCTGTGGACATCAGTCCTGGCCCTGCGGCCTGGTGTGCACGTTGGGTGGAGGTGGCAGGCAGGTCAGAGCCAGCAGGAGTGACGCTGGCAGTGGCATCATCTTGCTTCATTTGTGGCGCTGCTTAGCACCAGGCATAATGGAGATGGATTGGGGCATCTGCCAGCGAATGGGGGACCCATTCCATGTCGTCTGCCGCTCCATTAGGCAGAGATCGGGCCTATAAAGGAAGAGCTTGGGGAGAAGGTGCTGGAAGGAGCCAGGGCAAGAGGGTGGCCGAGTGCCGGGGCCTCCTGGTGGCACATGTGATGGGGACGCCCTGAGGACCCCGAGTGAGAGAGGCCTGGGTGCAGAGCCAGCTCCAGCCTTGCCTAGGGAGATGACTTGACCTCACTGGCCTCAGCTTTCCCCTCTGTTAAGTGGAGGTTGATCTAAGGATGGGACAGTGTGGGACTTGGCGCAAGACCTGGTGCATGGTCCAGGCTCAGTAAGTGCTGGGTGCTATTGCTATTACTGTTGTCATCATCGATATTGTTGGAGTCCAGCAACTGGTTGGGGGGTGTCAGTTGTCCTCTCTGATTTGGGACGTTTGTCATTGTCTGCCCAAGCCCAAGCCCAGTTAGCCCAGTGATGCCGCCCTCAAGATGATGGGCCAGTGCCAGGACCTGAGGCCCACAGACTGCAAAGCCCAGGCCCAGGCCCAGGTGCAAGTGGAGGCTGTTGATGGGGGAGCATAAGGAAAACTCCAGAGAGGATCGACTTCTGTTTTGAGGAGGGATTATGTGAGTCCAAGAAAGACATGCAGAGAAAGGACAAAGGATGAGACAGGGCCACCTTGATGAGGCCAGGTGGTGGTCAGATACTATCCTTTGCCTGATTTAACCAGGTAAACATGCAGGAGGCTCAGAGAGGGTGAGGGCCTGGCTCAAGATCACACAGCAGCTGTCACTGGGAGCAGGCCTACCAGCTGTGGGGCCTGGGTGCTGTCCCCCTCTGTGAAGGAGGGGTTTGATCATTTATCAGGGGAGTTTAATAATGAATGAAGTTGAAGTGTCTTTAATGCAGGCAGCAGGACTGAAGTAATAAGGGACCCTGTATTAATTCAGAAGTTAATGAATATGCAGGTGTGTCTGAATGATTAATGGAGCTCCTGAAGGCCTTGGAAAGGGGTGTGTGAGCTGTTGCTGATGGAAATATGAATATTACATACATCTGGGAAGTCGGATAAACTGGGGAACAGATGGGCATTAACCAACCAGAGGGTTCTAGCAGCCACTGAGAGTGGAATATACAGATATGTGGGGGCAAATATACAGTGGCGTGGGGAGCACGCTCACTTTCTTGCAATGTGATCTTGGGGGCGTCACTTAATCTCTGAGAGCCTTACTTCCCTTATCTGCAGAATGGGAAGAAAAATAATACCTGCTTCTGGCCGGGTGCAGTGGCTCACGCCTGTAATCCCAGCACTTTGAGGGGCTGAGGTGGGTGGATCACGATGTCAAGAGATGGAGACCATCCTGGCCAACATGGTGAAACCCCATTTCTACTAAAAATCCAAAAAGTTAGCTGGGTGTGGTGGTGCGCGCCTGTAGTCCCAGCTACTCGGGAGTCTGAGGCAGGAGAATTGCTTGAATCTAGGAGGTGGAGGTTGCAGTGAGCCCAGATCGTGCCGCTGTACTCCAGCCTAGGCAATAAAAAACTGGTTCCTAGTATCCTGAAGATGAAATGTGAGAGAATCCCTTGACAAGGGTGGGCTCATTGTGAGCATCTCACAAATACGGGTCAGCCTTTTTAGAGACGAGGGCGGAGAATTGGTTGAGGAGGGCCAAGGAAAGTGTAACAGTAGCAGTTAAATTCCCTTAAGGTGGACGATGCTTCTGTTGCACTGACAGCGATAAGGAAGAAGAAAGATGAATGGCCCTTTACAGTTTATAAAGGGGAATCGCTCATTGGTTATCCTTTTCCTCCTTGCAGCAGCTACGTGGGGCGGAGGAGATGGTTCTGGGGGAAACCAAGGCTTTGAGGGGGCCGGTCACTGCCCATGTCACCCAGCCAAGCGAGGGCAAGAGTTGGGCCTGGGCCCAGGTCTGCATCCCTTCCCCCTGAGTCTCAGAGGATGTGGGACGCACACACTGCCTGGGAAGGGCCTTTCCAGTATTTGCCAGGCCTGGGGCTGGGGACAGGGTCATCTCCCAGAGCCTCAGTTTCTCTCCCTGTCATGTAAAGGTCTGTCTGCTGCTCGGGGTTGATTTGAGGCTCTGATGAGGAAGTGGGACACTGTCTGTTCACCTATGCTTGGCCTTCGGGGAGTCCCAGACACCGTCCTTTTGATGCGCAGTCTGCTGCGTCAGCTGGACATATATCTGGGGAGTCGTGGGCACCGGGCCACTTTAGCCGTGAGCTCTTGGGCATGTCTCTTGTCGTTTCTCAGCCTCAGTTCCCTCATATGACAGTGTGGCTGCGATGTGTGAAGTGTGCAGGGCCTGGCACACAGCAGGTGCCAGTGCGGTGTGCTCCTCTGTCCCTGGGCCCATATCATGGCCCTGTGCGTGGTGGCTCTCTTGTGTTCCCAGTGTGATTTTCAGCCGTGGACGTGTACAGAGAGCCTGGTGGGGATGGTGCTGGGCCCTGGGTTTACAGGGTGAGTGAGACTGTCCACACTTGGTCCCTGTCCTCTACGAGGCCGTGGTCCAGGCAGAAGTTGGATGTAAAACCAGTGTCCCTGTCGTGCAACCTGGGATGGGCGTCAGTAGCCGGAGGACGGCCGCCACACAGCCTTGGATGGATAAGGAAAGACGCTCATTCATCTCCCTGTCTTCCCCACCAGAGCCCCAACCAGACGGCCTGGCTTTGGCTATGAGTCCTCCACTCATAGGAGGCAGTGCTCACAGAATGGCTGTTTGAACGAAGAGGGAGGGAATGAATGAATGGCTGCCTTCTAGGCTTCTTTCTCTGCCTCTTCTGAGCTCCAGGCCGGTGAGCTGGGGCATAGCCAAGCCCCTCACTTGACTATCTCAGGGATCCGGGGTGATCCTGTTGTACATCCTTCTCTTCTCCCAGGTCTCTGCCTGGGCCTCCAGGGCCTCCCCCTGGGCCAGCCTGGCTGGGTTCAGAAAACTGTGTGTTGCTGGGTAAAGAACCTTCTGGCAGTCATGGTCAGGGAGCAGCCTGCTGTTGACAAGCAAGGAAAGCGAGGCCCAGAAGGGAGAGGGGTGGCGGGAGGGGGCAGGGCTGGGGTTAGAGCCTCTGTCTTGACTGTGCCAGGTCGGCTGCCCTGCAGTGTCCAGCCCGGCCATGTATTTATAGTCTCTACTGTTCTAGATTAACACCCAGGCCTGCCCAGGCCTTTGCAGCCTCTGGATCTGAGGACGCCTTTGAACCCTCTGGGGGGCTGTGGAATCAGAGCTCACCCCCATGGGGAGGGGAGAAGGCGGCTTCTCACCCTTCCCTTCACAGCTCTGGGGCTCACGCTGGGCCCTTTGCCTGCAGAATCTTTGTCAGCCTGGGTGAGGGTTGGGCCACCCTTTGGTGGGTTCAGCTTCTTCATCTGGGGTTCATTTTCACGCCTTGCTTCCTTCTGGCTTGGCAGGGAGGCCGTGTGTACAGCATGAGATCAGTGCACGGGCTGTGTGGTCTTGGGCAAGCCAGGCCCCTCTCCAAGCCTCAGTCTCCTCATCTGTAGAATGGGCATCACTCGCACCCGACTCTCCAGTGTCTGGCACTGGGCACTCCATGCTTGTGAGCTGGGGGTCACTGTTTACACTCCTCACATCTCTCTGGTCCTCATCACAAGCAGTCCTCAGAGCCTGGAGGGACCCGAGTGTTATCTCCATTTGACAGATGAGGCCAGTGAGGCCCTGCCACAGCGTGACTTACCAGAGCCATGCTGCCTGTTGGGGCAGAATTCGGACTCATCTAAGTCTGAATGTTCCAGCTTCCCAGGTCCCCTCCCCAGGGCCTGTGGGCTCCTTGGGGCAGGCCAGGCTCCTCACCCCACCAGCTTGGTTCCTACCCCCTGGTCTTGGGGAGAGCTCCACTAACTCTATGCTTTTCTTACAGAGCAGAGACGACTGGCCGCCCTGAGCGCAATTCAATTCAACAGACATTTACTGAGTGCCTACTATGCGCCAGGCCTTAGGCTGGGCACTGGGGGAGGGGCGCAGAGAGGAAGATGGGGTCCTGTCCTCAGGTAGCTCCGGGCGGGGCGGGGCGTGGAGAAGACAGGCAAGGGCTAAACAGCTCAGCACCAGGAGAGAAGCTGCTTGGCAGGCTGGATGCAGCAGAGACCCGGGTTCAAGTGCATCACTGGAGAGCTGCTGTTCCTCGTCCGTACCTCAGTTTCCCCACTTGTAAAATGGGGGAGATGATCTCTAGGACCCATCCAGGATTCCAAGGGCTATACCTCGGGGTTGTGGGGGCAGAGCAGGGGGGTCACCCTGCAGAAGGGAGATCTCCAAAGGTTTCTCAGAGGAGGAGGCATAAGGTCTGGGCCCAGGGGATGGGGACAGGTGGGTCCTAGGGTTAGGACCAGCTAACGGCCAGTGAGTAACGGCCTGGTGGACGTGGGTGTGGGCATGCCCCCAATTCCATAGGGTTGCAAGAGGACATGGTGGGGTGTGAGCTTAGAGAGGGAGAGAGGGGTTCTAGGGCCATAGGTCGGGGCGTGAGCTCTATTCTGGGGCCAGTGGGAGCCATTGTAGGCTGTTGAGGGCGAGTCCGGAACAGCTGGTCCTGCTCTGTCTCACCCTCTTCTCTCTCCCTCTCTGGGGCACACTTCAGGATCACATTCCCATAGAACCTTGCAGCCATGGGGCCTTGGCAGCTCCCGCACCGTGTCAGGCACTGTGTACGTTAGTCCTCATTGCGGCCCCAATTCACAGAGGAGGACGCCGAGCTTGGAGAGGAAGCTCTTGCCCAAGGTCACGATCTGACTCCCAAGCCCCCCATGCTTCTCCCACTACCTCCCACTGAAAGGGTTCCTGTTCTCTGTGACCTCTCCCATCCTGGGGACCCCCTCCATAAAGCCCTGGGGGGTGCCTGCCAAGGGCAATGCAGTTGGGTTTGGAGGGCGAGGTCAGGAAAATCCCGGATGTTAGCAGGACTGGCTTTCTCCAAGACCTGAGTTTCTGCCCTAGCAGCCGCCCTCTGGGATACAGAGAGTGAGGCGGGGCTCCTTCCCACTTTACAGATGAGAAGACTGAGGTCCTGAGAGTCATGTGGCTAGTCCAAGGTCAAACTCAAGGGAGTGACAGCCTAGGCTAGAAGCTGGTCTCTTTATTGCCCAACTGAGGCTGGAGGGAGACTCAAGTCCCCCTAAGATCTGTGCAAAAGCTGACCCCTCCCCGACCTCCCCAGGGAGCAGAAGAGCCCAGCACCGGAGTCACAGACCTGGTTCAAATCCTGGTTTTGTCTTTTGCATGAACTGTGTGATCTGAGCAAGTCATGAATTACTGGGAGCCTCGATTTCCTTATCTATATGAGGGTGGCGAGCTGGCCTCCTTCACTCAGCCATAAACAAATATTTATTGAGCACCTACTGGGAGAAGCAGGACCCTTCCTCGGGGAACTCAGTCCAGGGGTAACAGCAGCAGTTATGATTCCGGTTGTGATGGAGGAAGGGCAGGGGGCTGTGGGGACCCACAGGAGAGACCCCAGCCAGGTGGGAAGAAGGCAGGCAGGTAGGAGGGCAGAACAGGCAGCGGCTCCCGCAAGACCACGTGGGCTGGGCTCTGGATGCTGTTGGAATTTTCCCAGATCAGCCTGAGCCAATGAAGACTTTTCGGCAGGGAGTGCCATGCTCAGGTTGACGTTCTAGAAAGCTCGTCTTCTGCTGGGTGGAGGGGGCATGGAGTGGGGAGGTAGGGTTGGAGGTAGAGAGACCAGCAGGAGCAGCAGGGGGAGGAAGTGGCACCAAGGTGGGGGTAGGGGCAGGTGGGGAGGTGTGGGTGCCTCTCAACAGGTCTGGGAACTGAGAGAGAAGCAGGGGAGGATGGGGAAGGGGCTGTGGGAGATGAGTCCAGTCATGGAGGTGGACATGGATGAGTTTCAGGTGCCAGAGAAGGGCCCAGGAGGCAGCTGGGTATGGTGGTTTGGGTGTGGTCAGCCTGGGGCTGACATTAGAAGCCTTGGGAGGGGTTGAGGGGCTCTTGGGGTAGGGGAGGAGGAAGCAGGTTTGAGAAAGGCAAGGCAGTGAGCAGGGACCAGGACATCAGGGGAGGCCACTGCTTAGCATACAAGCAGAGGAGCCCGAGGGGCCGCAGTGTGGGAGGTCACGGGAAAGCAGAGCTGCAGGTCCCCAGCCCAGGAAGGAGGTGGTAGGACTTAGGTCTGCGGGGAGATTTCAGAAGGTGACGTGTCAGGCGCTGTGCCTGGTGCCGGCGCGGATGAGGTGCCCAGGAGGGTCAGCTCCTGCATCTTTTCACCCAAAGGCAGAAGCTTAGTCTGTCCCTTACCCTCCTGAGGAGAACGAGGCGGCTACAGAGGGGAAGGTGTTGGGGAAGGAGGAAAAGGGGAAAAACATTTGCATGCATGACAAGGCTGAAGTGAGGGAGAGAAAAAGGGGGAGAAAGAGGATAAGAAATTACCATACACCAGGATCTTGTTATTCAAGCTAATTTTCAAAGGACCACAGCTGTCACACTGAGATAATTCGTTAATTATAACAGCCATTGTGCTTTGGCAATGGGAGAGAAACCGAGGCCGGGGAACAGGCTGAAGGTGGGGGTGGGAGCAGGCTGTTGGGGGGGCCTGGACTTCAGAGAGGGGACAGGGACAGAGGCAAAGAGGGGTGTGTTGCCCTCGGGACTGAAAGGAAGACATTGTCAGGCCAGGCCCCATCCTTCCTCACTGTCATTGTTGCGGTGGGTAATGAGGTCCTCCTCCTGCCTGCCTGGCATGTGCCACGGTGCCACGTGCCAGGCCCCCACAGCGATACCTACAGGAGGCAGCTTCCTGGAGCTGTGACCCTGCCCAGACCCTGGCCTGTGGCCATCCCCTCCACAGCCTTCTGAGCTGGTGCCTTTCTTGTCCCACTTTACAGAAGAGGAAACTGAGACCCAGGAAAAATTAGCTTGCCAGGACCATGGGGTGAGGTGGTGTAGCCTGGATTCCAGCTGAATGTGGACCCTGCACTTTGGCAGCACGTTAGGGAGGGCCAGTCTTGGTGCACTGGCCACGCGGAGTTGGTGGACGCAGGAGCTGTCACATAGATAGCCTCACGTTCGGGCTGTGGTTTCTGCCCAGCCGGCAGTCCTGGGGCGGCCCTCCCCGGGGAGTTTCCGGGGCTCGGTGTCGACCCCTCTGCACTGACAGAGCCTCCTTGTTCTCTGATGCTGCAGCTGCGGGCCCCCTGTGGCCTCAGAGGCGGCCGTCAGTCTGGCCTGGACCCTCCCACCTGCTCTAGAGAAAGCTGGTCTCAGGGCCGGGGGGAGGGAATTTGGGCCACCCCAGGTAGTGTCCATAGTGACCGCTTGCGACTGCCTGGTTAGAGGTTCTGAAGCGACAGAAGCTGAGTGGGCTGTGGCCTCAGGAGGGGTTTCTCAGCCTAGGCCTAGAGGGCTCCAGGACCCTGGGTGCTGGGCCCTGGTAGGGACAGGGGCTGGGGCGTGGCAGGCAGGTGTTCCAGTCCCAGGTGAGCAGAGTGAGGGGATCCTAAGTCCGTGGGGAGAGGGGTGGGACCAAGGAGCCATTCCAGAAACCCCAGGGCCCCTTGGTGAACTGTGGTGTGGCTTCAGGAACTCAGGTCTCCTGGTGTCCACAGCAGCCATGCCTGGAAAGAGCACCTAGGCTAGGTCGGCTGGCAGCGTTCTGTGGGGTGGGAATCATGTTTGGGAGAGGGTAACCCCCAAATACCAGTAGGAGCCCCAAACTTGACCCAGGCAGGGTTGTTGGCAGTGGAAAAGTGGGCCCCACAGGGTGGCAGGTGGGCCTGGGGTGGCTGTGTGGGAGCCCCCTTGGCTTGGGGATCTCTCCCCAGTGGGGCTGCTTGCAGCCAAGGGGAAGCTGTCGGAGGGTCAGGACAGCTTAAAGTCCTATAGAACTGGTGACCCACAGAGGCCAAGACACAGGAGACTTTTAGGACCAAATAAATGGTAGATACATCCTAGAACCCTTGAACCCCAGACTCATAGTTGGAGACCCCCCTCCATGACAGATCCACACTGTTAGTATCCTGGTGCTAAAACCCAGGAGCCGTGGGTCAGAAGGATAGGGGAGGGGGCTCGAGGTCAGGCAGGGGTCAAGTACAGGAGGCAGGGATTAGGGCACCCTTGGGTCCCAGGCTGAGGCGCTCGCAGGAATACCCCTGACAGACTGGGGTTCTACTTGTCCCCATGCTGGTGTCCCCTTGTTGCTGACCTCATAAACTCCAGTGTGCAGGGGTCAGCTGGCCACCTAAGCCAGACAGGCAGGGAGGAGGTTGGACGCCACCCCAGCCCATGGCACTGCTGTCCCTCCAGGGATGCAGACCCAGGGAAGCCAGATCTTCCCTGTATCTCAGTGGATTCCAGAAATGAGAATTTTTGAAATAAAATCTGCCAAGTTTTCAATATTGGCAACTGATTTTTAAAAAAATGTGAAAACCACCATCCAGATGAAACAGGATCCCACAGCAGCTCTTGAACAGAGCCTGGGGCCGTGGAGGCTGGAAGCCACTGCATAGCAGTTGTGAGGCTTCAGTTTCCTCATCTGCAAAGTGGGAATAGTGATAGTGCTTTTAAGACGTTTAAAGTTGGCCTAGGATCAAACGAGTTCATATGGGAAGTGCGGAGGCCCAGCCGGTTTAAGCACTGAAGCCTCTTTTCATCTTGTCCGTGGCCGCCCATCCCTCCCTGGGCTACCTCTCAGGGGGCTTCCCTCTCCGCCACTGGAGCCTCCACTTCCCCCTTGGGGTCCCCACATGCACTGCCCCTGTCTTGGGACAGCCCTGAGGGTGCTGGAGGGCGGGGAAGCGTACGCCCCTTGGGACCCTGGAGGAGGAGCAGGTGGAGGAGGCAGAGCCAGGAGGGCGGGCCTAGCCGGCGCCTGGTACATAGTAGGTGCTCCATAAATGTTTATTGAATGAATGAATGGAGGCCATGCAGGCAGAGGCAGCCGTGCTGCGCAGGCACTGGTGAAAGAGCGGGTCCAGTGGACACTGGTGAGTAGTGCCCAGGGGCTGCAGCTGAGGGGGCCAGCAGGGGCCGGTGGGGGAGGCGAAGGTCAAGTCGGGAGAGGGCAGGGGTCAGATGGGGAGAGGCCAGGGGTCAGGAGTGGGAATTGGCATCAGGTGGGGAGAGGCCAGGGGTCGGGAGTGGGAATTGGCGTCAGGTGGGGAGAGGGCAGGGGTCGGGAGTGGGAATTGGCGTCAGGTGGGGAGAGGGCAGGGGTCGGGAGTGGGAATTGGCGTCAGGTGGGGAGAGGCCAGGGGTCGGGAGTGGGAATTGGCGTCAGGTGGGGAGAGGGCAGGGGTCGGGAGTGGGAATTGGCGTCAGGTGGGGAGAGGGCAGGGGTCGGGAGTGGGAATTGGCGTCAGGTGGGGAGAGGGCAGGGGTGGGGAGTGGGAATTGGCGTCAGGTGGGGAGAGGGCAGGGGTCGGGAGTGGGAATTGGCGTCAGGTGGGGAGAGGGCAGGGGTGGGGAGTGGGAATTGGCGTCAGGTGGGGAGAGGGCAGGGGTGGGGAGTGGGAATTGGCGTCAGGTGGGGAGAGGGCAGGGGTGGGGAGTGGGAATTGGCGTCAGGTGGGGAGAGGCCAGGGGTCGGGAGTGGGAATTGGCGTCAGGTGGGGAGAGGCCAGGGGTCGGGAGTGGGAATTGGCGTCAGGTGGGGAGAGGGCAGGGGTCGGGAGTGGGAATTGGCGTCAGGTGGGGAGAGGGCAGGGGTGGGGAGTGGGAATTGGCGTCAGGTGGGGAGAGGGCAGGGGTGGGGAGTGGGAATTGGCGTCAGGTGGGGAGAGGGCAGGGGTGGGGAGTGGGAATTGGCGTCAGGTGGGGAGAGGCCAGGGGTCGGGAGTGGGAATTGGCGTCAGGTGGGGAGAGGCCAGGGGTCGGGAGTGGGAATTGGCGTCAGGTGGGGAGAGGGCAGGGGTCGGGAGTGGGAATTGGCGTCAGGTGGGGAGAGGGCAGGGGTCGGGAGTGGGAATTGGCGTCAGGTGGGGAGAGGGCAGGGGTCGGGAGTGGGAAATGGCGTCAGGTGGGGAGAGGGCAGGGGTCGGGAGTGGGAATTGGCGTCAGGTGGGGAGAGGGCAGGGGTCGGGAGTGGGAATTGGCGTCAGGTGGGGAGAGGGCAGGGGTCGGGAGTGGGAATTGGCGTCAGGTGGGGAGAGGCCAGGGGTGGGGAGTGGGAATTGGCGTCAAGTGGGGAGAGGCCAGGGGTCGGGAGTGGGAATTGGGGTCAGGTGGGGAGAGGGCAGGGGTGGGGAGTGGGAATTGGCGTCAGGTGGGGAGAGGGCAGGGGTTGGGAGTGGGGAGAGGGCAGGGGTCGGGATTGGGAATTGGGGTCAGGTGGGGAGAGGGCAGGGGTCGGGAGTGGGAATTGGGGTCAGGTAGGGGAGGCAGGGTCAGGTGGGGGAGGCAGGGTCAGGCAAGGGCAAGTGGGGAGTGGCTAGAGGTCGTGGGGGGGTGAGGAGGTGGGGTCAAATGGGGTGAGGCCAGGGGTCAGGTGAGGGAGGTGGGGTCAGGTGTGAGAGGCAGAGTCCATGGAGGAGGTGGGATCCAGGGGAGGAGAGGTAAAGGCCAGGCTGGGAAGAGAGCGGGTGAGGGAGGCAGTCTCGAGTAGCCTGGAGAATTCTGGGAAAGCCAGGAAAGCCAGGAGGTGGGTTTTTAAACACAGGTCTTCGGTCATCCTTGGCTGTGGGACAGTCCTGTCCCCAGGTGCCTGGTGGTGGGTGGGCTGGGGTGGGGGTTTGCCAGGGAGTGGGCCCTGCTCACGGGCCGTGTGGTTACAGCTGCCCCCAGAACCAGGCTCAGGCCTCTCCTGTCAGGCCACGGGGTGGTTTGCCAAGGCCAAGCCCTTTGGTAAAACCCTCCACCCCCTGCCTCTCTCCTTCCACCAAGGCTTGGACACGGAGTAGGTACTAAAGATGACTGTGGCACCCTGTGAGCAGGGGAGGCACGGGGACCAGGTGAGCCATGGGGGGGTGACACGGTGGGCAGGTGACAGGGCTTTGGGGTGGCTCGGCAAACCAGAGACACACGTGTACCGTGGTTTTCCTCCAAACAGATGAGGAAACTGAGGCCCAGGGAAGTGAGGTGCTGGCTTGCCCGAGGTCATGCTGCGGCCCAGCGGCCCAGCCCCAAGCCCCTTCTTTGGCTGGGGTTACACCTGGAGATGCGCGTCCCAAGCACCAAGGCCTTGCAGAGCCCCTGACGCCTTGGCTGTCAGCTGTTGGTGCTGTGTTGTTCTTGTTAAGCTCTTTTGAGTAAGAAGGCAGCTTAGTGAAGGGGAGGCAACTCTGTCTGCCCCAGGACCAGACGCATAGTAGGTCTGGTTCAGGGAATATACGTGGAACGCGTAAGAAACATGGGCAGTGTGCGGCTGCTTGGGCCGCATGCCTCACCCAGCCCAGGGCTAAACTACAGGCAGGGCCCCTCGCCCGGGCCTGGTCCCTGTTTCCCTGTGACACAGATGCAGTCATGGCCTCATCCAGTGCAGGATGACACAGAGCCCGGAGCAGGTGCCAAGGCAGTGAGGGGCAGGAGCCAGCTCCCCCAGGACCCAGAGCAGCTGGTGTGCAGGGCTGAGACTAACAAGACATGATTGAATGGGGATGGATGAACACCCAGCACCTTGGAAGAGACCTAAACGGATACTGCCCAGAGCTGCCCGAGGACCTTGAGAGGGCACCAGGGCTGCCTGGCCGTGTGTGTGAAGGGGCCTGGGGGTTTGGTTGACATCTAGGACAAGGTGAGGACACGACACTGGTCCCTCCTTACTCTCACTGCATGAACAGAAGCAGGGAGCCCAGCCGAGGGAGATGGAGGCCTCTGGAGCTGATCCTGCTCCGTACGCATCGGCACTAGTGCTTGGTTCCAGGCAACACATTGTAAGAGGGACCTTGACAGTAAGCATGACCTGAGCAGCTGTACCCAAGGGCAGGAGGGACTTGACACCACAGCGTAGAAGAGCAGGTAGAGGACGCGGTGCTGTTTAGCTTGGATAAACAGAGCGATAACAGACCAGCAGATGTCAGAAGGGTCTTTATGGGGTACTGGGCTTGTCCCTAGTGGCTCCAGAGAGTAAGGTGACAGCCATGAACAGAAGCACAAGGAGCCAGACTTGGCTTTGTAATAGAAGAATTTTCTAGCAATCATAGCTGTTCAAGAAGGGAATCAGCGCCGGGTGCGATGGCTGGGTGTAATCCCAGCACTTTAGTAGGTGTAGGTGGGTCGATCACTTGAGCTCAGGAGTTCAAGACCAGCCTGGGCAACATGGTAAAGCCCCATCTCTACCAAAAATACAAAACAATTAGCTGGGCGTGGTGGCATGAGCCTATGGTCCCAGCTACTCGGGAGGCTGAGACACGAGAATTGCTTGAGCCTGAGAGGCAGAGGTTGCAGTGAGCTGAGACTGTGCCACTGCATGCCAGCCTGGGTGACAGCTAGCTAGACTCTGTCTGAAAAAAAAAAAGAAAAAAAAAAAGGCCTGGCATGGAGGCTCATGCCTGTAATCCCAGCACTTCGGGAGGCCAAGGCGGGCGGATCACAAGGTCAAGAGATGGCGACCATCCTGGCCAACATGGTGAAACCCCATCTTTACTAAAAATACAAAAATTAGCCGGGTGTGATCGCGCGTGCCTGTAGTCCCAGCTACTTGGGAGGCTGAGACAGGAGAATCACTTGAACCCGGGAGGTGGAGGCTGCAGTGAGCAAAGGAAAAAAAAAAAAAAAAGGAGAACCAGTAGCTTCAGGTGGGTGCTGAGAGTCCTGTCACGAGGTCGGCAGGTGATGGGACATCATCTTCCAGGGAGGAGTCTTGGAAAGTCTGCTGGTTCCACGAGCTCAGGCTGGCCTGGGTTCTTGGCTGTGTGGTCTTGGGCGCATCACTGCACCTCTCTGAGTCTCAGTTCCTTGCCTATAAAATGGGAGGCATAAGGAGGGTGGTGAGGCCAAAAGGAAGGCTCGGTACATTTTGTGCCCCATCGCAGGGAGGCTTCTCCCTCTGATATTGAAGATTCTGACTCAGTGAAGTCAGGGGCTCCAGGATCTCCCTCACATCCCTAGCCTGGAGCTCTCATTCTACACAGCACGTCCCGAGAACCTGCTGTATGTCTGACCCTGTTCTAGGCATGGGGGTTACAGCAGGGAACAAGGTCAAATCCTGCTTTGCTCTTCTGGGGATGGGGCAAGGCAGGGCAATGATGAACTAAGTGACATCAGGTGGTGCTGGCTTCTGTCAGGGGACCAAAGCCTGGGTTGGGTGAGGAGTGAGTTATCTCAGACTGGGGGGCCAGAGAAGGCAGGGGTAGGGAGCGATTGAGCAGAGATCTCAGTGAAGTGGATTCTGGGGATTCTGGGGGAAGAACATTCCAGGCAGAGAGAAGAGCAAAGGTCCTGGGGTGGGAGTGTGCCTAGGGGTTTGAGGAGCGCAGCTGGCCTGGAATCAGTACTTCCTGATTGATGGGAACGTGGAAGTCTCTCGAGGCTTGTGGACAACTACCCCTTGCACCTTTCCTCTGACAGGGGCAGAAAACCCAGTAGACTGGTCCAGTGTATGTCCCGCCCCTGCCATGGTCCCAGCTCTTTGGAGGGAAGCCAGGGAGGAGAGAGCCTTCGTCTTCTCATCTATACGATGAGGCTGACAGCACCAGCTGTGTGGGGTTGATATAAGATTCAAGGAACGTCAAATGTCAAGACACAAAGGAGCACTGAACAAAGGGTATATGACTATCTTAGAGGCCGGGAGACTGAAGCCCAGAGGAGTTAGGGAATGTGCCTGATGTCACACAGCTCAGCATTCGATCCCAGGACCCTTCCTCGCACCATCCATGCCCTGAAGCAAGGGCTCATTGCGCTGGAAATCCAAACAGTTAACTTACCAAACAGTCATTCCATGGTGAAGGTATAATCCTCCCACTTTACAGACGAGGAACTGAGGCCCAGGGAGCTCCAGGCGGTGACAAGACCAGTGTTCAGACCCCCGGCTTGAGTCTCTTCCCCGGGGGGTGGCAGACTTTGTCCCTGAGGGCGGAGTTCCTAGCCTGGTGCTAGGGTTCCAGCAGTGAGGGGTGAGGCAGCTGCCTGCCTGAGAGATCTGGCTGGGCCCCAGGAGTCCTCCGTCCTCCTAATCCTCAGTAATGGCATTGACACGGACGGTGACAATGACACCTCCGGGAGCCTTGGCCAGCCTGGCGCAGGGAAGAGCCCATGCCAGGGCTTATGAGCTGCTGCAAATGAGATTTCCCTGGCCAAGCCTCACGTCCCTGCTCCTGGGAGGCCAGACCGAGCTTTCCCCACCTGTTCCTGGAGCTGACGGGTGTCCCTGCAAGAGTGTGGCCACACAAGTGGGAGCCTGGGGTGGTGCGTTTGTGGGGCCTCCTGCCCTGGACTGAGCGTGTGTGTGTGTCTGTCATGTCTTGGGATTTCGGGGGAACTCTGGGAGCCGGGTGGTACTCACCTTGCCACACGGGGAGAAACTGAGGCTCGGAGAGGGCCTGCAGCTCACCCAGGGTCTCATAGCTGATGGGACCTTCATCCTCCCTGCTGACCTCCGCTGCCTGCATCCCCAGCTGGCCTCGCTCTGTCCACCCTCTCATCTACCCTGGGGAGTTAGTCCAACCCCCTCAGCCCCTCCCACACACCACAGTGCAGTGGGGGCTGTACCTGGGTCGGGGGTCCAGACGCTCCTCTGACAGGGAAGCTTGGGAGTCAGCCTATAGTAGGGGGCTGAGAGGACGTGACCCCGAGGTTCAGTGAGCTTGAGTCCAGGGGAACCCTGATCTTGGGTGATGAGGATTGTGAAGAAATAATGATAAAACCCCCTTTAACAACAGTGGCTGTCGTTCACAGAGGCCAGGCACTGGGCCAGGCTTGCCCTCTGAGGGGGGCAGGGGTGGGGCTGAGCCAGGACTCCTTGTCTTCTCAGTTCTGAGTCCAGAGAGGGGCCCGGGACCTTGGAGCACCCAGGCGGAAAGGGCACAAACCCAGCGAGATCACTAGGCAGCTGACTGCCTGGAGAGGGGAGGCATTTGCCTAGAGTGACTCTGGGGTCTGCGGTCCTGCCCAGCTCTGAACTGAGACCCCTGCACCCCCAACTCTGCCCTCAGAGCAGCAAGGGCTGTGGGGTCTCACTGACTCTCCTTTCTGCCCACGGATGTCCCCATGAGAGGGGATGTCATACAGCATGCAACCTGCAGACCAGGAGCCCCCGATAACAGCATGCACCCTGGCTGTGCAGCTGTTTCTTCTGTGGTGGAAGGAGAGCGCGCCCCTTAAAGACAGCTGCTGCTGGGGTATTTGGGACCTGAATGGGGAAATGCTCTAGGGGAAGGGTCCAGTCAGGCCAGGGCGGACTGCTCTTTGCTGGAACATGCCACCCCTCAATGCCTGCTTGCCTGCATGGCTGCACCCCTCCTGGGCTGTGCCACCAAGGCTCTGGGCAGAAGAGGCCTCTGCGCCCCACAGCTGCTTCCGCCGCTCCCCCTTCCCTCTGGGCTGGTCACAGGCTGCATTCCGGTGGTTCAGCCAGACCAGGTGTCAATTGTCTCCCTGGCCTCTGGGCCGGAGGAGGGAAGCAGGTGCCCGTGTACCCCGCCACCGCCATCTATCATCTAGATAGCTCACTACCATCGGTGCCTCTGTCTCAGACGCGCTTTCTCCTTTTCTCTCCTCTGTCTGTCTCTGCTTGGCTGTCTTAATATTTTTGCTTTTACACCATTCTCAGTGCTCACCATTCTCAGTGCTCGCCTCCTCCCTGCAGCGCCCCCCTTCTTCCCGTCTCTCACCACCTGGGTATGTGGGGTGCTGCCCTGTGCCCCCTGCTGTGTGTGTGGGAGGACCACCCTCATGGGAGGAGGGGAAGGACAAGACTTTGGCCATGTGACCACTGGACCCTCAGCCTCAGACCTGAGAGGACAGGCTGGCGTCCCCACCCTCCACACCTTGAGTGTGTGAGCAGCTGGGCCGGGGGCCAAGTGCTGCTGTCAGCGCCTTCTCTGCCTCGGCCTCTCTGTTCCCTCCTGGCTGCGTCAGGTCTCCACGGGTGGCAGGCAGGCAGGCAGCCTGGGATGGGGACCAGGCAGCTGATGCACCTGGGACATGGCGATGGGAGCCTTCTCCCATCTCCATCTGAGTCACGGGGGTGGGTGGCAGCTGGTTCCAGCCCAAGCCATCCTGGAGACCAGGAGGAAGAGGAGACAGGGCCACAGACAGGTCACCTTGAGGCTCAGGTGGGCAGAGCTCCGAGTGGCTGGGGTTGGGGCACGGAGGGCCTCTGCCCACCCTGGACTGTTTGGGAAGAGCTGGTGGGGGGGCTAGCTCCCCTCCCACGTGGGCCTCTTCTCCCACGCCCCTCCACGTTCAGCGTCTTCCCATCCTTCGGCAGGACCTGGGCTTTCCCAGGGCTCCAGACGGCTTGGCTTTGCCCAGTACCCTGGGTCTGGCTGTGGGGATGCTGGTTTGAGCAACTCAGATGTGAAGAGAGGGGCTGGAGTTGCATATAGGCACACACACGTGTAGAACACACAGAACACACATGTACTTAAACATGCCAACTATAACATAGATGGGTGCTTGCATTCCCTGGGACGTCCCTGACACGCATACCTTCCCACCCCTCCACACACAAGCACATACCCCCGCAGCTGATGCACAGGACGTGTGCACACGCGCGTGCCCGCACATCCTTGACTTGTACACATCAGCACCCCCCTGCATCAGCACTCTGAGCCACCTGCGTGTGCACCTGCATACAAATGCGGTCCCCGATGAGGAGGAGGGACTGCATTGGAGCAGACGAGGGTCCTCTGGCAGGCCGGCTCATGGATCTCTGAAGTGGCAAGCAATTCCAGTACAACCTTGCTACCTGTGGGAGGGGAAACTGAGGCTCAGAGAGGAATAGAACTGCCCTGGGGTGCCCTAGGAGCCAGTGGCCATGCTGGACGGGGGCCAAGGTCTCTGCAGCCCTGAGACCTTTGCATAGCACAGCCAAGGACAGAGCTGCTGTCTGCTGCCTGGGCACCCCTTGCTGCCTGGCTGCCTTGTGGCACCCCCAAGCTGGTTCTGTAGCAACTGGGGAGGTGTGAGGCTGGCCTCAGAGGTCCAGATCACCACAGTCTCTGACGTAGCGTCAGCCTTTAGTCCAGCGGGCCATCTGGACTCCCTGTTCACCTCTCACCATCCCCACCTCAGACTTCCTGTGGCTTAACCCCGCCTCCGCACGCATTTCCCTTTCCTCTGTTCCAGCCCTCTGGGACTCAGTGCTGTAAACTGGTTTTGCTTTAATGGCAAAGGTTTAAAAATTGTTTTAAGTGCTCTTTCCTGGACTTTCCCAGGAGGAGGAGGAGGAGAGAGGCAGAGGTGGCTCTTGTGAAAAGTCTCTGACTTTCTGTGTCCAAACGTGGATTTCTCAGACCTAATCTTCACATCCCTGGCCCCTGCTGGGCTGTTTCCATAGTTGAGAGCACAGGGTGGGGGCTGGGGCTGGGGTCTGTCCAAGGGGCTATGTCCAGCTTGCTGGGCAACCTGGCCAAATCTCCCCTGAGTCTGTGGCTCAGTTTCCCCACTTGGAAAGTGAGGGTTGATGCAGATGGTCTGCCGCTGTGACCCCCGTGGTGCCTCCCTGCCCTTCTGCATCTTGGAAATGGGCAGCGTGAGTCCCCTGCTGCTTCTCTCCCATCGAATGGGCCGGAAAGGGACCCACTTTGTAGCTGTGGAAATAGACTCAGAAGATGTTGGGGTTTACCTCGCTGACTGGGCTGAGCAGATGTGGGGCTCCAGGCCTCCTGGCTTCTGGCTCGGGCTCAGTGCCTTGGGAACCTTGATCCTGGTCCAGGCTGTGCTGTGTTAGTTGGGGCAAATCTCTGTCCCTCTCTGGGCTTCTGACTCTCCAGCCATGGAAGGGGAGCTGGGCCTCAGCCATGCTATTCCAGAAGGCTGGCCCCCTCCCAAGGATCAAGGTGTTCCAGGGAAGGCACTTTGGGGAGATGATACTGGGGCACCTCTGGCCTCCCAGAGGCTTGCCTTTCTTTCCCTTTGCTCTGCCTGTGCGGTGAGCTCTCCCCACGCCCTCCCACTGTGGGAGACCCTGGCTTCCGCGTCCCCCTGCTTGGGGGGCCCCACAGCTGCGATGTTCTACTCCCCCTCCCCCATGGAAGCTGAGACAAGGGAATTATTTTTGGAACAAGAGCAGTTACACAACAAATGAATTATTTATCTTTGGGCCTGGAGGAAAGGAGGCATTTTGCTGGGCTTCTTAATTCTTTATCTGGATTCAGGGGTGCCCGCTTGGGTACGTGGACATGTGTGTATGCGCCTGCTTGTCGTGTGCAGATTGTAGGTGTGCTTGTGTGTGTGTGTAGCTGTCTGCGTGTGCATGCCGTGGAGGTCTGGCTCATGTGGGGGCATGTGGGTCTCTGTGCAGGTGGGGGGATGAGCGTGGTCTCCAGGGTGCTGGGGGGTGTGTGTCTGCACCTGTGCCCACCTGTTTCTCTCCGGTGTCCCTTCTGTGCCCATGGTCCTCAGACTCTGCCCCTACTCCCACTATTCTTCTGTCTCCCTCCATCCCAGCCCCTGGGCCCCCTCCTGCCACTTGCCGCCCACCAACCCCGCTTCTTTGATGTAACAGAGACCCCAGAGTGCTTGCTGGCACAGAGGCCCTGGGACGGGGTGTGGAGAAGGGACGGGGGGGCCTGCGCTGGAGCTTGACAGGGCTGCTCTGAGCCCTCACACTGATCTGTCACCCACTCTCGATGCTGCCTTTCAGGAACCAGGTGCAGATGGGTCTCTTCCTTCCTGCCCCCATCTCTCTCACTCCCTGCTCAGTGCGGCACTCTCCAGCTTCCTGTGGGAATTGTCTGAAGTTCTGAGCCCGAAAGCCAAGGAGGAAGACGAGGAGGAGGAGGAGGAGGAGAAGGAGGAGGGAGAGGAAGCAAGCCCTGAGAACTCTTGCACCTACCTAGCAGGAGACAAGGAGCAACGTTGCCGTGGGGCCCCCAGCCCCAGCCAGGCCTAGTGCCTGCTGTAGCACCCTAGAAGGCCCCCAGCAGTTGGCACTAGCTGTACCCACCTTGCCTGGGGCCCCCGTGCTGGGGGTTGCCCCCAAGATGGTGGCGGCCCCAGGGAGGACTGTACTGCCAGCCCCAGCCTCTGGCCGCTAGGCACCCCCTGCCTTGCCCCGGCCCCTCACTCCAAGGCCAGCGCCATGCTGCGCCTGGGGCTGTGGGCGGCGGCGCTGCTGTGCATGTGCCGGCCGGGTGCCGTGAGTGCCGACTGCTGGCTCATTGAGGGCGACAAGGGCTACGTGTGGCTGGCCATCTGCAGCCAGAACCAGCCGCCCTACGAGACCATCCCGCAGCACATCAACAGCACCGTGCATGACCTGCGGCTCAACGAGAACAAGCTCAAAGCCGTGCTCTACTCCTCACTCAACCGCTTTGGGAACCTCACCGACCTCAACCTCACCAAGAACGAGATCTCCTACATCGAGGACGGTGCTTTCCTGGGCCAGTCGAGCCTGCAGGTCCTGCAGCTGGGCTACAACAAGCTCAGCAACCTGACGGAGGGCATGCTGCGCGGCATGAGCCGCCTGCAGTTCCTCTTTGTCCAGCACAACCTCATCGAGGTGGTGACGCCCACCGCCTTCTCCGAGTGCCCGAGCCTCATCAGCATCGACCTGTCCTCCAACCGCCTCAGCCGCCTGGACGGCGCCACCTTTGCCAGCCTCGCCAGCCTGATGGTGTGTGAGCTGGCCGGCAACCCCTTCAACTGTGAGTGCGACCTCTTCGGCTTCCTGGCCTGGCTCGTGGTCTTCAACAACGTCACCAAGAACTACGACCGCCTGCAGTGCGAGTCGCCGCGGGAGTTTGCCGGCTACCCGCTGCTGGTGCCCCGGCCCTACCACAGCCTCAACGCCATCACTGTACTCCAGGCCAAGTGCCGGAACGGCTCGCTGCCCGCCCGGCCCGTGAGTCACCCCACGCCCTACTCCACCGACGCCCAGAGGGAGCCTGACGAGAACTCGGGCTTCAACCCCGATGAGATCCTTTCGGTGGAGCCGCCAGCCTCGTCCACCACGGATGCGTCGGCAGGGCCCGCCATCAAGCTGCACCACGTCACGTTCACCTCAGCCACCCTGGTGGTCATCATCCCACACCCCTACAGCAAGATGTATGTCCTGGTGCAGTACAACAACAGCTACTTCTCCGATGTCATGACCCTCAAGAACAAGAAGGAGATCGTGACGCTGGACAAACTGCGGGCGCACACGGAGTACACCTTCTGCGTGACCTCGCTGCGCAACAGCCGCCGCTTCAACCACACCTGCCTGACCTTCACCACGCGGGACCCCGTCCCCGGAGACTTGGCGCCCAGCACCTCCACCACGACCCACTACATCATGACCATCCTGGGCTGCCTCTTCGGCATGGTTATCGTGCTGGGAGCCGTGTACTACTGCCTGCGCAAGCGGCGCATGCAGGAGGAGAAGCAGAAGTCCGTCAATGTCAAGAAGACCATCCTAGAGATGCGCTATGGGGCCGATGTGGATGCCGGCTCCATTGTGCATGCCGCCCAGAAGCTGGGTGAGCCTCCCGTGCTGCCTGTGTCTCGCATGGCCTCCATCCCCTCCATGATCGGGGAGAAGCTGCCCACCGCCAAGGGGTTGGAGGCTGGGCTGGACACGCCCAAGGTGGCCACCAAAGGCAACTATATCGAGGTGCGCACAGGCCCCGGTGGGGATGGTCTGGCTCGGCCCGAGGATGACCTCCCGGACCTCGAGAATGGCCAGGGCTCTGCTGCAGAGATCTCCACCATTGCCAAGGAGGTGGACAAGGTCAACCAGATCATTAACAACTGCATTGATGCCCTCAAACTGGACTCGGCCTCTTTTCTGGGAGGCGGCAGTGGCAGTGGGGACCCCGAGCTGGCCTTCGAGTGCCAGTCCCTCCCTGCAGCTGCTGCCGCCTCCTCAGCCACTGCCCCCGGGGCCCTGGAGCGGCCCAGCTTCCTTTCACCTCCCTACAAGGAGAGTTCCCACCACCCACTACAGCGCCAGCTGAGCGCCGACGCGGCCGTGACCCGCAAGACCTGCAGCGTGTCGTCCAGTGGTTCCATCAAGAGCGCCAAGGTCTTTAGCCTGGACGTGCCCGACCATCCGGCCGCCACAGGGCTGGCCAAGGGCGACTCCAAGTACATCGAGAAGGGCAGCCCCCTCAACAGCCCGCTGGACCGGCTCCCACTGGTGCCGGCGGGCAGTGGTGGGGGCAGCGGCGGGGGCGGGGGCATCCACCACCTGGAGGTGAAGCCAGCCTACCACTGCAGTGAACACCGGCACAGCTTTCCCGCCCTGTACTACGAGGAGGGTGCCGACAGCCTGAGCCAGCGCGTGTCCTTCCTCAAGCCGCTGACCCGCTCCAAGCGTGACTCCACCTACTCACAGCTCTCCCCCAGACACTACTACTCAGGGTACTCCTCCAGCCCTGAGTACTCATCCGAGAGCACGCACAAGATCTGGGAGCGCTTCCGGCCCTACAAGAAGCACCACCGGGAGGAGGTGTACATGGCCGCTGGTCACGCCCTGCGCAAGAAGGTCCAGTTTGCCAAGGATGAGGATCTGCATGACATCCTCGATTACTGGAAGGGAGTCTCGGCCCAGCAGAAGCTGTGACCCCCCCTTCCTCCCTGGTGAGGTCGGAGCCAGAGGGCTGGGGGCCCTTTGGGGGAAGGGTCCAGGCGGCCAGGGCGGGGAGCAGACTCGGGGGCCGAGGCCCAGGAGAGGACGCACATGCAGACCCGCACGCACGCACGCACACACACACCTGACCACCACCCGACTGTGAACAAACCAACATCCGACAATAACGGACAGGAAAACAGAGACACATTTTCCTTAAAGTTTACAAACTGATACCGAAACCAGTCGTCTACTGTGCTGCCCAGGGACTCTGCTGGGGTGCGCAGGGCCGGGGGCCGGCGTGGGGAGGAAGGAAGCCAAGAGAGGGTGTGGGGTCTGGGGCTAGAAACAGGTGTGGGGACCAAGAAGGCTCGGGTAGAGAGGGACTGAAGCCCCTCTGGGGTAGGGAGAGGGTCCCCTCCCGAGCTGGGGGTCAAGTCACCTGCCGATTTAGCATTAGACAGACAATGGGCAATGTCTCCTTCCACTTTAGAGAGGGGGAAACTGAGGCCCAGAGAAGGGAGTTGACCACCCCAGGGTCACACAGCAGCTTAGCCTCAAGTCCCCCAACTTCCCAGCCCTGTCCTGTCCCAGACCCCCTGCAGCTCCCTTGTGGACCCCTTCCCGCCTTCCACCCACCCTACATCCCTTTCTGAAGTTCTACCCTTGGGGCTGAGGGACTTGAGAATCAGGCAGTGCTTTTTCTTCCTAGAAAGCCACATGACAGTGCCCCCAGAGCGTGCAGCTGTGATTCAGAATCCTGGGGGGCTTTTGCCCCCTATGCCAGCGCCCAGGAGAAGGGAGAGGGTCCTGTTGACGGGAGAGGAGCCGAGGCAGGGCGACATTCCACCAGCCCAAGTGTCTTCCACGTGGCCTGGGAAGAGTAGGGCGTGTGGCGGGCAGGCCAGCTACCAGGACATCTCAGGTGCAGGTCCCCGGCCTCAGCTTCTCTGGTCCTCCGAGACCCCTGCCCACTGCGGAAGGGCAGCGGTGCACTGTGATGCCTGGGGGGCTGCAGGGAGGAGCTGTCATGGGGGACTTCCTGCCTGTCCCCATGGCCTGCGTCCCCACCTGCCCTACCCCATCGTGGGATCTCGGCTCCTGTCTCAGCTGCCCACCTGGGGAAGGAGAGCTTTCTTACCCACCCACTCTGGGCTGCTCATCCAGGCCTGGCCCCCTGGCCAGAGGGGCTCCCATGTTTCCATGGCAATGGCCACTCCCCTTTTTCTGACTCCCCACCCAACATCAAACAAAGCACAAACAGTGAGGCCCCCACCCAAGAGGGGCGGGGAGCAGGTTGGGTTCGTGGCGCCCCGCCCCCTCCCAGGCGGCCTCTGTCACCATGGTAACCCTGTGCCTGGCAGTTGGTGCCCAGAGTGACCGTTGGGCTCTGGGGTTCTCTGTCCGTGTAGGCGGTGGCAGAGGGTGGTGAGGGAGGCCCAGCCTGGCAGCAGCTCCTGGGGCCAGCTCTTTTGGGAGGCAAATCTGGGGTCCTGATACTGGGGTCTTGACCAGTCAGGATGCTGATGGGCTGAAGTCCATCATCCTTCACCTCTGGGTGGGAGCTGGGCCAGTGGGGTGTGGGAACGCTTGTACTAGCAGCTTTGCCTGCCTAGCAACATGTCCCTTGGCTCCCACTCACCTCAGCTTGGGGGTGCCTTGGCTTTCCCCACGGCCCTGCCGGAGACCTCCAGTCTTGGGCCTGTGGCCCACATGGGTTTCCTGAGATTTGGGGAGTGTGACTGAGGGGTGAGGGTAGGCACTGGAGTGGCACCAAGACCGGCACTGTTGGTGGGGAGGGGCTCTGACCAGGAAAGCTAGTGCCATCCCCTAGGGGACCCCAACGACCTTCCTGCTGGGGGCAGGGGGTGGGGGAGGACAGCAGAGGGTTAGGCGGCTTGGGCTCAGCTGAGCATCTCTCTCACACCAACTTTGGGGGAACAAAGCCCAGGGCTCACTTTGAGAGTGACGTTTGCAAAGAAAAGACTGTTCTCCCGGGGCGAGGAGGGGAGGGGGCGGCATGGATGCGTGGAGCAGACCTCCCTTCCCCGGCCCCCAAAACCTGCCCCCCAACCCCTCCTCACACCCAGTCGGCACAACTGAGAAAAGCAAGCAGGCAGAGAAGCCAGGGGTGTGAGGAAGCCGACTCCCTGTTATATTTGCATGACGATTTTACTGTATTTTTCTGAGCAAACATCTGTCGTGTATGTGCCAGTTTGTCCAGACTCCCCCGCCCCCTCTCTGATGCCCTCCTTTCCCACATTCCGTCTGTTGTGATCTGACGAGCAGCTCTTGAAACCCAGGGAGGGGTCAGCTCTGCAAAAACAGACCCAAAACAGGTGCCACCAAGACACAGCCCTGCCCCACACCCACCTCCTGTGTTTCGAGCATTGGGCCCAAGTGCCACCTCCCTTCCTCTCTCCCTCTCTCCACTGCCACCTCCCTTGTCCCTAGTTCCTTCGCCTCCTCCATGCCAGGGAGGGCAGCCCCAGGGAAGCCTCCTCAGGGGCTTGTGTCCCGGTGGAAGGGACTGTCTGTCAGTCCCGCTTGTTCCCGTTTTGCAGATGAGGAAGTCAGGGCTCCCAGACAGGGGCCTGGTGACTTGGCTGACCAGCTGGGGTGGAGGATCAGTCACACTGCTGAGTATAGGAGGAGCTTGAGGCTTCTTGGGGGGCTTCATGCAGAGGCTGGGGGCTTTGAGAAAGGAACCCGTGGGAAGAAGGAGCACGCCTGGGGTGGGCCCCAGGGAGGGTTCCCGGCAGCAGGAGTTAGGGGCCCGTGCTTGCCGTTTCCCCATCCTTCCTGCTTGAAGA
The DNA here is from genome assembly GCF_047675955.1 of Chlorocebus sabaeus. Lineage (NCBI taxonomy): Eukaryota > Metazoa > Chordata > Mammalia > Primates > Cercopithecidae > Chlorocebus > Chlorocebus sabaeus. Next base: position 13,502,188 of record NC_132922.1, read on the forward strand.
TATCTATCAAAACCTCAGACTCTCTGGCTGCGGGGACAGGGGCCCTTCTAAAGAGCAGGACTCTGATCATCCAGCAGGGGAACTGGCCTTGAAGACCCAGTTCACGTGGTTCTTTGTGAGGCCGAGCAGGGTCTAAACTCAGGTCTCTGGCCTCCCGGCCAGGCCAGAGCCCACCCCGAGGCTGGCCTGCATCTGTGTCCCGCATCCTGCCCAGGACGAGTTTTGCCCAGGCAGGAAGGAAGTATTCACAAAACGCTGCCATGCAAGATCTGGGTTTGTGATGGTGATCAGCATGCTGGAGCTGGGCTGTGGTCTGGGGCAGGCCAGCAGGGCAGACACCAGGAGAGGAGGACAGGGGGGCCACAGGGAGGGAGGGGAGATGAGGGCTCGGTGGAGCAAGGGGCCAAGCTGGCTGGAGGACATGTGGGTGCTGCGCCCTGGACGGAAGCCTCCTGCCTTGGGCCCGAACGATGTCACACCTGGGCTTGCCTGCCTCTGTTGGAGAATCTCCTCTGAAGCTGTTTCTGAGAAGTAGCACGATGGATCTGCTCCTTCCTGGAGGGCAGAGCAGGTGCAGCTAACCCTCCGTTGGGGCTTATGGCCTTCCAGAAGCAAAACACAGAGGTCTGGAAGGAAGGCAGGAAAGCCTGGTTGGTGGGGAAACCTCGTCACAGGTCCTGGCCTTGCTTCTCCCCACGGCAGGAGGAGTCTCTCTCTCTCCAGCAAAGACTCCTCAGCTGGGCTCCCTTCCTGGGGCAGTGCAGGAGGCCTGTGGGGGCAGCCTGTGTCCAGGCTGGGGAGCCCGTGTCTGGGTAGGTCTGGGAAAAGGGCTGTCAGGGGAGTGAGAAGGGTGGGAGTAAAAAGACCCACTTGGGAAGGCCAGGCCTGGATCGCCCTCGGGAGGCAGCTGGGGCAAGGCAGCAGCAGTGGGGAGTGTCAGGCTGGCTGAGAGTCATCCATGTTCTCAACTGGAAGTTGGTCGCCTGCCCCACCCCCTCCTGGAAATTGAACAGGGGAAAAGAAGTGCAGAGAAGGAAAGGAGAGGAAAGGAAAGCTAGAGTCAAGAAACGAGGTAGCAACAGTGCTAAGGCCGGGATGGCATCAGGAATGAGGGACAACAGTGACAGGTCCCGGCTTATAAGGGGCCTCAGTGCAGGGAAGGGATAGACACAATGCTCTCTAATGACTGGTGCCTTTTGCAGAAAATTAAAATGGGTGATGGGGTGGGGAGGGGCAAAGCTGGTCAGGGAGCATCCCTTGTGGGATGGGGGGACAGGGAGTCAAGCTCTGAATGACAAGAGGAGCCAGAAGGGTGGGTGGGTGTGAACACGAGACTGGAGGGACTGGGGTTGTAGTGGCTGCCTGCCCCCCAAGCCCTGCCGCTGTCCCCTACCACTCTGCCCCTGCCCATTCCTGGCCCAGCAGAGCCCCCTTTCCATGAATGTGGATGGGTGGGGCAAGCCACTGGGGAGCCTGGGGAAGCTCAGCCCTGAGGGGTTTACTTTGCCCGTGGAAGCCAGTGTGAAGGTTGGGGCAGCCTTGCCCGACCCCATTGCCATCTCTCCTCTCTGACGAGGTGGCTGCTGCGGAGGTGGCTGAGCCCCAGGAGAGGGGACCTCCTCTAACTCTCACACTCAGATTCCATCCCGACACACTCCCCCCCGACCCTGGGTCTTCCCACCTCTAACACAAAACCAGGGTCCATACTGCTTGCCTCCAGAGGCAGCCTCAGCCCTCACTAAAGGTCAGGCAGTCCTGCCGAGCAGGAGGGAGAGGAAGGGGGTCCTGTAGGGCGGGCAGGATGGTCTGGGCCTGCTCCTCCTTCCTCCTGCCCCTCTGCCACTCCACACTCCAGCACAGGGCTAGGATAGGGGCTTGGAGTTCCTGCAGTGGTGGCCACACTTCCTTCCCTCCTTCCCTCCCTCCCTCCCTCCATCCGGAGCCACCAGTCCCCAAGTTGGCTGTGGTTGGGCACCTGGTTTGGGTCTTGCAGAGCTGGGCTTAGGCCCTGGGCTCTGAACCTGTGAACCCTTGCTGTGTGACAAACCTTTCCTTCCTCTGAGGGCCTTGAACCCTCTCCTTTTCTTCTTTTGGGGGTGGGGGTTAACTTTATTTTCTCTTCCCTATATCTGCCTCTCCCTCCCCTCAATTTCCTGTTTTAAAACTGAATGGCACGAAATTGTTTTCCTCAACTCGGAGATTCCTGTATGGAGAGAATCAATTTCTATATTTGCAATAAATTTCTTATTTAAAGCTACGGGGCCACGGTCTATGCTGTATTCCTCCCACGTTGCACTGCCATGACCCTCGGTGCCCTTTTCCCCATTTCCCTTCCCACTGGAAGCCCCACTCATGGGGCTAAGGCTTAGTGGACGGTGGGGGGTAACTGCCTGCGGTCAAGGAAAAAGAAGGGGGTCCGCCAGAGAGAGGGGCCCAGCGGGAAACTCAAGTCCAGGGTCAGTGTGCACCCAGACGCTACAGCGTCTGATGGGAGGGGAGCCTGATGACCTCCCTTCCCAAAAGCCTAGATGTCCCTCTGTTGTGTACTCTCACTCAATGTTCTGCTGCCCTGGCCTCCGACACCCCGGGATTCAGAGCCCTGTACAGGGAGGCAGGGCCATGTGGGGGACATTCCTAGACTTCAGCTGGTTTCCAGGAGAAAAGCCCCCAGTCAGTGACCACAGTCTCTGAGGTCAGCCTCTTTCTGCCCCTGTCTATGGTGGGTCCAGTGTCTCTGTAGGACCCACTGGTCCTCCTCCACGCCTGGCCTGGGCAGCCTGTCTTGGGCCCCTGGCCCACCCCTCCTCTGGTGGCCTCCCACCATCTGCTGCGATTCTCCACGGCTGGGAAGCGATCCTCTCTGGTCCTTCGGGGTTTCTGCTCCTTCTCAGATTTAGGAGATGCCTTGTGTCTCTGGTCAGGCTGAGGCACTCAGGTCAGCGTCCAGTGACTGCAGGCTGAACCGCCCAAGCCTCTGTTCGGGGCCAGCCTGGGGCCCACCTCCCAGCCCCAGCCTCCTTGCTTCCTAGAGGCAGAGCCCACCTACCCTTTTCTCAGACTCTTCTTCTCCAATTGCGACAAAAGTCTCCTCCAGGAAGGCCTGGATTCACCCTGGATTGCTATGGGGTATTCTAAACTCTGTGGGTCTGAGCTATTCCCTGATGTCACCCTGTGGCCTTCAGCCCAGCCCTAGGTCTGCAGGAGCTGTGTCCTAGTGGCTCTGGTGGCCCACAAGTCTGCCCTGGCCCCCCGCCTCCACCGGCTATCTCCATTAAGAGTTGGTTGTACTCTGGGTACCCTCTGGGATGGCCCAGAGCCTGAGGCTGCTCACCTTCTACCGCCTGAGCCCCAGCTGGATGCCTGTCCCTTCCAAGTGCCCTCACACAGGCTCAGTGCAGCCGTCCTAAGGGGGCCACAGCCAGCCAGGGTCCCTCCTTTGCTCTGCTTCCTGCCAGCCCCAGGCCTCCTTTGTGAGGGAGGTTTCAGTGTGAGCCTGCACCAAGGGAGGAGGAGGAGGACAGCAGTACACATTTGTGGGAAGCACAGAGGGGTAGGCCCTGGACCCTGACAGGCTCTGTCCCCTCAGGCCCCTCAGCCAGGGCTGCCCTATGGTCCCCAGACCCAACCCTGGGCTCCAGGAACCCCTGCTCAGCTGCCTGCCTGTCGCACTGGGTCCCCGTTCTCTTCATCAGCAGGAGCTGCTGCTGTTGAAGGACTCATTCTACTCCTCAGGAAACTTAAGAGGTGATCAAAGTGGTCCACGAACCTCGGGAGTCCAAGTCCAGGCCCTTCCCCTCGGCTGCCTCCGCCGGCCTTGGGCGGGGGGAACCCTGTGGCCCCTGGGAGTGTGGAAGTGTCCTCCAGGATGGCTTTGCTCCAGTGGGTGGAGATCTGGCCAAACAGTTCTTACTCAGGCTTAGAAAGTCACTTTTATTCCTTAATGTTACAAACGCAAACACCCTTGTCTTTTCATTTCAACGCAGAAGTGATTCTGTTTCTAAACGGAGCACATTTAACACACGTGTTTTGGGGCTTTGGGCTAATTTTGGTCCTGTTTACAAAGGCAATTAGGGAAATGTCCTTAGCTACCCCCCACTTCATAAGTGTGGCATATCTGCTTCCCTTTCTGCACACTTCAATCATTTGAAAACTGAGCAAACGCTGTGAGCCCATACGTTTTCACCCGTGCTTGCATCTTAACATATGAGCCATCACTTAAAAAGAAAACCCCAATTCTGAATTAATGCCTTACTTAACATTATTTATTTGTAAGTGCTCAAGGACATTGGCGAATATCTGAAACACTGCACAGGCTCAGATATCGTGACACAAAATGTAGACGACAAAAAGGTGACGTTATGGCATAAACGTGTAATTTTTTCTGGGGTGAAGGGAAGTTCCTCCATCTGTTGGACGAATGTCTCGAAGTGTGGCTGTACCTTGTGGACAATGTTGGGTTAAAGTTGCTCTGTCGGCCGGGCCCCAGGAACTGGATATTTCAGGTGGGACAAGGGTCTGGGTGCTGTAGACAAGACCATTGTTGCCAGGGGTACCCCACTTTGACACGTTCTGTGTCATGCCTTCTAAGTGGGGTGCTCTTCCCAAGCCTCGCCCAAGGGCTCAACTGCTGGTATATAAGTTCTTCCTCCTTTTTCTTCCTTCTATTTTTCCAAGATATCTGTAACTCAGACTTCCCTGACCACCCAGCCTTCTCCAGCCCGGGCAGGCTTCCTTCTCCAGCTTCTTTAATGTTCTTCCCCGCAGCAGGGCTCCAAGGAAGCTAGGTGTCCTCAGCACAGCTCCCTGGGCTCTGCTGGGGCTTGGTTTGAAGGAGTTGACAGTTCCAAGGTGACTCTGGTGACCCTCGTAGCTGCTGGGCCAGGAACTTCCTTTTCTGTTTAGTTGTTTAGCTGAATATTCCCCTCCCTCAAGTTCCCCCTGCCTTAACAACTATAAATGTTTTCCTTCCAGAGGTGTGCCTAAAAGAAGCCCTTGTGGCTGGCTGCAGGGTTTAGGGGATCACTGCGTCTTTCTGATTCTCAGGGTCTCCTTTAATCTCTGAAGGCAGGGCCCCGGGCACTCAGCCCCAGGCCCAGCATCTCAGAGGCTGGCCTCCTCCTGCTGCTGTCATTGGTGGGTCCAGGGTCTCTGTGGGACCCACTGGTCCTCCTCTGGGCTCAACCTGGGCAGCCTGTCCTGGACCCCTGTCCCACCCGCTCCTCTGGTGCCCTCCCACCATCTGCTGTTCATTTGGTTCACAGCCAGGAAGCACTCCTGCTCCTTCTCAGATTTAGGAGATGCCTTGTCTCTCTGGTCAGGCTGAAGCACTCAGGCCAGCATCCAGTGACCTCAGGCCTAACGGCCCAAGCCTCTGTTCGGAGGCAGCCTGGAGCCCACTGCCCAGCCCGAGCCTCCTTGCTTCCCAGAGGCAGAGCCCACCTGCCCTTTTCTCAGAACTCCTGTTCTCCAACTGCTACCAACCCCTCTTCCAGGAAGGCGCCTGGATTCGGCCTGGCTTGTTATGACTTGCTTTAAATGAACTCCCTCGTTCTGAGCTATTCCCTGTGACTGGTGTCACAGTGTGGCACTCATCCCTGGCCTATGTCTACAGGAGCTGTGTCCTGCTGGCTCTCGTGGTCCATGGGGCTTTCCTGCTCCCTTTCTGCATCCATGGGAGTTGGCTGAACTGTGGGGACCCTCTGGGATGACCCGGGGCTTGGCCCCTCACCGTTTTCCTGCCTGGGCCCCACCAGGCCCCTGGCCCCTCTGAGTGCCCTCACACAGGCCCAGTGCAGCTCTCCCAGTGGGGCTGTGGCCAGGCCAGTCTGTCTTGCTCTGCACCCCCAGCTCTTTCCTGGCAGCCCCTGTGCTTTTTCCGGAGCCCCTCATCCCTGAGGTTGCCCCGTGGCCCTGTGCCTGGCCTTGAATCCCAGGCGCTCCTTCCCTGCTGCCGCCATCACCCTGGCCTCCCCAAGGCTTCCATCCTGTTGGTGTCGTGAGGTTGGGGTCTGCAAGCCCCTTTTTCCAGGAAAGCCTTTACTGTCTGCTCCTTGGCCAAGGGAGACTTAGGTGATCCCTGCTGGCTCAGGTGTTTTCTTCACATTCTTCCCAGACTGTGGGGCTGGGGAATCCAATTCTGAGTTCTGCTCTTGGTCTCACTTTACCCCAGTTCCCCTGGATTACAGGTCCCATCTGCAGCTTCCTGGTCTCTGCATCTGAGGACTCCCACATGGGGAACTGGTTGGCCCCATGAGCCACCTTCCCAAGGCCCTTTGTCTGCAAGGAAGGAGACCTGATGCCAGGTGTGCATTGGAGGTGACGGTTCTGGCCTCCCGCTGCTCCTTGTTGTCCAGGCTGCTCTTGGCCTAGCCATGGTGGGAGCTCAGCCATTGCCCCCTCCCTCAGGCATGTGGGGACATGTCAGGTAGTTATGGCTTTTCTGCTTTCCCCGCTACTCCTGCCTGGAGGGTTTCATGACTTGACTCCTAGGGCCCAACCTCCAGTTGAGGCCTGGGCTGCCTCTCCAGCATACACTGGCAGCCCCTTCTCTTTCCCTAGGCCTAGGGCCCCAGCCTGCTGTCAGCTCTCCCCTCTCCTTAGCACCAAGCCCAACACACCCATTCCTACCCAGTCCCCACCCCAAAACCCCATCTCTCTCGACCTCCTCTAAGATCGCCCTCACCTGCATCTCAGACAGTGCATCTTCCGTCCTCCCGGTCCTTGCCAAACTAAGCAAGGTCACGTGTAAAGGAGTTCCCAGTGGGGTGAAACTCCTCCAGCAACTCTCGCATCCCTTGATTTCAATAGCTCCCAGAATCTGCAATGGTCCAGGGGAGAAACCTCACCCATCTACCCCTCTTTCTTCTCACTTTTCAAACACATTGTATGGCCCAGTCCCCATCTATGAAGCACCATGGCTGTGAATATATCAACCTCAGTCCAGGGTCTATTTCAGAGAACAGAATTCTCTGTAACTAATTTAAGCAGGAAAAAAATTCACAAGAGGAAACCAAGAGGTGGATGGAATTGTCAGGACGGCTGCAGACCAGACTCGAGGGTGGCCTTTTCGGACTGACTTGTAAAGGAACTGCGCAGGACTGGCCCACCAAGGAAGCTGCCGCCTGTTTCTGCTTCACGGGGCTGCTGAGGGAACGAAACGGTCCCTTGAGGGGCCCTGGGCTGCTGGTGCCGGGATCACAGCAGCTGCATGGGTACCCCTTGGGTGCTGGCAATGGGCTATGGACTCTCATCCTAGGGCAGGGACGATGGCGGTTGAAGCATCTCTCTGCCTCACTGCCTCCTTCCAAGGCTCTCAGAAGAGCATCTGATCTGCGGAACCCAAACATCTGTCCTGCAGCTTTAAGAGGATTTGGCGGGGTTGGGCTGATGCCTCACATCCGGGGCGTGGACCAGGGTGTGTTCATTTCTTCAGCAGCTCCGTGAAGTAGGGGCTTCACCCCTGCTCTACACTTTGGGGGAAAGACTCAGAGACAGGGATTGCCCCAAGCAAGCACAGAATACCCAGAAGAACTGGAAGGAGTTCCAGCCCACTTTACTCCCAAACTTTGCCTGTTCCCCCTAGAGATCAGGGCCCAAAGACCTGAGTCCCAGATCGGGCATGGCTAAACATCCCAACTTTAGGCTAGTGGAGTGTCGAGAGACCCCAGCCGTACAATAATCCCGGGGCCTGTGCCGGCCCTGTCAACCCCTGCATCCCCTGTCTTGTTGCTAAAATTCTGGTTCCTGCTGAGATATCTGCTCCAAATCCTTCCCTTAAAGATGAGAAGAGTGAGCCTCAAAAATAAGGGTTGGGAGTGGGGAGAGCCTTCCTGTGGTCGTAGGAAGCATGACCAGGGAAGAGGAGGTCACATTTGACAGTTATTTCTATTATAACCCAGAGACGGGAGGAGGAGGAGGCAGGCGGGACCAGGGTCAAGGGGGTCCCTGCCACAGGGCATGTATGTGAGAAGGGTCTGCTCTGCCTCTCCCTTAGCCTCCTGCTCTTCCCCACAGGCTGATGAGCCTGCAGGGCCCACGGGCATTCCCAGACACTTTCCATTTGACCATGCTCCAAGCACCTGGGATGCCAGGATTGACTGTCCAGTGGGGCCCTGGGCATGTTTCCAAGGCCTGTCCTTCCCAGGGTGGGACCGTGCCACCCATGTGGGCACTCTTAGGCATGAGAGATGACCAAGGAGTAGCTGTGTGTGGGAGTTATAGGCAGAGCTTGAATGCGTGGGGTCGCAGTCGCTGTGCATGCCTGTGAGATCCTTTAAGTTGTGAGATAGTGCTGTGGGCGAGAAGAGGGTGTCCTATGGGCCAGGGAATGGGACTTGACTTTCCATAGGCCACCACATTCAGGGAGGCGAGGAATTTGAAATTCAAACCTGTTAGAGGTCATCATGAAGGTACATTTGTCAAGGCAGGAGGATATTCTAACAGTTTGTTAGCTGAATGGAGAACTTTTCAGTATTTAGACACAAAGGATTTGGGCTTCCCTTTGTACTCATGCCCGGGCCTGGCAAATACTAGGGGGAGGCCTGGGCTCCGGGTTAATGGGGCCTGGGGATAGAAGTCAGATGGTGTGGGATGAACCCACTGCTTGGAGGAAAAGGCTATAAATGGAGGAAAAGGAAGAGGAAGTGGTTTTGCTGTTTTGTGTCTGGGCAGGAGCAGGGTGGGCTCGGAAGGCTGCTCATAGAGGAGGGAATGACCCCGTGGGGACTGGGGAGGTGGAAGGGGAGATGGCATCACTTGGGCTCAGGAATTGGGTGGGGCTGGCAGGAACTTCTCCTGGGAGTGGGAGGAAGGCGGGATGGAACCGGCTACTCATGGAAGGCAGGAGAAGGGGTAGGGAGGAGCGGGGCTCAGAAAGTCACTTTACATTTGGGGTATCTTCCTTTTACCCTTTCCAGCTAAGTAAAAAGCATATTTTTTTCTCTCTTCTGCTGCTCAGCAGCATTGCATGGCCCCATTGCTTTTCCTAGTTTCTTGCTCTGAGGGTCAACTCACAAGTCATCTTCCAGGTGCCATGTGAGGCACCAGCCCTGGCTGGGGCCTGCGGTGGAAAAGCCTGAAGGAGACAGCACCTCTGTCTCTGGGGAGCTGCCAGGATGTGGCTGTCCTTTAGCTGTTTATTAGAAAGGTCCTTTGATATGCTTCAGGTGAGGGTTCAATGCGGGAAGTAACCCTAGGAGACAGTGGAGCCTCGAGTGGCTCAGTCTCTGCTGTAAACACCATTCCAGGGGGCACAGTCCACCCATCACATAGCACTAGAGGGGAACGTTGCGCTTCACTCTGCCCACTGCAGTGAGGCTTCTGGGCCATCTTGGTTCTTCATCTCCATTTTTGTTCTGCCTTGTACAAACTTCTTCTTTGTTCTGCTTTGTTGCCTCGTGGCCAGAGCTGCTCTTGCCTCCTGTTTTGCTTCTGTATATTTCAGTTCCTGCAGCTCCCATTTCCGGTCCATGGCCCCTGCTTTCCCAGCTCCTTTCGGTCTAAGGAACTTTCTGACTTTAGGACCTGAGAGGGGAAGTCTCCCCACTGAGTCCCCATTGACAGCTGCTCATCGACTCCCCTCAGTCTGTCCCTGAGCTGTCCCTGTGCCAGCCGGACAGAGGTTGCTAAGCGGGGGTGGGGTGGGGTGTACAGAGGTACGTGGTCCATGGCTCTTACCTGGAGGACTTCACTGAGGGACAAGTCACCCACTGTGTGTCCGCACTGTGCTCACACGCAGAGCTTCCGGTGACACCTCACAAGAGAGCCATGAGGTAGGTAGGCATGAGGCCATTTGATTTCTGCTGTACTCTTAATGAGGGAAAGGTAGTTATTTTTACCCTCCATGTATGGACCAGGGAACTGAGGCCCAACAAATGCTGGTTAACATAGGCAAGGCCAGACTGCCCACTCCCCCTGACTCCAGGGGCTCATGTCCCCATCCCAGGCCTGGCTGCCTCTCTACACCCGTAAATCCATGATGAGACACCCCAGGCCAGGCTATGATCATAGGGCTGGACTGACCACCAGGGTCAAGGGAAGGAGTGTGGTTGAGGTAGGAGATGGAGACTCAACTCTAGACCAGATTGAAGAGTGGCTAAAACAGGAAGAGGCCCTGAAAGCACCTCTCTCCAGAAGTCATGCCCACCACCAGCACCATCAGTTTTACCTGTGTCCATAGCAATACCCGGAAGTTACCACCCTTTTCCACGGCAGTGACCCGGAAGTCATAGCTCCTTTTCTAGCAATTTCTAAATAACCTGCCCTTTAATTTGCAGGTGATGAAAAGTGGATATAAACATGACTGTGGAACTGCCCCTGAGCTGCTGCTCTCAGCACACTGCCCGTGGGGTAGCCCTGCTCTGCAGGGGCAATCACAGAGCTGTAACACTGTCGTCTCCGTAAAGCTGTTTCTTCCACCACCAGCTCACACTTGAATTCTTTCCTGAGCAAAGCCAAGAAACTTCCTAGGGTAGGCTCCAAGTTTGGGGCTCATCTGCCCTGCCCCATGGTGGTCAGGCACTGGGCCTCGGAGTGCTCCTCCGAACTCCAGAGCTTCAATTTCCATCTCTGTGAAATGGAGTGAGCTAAGCTACACTTGCTTCACAAAGCTGCATCGAGGCACGGAAGCCTTGAGAGCTGAGAAGCGTTCATACCGTGGCCTGGCCCAGGTAGAGGCCTCTGAAGAATGTTAGCTGAATGAAGGAGGCTGCGACAGTGTTGCAGATACAGCAATGGAAGCAGATGTTTTGTTCAAAAGAAATAGGCCCCATAGAGGGCCGAGAGCCAGGAGAACCTCCAAGTGGGGTAAAGGAAGAGGGGAGTGGCAGTGGCCTGGCCAGGGAGGCCAGGGGAAGGCTCCCAAGAAGGACCAGGCCAGTCAGAGCAGAGCCGAGCCCCTTGTGCTGAGGGTCAGTGACAGCGACCTCACACCATCTGAGCCTTTCTGAGATCCAAACTTGGGAATTACTTCAACTCTTTCCTCTCCTTCCCTTCCTCCTTCCTTGGATTAGATCATGGAGTCTTACAAGTTATATTTTCAGTTCTCTGCAGGGTGGCCTTAATCCAGGTCTCCATCTCTCACTTGGATTCCTGCCACAACTGGAGACAGTCCCGGGGGTACTAAAGTGTCGACTCACTGATTCCCTACTTAGTGCACTCCCCCAAGTCCCAGTGCTTCCAATACCAACATATGGATATATGTTGATAACTTCCAGCCCCATGTCCATCTCAGTTAGCCCAGCAGCCCCCAATCCTCCTGCTTCCTATGTAAGTGGCAGTCCCCTGCCACTCAAGCCAACATGATGGGTCGTTTTTTGGAGCTAGTCTCCACCTTCCCCTCATCTCATACTGACCTGACCTTGAAAACTCATCTGAATCTGGCTGCTCCTCTCCATGTACCCATCCTCTCTGGGGTGCAAGCCACACCACCCTTCACTTGCGGGATGATAGCAGCCAGTGGGCCCACATCTGGCTGTGCCCCTCATCTATTAAATCATCTCACAGGCTCTTCCGGTCATGCTGAGAAGGCCCATCACCCACTCATGCCTCTGGATCTTGGCACCTGCCAGAAATGGTAGTCCCACTCCCCCTGCCAGTGATTGGCTTAGGAATGGCCACGGGACCCAGTTCCAACCAGGAAGAGGAAATGGGCAAGGGAAGGAAGGGATATATCATAATCCGCCTCTAGAGATGGTTGTATCTAATCGGGATGCAGATGCCTGAAACTCTGCAGTTTAGGAAACACTACGGCCCGCTCTGTGAAATATTGAGATGTCCAAGTGGAAAGAGAACAGACCCTGTGCACTGAGGCTTGCCCCGGGGGACCTGGACCTGTGTGCCTCTGCCTTTTCATGTGAACTGATGTCTCTTGCTTGAACTCACTTGAGTAAAGGTTTCGTGCCACTTGTAGCATGTGCAGATGTAACCATCAACACAGAACTCCTACTTCCTGGAGACTGTGGGGGATTTGAACTTACCATAGGTTCACGGAGTGACAAAGCTGTTTCTAGGGCCGATGCAGCCGTGGGCCATGTGAATAGAATCACGGGGTCTGGGCTGGGGGAGGTGAGGGTTCTGGGCTCTCCCGTACAGGCCAGACTCCACCTGGAGAGGCTACGGTCAGTCCAGGGTGACTACGCCAGCAGGGAGGTTGATCTGCCAGGTCCATCTGCTGAGAATGATAGCATTTAGAAGGGCTGGGAAACCCTGCCACGCAAGGGGTGAGTGAGAAAGTGGGGCTTTTTCTCCTGGCAAAGAGAAGGCTGGTGGTGGGACTTCACTTCGGCTTCAGACGCATGCAGGTTGATGTGTGGAGGGAGTGGCCACGCTCATGCTGCTGACCAAGAGGAAGTCAATGACAGTATAGAGTTTGTCAACAATTGAGGACAAATTCAAACTTCAGTGGGTATCATTCTCACCCAGGGAAGTTCGTAAAAACACAAAGGCCCAGGCCCTGTCTTTCAACGAGCCTGGGCTCCAAGTTGTTAGCACTCTAGGGGGTTTTGGGGCACGCCAACATTTTTGCAACCTCTGACCCAAGGGAAGGAAGCCGACATTTGTGAGGCATTTAATGTGAGCCAGGTGCTGAGCTGGGCCCATCACTGTGGCTCCCATTTGATTTTGACACAAATTCTTGAAGTCAAGCACTGCTACAGATGGTTTTGGGAAGTGTAGTGAGTTTCCCATGAGAAGTGTGGCTAAAAATCAGTAAGAAAAGGATGATTAGTGTGAGAGGAAAAGGAGAGTAGGAAAAGAATTCTTAAATGAAGAAATATAAATGGCCAAGAAACCTACGCAAAGATACTCCTCTGTTGTGGCAGAGATCACAAGCTGTTCTCCAGTATCCACCTTCCCTTCTTCCATAGGAGCAAAACCCTTGATTTTCGGTCAGGCATGTGGTCTATTACTAAGATACTCCCCAACCTCCCATCTAGCATGAGGCTCCGTGCTCAAGTTCTGGCCAATGAGAAGTAGCAGATTCCAGGAATCGTCCTAAAAAGGCAGCTGACAGGTGTCCCTTATTTCCTTTTTCTTTACCTTTTTCTTGTGGCTGGAATACGAGACATGATGGTTGGGGCTCCAGCAGCCTGATAGGGCAGTGAGGAGACCTTGGGGACAGAGATCACACACAGCAAAGTAACAAGAGAAGGGGTCTGGGTGGCCAAAACCATGGAGTGGAGCTGACATGCCAGCTCTAGACTGCCGTCCTCCTGATTTTACTTAAGCAATAAATGTCTGGCTTGAGTCTCTGTTATTTGTTCCCGTGCCTATTCCTAGCTGATAACAACAGAGAAATACAAAACAAGGCATGAATTTGCCAAACTCCTGATCACTTTTCACTCATGAGATTGGCAGAAACCTAAAAAGATGATGATATTGTTAGAGACAGTGCAGTGCTGTGGTTAATATCCCTCCTGCTCTGGACTTACCAGCTGTAGAAACTTGGACAAAGTGTGTAAGCCTCTGTGCCTCAGTTTCCTCACCTAAAAAATGAGTGTCAAACCCAGTACTACCCCACAGAGTCATTGTGAGGAATCGGCGTTTAGAACAGAGCCCCGTACAAAGCACGCATAAGTGTCCGCCGTGACTATTACTATTTAGCTGGCATACCTGAGGCTGGTGTGCAGGTGTAGAGGAAAGACGCTCACGCCTGGCCAGGAGTGTGAAACATAGACAGCCAGAGGGCTCTTGCTGTTTCAAAACTTTCAAACTACATACAAGACTCCCCCCAGGGTGCTCCTTCTAACCCAGAAATTCCACCTCTAGAACCCTGAATCCCTTGGGGCCAAACGTGTTTCAGATTTTCAGAAGCTAACTTGGTGCATATGCCCCATCCTGTGTTACTCTTCCACGGGGCCTGGGCGTGCCTCATGCTGTAGACCCTCTGGGGTGTTCAGCCCACCTCAAGTGCATCTGGGGAATTCTGGGGAGTGAATGCCCTTGGGGTAGCCCTCAGCTAGTAAAGCCCAGGGGCAGGTGGGTAAGTGCCCAGCAGCCTCTAGTTCTTCAGAGAAGCACCCCACATTGCTCAGGAGGTCCTAGAGAAGTCGACTGCCCCCTCCTGCAGTGCCCTCTGCAGTGACCTCCCTAACCACTCTTGTGTTATCTTCTCCCGACCCGCATCTCACTCTCCCTGGTTGCTCCCTCCTGGATTCTGGTGTCACCTTCCAAAAAACCACCTGCACTCAAGTCCCGTCTCAGGCTTTGCTTTTGGGGAACTCAGCCCAAGACAGCCCCCTGACCAAACACATTATTTCTTCAGCAAGCTGCACACATAGCACAGTAAGTGGGATAAACAAAGACGCTGAACACTCTCACATCAATCTGGGTCAGGTTTGCTGGCAAATAGGTAAAAGAAAAGGAGTATGGTTCTGGTTCTGGGAGTGTTTGGGTTTCGTGGCTGTGGAGATGGGACCGGACTGCATTCTGCAGAGCACAAAGGCACCCTCTCTTGCTGAGTTCACTCGGTGTGAGTGGAGAGGCTCCCCCGGCCACGGACTGCACTCAGAAGGGCCCGAGACCACAGCAGTCACCAGGAATTGGGCCCTCCAGGAGCTGACACTTGAGTGTAGAAGATGTCTGATGGGGCTTCTGGCCAAACTTGGGAAGGAGAGCTCTTGGGTGGGGAGATAAGGCCACAATCAATGGGTGCTCAGGGGTGGCCCCGCTGCAGAGGTGAGGTCTGAGAAGGGACTTGACAATGAGAGGAAGCCTAGGACGCATGATCCGAGGCAAAGAGAACAGCAGATGCAAAGGCTGCCAGGTAGGGCAGGGGTTTGAAGAGGAGGAGCAAGGAAGCCAGAGAGGAAGGCGGAAGAACTGGCTGGTGGGAGGATGGGCACAGGTCACATGGAGCCTGAAGAGCTACGTTTCTAGCTTAGAAGAACAGCTGGTATACAGAGGGACTTCCAGCCCGCGGGCACCGCCATCTGATTTGAGCCACTGGTTGTTGTTATGGGCATAGATGGTGCGTTTTCGCAACAGGGCAAATGCGGAACCGGCACATGGCGTTTGCTGCCCACCTGGCTCCCACACTGCGTTTGTCCTAATGATACCCATGGCTCACCGCACCCTACAGGGGCCTCAGAAGGAGAGCCAGCGCCACCTCCACCTCCACCTCGCCACCACAGCAGGGGCTCCTGATGGGTCTCAGGGTGAGCACACCCTCTGCCAGTGACAGGTCAGGTGTGGGCAGTGACCAGTCTCAGCCAATGAGACATCAGGGAGAGCCCGCAGGTGGCCTCGGACCCTGCCAGCCTGGATGCGGAGGCCGACCTATGAGTCTGACTCAAGTTGGGGAAGAGCAGAACACACAAGGGGCCGATGCTCACCCTGCTCCCTGCCAGGCCGCAGTGTGGATGGGCTTGTGGCCCGTGTGAGGCTGAGCAGGGATTTCCGTCACTTGTGGCAGAAAACCTCCCACTGGCTAGTGAGCACCGTGTCCATCCCAAGGGACAGACCGACAGGCTATGGCTTGTCCCCGTCATGGAACACAGCAGAACGCTGAAAAGAATGAGGGGGTATCCTCCCATCCTGAAAAGGAACCAGCGACGAGAGATGTCATCTCTTCTCAACCAGGGGTCATTTTGCTCCCTAGGTAGGTTGCCAGGTTGGGGAAATAAAAATGCAGGGCAGCTGGTTCAAGCTGAATTTCAGACAGTGCATATTAACTAGATGTCTTGTATTTACTCTGGCAACCTTACCCCCAGGGGACATTTGGCAATGTCTGGAGGCATTTTTGGTTGTCACTGGGGATGGTTAGGTGCCACCAGCATCTGGTGGGAAGGCACCAGAGATGCTGTCATCCATTCCACAATGCGTAGGACAGCTTACGAAAAAAAAAAAATCTAGCCTAAAATGTTAGTTGTGACAAGGGTGAGAACTCCTGTATTAAATGAAAGATAGCAACAATCCCATAAGATATAGTAGGATCCCATTTGTACGTCCTGTATTTACTCTGGCAACCCTACCCCCAGGGGACATTTGGCAATGTCTGGGGTTGTCACTGGGGATGGGTTTGTGTGTGTATGTGTGTTTCTTTTTTTCTTTTTCCATGCCCGACTAAGCCGTACACTTGCATAGAAAAAGGTATGGAAAGTCACATAAGTCATGTGGGGTAGCGAGTGGTCATTCCTTTTACTCTAAATACCTTCTGCAGTATATTATTATTTGTGAAGTTAATGATAATTGAAGTGAATATACATGTGTATACACACATACAGAAAGCATGCCAATCAAAACAATAGATATTTCACAAAGTAAACACAACCATGGCACGGCCTCCTGATGAAGACGAAGAACATGGCCAGTGCTCCATGAGGCCCTTCGCAGCCCTGCCAGCCTCTCCCACGAGGGCTGCGAGGGGAACTGCTGTCCTGACTTCCAAACTGCTTTGGGCCCCACGTGAACCGAATCCTGCCCGACGTCCTTGTTTGAGACTGGCGTCTTTCCCTCAGCAACGTGTCATGATTCATTCATGCGGATCGGAGCAGCGGTTGGATCATTTTCATTGCTGTGAAATACACCACAATGGGTTTATGCATTCAACCGTTGATGGACATTTGGGTTGTTTCCCGTTTGGCAAGACGATGAAGAAAGCTGGTATGAGCATTCTTTCACACGTCTTTTCTTGGGCATATGTACTCGCTCCTGTTGAGTGTAAACCTAGGAATGAATCGCTCAGTCATAGGGCAAATGTGTGTTCCTCTTTCCCAGATACCATTCGAGTTTCCAAAGTGCTTGCAGAGGTTTACACTGCCATCCGCCAGAGATGAAAGTTCCACTTGGGCTGCTGCCTCCTGGCCAAGCCTGGCTAGGTTGTAGCTTTTGCGTTTTACTCCCTCTGGTGGGTGTGTAAATTGCTAATCACTGTGATTTTAATTTGCATTTCCCTGATGATGAAGCTGAGCACTTTTTCATATCTTTATGGGCCATTTGATTGTCCTCTTTTGTGAAATGCCTATTCGGGCCATTGGTCCATTTTTCTATGAGGTTATCTCCGTTTCTCTCATTGATTTGTAATTAAGAGTCCTGTTGCAAATATCTTTCCCCACCGTGCGGTTTCCTTCGCTTACAACGCTCCACGCTGTCCTGGACCCTAGCATCACCCAGGCCTAGGTAATAGAAGGGTAGCCTTTGTAAAGTGACTCAAAGCTGAAAAGGGAACAGACACTCTTACCATAATAAGCTACAGGCTGAAAAACAGCCGGAGGTGAATCTTTGCCGCGCAAATGGTCTGGCCGTCTTTAATAAAAGTAACTCGATCGGACTAGACCCCATGATTGCCTCTGCTCCTCCCCACTCCCCTTTCCCCGAGGACCTAATTCTCCCCTGGGTCAGTCGCAGAGCCAGATAGAGCTGGGGACTCACGACGCATGCTGAAGACTGGATACAAGAGGAGGAAGGACTTTGGTGGAGAGAAGGAATCAAAAGGAACCAAGGTATGCAGCTTGGGGGCAGCGGAGGTGAGAACATGGGAGGGGGTTCCAGAAAAGGGCTTACTGCTCGCATGGGCAGGACACATTGAGTAGATCCCATCCTGTGGTCTCTGTATAGGCCAGAGCCACTTCTCTGCCTTTCTATGAAGCCACTTTGCCCCTTGCCTGAATCACTGCAGCATCCTCTTTACTGGCCTGCCTGCTTCAGCCCTGGCCATCTTTCACCCCCATCTGTGCCCAGCAGCCAGAAGTAGCAAGATCGTTAAAAACGAACATCAGAGTGCATTTCTCCTACAAAGCCTCCAGTGGCTACTTCTTGCCCTTAGAATGCATCACAAACTCCTTCCAGGAGTGGCCATTCAGGCAGGATGTGATCTGGGTGGGAGCCTCCCCCGCCACTTTCCTGCCCCAGCCACACTGGCCACGTGTTGCTCAAACAACCACATGTGTTCCAGCCTTAGGGCCTTTGCACTTAGCGCCGCCTCCATCTAGAATGCTATATATACCCCAACTTTGCCATGCCAGCTTCTTATCATTTTGGGCACACCTCAGGGTCACCTCCCCCGTGGCGTCTTCCCTGAGCCCTCCGATCTGGCCCTACCCTGGATCAGCGTCCCCTCACTCTGTTTTCTTTCCTTCATGCCACTGGCCACTCTGAAATGAGCTATTTTTCTATTTTGTTTGCAGGACGTGAGACAAGAGGACTTGCTGGCAGGGTCCGCTGCTGTGTCCCCAGAATCCCAGCGTGTGCCTGACACACAGCAGGTGCCTGATGGATAGTGACGGTTCCCCAAAGGCTGCTGGAGTCACCTCTGGGAGTCTGCGCGGGCTCCACCCTCTGGGGAGGTGTGCTTGGTAGAGGACAAGAAGGCTATTTGTTGGGGTTACCTTAGTACGTGCATGAAGAGTAAAAAGTAATTAATAATAACCAAAGAAAACGATTGAGTTGGGTGAACCATTGGCGTCCTTGACCCTTGCGGACTTACGGCACCCATAGGGTGGGGCATGGGGCCCGGGAGTGAGGCGTGTGTACCTTCCACTTCCAGAGGGGCACCCTCTTGGGCTGCCTGGGATGAGACCAGGTGGCGCTGGTGGCCAGGACGTAGGTTACCTGAATGCCCACCGGCCCTGGGTGGCTCCCAGCTCTGAGTCGGGCAGCCCAGTCTACTCGGGGGCCAGGCAGGCACAAAGATGAGTGAGGCAACTCCCGCAACAGAACAGGAAGGAGAGAATCTGCTAGAAACTGGAATCCTAATGCCCTGGCCCAGAGCCATTCCCAGTGAAAATAAAAACAAGATTTGAAATGGGGCTGCCACCAGAGCAGGTTCGGAGTGACCCCACAGCAGCCCTCTGCGTTGGCTGAAAAGCTGATGTGTCTAGGGGTCACACAGCCTGAGCGGGAAGGGCTCCGAGGTGGAGCCTCGCTTCGCAGACACGTAAACTGAGGTCTTGAAAGGGGGCCTGGCCAGCATGCGGGTGTCGAGTCCCAGCCCAGTGCTCTTTCCTCCAAGCCTTGAACTCGGGAATGGTCAGAGGTTGAGAGGGTAGGGGAACGCGGGAGCATGGGGAAGGGGCAGAGTGAGAGGAGCCATTGGGGCAGTGAGAGGAGGCTGCAGGCCTGGCAGGATGAGAGCAGTGGGCTGGTGCCCCCACTGGGAGAGTCAATGCCAGCACCCGGCACCTGTCACTCGAGGAGAGGTGAGGGAGGGGGAGGAGGGCAGGGCTAGGGCATTAGGATTCCAGACGGCTCTTGACACCCAATTTTCCAGCTGGGTGCCCTAGCCTGCTCTCTGAGCCTCCTGCCAGAGCCAGTCTAATTGACGGGGAGAGAGGAAGCTGCTGGGGGTGGGGACAGGAGAGGAGAGGAGCAAGGGACTAGAGAACAGGAAAAAGACAGAGAGGGAGGAGGGAGAGAAGAGAGAAGAGGGAGAGGAAGAGATGGGAGAAGGACCCGGAGGAGAGAGGGGAGGAGGAGGAGAGGAGGGAGGAGGGCGAAGAGGCAGGCAGGTGGCCACTCGGCCCAGGGAACTGCAAGGGAGGAGGGTTGACTGTCTGATGCAGCTGGAAGGGAATCAAGAAATGGCACCCCTCATTTAAAAGAGGAGGAACCAGGCCCGGAGAGGAGAAGCCATGTACCCGGGGTCCCGCGGCCCACTGAGCCAAGGGCAGGATTAGAGGGCAGAGCCTGGTTTCCTGACTTCCAGGCAGGGGAGGGAGATGGAATGGGGCAGGGGGTAGGGGTGGGGGAGTTCTGAGAGGGGAGAGCCCCTCCGAGGCTGCTGCAGGTGGGGTGAAAGGAGACTGCCTGGAGGCCTCGGGTTGTGGGGAAGCACCACCTTGCCTGTCGCGCCTCCCGGCGCCCCCCTCGGTGGCTACCCACAGCCAACGTGGAGCAGGGATGCCTGGCACTCCTGACACACTCTGCCAGAGCTGCCGCCTCCCACCCTGGGGAGCTGATGGGAGTAATCAGCGCTAATGACAGGACTGGGGGCTCTGGCAGAGCCCTCTCAGCCCCCAGGGGCCCAGGCCCGGGGAGGGGGAAGGGGCTGGCGGGTGGGTCTAGGGGCCTGCGGTGGGGAGGCAGGGAGGAAGAGGGGATAGGACCTGGGGCTGTCTCTAAAGCCTCCTCAGCAACGTGGTGTCAGAAGTGAGCCTGAGTGAGTGGGTCCCTCCCCTCACCCCCTGGGTGGTCAAAGCTCACTGAGGTCACCGAGTCCCCTGCAGCCGCCCGACAGTGTCTGCTCAGTCAGCTGCACACTGCGTGCCAGAGGGACCTTCTCAGGCTGCAAACTCAAGTGGCAGCAATTGAGTTTGCCTCCAGGAACAAAACTGAATCATTTCCTTGGCTCCTACCCTGTTCCTGCCATTTATGCTGCTACCTGGCCCCTTCTAGACAAACTCTAGACAAACTCGGCCCACATGGGGGTTTCGCCATTGAATCAGGTTCTCCTTGGAACCACTCACTCCTGGGCGTCTGTGACTCCAGCTGTGGGGCTCCCTTCTCCGACAAGGTTGTCTCTGGGTGCTGTGTCCTTTGAGCCAGCAGCCCTCTCTGTCCCACAGCCCAGGCAGCCTCACGCCCTGTTCCCACTGCCTGCCAGGACCAGGTGCCACTGCGAGCACTCACCGCTCCTTGGCTCCCCGATCTCATAGGGGGCATCTCTCGGGAACAGGAGCCTCGCGCCCACTTACCTCTTGACTGTCCTCGGGGAAGGCTGACTTTTAGGCCTTCTGTGCCTGGGGATTGGCTGACATCTCCTTCCAATGTTGCTCTCCCTGACACAAGCTTCAAATTTTTATTTCAAATTTCAAAATCTGAGCCTTAACTTCCGTGGGCACAACCCCACCTTGAAAGCAGAAGCTGGAATGTCCCGGGCTGGAGGTGTAAGAGGGTGGTGGTGAGGGTGGGGTGTAAACCACGGCGTGGGCTGACGAGTGTGCCCTGCAAGGCCCCACCTGCACCCCCTCTCCCACCCACCCAGTGCCTTCTCTGCAGGGCAGGGCAGGAGGAGGAAGGGGCTGGCAGATCTGATGTCCCTGGGGGAGGAGGGGATGCAAAGGGAGTCCCGGTGCTGGGGCTTAGCCTGTGCCAGGCTGGGGGTCAGATTGTGTGACTGTAGGAGGGAGCAGACGCTGGAGGTGGGTGTGGGCAGGGCCCCTGGGGGGCCTCTCAGGAACCTCCAAACATCCTTGAGAAGTAGGCCGGGCTGCCCCAAACTGGGGCAGGAACAGGGAATCTGGGCCGGGGGCACCGTGGATCCCCAGGGCTGGGCCTGTGCACTGGTGCCTCTCTACTACCTGCCCCTGTGGGGAGAGTCCAGGGCAGGGCCACCGGGCCACCTCCATCCCATTGGCCTCTGGCTCTCACAAGCACACAGTCCTTTGCCACCTCTGGACTGCACGACAGATAGTCCAGATAGGGGCTGGGATCTGCACTCAGGCCTCCTGGTGCCCGGGTTTGGCCTCTTTTCGGGTGTATCACATTGCCGTGGGGAGCGGGGACCCAGGACTGCCCATCAGAGTCAACCAGCCCAGCCCAGGCTAGTGCCTGGCACGCAGGACAGATGCTCTGTAGAGATCGTGGACTGCCCTGCTGACATGTAAAGCACCCAGCATGCGGTAAACGCTCAGCAAATGGGAAACCAGCTTGTGGGTAAGTGTGTAAGACGGGTAGATGCAGACCTCCCCAGCCCCTCGGGCTCACTTCCTACCTCATCTCCTCCAGGAAGCCTCCCGTGATGCCACCTCCACCAAGCAAGCAATCATATTTATGATCTTCTCCTGACCCCTCATGCTCTGCTGTCCCGCTGGCAGGGTCCGATTGACCTCCACATCCTCTCCCACCTTCCCGCTGCCCAGGTCCCCTCGGGTGTCACATTCCTCAGATAGGACACAGATGGGTGGGCTCTGGGAGCTGAGGACAGAGAGAGGGAAGGGAAGCCCCTGAGTATCCTCCCTGGGACAGCCCGTTCTTCAGGAGAGAGAGACCCAGACCATGGGGAAGGGTTTGGACACAGGAGCCGTGCTCCGAGGTCTGGTCTGGCCCGAGGTCAGGCCTCACCTTCTGGACCTTGCTTTCCCCTGCACGGCCAGGGGACTGACCAGCTTGGAGACACTCCAGGAAGGCTGCCCCTCCCTCATCTGGGGTCCTGTGCCCGCCTCAGCCCCGTTTCTCGTCCTTTCACATCTCAGGGAGCCCTCCGTCCTTCCCCGCCCCCTAACACAGGGCACTTTGTTTCTCAACCCCGCAGCCATACCTGTCTCCACGGAGCCTGGAAGACCCTTGCTAAGACTTCTGTGAGAAGGAGGCCTTGTTCTTGCTCTCTGCACAGTGCCCCTCACCTGGCACCCCCAGCCCCAAGGGGTGTTCTCCCCCAAGAAGATGGGCCCTGCTCTCCTCCTTTCCCAGCATGAAGGCCAAATGCCTTATACATGTGTGCACGTGTCTGTGAACTTCCAGCCTCAACATGGCCCACACCGGCCTCTGCCAATAGACTTGGAATGAGGAGGGCATCCCAGCTGGGCTCCTGAGGTTGAGGACAGCCGGAAGAGGAGAAGGCTTGGAGCCCCAAGGCAGAGACCCAAGACCTAAGGTGGGAGAATCCCCGGGGGTAGAGTTCAGCTCAGCAGAATGAGGGACTCCAATCTTCACAAGAGACCAGAGATGGGCAGGTGGGAGTGAGCTCCCCAGCCCTGGAGGTATGCAAGTACAGGCTGAAGAGCTGTAGGCAAGGCTACTGTAAAGGGGTTCAAATATCAGAGGGGTTGAACTAGATGGAATTTAGGGCCTGTTCTGTCCTCCAAGGAATTTGGGGGTTCCCTGCCTTAGTATGTCAGACATTATGACTTTCCCAGGGGCCCGTCTTCATAGTGAACGATTGAAAATCTTCCAGATACAGAAGAATGAACTGATAATGAGAGACTGAAGCCAGTGACGTGTGTGTGTGTGTGTGTGTGTGTATTCTGCCATCCAGCACCTGTACAATCTTGTGTGAGTCCCTCAACCTCTTGGATCAGCGTGTTTATCTATGACATGAAGGGTGCGGCTGCAGGCCCCAGGCACAGTCCCAGCAGCTGCCCATCCTGTCAGGGGCTGCTGAGGCAGAAGTGACATGGAATGCAGAGGTGCTTCCACGGCCAGAGGTGTGGGTGGTTCTGCCCGTGGTTTTGGATGTGATTATTGTCCAGCCAGGTAATCGGGAGCTCGTGAAGCTTCTTGAGTGAGGCAGTGATGTCTGATTATGAATACCTGCTTCAGATTTGGAAAGAACCTTTGGAAAGCAGTGGAAGTCAAGCCTTTCAGGAAATAAGATGGGAGGCCGGGCGCGGTGGCTCACACCTGTAATCCCAGCACATTGGTAGGCCGAGGCGGGCGAATTACCTGAGGTCGGGAGTTCGAGACCAGCCTGGCCAACATGTTGAAACCCCGTCTCTACGAAAAATATAAAATTAGCCGGGTGTAATGGCGCACACCTGAAATCCCAGCTACTTGGGAGGCTGAGGCAGGAGAATCACTTGAGCTCCGGAGGCAGAAGTTGCAGTGAACTGAGATTGTGCCATTGTACTCCAGCCTGGGCAACAAGAGGGAAACTCCATCTCAAAAAATAATAATAATGATAATGAAGATGGGGTCATTCCAAGAGCAAGATGCATTAGGGCGTGGGACAGAGACAGAGAGCTGGGGGTGGAGAGAATCCAGCCATACCCTGTTCCTGCACTGCTGAGGGGAATGGGGACTGGAGGCATCCACGGTGTTTCCCTGAGGGCTGTGTGTGTGTATGTCTTGGTGTGTACAGTCCGTATGCGTGTGTGTGTTTCACAACATGTGTGTGCTGCATGTGGTGTGCACATGTGTGTGTCATACAGGAGCCGTGCCTCTCCGTGTGCGCCTGTTTTCTGCTGTCACAGCAAGAGAATGAACAAAGGCCCCTAGCTTCCAACCAAGGGCAGAGGAATTCTTTATTTCCATGGTTTTCCCCGGTGATTAAGTCTCCAAACTTTTCCTCCACCATCATTTCTTCAGAATGAAAAACCAAATTGTATCTCCAAACAGCTTGGAAATCGATTTCTTTCAGAATGAACTTTTGGAGAAGAGGTTTCAAGAAGAAATAAGAGGAGGAATGCAGGAGGGGTGTGTGGGGTGGGGACAGAACAGCTGCCAGGGCCACCCAGGGCCTGGGTTGGGAGGGAAGGAGGGGCGGGGTAGGAGGTGCTGGAGGCCGGAGGGCACTCTGGACTCTGAGTGGGTGGGGAACCTGCTTCAGCCTCACCCCTCCCGCTCCTTGGCCACGGCCCTCAATGCCAGCCTTTCCTGGGGTCTGGTCTGGGAGGTCTGGGGAAGTGCCTAGCGTGTGCACAGGCAGAGCTCCTCCAGGCCAGAACAATAATAGACTCTCAACTATAAACCCAGGCGTGATGTGGCCGCCAAGTTTTGAGCCAGGCACTGGGCCAAGTGCTTTTCCCGAATTATCTCCCTTAATTCTCACATCAACCTCGGGCCAGTGTTATCATCCTGTTCTAATGACAAAGAAACCAAGAATCTGTGGCCCAGAGAGGTTAGTGAGTGTTTTTGAGAGGATAGTGGAGAGGATTCCAGGCGAGGGTGGATGGGAAGTGCTCAGTACTGCTTCTGGGGGCGGTTTGGGGTCAGCAGATGTCAGGGCCAATGGGGAAAGAGGGTGACAGCAGAAATAAACAATGGGACAAAGAAAACACCCCCTGCTGAGGGTAAAAGCAAGGAGGCCATGGCCTATAATCCCAGCACTTTGGGAGGCCGAGGCGGGTGGATCACGAGGTCAAGAGATCGAGACCATCCCGGCCAACATGGTGAAACCCCGTCTCTACTAAAAATACAAAAATTAGCTGGGCATGGCGGCGTGCATCTGTAGTCCCGGCTACTCAGGAGGCTGAGGCAGGAGAATTGCTTGAACCGGGAGGCAGAGGCTGCAGTGAGCTGAGATTGCGTCACTGCACTCCAGCCTGGGTGACAGAGCGAGACTTCATCTCAAAAATAAATAAATAAATAAATAAATAACAAAAATAAAAAACAAAGAGGACATGGCCCTTTGCAGGGGAGCGGGTGTGCCTCAGGGCTGTGGAGCACCTACTGTGTGCCAGGGCGTTTGACTTCCTGGCAGGGAATGTTATTAATGCCTGTTATGCATAAGGAACTAAGGCTCAGAGAAGTGGAGCGACTTGCTGAGGTCACACAGATAGGGAAAGAACCCAGATCATCCTGGGTCCAAAGCCAGCACATCACTTCCCAGCGTCACCTTGCAGAGCATCTGGGAAGGCTTCCTGGAGGAGGTGGCTTCTGAAGATGATGGGGAGGGAGGGGCAGAGAGGAAACTGCACAATGACATCCAAAGAGGAGAAAAGACTGGGGATGGCGAGGAGGAGGCCAGTGTGGCAGGATGCAAGGTGCACACAGATTGGTGGGACCAGAGGGGAGCACAGGCAGGTAGTGGGCCAAGTGGATCTCTGTGATGGAGGCAGCGCCAGGTGAAGGGGGACCCAGAGGAGAGAGGCCTACTCTGCAGGGACTCTCAGGAGCGTGGCCCCACAGGGACAGGTACCTCAGCTGGCTCCTGGTGGGAGAGAGGTGCTGACAGCAGGGAAGAGAGTGGGGAGGACCCCCTGGCAGAGCGGGGGGGATGTGTGCTCTGGGCATGCAGGCGGCATGGGATCATGATGCCCATTGGGGGAACTCACCCCTCAGCGCCCCCTGCACACCTGAGGAGCAGGGTGAGAGCAGACGTGGACGGGAACGGGGTGCCTGTGGCAGAGGGGACGCTCATGGTGGTGCCAGGACAGGAGAAGCAGTTTGCAGAGGGCAGCCTTTGAGGACTGTGGATGTCAGCCATGCTGGGGATCGGGCTTCCCCTGAGGGCCACGTGCATGTAGCTTTTGTGGAAGGGGGGGTAGTGATAGTGTGGCCACAGTGGGTCACAGCGTCCCTCTCCTCCTGCCACATCAGAGGCACCAGGATGAGGGCCGGGAGGAATGTGTTCCCAAGACTCGAGGCTGGCACTGGGCCAGGACCAGGAAGGCTGCCTGTGTGGGGGCAGCAGGGGGCGCTCTGGGCACCCTGAGCCTGTGTCTTGTTGCCCCTCCTGTCCACTTCTGGTGCCCTGTCCACCTGGTGCTGAGAGCCGGCGACGCTAGGGGTTTGGGATGGGGTCAGGGCTCCTGGGTGATGGTGTATGTGTGCGTGCAGATTTGTGTGTGAGTGTAGGAGGTATCTGTGGGAGCAGTGTGTGTAGGACTTGTGTGAGTGTGGTGACTGGGCTGTGGGAGGGGTGGTGGCTGCCACCACTGTGTTGTAGGTGGGTGTGGGCAGGGTGGCGTGGGCAGGGGCATGGGCAGGCGGGTGTGGGCAGGGGGCATGGGCGGGGGGCGTGGGCAGGTGGCATGGGCAGGCAGGCATGGGCAGGTGGGTGTGGGCAGGCCAGCATGGGCAGGGGGGCGTGGGCAGGGGGGATGTAGGCAGGGAGGCATGGGCAGGTGGGTGTGGGCAGGCGGGCATGGGCAGGGGTCATGCCTCCACCCACTGCCCTGTCCCACTCCCTCTCTGACAGAGGCCTGGCTTAAGGGATCCAGGGGAGGTGTGAGGGGCGTAAGGAGCAATAGTGTTGGAGGAAACTGGGGAAGTTGAGGGCCAGGAGGCTTGGGAGAGCTGGAGAGGGTGTGGGGAGGATTAGAAAGGGTTTGGGAGCTGGAGGGGCTGGATAGGACCGGGGGGACTGAAGTGGGTGCAAACTGGAGATGAGTGGGGGAGGCTGGGGTCCAGGAGGGTGGGTCTGGGAGCCGAGGGGTGGGTGCCAGCCAGGCACGCTCTCTGCGCTCCCTCCTGCTGGTGGCTGGCAGCCTGGTGGGTGTTGATCATCCTCACGGCTGAGCAGCGGGAGCACTGGGGAGGGAGCAAGACAGGCTCGGCTCACAGCAATGAGGGAAGCTGGCCAAGGCGGAGGCGGAGGAGGCGT
This sequence comes from Chlorocebus sabaeus, assembly GCF_047675955.1. NCBI lineage: Eukaryota > Metazoa > Chordata > Mammalia > Primates > Cercopithecidae > Chlorocebus > Chlorocebus sabaeus. The sequence continues at coordinate 13,529,105 of NC_132922.1, forward strand.
GAAACCAACAGTGGAGCCCAGGGCGGGGGCTGAGAGAGAGACAGAAACCTCAGACTGGAGGCAGCCTGGAGCGGGAGAGGCGGGCATCAGCCAGCAGATGGGAACCCTCACAGCAGACCAAGAAATGGGCGGGTGTGGTGCCCATCTCCAGGTGGGGAAACTGAGGCTCAGGGAGGGCAGGTTGTCCCAAAGCCACCCATTCGGAGCCCGGGGGCATAAGGGTGGGGGAGCAGGGAGGAGTGGACCTGGGACGCACACCTTTGCAGCTGGGGCCCCCACCTGCCTCACTCATGGGATTCCTTGGACAGAGGAAGGAGCTGGGCTGAGGTTCAGGAGCCTGTAGTAGAGTCTCTGCCTTCCAGTCTCCGCCCTGCTGTGGCCTCACTGTGTGTCCTCGGCAAGTTCCGGTCCCTCTGAGGGCCTCAGTCTCTCTGTGAAATTGAAGAGGCCTGGGACCAGACCATCTGCCATATTCCTTTCTGTTTCTGTGACTTGAACCCCAGGGTACCCACCCTGCCAGCATTCATGGGGTGCCGAGTGGGCCCAGGTAAGCTGTCCCTTAGCTACTGTGTGACCTCAGGCAAGGCTCTCAGGCTCTCTGAGCTTCAGTTTCCCCATCTTCCAATGAATGGGGGCTTGAAACAGACCTACCTATCTGGGCCTGGCCCTGGGCAGCCCTACCACCTCCCCTCCCCTCCCTTCCCCTCCCCTCCCCTCTTCCCTTTCCTGTGCCCCCCTCCCCCACCATACCTTGTTCCCCAGCTCTAGAAGCTGAGCCTCCTCAGGGGCCCACAGACTGGCTCTGATGAAAGGTTCATTATCCTTTCTTTGTGCAGGTAACAAATTCTACCGCCAATAATCACTTGTGAAAAATCAACAGTGAAGCCCAGCGGCTCCCGGCCCGGAGAAATTTGAGTGGATTTCCGGAAGAGCAAGGTGGAAAAAACCCAGGGGCAGCAGAGGGACCCAGGAGTGGGGGGGCCTGGGAGGGAAGACTCCGCTCAGCAGAGCGCAGGACCGGGCTGCACCTCGGGGGAGGGCCCCACTGCACCCCACTCCTCCCATCGCATGACGGAGCCTTTGCATAGGATGATCCCTCTGCCTGGAATGGCCCTTCTTCTCCCCCTCCTCTGCAAGAGGACAGGGGGTGCGCAGGAGACACTGGGGAACAGGTGCTGCTAGAGGGAGGCTAGAGAAAGGGCAGTAATGGCAGAAAGGGGCAGATGGGCCTATTCTGAAGGGCTGAAATACTGGGGAGGAGCTGGATCACTTGCAGGACAATAGGGAGCCATGGAAGGTTTTTGAGCAGGGGATGGATATGTGGAAAGCTCTGCTTCACTCGGCTTGTCTGTGCCTCTTCAAGTCTTCAGGGGAAGACTTGCTCGGTCTCCAGGGACCCAAGCCCTCATCCTTTCTTGGAAAGGAGTGTAAAGAATGCATGGAGGTGCGGCGGTGATGGGGGGGCAAGGGGACAGGTTGGGATGACTAACGCAGATGGCAGGCCACCCCTGTGCCTGTCTTATGTCAGGGTCAGGGCTCCTACAGGGCAGTGCAAATGGCGAGTGGGTGAGCCGGGCTTGGAGCCCAGGTCTGTCTGACCACAAGGCCCCAGCAGGAGGAGGATCCTGGTAGCGACCTGCCTGTGGGAAGAATTCCCCTAAATGGTCTCATTTGTGCCTCTTCCTCATTCTGAGGAGGGACTCTGTCCTCACTGACCCATTTTGCAGACGAGGAAACCAAGGTTCAGAACTGTACCAGGGGTTCGAGTTCACCAACGAAACCAGTATTTCTGGCTTCTGAAGCAGTGCTTGGCACATGGCAGGTGCTTAACGAAGGGATGGGAGTCAGGCTTTGAGGCTTTGGACTCCAGAATCAGTCCTCTCCAAATAGCACCCGAGAGATTTCTCGGAGATGGGGCTGTTCTCAGACAGTGTGAAAACCCCAGAAATAGAACTTTCCGGGAAACCTTCAACCATCTTGGAAACATGGCCCAGTGAGGGAAAGTGGCTTGCCCAGGGCTGCACAGCACACTAGTGACAGAGCAGGGACCAGGACCCAGGGCTTTAGACTCTCCCTCCTCCTCTAGGCCCGGGCTGGTGAGCACAGTGGGCTCAGCCCAGAGCTGGAGAGGAAAGGCAGGTACTGCCTACCTAGTTCCGTCTTCCACAGCTGCACAGGAGGGCCTGAGACAGGCAAGGAGAGAGGATGGCTGGCCATAGTGGTGGAGCAGCAGGGCTTCCAGAGGGGACAGCAGTAAGGTGGGAGGGACTGAACTCCTTCAGCTCGTGCCCTACAGCACTGCCGTGCGAGCCTCTGAGGCCCACGCGACCCACTCAAGACTGCACCGCCCCTCCCATGCTGCCACATCGCCACTAAGCACACAATTTCCATGGTGACCCCTGCCCCCTGGCTGCTGGTGAGGTCGGTGGGTGCCCCTCATGGTCCGGCTCACTTGCTCTCTCTCCCTCTTTCTCTCCATCCCTCTTTATCCCTCCCCTTCTCCCTCCCTCTCTCCTCCTCGCTCTCTGTCCAATCTCTGCCCTGCTGCCCTCCATCCATCTCGTTCTCTCCTAGACTTCAGCTTCAGACAGACGTGGTTTGAAAGCCGCAGCCCCGGCCTTCCTCAATTGTGTGACCTTGGCTATGCCCACGTGCCCATTGCCTCACCTGGGCCTCACTTTTCTCATCTGTACCATGGAGTTGGCACCCCTGGCTCTGGCCTCAAGGTTTGCCGCGCCTGCAGGGGCCCCTGAGCATTCAGCAGGTACTCACTCAGTGGGAGCTGCCAGACGCAGAATGTGTGATGGGAATCATTGGATGCGGCCGCCTCTCCACCCACCCGCCACCTGACACCGCCTCCTGGCTCTCCATCACTGCCCAGGAGTCGGGCAGCCTCCCCGCTCCCTGCTATTTCTTCTCTGGAGCTTCCCAGGAGGTGAATAGCAGCTTCTCACCAGGATATTTGGCTTTTTTTAGGAATCTCCTTGCCTCTTTCTTCTCTGTGAGGATATTCTCAGGATGGCTGCGGCAAAGAAGGGAAAGAAAGAGACTCTCTAGGCATTTGCCAACTAAGAGGGGCACTTAGGAGTGTAGGTGGGGTGCCAGTTCTGGGCAGGACTTGGGGCAGACAGTGCCCTGTTTCCAGAACAGCTCCCAGTGCTGGGCTGGGCTGGGCTTAAATGCAGTGGGAGAAGCTCAGGGGTGGGGTGGGGTCACAGGCTCCACTTGGTCATTTGACTATGGGGGTATCTGTGAGCCTGGTGGGGCCTCAGTCTCCCCTCCTGGAAGGTGGGCCTGATGGTCTATGCCAGCCTCTAAAGGAAGGGAAAGAGTTTCACTGAGCTGCAGATGAAGGTGCAGACAAGATGAGGGGCTGGGTGTCGGGGGAGGCCAGCGGAGTGCCCAGGACCCCTCTGGCTCCACCCCAGGTCCTTGGGCTCCACCTGCTCTCAGCCCTGTCCTGAGCTCAGGAAAGGTCCCAGGACTGAGAAGGAGGTCAAAACTCTGCAGCCCTTCCACTACTACTTCGGGGGGCTCAGCACAGCTCCTCCGGGCTCATGTCCCCAGGCCCTTCCCTGGTGTGACCCCCCCAACCAGCCCCGCACAGGAGCGGAGGTCCACCTGTTATGTGTGTGTTTTAAATTGTAGTAAAATGTACGTAACATGAAATTGACCATTTTAGCTTTGTAAGTATACAGGTCCGTGGCATTTGGTGCATTCACAATCCCGTGTGGCCGTAACCATCATCCATTTCTGGGGCTTCTGCATGATCCCGAATAGAAGCTTGCACGCCCTGTGCCACGCCGCCTCCCACCTCAACCCCCCGTAACCGCTGGTCTTCGTCTCTGTGAATTAAACTATTCCAGGTACCTCCCATCAGTGAAATCATAAAATATATGTTCTTTTGCATCTGGCTTATCTCACTTAACATAATGAGACAACCCCCTCTTAACAGACTAGTAAACTGAGGCACAGAGCGGCTACGGGACTCTCTCCAGCTGTGCACCCCTTCTCACTGCCTTTGCACCTCCTCTCTGTTCTGCCTGTCCCTGTGAGGGTGGAAGTATGCCGGCCATGCCCACATTTCACTGAGGAAGAGAGACAGCAGCCCCACGGTGCTATGAGCCCCCAGGATTAAGATCTCCATGTTTCGTGCTCACATATTCAGGGGAGTCACACAGCACTGCCCAGGAGAGCCCAGGGCCTGAGCCGGGCCAAGGTTTAATGGGGAGCAACCAGGGACCGCCACGCCTCTTTTCGGGTCCCAGTGTCTCTTTTCTGAGGGTGACTCTGTAACTAGGCCCTGAGGGTTGCCTTGGGCTATGCTGACACCACGCCTCCTCTGGATTGTCTGGGTAAGGGAGGGGACAGGAGTGGAGTCAGCAACATGGCCCAAGAGGCCACCCAGGGCAAAGAAGAACCTGATAAGGGCCTCTGGCCTCCAGGTGACCCACACTGCCTGCCACAGCCTCCACCCCCATGTCCTGCTGGGCCTCCCAGGCTCAATTTGTGTGTGTGACTGGGGAGGGCCAGGGTGGCTGGGAAGATTTTAGGATATGGGAAACACATTTATTACGCTTTCAACGTAAGCCTGGGGACCCAACAAAATCAGGCATCTGGTAAGGGAAGGGAAAATAAAAGATCTTTCCTTGGCCCCACTCACCTTCTTACGCTAATACTTAAGACCTTTTGTGATCTGGCCCAGTCCATATGTCCATCTGCCAGTCTTGTCCTCCACTCCTTGATCCTTCCATGGAGTCATGCATTTGGTAAGTATTGACTGAAGACGCCTCCACCCAGGCATAGCGTCAGTCTCTGGAGCCACGGCTGCAGCTGTGAGGAAGACAGATGTCCCCTGCCTTCCTGGGGTCCTACGGCAAAACCCAGCATGAAGCAAATAATCAGATGATGCCTAAGTACAGGCAGTGCCCAGGGCTTTGGGGAAGCCAGGACCTTGTGAGGGATGAGGAAGCAAGCTGGATGAAGACTGGGAGTCACAGAGGGCGCTGCTAAGAGGCTGCTGAGCAGAGGGATAGATGGAGCCAGCCAGGCAAAGGGCTTCAGGAAGATCAGTCTGGGCAGGGGGAACAGCATGCAACATGGCCTGGAGGCGCCAAAGAACTCAGTGAGTCTGAGACACCTGGAGGTCAGGCAGCGTCGGCCATCATCGGTGAAGAACAGCTGGGGCAATGGGGCCAGGGACTGCGCAGGGGTCACTCACTCAGCACTCGGGGCCAAATGAAAATAGTCAGAGTTGGAATGGGGAGGACTTACCATAGGGGATTGGAAGCGTTAGAAGGGGACAATGAAGGCCTGGTGCAGTGGCTCATGCCTGTAATCCCAGCACTTTGGGAAATCCCAAAGAGGTGGTAAAACCCCATCTCTACTACAAATACAAAAATTAGCCGGGCATGGTGGTGCACAACTGTAATCTCGGCTACTCAGGAGGATGAGGCAGGAGCATCGCTAGAATCCCGGAGGCAGAGGTTGCAGTGAGCCAAGAGTGTGTCACCGCACTCCAGCCTGGGTGACAGAGCGAGACTCAGTCTCAAAACAAAAACAAAAACAAAAACAAAACAAAACAAAACAAAAATGAAAGGGACAATGAGATCACAGGGTAGTAGGAAAGCAGGAAGTTGCTGCTTCCCGAGGCCAGGGGGACAGAGGGAGGAGGTGGCCCTGCTGGAATTTCAGCACCATGGAACCAGGAGGAGCAATTCTGGCGGCAGCTGGAGCCCAGGAGGGTGTAGACTTGGCCAGAGCCGTGCCCAAGGCAGACAGAGAGGGGTAGAATCCCCTGGCGTTGCCTTTCCTCCTGCCCTCCAGGCTCTTCCCAGCTGGGTGCCAACTGATTCAGGAACCAAAACAAGGCCTGTGTGGCCTGGGAGAAGACACTTGCTTTGAGCCTCAGTTTCCTCTCCTGTTAAAGGGAGCCATCAGGCCGGCCTTGCAGGTCTGGTTAAGGCAGGGATGTTTCTCTGCCTGGCACTGGGCCCCGGCTCAGCCTTCTTGGTCTGCAGAACTTGCCATCACTCCCCTGCCCTTCTGGGCTCCTTGTGTCCAGGGGGCCCTGAGGACTCAGAAATGAGTCAGATCCTGGCCTCTAGGTTCTCCACTCGCTTGGGGGCCAGGCTGTGGTTGTAGACTTCGCAGTGCTCTCACAGAAAGCAGGCGGGTGGGTACCTTTCACTCCAAATGGAGCAGAGAGCACAGGCTGAGGTGGAGGCTGGAGCTTCAGAAAGGAGGCTGCACCTGAAAGGCCAGGGAGGACTTCCTGGGGCCTCTGAATGTCAACCTGTACTGCATGAACTTGATCCTCAAGGGGAGGTTGGGGACAGGCCTGGCAGGTGTGCATTGGGAAAGCCCTGTTAAGAGCCAGCACGTGTCAAGTGCCTTGAACTGTGCATCGGGGATGGTGGCCTGGAGGGGACAAGCTGGAGGCAGGAAGACTAGAGAGGGGGTCTGTCTAGGGGAGCTCCAAGACTCCCCTTGGACAGGCTTTCTGGGACTGCAAGGGTGATTCCCTCTTTCCCGTCACAGAACACCCCTCCCTGTCCTTGAGCCCCATTCTGAAAACATCCCTGGTTCCTGGGCCAGCACTACCCTGCCCTGCCTTGAGGCCACATCTGCCACACCCTCAGCCTGGCCTACTGATAGCTAGTTACTTGTTGCTATCTCCGGGGACCTTCTTGTCAAGACTGTGTCGTGAAAGGGGCGGGGAGGGGAGGAGCCGAGAAGAGGGGGATGGGCAGGCCAGAGGTTGGAGGTGGGACCGAGTGTAGGCTGATGCTGTGCTGGGCTGTGTGTGTATGTTGGGGGCGTTTGTCTTGGAGCAGCATGTGGAAGGGATTCCAGTGGTCCAGTAGGGGCTTCACCCACCACTTTTTAATTTTTGTTTTATATATCTTTATTATTTTGGATACTGAGTCTTGTTCTGTTTCCCAGTCTGGAGTGCAGTGGTGCGATCTTGGCTCACTGCAACCTCTGCCTCTCAGGTTCAAGCAATTCTCTTGCCTCAGCCTCCTGAGTAGCTGGGATTACAGGCGCCCACCACCACACCTGGCTAATTTTTTGATTTTTAGTAGAGATGGGGTTTCGCCATGTTGCCCAGGCTGGTCTTCAGCACCTGAGCTCAGGCAATCTGCCCGCCTCGGCCTCCCAAAGTGCTGGGATTCACCGCGCCCGGCCACACCCCCTGCTCTTAGTTCTCACTCCCAACCCTTTCACTCATCAAAGGTTACACTGGGACCCTGCGTCTGTGAGGTAGGGAGATATCTGAAGCTGGACTGGGAATCTCCTCCCAAACGGGATCCTGGGGACTTGCAGATGGCTCGGTTGCCCCCCACTCTCCATCATCCCCATGGCTCCACCGCAGCCCCGCTCCTCCGTCCTGCGTCCAGCCACCCTCCGAGGAGATGGGGGAGGGGTGTAAGGGGCTTCAGTGCAGGGAGGGGCTGCAGGGAGGGGGAGGAGAGGTGAGTGTGAGGCCAGAAGAGGGAGGAAGATGGGGAAGGAGAGGGGGACCCAGAGCAGCGGACAGCAAACCTAGTGAGCAGCGACGATCAAAACAGGGGCGGTTCACTGAAACTTCTGTGTGTCTGCTGGCTTCACACTATCTGGCTTAATCTTCACCAATATTATTCTTAAATTTTAGTTTTGTAAATGTTTGTATTTTATTTTGTTTATTAGCTGGAATTGCTAATGCATTTACACATTTGAATATTTAAGAGGTGTGTGCAATACCGAGTCTCCCCGCACCCTTTCCCCAGGGACCAGGCTCCCTCCCTGGAGGCAGTCAGCTTCGCCAGCGACTTCCCTCCTCTTCCAGGCTGACTGCGCAGACAAGCAAACATATGCATCGAAAAGCAAATACATACACAGACATTTCCCCCTTTTTAACCCATTAAAGGCTGGCATTCCATCACCAGAATCTTCTCACTTCTTTTTCCACTTGCCTACTTACTAAGGCTGGGAGAGGTTAAGACAGTCTTCTAGAGTCACACATTGCGGGTGGAGAGATGGGCGGTGACCGCAGTCAACTGGTGGAGTGGGATGGAGGGGACAAGATCAGTTTCCGGCAAGAGAAGCGGGAGGAGGCGAGGAGAGAGGGGGGAGCAGGGAGGAGGACGGAGGCGCCGGGCGGGTCGTGGGGGATGGGTGGCCGACCGGGCGCGGAGACTGGAGTCGGGCGGGAGAGGAGAGTCGATGAGGTGCGGAGGCAGGCGCGTTCCTGCTCCTGCTGCCCCCGCCCTGGCGGATGCCGGTGGGACCTGCGGCCACCGGAGCCCATGGCCCTTCTCTACTCCTCCTATCCTATAGTACCCTATCCAAGGCTGGGGTGGGGGCTTCTTCCTGGATGCCCCGCTCCGCCCCCGCCCAAGTTCTCTGGCAGAGCCTACAGGTCCTCACTCCCTTCCCACCCTCGTTTCCAGCCTCTCAATCAGGCCTGGGAACGGGCGATGGCGAGGCGGTTCTGGGCCTGCCCTAACCCTCTGAGCTAGGACCTGCCGTCTGTGAAATGGGTGCATAGTGTGTGGGGGTGGGGCGGGGGTGACTCGGCCTTGGCCGTGCGAGGTTTGGGGACAGCTCGGTGACACCGACCCCCCCACCCCGATTTGATGCTCTCCCCAATACCCGAGTGTAGTCGCCCCCCTCCCCGCTACTCCCTGGCTTTGGGGAGGGGGTGGGTGACAGTCCCTGAGCATCGGCGGCCCTACCGATCCCCGCCCCGTGTCCCCTTCCCAGGGGCTCCCGGGCCGACGCCGCAGGTCCGGGCCAGCCCGGAGCGCCCAGGCGGGACCGCCGCGGGCAGCCTGCGCGTGGCTGAGCTTTAATGAAGGCCCCCGCGGCGCCCGGCTAATGAGCTCTGGGCCCGGGGTGCGCGCCGCTCCGCTGGGTCTTCCGTGCACCGCCGGGTCCTAAAGCGCGGCCACTACTGACCGACCGTGGGTTCGATTCCCAGCCAAGACGTTTCTGCTCCATTCCGGCGGGAGCTACCTCCTCGAGGCGCGCTTTGCTCACCGGTAGGAGAGGTAGAGGGAAATAAGATAGCCCTTCTCAGGATGGTGGAGTGGCTAAAAAGAAGCAATCCACGCGGAAGGCTTAGCTCAGTTCCTGGACTTAGTAAATGCTCAATAAATGTCTGCCATTGTTATTATTATTTATTATGCTTCCAGCTGGCCTGGAAGGAGGGTTCCAGAGACTTGGAGAGACCTCAGTTAAATCCCTAGCCCCATCTTTATTTTTAGGGATGGAGTAACTTGCTTAAGACCTACAGCTAACATTGTGGAGGGAATGCGGTTCTCAAGTAGGAATTCTTGACTAGAACTCTCGGCAACCCTTCCTCTCCGTGACAGGGGGTGCTACACTCCTGTTTCCCTTCACTATGTGTGTTTGTTCACCTGCTTTTCTGAAATGTCCAAACTGGAAGGGTTGTTAGCTATCTTCTGGCTAGCATCTCTCACTTGCTGTGTGATTCTGGGCTAGAGGCTCACCCTCTCTGGGCCCACATTCATGCCTGTCAACAGAGAGGACTGCACTAGCCTGGCAGTTCCCAAACCCCAGCTACATATTGGAATCATTTGGAGAGGCTTTTTATCATTTTAACTTTTATTTACTTATTTATTTTTATTTTAAGAAACAGAATCTCACTATGTTGCTCAGGCTGGTCTTCAACTACTGGCCACAAGGGATCATCCCCCCTTAGCCTTCTGAGTAGCTGGGATTACAGGCATGCCACTATGTCCAGCTTGGAGAGCCTTTTAAAAATGCCAGTTTGGCTAGGCGCGACTCACGACCTTAATCCCAGAACTTTGGGAGGCCAAGGAAGGCGGATCACTTGAGGTCAGGGGTTCAAGACCATCCTGGCCAACATGGTGAAACCCCATCTCTACTGAAAATACAAAAATTAGCTGGGTGTGGTGGCAGGTGCCTGTCATCCCAGCTACTGAGGAAGCTGAGGCAGGAGAATCTCTTGAACCTGGGAGGTGGAGGTTACAGCGAGCCAAGGTCATGCCATTGCACTCCAGCCTGGGCCACAGAGCAAGACTCTGTCTCAAAAAAAAAAAAAAAAAAAAAAAAAAAAAAAAAAAAAATTCTGGCCCCTCCTGAGAACCCGCAGGGGAATCTGCAGCCAGCTGGGTCCTGGCCCCGGGCCTGTGCCTGGGAAGCACATACCTTCCAGCTATGACTGTGAGCCCCTCCCCAGCCCCTTCCTGGGACAGATGGGGACCCTAAGAGCCAGAGAGGGGAGATGTGTAGCAGAGTTGGAACTAAGGGCCAGGTGTCCAGCCCTCCAGTCTCTGCTCCCACTGGGATTCCTACCCAGCCTCTGTCCACTCCGAAGGCTGGAATGAGAATCTAATGACCATGTGCAGGGAGAAGGTTGGGGGCAGGTGAGGAGCAGGCAGCCTGGACCCTGCCTCTAGCGGACAGACCCCGTCCCCTTGTCTGACCCCATGGTTGTAGGGGGGCTGCCTCACTTTTCTGAGCTGACAATTGTAGGGTCTCTTGGATGCTCCCACATACTTCGAGTGCCCACAGCCCCGCCACGGGGTATGTGGGAAGGAGAGAAGCGTTGGTTGCGGGGGAGAGGGACGGCAGGAGTGCAGGAGCGGGGCTCAGCTGTCTATGGCCTTGAGGGGGTTATGTTCTTGTCCTGGCTCCTGAGAAGGAATGGTTTGGGAGAGGAACTGATTGAAATGTACTTTGCGTTTCTGGAAATTAAAATAGTCAATTTGAGAGCATGGCGGCAATTAGTGTTTAATCATGGGAGGATAGAGCATGGGTGGCTGTGCCTGAGCTGGGGAGGACGGGTGGGCTGATTACGCGTCCTGCTCCCTGCTGGGGAGGCTGAGTCCCATTCCTCCCCTTCCCTAGGACAGATTAAAGGTGTAATTTGATGAATCAATTTGTTTTCTAGAGGAGAGAAGGGGGAAGCAGAAATCTGATAATAGCTGGAAGCAAGTTGCTCCATCCTGTCCTACAGGAGTCATCATTGAGGAGCCAGGGGTAGGGGGAGGCAGACCCAGTAGAGGAGGCCTCAGTGGTGTCTTCCTTTGAAGTCATATGCACCTGAGTTCAAATCCTGGTTCTGCCATTTACCAGCTGCACGACCTTAAGAAATCCACTTAACCCTTCAGTTCCTCATTTCTAAGAGGGACAGCCCAGCAGGGTAGCTGGGCTAATATTTACTATTAGTCAGTGTGCCTTCTGCAGTGTCTGGCACTTAGTGAGTGATCTGTAAAGGAGAGAGGATACTGGGGGTGGGGAGGGGTGGGGCTGAGACAATTGACCCCTGCTAGGCTGGGCTTGAGGTACATGACCACATGGTTCCCTGTGGAGCGCCCTGTAGGTCCCGGCAGACATGGCACCATAATGGAAGACCTCTAGGCAGAGGGCAAAAGCTCCAAACAGCAGGCAGCAGCATCCGCTGTGTGGTGGCCAGGCGCTGGTCTAGCCTCCTCCTTCCTTCCTTCCAGAAGTCTCCCCAGCATCCTCAACCAGGTCAGGTCCCCCAGCATGACTCAACATCCCTTCAACTTCCCTTCTGCAGCCCTGTGAGTGCTGGGGGTGCTTGCTGTATGTGGTGGTGGGCACCTGGCATGCCAAGTCCATAGCAGGTACTCTGTCAGTGCAGAGCTGGGCACTAGTGGCCCAGGGTGACAGGCTTTGTCTGGCTGGAACAGGGCTGGGTCAGGGTCAGGAGAGGCTGGGCTGCAGCAGAGACAGCTCAGGTCTGAGTCAGACAGACCTGGGTTCAAATCCCACCCATCCCTCCCAGTGTCGGGACCGGGGGGCAAGTTGCTGCCCTTCTCTAAATCTCATTTGTAATTTGCTTTCCTGGGCTGGTTATTAAGAATAGTAGCATTTGTCTTCTGTCTTCTCCTGGCAGGTGGATGCCTTAGCTCAGGTCCAAGGGATAGTTTTGGGTACTGAGAGGGAACAGGGACAGGGAAGGTGGCCTCCCTTTTACTGAGTACCTACCAGGCCCTGTGTTAAGCTCCTATGCACTCTGACTCCTCTTCACTCCCTTGTAAGGCAGAAGTAATTCTTTGCATTTTCCAAACAGAGAAACTGAGGCTCAAAGAGGTTTCCTGGCTTGCTCAGGCTCAGCAGCGAGGAACCAATTGTTGAACGTGGGGCTGTGTGACTCAGAGCCTGGGCTCTGTCCAATCCCAGCTGACAGTGGGGGAAGGAGGGGCCTGAGCGCGAGGCTGCAGCTGGGCGTGGGTGGGCAGGTGGGTACGCAGGCCCATAGATGCTGGCTAATGGGCCCTGGTGGGCCAGGCGCTAATGGGCCCTGGAAGCGGCAGGCGTAGATTTAGTGGGAAGGCAGGTGCTGGCTGCAGCGGGCCAGAAACTCTTCTGCCTCTCCTTTCCCTGCCCCAGTCCTCAGGCCAGGGAGGAGCGGGGAGGAGCTGGTGGCTCAGGGAGGGGGCATGTGCCTAGCTTTGCCACTGACCCTACAGCTGGGTCTCACCTTTCCCTTCTGCCCAATGGGTGAATCATTCCCTCCCCTCAGGTTTTGTTCTGAGTACCAAGGGCCATACTCTATGGGAATGAACCCTGTAAAAATCAGGGGGGTCACTGGAGTAGTGACCCCCACCCCAAGAAAATGCTCTCTCTTTGGAGAATCTCAGGGCTTTAGGGATACAAGCAGGTTTGCCCCAATTATGCCAGAGCTTCCCTTTTCTCCTCCCCACCCCCAACCCCTGGCAGTCCTAGGTGAGAGACCGCACAGCCAGGCCTGAGTGGGTGGGTAGGTGGCGCTGGCGCAGCCAAGAAGTGCCTGCTTCTGATTGGAAGGCTGGTTTCCATGGCGACCGATTGATTGCCCGAGCTGCAGACTCAAGGGGAATGAGCAATGGGGCCTTTCTCCCAAGCTTCGCTGCTCAGCCTTGGGCCTGGAGGCCAAGGCAGGGGTGACATCTATGTGTCCTTTCAGGGACAAGGGGCCCACTAGGGAACAGAAGGGCACCTCAGCCCAGAAGCCACCATTGGGCACCTGCTGTGTGCACATTCTGAGCTAGCAATGGAACGGGAGGAGGGGACCTAGTGTTCATGAAGCAACTACTATGTGAAAACGAAGCTACTGGGACTAGAACCTGGCCCAGTGGAGTCCCAAGCCTGTGAGCTTAACCACCAGGCTGTGATGCTCATCCATGCTGCTTGTGAGGACTAAGCACATTTATGGGACGCCAGCAAGCCACCAGACTGTAACCCCGCTCACACCAAGCTCTGAGGGTGGAGGAGAGACAGTCATTGCTGAGGGAGGTCAGGGCTGGAGAGAAGGCTGGAGGAATTAGGGAGGAGGATTAAATGTTTGGGGTCAGGGTAGGGAAAGGAAGGCATCCTAGGCAGGGCACTGGCTTGGGCAAAGGCAGCGAGGTGGGATGAGCTGGCCGTGTGGCAAGAGTCAGCCTCTCCGCCTGTCGTGTAGACTTCAAAAGGAGGGGCGGCCGTTTCTCTGATTGTTAGCTACACAGGCCTGTGCCAGCCACACCCTACCTCCCATCTTACCCCTTTCCCATGCCCGCCTTCCCACCTATTCTGGCCATTCTGCCTCCCCCTCACTGGGGCCTGGGTGAGTCCCTGGCCCTCTGGCCACAGGGGTCCCACCGGCCAAAGGAGAAGGCTGGCACCAGTGGCGCTGCCTCCAGGACTCTGGCAGGGGATGGCTTCTCCCCCTCCCCTTCACGGTCCCTTCTCAGATTCCTTCTTCTTCTTTCTCTCCTTCTTCCTTTTTCCCTGCATACCCCCCCTCCACCCCCACTCCACACCCCCACCCCCCGCCGCCACCAATATTCTTACTCTCTTTTCCTGTCCCGGGGGGTGATTTTGTCTGATTGATTGCCCAAGCAATTTGAATTGCCCTGAATCAGAAATCTGACTGGTCCCTGCCCCAGCCCCATCTCCATTGTGAACCCCATCCTCTGGTCCCACCCTGCCCCTGCCCTGCTCCCTGGCTCCTGCCCAGTCTGGCTCTGTCCCTTTTCATCCCAGACTCTCACTTGGCCCTTGGTACTCAAGACAAAACCTGAGAGGAGGGAGTGATTCACCCACTGGGCAGAAGGGAAAGCTGAGACCCAGCTGTAGGGTCAGTGGCAAAGCACTGCTCTGCTCCTACCCCCGCTCTGCCCTGCGTGCCCGTCCCTGTCCAGCTCCTCCCAAGCCCTGGCTTCATCTGAGCCTCTGCCACAGTCTTAGGTTCCCTGATGGACTCACTTAGGTCCTGGCCTCATTGTCATTCTGTTCACACTAGCATCAGTCGCTGGCTGCAGGCACTGTCGGAGGTGAGGGGGAGAGAGAGAGGGAGAGAAAAGAGGGTAGAGAGAGAGTGGGGGGAAAAGAGAGAGAGAGAGAGAGAGAGAAGTTTGGGGCAGGTTGCGGGGAGCTCTAGGTCGACTCTCTGAGCCTCCTCTCTGGGCAGAAGGGTTCTGTACAGATTGGAACTAGCTGTCCATTATTGAGTACCTACTGTGTGCTAGAGAGGTAACAGCATCTTTAACCCCACAGCAGCCCCGGGAGACAAGTAAAGTGGACTCTTCCTCTTTACTCCAAGAGCCGAAATGACATCTCCATAGTAAACATTGGCAGGATTCATTCGGGACCCAGGTCCTCCTGGTCAAACCCCCTACTCACTGCCTTCTGCTGTGGGATTTGGGAAATGTGGAGGTAACTCATCCCTACTGCAGGCGCCCCTGGATCCCTGAAGCCCTGTAAGGTCTCCAAGGATGGCCAGGACCCCCACAGACACAAATCGGGGTAGGCTGAGTAGGATAAACAGGGAGGGGGAACTGCATGAACAGAGGCTTGGAGGTCAGGTCTGCTTTGGGAAGACCGTGTGGGAGATACAGCTTGAGACAAGGTTGGGAGGTGAACCAGAGCCACTTCGTATGGGGCTTGAAGACTTGAAGACCAGGCTGGGCCTTGACAGAGGGAACCTGGGAAGCCTCTGAAAGTTGTTGATCCAGGGAGGGAGATGGTCCCAGCTGTATTAATTCCTTCCTTCCTTCATTGACTCCTTTATTAAACATTTATCGTCTTCTCTGGGCCATGCCTTTGCTGGGACTGGTGATTCAGAAATGCTAGTCATAGGCCAGGGACGGTGGCTCATGCCCGTAATCCTAGCACTTTGGGAGGCCGAGGTGGGTGGATCACTTGAGGTCAGGAATTCAAGACCAGCCTGGCCAATATGGTGAAACCCCATCTCTACTAAAAACACAAAAATTGGCCAGGTGTGGTGGCGGGCACCTGTAATCCCAGCTACTTGGGAGGCTGAGGCTGAAGAATCGCTTGAGGTGGAGGTTGCAGGGAGCCTTGATCATGCCACTGCACTCCAGCCTGGGCAACAGAGTAAGACTCAGTCTCAAAAAAAAAAAAAAAAAGAAAAAAAAAAAAGAGAGAGAAATACTAGTCACAGTTCTGGTCCTCAAGAGGCTCACAGGCTCACCAGGAGAAACTCATGCATATTCGTAAAGGTACCAAAGTTCCCCTGGTACCAAGATAGCTTTGTATACCGGGGCAGTGGAAGAAGGGGCAGAGACCTGGAAAGGCTTCACAGACTTAGGTCCTGAACTGAGTCTTTGGGGGTCAAGTAGAGGATGCAAAGCCCTTTGGATTGGGAATAAAGAAGGTTCCAGGCAGAGGAAACTGAATAGGCAAATACCTGGAGGCTTGATACAACCTGCTGGGCTCAAGGAAGTGCTAGCAGTTTGGGTGTTTGGTGGAGGATGGTGGCTCAGCACCTGTGCTGCACTGGGGAGCTAGGGAGGAGGCAGGTGACCCTGGCTACAGAGTCGGGGATGAAACGAAGAGAGGGAGCAGGGAGACCTGGAAGGAGATGATGGAGGCCAGAGTTGAGGGAATGGAGAAAGACTGCAAAGAATTCACCCATCCATCCATCCATCCATCTAGAAAATGTTTGCTGAGGCCAGGTACGGTGGCTCACGTCTGTAATTCCAGCACTTTGGGAGGCCAAGGTGGGAGCATCACCTGAGGTCAGGAGTTCGAGACCAGCCTGACCAACATAGTGAAGCCCCATCTCTACTAAAAATACAAAATTAGCTGGGGGTGGTGGAGCATGCCTGTAATCCCAGCTACTTGGGAGGCTGAGGCAGGAGAATTGCTTGAATCTGGGAGGCAGAGGTTGCAGTAAGCTGAGATTGTGCTATTGCACCCCAGCCTGGGCAACAAGAGTGAAACTCCGTCTCAAAAAAAAAAAGAAAATGTTTGCTAAGAACCAGTGTGGGGCAGGGATTGTGCTGGGTGCTGGAGATGGAACCAGTCAGGCTGGGTCACTGACTGGGGAGGGCGGCTGGAGGCCAGGCTGATAAGCTTGGAGTGAGGACAAGCAGGATGAATGTGGGCAGGGAATGAACATCTTGAGTTCAAGGTGCATCCACCCAGGTAGCTGTGATTCGGGATGGGGAGGCAGCAAGCAGCAGGGGCTTGGCAAAAGTCAAAAGCATTTCTTTTTCTTTTTCTTTTCTTTTCTTTTTTTTTTTTTGAGATGGAGTCTTGCTGTGTCGCCCAGGTTAGAGTGCAGTGGCACAATCTTGGCTCACTGCAACTTCCACCTCCTGGGTTCAAGCGATTCTCCTGCCTCAGCCTCCCGAGTAGCTGGGATTACAGGCATGCGCCACCACCCCCAGCTAATTTTGTATTTTTAGTACAGATGGCGTTTCTCCATGTTGGTCAGGCTGGTCTCGAACTCCTGACCTCAGGGGATTCATCCACCTCAGCCTCCCAAAGTGCTGGGATTACAGGTGTGAGCCACTGCACTTGGCCAAAGGCATTTCTAAGACAGGTGTTTCCAACTGTGCTCAGGGCTTGCCCAGCCTTCACTTCATCCTCACTTAATAGCATTCCCATTTGTCCAGGTGAGAAAACCGAGGCGTAGAGGCTTCATCATTGCCCCATTAGTGCAGGGATGGGCAAAGCTTTTCTGGGAAGGGCTACGTAGTAAATATTTTTGACTTTATGGGTCATGCTTCTTGGTCAAAACTATTCAATGGTGCTACCATAGAGGGAAAGCAGCCACAGACAGTACCAGAAATAAGTGGGTGTGGCTGTATTTTAATTAAAAATGTGGATGAACATGGAAATTCGAATTTCATGTAATTTTCACATGTCAGGAATTTCCTTTTAATATTCAAAATTAGAAAAAACCCAGCTGGGCGCAGTGGCTCTTGTCTGTAATCCCAGCACTTTGGGAGGCCAAGGAGGGTGGATCACCTGAGGTCAGGAGTTTGAGACCAGCCTGGTCAATCTGGTGAAACCCCATCTCTACTGAAAATACAAAAAAATTAGCTGGGTGTGGTGGCAGCCTGCAGTCCCAGCTACTTGGGAGGCTGAGGCAGGAGACTTGTTTGAACCCAGGAGGGAGAGGCTGCAGTGAGCCGAGATCATACCACTGCACTCCAGACTTGGCAACAAGAGTGGAAACTCCATCAAAAAAGAAAAAACAAAAAAACAAAAAACCATGCTTGGTTTCTGGTTGTACCAAAACCGTTGTTGGACAGGATTTGGCCTAGAGGCTGTAGTTTGCCCACCCCTTGGGGGATGGTTGGGAGGTGGCAGAGCTGGGGTTCAAACTAGGTTCTGCGGGTCCACGGGCTTCTGGACCAGATCAGCTCCAAGTGTGTGCCCGACCTCAGCTCCCTTGTCTTTCCCTTTCGCGTTTGTTCTCCCATCTTGAGATGCACAGAGCATCCTGCTCCTAGGCTGCCCATTTTGGGCAGGAGGCAGTGTGCCGGGCAGGCCACGGGCTCTGAATCCCCCAACTCAGAAAAGGGTCCCCGCTCAGCCACTTGCCAGCTTGGAAGGCTGGAAACCTCTCCAGGCCTCAGTTTCCCCACCTGTAAAGTGGGGCATAGTAGATAACTCAGCCGCAGGGTCGCTGTGAGGCTGCAGTGAGAATGTACCTTGAAACTTCTCCCCACCCCGCGGCTGCCTCAGTTTCCCTCCTCCCCTCTTTGCCTCTGAGCCTGGTCTACTCCTGCACCGCGGCCTCTCCCAGCTCGCCACACCGCCGTCCCCCTCTTTAATGCAGAGAACGACATCCTGGGTGTCTCCCAGCTGCTTCCTGCGCACGGACGGTTTCTCGAAAGCTTTTAAAAACGAGGCTCCCTCCAGGGCGGCGGCAGGGATGGTGGGGAGGGGGGCGCCCACCCTCGGGAGCTTCCCCGGTGGGCGGCGGCGGCCGCTCCCAGCCTTTTCGGGAGATCTATGGCTGATTATAATGGAAATCAGGCCCCAACAGAGCGCCCGGGTGGCGCGGGAGCGGGAGGCGCTCGGTGCGGCTGAGACGCGCGCAAGACCCGCTCTGCCAGCCAAAGGAGCCGTGTAGGGGGAGGGGACCTGGGAGCCTCCCGCGCTCCTGGGACACGCGTGGCCTGTTCTGGCCTGGGTGCCCGGCTGACACTGTTTCCGTGCAGGGCCGATGGGCTGAGCTGCAGCCAGAGGGGTTGGGGGTCGCGCACGGAAACCTGGGCGCCCAAATCTCGGAGTTCATTTCCGCCGGGCCCTGGCCCCTTGATATGAGCGGTGCTGGATATTTTCAGTGCAATCAAAGGCAAAAACAGTGGGGTTCACGCCACCACCCCAGGAACAGAATTGGGGCGTGTAATGAGCTCAAGCCCTGTGTACTGGGCGCGTGTACTCAGCGCCCAGCACCGACCTCAGGGCGCGCTGATCTAGTTAAATCCTTCCCTTGACTTGGGCATGGTCAGACCCATTTTACAGATGAGAGACAGACACCCAGAGAGGCAAAGCTCACACGGCCAAAGCAGTCGTGGATAGACCTGAGCTGGGAGTTGTCCAACTCCTCTGGTCAGTTCTTACACCTTCGGTCATCCCGTCTCCAACCTGAGGATGACGCCTTTAACCTTCCAGCAGCGCATCCAGCTCTGGCCTGCCCTGTGCCTCTCTGCGGGGGGACTCCACAGATGGGGAGAGAGACAGCGTGGCTAATACTGGGAAGAGCTGAGGGTGAGGGGTTGTCCTGGTGCTGAGGGGCCCTTAGTTTCCGACTATGCCTTCTATCACCACCACAGGGTTTGAGGTGAGCCAGGATCCCCCACCCCCACCACCCCTCAAGGTGCAGGAAATCTCATCATTCAAAATCCATTTCCTTTGTATTGTCACATTCTGGAGAAGGGCTCCAATCTAAGCTTAAAAGTGATAGAGAAAATAAAAATGGGAAAGTCAGATGGATTCAGCCACTCTAAAAGCCAGAAAAATGACCCCCGCAGACAGGTGAGCAACAGCTTTGGAAAAATCTCTAGCAATCAAGCACGGCCATGGGGGTTTATCTTTGCTCCCAGGCAGACAGAGAGGAAAGGCAGAGAAACCCGCAGGTGAATGAACGGGCAAAGGGCAGGGGCAATGATTCACACTAGAAAGGAAACACAAATGCTTAACCCTCACTGGGAAAAAGTTCATTCCCACTCGGATATGAAAGGAATACATTAATCAATGCAATTCCATTCAAACTCACAAATATTTTAAAACATAAAGTTATTTAATCTACCACTGAATAACTGTAACTAGCTTTAACTGAACTCTTGGTTACCCCGGCAGTCCATCCTCCCAATGGCTCCAATTCACAGATAGGAACCTAGGCTAAGAGAGGCTAATTGCATAATTTGCTCCAGGTTAGACCTCTGGTGAGTAGCTGAGCAGGGTCACCTGTCCTGTGACAAAGCGGCGGCATCTGGCCAGGCGTAGTGGCTCATGCCTGTAATCCCAGCACTTTGGGAGGCTGAGGCAGGTGGATCACCTGAGGTCGGGAGTTTGAGACCAGCCTGATCAACATGGAGAAACCCCATCTCTACTAAAAACACAAAATTAGCCAGGCTTGGTGGTGCATGCCTGTAATCTCAGCTATTTGGGAGGCCGAGGCAGGAGAATTGCTTGAACCCAGGAGGTGGAGATTGTGGTGAGCCGAGATCGAGCCACTGCACTCTAGCCTGGGTGACAAGAGCGAAACTCCGTCACAACAAAACAAAACAAAACAAAACAAAACAAAACAAAACAAAGCCATGGCATCCGTAGTTCTCAAGTGTGATTCGGAATTTGGAAAACAGTCGCATCAGCATTGCCTGGGAACACATTCAAAATGCAAAGGTTGGCTGGGGGCGGTGCCTCACGCCTGTAATCCCAGCACTTTGGGAGGCCGAGGCGGGCAGATCACGAGGTCAGGAGATCAAGACCATCCTGGCTAACATGGTGAAACCCCCGTCTTTACTAAAAATACAAAAAATTAGCCGGGCGTGGTGGCGGGCTCCTGTAGTCCCAGCTACTCGGGAGGCTGAGGCAGGAGAATGGCGTGAACCCGGGAGGCGGAGCTTGCGTGAACCCGGGAGGCGGAGCTTGCGTGAACCCGGGAGGCGGAGCTTGCAGTGAGCCGACATTGCGCCACTGCACTCCAGCCTGGGCGACAGCGAGACTCCGTCTCAGAAAACAAACAAACAAAAAAACCGCAAAGGTTAGGCTTCACCCCAGCCCTAGTGGATCAGAAACACTAGGGCTGGGGCCCAGCAATCTGTTTTAAGGAGCTCTCCAGGTGAGTTGGAGGCTACAATTAGAAAATGCTCTGGGCTCCAGGAGAAGGTAAGGAA
Source organism: Chlorocebus sabaeus (assembly GCF_047675955.1). Classification (NCBI taxonomy): domain Eukaryota; kingdom Metazoa; phylum Chordata; class Mammalia; order Primates; family Cercopithecidae; genus Chlorocebus; species Chlorocebus sabaeus. Next base: position 13,549,729 of record NC_132922.1, read on the forward strand.
AGCAGGCACAAACTTCTGCTGCAGAAGGCAAGTTGTATGGGTCCAACCGTTTTGCATTACATATGGACGACAGGTATTGTGAGCCTGTAAACGGCCACCAGTGGCACCTCTGAGAAGCCACGCAGACATGGCTTTATCCATGGAGGTATTTAAGACAATGTATTTATAAACATGGAATACTGGAAACACTGAGTCTGCAGCAATAGGGGACTGGGGACAGAAACCTTGGTTCATCTAGGAGATGGCTGCTGTGCAGTTTTGAAAAGTGAGTGTGTGAAGGCCACACAACGTGGTACGAGAGGAGCAGACAAGTCCTCCTGGGTTGCACAGGACTTTCCCAGTTTTAGCACGAGAAAGCCTGCGTTTTGAAAAACTCCTTGGTCCTGAGAAAATGGGGACAATTGGTCACCCTAGCCATAATCGGCACTAGTGCCGCACACCAAGTATTACTGTCCTCCCATGTTGCAGGGCCGGTGGTAGGATGGTATTTCATCTTCCCTTGCAGTGAGGTAGCTATGTGACATGTTTTGCTCAATGCAATGTGAGCAGAAGCGGTGTGTCACGTCCAGACAGTGCTCCTGGCAATTCATGCCATGATGGCACCTCCTCAGCCTCGGTCCCTGAGTGATTATGATAAGCAGAGACTCCATGCCAACCCCTCCCCTGCAATCCCAGGGCATAGGGTGTGAGCAAGACATAACCTCTTGTGGTGTGTGAAGCCACTGAGATTTGGGGATATTTGTTGCCATGGTGTAACCTAACCTGTCCTGGCTGGTATACACGTGGACATCCGGGTTTCATCGTCTTAAGGCTTAAGTGTTAGGCCGGGCACAGTGGCTCAGGCCTGTAGTCCCAATACTGTGGGAGACTGAGGCAGGCGAGTCACCAGATTACTTGAGGTCAAGAGTTCGAGACCAGCCTGGGCAACATGGCGGAACCCTGCCGGCCTCCTGTAAAAATACAAAAATTAGCCGGGTGTGGTGGCGCATGCCTGTAATCCCGGATGCTCGGGAGGCTGAGGCAGGAGAATTGCTTGAACCTGGGAGGAGGAAGTTGCAGTGAGCTGTGATCATGTCACTGCACTCTAGCCTGGGGGACAGAGTGAGACTCTGTCTCAAAAAAAAAAAAAAAAAGGCTTAAGTGTTAAGGTTACAAAACCGCATTTGCTGTGTCATTGCAGAGACACAACACATAAAGCATACAGGTGTGCTGGAAATATTCTGAAATGTTTACAAAAATATCAGGTAGAGGAATTCTTGGTCTAGTTTTTTTTTTTTTTTTTTTTTTTTTTTTTTTTAACTTTTAGGTTTGGGATACATGTGCAGGTTTCTTATATAGATCAACTGCCATGAGAGTTTGGTATACAGATGATTTTGTCACCCAGGTGACAACAGGCATAGTACCCACCAGGTATTTTTTTCTAATCCTCCTCTCGCTCTCCACCCTCCAGAAGGCCCCAGTGTCTGTTGTCTCTCTCCTGGTATTCATGTGTCCTCATTGTTTAGATTCCACTTATATGTGAGAACATGCGGTATTTGGTTTTCTGCTCCTGTCTATGTTTGTTTGCGTAGGGTAATGGCCTCCAGCTCTAGCCATGTTGCAACAGAGGACATGATCTCATTCGTTTTTTGGTCTAAGATTTTTCTTCCTCTTTATTGCGCTTTCCAATTTTCTGCAATGAGCATGTTTTATTAATTTTTAAATAGGGGATGTTTTCTTAAAAAATCATTTCTTTGGATCAAAGGTTGGTCCCCTCTGGGCTCTTATTTATGAACTAAAAATCCCTTGGGGGAAGGAGAAAGAGAAGAATTAAGCTTTAGCTTCAAAGGATCAAAGGGACTGGAAAGGTCACAGAATTAATCTTCCCCTTCTGCTGGAGCCTTCCAGCCAGTGGGTCCTCCTGGCCTTAACAATCGGATCAGATGCCTGTTCCTGGCTGTGTGACTCTGGGCAAGTCACAAGCTCTCCGAGCCTCCACATCCTCGTCTGTTAAATGGGAATAATCCTGTTTACCTTGTGGGCTTTTGGGAGGATCAGATGAGATGAAGTGTGTTCTACAAATGCCAGCTCTTTCTGCCTCGGCCGTCTTCGTGGAGCCTCTGTGCTGGGTGATTTAGGGCTTGTCCCTGAATGTCCGTGAACTTTGGTTTCCTCATGAAAGAACAGGAAGGCTGCTTTTATAGGCCAGGGAATTTCTGGATGGGGCTGGAGGGCCCCGTACAGAAGCCGAGAGGGATGGAAAAGGCGAGGGCTTGTAGGCCTTGGCGTTCAGCAACCGAACAAAATCTTTGAGCCTGGCAACCCCAGACCAGGAAGCCACCCCACCAAAAGCCAAATTGTGAAACCTCTGTAGTCTTAAAGGAGCCCTGGGGACAGGGGTGGTCAGGGAGGGCTTCCTGCAGGAGGAGAGCTGGCAGGATGGCATAGACAGCCCCCAGTACCTTCCATGCTTCTGTCCGGTTCAGAGTCCTTGATCTCAGCCCTCTCGAGGGAGACTCCATCAAGAACGTAACAGTGACAGCTAATATCTGCTGAGGGCATGCAGTAGACCAGATTCACCCAATCTAGTGTCAGTCCACACGGTGCCACTCTGGGGTAGGACTTGGGGAGACTCACCGTGGAGAAAAGTTTGCTGGGTGAATTGGTAGCGGTAGAGGCTGAGCCCGATCTGCTCTGGAGGAAACAGCTGTCTTTTCCTTCTCCAGGATAAAGCAGCCACGGGGCACAACTCTTCCAGTCCACAGGGCCACCCAGAGTGACCCCAGTTCCTTGCTGCACTTGTGCATATGTCTGATATCTAGGGTGATATCAGACATATGTCTTGGGGTGCCTAGAGCAGTCCTGGTTTGTGCCTGTTGTCCTGGCGTCCGCTGAAATCCAGATTCTAGCACTCACAGGAAGGGCCTATTATGGATGATGAGTTTGTGGCCGCCCTGACACAGCTTTCAGATCAGATGGCGCTGGTTCCATGCCGGCTCAGGTCCTTCTTGGCTGGGCCAGATCGAGCCTCAGGCCCTTCTCTGTAAAGTGAGGATAGTCACGCCTGCTTAGGGAGTGCTGGAAGGTTGGAAGACAGCACGTAGCGGGAGGCGCTGGCCTTAGTGAGTGCTCCACGGTTGGCGGCTTTGGCCGTGACATATTGATGCTGGGCATGGTGGGGATGGGCAGGGGTGTCCAGGGCAAACCTGGGTCTTTGTGAGTTACTTTCGAGGGTCACGTGCTGTTAAGAACCCACACACTTGGATTGGAACCCAGGCCTGCAGGTGGACCCCAGGACCCAGGTGCCTGCCAGTACACACCACTGAGCCAAGACTAAATGGCCAAGAAGCGGGAGGGGGCGGAATCGGGTAGACAGAGGAGGGAGGGGCAAGTGGGAGAGGTGGGAGGGGGGAGAGGAGGAGGAGATAAGAGGGTGCGGAAGAGGAGGTGGGAAGGGCTGTCTGCTGAGCCCAGGGCCCTTGTCTAACTCGCAGTTGAAGGTGTCCACGGGGAGGTCCTGCTGCCTCTGACACAGTGTGACCTGTTTACCTCCCCTCTTCCCAACTCCTTCCCGCCACCTGCCCTTTGCTGGGCTGTTTTGGGGAATGCTGTCACCTCCCACAAGTCTTAGTCCCAGAGGCCCGTCAAGCCTCTTTCCTTCTGTTCAGCAACCGCTCTGTTCCTCCCTCACCTTCTCCAGCCCCCTGTGGCCCACCTAATCTCCTTAATCCATCCCTTGAGTGGTCAATCTGAGGGGTTATCCCTAGACAGCCTCCAGCAGTGTCTCTCTCCTGCTCTGAATCCTTCCTTGGCTCCCCGTCATCGTCCTGGTAAAGTCACCCATGCAGGCTGGCCAGTGTGGCTCTGCTTCCGTTCCATTCCAATTCCCGCTATTCCAGGCAGGCCTCCTCCAGGCCCACCAAAGAATTCACCGCTTCTCAAATGTGCCAAACTCCTGGGTGGGGGCTCCGTGCTTCGGTCTCCCCAGGCCCCACAGCCCCCCTTCCCGCATCCTTACTGTCACTCCTCACCGCAAGGTCATTTCTTCCTCCGCCACCCGCCCTGCCTGCAGACCAGATTCGCCCACGTTTCTACAGAGCCCAGCACCCGGCCTGGCACTGCCACGGGAAGAGCTTGTTCTCCCCAGCGAGGCCCTGCGGAGTCTGGCTTTTCTCCTGGAGGGTGGTTGGTGGATCTCGGGCAGAGGAGGCTGTGCTGTCAGGAAGAAGCCGAAATGGATGGGACAACATTGCTAGACAGGGAGGGAGGTGGAGCTGGCTCGTGGGGACGGTCCAGAGAGGGTCTGCCACTGGGCCAGGATCACATGGCAGTTGGGGACAAGGTCAGCATTTTGACCCAGATGTGTCTCACTCTCCGGCTTCATTCTTCAGCCATTCTGGGTGCAGTCTGGAGAGTTGGGGGGCATGCAGGTGTGAGTGGCTGGGTCTCTGGTACCCCTCAGAGGCCAGGCTCTCAGGACACTTGGGGTAGGAGGTGGTCCTCCCACTGCAGGGAAGGAGGGGCTGGAGCCTGCCAGTGTCCTGGTGGGAGCAGGCCTGTCTTTGATGCTCACCCTTGCAGACCCCTGCGGAGGGCCTGCGTCATTGCTGAGCCAGCAAACATATTTAGCTCCTTTCATGTCCGTAATAAATCAATTTCTCCAGGTCTTTCACACCTGCCACTCGACTTGGGCTGCCTGCCCCCATCTCCTGTCCCCCGGCAGCTCTGCGTGCCAGGCCTCAAGATGGAGGGGCTCCTCCTCCCCAGGTACCTGGCAGGGGCCCACTCTGCCTTCTCCAAGCCCCGCTGCCCTGGTCTATTCCAACCCACAGCCTTCTGTGCCCAGTTAGTCCTCCCTCAGGCTGGGATGTCTCCGTTCAGCAGCCACATTACTGGATGTCCCACTCAGAGCTTCATGCAGCCAGAGCTGCAGCCCCAGAGCTGCAAGGATCCTGCCCTGTGCACGCAGCTCAGTCCCGGCCGGCACCCAGCCTCCCTCAACCTTGCATTCTTTTGACCCACTGGGGCTTGTGTTTGGGGCCCAAGGGAGTTCCAGAAATACCTTGCCTTGACCTGCATCCTTGTCCTGTCTCCTACTGGCCCCACTGGCTGGAAGGCTCAGGCCTCCACTTGGCTTATCTTTCCTAAGCACACCTCTTCCAAGAAGTCTTCCCAGATCTCCCCCACGGCCCCACTGCTCACATGAATCTTTCCCCCTCCAATGGCCCCAACTCCATGTTTTTGTAGCTGCATGAATGCATGCCCACAGTCTGCCTTGTGACAATAATAGCAGCATGTAACATCCCAGGAGCTGCCCAATGCTGTTGTTAGCGTTTTACATATTTTTAATTATTTCCCTTTTATAGATGGCAAACCTGAGGCTCAGAGAGCTTAGGAAACCTGTTTAAGACACAGGGGAGAGGTGAGCCTTCACTGTGGCCCTCTGGGTGGCTCTTGCCGCTGCCACCCCCACCCCCGTGCCCTCTCACAGTAATGGCTTTCAGGGCACCTGCTCATCTTCCTCCCCTGCCATCCCTCCCAGGGCAGGAGCTGTGTTGCACTGGGGCCTGAGACCCTCAAGAGCCCCTTTTGCATGTGGAAGTCCCTGTTCAAAGTTTTCATCATGGAACTCACCTGGCCCAACCCCTCAGGGAGAAAAATCCCATCCAGAGAGGGCAAGCAACTCATTCGGGGCCCCACAGCCAGAAAGCAAGAGTACGAGAGTCTCCCAGTGCCAGGCCCGATGCCAGCCCCAGCAGGGGTGACTGTGCCCAGCACGGGTGGCAGGGAGGCCCATGCTTGTGTCCATGGGTGTCTACTGGGCTGCTCGAGCCCTTGGGCCCTGGTAGATCAGGTGCCTCCCCCTTTTGGATGTCCAGGCCAGGACTCTACTCTGGACAGAGGTCCCATCCCTGCAAGGGACAGCCGGTCAGTCCTGGGACCCAGTCTGGCTGCAGCGTTGAAACCTCTTATCCACGTGTGGTGGGAGCCCCCTGCTGACCAGAGCAAGGAGCGGCAGAATGGCAGGAAGGTGAGCAGAGATGCCCTGGAGAGACTCAGGGGGCCAGCGAATCAGAGCCCAGCTCTCCATGCTCCTGGCTTGTGATGTGGCCTCTCCAGGTACTCCTGCATCTCCTGGAGGCACCAACGTTCTCATAGCTCTCGAGGCCTCCAGACATTTGCACCTGCTGATGCTGAGACCCAGAGGGCCTTTTATCAGTTAACTTCAGGTGAACTAGCAGTTATTATGCATCTATTGTGTGCTGGGCACTGAGCAGGTGCATGGTCTGGCCCACAAGGAGCTCGCAGTTCTGTGTGGGGCAGACATGAAGTGAGCTCACTGCATTATCAGGTGTGTGTCCTGTTCCCGGCCTGGCTACCAACACTCGAGCACCCTCCTCAGAGAAGCCTCCCCGGATTGCCCTCTGCCCAGCCCAGCCCAGCCCTCCACTGCCTGCTCTGCCCCCTCTGGAAGAGCATGTGTTCAGGACTGCAGGGATGTGAGTCCTATGCAGGCAGGGATTCTGCCTTGTTGTACCAGTGTCTGGGACAGTGCCTGGCACACAGTAGGTGCTCCACAAACATTTGTGGGATGTACAAATAAAGGAAGGTTATTGAATTCAAGCTCCTTTATTACCCGCCAAGTGATCCTTGGAGCAGCAGTGCTTGCACTCCTCCAGCAACGGGGAATGTACTACTCACCTCCCATGGCAGCAGGCTCTTTTTCTCTTTCTTTTTCCTTCTCTTCTCTTCTTTTCTTTTCTTTTGAGTGTCACTCTGTTGCCCAGGCTGGAGTGCAGTGGCATGATCTCGGTTCACTGCAACTTCTGCCTCCCAGGTTCAAGCTATTTTCCTGCCTTGGCCTCCCAAGTAGCTGGGATTACAGGCGTGCACCACCACACCTGGCTAATTTTTTGTATTTTTAGACTGGGTCTCCCCAGGTTGGCTAGCCTGGTCTCGAACTCCTGACTTCAGGTGATCTGCCCCCCTCAGCCTCCTAAAGTGCTGGGATTACATGCGTGAGCCACCAAGCCCGGCTCTTTTTTTTTTTTTCTTTTGAGATGGAGTCTTTTTTTTTTTTTTTTTTTTTTTGAGACGGAGTCTCGCTCTGTCACCCAGGCTGGAGTGCAGTGGCCCGCTCTCTGCTCACTGCAAGCTCCGCCTCCCGGGTTCGCGCAATTCTCCTGCCTCAGCCTCCCGAGCAGCTGGGACTACAGGCGCCCGCCACCTCGCCCGGCTTATTTTTTTTTTTTTTGTATTTTTAGTAGAGACGGGGTTTCACCATGTTAGCCAGGATGGTCTTGATCTCCTGACCTCGTGATCCGCCCGTCTCGGCCTCCCAAAGTGCTGGGATTACAGGCTTGAGCCACCGCGCCCGGCCGAGATGGAGTCTTGCTCTGTCACCCAGGCTGGAGTACAGTGGCACCATCTGGGCTCAATGACACCTCCACCTCCTAGGTTCAAGCAATTCTCCTGCCTCAGCCTCCTGAGTAGCTGGGATTACAGGCACCCACCACCACAGCCTGCTAATTTTTGTATTTTTAGTAGAGACGGGGTTTCACCATGTTGGCCAGGCTGGTCTCAAGCTCCTGATCTCAAGTGATCCTCCCACCTCGGCCTTCCCGAGGTGTTGGGATAACAGGCGTGAGCCACCACGCCTAGCCGGCAGCGGCTCTTTCTATCTTTAGACAGCATTGCCTGCTGGAAAGTTCTTTTGCCTTTCCATGGGCTTGTCAGAACCAGCTTGCCTACCCCTGCTTTGTGGAAGCCCCATTGGCTCTCCAGCCCCTGGTGATGGCTCCTGTGCCAGTGTCCCGGGGATGGCGTCCTAGGGCCCTCTGAGTGACCAGCTTCCCTGCCTGGCCCTCCTTTCCTCCACTGGGACAGGGACGGAGGTGGAGGGCCCAGGTGGGGTCAAGGTGGCAGCCGCAGTCACAGAGAGGACAGAGCCCACTCACGAGTTGGATCATGAGTTTTATTCTCTCTTTGGAGTGACTCTCAGAACAGCCATTTACACCCAGAAAATCCATGATGCCATCCCCTCCATGATGGAGGAAGCTGAGGACCAGAGAGGGGAAGGGAGTCGACTAAGAGAGTAGCCAGTGTATCCCAGGGGCAGGACAGAATCTCTGACCCCTGACCCCTAGCCCAGTGCTCCTTCCACCACCCCGGCTGCTCCTTCATGGACCAATGAGGTGACAGCGCCAGGGCTTAGTTCCCAGGCTGACAAGAATCTGTGGATGTCCTCAAATGTCCCACAAGGTCTCCTCCTGCAGACGCCCAACCCAGACCTTGTCTGGTGCACTATCATTACCGGGTGCTTGTAGACCTCCAGAGACAGGAGTCTTACCACCTCGCAAGGCAGTTACTCCATCCTGACCCTGTGGAAGGTGTGCACCTGTGGGGGTGGGTGGGGACGAGGAGAGGCGCCTCGCGAGCTGCGGTTCCTTCTGGGGGAGCCACCTGCTTCCTCGCCTACTCAGGCTGGCAGTGGGGCAGAGGCGACCACATTTCCTGCTCCCCTGCCAAGGAATTTCCCTCTAGGGGCTCCCCTGGGCCTGTGTGAGGGGGTGAGAAGTGTTTCCTGTTAGTGGACTCCTCCTCCAGGCAGGCCTCCCTGGAGACAGAGCTGGCTGCTCAGGTACTGGATGTCAGCTCCACTCTGACGATACTGCTGCAGAGGGTCTCGAGATGCTGGGACCTGCCGGTCTGCCCCTTATCACCATGGAACTGCTGGTCAGTGGTCTCAAAGGAAAGCCATGGCCAAAACTCTGCCTCTCCAAGCATGAGTTAGTTCTGTGTTACTTGCAGGCTCAGCCACTGCCTCCAGGCAGCCCTTCTGGTAACCACAGTGCACAAAACTCTCTCTTCTTGGCTTCTCGGATATAGCACCCATCCTGCTTGAGTCCCATCTGTCTGGGATGTTCTCCGTCATTTTCTCGAGGGTCCCACTTGCTCCTCTCCTCAAAATGAACATCCTTGAAGGTGGAGTCTATACTGCTTTTCTCTCCCCAGCAACCTAGAATCCAGGGTCTGCCCCAGCTCCGTAAACAAGCGCTGCCATCTCCAGCTGAAAGCTGGGGCACGGGACTAGCAGGGGCCAAGAGATTTCTGGTCCAAACACTGCAGTGTTGCAAGAACTAGAGACTGGGCATGACTTGGCAGAGGGCACACAGCGAGTCAGAGGTGGAGCTGGGACTGAGCTCTTGGGGTCCGGGCTCCTAGGGCAGTGCTCCCGGAGTTCTGTCCTGCGGTCCTGTCCGTGGGTTTGAGCTGTGTGTGTGCTGAGCTCTGCTTAGGCAGAGAGGGTCAAGCCCAACCTGAGGGCAGGGGAGGGGCTGGCAGAGATACCCCTGAAAAGGAAGAGCCTTGCCAGGGAGAAGAAGCACTTAGGGACCCCACGGCTCCTCCTACGTTGAGGGCTGACAGCATCTGAGTGCAGAGAGCTCCTTCAGAGCCGAGGACACGGAAGTCCAGAGAGAAGAGAAGATCTAGCATTCTGGGGCTGTTTTCCTCTGGCTGCTCTCATCACCCCTTCCTGTAGTGCATATAGGGCAGGGGCTTGCAGCTGGGTGCCCAGGCCAGGGGGCCTCATTGCTGGACTCAGCCCGCTGCAGCTCCCACCCACCCTCCTGAGCTCTGCCTTCCCCACTAGAGTCAGCTCAAGGTAACGGGGGAGAGCAGTGATGTCTGTGGCCCAAAAGAGTGTGCTGGGGTGGGAGGTGGGCCTCCAGGCACTGCAGGCGATGGGACTCTCAGGGTGACCAGACCCCAGTGCCACCTCCAGGAATCTCACTGCTTGCTGGCAATCTTCTTCTTCCGAGTAGAGACCAGGTCGTAGAAGGGGACACGGGTGATGCTGGCTCTAGAATGAGAGTGGGAGGGAAGATTTTAGGGCTGGACTGGCCGTCAAGGGAGTCTGGTCTCTCAGGGCTTGTATCAGGGGCATGAGACTCCCAGGGAGGTGTCAGCCTGCTCTGCCGCAGGGGAAAAGCCAGATGGCCCCAACAAGGGCTGTGCCAGCCTTGCTAGCCTAGCTCAGTGTCCCATGGGCAGGGCCAGAGTGGGTGAGGCCTCTGATCAGGAGCTGAGAGCCTTGGGAATTCTATCCCCAAGTGTCTCTGGGCCCCTCTCCAGGCTCCCATTGTAGACCTTCGGAAGGTAATGGGAAGAGCTTGGGGTGGAGCTGGCAGACCTGCCTGTTGGACCCTGCTCTGTCCCTGGGTCTGTGGCCTGGGCGGGTCCCTCCCATCTCTGGGCCTCAGTTTCCTCATCTGTAAGATGGAAGTGAGAATGGGTCTGCCTGGCAGCCTCACAGGCTGTTCCACTACAAGGCCCAGGTGAAAAGACCCTGCAAGTCCGCAGGACACGGCCCCTGCCAAGCAACCACTTCTGCCTTCCTCTGGCCACCAGGCCTCACCCTTGCCAATGTCTTGGGCTGGCTCAGACTCAAGCCTTGAGCAGGTTTGCCATCTTGCCCTTTACCAGGTGCATCTTCCTCGTGTCTCTCCTGTTGGTGGCACCACAGAACCAGTCCCAACACTTTGGCTTTCCTCACCCAGCCACCCCTCCCTATTTATCAGTCTATGGCTCCCCAGTGCCCCAGGAGAAACCGAAGCCCTTCACCACGGTGGCTGTGGCTTTGCCATGCTCAGCAGTTTCAGCTCCCATACTGCCTAGCCTCATTTGGACTCCGGGATGCTGTGCAGGAGGGCTGCCTGCTGATTGCCCACACGGGTCCTTTTACCTGGAAGTTTATCTGGAAAGCCGGTCCCTCTACCTCCATGAGGTCCTTCCCAGGCCACTTTGGATAGTGAAGCCAACAAGAGCACTCATCATGTGCCAGGCAAGGGCGGGGCAAGAGTTTTATGTGCAACTCTGCTCTATTCTCCCACCAACCCCATGCAGTGGGTCTCTCCCTTCCCTGTGTCCTGGGGCCTGGCCTGGTCCCGGGAACACAGAAGGTGCCCATGGAATACGGGTGGAAGGGGTTTGCTGGCCAGAAACAGGAGGGAGAGACTGGAGTTAGCCCCCTTTACAGAAAAGGAAGCAAGACGCAGAAGCAGCAGGGCCTTCTGGAAGGCAATGGAAAGCCATCCCCAGACCAGGGCACCCCTTACCGGATGGCCTCGATCCACTGGTCACGCTCCTCGGCACTGGTGGCTGAGATCCGGTATGACTCGTGCTTGCCCTCCACTACCCTGCCGTCACCATCGGTCTTGCAGGCCTTGATTTTCTGGCCTCGGCAGCTGGGGTTGTAGAGCTCCAGGCAGAACTGTGGAGAGGTGGTCAGGCAGGGGTGGGAAGAGAGGGAGGCTGGGTGAGCTCTCCAGGAGGCTCAGACGCTGGTGTCCCTGATCAGTGTGACAGCCCTATGACAGGTGAAGGGGCAGGAGCTGCTCCTCCCACACTGAGCACTCTCTCTGTGCCAGGCTCCTGAATCTACCATCCTCCCTAACGTCTCTATGTGACATGTGGGCTCACTGAGGTTCTGAATGGAGTGGTGCTTATGCAGGGCCATCCAGCCAGTCGGGCTGTGTGGGACAACAGGGGACAACCACGTCCTTGGACCGACATTGATCTTTTCCCACTGTCCATGGGCCCAGGAGGGAGAGAAGGCAGCCCTGAGCCATAGGGAAGGTGTGAGGGACACAGCCTGGCTTCCTGGAGAGCCCAGCCTCAGGCCCTCTCCCCACATTCTGTTTAGGAAATTTCCCAGTGACTCCAGCCTCTGAGCTCCCCAGCCTGAACACCTACTGGCTTCTTGGGGTCATCCACCTTCTGCACGGAGAGGTTCTCAAGGGGTATGATTCCCCGTGGCTCCTTGTCCTACAGGGAAAGGGGAAGGAAGGTCAGGGTCAAGAAGTGGAACCCTGAGGCCCAAGGCAGGGTGTGAATGTGTGGGGTTCCCCAGACTCAAAGAGGAGCGTGCTCGTCTTCCGAGACTGTCCAGCCATGGGGAGATGGAAGTTGGAAGCAGCATGTGAAGAGCTCTGGCTGGAAGTTAGGAGGCCCAGCTTTAAGCCTGGGCTCTGCCTAGGACCTTGGCCCGTCCCTCCTCAGTGTACCCATTTTCCCCATCTGTAAAATGGGCGTGGAGGGGAACTGAGTGATCTCAAAGGATCCAAAGCTGTGTGAGTCGACTGCTTAGCGGGCGTTGGGAAGAGAGTTGTGCGGAGAGAGGCGGGGGCAGGGGAAGGCCCAGGGGACCCCTGCTCACAGCGGTGAACTCGAAGTAGTAGAGGCAGTTGTCAGTCAGGATGAACCAGCGCCGTTTCCACGTCTTCACGCGGCCCCCTGCGCAAGGCCAATGTAGCAAGCTGGTCAGTCCTCCTCCTGGGTCACTGACACCTCCCCCAGGGAAGGGCAGGGCCTCGGATGCTTTCCCCTGGATCCCCAGCTGAGTGCCCTAACCCTCATCCACCACACCTTCCCCCACATCTATCCCTTTCTCAGACAAGAACCTTAGTGGCTCCTGTCACCCCCAGGCTTCCCTGGAGCTGCTTGAGCTGGCGTGTGGGTGGCCTCCGTGATCGGGTCCTAGGAATGATCTTCCTGGCTACCATGTTCCACTGCTTCATTCCTTAGCTTGATCCCTGCCTGGCACTGTGCTAAGCATTTCATCCTTCATTTGCCAGGCACTGCTCTAGAGGTTTTAAAAAATATTACTTATTAATCCTCATAACCATGTATGAAGAGAGGACCATTGTTAACACCATTTTACAGACGAGGAAACAGTCATGGAGAGGTAAAATTGCCTGCCCACGGTTCAGCAGCAGAGCTGGGATTCGAACCCCAATGTTGTAGTACCAGAGCCCAACTCTTGGCCATTTTGCTGCACATTTAACCCTCCCAGAGATCATTCTTCCCATTTTACAGCTACAGAAACTGAGGCTGAAGAACCTGATCGTCAGCACTTGGGTGGAGGAGCTGGGATTGGGGCCCAGGGCTGTGTGACTCTGAGACCCCCCTCTCCCATCTGAGTTGGGATTTATGACCTAGAGCTTCTCAGGGGCAGACAGCACGTGGCTGGGGCAGGACAGAAGGCCAAGTGCTCTGGAGGAGGATGGACTGGGGTGTGGTGTGGAGAGTCAGAGGACTCGGGGGCTCCTGGGGGCACTGGGCAGGACTGGCACAGGGCTTGGTAGACCGGAGGTTCTGGAGGCTCAACGTTGCTGGAAGTGAGCCAGGTTGAGACCTCTGCTTCAACGTGAGGCATCTGTCCTCACCTGCCCTGGAGGTGCTGTCCCCGGCTGGGCTGTCTCTGTTGGAGAGGCTTCAGGAAGTGTGTGTGGGAGGCAGGGGCAGATGGCTGGGCACTGGGGTTCCCCTGCTGGACTGTGCAGCCACTGTTACTGCAGCACCCACCCCAGCTGCTCTCTGCAGGGTGCAGGTCCTCCCTGCCCCCAGTCAGCTTGAAGGGAGCCTCCCTCTAAGCCACATCCTGTCATCCTTCCTCCCCTCCTTAGGGACACCTAACCCTCTGCCCCCTCAAATCTGCCCCTGGCTGGCTGTGTGGCCTCAGGCAGATCCCTGACTTTACTGTTCGGCTGTAGGGGGGGGCCAGCACCTTGCCTGAGCTCAGTAGGTTCTGAACAAATGGTACTTCTTGCTATGACTTCTCTCCCCATTCCTCTGGGGAGAGAGAAACAGAACTGCAGCTGAAGACTTTGTCAGTGGATCTGTCTGCCTCTCGCCCGGCTTACAGCTCAGCCCCCTCCACTGGCTCCCTTCGTTCTCAGGACAGACGGATGGATGGGGCAGGCAGACGGCTGCACTGGGGGCCAGGAGACCTGGAGGCTGTCCAACTCCATCCCCCAGGATGCATGTGAGCCTCGTGTCAGTTGTGTGTCTGTGCGTGCATAAGTGTGCATGCAACGACGTGTGCCCGCGCGTGTATCAGTGTGCGTGTGACGATGTGTGCCCGCGCGTGCATGAGTGTGTGTGTGACAGTGTGTGCCCGTGCGTGCATGAGTGTGCGTGCGACGACGTGTGTCTGTTGGCCTCTCACCCAGCTTGAGCAGCCAGCCCTCCCGGTCTGGGTTGAAGAAGGTGTGAGTGAGGTCATTGCCGTCGTCCTCAGGGATGGAGAAGGGCTCACTCTTGATGCTGTCGAAGAGGTTCTGCCCCAAGAGAATGGAGAGAAAGACCTGGCTGTGAGTCCGCCCGAGTCCAAAGCCTAGGCCTGGCCTGGCCTGTGTGGCCTTGAGCAGGTCACTCACCTGCAGGCATACTCTTTCCTCACCGGTTAGTTTATCGTGGCCTCTGGGCTTTTCTTGGTGAGCCCCTCTCTGGTTCCCTTCATTCAGCCTGGGCCTGGCCTTGCCTCCCCGCCACCCCCGTCATGCTTCCCTCTGTGCTACTGCAGGGCAGGTGAGCAGGGCTCAGCCCCTCAAACACACACATATACAAGCATGCATGCTTACACACACACGTGCACACTCACACGCACATGCACATGCAGGCAAGTTCACACACAGGCATGCACACTTATATAAATGCATGCTCACACATACATGCACACTCACAAACATGCACACACATGCACGCTCACACACATGCACACTTGTATGCATGCACACACATGCACACACATGCATCCATGCTCACACACAAGTGCACACTCACATGCATGTATACTCACACACAAGTGCACACTCGCGCAATGCATGCTCACACATATACATGCATGCTTATGCGCACACACATGCACACACATACGTACACACTCACATACATGTACACACATGCACACTTACATACATGCACACTTATATACATGCACGCTCACACACACGCATGCTTGCGCACACATACATGCACTCTTATACATGCATGCACAATCACAATATCCATACACACATATATACATGCATGCTCACACGCACATATGCATGCTTACACACACAGACACAGACACACACAAACACACGTATTCTCTCTCTGTCTCTCTGTCTCTGGGGCACAGCAACCTTGGCAAAAGCCATGGGAGGAGGGTCCTCTCTTGCTTAGGTGTAGCAGCAGGGACATCCCTGAGTTGAGGGGCCACTGAGGAGCCACCAGGGAGGAGGATATAGGCCACTTCATGTTGAGAGGCCCAGTTGAGGGAGAGCCCAGGGTGGGATGCTGGCTGTGACTCTCAAAAACCCCTCTCCTAAGCAGACCTATTCTGGATGGGCCAGGGTAGGGTCTGGGGGAGTTCCCAGAAAGCAGACTGCAGTTCTCCATGGAAACCTTTCAGGCAGTAAGAGCTGGTGACATGAGCAGGAGCAGCCTTGTAGAGTAATGAGCTCTTTGTCACTGGAAGTAAGTAAGCCAGGTCTGCAAGTTCCCTGTGGGCAAGGTGTGGCTGCTGGCGCCAGATCACCCCGTGTGATTTGAATCTTCTGCCATGATATACTGCGCTTTATGAGCAACCTGCCTAGATTTCCAAGTGTTTGGAGAACCAGTCTAAACTGTCCATTTCTGCATATTAAAAGCAAGCGCAGTGTTGTCTCAGAGGATGAAATCATTTCCTTTCGCTGTGTTTGTGTGTGCTGCTGCTCAGATGTTTCTATTCAGATGCTTTCTTTGAGATTTTAAATGAAAATTCTCCCAAATATCATCTGATTCTCTCAAAGTTTTAGAAATGGGGCTTGCTGGTTCTTTAAGGTCTTTTCTGACCTCAGAGCTCAGGGGTCCAGAGTCAGGGCTGGGGCTGGGAGTGGCTTCCCTGGGCTCAGTCTGGCTGTGGGGCTACGGGGGTGGGGAAGAGCGGGCACAAGTTTCTCTCTGGGGATCCCCTACATGCATCCCCGGGAATTCCCAGGTGGCACTGGCTGGTTGAACAAGGGTCTGAAACAGGAAGGCCCCATCAACAAAGCTGTCAGCACAGACAGATATTTGCAAGCCCAAGGAGCTGTGCAGGGGTGTACACAGGGGGACCCAGCAGCTTCTGCGGTCACTGTATCAGCCTGTGTGTTCTGCCCCCGCAAAGAAAATGGCTGAGTTCACCCACATTTCCTGTCCCCTGTAAACACCAACCTCTCCTGCAAGAAAACGCCCTACACGCACTGCTGCCAAACCCCTGGGCCCAGCTGTCTTCTCCCGGCTGGGTGGATGTGCAGAAATGCAAGGGCCTCCTCCTTCCAGTGGCCCCGCTGACTCTGTGTCCTTCCACCCCCACCTCCCCAGTTTCCCTCTGGGGTGTCTCTGCTCCTCTGTGTTCTGTTCAGGTCACTTGGCAGTGTTGACACCCACAGGTCCCCAGCCCCAGGCTCCAGGAGGGGGTGAATGACTCACATCTGGCTGATTAGAGCATTTCATTCTGCTAGCCGCAGTTCAGGGAGTTCAGTTCAGGCCCAAGCCAGCCAATAAGCATTAATCCTGGGACTTTAGCTGAAACCACTGAGGAGGAGGACTGTGAGGGCACAGGAAGGCCGGGCCATCTCTGCCACTCCTGGGCAGAGCTGGTTTAAAAGAGAAATTAACACAGAGGAGGGTGTTGTTGAGAGATGGGGCAACTGGATCAGGCCCTGATGTCACTGGGCACCTGGATCTACCTGAGCCTGAAGCCAACTTTCTGAAGGCAGATCGATCTCTGATCTTTTCAGTGACATGAATTAAGATTCCCCTAGCTAGGAAGTAACTGGTAGCTGGAAAGCACAGCCAAGTCCTCCATCCCCGAGTCTTGCCTTATGGCCTCTGCAGAGGGATAGGCTCTGAAGTCAGTCATGGGTTCCAATCAGGACTCCAACTATGAGACCTCTGGCCAGCTACCTCTCATGGAGCTCAGTGTCCTCTGCTGTAAACTGGGGATGGGATGACTTAATACGAACATAAAGTACTTAGCACTGTGCCCAGTCCGCAGTCCATTCTGACCGAGGGGCCTGGGCAAGGACCCAGGAGGTTCAGGGCTGCCTATGGCAGAAGATGCCCGAAACTGGGAGACTGTTACCTTGCCTGGGCCTCAGTTTCTCCAACTTTGACATCGGAGAGTGGAGTTCTTTGTCCCCTCATCCCCCGTGCCTCCTCCACCATAGCTTCCCCTCCCACAGCCCTCAGGGTGGGTGGTTCCTCTCCTAGATTTTCTCAAGGCCTGCCAAGTGCCAGGCGCCTGACAGCTTCTCAGAAAACGATATGAAGCCAGCATCATCAGCCCACTTTGCAGATGAGGAAACTGAGGCTCACGTCCAAGGTCACACAGACATAAGGGAGAGCTGGGATTTGACCTCCCATCCCTGTGAGTCTGAACACTGTGCCTTTGCCCTGAGCTTCTTGGGAACTCTGCCCCCTGCCCCATCTGGATGGCCAGAGCAAGGTTGGTTCAACCCTCCTGTCCCCCGACTACCACTGTGCACCTCTCCACAGCCTTTCCCAGCTGTGCATCCTTGTGGTCTGTGTACCCTTGGGGTGACTTCTCTTTGGGTCGTATCTATGTAGACTTAATTTTGCAAATTGGGTCACTTAAAAGCATTATGTGTCCTCCTCACTTAATGGGCCCAAACTGGAGAATCCTTCTGCCAAGTGGTGACCTTGGACTGTCTGAAGGTGCTTAAAGCTGAATCCTTGCTTCACATATGGGGAAAATGAGGCCCAGACAGAAGGCAAGAGGATCCCCAAATCCACGCAGCTGCCTGTGTGGGAAGCTTCAGGATTGATTAGCCACTCCAACTACACCAGGCACTTGGCTGAATACCTTACTTACACTTCTGCACTAATCCTATGAACTGGGGCTCACAGAGGTCAAGCCACTTTCCCAAGGTCACACAACCAGAAAGTGGGGTAGCCGGGGCTGGAGGTGGTTCTGACTCCGGTGCTCTGTTCTTTCCTCTAGTCTGTGTCTGCCTCTCTGGGCTGCCAAAGAGGATAATAAGGGCTTCCTAGGCCTCCTGGGCAGATTTTGTAGCTAAATTGAGATAATAGACCCCAAAGCCTGGTGAGAAGAAACTTACAAGTTCCATACAAATGTGGTGCATTGTCATTAACAAAAGGCTCGAATTGGGAAAAACAGCTAAGGAGGGAGATGCTGAAGAGGGCTCACTGGGAGCTGGAGGCAATAATGTGGCACCTGGGAGAGCGGCAGGACCAGTGCTGGGAGGTAATTAACTCATTCCCTGCCAGACAAGGTGTGCCCGCATAGCACCATGAGGACCCCAGATGAAATGAGTCACCAATGCTCAAATGCCTTTTAAAATGTTTCAGGTATTTTACTAAGTGCTGGGGCTTTTTTCATTATTAATTATTTTTAATAGTGACATAAGCCACAGGCCCTACTTTAGCTGGGGAGCCATGCAGGGGGCAGGTATTATATACCTGGCACAGGCTCTGCCCGTAACATTTAAAACAGTTACTCCCCGTGGCAGGTATTATTATCCCCACTCTCCTGGCAGAGGGGATAGTGGCTTCGACTCCAGTGAGTCATTACCCAAGGTCACCTAGCAGGCAAATGGGGAAGACGGGCGTAGACCTGAGCTCCAACCAGCTTTCATGCTCTCATGCTGTGCAGTGGCTCCTCTCTGATGCCCTTTCTCCTCTTGGGACCAGGCAAGAGGTGGGTTAAGGGTGAGGCAGTTCTCAAACACCGAGGGGGCACCGGAATCATTCCAGATCCAGGATCCACCCCAGCCTTGGAGGCAAGAGGTATAGGTATACTCGGTGCCGAGCTAGGACGTGGTATTCGCGCCCGCTCTGCCCCTCCCCTGCCGGGCTCTGACCATGGAGGAGATTGAAGCTCATGGGACTCTGGAGCATCTCCAGTCCTTGAAGTGAACTTGTCCATTCATGTTTCCTAAGCCAGGCTCTGAATCTCTCCTTCCTGTTCTTACAAATTCCCCCTGACTCCCTGTGGCCCGGAGGAAACAGGCAAACTCCTGAGGCTGTCATTGGAAGCCCTGGACACTCTGGCCCCACCCTGTCACCCACTACTGTGCATATGTACCACACCTCGGCCACACTGGACACCTCTCCTTCCCCAACCAGGACACGGCTCCGTTCTGGCCACTTCTTCTTTATGAAATCTCGTTTCCCAGCTTCTCCTTTGGGAACACTCCCATGTAACCTTCAAGGCCCAGTTCAGAAGTCACCTCCTCTGTGGAGACTTCCAGGATGGCACCCTTCCCTGCCCCCAGAGCAATGACAGCCGCAGTGACAGCAGATCTGCGTCTCCAGAGCTCCCTCCCCACAGCCAGCACGGCATGAATCATGCAGCCTTGTAATTCACATGTGTACGGTCCTCCCACCAGACCCTGAACTTGGTCAGAGCAGCATATGTGGTTGATTCATCCCAGTGGCCCCCGTGCTGGGCACGGAGCCTGGCATGGTGTGGCAGGGGTGCAAGCTATTTGAGGAAGCAACTGGAGGTTTGGCGCCTGCTTGGCTCCCCAGCTCAAGTAGGGCCTTGTGGGAGACCTCAGTTTCCTCCTCTCTAAGGGACAGAGGGCTTAGAGCAGAGACTGAGGGTTTTCAGGCCTGACACACCGAGCGTCTAAGAATCTCTGTTCTAATAAATAGACCTGGGCTGTGTGAGGTACCCTTTTGGGAAGATGTGAACAATGGCTGCCCAGAGTCCCCCAAAGGCTTAAATTTGGGTGGACCTCCTGGGTGGTCTATCTCGGACATCCTTCTCAAAATGGGGGCCTCTCTTGGGCAGGTGGGTTTCAGCACCAACGTGCTTTGTGACGATGCCTCTCAAGACAGTGACAGCCTGGGTGGGTCACATCAGCAGAGTCCCCACTGGAGGCTGTCTATCTCAGAGGAGCCCCTCCCGGGCCATCCACTAAGGACAGGTCCCTCCTGGATTCCCCGGGCCGGGCTGGGTGGGCTGCGCCTCTCTCACCCGCAGCTGGTCCTCAGGCAGGTCACTACCATTGTTGATGCCGCGGTTCATGGACACAAAGCGCTCAAAAGGCGGCCTGTCCCGGACGTTGGGGTTGTGGAGGCTGGTGTTGAGCATGATGATGGAGAAGGACAGCACATAGCAGGTGTCTGCGGAGGGGACAGTGGTCACAGTTCTGGCCCTGGCCACTCTCCCTGCCTCTGCCCCAGCCCCTTCTAGGGCCCAGAATCTGCCATGGCAAGTCCCCGAAGGTCCACCTTGTCCCCCTGACTTAGGCTTTGAGGCCCAGCCTCCCCTCCCCTCCCACTCTTGCTGGTCCCCACCCCCTCTTAAACTATCCTCAGCCTCTCTTTCTGAGTCCCTTCCCACCTCCACACTCTGGCTCCTGCTGGACCCCCTGCCAGGCCTGCCCTTCCTTCCCTCCTCTCCACTTCAATCCTCCTTCTCGTTCAGCTCGGGGCTTCCTCCCCGCAGAGCCCTTCCAGCCCCCTTCCCACTCTATTCTCTGCCTCTCGTAACCCAGAGAACACTCATTGTTAGCAGCGCTGTTCAGGGCTGAGCCACTGCTGCTCTGTAATCTTGCTGGCTGGCGTTCCTCCTGAGCCCTAGTGCCTCTCCCATTATTCAGACTTTCAAGTGCACAGGAGGGAGGGCTGGGCTGATGGCTGGGGAGGGAGGTGATTGCTACTCTGGCGGGGCCTTTTGTCGAGTATTTGGGCCCTGGATCCAGAGCCAGGGAAGTTCAGCTGCGTCTCCAACTCTCTGGTTGATCTTGGGAAGTACTTGACCTGCCTGACCTTCAGCTTCCCCA
Organism: Chlorocebus sabaeus; assembly: GCF_047675955.1. Lineage (NCBI taxonomy): Eukaryota > Metazoa > Chordata > Mammalia > Primates > Cercopithecidae > Chlorocebus > Chlorocebus sabaeus. The sequence continues at coordinate 13,570,335 of NC_132922.1, forward strand.
TCCTTGACATTCAGAGGTTAATCTTTGAAGTAACTGCCTGTTCTGGAACATCAATGATTCTATCTCTGATGGCAGTGGCACCGAGCATTGTTGGTGCTTGCCCTGTGCTAAGCTCTCACATCCCCACGCCCAACCTATGAGGCAAGTCCTGTTGTCACTTGCACTCTACAGATGAGGAAACCGAGGTACAGGAGGTTAAGCTATATGCCCAACAAAATTAAGAAGTAATTGGACCGTGATTCAAATCTGGTGCTTTAAGATACCTTCTTTCCTACCCACAACTATTTATTGAGTACATACTCTGTGCTGTGGGCCTGGGAGTCATTGATGATGAGTCTGATAGGGTCCCTGCCCTTGCAGGATGTTTAGACTTGTGACAGATAATAAACAAGCAAACACTAAATTAAGATCTAACCACAAAGTAGAGCAAATGTGCTGGAGGGTTTGTCCATGGACACAGCCAGGAGGCGGCGTGCTCGCAGACAAGTCATTTCATCTCTCTGAAGCTATATTCCATATGTCACGGAGGGATGAGAAGACTACTGACCTCAAACGGTGGATGTATGGATTGAGTGACTTTGGCCGGGTGTGGTGGCTCACGCCTGTAATGCCAACACTTTGGGAGGCCCGGGTGGGCGGATCACCTGAGGTCAGGAGTTCGAGACCAGCCTGTCCAACATGGTGAAACCCCATCTCTACTAAAAATACAAAAAATTAGCCAGGCATGGTGGTGGGCAGCTGTAATCCCAGCTACTTGGGAGGCTGAGGCAGGAGAATTGCATGAACCTGGGAGGTGCAGGTTGCAGTGAGCTGAGATCATGCCATTGCACTCCAGCCTGGGTAAAAGAGAGAGATTCTGTCTCTCAAAATAAAATAAAATTAAATAAATAAAAAATAAAAAAATGATTGAGTGATTTTGCCTGTGTAAAGCACTCAGTGCATAGGGATTACTCAATACACAGGGTTGGTTATTGTTGTTATGATAACTAGATCCAGAGAAGAGGCCAGGACAAGTTGGCCTTGATGGTCCCTCGCCCACCCTGTCCTCTGGATGTCTTCACATGGGCATTGGGTCAGCCCTGGGAGAGATGGCTATGGAGGACTGACCTTTGTGGATCTCCTTCTATGCCCCTTTTTGCCCCTACACCCTGCCCAGGCCGTTTCATGCTTCTGGGCCTTTGTTCCTACTGAAACTCCTGCCAAAAAGGCCCTTTCTCCCCTTAACCTCCTGGAAAACTCCTATTCATCCTTCAAAACCCCATTCAGACCTCACTGTCTCTGAGAAGCCATCTTGGACATGCTGATTCCCCTACTCCTGCCCTCAGACAGGGGTGCTGCTGCCTTAGCCTTAGCATCCTGTGCTATCATCTCCTGCCTCCTCTCCTAAGAACTGTGTCTCAAGGCAGCTCTGTCAAACAAGCACCCAGCAGCAATGAAGTTGGTGCTCAGTGAGGGATCATGAAAGGGTCTGGGCTGCCAGGATCTGGGTACCTGGGGGAAGCTTGAGGGGGTCTGTGAAATCTATGCCTGGCAATGATGAAGGGGTCCCAGAGCCCTGGGTCCCACTCCCCTCCTGGCACCTGTGGACTGGAAGACGCCGGGGTTGCAGAGGCAGTATCGAGTGGCAAAGGCCTCCATCATCCGGTCTATCTTCTGGGCCTCGCCCGGCAGCCGGAAGCTCCATAGGAACTGCCTGGGGGAGAAACGGGGCCATGGGCAGTGGAGTGGGTGGGGGGCTCTCAGGGGACCCAGACAAGCTGCCCTGTTTCTCTCAGGTTTAGTCTCTGTATCCTGTAAATGGGGGAATCTGCAACTGTCATCTGGGCTCACAGGGAAGTGGGATTGGCACCAGGGAGTCCCAAGCATGCGGGCGGTAGCCAAGAAATGCCTTTTCTTGCAGAATACGGAACTAAGCACACGCCCCGCTCTGCACATCTGAATCCCAGCACTGACGGCAGCCCAGTCTGCCTCAGCTGGAAAGGCGGCCTTTGCGTGGCCTGGGGTCTGTGGTTCCCCACACCTGGCCTTTGGGCTCTGAGATCTGGCTGTGGGACACAGTTGAGGAGGGGTGAGGCTGGGGTTTCCCCTTGCTAGCGCTCCCTTTCTTGGAGCCTCGACTTCCCTCTAGCTCTGGAAGTTTGTGGTTTCCACAGCTTCAAGCTAAGTTCTCTGAGGGTGGGAACTGGGCCTGTATCTCTCACTTTCCTGGTGGGCTTCACACAGTCCTGGGCCCCTAGCAACGGCTCAGTAAATAAGTGAATGAATGAATGAATATGTGAATGAATGAATGAATGAAAGAATGAATATGGGAGACTCCCAAGTCACCCACCCCTCTCCCTTAAAGAGCTGGGAGTTAGAGAACACTGGATGGTGGTGGCTTCTTCCTTCTCTGTATTGTAAACTCCTACTCACCCTCCAAAGCCCAGATCAGATGCCCCTTCTCGGAATCTGAGTTTTTGAGCAGCATCAAGACTTACTAAGCGCTTACTGTGGACCAATTCTAAACCCTTGCTCATTTAGTCTTCACAACCCTATGAAGTTGGTACTATTATTATCCCCATTCTACGGATGAGGAAACTGAGGCACAGGGAGGTTTACTTTTTTTTTTTGTGAGACAGAGCCTCACTCTGTTGCCCAGGCTGGAGTGCAGTGGCATTATCTCGGCTCACTGCAACCTCCACCACCAGGGTTCAGGTGATTCTCCTGCCTCAGCCTCCCGAGTAGCTGGGATTACAGGCATCTCAGCCTCCCGAGCAGCTGGGATTACAGGTGCCTGCCACCATGCCTGGCTAATTTTTGTATTTTGTGCGTGTGTATGGCTTGCTCAGCATCACATGGGGGTGAGCAGCAGAGCTGGCATTTAAATTGTATAGTCTAGCTCAAGAGTTTGTGCTTCAAACTGATAATTGTACTGCCTCTGTAGTTGTAAAAATGAGTACCAACAACGGTGCCCTAATTAGAAGCTAATAAGTAATAATAAATGGAATACCTACCAAGCAGTCTTATAAAATAAGTAAAACATGCACTAATCCAAAAAGTAGGAGAATGACCATAATAAAGTAATAATGATTAGAATGATTAAATACGGGCGTGATAGAATTCTAACGTAGCAAGAAGGTAGTATTTGCAAGGAACGAGGCCCTTTCCCAGGCGGTCCACCTCAGCTCTGTGAGGCAGTACTATCATGAGGTCATTCTTCTTCCTCGCCTCCTCTTCTTTGCTCCCAACCCTTTGTGCTGTTAGCTGTGTGGATCGAGACATCCCCAGCCACTGGGGCTGTGCCACTCTTGAGGGCCAGGACCCTGCTCCAGGACTACTCACCTGAGGGCCTGGACGAGGTTGAGGTTGGCGAATTCATGGCAGTCCACGAAGGCCTGGAGGACCTGCAGGTTGACGGGGTCCCTGGGGAGGGGGTGGAAGGGAGGGTGAGACACACTCGGATACTGGCTGGCCCCCGCCTCCTGGAGGGGTTTGAAGTGGGGGAGGGAGAGGAGAGAGACATCTGTCCTTCTGGGGTCCAGCTGCCATCCATCTGGTGTGTTCACATCTGTCCCACCCATATCACACCCCGAGGGCACACCCTTGTCCTCCCACGCAGAAACACACACCTTCACTGTTCACCAGCGCTGGTCTGGCCCGGGAGGGGAGCCCTGGCTTTGCAGCGGCCTGCCCTCAGTCCAGGCCTTCCTCATTTCCTATAACTTCCCACCTGGCGACCTCGTGGAAGCCACTTGACCTTCCCAGTCCCAGCTTCCTCATCTGTACAAGGGAGAGAAGCTTACCTCCCCCATCTCCTCCCTCTCCCCAGCTCCTGAAGCAGGAAATTGCCCTTCTCCCCATCTGCATGCCCTGCTCACCCCAGGAGGGAGGGGTGTCCTTGGGAGCTGGGGAGAGGGCTGTTGACTCCCTGGTCCAGCTTCACCCCTATCCCCTTGCCCGCCCCTCAGACCAGTCCTTTGCCCAGAGCCCTCTCACAGATCCTCACCTCCTCATCCACTATATCCTCCCTCTCTCCTCCCATCCAGCCTAGATTCTTGAGCCTGCTTCTGACCCCAGGGCCTTTGCCCTTGCTGCTCCTGGACTGCTCCTCCCTCAGATGTCTGTACTGATTTGGTCAAATGTCACTTTCTCCATGAGACGCTTCCTGCCCACACTATTCTAAATCATGGCCCCCAACGTGTGGTCCCCAGAGTGTCTTCCTTCCTTCCTTCCCTCCCTCCCTCCCTCCCTCCCTCTCTCTCTCTCTCTCTCTCTCTCTCTCTCTCTTTTTCTTTTCCGAGATGGAGTCTCAGTCTCCATCTGTTGCCCAGGCTGGAGTGCAATGGCACGATCTTAGTTCACTGCAACCTCCGACTCCCAGGTTCAAGCGATTCCCCTACTTCAGCCTCCCGAGTAAATGAGACTACAGGCATGCGCCACCACATCTGGCTAATTTTTGTATTCTTAGTAGAGTCGGGGGTTTCACCATGTTGGCCAGGCTGGTCTCGAACTCCTGACCTCGTGATCCACCCGCCTCGGCCTCCCAAAGTGCTGGGATGACAGGTGTGAGCCACCATGCCTGGCCGGTCCCTGGCATTTCTGACTTCCTTTCCCTGCTTGATTTGTATTCCACAGAGCTTATCATTCTCTAACATATTTTGCATCTATTGAGACCTGTCTCTCCCATTAGTGTGGACCTCTGAGGACGAGAGTTTTGTCTGTCTTATTCACTGGTGTACACCCAGGGCTTAGGATGGTGCCTGGAACACAGTAGACCCTAAGCAACATTTATTTGTTGAATAAATTACTAAATGAATGAAGGCAGTCAGGCTTTGACTCAGAATCTGTAGGGGATGATCCCTGAGCCCCTCAAGCCCTAGGAGTAATGACTTTCCTAACATAATTCATCCTCTCACCTGCACATCCACACACCTGTACACACCTGCACACCTTCATTTCCTGCCTCCCTAAGGCTCCACTCCTTCTTACCTCTCCCCCAAGTAGGTACCAATGGCTGTCTTGTTGAGGCCCTCGCCTTTATACAGGAACCGTGCGATGTCCTGGATGTCGGGGGTCAGCAGCTTGTGCTCAATGAAATACTGGATACCCTGGAGGGGGTACAGAGAAGTTGCTGCACGGAAGCAGGCCTGGGAGGGGGAAGGGAGGAAGGAGCTCCCGTGGCCAGAGCCCTGGAGCCTGGCATTCTGGTGTTGGCACAGTCTGTTCTGGGAAGTTGTGATCTCCTCCTTCACAGGAGCTGCCTTTGTGAGGTGGTGAGTTCCCCATCACGGGAGGCATGCAAAGAAAGTCACCCTTCCTGCCATGAACCAGGTTCATGCCAGGTACTCCCCAGGGTCCCCTTCAGTCTGACATTCTTTGATTATATGCTTCAGTGATTCTAGGAATTTGTAATCCTGAGATTCAATGATTCAGCCATTTCTTTTGTTCCCCTAAAACTCGTATTATTTAAAAATAGCATTTCATTCTTCCACACAAGTAATCTATGTCTATTGTATAAAAGTTAGAAAAAACCAGCTCAATCCAAAGGGGAGGAAATTGCCCGGGTCTTACCGCTCGGAGGCAGACAGCTTCCATTGTGGTGACCTTCCTCCCCTTTCTGTATGAAAATGGGCTCAGACCATGCCTGTTGCATTTAAATCTGCTTTTCGGATTTGACAATATCACAAACATGTCTCCTCACCACCGAGGCACTCAGAGTTTGTCATCCTAGTTTTAGGAGTTGGAGGTTAGGGTCTCTGGCTCTCCATGAAGATTCCTCTGTGTTCCACTGCTGGAAGGTGGGCACGGGCCACGAGGGCCGAGTGACAGGCAGAGGATGCAGAGGACACCCTGGGTGCTGGGTGGGGTGAGAGTGTGAGCCTGCGGGGGTCTCTGTGGGTGGGAGCAGGAGTCCAAAGGTCTGTGGCCATGAGAGGTGAATGGTTATAACACTTTGGGCCTGTGATACGGACAGGGAGCCTTCTAAGCCAGAGCGAGAAATTTCCAGGGACCTCAGCTTGGCGCCGTCTGCTGGCTGCCCTGACCCCACCTCGGTGTATCTGCCTGTGGTTTCCTTCTGTCTCCGTCCTTTCAGAAAAGGAAGCCCAGCTGCCACCTGGCGGGGTGAGGGGTGGGGCTGGGGTTGCTCTGAGACCAGGGGCTTGGGAGTGGTGTGGGGGAGTGAGGTAACCCAGCCCTGAGCTGCTGCTCCTGCTAGCAGAGGGGTGGGTGGTGGGACCGCAGGACTGGCCTTCCCTGAGCCCAGGGCTGGACGTTGCTTCTAGAGCCTGAGCCCCAGATCCAAGGGCTCCGCTGTCCCAAGTCACATTCATGGAGAAGGAAATGGAGGCCCGGAGTGAGGAAGGGACTAGGCCAAGTGCACAGACATCATGGCCTTCTCCATGCTCCTGGCTCCTCCTGCTCCGGGGCGCTTATGCCTCAGAGTAGACAGGGCCCCCAGCCACAGCTGGCCATGGGGCACTGGACAAGATGCTCAGCTCTGCTGGGCCCAGCTTCCTCTGCTGGAAAGGGGTCTTGTCAGCTGAGGGGAGGGAGAGGACACCGGCCAGGTGCTCCCATGCAGTCCCCATACCCTGTGGCCCGGGCCCTCCACAGCCACCTACCTTTGCAGGGTCCATGTTGAACTTCTTGCGTCCAGTGCACAGCTCCTTCTCCTTCTGGGCCATCCGACTGTGGACATGAGGACGTCAGCTTAGGCTGCACCAGGACCCTGAATTACCCTCTCCACTCCCCAAGGACCCTTGCCTCAGCAGGAGCCTATACCCTCTAGGGACCTCCACGTGGGGCCCCCAGGTCCTGCCTGGGGACCATCTAGGGGGGAGAGAGAAGTGCAAGGCCTGGCTCCTCCCAGAACTCTGCAGCTGACTCCTCTGATGAGCCCAGCATGGGCATTTAGCAGCTCTCAGGACCCCGGAGCTGCCGCGGAGGAGGGGCCCTGTGCAAGAAACCCGGGGGGAGGAGGCAAGGGCTGAGCGCGCACGTGCCAGAGCCAGGCTCCTGGATGCGAATCTGAGATGGGCTGCTTTGGGCAAGTCACTTCCTCTCTCTGGGCCTCAGTTTCCTCATCTATAAAATGGAGGTGACACCACCTGCCTCCCAGCATTGTTGAGAGGTTAAAGCACCTAAAACAGTGAGGTGTAGTTGTATTTATTTGTTATTGTTGTGGCTGGAACAGGGGAGCTGGAGAAACGGCCACTTATGTGTGTGTGTGCATGCATGTGTGTGTGTGTCTGTGTGCATGTGTTGGTGGGGGAGGGGAGGAGGCTGGATAGGTGGAGACCTAAGGGGTGGCAGGCGCAGGAGGGGAAATTCCTAGGCCCTGGGACCCTAGGAGACCATGTAGCAACCAACCTTGTTGCACAAATGGGGAAACTGAGACCCAGAGAGGGACAGGATCTGTCCCAGGTCACAAAACAGTGAGAATTTTCCATAGAGGCGGTGGGAGTGGCCGGCTCCGGGTTAGTGGTGAGAGGGGTGGAGTGGGGCCAGGCTCCTGTCCTCGTGGGGCCCTGGGCTTCCTTGTCCTTGCCCTTGGGGCTGAGCTTCCCTTCTCCTCGCCCATCCCAGGATGGATGTGGCCAGTGATCATCCAGGGCTGGACCACAGTGGGTCAGGAGAGACTTTGGGTTGGGGGAGGGGAGGACGCAGTGTCTCTCAAGAGAGGGTCAGCCTGGAAGCAGGGACCAGGCCTGGGATGGGGCCTGGGTCACCGTGTTCTGGTCTCGTTGCTGCCTCCTTCTCCCGGGCCAATCCCTGATTTCACCAGGCCCAGAGGTCGGGAGTGGCCCCTGCTCATTCAAGGTGTATGACATCCTTGGGAAGCAACCCTGGCAGTTTCTGGGGGTCCCCACCCAGGCCCCTCACCTCTCCTCCGCGCTCTCGAAGCAGTCGATTTGGGCAAACACATCTGCGATCTCATCCTTCAGCTTCTGTGGGGTGGCAGGGGCAGGACAGGGAGAGTCAGGGGTGGAGGCCAGAATCCCGGGGGTTTAAGACCCCAGTGACCTCTCCTGCCCCTGGGCGTGACTCTCAAACCTGGCCCCTCTCCCTGACCTCTGTCCTGAGTCCCCAGTCTGAGTGGCCCTCCATGGACAGGTCCCCTCCCTCGATGTCTCATAATTTCAAAGTCCCATGCTAAACTATCACCTCTGTCTGCACCCATGCCTCCCCTTGCCTTGGGGAGGGGGAACCCCCAAGCCCCCACCCCTTGCCCATCCTATTTCCAACCTTCCCATCTCTCCCCTCTGCAGCCATGAAGTCTGCTCTCCAGCTGAGCCTACCCGACAAGCCAGCCTTCCCGCTGCCCACCTCCCCCCTGCCCACCTCCACCCTGCCCGCCTCCACCCTGCCTGCCTCCACCCTGCCTGCCTCCCCCGGCTGGTGTCTTTCTGGAGCCCTGCATGGAGCCGGCCCTTCCCCTGCTCAAATCCCTCCCATGGCTCCCTACTGCTTCTTCAGCTTCTGCCCCAGCTTCTCTCTGGCTTTCCTCCATTTACTCTGTTGCTCACGAAGTGCCTGCTACGTGCCTGCCAGGTACTATGGGGACACCACGCACAGGCAGCATAGGCCCTTTCTCCAGGGACTTTGCAATTCCCCTGGACTTTGCAGAAGAGGACACTGAGGCATAGAGAGATGACACGACATGCCCACCGTCTGACTCCAAACCTGTGCTTCTCCCAGCTCGACCCCAAGCTCATTTCATCTTGACCCTGCAGGAGGCACCCAGTGGCAGAGGGGACCCCCTAACACCTCCCCCTGTCAACCACCAGCACCCCCTGCAGGAGAGCAGCATGAGCCCCAGGCAGGCACTCCCAAGAGGCACCCAGCCCCTTTCTCCCCAGGATCTGTGGGGTGCTGGTGAGTGGCTGGTTCCAGGGGCTTGTCCTGAGACTCAAGGCCAGCATGGGACTTGGGAGCCTGTGTCTGAGCCCTGTCAACTCCTGTTCATGCCATCTTGGCAGAGCCACTGAATGGTTGCCCCACAAATACAATGGGGATTTACTTGCAAGTATTAACTGAGCACCTATTAATGCTGCGTCCTGCAGGCGGGGGATGCAGTGGTGGGCAAGACAGACCTGGGCTGTATGTTCATGGAGGGCATAGTCTGGTGGGGTTGGGATCATGGGTGGTCGTAGGGCAATGACCATGCAGAGCACCATCAGAGCAAGGTAGAGAAAGCCTGGCACATAGTAGGTGCTCAATAAAACACCAGCTGAGTGAATAATTTTGTGCCTTCATTCCTCACTGAAATCCTAAGTTTATGTGCATGGGAGTGGGGGTGGGTACAGCCGCTGCAGCCCAGGCAGATGAGACTGCGAGTGCAAAGGCCCAGGGGCAGGACTGAGCAAGGCACGTTCCAGGAACAGAACCCAGCCTGTCTCAGAATCTGCCAACCCAGATGAGCTGACGTCTGAGTCTGATTGGTGAAGTGGTAAGTGCAGGGCACATACTGGCAGTTATCATGACCAGGTGGTCTACACTCTGCAGGGGTGAGACCTGGCTAAAGCTTCACCACTGGGGTCAGAGCCTGTCCTGTGACGAAGCGAGTAAAGGCCGGGATGGGGCTGGGCACACAGTGGGTGCCTAATTGGATCGCTGCCTCCCTCCCCGGCTCTCCCGGTCCTCCCTGGGTCTCAGGGTGTCTGTCTGCAGTCTTGCTGTTCTCCATGCTCCTGGCGCTGGGAGCAAGGCTGATATGGGCCAGAGTTGGCCACACTGTCTGACCAGCAGGAGCTGGTGGGGTGTGTGCAAGCGTGCAGAAGTGTCTGCTTATGGGCGCATGCAGCGTGGCGTGTGTGGGCATGGACACGTGTGCAAGCGTGTGTGGACACGGGTGTGTGCTCACCTGGATGTCCTCCAGGAGCTGCTTCCGGTGCCACTTGATCCTCTGCAACTCTTCTGTCTCCCCGCTGCTCAGCTCCGCCGGCTCTACAGAGAGACAACCGGCCTTCTCCATCACTCGGCTCCAGCCACACCCACTTGCCCTCACTTCTGCAGGGCCTCCTTCCCTCCAGAAACCCAGGGTTTGCCCTCTTCACAGAGGCCCATCTCCTCCAGGAGGCCTCCCCTGACTGCCCTGTCTAAAGCAGCCCCTGCTTCCTCCCCTCCTGCCCTGCTTCCTGTTTCTCCCACCCCCTGGATAGACACCCCCTGAAAGGATCTTGTTTCCTTTTATCTTTTCTGTCCCTCCTGTTAAGACTCTTGGCTCCATGAGAGTTCAGCTGTTCTATTCTTTTGCTCACTGCTGTGTCCCCAGCACCCAGAAAGAGTCTGACCTGTCGTAAGCACTCAGTTAAACACTTGCTGAAGGCATGCATTCCTTCCCTGGAACTTGAATCCCCTCCTCCACTAACTCACGGGCTCATTATTTATTCACTTATTTATTTGAACAACCAGGAAGTGGCATACCATTTTCCTCACATCCCATTGGCCAGAATGTAGTCATGTGGCCACACCTAGCTGCAAGGGAGGCTGGGAAATGAGCTTGTATCAGGATGGTCCTGATGTCCTTACTATGTAAAATGGGGAGGCTGGATTTGGGGGATATTTTGTAGTCCCTGCCCCCAGATACTGAGGCTCAGAGAGGTGAGGTGACTCAACCAAGGTCCCACAGGGAAGTGGTCACTGAGCCAGGATGGGACCTTGAATTGGGCTGACTCCAAAGCCTGTGCTCTTTCATCTCCACTTGGAAATGAATAAATTAAATAAGATTTGTATGTGCTGGCATTCTATGCAAGGTGCTATGATGATGCCCACAACTAGATCAGCTGTCCTATCTTCATGCTTCATGGTGGCTTCAGTTTCATCCACAACACTCTCCTCTGAGTAATATGGCCTCCCTATTACTCAGAGAGAGAGTCCTCATCCTGGGCCTGGGGCCTCCACAACCTCTCCAGCCTTGGCAGCGAGACTTATTCCCTGCCATTCCCAACAAGAGCCTGCCAGTCCAGCCTGCCAGCTCCTCTCTGTTGCAGAGCCATCCAGGACTCGGTCCCACTTCCCTGTGTTTGCCCAGGCAGCTTCTCTACTCTGGGATGCCTTCTCCTGTCTGCCTGCCCAAATCCTCACTGACCTTCAAGTTCCAGTGTCGGGAAGTGCCTGGCTGCATTTCTTAAAGGTTTTACAAGGATAGACATCATTTCCCCCAAAAGAATGCAGAAGGAATGTTGAATGCTCCCTTTCCCTACTTCTCCCTCTCATGACTAAGCAGGCATCGTGGATGTTGAGATTAAAGCCCCATGTGGAGATGGCAGGACACCAGGCTAGATGGAGCCCAGGTCCCCAGGCAGTGGTGTGGAGAAGACTCATCATATTCACCTGGACCACCTATCCATTTGGACTTTTCAATGAGAGAGAAATCAGTTTTGAGAATGTTTCGGTCACTGTTATTCTGAGTCTCTTTAAGCAGCTAAACCTGAGATATACCTAATACAGCATCTTCATCTGTGGAATATGAATCATAACCCTTGCCTCAGAGGGCAGCTGTCAGGAAGGAAAGAGCTAAACTTTGTCAAACACCCAGCAAGAATCCAACATATGCTGAGTCCAACATGCGTACAATGGGTGCTGTCTGCATCCACCCTCTCTTCAGGACCAAGGCACCATCCCCCCAGCTGCTGGGAGGAAAGCCTGCTGATGGCTCCCAGCTGACTCCCTCCCCAGACACTAGCCTCAGTCAAAGGGAGGTGCCTCACCCAGGAGTCCCCCCGACCAAGGGCAGGCCCTGCAATAAAAAGCCAAGACCGCTTGCCTGGTTTCAGGACCTGCCCCAGTTTTCAGATCCAGAACCTTGGGACTGAAGGAGAGGCTGGGTCCCAAAGGAAGAGTCCTGCAACGCTGTGGCAAGTATATGTGGCAATGACTCCCTGGTTCTTCCCTAAAAACACCTGTGGCCATTAACTCCAGTAACTGTATGTGGGGGAAAGGGGAATATCCAAACATTCTGAGGATTGTTGGACACAGGGTCCAAGTTGACATCAGCGCTCAAGACTGAAGTGTCTTCAAAGCCACATTTGAGTGGGGGTGCATAGAGACTAGGTGATAAATGAAGTCTTGGCCAGGTCCAGCTCACTGGGGGTCTGCTTGATTCATGGCCGCTTTCCTGGTCTACAGATGTAGAATTGGAATGAACATCCTTGGTTCTTGACCCCATATGGGTACCTTGGCCCACAGGGTCAGAATCATTGTAGTGGGAATAGCTATTGGAAAATTCATGAAGCTGACCCATTGTCCCCACAGCGAAGAGAGTAAATAAAAAGCTATATCCTGAGGGAAATGTCAGATGTGGGTGCCACTCTTGAGACCTAATGGATGCAGGAGCAATGGCCCTCGTCACATTCCCAAGCACTTCCCCAGTTGGGAGGATGGCCTGCTTCTTCCAGCTGCTTCCTTTTAGCAGAGAATTATATACTATGCAGAAAACAGTTCCTGGAATGGCACCGGGTCCTGGTAGAGATAGAGTGCCAGCTCGCAGAACATCATGTAACTAAGTAGCCCAGATGGCTCCATCTGACCCACTAAGTCAGAAGGTCAAGTGAGCCCAATAGTAACCCTTTGTGAGCGGTACATGCAGGAGCAGATGTGGGCAGAGACAGAGGGCTCCAGTAGGCTCCAGGGATAGGTGGCCCAGACCCTCGTGACACCTGCTGCTGGTGCACCAGGGCCTATCCCTCTGCTTACACCATGACCCACATGGGTGGGTCTCTTACGACTTTCTGACAATGGAGGAGAATGCCAAGGTTGGCTGCAGAATGAGTTGGCTCAGAGTTTGGGCACAAGTGAAAACCGGGTAGCTACTGAACTACAGCCCTGCTCAAAGGTGTCCTGGAAAGATGGTGGTGAGGGCAAGTCCTCCCAGGGGGCAGGGCTTCAGGCAGGGCACCTGGCCATCCACTTCCTGTGGAAAGAGAAATGGCTTCTTGAAGTCAGAATATCCATGCATCATGGGCAGTGGTGAATGGCTTGACTGCTTTGTCGGAGGCCAGAAAGAAGGAAGATGGGAAGATCAGAAACACAGAAGTCAGGAGAAGAGGCAGGTGGATGACCCCATGGGAGCGGAATGTCCACTCTGCCAGCAACAGGGACGCATGCTGAGCCCATCGTTTCTCCAGAAGACCAGGGAGCAAATTGATTCCATGAAACCCCTTCTATTCTGCAAAAGTGAACCATCCATCTTGCCTGGAGTCAACACGTGTTGGAAATGTGTTTGCCTTTCCTGCCCACAGGGCCTCAGCCAGCACCACCATCCAGAGGCTTAGGGTGTTTGACCCGCCAACACAGCACACCGCGTAACATCACAGAAGACCAAGGGATGCTCTCGACATCGAAGGTGGTCTGAAGTGAGCACGTGGCCATGAGATCCACCGGTCCTCTCTAGCATTTCACTGGAAGGTGCTGGCCTGATGGAGTGGAGGGATGGGGCAGCCTTGAGAAGGTGCAGCTGAGGTGTCAGCCTGGAGGTGACATCCTGCTTGGATGGGGCACCATACGCCCTAAATCTACCACCGCTGTGTGGTGCTCTGTCTCCAGCAGGCGGTCCACAAGGGTCCAGGAACTGAGGGGTGGGAGTGGGAGTGGCCCCACCTGCCATTCTCCTAGTGACCCACTCTGGAGTTTCCTTTTTTATTTATTTATTTATTTATTTATTTATTTATTTATTTATTTATTTAGAGACAGTCTTGCTCTGTCACCCAGGCTGGAGTACAGTGACATGACCTTGGCTCACTGCAACCTCTGCTTCCCGGGCTCAAGGGACTTTCCTGCCCCAGCCTCCTCAGTAGCTGGGATTACAGGCATATACCACCACACCCAGCTAATTTTTTTTTTTTTTTTTTTTTTTTTTTTTTTTTTTTTTAGACGGAGCCCTCGCTCTGTCACCAGGCTGGAGTGCAGTGGCACGACCTTGGCTCACTACAGCCTCCGCCTCCTGGGCTCAAGGGACTCTCCTGTCTCAGCCTCCCGAGCAGCTGGGACCACAGACACGAGCCACCACATCCAGCCAATCTCCGTATTTTTAGTAGAGATGGGGTTTCACCATGTTGGCCAGGATAGTCTCGATCTCTTGATCTCACAATCTGCCCACCTCGGCCTCCCAAAGTGCTGAGATTACAGTCAAGAGTCACTGTGCCCGGCCAATTTTTGTATTTTTAATAGAGACAGGGGGTTTCACTATGTTGGCCAGGCTGGTCTCGAACTCCTGACCTCAGGTGATCCACCTGCCTCGGCCTCCCAAAGTGCTGGGATTACAGGTGTGAGCCACGATGCCCGGCCCACTCTGGAGTTTCTTTCCTCTGCAGGTCTAGAGTCCTGTTTCCAGGAGGGAGTTGGAGGGGGGAGGACACTTTATACCAGGGGACAAAGCAAGACTCTTGTGACACTTTAAGCTCACAAACACCTACTCCATGCCAGTCTCTGTATAAGTGCTGTCATTTAATCTTGAAGTAGGTATTTTCCAGTTTGAAACACTGAAGCTTAGGAAGGTAAGGCATGGGAAGTGGCAGTGCTGGAATCCGCACCCTGTTTTGCTGACCCCCACGCCTCTGCCCCGGGAGAGATGGATTCTGAAACTGTTTGGGACATGCAGGGATGGAAGGTGTAAGGGGCCACCTGTGTGGAGACACAGAGCAGGGACAGCTGGGGAGGCAGTGCCGGAAGCTGGCTCTGGAACTCTTCCGGCAGGAGCTGGCGGGGAGGCCGTCAGTCTCATCCACAGAGAAAAACCAGTCACCTCGGGTTGCCTTGGAGGTGAACAATCCGACTGTGCTTTGTTTTGTTTGTTGGCTTTATACAGTTTTCCTGTTGGCCTGGGGTTGTGTTTCTGCCCAGGGCGCACCTGCTGGAGGAGGCCGAGCGGATTCCAGACTGGCTGCTTGTCTGAGAGAAGCCAGCGTGGGCTCCAGCATTCCTTCGGATGCTCCATGGTGCGGACGGCCAGAGGTGAGTCATGGGGTTCCTGAAGCTCCTCCAAGGCCGACCTTCCTGCTCCCTACGGGGTTTCACCAGCTCCTGGCTCCCACCTGCCCTCAGGGTCCAGGGAATCATTCACACATCCTGTGTTCCAGCCCCTCCTCTGAGCTTCAGATCCGACTATCCCCATATGTATTGGTCACCACCGCTCCTGTCATTGTGCCCCAGATTGAACTTCTAGAATGCTCCTTCCTCCCCGTCCTCTTCCTGAATTCCTGAGCCCTGGAAATGGTCCACATTTCCCCAGGAGGCACCCTGACACCCACCTGGCTTTCACCCCTTGGGTCTCCTCCGTCACCAAGTCCTGCCTAATTCTTTCCCCTTCCACGGTCCCACTGTCATCCCGGCAACTATCACTTTGCTTGAGGGGACTTCAGGGCATTCGGATGCCTCCCTGCCTCTTCTACCCATTCTGGTCCAGTTTCCCATGGCATCCCATTGTCCTGGGGACAAAGACTGCAAATCTCACCAGTCCTCCTGGTGTGTCCCCTCCACGCTCCTCTCACACTGCGCGCCTCTCCTGCCCCAGCTCTGTGCTCAGCCTCCCTGGCTGCCCTTTATTCGCTCCCCTGAGCTCTAGCCTTCCGAAAGCCTTTGCGCCGCCATTCCTTGCACCCAGAATGCCCTTCCTTCTAACTCTCTGCCAGCAGACCCTCCTTATCTCCTCCTCCAGATCCCCTTTCAGGGGTCCTCCTGGGTTCCACCGAGGAGCCATCCCTGCCCCCACCCCTTCCCATTCCCCACAGCGTTTCTAGGATCTGCATGGCTCAATAACCAAGTCACGCCCTTGGTCAAGGAAGGCATGGTGGCTGAGCACCTGTGGTGTGCCAGGCCCTGTGTGTTCCGGGCTCTTCCCATCCACTCTCTCATTGAATCCCACAATCACTCCGAAAGGAAAGGTATTTCTAAGCTCATCTTACAGGCGAGGCCCCTGAGACTCAGAGAGGTGAAGTGTCCCGCCAAAGGTGACACAGCTGGAGTGTGGCAGAGCTGGGATTCACATCTGGGCCCATCTGGGGCTCGGAGGCTACAGCTCTGATGTTGATTTTCCAAAGCCTGATCTCTTCATAGGTATCATCAAACACCTGTCGGACGCTAAATCTGGGTTTCTGACAGGGTTACATGTTTGAGAATAAAGGCAAGATGCAGAATGATGCCTGCCGTTGCCCCCGCCTAACCCCTGCAAAGCCAACACTGTAGAGCTGGGGAAACTGAGGCACGGTTCCCAGGGGAGTGGGATTGCATGGGAATAGTGAGCAGGTTGCTTGTGTTTTTACCACACACAGCTCCTTTCATACTCCCTTGTGGTTGACAAGTGTGTTCGCGAATCCTCAGTCCCCTGTCCCCTTCTGACGGGGGTCCTGTCCCCAACAGGTGGCAACTGGTCAAAGCATCTGCATCCACAGGAGGGTGGTGATGGCCCCGGGCTTGCTGTATCTTACATGGTGCACATGGAGCCCACTGACCCTTCCTCTATTTGTTAAAAAGAGGAGATTCCTCCCCATTTCAGAGTTTCAGGCACTGGTGTAGGCTCATGGGATATGGTTTTTGTTGTTGTTGTTGTTTGTTTGTTTTTTTGAGATGGTCTCTCTGTCTGTTACCCAGGCTGAATTGCAGTGGCGTGATCTCGGCTCACTGCAACCTCCGCCTCCCAGGTTCAAGTGATTCTCTTGCGTCAGCCTCCCGAGGAGTAGCTGGAATTACAGGCACCTGCCACCACGCCCAGCTAAAATTTTTTTTGTATTTTTAGTAGAGACGGGGTTTCACTATGTTGGCCAGGTTAATCTCGAACTCCTGACCTCTGGTGATCCTCCTGCCTTGGCCTCCCAAAGTGCTGGGATTATAGGTGTGAGCCACCATGCCTGGCCGGGAGATGTATTTTTAATACTAATAATAATGCACACAAATAATAAAATTACCACCACCACCACAGACCCTGTTTCCTTCTCACTTATCTCTGTGCTTCTCACAGCCTCACAAGGTGTGACATGAACCCCCACCCCAAACCCACAGGCTGGTGTTGCCCTTGTGCCCAGGCTGGTGAATGTGCCCGTCTCCCCGGCTCCTCCCCACTTCCTCTTTGTCCTTCCTCTTTCCCATCGTATTTTTAGAAATCTTTGAGCTTGCAGCCCTGCTTCCAGAACAGCTGGCCTCACTTCCCCTTTCCAGGGCAGGAGGAGGACCCATCTCAGGGCCCTAAATAAAGAGGCCCCTCAAAGTCTCAGTAGGAGGGACCTTGGGGCAGAGGGGGTGTGGGTGGAGCTGCTCCCCTCCCCAGCCCCACAAGCCCCACAGGCTCTGCGGAGTGTGGCTTCCTCTCCGCGGGCCGAGCTGGCTCTATTTTTAACTGCACCTGCCTGTCTTATCTGCACCAGCGCAGTGCTCATCTTTGGCCACACTGGGGCTTTGCTGTCTGGTGCTCTCATCTTCCCGGCAGGCCTTGGGGGAGGGTGCCTTACCTGCTTCCGGACACAGGCCCACCTCAGGAGAGGAGGGGAGGCAGCCTTGGGGAACCCTGACTCACCAGCCTGTCCATAATAAAGGTGGGAAAACTGAGGCCCACAGAAGGAAGAGACCATGACCACTGGCAGGGTGGTGCAGAGCTGAAACCTGAGCGAGGTCTGGCTAACTCCCAATCCCCGCTTCCCCAGGCCAGGCCAGGACGATGGCACCCACGTAGACATGACAAATCGGAACTCACAGAGGGGAAGTCACTGGGCCACGGAGAAGCCTGAATTAAGACCCAGTCTGGGCAACGGGGAAATGACCTTTCCTCCCTCCCCCTGGCCTCCTCCTCCAGGAGGTCTTCCCAGATCTCCTCTGCCCCAGTGGGAAAAGTTGCTTCCTCCCATCTCTAAGCCCGTGTCCATTTGCACGGCTGGGTCAGGGTCCTGCAGGATCCGACTCCTGCCTCTCCACCCCGCCCCCAACGTTCCAGACCAACACCGGTGCCCCAAGGTTAGGCCCATGGCTGGGTCACTGCTGTCCCCAGCACTCCTTAGCACACTGGAAGGTCGTTTGTAGAGTGAATGAATGAAAAGACCAACTACTCAATGGAGAACCAATTGACCCCATTAATCCATCGCTGCATTGACCCCATTTAATTCATTTCCTCCCTAGTACCAGCTGAAGCAAAGCAGATTCTCCCCTCCCATGCCCTCTCCACAGCCCCGGCCAACCTGGGGCTTTCTCCCTCAGGTTCTCAGCCCTGCTCTGCTGCTGACTGGCCGTGTGACCTCAGGCAAGTCAGTCCTCGCCTCTAGTTCACCTCTGGGAGCCTCAGTTTCCTTATCTGCAATATGGGGACAGCCATCCCTGTAACCTTAGTATGTTAGGACCCCAAAGGACAAAGTGCCCTGCTGGACACACAGGCGGAGGTCTTGCATCTCAGTGGGTGCCTTCCCCGCCTCATCCCTACCCTCTTGTCTGCTGAGAGGCCTGAGCCAGGTGCTGCCCCTCGCTGGGTCTCCCTGTGCCGACCAGGTGCCCCCCAGCTGTGCTCACTGAGCTGTGATCTTGGGAACCTCCAAAGCCCACAGGAGAGGCAGGGGTCAGAGAGTGAGCCCTGGACAGGGAGTCAGGGCACAGGGTTTGGTCCTGCCCCCGCCTTAGAGAGGCTGTTTTCCTCCCTTGGCCTCTTTTCTCCCTTCTGCCACTGGGGGGCTGTTGAAATGGATCAGTGGTTCTCTAACTGTGTTCCCTGGGGCCTGAGGCTTCCATCTGGGGGTGGGGCGGGGGGGAAGGGGGATGCCCAGTGGGCGGGGCCAGGCTGCTCTATGTTAGGTGCATTTGAAGCCAGGGTGCTCCTGGACAAGGCTGAGGTCATCTGGACCTGGGGAGCAGACAGCTCCCACCAGCCTTCAGGTTCTGGAATTCCAGCAGCCGTGTTCACCAGAACCGTTGCAGCTCTGGAGAACGCTGACATCCAGGGTACAGAAACTTGGCCCCTCTTCTGGGCCTTCGATTTACCTCCCCAAACACAATCCTGATGTTCTTTTCCTCACCATCTTTGCAGCCTCCTTTCTCCTCTTTCTCCCCAGACACATTGTCCTAGTAGCTGGGGAGGGTTTCAATCAGAGCCTCCGTTGCTCACTCCCGGCCCTC
Organism: Chlorocebus sabaeus; assembly: GCF_047675955.1. NCBI lineage: Eukaryota > Metazoa > Chordata > Mammalia > Primates > Cercopithecidae > Chlorocebus > Chlorocebus sabaeus. The sequence goes on from NC_132922.1 coordinate 13,589,403, forward strand.
CCCTGGCTCTAGGCTGCATCCTCAGCCTCCCCAAAGATCACCCCAGCCTCCGGCCAGAAAGGGACCTCAAGTCCCTTGTATCACCCAGACAAGTGTTGCCGTCACCAACATCACGTCATCATCTTAATCACAAGTCACTTTTCTCAGTTCACCTCTGAGCCTTTGGACTGGCCGTTCCTTCTGGCTGAAATGTTTGTTCCTTAGAAGGACCCTTAGCTGATACCGTCCTCAGGTCCCTCATTAGACAGCATCTCCTCTTGGGGCCTTTTCCACCATGGACCCCCCTCTTCCTTATCCTGCTTTACTGTTCTTCATCCTACCTGCCACCAACTGACGTACGGCATCACATTAGAGTCACTGCCTGTTTCTCCCTCTAGAGGACAAGCCCGTGAAGGGGGGAACAGCGTCTGCTTTGCTCAGTGCTGTGTGCCCAGCCCCCAGAACACAACTGGACACCTAGGCTGAGCCCACAAATGTTTGCTTCGCACAGCTGCATTTTCCGTCTGTGCTGTATTCCCTTATCTAGGACCCTGTGAGGCAGGGGCTGCCGTCCCATTCTAAAAGAGAGCACCCTGAGGCCCAGAGAGGTGGACTGCAGTTGCTTACCTGGGTGGCACAGGTCCATTCCGACACCCCTGGGGAAAAGATGACCCGTGTTCCTGTCGCTTGTCAACCCAGCTGCTGCTCGGGCTGACCCGGCGAGGATGCGTCACCTTGACTGTAACGGGCCCCTTCCTGCTTGCCCCGCCCAGCGCTGTGTGGGGAGGAAGTCAGTCCTGGCCCACTGGGGTCTCGTGTGCAGGCTTTTGACACAACAGCACTTCCTAAAAACTGGCAGAGTTTTGAGCAGCAGGGACCTTTGCCAGGGAGGGACAGAGGTGGAAACAAACAAACAAACAGATGAAGTGAGGGGAGGGCCACATAAAAAAGAGAAAGACAGTGAGACAGAAAGAAACACACGGACGCATATGTACACACACACGTACACACGCACAGACACCGAGGGTGATGTTCACTGAGGATGAACATTTTCCAGGGAACCATGGGCATTTACCTGGCAACCTCCTTACATGAATGCCATAGGAGCACCCAACTTGGACAGTCCTAGCAGGGCCCCCTCTGTTCCACCCCACAAGCTCTCTTCCAACTCCCACTTAAGAAAAGACAAATGAATTCAGTGCTAGGAAGGACTTTCCTTCCCTTCAAAGAAATATCTGGCTTTTTCTTGTCTAGTGAACAATCGGGTAATATGTTCCATTTTTCCTTCTCCCCCAGGCTGCTGGGAAACTCATCGTTAAATCCAAAGCTCATCGACGGCTTTTCTATGATGTCGTGTGAACTTTGGGGACTGACTCAGCTGTTTGACTCTCAGCTAGGGCTACTCAGCCTCACTTTGCTCATCTGTGAAAGGGGAATAACACTAACTCAGGGATATGGAAACGATGGAGTGAGAGGATGTGTTGGAGATTCTTGGGACATAGTAGGTGCTCAATAAACACTTTCTCCTTTGATTCTAATTTTCTTCTTTGGTTAAAATGTATCATGTTATTGCTTGTGTCTTTTCTGGCAGGTTGGTTCAAATCCTTTCTGGAAAAAGCTGTGCTGTAAAGAAACAGGTATAAATTAAATGCGAATTCCCTATAACTTCAGGACACATGCAGATTTGTTCATCTGCTTCCCTGTTACTCTCCAGGTCCCATGAGGGCAAGGTTACCTTTTGTGCCCTGGTGTGTGGTAAAATGCTGGGGACATAGAGGGTATGCAAGCGTGGAATGAATGAATGAAAGAATGAATGAATGAATGAATGGAACATGGTGGAGATCACAGTGAACGTGAAAGCCAGCTACAAGTTCACCTCCTTTTCACTATGCCGCCACTCCTGCCGTCAAGGGGCGAAGTCTATTTCTCCTTCCTTGGAAGCTGAGCTGGCCTTGGGCGTGTCTTTGACCAAAAGCACGTGGCGGAAATGATGTTCCGTGATGTTCGAGGCTGAGCTTTGAAAGGCCTTGCAGCTCCTGCTCTTGCTCTCAGTCCCCTGCCCGGCTGCCATGAGAACAAGCCTGGGCTAGCTTGTTGGAAGACCACAAGGAGATAGGCTGGGCTGTCCTGACTGTCCCCTGGTTGCTGCCTCATCAGTGAGGCCAGGGGACACCAGAAGAAGAACGATTAAGTGGAGTCCCACCCAAACTGCTGACCCGTTGCACTGTGGGAAATAATACGTTTTTGTGGTTTAAGCCACCAACTTTTGAGACGCTTTGTTAAGCAGCCAAAGCTTACTGATACAGAAGAAATCCAACGCTATCATTTCCTTGGAGAGAAAACTGAGGCTTAATTCTGGGAAACACTTGACCAAGTCAGAACTTGAGTGAGTGCCAATTCAGGCCCAGAAGCCAGGCCCACTAAGTCCCTGTCTAGTGTGCTCAGGATTTTTGAACCCCACACCCACGCTGCTTCTCCCCTGCCCTGCCCCCACCTGGGTTCTTGTATAACTCATGGTTATTTTCTGAAAAACTTGTTACAATTATTTCCATGGTAAACTAGATTTTTCTCAACTGCTTTGGGCCTGAGGAACCACAAACCATGACCCTGGCCATTTTAAAACTAGAAATTTGGGCCGGGTGTGGTGGCTCACGTCTGTAATCCCAGCACTTTGGGAGGCTGAGGCGGGTAGATCACGAGGTCAGGAGATCGAGACCATCCTGGCCAACATGGTGAAACCCCGTCTCTACTAAAAATACAAAAATTAGCTGGGCATGGTGGCGGGTGCCTGTAATCCCAGCTATTCAGGAGGCTGAAGGGAGAGAATTGCTTGAACCAGGGAGTCGGAGGTTGGAGTGAGTCGAGATCGTGCCACTGCACTCCAGCCTGGCAACAGAGTGAGACTCTGTCTCAAAAAACAAAACAAAACAAACAAAACAAACAAACAAAAAACCCCTAGAAATATGGAGAAAGGTATAATTCCCTATGCAGAAAGACTTTACACTGCAGGCCGGAGACTGCTATCTTTAAAAAGTCATGCTTGCAAAGTTGACCCTTGGCTGGCACCTGGGAGCTTGGATTTGGGGAGGGCTCCCACCACCCTAACTGATGAGAGTGGCTTACTGAGCCTACCCCATTTGCCTAGCATCCCTGGTAGCATCCCATCTCACAGGTGTTTTCATGACTTGTTGCTGGAGCAATTGAGCGTGTCCCGTGTGACTCCGTTGGGAGAGGACTCTTGGAAGCTGCACCTGGTTTCCACTGGACTTTGCCACTGCGCCTTTGCTGATTTGACTTTGAGTCCTTTCGCTGCCATAGATCATAGCTGTTAAGTATGACCATGCGCTGAGTCCTGGGAGTCCACCTAGTAAACCACCGAACCTGGGATGGCCTTGGGGAACGCTGACCTGTCTGACCCAGTAAATGTGCCTTGCCCCGGGCCACGGTTTGGCATCCGGCACTTCCCTTTTGTCTGATGGATGGTCACGGTCGTGTGGTTCAGTTATTGTTACTGTCTTATTCTCTAATATATACCTCAAATACCACCTCCTCTGTGAAGCCTGTTGCGATAACACCTCCCCTCCCTCTCTCCCACAACCCTGGTCGTGTTTAACAGCTTATATGCAGTCAGCCTGGGAGGGAGAGACTTTTCACTGTGGGCAGCAAAAAGTTTGGCAGAACTGACTTCATCATTTTCGCTGTCACTCCCTGTCTAGGTTTGGCTGCAAGATTAGCTGGGAACCAATAGCACAGGCAATGGGAGAGAAGGAAGCTGGACCCAGGGGAGTCACAGAGAACTGGATTCGAATCCTGACTCAGCTCTTGTGAGCTGTGTGATCTTCTTCCTTCCCCTCTGAGCCTCATTTTTAATAATTTTAAATCATCTACAAAATGAAGACAGTTCAGGTTAGGTTTGCCTACATGAAACAGAAAACCCACATAATAATAATGGTTTAAAGAAACTAGAGGTTTATTAATCTCTTACAAGAAAGAAGCCTGAAGTGGACAACACAGGGCTGCCCCGGTAGCAGCCTGGGCATGGATCCAGGATCCTTCTAACTTTCTGCTGCTGTCCTCAAGTTCTCCTCATGGTCCAAAGTGGCTGCTTGATCTCCAGCTATCATGCCTACATTCCAGGTAGGAGGAAGGATGAAAATGGGAAGGAATCCCCTTAAAACTCTTTCTGGCCTGAGATTAGTCCTTCTGCAGTACATCGGGCTTTGGTTCCCACCTGTGTATCTGGGACAACAAATGAGATTCTCCAAACATGGGATCTGTGAGGTCCTAAAATAACCACCACTGCTGTTTCTGGAGTGCCTGCTATGGAGTGCCAGACACTGTGCTAAGTACTTGTCATCTCATTTAACCTTTTCCACCATCCAACAAATAACATTATTACAATCCCTCTTTTATAGATGAGGGAACTGAGTTCAGAGAGGTTAAGTCAGTTGCCCAAGGTCACACAGTCAGGAGGAGGCAAAGTTCAGATTCAAGCCCTGAACTGTCTGACTTCAGATCCCCACACTCAGCTTGTACAAGCATCACTTTAAACATTTCAGAAGTTCACCGGCCTGCCCTCCTCCCTCCCTGCTCTTCCCTCAGGGAGAGATAGGAAGGGCCTAGCACCTTAATCAAATCATAGCAAAACCATCTGGGTAACACTTTCTGTTTGTCCAAAAGCTCAGAATTCCTCACGTGATGCCAATGGCCCAAGGGCAAGAGAGATGGAAGAAGCTTAGAGGAGGTCTAATTCCATGGCCTCATCTTACAGATGGGAAACTGAGACTGGGAGAGGGAAGGGACTTAATAGAGTGAGTTAGAAGCAGAATCTGCCCTTGAGCCCATTTTGGCTGCACAGTCAGAGTGCCCATCCATCCATCCATCCATCCATCCATCCATCCATCCATCCATTCATCCATCCGTCCATTCATTCATTTATTTATTCCTTTGATGTTTATTGAAGGCCTGCTGTGAGCCACGCACTGTTCCTGGCATTGGCACAGACAAATGTCCTGCCCTCATGGGGCACATGGTTGAGTCACTAGGCCAGGTGGGAGGTGGCAGGTGGTGGGCAAGGTGTGTGTTGGGAGAGTGAACCCTCTCTGTGATCTTTCCCCTTCCCCATTTTCTCTGATTTCTGATTTTTTTCTCAAGGACTCAGAACTGGAGGCAGCATCCTGGAGGCTCGCAGAGTGGAGCATCCCAGCATCTTGAGGCTGCTGAAGGTCTGCCTGTGAGCCCAAGCTGTGGGTAGGGTTTCCAGAGCACAGATCAGATGTGCCTGATTTCCACCAGCCCTGTCACTCGCCATCCAGTGACCAAGAGCATGGGCAAATGGGAGAGAAGGAAGCTGGATCCAGGAGGGAGGGCCTGAGACCCAGTAAACCATAGGCAGGGATGGCGGTCAAGGGCAGTGGGGCACATGCTGATGTTCAAGTTCTGGGACTTGCCCCTAACACAGAAGCTCCTCCTAGCACCACTGATAACCAGAGAATTTGGGGAAGAGCCAAATGCTCACTGGAAAGCGAATGGTTAATAAATTGTACCGTGTCTGGATGATGGGTCACTGTGAGTCATGAAAGAGAGGAATGACGACGTAGGATTCAAGCATCTACTTCCAGTTGTATGTAACAGTAACGCAGACCGGCTTAAATGGGTATTTAGCAGCTCAATCCCTGAACAGTCTGGAACAGGGTTGGCCTTGGGGGTACAGACACCAGAGACTTTTTTTTTTTTTTGATGGAATCTCACTCTGTTGCCCAGGTGGGAGTGCAGTGGTGCAGTCTCGGCTCACTGCAACCTCTGCCTCCCAGGTTCAAGCCATTCTCCTGCCTCAGCCTCCCAAGTAGCTGGGATTACAGGTGCCTGCAACCACGCCTGGCTAATTTTTTTTTTGTATTTTTAGTAGAGACGGGCTTTCACCATATTGGCCAGGCTGGTCTCAAACTCCTGACCTCGTGATCTGCCCTCCTTGGCCTCCCAAAGTGCTGGGATTACAGGCATGAGCCATTGCATCTGGCCTACCAGAGACTCTTAAGTGTCCTTGTTAGTTTTCTCCTTCCCTCTCTGTCTCTCAGTTCCAGGCTCACATCAAATCATCCTTGATTTCAGAGCGCCTACCAAAAAGAAATTTCCCAGGGAAAGGCTGTGACTGGCTAGACCTGGGTCATGTGCCCCACCCCGGAACAATCTTTGCAACAGCGCGGGAGAAACACCATGGTGGGTCAGGCCTGGGTTATGTGCCCAGCCATGTAGCCAGAAGGGAGGTGAAAGCGGATGGACAGACCCACCAGAGCCACAAGGTAAGGCGTATTTCTCTAAAAAAAGGAAAGCTAGTCAGATTAAAAAAACAAAAACAAAAACAAAAAACAGACATTCATTCTTGCTATGTATTTATTTATTGAGACAGAGTCGCTCTCTGTCTCCCAGGCTGGAGTGCAGTGGCGCGATCTCAGCTCACTGCAACCTCTGATTCCCAGGCTCAGGTGATTCTCATGCCTCAGCTTCCCGAGTAGCTGGGACTACAAGCACGCACCACCATGCTTGGATAATTTTTTGTATTTTTTTTGGTAGAGACAGGATTTCACCATGTTGGCTGGGCTGGTCTCGAACTCCTGGCCTCAAGTAATCAGTCCACTTCAGCCTGAGGATAACATGGAAAGTTATCTTCAACATGGAACTGCGAATTTGTGTGTTTCCGTGGAGCATGGGGATCAGGAGCCCAGACTTGGCAGCCAGACGGTCCGGGCTCAAATCCTAGCCCTGCCACTTTCTTACCATGGTCTTAGATGATTGACTTCACCTCCTTGAGCCTCAGTTTCTTCATCTGTAAAATAGGCATAATAATGGTGCTTGCCTCACATCATTGGTGACCGGTTCGCTGTCAAGCCATGTCAAGCGTGTTGGAGTGGCGCTTGGTATGTAGTCGGTTTTTGATCAATGTTAGTGGTTGGAGAGGCCTAGAGCAGGGGTCGCCAGCTGGAATGCCCTGAAGGGCCAGACAATAAGCGAATGAGGGGAGTGGGCCCACTTATGCACACAGCGGGGAATGGTGGGGACTGTAGCAAAATGGAGTGGCTTGTCCCATATGAAGTGGGCAGCTGGTCCTGGCCCTCGCTGACTGCCACCATGAAGGGACAAGAGTACAGGATGGCTGGTTTCTCTGTTTTCCAAGGATAGCTGCATTCATCTGCTTTTGTGTGAGATTAATCATCAAGTAGTTTGACAAAGTAGCAAAATGCTGAGCTGGAGAACATGGTGGAGGCTAATGCCATGGGCTGGATGTGGTTCATGGCTCGCCCACTCACTGCCTTCCAGGTAAGCAGATGATGGAAGATGTTATCTGGAAAGGATGATCACCAATGTGGTGACAGTCACTGTCCCTGTGTTGTAGGTTTTACAGTGATTCGAATCTTCTTGGTATTTAGACGTTCATCACCACCACCAACAAAAGAGAGGGTAGGAGCTGTGGGGAAAGGGGTTGGGAGGAGCGTGGGGAGAGAAGGTGGAGAGGGTGGTGGCCACATTCAGGGTGCTTGAGGGAGCCCAGAACATCAGTCTCCACCTGTTAACAGGCACCAGCCTTAATGCCTAGCAGAGGCTGAGCAGGGTGGGCACCAAAGCCGCCTTCTCTGTTTCTCTGTAATGGTGTCCCATGTAGGTGACCTCCCTCTTGCCTGAGAACCCCTGGACTTGGGTTCAAATCCCAACATTACCGGTGTGGGATTTGCGACTTTACCTCTGCGTCTGTGTCCCTGTCTGTAAAGGGAAGGTAGTCATGCCTCCTTTCCTGTGTAGACGAAGGGACTGCAAAAACAAGCCAGGCAGAACATAGCCCAGCCTTGAGCAACAGGTGTGCCCCACACGCGGATGTCTGAGCACCAGGTCCTGCCGTCTGGAGATGGTGTGCGTTCCGGATCTGTGGGTACTTCAACCCAGGCGTGGGACTCAAATGCCAGGATTTCAAATGAAGGGACAATTTTAGGTGACAACCACCATCTCACACCTCGTCGATGGCTACGAGTTCTGAGCATAGACTCTGAGCCAGGCTGACAGCTGAGTGCTGGGGACAGAAAGTTAAACAGCCGGCACCCATGCTCTGCAATAAGCCCAGGGCACAGAGGGGCTCTTAACCCATTCAGTGAGCATGAATGCCCATCCGGAGTCTTGGCTGTTTGGTCTGAGGATTGAAATCAGTAGTTTGACACTATCGAAGGTCAAACAGGACTCTTTGAGGGAGAAGGTGAGGAGAGGGTGCCCCTGGCTATAGGAACAGCCAAGTGCAAGGGCTAGGCGGCTTGAGAGGGAAGGGGGAGGCACTTGGCGCGAGCCTGGTCTAGTTCTGTTTTGGGTCTCTCCCTCTCCCCCACGCCCCTGGGCCTCTACCCTCGACTCAGCTGCTCCCTGACTCCCACTTCCCCTTTCCAACCAGGCGGCTGTAGTTTTGGGACTGAGCCCTTTTCTGCTAGGGACAGGAAGACACACCTCCAGGTCCAGTGCATGCGTGTGTATCATATGCATGAAGAGGGGTCCTGGGTTCTGCCCCTCGCCAAAGTCACTGCAGTAGGGGCCTGGAGGAAGCCCAAGGTCTCCTGCGGGCCCAGGAGGTGTGTCATGGGGTGGGATGGATGGAGGTTCCGAACAAACCAGGGGCAGCCTCTCCCTGTGTCGCTCCTCCCTGAGGTCACAGACGGCTGCTGCAGTCTCAGGTGTCACATCCTGACTTGACCATGGCTCACCCTGGCTGTGCTCAGCCCCTGTGGCCAGGGCGGGTCCATGCTCACATCTGGATGCAAGGGATCCTGGGAATATAGCCCCTGGCATTGGCAGCATCGACGTGGGAGGTGGGGAGGAGAGGGCTGCTGGAATGAAGGGACCAGCCTGTGAGATCCTGGAGGGGCCACCATGGGGATAAGGGGGAGCAGCAGAGGGATGGGAAGGAACCCAGGTGTGGCCAGAGGCTCCCAGATGAGGGCCTTCCAGGAAGTGACTGGCTGTATCCCTGACTGCTGAGAGGTCGAGGTCTCCAATATCCATGGGGTCAGCAGCAAGGGGCTGGCGGTGAGCAGTGGGGAGGAAAGTGGGGGAGGAAGTGGAAGGTGTGAGGTAGGGCAGGGAGAGGGCTCTGAGGTGGGATCCGCTGCAGCCTGAGGGGGTGGGTTGAAGAGGGTGTTTTCAAGGAGGAAGAAACTTGACTAGAGTCAAGCTGCGAGAGGCCCACGGCGTTTCTGAGTAGAGAGGAGGAGGAGGAGAGCAGGGCAGGGGAGGGGACGGCAGGCTGAGAGGAAAGTCTGGAGGACCCCCCTCCCAGCGGGGAGGGTAAGGCTGGAACCGGCAATCCTGCAATCCTGTTCCCCATTTGACAGACCAGGAAACTGAGGTTCAGGGAGTCCTTGCTGACAGGCCAGGGCTCCAGGCCAGAGTTTGGCTGTGACTTCTGAGTGGTCATGGTTCAGACTGACTCATCTTTCTGGGATGTGAGTTCTAGCTCTCTCAGAGTCCACTCCTTCAGTGTTTGTGGGGAGTCCTTTAAAAGATTGAAACCAGTAGTTAAACCCATGTCCACTTCAGTCTACCATGGAGCCTCATTTTTTTGCCCAAAAGTGTAATTGTAGAGCTCCAACCAAATGTATTTACACATGATCTCCGGTCATGCATGCTTGCTGGGTCCCTCTGTCCCCTTTTCTGCATTGCATTCTTGTCTCTTTGGCTTCTACGTCCACATTCACGGGCCCTGGCTTGTGGGGGAGGCCAGGGCTAATCGCTGGACACCCTCCAGAACCAACCCCACCCCAGGGCAGCGCTGGGGCTCCCCGGGTCCTCCTGCTTTGAAAATCGAGTGCCCAAAACCACTTCTGTGGGCTCTGAGGGCAGGGCTAGGTGATTTTGTGTTTTGTGTTTCTTTGAGACAAGGTCTAGCTCCCAGGCTGGAGTGCAGTGGAGCAAACACAGCTCACTGCAGCCTTGACCTCCCAGGTTCAAGTGATCCTCCCACCTCAGCCTTCCAAGTAGCAGGACTACAGTCACACGCCACCATGCCCGGTCACACACCACCATGCCCGGTCACACGCCACCATACCCGGTCACATGCCACTATGCCTGACCAATTTTTTTTTTTGTGGAGACAGGGGGCTTGCCATGTTGTCCAGGCTGGTCTCTAAACCCTGGGCTCAAGGGATCCTCCTGCTTTGGTCTCCGAAAGTGCTGGCATTATAGGCGTGAGCCACTGTGCCGGGGCCAGGGCTGGGTGTTTTAAAAGACACTCAGGACTGGGTGTGGTGGCTGACGCCTGTAATCCCAGCATTTCAGGAGGCCAAGGTGGGCAGATTGCCTGTGGTCAGGAGATCGAGACCAACCTGGCCAATATGGTGAAACCCATCTCTACTAAAAATACAAACAAATTAGCTGTGCGTGGTGGTGCGTGACTGTAATCACGCACTCGTGAGGCCGAGACGGGGAATCACTTGAACGTGGGAGGCCGAGGTTCGGGGAATCACTTGAACCTGGGAGGCAGAGATCTCAGTGAGCTGAGATTTCACCACTGCACTCCAGCCTCAGCAACAGAATGAAAACAAAAACAAAAACAAAAAACAAGATACTCAGGATTTTGCCTTCTAGAGTGTAAAGCCAGACAGGGGCACCTCAGAATTGGTTGCTTTGCACATGAAAGTCATTTGCTCTCTCTAGGAATTAGCTAACCCTAGGAGAGGTGCTAATTCTTAGTCACGAGGTCCCAGATGCCGGAGCATCAAGAATATAGAAAGTAAGAAAATACAGTCAATATATTACATCTAGTTAGTACACTGGGCCGCTTTGGCTTCCTGCTGCATCTCCAGCACTTAGAACAACCTTGCACACAATAGGTGGTCAATACATGCTTCTTGAAGGAATAAGGCTGGGGTTGTGTTTGTGAAGGGCTGATGTGTGTCACATGAGGTGCCCCTGTCTGCCTTTACACTCTAGAAGGCAAAACCCTGAGTATCTTTTTTTTTTTTTTTCGTTCTGTCACCAAGTGGTGAAGTCTTGGTTCAATGCAACGTCCACCTCCCAGGTTCAAGTGATTCCCTTGCCTTGGCCTCCCAGGTAGCTGGGATTACAGGCACGTGCCACCATGCACGGCTAATTTTTTTTTTGTATTTTTAGTAAAGGTAGGGTTTCACCATGTTGGCCAGGCTGGTCTCGAACTCCTGACCTCAAGCAATCTGTCCGCCTTGGCCTCCCAAAGTGCTGGGAGGAATGGATTCTCTCTGGTGTCAGCCAGCAGCTCCTTGGATTCCGATGAGTCACCCTGGCTGTGAACCTCAGTGCTTCCACCCATGAGCTGCAGCAGCGTCAGTCAGGCTCAGCATCCCCATCTGTAAAATGGGGACACCGTGGAATGTCTCAGCAGCTTAGGAAGATCAGAGAGAGCAAGGTCAGAAGACAGGGGCTTGCTGTGTTTTCTTGAGATTTAGGAAAGATGATCTTAGGGAGGGAAACTCAAACCTGGATACACACCAGCCTCACCTGGGGCATCTGTTAAGCTACAGACTCCCAAGTTCTGAGTCTGTCTCTCCAATGGAGGGACCTGGAATCATTATTTCAAACATGCTCTCAGATGCCTGTGACCCCAGTAAGTGCCATGCTGTCTTCCAGGTGCTGTAAAGATATCAGGACATGCTCTGGGCTTTGGCCTTCAGTGAAGTTCTTTTAAGTAACACAGAAACCACTTCTTTGCTTGCTATTGAAGGCATGATGTCACCCAGTGCCTCTTACACCAGAGCACGTAAGAGCTTTCGTCTGGCACAGTGTTAAGAAAACCTATTTCACTAAGAAACTGACATGCTTCTCCTTTTCCAGTAAGGAGAACTGAGTAATGTATCCTGTTTCCCTTTTTGCCCCAGCTGCCAGGAAGCTCAGGCAAATCCAAATCTTATCAGCAACAACTCATCATTTGGCATATTTCCCTCTGCTTTTCTCCTTGATCTTGATCTTCCGCTTTCGTATTCCTAGCTTTTTGTGTATGTGGGAGATGGAGATTCTCAATATAAAAGGAAAGGAGGAGGGAAGGAAGAAAGGCAGAATAAAGATCTCCATCATGGAAGACCACGCTTAAAATTTTGGCCACCAGCCCTCTGTGTGCCCTCGGGTCACTCACTCTCACTCTCTGATTCCCTCTACCCTTCTCACCCCCACCAGTCTCCCCTGCAGCCTCCCCTTTCTCTGTCTTCCCTGAAATGTTTATTCCCTTATTCATTCAACACATATTTATGGAGTACCTATCTGTTCTGCTCCATAACAAACAACTTCGAAACGTCTTAGTGGATTTAAACAGCATTGATTTTGCTCACGAATCTGCAGTCTAGGCAGGTCCCCCTGGGAGAGCCGGTCTCTGCTCTTCTTGAGGTCAGCTGGGGTGTTAATATCTGAAGGCTCCAATATGCGTCATTTCTTGGTGTTGGGGGAACACTATTTTCAAAATCTTCCCATCTAACTATTTTGAAATATACAGAAATCGCCCGCTATAGACTTCCTGCTGTGTTATAGAACAATAGAGATGATTCCTCCTATCTGGCTGTCATTTTGTACTTGTTACCCAATCTCTCCCTCCCCTCTGCTGCCTGATCCCCTTTCTATCCTCTGGTGACCACCATTCTACTCTCTGCCTCTGTGAGATCGACTTTTTAGCTCCTACATGTGAGAGACAATATGCAGTATTTGTCTTCCTGCGCCTGACTTAATTCACTAACATAATGTCCTCCAGACTCATCCGTGTTGTCACAAATGATGATATTTCATTATTGTTTATGGCTGAATAATATTCCACTGTGTATATATACCACATTTTCTTTATCCATTCATCCACTGATAGACACTTAGGTTGCTCCCGTATCTTGGCTATTGTGAATAATGACACAATAAACATGGGAGTACAGACATCTCTTCATTTTCTTTCCTCTGGACATATGCCCAAGAGTGGGATTGCAGGATCACGTGGTAGCGCTAGTTGTAGTTGTTTGAGGAACCTCCGGGCTGTTTTCCATAACAGCTGTACTGATTTACATCCCCACCAACAGTGGCCGAGTTCCCCTTTCTCTGCATTCTTGCCAACATTTGCCATGTTCTGTCTTTTTGATTATAGCAATTTTCACTGGGGTGAGATAATATCTTACTGTGGTTTTATTGCATTTCCCTGATGGTTGGCAATGTTGAGCATTTGTTTTTCACATATCTGTGGGCTATCTGTATGTCTTCTTTTGAGAAATGTCTATCCAAGTCTTTTGCTCATTTAAAAACTGTATTTTTTTTTTTCCTGTTGAGTTGTTGGAGCTCCTTCTGTGTTCTGGATACTGATCCTTTGTTGGGTGGATAGTTTGCAAATATTCTCTCCCATTCTGTAGGTTGTCTCTCTCTCTGTTGTTTCCTTTGCTAAGCAGATGTTTTTGGTTTGTTGCTTTGTCCATTTGTCTATTTTTGCTTTTGTTACCTGTGCTTTCGAGGTCTTATAAAACAAAACAAAACAAAACAAAACAAAAAAACACTTTGTCCAGACCAATGTCCTGAAACATTTTCTCTATGCTTTCTTCTAGTAGTTTCATAGTTTCGAGTCTTACATTGGTGTATTTAATCCATTTTGAGCTGATTTTTGTGTGTGGCGGGAGATAGGGGTCTAGGTTCATTCTTCCGCATGCTGATATCCAATTTTTCTGGCACCACTTACTGAAGAGACTGTCCTTTCCCCAATGTATATTCTTGGTGCCTTTGTAAAAAATCATTTGGCTGTAAATACCTGGATTTATATCTGGGTTTTCTCTTCTGTTCCATTGGTCTATGTGTCCACTTTGTTTTTGCTTTTGTTTTCTGAGACAGAGTCTTACTCTCTTGCCCAGGCTAGAGTGCAGTGGTGCGATCTCGGCTCACTGCAACCTCCACCTCCCAGGTTCAAGCAATCCTCCCACCTCAGCCTCCCGAGTAGCTAGGAATACAGGCATGAGCCACCATGCTTGGCTGATTTTTGTAATTTTTAGTAGAGACGGTGTTTCACCTTGTTGGCCAGGCTGGTCTTGAACTCCTGACCTCAGGTGAACTCTTGCCTCGGCCTCCCAAAGTGCTGGGAATACAGGTGTGAGCCACTGCACCTGGTCTATGTGTCTATTTTTATGCCAGTGCCATGCTGTTTTGGTTACTATAACCTGGTGGTATATTTTGAAGTCAGGTAGTGTGATGCCTCCAGCTTTCTTGCTTTTGCTCAAAGGCCCCGAATGCTTTGTCCATACAGATTGCATACAGATTTTAGGAGTTTTTTTTCTATTTCTGTGATGAATGTCATTGGTATTTTGGTAGAGATTACATAGAATCTGTAGATCCCTTTCGGTGGCATGGACATTTTAACAATTTCGTTCTTCCAATCGATGAACATGGGTTATTTTTTCATGATTTTGTGTCCTCTTCAGTTCTCTCATCAGGGTTTTATAATTTTCATCATAGAGCTCTTTTACCTCTTGGGTTAAATTTATTCATGGCCAGGCGCGGTGGTTCACGCCTGTAATCCCAGCACTTTGGGAAGCCAAGGTGGGCAGATCACGAGGTCAGGAGATCGAGACCATACTGGCTAATGTGGTGAAACCCTGTCTCTACTAAAATAATAATAATAAAAATTAGCCGGGCATGGTGGTGGGCACCTGTAGTCCCAGCTACTTGGGAGGCTGAGGCAGGAGAATGGCATGAACCCGGGAGGCGGAGCTTGCAGTGAGCAGAGATCGCACCACTGCACTCCAGCCTGGGCAACAGAGCGAGACTCTGTCTCAAAAAAAAGAAAAAAATTGTTCATAAGTGTTTTATTATTATTTTTTCAGCTATTATAAATGGGATTCCTTTCTTCTTTTTCAAATTGCTTCTTACTGGTGTAAAGAAACATTTCTGATTTTTGTATGTTGATTTTGTATCTTGCAACTTCACTGAATTTATTAGTTCTAACCATTTTTGAATGGAGTGTTTGGGTTTTTGTAAATATAAGATCATGTCATCTGCAAAAAGGGACCATTTTACTTCCTCCTTTCCAGTTCGGATGCCAGTTTTTTCTTTCTCTTGCCCAACTGCTCTGGGTAGGACTAGAGTTTCAATTTTGCAAACTTAAAAAAGTTGCACGTTGTGAATGTACTTAATGTCACTGAATTTTACACTTCAAATGGTAAAAATAGTGCATTTTCTGTTATATATATTTCACTACAATTAAAACAACACAGACGAAGCCCTATAGAAAAGTTTTGAAAAAGGCCACCAAAACCCCTAGAAAGCTCTGGAAGGTACCCAGAGCGAGACCCACGCAGAGGGGCTAAGGCCTGAGATCAGGCCACCAAGCCGGGCAGACACGGCCAGCTCCTCCTCGTTACTGCTGGCTGCCCCACTGTAGTGAGCTTCCCTCTCTGGGCATCAGTTTCCTTTTATGTAAAAATGGGGTTAGTGGCCTGGCGTGGTGGCTCATGCCTGTAATTCCAGCACTTTGGGAGGCCGAGGTGGGTGGATCACCTGAGGTCAGGAGTTCGAGACCAGCCTGACCAATATGGAGAAACGCCATCTCTACTAAAAATACAAAATCTCTACTAAAAATTCTGGTTAACAAGGTGAAACCCCGTCTGTACTAAAAACACAAAAATTAGCTGGGCATGGTGGTGGGCACCTGTAGTCCCAGTTACTCAGGAGGCTGAGACAGGAGAATTGCTTGAACTCGGGAGGTTGCAGTGAGAAGAGATCGCACCACTGCACTCCAACCTGAGTGATGGAGCGAGACTCCGTCTCAAAAAAAAACACAAAAACCAAAAAACAAAAAAACAGGGGTTAGTGACGATGCCTCCCTCAAAGGAAGGTTGTTTTTGTTTCAGTTTTTCAAACAAGGGAAGTTTTGCAGAATGTGATGAAATAATCCATGTAAGCCGGGCGCGGTGGCTCAAGCCTGTAATCCCAGCACTTTGGGAGGCCGAGACGGGTGGATCACGAGGTCAGGAGATCGAGACCATCCTGGCTAACCCGGTGAAACCCCGTCTCTACTAAAAAATACAAAAAACTAGCCAGGCGATGTGGCGGGCGCCTGTAGTCCCAGCTACTCGGGAGGCTGAGGCAGGAGAATGGCGGGAACCCGGGAGGCGGAGCTTGCAGTGAGCTGAGATCCGGCCACTGCACTCCAGCCTGGGCGACAGAGCCGGACTCCGTCTCAAAAAAAAAAAAAAAAAAAAAAAAAAAAAAAAAGAAATAATCCATGTAAGGCAGTCAGCACAGAGCGCGGCCACCGAGGGGAGTGGGCCTGAGGTCTCTCAGCTCTCCAGAGCTAGGGCCACAGGAGGAGCCAGACCGGAGAGACCGGGCAGGGTCTGGCCCTCTTGCCCCACCCCTCGTCGGTTTCCTCGGTGACCAAGCCAGCCCACGGGCTCCTCTGCGTGGTCGCTGCGGGGATGGCACTCAGAGAATCCACTGCCTGGGGCTCCCCTGTGAACCAGGGGACCTCTGAAGGTCCTTCAGCCCCAACACCCAGGGATCCGTGGGGCTGGATTCTGGCTGGGGACAGGGCTGGACCCCTAGGAGCCTGTCACATGGGGCAGGCACTCCAATCCAGGATGATTCCGCTGACACGTAACGAGTTCTTGAAGCAGTGTGAACCGGAGCAGTAAGGATGGATTCCACATGGGGGGAACTGGGGAACGGGTTGTCAGGTGTGGGGATTGGGTTAGGAGAGCTGGCTTGGAAGTGGGAAGAGCATCAGCTGGTGGAGACTGGGTGACCTCTGTGTACCGCGGTGGGCAGGAGCACACGCTTAATGCTGAGTGAGTGTATGCGTGTGGCTTTAGCAGGAAGCAGGGGGGATGAACCTCAAAAGAGAAATGGGCCAGGTGCCCACACCTGTAATCCCAGCACTTTGAGAGGCTGAGGTCAGCGGATCATCTGAGGTCAAGAGTTTGAGACCAACCTGGCCAACATGGTGAAACCCCATCTCTACTAAAAACAGAAAAATTAGCTGGGTGTGGTGGCACGCCCCTGTAATCCCAGCTACTTGGGAGTCCCAGGCAGGAGAATCGCTTGAACCTGGGAGGCGGAGGTTGCCGTGAGCTGAGATCTCACCACTGCACTCCAGCCTGGGCCATGGAGTAAGACTGTTTCAAAAAAAAAAAAAAGAAAAAAAAAGAGAAATGGGAGCCAGGTGGTGAGAGGCTCTGAATGCCAGAACACCATTTACTCTTCCTATTTTTTTTGGATTGGCAATAGGTAAGAAGAAACCCTCCCTGGTGGGAAATGTCTCTTGTGCCAGATGCCTCCAAGGGGTCTTTCAATGCCTTGTCCCAAGTGCTCCTCAGTGCAGCCCATCTGGGTCACACACCAGATGGTGGGGAGCTGAGAACCAGGAACCAAAGTGAGCCCCGATTTGCAGTTTAGAAAGGTCACTCTGGCTGTCATGTGAAGGAAGGACTTGATGGACAGATTAAACGCAGACAGGCCTGTTAGGAGGCTGTTACAGAGGCCCCGGACAGGGATGCTGACGGTTGGGGGTAGGCCCACTCAACAGCTATTCTCAACTCCCTCTCCAGCTCTCCTTCCTCTACTAACTACAGAGTCTGTGAAAGCTAAATTGTTATTTCCCAGCCTCCTTTGCGGCCAAGGATGGCCATGTGACCTTTCTGGCCAACCAGGATGCCTGGAGAGGGTGGCCCTTCCTGAATAAAAGGAAATTCTCATAAGGAGAAGTCAGTGTTTGGCCTCCTTCCCTGCTGCTTGGAAAGTGGGTGTGAGGCTGGTAGGTGCAGCCAACTTGTAGCTCTCAACAGTAAACATGAGGGGCAGAGCAAGTGCTGAGGGTGATGGAACCAAAACACAGAAGGGCCCAGGTTTCTGACAGTACTGCTGGGCTGTGGCTCCAGTCCCTGGCTGCCTCCTGACACCCTACTGAGTGAGATCAACTAACCCCTGCCCGTGCAAGCCCTGCTGCTTGTTGGCAGTGGAGTATGAGTGTGCTGACACATGGAGTGAGGTAGAGGAGCCCAAACCAGTGCAAGGAGAGGACTGGAAAAGTATTGAAAAAGGGAGGGAGTGGCCCTAGCCAAGTGATGCAGAGAGGCAGGGTAGGAGTAGGCTAGAGCCCATGGTCGACTCACTCACCTTCCATTCTACCCTTGCTCCACCCTCCTATACTGCAGAGGCTAGCAAGCTAAAGCCACCCTTTCTCCCGGATCCCTTGCAGCTATGATTCTGGATGTGAATTAGATCCTACCAATGGGATTTGCTCCCATGAGATTTGGAAAACAACTGTCTTCTTGCTGCTCTTGGCAGTCATTGCTGGCAAGTGACCTTGTGGGTGTCAAGAAGCAGTTGTATTAGAGGAGGTAGTGCTGGACCCTGTGTCATAGTGTCTGGACTCCTACTTCCTGAGGCTCAAGATTCAGGTACAGCAGTGGTGGTAGCATCCTAACTCCTGGGTGGCAGCCACAGTGGAGGGGTTGGGGGTGACCCCTGACTCCTCACCTTCCTGTCTGTGGCCTCGGTGGAAGTCCCTCTTGGTCAGTTCTGCGGTGTTCTGGGAGTCATTTCTGGAAACCTGCTCTGGAGCACACTCCCTGAGTACATCTTATGATGTTGTAGGCACTGAATTTCCTATGTTCAATCTCTTTCTGCTTAAGATACCTAAGGCTTCTAGTCCTTACACTGAAACATGACTGATACAAGGACCAAGAAGTGACCTTTGGATTTAGAAATCTGGATGTCATACGTAGGTGAGCCTTGAGGGAGCATTTTCACTGGAGTGGTGGTGTACGGCCATCCATTGTGGGAGCCCTGTTAACACCTGTATTAATTTGCCAGGGCTGCCGTGTCAAAGGACCACAGATCAGGAGGCTTCAACAACAGGAATGTACTTTCTCATAGCTCTGGAGTCTGGAAGTCCAAGATCAAGGTATCAGCAGAGTTGTTTCTTCTGAGGGCTCCCCTTGGCTGATAGTGGCCGTCTTCTCCCTGTGTCCCCACGTGGGCTTCCCTTTGTGTGTGTCTGTGTCCTAATCTCCTCTTCTTATGTGGACACCAGGCATACTGGGTGAGGGTCCACTTTCATGAACTCACTCTACCTGAATCATCTCTTTTTTCTTTTCTTTTCTTTTCTTTTTTTTTTTGTTTTTTGAGACTGAGTCTTGCTCTGTCTCCCAGGCTGGAGTGCAATGACGCGATCTCAGCTCACTGTAGTTTCTGCCTCCTGGGTTCAAGCAATTCTCCTGCCTCAGCCTCCTGAGTGGCTGGAATTATAGGCATGCACCACCATGCCTGGCTAATTTTTGTTTTGTTAGTAGAGAAGGGGTTTCACCATATTGGCCAGGCTGGTATTGAATTCCTCACTTCATGATCCACCCGCCTTGGCCTCCCAGAGTGTTGGGATGAATTACCTCTTTTAAGACCCTGTCTCCAAATACAGTCACAGGTGGAGGTACTGGGGCTTCAACATGTGAATTTTAGGGGAACACAATTCAGTCTGCAGTTCCCCTAAAAACACGCTCTAATCCACAGAAGTGGGTCAAACCCCAGGAGGACACTGCTGTGGCAGAGGATGGAGATTTAGCTTCCAAGGTTTTGGCTCCCTGGGGTTCCTGGTCCCCAGCCCTCCTTGGCCCAGTCTCCAGATTTCCCATCTTTGTGTGCCAATACTGGTGTCCAGTCTCACTCTCACCGACCATGGAGGAAACCAGACTGCAGTGGGCACTTCCTGGAGGCGAGGGCAGGGAGGAGAGGTAGGGCGGGTGGATGGCAGCCGGAGGGGTCCCGAAGACAAAACCCCTGGGCTGCTTCTTTGTAAGATGGGAGAGACCGGATGTGAGATGAGGGAGTCAGTAGAACGAGGTTGAGGATATTGGAGAAAGAGCAGAGTAATACCCTAGAAGTGGGGAGAGGAAGGAGATAAGCCAGACCCACCACACTCACGCTGACATTTATCCAGTGTCTGCTATGTGCCAGTTTCCTTCTAGGTACATGACACATATACTTGTACCCCATGCTCATGGCTATCCAGAGAGGGGGGTGCCCCCATCAGCAATGGGAGAGCAGTTTGCAGAGGTGAAGCCACTTACTGGGGACACATGACCAGTTAGCAGAGGAGGCG
This sequence comes from Chlorocebus sabaeus, assembly GCF_047675955.1. NCBI lineage: Eukaryota > Metazoa > Chordata > Mammalia > Primates > Cercopithecidae > Chlorocebus > Chlorocebus sabaeus. The sequence goes on from NC_132922.1 coordinate 13,609,486, forward strand.
GGTGGAGACACAGCCTGACCCCAGAGCCCATGAATAGGAGAGGTAGGAAATTGGAGGAAGAGGACACAGTCATCTTGAGATGGGCTTGAGCAGAGTGGAGACTGAGGTCTCCTCTGGAAGGAGTGGTTGGTGTTTGAGAATGGGGTTGGTGGGAGGTGGGGAGTAGGGGTGAGAGAGAGCCCCCTAGCATTCAGCGAGGGTCCTTGCTGAGGCTGAAAGTGGAGTTTGCCCCCTAGACTTTCTCCCTCTACTATCTGCTGCTGCTGGGCGGATGGGGTGTTAAGCTGCATTCCTTCCCTGGGTGGCCTCCTGCTGCTTTAAATACTGCCTTAGTCTCTGGAGTCATAAAAGAAATGGAAGAAAACACAAATAAGCGGAATGACATCTTGTGTTCATGGAATGGAAGAATCAGTATTGTTAAAATGTTTGTAGCACCCAAAGAGAGCTACAGATTCAGTGCAATCCTTATCAAAATCCCAATGTCATTTTTCACAGAAAAAAATACCCTAAAATTTGTATGGAACTACAAAAGGCCCTGAGTAGCCAAAGCGATCTAGAACAAAAAGAACAAAGCTGGAGGCATCACACAACCTGATTTCAAAATATACTACGAAGCTATAGTAATCAAAGCAGCATGGTGCTGGCTTAAAATCAGACACATAGACCAAATGGAGCACAATAGAGAGTCTATAAACAAGTTCATGCATTTCCAGTCAATTGATTTTCAACAAAGGTGCCAAGAACATACAACAGGGAAAGGATGGTCTCTTCAATAAATTTTGCTGGGAAAACTGGGTATCCACATGCAGAAGAATGAAACTGGACCCTTACCTCACACTGTATACAATATCAACACAAAGCTTAAATGTAAGACTTGAAACTGTAAAACTACTAGAAGAAAATAGGAAAAAAGCTGGTTGGCATTGGGAGCCATGATTTTTTTGGCTATAACCCCAAAACACAGGCAACAAAAGCAAAAATAAGCAAGTGGTATTGCATCACAATAAAAAGCTGCATAGCAAAAGAAACAATCAGCATAGTGAAGAAACAACCTGTGGAATGGTTGAAAATATTTGCAAATCATAATCTAATAAGGATTTAATATCCAGAATATATAAGAAACTCAAACAACTTAATAGCAAGAAAACAAATAACCTGATTAAAAAATGAGCAGATGACATGAATAGACATTTCTACAAAGAAGACATACAAACGTCCAACAGATATATGAAAAATGTTCAACATCACTAATCATCAGGGAAATGCAAATTAAAACCAGAATGAGATATGACCTTGCCTATTAGAATGACTGTTATCAAAAAGGCAAAAGATAACAAGTGTTGCCTAGGACACAGAGAAAAGGGAACCTTTGTATACTGTTGGTGGGAATGTCACTTAGTACAGCCATTATGAAAAACAGTATGGAGTTTCCTCAAAAAACTAAAAATAAAACTACCATATGATCTAGCTATTCCCACTTCTGGGTATATATCCAAAGGAAATAAAATATTGAAGAGATATCTGCATGCTCGTGCTCATTGCAGCATTATTCATAATAGCCAAGCTATGGGAGCAACCTGAGCTTCTATCAGTGGATGAATGGCTAGAGAAAATGTGGTACATATACACAATGGAATATTCTTCAGCCATAAACAATAATGAAATAAGGCCAGGCACGGTGGCTGGGAGGTAGAGGCAGGTAGATTGCCTGAGGTCAGGAGTTCGAGACCAGCCTGGCCAAGATGGTGAAACCTCAACGCTACTAAAAAATACAAAAATTAGCCCGATGTGGTGGTGCGTGCCTGTAATCCCAGCTACTTGGGAGGCTGAGGCTGAAGAATTGCTTGAACCTGGGAGGTGGAGGTTGCAGTGAGCCAAGATCGTGCCACTGCATTCCAGCCTAGGTGACAGAGGAAGACTCCATCTAAAAAAAAAAAAAAAAAAAAAAAAGAAATATCATTATTTGTGACAACATGGATGAGGCTGGAGGACATTATGCTAAGTAAAGTAAGCCAAGCACAAAACGACAAATACCGCATGACTTCTCGTATATGCAGAATCTAAAAAAAATTGAACTCAGAGAAGCAGAGAGTAGAATGGTGGTTGGCAGGGGTGGGGTGGAGGGTGGAAATGGAGAGATGTTGGTCAAAGGATACAGAGTTTCCTTTAGACAGGGTTAATAGGTCCTGGTGATTTCTTGTACATCATGGGACTATAATGAAAAATAATGGGCTATATAAGTGAAAATTGCTAAGGGAGTCTATCTTATATGTTATCACAAAAAAAATTATGTGAGTTAATAAGCATGTTAATTAGCTTGATAGAATCACTTCATGATGTATACATATATCAAAAGATCACATTGTACCCCCTAAACAGATGCATTATTTATTTATTTATTTAGCTATTTATTTTTAAGATGGAGTCTTTCTTTTGTTGCCCAGGCTGGAGTGCAATGGTGCGATTTCGGCTCACTGCAACCTCTGCCTCTTGGGTTCAAGTGATTTTCCTGCCTCAGCCTACCGAGTAGCTGGGATTACAGATGCCCGCTACCATGCCAAGCTAATTTTTGTATTTTTAGTGGAGATGGGGTTTCACCATGTTGGACAAGCTGGTCTTGAACCCCGACCTCAGGTGATCCACCTGTCTCAGCCTCCCAAAGTATTGGGATTACAGGCGTGAGCCACTGCACCCGGCCAATAGATGCGTTTTTTGTTTGCCAACTATACCTTAATAAAGGTGTAGTTGGGAGAAAAACAAAGTAAATCCCAAACATCATAGCATTTCACACCAACAAACAGAAATAAATACTGTCTCAGTCTGTTCCGGCTGCTATAACTGGGTGTCATAGACTGGGTGGTTTATAAACAACAGAAACAGCCAGGCACTGGTGGCTCATGCCTGTAATCCCAGCACTTTGGGAGGCTGAGGCAGGCAGATCACCTGAGGTCAGGAGTTTGAGATCAGCCTGGCCAACACAGTGAAACCCCGTCTCTACCAAAAAAATTAGCAAGGCAGGTTTTGGTATAGCGCATTCCTGTAATCCCAGCTACTGGGGAGGCTGAAGTGAAGAATCACTTGAACCCGGGAGGCGGAGGTTGCAGTGAGCTGAGATCTTGCCACTGCACTCCAGCCTGGGCGACAGAGTGAGACAGTGTCTCAAAAAACAAAACCAAACAACTCCAAAAACTCATTTCTCAGAGTTCTGGAACCTGGGGAGTCCAAGACCACAGTGCTGGCAGATTCAAAGTCCGGTGAGACCTGCTTTCTGGTTCATAGATGGTGATCTTGTCACTGCATCCTCACTTGGTGGAAGGGGCCAGTTAGCTCTAGGGACCTGTATTATAAAGGTGATAAGCCCAGTTACGAGGGCTCTTCCATAATGACCTAATCATCTCCCAGAGGCTTCTCCTCCAAATGCCATCATGCTGGAATTAGTTTTTGACATATGAATTCAATATATAAATTCTCAGGGATGTAGACACTCGGTCAATAGCAAATGCCATCTACATTGGGACAAGTCCAGGCTCATGCCTCCAGCCTGGACCCTTCCCCTTTCCCAGAATCTTCTATCCAAACACTCAACAGCTCCATGTCCAACAGGCTTCTCACCCAAAACGTCCAGGACAGAAGCTTGATTCCTGGATGCTGCAAGCCCGCTCCTCCCGCGACCGCCCTCTCCTAGTTAAATGGTGCCTCCATCTGCCAAGGTGCTAAGAATGAAACCCAGCGTCACACTTGACTCCCTCAGCAAGTTCTAAAGGCTCTACAGTACCAACTCTCCGTCCAGCCACTTCTTACACTTCCCACCGTCACCTCCCTGGCCCAAGCCTCCCTCCCCTTGCCTAGACACTGCCATGGCCCTGCCAGGTCTTCCAGCTTCCCCGCTGGTGTCACTGTGGACTATTCCTCACATGGCCACCAGAGGGTGCCTTCTTGACCTGGATTTGCCGGTTTTTCTGCTCACACCCAGAAGAAATCCAAAGTGTGTGAGTGAAGGCTACTTGGTTATTTTTTTCTTTTCTTTTTTTTTTTGAGACGGAGTCTTGCTCTGTCGCCCAGGCAGAAGTGCAGTGGCCAGATCTCAGCTCACTGCAAGCTCTGCTTCCCGGGTTTATGCCATTCTCCTGCCTCAGCCTTCCGAGTAGCTGGGACTACAAGCACCTGCCACCTCGCCTGGCTAGTTTTTTGTATTTTTTTCATGGCGCTTTCTTTCACCACCTGTCATTATGATTATACTTGTTGCTAGCTTGTTTATTGTCTTTCTTCCAACTGGAATGTGAGCTCTCTGGGGGCAGGGACTTCTATTTGTACACTGCCATTTACCCAGAGAAACGGACCCAGAACGAGCTTGTTAACGATGGCGTGCTGGCCTGACAGGGGACTTGCTGGCGGGGGCCACTCTTCTCCACCCTTCTCCCCGACTATTCAAGGAGCCTTTCCCCCCAACCTCCATATCCAGATGCCCAGCATCAGAAGCCCCTGGCCCACCCAGAGCTGGAGGATGGACACCTGTGGCCAGGGCTGGAGGATGGACACCTGTGGCCAGAGCTGGAGGATGGACACCTGTGGCCAGGGCTGGAGGATGGACACCTGTGGCCAGGGCTTGAGGAGAAAGGCAGGAGCAGCAGGGCCGTGGGGAAGGGAGGGTGATTTTTTGAGTGAGAATCAAGCCCTGCCCAAGACCTGCCCAAGACCTGCCCATGGGAGATGAGATGAAATGGGGATGGAGGGGTGCATTGTTTGGAGAGGATAAGCCGCCCCACGTCTCCCCGCCTCTGTGGACTAGTGTAGAGGTCCCCAGCGAAGCTTCATCTGTATTTACAGCTGCTTCCCGTTGCTCGCATCATTGCCTGAGCTCCTTCTCCTGTCAGATCAGCGGTGGCATAAGATTCTCATAGGAGCACGAACCCCATTGTAAACTGCGCATAGGAGGGATCTGGGTTGCAGGCTCCTGATGAGAATCTAATGCCTGATGATGATCTGTCACTGTCTCCCATCACCCCCAGATGGGACTGTCTAGTTGGAGGAAAACAAGCTCAGGGCTCCCACCGATTCTACATGATGGTGAGTTGTGTAATAATTTCATTATGTATTACAATGAAATAATAATAGAAATAAAGTGCACAATAAATGTGCTTGAATCATCCCAAAAGCATCCCCCCAAATCCATGGAAAAATGGTCTTCCACGAAACCAGCCCCTAGTGCCTAAAAGGTTGGGGACCGCTGGCCTAGAGCAATGGCGGGTGCAGACCTCGGGGTGTTTGGTACCTGAAGGTGGACAGGCAAGCTGGGGCTGGGACTCTGTTCCTACCCTTCCACGATAAGGTTGGGGTAGGCTAAGAAAGGGAGGGGGTGAGTGGTGACTGCTGAGGGCCTAAAGGGGCGCACCCCAATGCCCAGTCCTGGAGGAGGAAGAGGATTTGATTGGGTAGGAAAGTGAGGGGCCTTTGTCCCAGGGCAACGGGGAAAACAGGATGCCACGCGCAATCTGGAAATCTCGCAGCGCCCTCTCCCGGCACTAACGCATCTCTACATTCCCAGGGAGAAACGCGAAGTTCTGAAAAAACCTTCAAGGTGGAAGGCCAGAGAAGGTGGACGATCATGAAATATTTCAGAGAGAGGAGTCACGGGGCCCTGAGAGTGGCAGAGGCTGCCGAGAGGAAAAGCACCAAGAGCACCGCCCAGCCCGGAACTAGCTTTAAATCCATGCCCAGGTTTTGTATGAGCCTTGCTGGAGGAATATACATCCAGGTAAATTGTGTTGGTCAATAGGTACTGTTAACTGAAAAAAACAAAACAAACAAACAAAACCCCACAATTTATATATTTAGAAAGGAGATTTTATTTCTTTAAAGAGTTACAGCCTGCAAGGTGGCCATCCTGCACATGGCATGTGGCAGGGCCGGAGACAGGCACTTCAAAAGAGGAGGGGTTGGGGCAGGAGCTTTATGCTAAAGGAGTTGGCTAAACATACATATTCAACAGGCTACAGGAGGAGCTATGCATATTCATAAAGGTGGCCCTGATGGATGCATATTGAACAAACATGCATGAAATGTATGACCCATGTTCACTTTGGGGTGGAAACTTAACACTTAAATGCATTATACTGAGGTCCTATACCACTAAAGGTCTTCAGAACACAGGTGCGGAACTTCTGTAAACCGGCCAGAACTGGTCCATGGTCGGTGGTCTTCTGATCTGGAGAAAGTTACTGAAATCAGTCTCTTCTCCAATGAAGGCTGGAATTAGGGCCTGGAGCAGGGGCTCAGTTGCTCAGCCTAGGGGCCCTGGATGAGCTGTGATTGTTTTCATCTGGCTTATCTCGAGGCAGTGCTTGTTTAACTGCTACCTTGTGGCAGGCAGAACAGAGTTTACGTACGGTTTAAGTGTGGGGTGTGTGACCTCACCCTTGCCTAGCAGGGCTTGAGGTCCTGGTTATAATCTGGTATTGTGATGCCACAAAGTCTGTTCTGTCCATCTGATAGTTCTTTTTTAAATTTATGATTCTGTTTTAACATGACTGTGGTCAGTTGTGTCTAAACTGCGAAAGGAGGTGTATAATGAGGCGTGTCTGACCTCCCCTTTCATCATGGCTGGGATCTCAGTTTTAAAAGTTTTTCTGTGCCGGGTGCAGTGGCTTATGCCTGTAATTCCAGCACTTTGGGAGGCAGAGGCAGGGGCATCACTTGAGGTCAGGAGTCCGAGACCAGCCTGGCCAACATGGTGAAACCCCATCTCTACTAAAATGCAAAAATTAGCTGGGTGTGGTGGTGGTGGGCGCCTGTAATCCCAGCTACTCAGGAGGCTAAGGCAGGAGAATCATTTGAACCTGGGAGTCAGAGGTTACAGTGAGCCGAGATAGTGCCACTGCACTGCAGCCTTAGTGACAGAGCGAGACTCCGTCTCAAAAAATAAAAATAAATAAATAAATAAAAGTTTTTCTGAGGTCCCTTTGGCCAAGAAGTGGTCGGTTTAGTCAGTTGGGGGGCTTATAATTGTATTTTTAGTTTACGGTAGCCATCTGGAAAACTATAAAGTTGAATCTACCTTACATTGTGCAATGGGATAATGAGTCATGTCATATAATTCAGTGTAACAAATGAAACCACAAAACTATAAGAAGAAACTATAGTAAACTGTTTGAAAAATGTAATTTCAGAGCGGCAAAGACCTTTCTAAAAATCACAAAGAACCCAGAAGCCATAAGAGAGAAGATTGATTAATCAAAGTATTTAAATATGCAGAATTCCACGTGGCTCAAGTCACCATCAGTTAAGCCAAAGTGCCAGTGGCCATCTGGGAACACACAGCTGTAACTTGTGTGACAGACCAGAAGTGAGTTCCCCTAACATGGAAATCAGTGAAAAAGACCAACACCTATTAAGAAAATAGGCAAAAGGTAGGAAAACACAGTTTACAGGAAAAGAAAATACAAATGGTTTTTGTTGTTGTTGTTGTTTTTTGAGGTGGAGTTTCTCTCTGTCGCCCAGGCTGGAGTGCAGTGGCGCGATCTCCACTCACTGCAACCTCCACCTCCCAGGTTCAAGCGATTCTCCTCCCTCAGCCTCCCAAGTAGCTAGAATTACAGGTGCCCACCACCATGCCTGGCTAATTTTTGTATATTTAGTAGAGACGGGGTTTCACCATGTTGGCCAGCCAAGTCTCAAACTCCTGGTCTCAAGCGATCCAAAGTGCTGGGATTACAGGCATGAGCCACGGCACCTGGCCACAGATGGCTTTTAACCCTCCAGAAAGATGCCTATCCTACGAAAAGAAATGCACATCAAAACTCAAATGCAATGTCATTTATTGCCTTCTGGGGTGTCATAAATAAGAACGTTGCCCAAAACACCGTATTGGTGGGGAAGCCAGTTTTCCCACACACCGTTGGCGGGAGGATGGATGGATAGAACCCCAGTGGAGGGCAATTTGACACTGATGCACACATTCTGTCACCCAGCAAACCCCCTGTTGGGGAAGGCTGCTTTCAGATACTTGCGTCTGGGCAAAATGGCGTGTGTGCACTGTTATTCATGGTAGCTTTGCCATGTTAGGAAAAGGCGGGGAATCCTATCCTTCCTTCAACAGGAACTAATCAAATTAATTCTAGCAAGTCTACACAATGGACTCCTGTTCATATAGAGGAAGTTCTCTGTCAACTAATGTGGGACAAACTTCAAAGTAAATAGTTACTGGAAACTAACAAGGTACAGGACAGCTTGGGATGAGAGACAGGAAGTGGAGAATGCTTGCTTCCGCTGGAACAGCTCTGGAGGATCATAGATACATCAGTGACAGAGGTGGCCTCTGGAAGGGGAATTGAGTGCTGGGCAGATGGGCTGTAAGGTGGACCTGTGCCTTCTGAATTTTGGACCATGGGATGCATTACCCATTCAAAAGTAGTATGAAAATATGTAAATGTAACACAAAAACTTTAAAAACTTTGAAAATGTTTGCTGTCTAGGTTCCAGTTTAGGGGGCTGGGATGGTTGTATTGTACTGGGATAGGAGAGCCTGTTGGATTCAAGAGGACGATGGGGTGTCCCAGGTGGGGGTAGGAGGCATCTCCAGTAGGCAGTGGAGAGAGATCTAGGAACCAGCCTGACTGAGGCGACCTCAGAGGGTGTACAGAGAAGGGACTGAGACCGATGCCTGAGGCACAGGTATAGGAAGCAAGGGTGGTGGTAGGGGGGTGCACCTGCTCAGGGATGGGAGGGGCAGCTCTCATCAGCCGGTCAGTCAGAGAGTGGCCTGTGGGGCCCGCTGGGAGGGCCTCCTGGGACCTGGGGTGTGGGGCAATGGGAACTTGGTTCTGTTCGGTATCCGGGTGTGTCTGGGGCACAGAACCTGGCTTTGGGGGCAGAATCCTGGTTTTCTCATCAGGAAAGTCCCTGATGGAGACAGGGACCTGCATTCTTCATGGGGGATCTTCTGGGAGAAAATCCCCTCCCAGAGGTGGGGAGGTGACTGGAACTGAAGAGCGGCCTGGCGCGGTCAACTCAGGGAGCTGGTTTGGGGATTGGGTAGGGGTAATCAGCGGGAGTTCCATCAGCTCCTAGGAATTTGACCTCAGAGCCCAGTCACTCTGGGAAAACCCTGTCAGGCTGGGGACTCGACTCCAGCCCCTGGGGACTTCTCAGAGCTGGCCAGCCCTCTCTGTCACCTCTCTTGGTTGTGACACTGAATATAGGATGACCCCCAAGGCAAAGTGGACCTGGATGCAAATATTTCCCAGCTCTGACTCCAGGGTGCCAGCCAAAGACATCCTGGGCACCCCCTCAATCAATTCCTTCCTTCCTTCCTTCCTTCCTTCCTTCCTTCCTTCCTTCCTTCCTTCCTTCCTTCCCTCTTTCTCTCTTTTGCTTTCTCTTTCTCTTTCTTTCTTTCTTTCTTTCTTTCTTTCTTTCTTTCTTTCTTTCTTTCTTTCTTTCTTTCTTTCTTTCTTTCTTTCTCTCTCTCTCTTTCTCTTTCTTTCTTTCTTTCTTTCTTTCTTTCTTTCTTTCTTTCTTTCTTTCTTTCTCTCTTTCTCTCTTTTTGTTCATTCTCTCTCTTTCTTTCTTTTTCTATTTCTACCACATTTTACTGAGTGCTAGCTCTGTGTCAGATCTTGGAATATAGTAAAGGTTTTTCAAATGTTGGCTGCTATTTCAATAAAAGGTTAGAATTTTAGCATGACCTAATAATTCCAAAGCTGCATGCATTTGATGACATAACCTAAGGGTTTAAAAACAAAAATAAAAAGTGACAGAATGACAAGGAGAACTGATAAATTCACCTCCATAGAGGGAGGTTTAACCTCCTCTTCTTAAGAGCAGATAAATAAAAGCAAGGTAAATATAAATTCATTTGTAATGATACGAAAGATCTAAACAATGCAATGAACACCTTTGATTTATTAAACATATAGGGAACACTGACTATAGACACATTTATGAAAATAACACTCACCATAGGTCATAAAGCAAGTCTCAACACATTAAAAGGAGTCAGTGTGACAACGTCCGTATTCTTTGTCTGCAGTACCACGAGGTAAGAAAACGAGATAACGGCCTCTTTCCCCAACTCTTGGAAATTAACAACACACTTTCCAATGACTCATTGAGCGGAATGGAAATCGTAATGAAAGTTTAAAAATGTTTAGAACTAAAACATAATAAAATATTACGTATCAAAATTGTGGGTTGTGGTACATTTTGTGTTATGTCTATTTTACCGCAATTAAAAGAAAAGCAACTGCAGGTTGCAGCTTAAGTCGTATTGCCTTAAGAACTTGTATTAGGAACAAAATGAGACTAAAAAAATTCATGAACTAAGCATTCAAAATCAAGAAGTAAAGTAAGAACATCAGAACAAAGCAAAAGAGAGAAAAGAAACAATAAAGAATAGAAATTAATTAAATGGGAAACAAATGTATAGTAAAAAGGATTAACAAGGCCAAAATTGGGCTCTTTGAAAAGATGAGTAAAATTAATGAACTTGGGGAGCAATTGATTAAAAACAAAGTTTGAAGGCATAAATAATCAATATAGGATGAAAAGGAGGGAGATAACAGAAATTAGGAGAGATTTAAAAGATATAAAATAGTACTATGAACAGGTTTATACTAATGAATTTGAAAAACCAAGCAAAATGGGCAACTTTCCAGAAAAATATGTAAAGGATGACTCAAGAAGTAATAGTGGCCAGGCACGGTGGCTCACGCCTGTAATCCCAGCACTTTGGGAGGCCAAGGCGGGTGGATTGCTTGAGCTCAGGAGACCATCCTGGCCAACATAGTGAAACCACATCTCTACTAAAAACACAAAAATTAGCCGGGCCTCGTGGCGCATGCCTGTAGTACCAGCTACTTGTGAGGCTGAGGCAGGAGAATCGCTGGAATCCAGGAGGTGGAGGTGGCAGACAGCTGAGGTCCTGCCACTGCACTCCGGCCTGGGTGACAGAGTGAGACTCTGTCTCAAAAAAAAAAAAAAAAAAAAAAAAAAAAGTAATAGGAATTCCAAATAGTCCTATATCCCTTAAAGAAATTGAATTAGTAGTTTAAAATCTACCCCTGTCCCTACCAACCCCCATAATTCTGAAACTAGGTCCAGATACAGATGGCTTTATAAATTTTATAAAATATTTAAGGGAGACATAATGTAATATTATCCAAACTTCTCTAAAAATAGAAAAAGATAATATTACCAACTCTCATAATGAAACTAGTATAACCTTGGCAACAATAACAACAACAACAAAAAAGTCAAAGACAATATAAGAAAGGAAAATTACTGGCCAATCTCCCCACCCTACATGCAAATATTGGCAATTTCAAGCCAGCAATACACAAAAGGCAATGCATCATGACTGACTGAGTGAGGGTATGAGTGAAGCTGCTGTAACAAAAAGACCTGAAAACACAGTGGCTTAAAGAAGCAAAAGTGGGTTTCTCTCTCAGGTCTCGAGCTGAGTGGTCCAGCTCTGCGTTGTCCCCACATGGTTCTAGGATTGCTCTGGAGTTTTTATTTCCTACTCCGTGGGGAGAGGGAAAATGCTGTACAGGATAAATGGTTTAGCTTCCAGGGAGATGATGCAGGAGTTGCTGACATCACTTCCATTTGCACCTTTTTCCCCCAGACATGATCACAGGGCCAACTCTGCTGCAAAGGAGACTGAGAAATGTCTTTAACTGGGTGAGCGTGTGGCTTGCCCCAATTCTGGGATCTCTGTTATTAAAAAGAAGCAGAGAATGGTTGCTTAGGGATAGTCAGCAATAGTCCCCAGGTTAACTAAATTCAGCTTATCTGGGAATGCAAGGAGAATTGGACATCAGAAAATATATTACTATAATTGACAACATTTCCATGGATACAGAAAAAGACATTCAATCGAATTAAACCCTTAATAATGATAAAACAAAACTGCTGTTTCTAAGAATAGTAGGGAAACTTCTTTTACTGACAATAATATTTGCCAAAAGCCTGCAGTAGACATCAGGTTCAATGGGGAAATCTTAGAAACAGTCTCTTTCAAATCAGAAATAAGACAAGGATGCCTGCCAGCACTGATTCCCTTCAGCCCTATAATAAAAGATCTAGACAAGCCAAGGAATTAATGTTATAAAAATTGGGAAGGAAGAAATAAAACTGTCACTTTCCATAAATGATAAGATTGTCTATAAAGACAGCCGTAGACTTGTGAGTAGCAAAATCTTTACATGAATTAGAATGAGAATTTCCATCCAGATTTCTATATAAGTTCAATATGCAAAATGTGACATTTTCCCTACATATGGGCAACAAATAGAAAATTCAATTTAAAAATATTAGTTATAATGGCACTGAAAGTAATAAGGTATCGAGGAATGAATCTTTTGAAAAATGTGCATGACATTTCTGGGGAGAAATTATAAAACCTTATTGAAAGTTATGAAGAAGTAATATACCATGTTAATGGACAGGAAGACTCAATATTATAAAGATGTCAATTCTCCCCAAATTGCTCTAGAAATTGAATACAGTTCTAATCAGAATCCTCACACAGTTTTTTTTTGGAACTTGACAAGCTTGTTGTAAACTTTATATGAAAGAGCAAAGAGTCAGTAGTAATGATAACGGTTTTGAAAAAGTTCAAGAGTGGATGATTTGCCCTGCTGGGTCTAAAGACCTGATATAGAACTTCAGTAGTTGGCCGGGTGCGGTGGTTCACGCCTGTAAGTAATCCCAGCACTTTGGGAGGCCGAGGCGTGCGGATCACCTGAGGTCAGGAGTTCGAGACCCGCCTGGCCAATATAGTGAAACCCCATCTCTACTAAAAATACAAAATTAGCTGCCTATGGTGGCAGGCGCCTGTAATCCCAGCTATTTGGGATGCTGAGGAAGGAGAATCACTTGAACCTGGGAGGTGGAGTTGCCTAGACCCAAGATGGTGCCATTGCACTTCAGCCTGGGCAATAGGAGCGAAACTCCGTCTCAAAAAGAAAAAGAAAATTGCTGTAGTAATTGAGGCAGTGTTTTACTGACTTGAGGGTGGACCAAGAGGCCAATAGACGGAGAGGCTAGGAAAAGACTCATGCAGTTATAGACTCTTGGCATGTGATATGGTTTGGATCTGTGTTCCCATCTAAATCTCATGTCGAATTGTAATCTCCAACACAGGAAGTAGGGCCTGGTGGGAGGTGATTGGATCATGGGGGCGGAGTTTGCATGAATAGTTTAGCACCATCCCCCTTGGGTACTGTATAGTGAGTAAGTTGTTGTGAGATCTGGTTGTTTGAAAGTGTGGGGCACCTCTCGCCCGCTTGGTCCTGTCCCTGCCATGTAAGATGCCTGTTCCCACTTTGCATTCCACCACGAGGCCTCCCCAGAAGCAGATGCCACCATGCTTCCTGTGTGGCCTGTGATACCGTGAGCCAATTCAACCTCTTTTCTTAGTAAATTACCCATTCCCAGATATTTATAGCAATGCAAGAACTGTGAGATGCGAGATGGCTCAACCACAGCTTACTGGGCAAAAAGCAGGCAGAGCTACTCAATAAATGATTCTGGAACAATTGGTCATGGAGATAATGATGTTAAATACATATCACACAGGCTGGGTGCGGTGGCTCATGCCTGTAATCCTAGCACTTTGGGAGGCTAAGGCGGGCAGATCACCAGAGCTTGGGAGTTTGAGATCAGCCTGGCTAACATGGTGAAGCCCCATCTCTACTAAATATACAAAAGTAGCCGGGTGTGGTGGCAGGTGCCTGCAATCCCAGCTACTTGGGAGGCTGAGGCAAGAGAATCGCTTGAACCTGGGAGGCAGAGGTTGCAGTGAGCTGGGATCACGCCACTGCACTCCAGCCTGGGCGACAGAGTGAGACTTGGTCTCCAAAAAAAAAAAAAAAACAAAAAGAAAACCCAACATATCACACAAAAACTAAAAACAGTCAATAATCTCACTACACCCTAAATTCCGTCTGACGTGTGTAAAGACCTACTCGTATTTATTTTCTTTCTTCTTTTTTGAGACAGGGTCTCACTCTGTTGCCCAGGCGGGAGTACAGTGGTGTGATCATGGCTTACTGCAGCATAGACCTCCCAGGCTCAAGTGATCCGCCCACCTTAGCCTCCTGAGTAACTAGGGCTACAGGCATGCGCCAACACATCTGTCTAATTTTTTAATTTTTTGTAGAGATGGGGTTTCACCATATTACACAAACTGGTTTCAAACTCCTGGGCTCAGGTGACCTGTGTGCCTTAGTCTCCCAAAGTGCTGGGATTGCAGGCATGAGCCACCGCACCTGACAAGACCTATTTATGAAAAGCAAAACTTTAAAAGAAAATGAAGATATTCATCTTCATGAAATCGGGAGAAGGAAAGGAATTTTTAAGTAAGATTCACTCAAAAAACACAAGTCATTAGGATGCAGGGCAGGTGAGCCTCCAGATTGGGGTTTAGCTTTGGAAGGTTCTTGACTTCTCTCAGGAAAGAATTCCATGGTGAGCCGATGGTGGAAGAAAACAGCTTTATGAAGGCAGCAGTGTTGCAGCTCCATGATTACTCCTGCAGAGTAGGGCTACCGGACAGGCAGTGTGCTGAGAGCAGCAGCTCAGGGGCAGTTCCGCAGTCACGTTTATACCCACTTTTAATCACATGCAAATTAAGGGGTGAGGTATTCAGAACTTTCTAGAAAAACGGTGGTAGTTTCTGGGCTGTTGCTAGGGAAGGGGTGGTAACGTCCGGGTGTTGCCATGGCAACTGTAAACTGACATGGCACTGGTGGGCATGTCTCATGGAGAGGTGCTTTCACCTCGTCCCCATTTCTGCTAGTCCTCAATTTGGTCTTGAGTCGAGCCCTGCCTCCTACCTCAATTAGGAAAGACAGTGGAAATTTGACTAGATGCAGATAAAAATTGTGTCTATTAAATGTCACAACATATTAAAAGACATCCCACGGACTGGAAGAAAGTATGCAATGCCTCTAGCAATTCAAGCTTGGAAATCAGAATATGCAAAGAACTTCTCCAAGTAACTGTAAGAGAAAGATAAATACTGGGCCGGGCACAGTGGCTCATGCCTGTAATCCCAGCACTTTGGGAGGCAGAAGTAGGTGGATCACCTGAGGTCAGGAGTTCGAGACCAACCTGGCCAACATGGTGAAACCCCATCTCTACTAAAATACAAAAATTAGCCGGGCATGGTGGCATGTATCTTTAATCATAGCTACTCAAGAGGCTGAGGCAGAAGAATTGCTTGAACCTGGGAGGCGGAGGTTGCAGCGAGCCAAGATCGTGACATTGCACTCCAGCCTGGGCAATAAGAGTGAAACTCCATCTCAAAAAAATAAAGCAAAATAAAATAGATAAATACTCCGATAGAGAAATGGACAAAAGTGAAGCAAAAGCAATTTATGGAACAGGAAACACAAGTGTCTGGTAATCACTTACGAAGATGCTGAATACTACTGGGAATCAGTTCATATAAAGTAAAGCCACAGTGAGATGCTAATTCACACCTACCTAGTTGGCAAAAGTATGAAGTCTTACAGGCCAAGCATGGGCCAGGGGGTAGATGAGGAGGCCCCTGGAAATGGGCGTAGCACTGTCCATTGAAGTGCAAGACGTGTGTGTATACTTCAAACCTCACACACCAGTCCAGGAGCACACGGATGTTCACAGCAGAATCGTTTGTAGTGCAAACATCACAAGCCACTTACAAATCCTGGCCCGGGAGGTCTAGGCTGCAATGAGCCGTGATCGCACCATTGCACTCCAGCCTGGGCAACAGAGTGAGACCCTGTCTCAAGAAAGGAAAAAGGAAATAAATATGAGTAGGTCTTTACACACTTTGGACAGAATTTAGGGTGTGGTGAGATATTGACTGTTTTTAGTTTTTGTGTGATATGTATTTAATGTCATTATCTCCATGACCAATTGGATAAATACATTTCGATACATTCATATAC
The DNA here is from genome assembly GCF_047675955.1 of Chlorocebus sabaeus. NCBI lineage: Eukaryota > Metazoa > Chordata > Mammalia > Primates > Cercopithecidae > Chlorocebus > Chlorocebus sabaeus. Next base: position 13,625,421 of record NC_132922.1, read on the forward strand.
TGGAATGTTGACCAGAAAAATAACTAACCTAGAACTCTAAGTTGAACATTTCCCAGCATGCTGCTGGGCGGGGTTGTGCCTCCCAAATTCTAAGGCCTGCGGTGAGGAGGAGGGAGCTGACTGACCCTGAGTGACCCCAGAACAAGAGGTAGCACCTCTATGAGGACAATCCAAGGAGAAGGATTTAGGCTAAAAATGAGGAAGGGTTTTTCTAACAGACCAGGCTAGACAGGAGTGAAAGCGACTGCCCCTTAAGGGAATGAGCTCCCCGTCATTGGAGGTATGTAAGCAGGGACTGGGCCGCTGTGTCATGGGCAGTGAACCAATCATTGTCTATCAATGGCACAAGAGTGGGTTGAATACAGATGGCCTTAGGCCCCTTCTAAGCCTGCCCAGAGGCCTCGTGGTTCTGTGATTCAGTAAGTTTGCAAAGTGTGCTCAGAAGAGGATGGGACTAAATGAATAACCAAATGTAACACATCCCTGCAGTGGGACACTACTCACTAATAAAAGGGACATACACGCCATGACACATGCAACAAGATGCATCTCGAAAACATGCTGTGTGAAAGGGCCTTGGACGAGACGCCACTCACTGTGTGATGCTGTTTATGTGAAATCCTAGAAAATGCAAAGTAATCTACAGAGGCAAAAAGCAGACCAGAGCTTGTGTGTGTGAGTTGGGCGGTGGCTGGAGGGATGGGGAGGGAGAAACAGAGGAGAGGTGGGCCGCGTGGGGGTGCAAGGAAGCCTTCCAAGGTGATGGAAGTGTTCTGTGATGTTCTGTATCTTGGGAGGTTTCATGGGTGCGTGTATCTGTCAAAATGAATGGAATTATATGCTGGAAATGGATCAAACTTACTGTATGCCAATGATACCCCCATATAGATACCTTTTTTTTTTTTTTTTGAGATGGAGTCTTGCTCTGTTGCCAGGCTGGAGTGCAGTGGTACGATCTTGATCTCAGCTCACTGCAACCTCTGCCTCCTGGGTTCAAGCGATTTTCCTGACTCAGCCTCCCGAGTAGCCTAGGACCATAGCTGTATGCCACCACGCCCAGCTAATTTTTGTATTTTTAGTAGAGACAGGGTTTCACCATGTTGACCAGGATGGTCTCGGTCTCTTGACCGCGTGATCTGCCCGCCTCGTCCTCCCAAAGTGCACCTCCCAAAGGTGAGGAGGGCTGGAGCAGAGGTCAGAGCTGCTGCATTACGGACTTGGTCACAGGGACTTGGGCCTGACTGCTGTCGTCCAGGTGGCCTCACTCCTCCATCTGGCATTCTGCCAACCCTGGTCTCTGCACACAATCCCAGGACCCCCTGCAGATGGGGGACATTCCCAGAGAGTGGCTCCAGGGCTCCTGTGTCGTTCTTGGTGTGGGTGAGAGTGCTTCAGGGATAGCTTTCTGTTCTTCCATGTTTTGTGTTCGCTACAGTACCAAGCCCAGAGCTGGGTATTCAGGTGGTGTATCATTGATGCATGCAGAATGAAGGAGAGAATCAATGGCTTAAGCTAAGGAGAATTTTTGCTTCGGATCTCCTGGAGAAGGGGCTTTCTTGGGATGGAGAGCAGTTGCAATTTTAGGACCGCCATGGCCATGTACAGTTGAGTGGGTTGTGTACTGCAAAAACTAAAAATAAAAATAATAAAATTTTAAAAAGGCCGGGTGCAGTGGCTCACGCCTGTAATCCTAGCATGTTGGGAGGCCGAGGCGGGTGGATCACGAGGTCAGAAGATCGAGACCATCCTGGCCAACATGGTGAAACGCTATCTCTACTAAAAATACAAAAAATTAGCTGGGTGTGGTGGCACATGCCTATAGTCCCAGCTACTTGGGAGGCTGAGGCAGGAGAATTGCTTGAACTTGGGAGGCGGAGGTTGCGGTGAGCTGAGATCACGCCACTGTACTCCAGCCCGATGACAGAGCGAGACTCTGTCTCAAAAAAACAAAACAAAACAAACAAACAAAAGACAAACAAACTAAACCAAAAAACAAACAATCTCAGCTCTAGTGGGTGAACAAAGGATAAAACTCAGTACCTACATTGCTTTCCAGGTCAGGTGGCTGCACCCATTGGCTGTGTATTCCTAGAGAAGTGCATTATTCTTTTCTCTTCCCTTTTTTTAACAAAAAAATGTTTTATTCTGGAAGAATTTTAGATGTACAGGAAAGGTGCAAAGATAGTAAGAGTGTTCACATACATTTGCCACCCACTTTCTCTGTGTGCTAACATCGTTTGTGTCACCACAGTATATTTGTCAAACTAAGAAATTACTATTCTTACAATACTCTTAAAATTTTCAGACTTGATTTGGATTTTACTACTTTTTCCACTGATGTTCTTATTTTATTTTATTTTTATTCATTTATTTATTTTGAGACGGAGTTTCACTCTTGTTGCCTAGGCTGGAGTGCAATGGTGTGATTTCTGCTCACCACAACCTCTGCCTTCTGGGTTCAAGCAATTCCTTGCCTCAGTCTCCTAAGTAACTGGGTTTACAGGTGCCCGCCACTGGGCCTCGTTAATTTTTCGTATTTTTAGTAGTGACGGGGTTTCACCATGTTGGTCAGGCTGGTCTCGAACTCCTGACCTCAGGCAATCCACCTGCCTCAGCCTCCCAAAGTGCTGGGATTACAGACATGAGCCACCGCACCCAGCCTGATGTTCTTGTTTTTAGAGCTAATTTAATTGTTAAATTGATTTAAGAATTTGCATGTATACATGAAACACTTTTTTTTCCCTTCAAGAACTAGAAAAGAATTCTTTTAAAAAAGTTATTAAATTTTTTTTATTTGTAATTGACACATAATCATATATATTTATGGGGTACAATGTGATATTCCGATGTATGTATACACCGTATAATGATTAATCAAATCCAGGTAATTCCCACATCCATCACTTTCAATATTTATCGTTTCTTTGTTGCAACATTTGAAACCTTCTCTTCCAGCTGTCTTGAAATATGCACGAGATTGTGATCTGCTGTAGTCACCCCCCTGTGTAACAGAACACCAGACCTTACTCTTTCTGTGTCAATGAAGCTCCACGAATGTTCTTTTTCTGTTCCAGGTTCTAATCTGGGCTACCACACTGTATTTAATACATTATTATTATTATTTTAAATTAACACAGAGGTTGCCCTATGGACTAGCAGTGGATGGAAAAAGAAAGGGGTATAGAGAAGTATCCCAGAACAAAGTCCTCAGGTGGCCTGTGAGGGAGGAAGTCCCAGGGTGGTCACAGGGCACGCCTGGCCTCTCTGACCCACGGTCTCAGCACAGCATATGCAAAGCATAGAGGAAAGACACCGGTTTGCTGGTAGCTTGAACAGTTGACTTGCCCAGTGCTGGGGCCAGCGCTTGAGGAAGTTGCATTTCCCTTTCTGTAAAAGTCAATGTTGAGAACCCAGTAACTTATGTGAATTGCTCTGAAAAGGTTCAGCCTCTGGGTGCCTGATGGGAATCCCGAGCTCTGCCAGCCAGCAGGCCCTAGCTCTCCTCACCCTCCTTCAGGGTTCCTGGCTTGTCCTGAACCAGGGTGGGTGACCAGTGGCTCTTCCTCTCCCCGCCCCTCCGTCTTTTCCCCCCGGTGCTGGAAAGGTGTGTGGGTGGGGAGTGATAGCAATGAATAGTGAACTTGGCGCCAACTGGGGTGGTCGAATGTTCTCCGAGTCCACATGGAGAGCCCTCATGGCGAAGGGAGCTCCCCACGAGCTACAGAACTCAGGCTTTGTCTCCTCAAACAGCAGCTGGAGCCAAGAGCTGCAGCTTAAAGAAGAGCTTGGAGTCACCTGAGCCTAGGGTTGGTTTCAGGCTAGGTGGTCAAATGACTTCTCAGACCCTCAGTTTTCCCATCAGGGAAATGGGCCACAGTTCCTAGCTTCAGGGTGCCTGGTCCCCCAGGGTGGCCTCAGGATAGACTTGGCTCCTGTGGGGCACTGCCCGCCACTTCCTCTCAACGTGCCCTTCTCCATCAGCAGACCCCACCTTCCCTTCCTGCCTCATCACCCCACATCCTCCCACCCAGGGACTCCCACACAGGCCCTTGCCAGGGGGAGCCTCTGGGTCCTGGCTCAAGCAATCTCCCCCCACCTGGTGTTCCCACTTTAGGGCGCACGTTTCAAGAGCCAGCTCCAACGCTAGCTTGCAGGCCCCCCGCTCTCCCTCTTGGTAACCCTGAGGTCCTCTCTGTAGATTCCCTGTTGCCCCAATCACTTCCTGTGTGTTTTATGATCTCCCATGATGAAGTTGTGCCTCCCCCTCTCCAAAGGGTGTAAACTCCAGGGACCAGCTGTCTCTTGCATCCTGGGATCATCAGCACCTGGTACTGTGCCTGGTACACAGCAGGCACTCATTAAATGCTGTGCTTAGAATTGAGGTGCACTGAATTCTTGGAACCCTCCAGTTCTTGCAGAACAGCCTCTGGGCCTGCCCCGTGGGCAGGAAGTGAGCCTCCCAGCACAGAGGGCCCCCGGGTCTCCTGCTGGAGCCTCCAGGCAGGGGGCCTATGGGGATGGCCAGGGCTCAGCCTAGCACCTGAGCGCCCCTCCCACCAGCTGCTCTGCCACACCGCATGCTCCGCCCCCTGCAAACGACCGACCGTGGGGGCAGCAGCTTGAGTAAGTTCCCCTTCCGCTTCCTCCTGCCCCACCACTGCTGCTCCTCAGCGGGCGCCTCGCCAGTCTCCACACCCCTTGTGCCCGCAGAAACGCGCCTGGCCCTGAGCTGTCACCACCGACACTCTCCAGGCCCCGGACACGATGCAGGCCATCAAGTGTGTGGTGGTGGGAGATGGGTAGGTACCTGGCTGGACTTCCTCACAGCCCCCAACTGGGATGCCCTGAGATCCTCCCGCCCTGGTGTCCCTGGGGAAGCCCCTGGTCCTACAGAACTAGCTGTCCCTGGGAGGCAGCTTGGAGGGGTCGCTTCCTTCTTCTTCTAGGGCCCACAGGGAGCACCCCAGGGTGGGCTGAGGACAGCTTCACCCTCTTCAGCCCCACCCCACCCGGGGAGCCATCTGGGTGGAGGGTGCAGGACTATGGGTGAGAGTGCCAAGGGCTCCTCACCTGCACCCCTAAAGCTGGGGGCAGGTCTCCCACAGAGGCAAGCCTCAGTCTTTACTCTGTAGATGTACAAGGGAAGTGAGAAACCTGAAATTCAGCCTTCGTCCCCAGGCTGACCTGGGCTGTCGTCACTGGCTTGGTGCTGCTGTGTGGCCTTGGGCAAGTCACAGCACCTCAGCTTAAGCCATCTGGGAGGAGGCCTATGCCCTAGGGATGCTGTGGGGTCGCTTGAGATAAGCTGAGTGGCTGTCTTGCTTGTAGTGTGTGCCTCCTAGCACCCCCTCCACTTTCTCTCCCCTCAGCCTGCCAGGTTGGGGAGGATGTGTGGGGGATGTGGGCGAGGAGCAGAAGGGGCAAGGGGACATTGAGAGACAGAGAGGGAAGGAGGAGGCTAAAGAATGGGAGGGTGATTGTGGGGTCGGCAGGGGAGGGGCAGGCTGGGCTGAGACCCTTCTCAGTTGTCAGATCCCAGTGACTTCAGGCTGTTATGTCTTCTAGGAGCCTCAGTTTCCTCATCTGTAAAATGACAGGTCCAGGCCAGGTGCAGCGGCTCATGCCTGTAGTCCTAGCATTTTGCGAGGCCAAGATGGAGGATTGCTCAAGGCCAGGAGCTTGAGACCAGCCTAAGCATCATAGTGAGAACCCACGTCTATAAAAAAAAATTTTAAAAGCCAGGAGTGGTGGCATGCACCTGTAGTCCCAGCTACTGAGGAGGCTGAGGTGGGAGAATCACCTGAGCCCAGGAGTTTGAGGCTGCAGTGAGCTATAATTGTGCCATTGCAGCCAGCACGGGTGACAGAGCAAGATGCTGTCTCTTAAAAAACACAAAATAAAAGAACAGGTCCAATTTGTCAATCTGTCATGCCTGCCAGCAGCCACGTCAGAGGGTGCAGCCTACAGGTCCACCCTGGAGCATGTTCTAGCTGAAAGGGGCCTCCTGTCCAGCCCTCCCACTCTGCAGAGGAGCAGCCCAAAGCTTTGAGAGACTCAGCTCTCCTGGCCTGGGCTCTGCGCCCCGACTTTGGCACTGACCCATCTAGGTGGGGGCGGGCTCATTTGTCCACCAGCCTCAGCTGATTCTGATGCATGGCTCCTTATCTGCCCATGCCCGCCCAGCCCTGTTCACTTCTGCTTTGTATCTGATCGGAGGAGGGGTGGGCGGAAGTCAAGGGTTAACGTTCCAGTCATTCAAAATTACCTCGGTGGCAGGCCCAGGGGAGGGCAGTGGTAGAGAGGAGAGGATGAGCTGTCTCCTCTGAGCAGGAAGTGACAAAACCACACAGGGCAGGGGAAGGCCCAGAGCTGCCCCTTGGCCTCTGGGCTTCGGCTGTGCTACCTGCGCCCACTCCCAGCCTCGCATGCCGAGGGTGGAGTAGGCATGCGTTATCACTTCCTTCCTGTGTACCAGCTCTGGGGTTAATCCAGCCTTCTCTATCCTTTCACCAAACCTAATAGGTCCATTTTACAGATGGGAAAATGAAAGTTCAGGGAAGCTAAGTAATGTGCCCAAAGTCTCACAGGATTTGAACCCAGACCACCCTGACTCAAACCCTGATCTGGTAACTGATCTGCTCCATGGGGAGGTGAGAGGGAAGAGCAGGGCCAGGCCTTCCCTAGCAGCCACCAGCTGCTGCCATGCGTCAGGCCCTGTGCTTAGCGCTTTGATAGGCATCGTTGGATTTACTCCTCAGCACACTTCTATGAGGATGGGCTCATCTCTATTTTCTAGATGGAGAAACTGAGGCAGAGGCAGGTTAAGTGACTTGTCTAAGATCATACCACTGGTAGGTGGTACAGCTGGGATTTGAAGCCTGGGTCAGGCGTCCGGGGCCCCTCAGCATTGCCTGAGTCTGCTGGGTACCCTCTGTTCCACGTCACTGGCTCCTGGAGAAGCCTGTGGGAAAAGCGGATTGCCAGCTCTGTGCACACCCGTGGATCAGAGTCTCTGGGGCTGAACCTGAAGTCTTCACTTTAACAAACATCCACATGACTGGCAGGCTCTCGGGTGTGAGAACACAGATATGGGGCATCCCACATGGGGAGACGGAGGCCCAGAGGGCTAGGCTGGGTGGATGCTGAGGTCTTTGCAGAGGACCAGGCAGAAACCTCCCATGTCTCTGGCAGAGCCCATGACCGCCACCCTCTTGCACTTCCTGTCTTTCAGGGCCGTGGGCAAGACCTGCCTTCTCATCAGCTACACCACCAACGCCTTCCCTGGAGAGTACATCCCCACCGTGTGAGTTCCTGGGGATACGCAGGGTGCTGGGACAGGGGGAGACCGTCACCAAGTCAACCCACCTTTCAGGCACTTCCTGTGGGCCAGACCCTGTGTGGGGCACCCAATGGGGTGATGCCAGAGCCACAGCCTCCAGCCTGGTGGAGCTGCCTGATGGTCCAGCCGGGAAGGCAGCACTGGTGCTGAGAAGTGCTGGGGGCTCCCCGAACCCGGGGTGGGGTGCAGGGGAAGGGGTAGAAGGGAGGAGGTGGTGGCCTTTAGGCTGGGCCTCCAAGCAAAGGGACCTGGAGGAAAGGGCTGGCTCGGGCAAGAGCAGGGGCTGAGAGAGGAGCTTCTGCAGAAGCAGGCTGCTGGAGGAGGTGATCCAGAGGGCCTGACCCCAAGGAGCAGGGACACCTGGGGACAAGGCATGCTGGGGGGCAGAACAGAGCCATCTGCTGGCCTGGGAGGCCCTGCGCTCTGTTGCAGGGTGCAGAGGCAGGGCTGTCATTGGATGTGGAGGGAGTGTGTTGGCACCAGCGCCTCCCTGGCCAGCCCTCAGGGGCCCCCATCTCTCCTAGGACATTTCCCCAACTCCCTAGCATGGCACTCAAGGCTCCTGGTGGCCTTCACTCAACCTCCCGCCTGGCCTTATCACCCATTACTTTGCTTCACACTCTGCCTCCTCCGGACCCTACTGTTCACCACAAGCTCCCTGCACATTTCTACCCCAGGGCCTTTGCTCAAGCTATTCCCTCTCCCCATCGTGCCTTTTCTCCCCACATCCACCTGTCCAAACCCTCCAGGCCCAGCTCCAGTGCCCCTTCCTCCAGGAAGCCTTTCTGATCTACCACGAAGGGGTCTCCACTCCACAGACTGACTTTATCTGATCTCTCCCACGACCATGAGCCTGTGGAGGTCAGGGAGCCACGACTAGCTCTTTGTGGTCTTCCATTGTCTCAGCACAGTGTCTTCTACATGGTATAATACACACATTATCTTACACACAACACATGTGTTTTGAGTTGACCTGAATTGAACACTGTGGGAAAGACCATAGGAAGATCGGTCACAGCCACCATCTAGAAAAGACCTGCCGTATGCTGGCCCCTGCACAAGATGTCACACGCATGTGATCTCATTTGATCCCCCTGGGAAGTGGCTATTAGCATGCACAGGACACCCATGGGGAAGCTGAGCCTCACAGCCACTAAGAGGCTTGCTTCCCCGGCTTACACGGTCCTGTCCAGCTTCAGAGCCAAGGTCCATGCAGAGTCTCGCTGGGGCCCTCGTTTCTTGATCTTAGTGAAATCCCCTTTCAGGAGCAGGGATCAGGCTCTCCTAAGAAGAGGAGGGCAGGCAGAAGGGAGAAGAGAGCCTGGAGCGGAGATGCTTCCAACCCACCCCAGAGGATTCCTCACTACCCAACCCCCAACCCCAGACTTGGGTGGGCGGGGCTCTCTCTGCTGCTGTCTCTTCCCGGTACACTCTGCTCAGCTGCCTGAGATACCGTGGCCCAGGCTAGAGGAAGGCAGGCAGCCAGGAGAGGGCAGGGAAACCCTAGCAGAGAGCCTAGAAAGCCGATTTTGCCCCAGCTTGGTCCTGATGCTGGTGAGTGCCGCTCTCTGGTCCTGTCCTTATATACAAAACGAGAATGAGGATTCCTGCCCACTCACCATCAACCATTAAACTTTTAACAGGTGCCTCTAAGTACAGAGGGAGGGCTGGCTGCAAACCTGAGCAGGGTGGCATAATTAGGCAAGGCGGCTCCTGCTCAAAGCCATAGTCACCGGCAGTGTGTTGTCACTGCCTGTGTCCCTGGGTCTCTGGATGCTGGCTTGAGAACTTGTCCTGCCTTTGTGCGTCCTGGCTAGGTTGAAGGACCCACTTACTGAAGGACCTTGGACCAATCACTTCCCCTTTCTGAGCCTTGATTTCCTTTTCTATAAGAGGTAGAGGCTTAGGAGTCCCAAGCTCCTTCCCCAGGCGCCTCCCCTGTGCGTTGAGATGGATGGCTGAGTCTGCTGAGGCCAGGTTACGGCCAGGTGCTCTCAGCAGCCTGGATGCCCCTGATCCCTGATGGCCCCTAGTGGACTTTGTTGTCCTGGACAACATCACAGAAGCTGGAGGAACGGACCTGACCAGACCTACCTTCCCAAGACTCTCTGAAGGATTGGGTGAAGGTATCCCACTAGGGACAGCTCCGTGCATGTGGCCACCTGTCCAACTGCACAGGGCCTCATGCTCAGAAGGGTCCTGCAGCTAGTTTAATGCTCTGATGTCTGCATCTTGAAATTCTTAATCATTTTTGAACATGGGCCCTGTGCTTTCATTTTGCACCGGGTCTTACAAGTTCTATGGTGGATCCTGCGTCACACCCTCCTATGGCTTCAGGCACAAAGTTTCTCAGCCCCGGACGAGACCCCAGAGCAAGATCCTGCTACTGCCAATGCCTGTGTCCCTGTGAAGGGAGGGTAAAATAGTCACACTGGGCCCTTGACATTGGATGGGGAAGAGGGAGAGAGGGTAGGTTGGGAAAAACAGGTAGCCCCAAATCTCTGGCACCCGAGATTAAGGTGGAGAGAGCTTCTGGGCTGGGGATGGTAGATTTGCTGGTGTTTGGGAAGGCCCGTGCTGCAGATACAAGATCAGATAAGCCTGAGAGCTGGCTCCGCTGCTGCCAGCCATGAGGAGTTAGCAGCAAAGGGATGGACCTGAACCTTCGGAACTGATACCTTCCTGAGCAGCCAATCAGTTGCCAGGACTCGCGGGGCTGCACCATGATTGGCTCTTTGCCACCTGCTCTGTTGTATAGACCCTGTATTGGAGCCGGCAGGGCCGTATGAGATCTTTGTGTCAAATCCCCCATTTCGCAGATGGGGAGCCTGAGCTGCTCTGTGGATGGCCTCATGTTAGGTGTTGGCGATGTAGAAACATGGCAGGAAGACGGTGCCCTCCGGTGCCTGTGACATAGAAGGGCTCCCCCTTACACCTCACCTCCTTAGAACCATGCTCAACGGAAGCCCTGGTGAGCTTTTAAAACTGAAAGTTAGGCTGGGTGTGGTGGCTCATGTCTGTAATCCCAGCACTTTGGGAGGCCAAGGCAGGCAGATCGCTTGAGCCCAGGAGTTCGAGACCAGCCTGGGCAACATGGAGCAGAAACCCCATCCCTACAAAAAATACAAAAGTTAACTGGGCATGGTGGTGCGTGCCTGTAGTCCCAGCTACTTGGGAGGCTGAGGTGGGAGGACTGCTTGAACCCAGGAGGGTGAGGCTGCACCGAGCTATGATTGTACTACTGCACTCCAGCCTGGGCAACAAAGTGAGACCGTATCTCAAAAAAAAACAAAAAAACAACAAAAAAAGAGCCCCCCCCCCCCAACAAAAAACGACTGAAGCTTATCCTGGCCTAAATCTCTTCTGTGGCTCCCTTCACACTTAAAACTCATCTTGATGTTCAAACCGTGAACAACAGTCCCTGTCTCCCCAGCCTCATTTACGACACCCCTTAAGTAAACTTCAGTCCAAGTACATAGACTGCCTTGATGATCTGAACCTCCCCCCAACCTCTTCACTCCCCTTTATGACACCCAGAACCCTCCCTGCTTCCCGTCATTCAGTTCCCGGCTTAGACATCCCCTCCTTGCCCCTGTGTCTAAAGCAGCTCCCCGCCTCCACCCTGCCCTCTCCATCTTTCCATCCCACCACCCTGCTCGGCTGTCTTCATAGGCTCCCCCACACCCCAACTTAATCTTGCTGCTCCTTTGCTGCCACTCCTCCTCTTGGATGGATGCTCCCTAAGGACAGGGCCCTTATCTGCCTCACTCCCTGCCATCGCGCCAGTTTCTAGAGCAGAGCTGAGCCCATTCCTGTTGCTCCGTCATGACTGACCCCGCCCCGGGGAGGCAGGCAGGGCTCAGCTCTGCATGGAAGAATGTGTGCTCCTAATGGAGGCTGAATCATTTGGCACTCAATTTTCACTTTCATTTGAAATCCTGTCTTTGGCAAACTGGCTAATCCAGCCTGGAATTCTGGTGGACAAGATGACATCAGCCTCCCTAGCTGTGTGCGCCAGGCCCCACCAGGTTCTCCTGCCTGGCCTCTCGGCTGCCCCATCCCTGCTCCTGCCGCTGTGTGTGTGGGTACCTCATGATGTCCAGTGGCTCAAGCCTCAGCCTTAGCTCAGGCACCCCTTCTGTTGGGTATTCTGTTCCCTCCTGCTCCACCTCTCCCAACCCCGTGACACCTCCGGCTGCCTTCATCTTTCAACCAATAGCACAGTAATGGCCTCCCCTCCTGCCTGATGTGCCAGTTTCCCGCTCTGTTCCCCTCTGGCCACTCCCTAAGACTTCTCCAAGAGGGACCCTTCCCTTCCCCTCCCCTCCCCTCCCCTCCCCTCCCCTCCCCTCCCCTTCCCTTCTTCCCTTCCCTTCCCTTCCCTTCTTTCTTTCTTTCTTTCTTTCTTTCTTTCTTTCTTTCTTTCTTTCTTTCTTTCTTTCTTTCTTTCTTTCTTTCTTTCTTTCTTTCTTTCTTTCTTTCCTTTCTTTCTTTTCTTTCTTTCTTTCTTTCTTTCTTTCTTTCTTTCTTTCTTTCTTTTCTTTCTTTTCTTTCTTTTCTTTCTTTCTTTTCTACCTTTCTTTACCTTTCTTTACCTTTCTTTTTTGATGGAGTCTTGCTGTGTCACTAGGCTGGAGTGCACTGGTGCAATCTTGGCTCACTGCAACCTCTGCCTCCTGGGTTCAAACGATTCTCCTGCCTCAGCCTCCCAGGTAGCTGGGACTACAGGCATGCACCACCAAGCCCAGCTAATTTTTGTGTTTTCAGTAGAGATGGGGTTTCACCATGTTGGCCAGGATGGTCTCGGTCTCCTGACCTCGTGATCTATCTGCCTCAGCCTCCCAAAGTGCTGGGATTACAGGTGTGAGCCACCGTGCCCAGCCAGGACCTTTTCTAAATGCAAATCTGATCTCATCACTTCACCTGGTTTGGCCCCTTGGTGGATCCCCATTGCCCTGAGAACAAAGACCTGATGCTCCATGCCCCTCTGACATCAATCCTTTCTCACCCCCAAGTCACTAGCCATGTATGCCCTGTGGTCTCTGGGTTCCTTGAATACACCATCTTTCCTCCCTGGGGGTGGGCTTCAGTGGTGGTCAGGTGGCACCTGGGTGCTGGGGCCCCTTCCGCCTGCCCCATTCCCCTCCTCCACTCCAGTCCAGGGCCAGGCCTCCGAGTTCTACAGGCTCTGGATGAAAACACGGTCTCTGTTGTCTCCAACTCCGTTTCCAGCCGTGAAATAGCAGCGGCGCTTACCATGTGGGCTTTTCTGAATTGGGTAACAGGATCTAGCCTTGCTCTGCCACTCACTGGCTGGGAGATCTTGGGCAAGTCCCTTCCTTTCTGTGAGCCTCAATTTCTTCATCTGGAAAATGGGTCGAGGGTTGGCCATGGTGGTCTGTGCATAAGGTTCCTCTCTGGTCCCGGCTGCCTGTTGGTCTCTTAAGTAAGGGGGACCCTCAGGGGTGTCACACCATTGACACATCCCTGCAGCTGTCCCTCTGGCCCTCTGGGGAGGGGCCCTGTGGCAGGGGCATTTGGGGACATGGAAAATGAGACTGCTCAGCTTCTCAGCATCTCCCAGTGGCGTGGCTTGAACATCCTCTGTTTTTTTTGGATTCTCCTAACGGCCCCAAGAAATAGGTATTTTCCCCTCCACATTAAAGAGATTGAGGCTCAGAGAAGTTAGGTCACTCACCCAGGGTCACCCAGCCAGGATGTCCTGGCTTCACAAGGAACTCTTTGTTCCCCTGCAACAAGAAAGGTCCTTGACCTCTTCAGGTCTCAGTTTGCTCATCTGTCTAATGGGAGTAACTTAAGATCCTTTTGTCTTGGATCCCATGAGACTTCAAGACCTAACATGCAAAGACCCTCAGCTCCCTGGCTGGCCTCAGAGAAGGTGGCTGGTGCTTCTCAAGGTCCCAGCTCTTTCCTCATCACTGTGGCCCTGAGATTCCAGGGATGACCCAGAGGAGACAGGTGCGTTTGGTTTGAGGAATCCTGGGGGGCTTTTTGGCACTAGCAGTTTGGCTGGACGTTAGAGGAGAGAGTGTCCGAGCATTTCCCAAAGATGTGTTTCTGGTCAAAACTGGAAAAACAACACAGACGCTGCTCTTCCCATCATGCCCCGCTGTGTCTCCCTGGACAGCGCCTTCTTCCTGAAATCCCACAGCAGTGTAGGTGGTACCCAGAGTAGGTGCACACCAGGACCTGCTGTGCACCAGACCCCGGGCCAGCCCCAGGGTGCGGCGACAAACAAGTCAGGCTTAGTGCTTGCCACCTGGGATGCTGAGTTCCCCAAGGAGTGCTGGTTTAGGTGGAGTGGTAGCCCTGACATGGCTGGAGGCCAGGAAAGGCTTTTTGAAGCGGCGACATCGAGCAGGGACTGGAGGGATGAGGAAAAGTCAGCCGACCTGGCAGTGGGGAGGAAGAGAAGGGAGAGAGGAAGGAGAGTGGGAAGCCAGGGGCCACTATTTGCAGGCACTTTCCAGACAGGCGGGAACAGGGCCATTTGAGGAACTGAGAGGTAACCAGAAATTCTGTCCAGGGCTGGACAGGCAAAGTGTATTAAAAAGGCTGGGCTGCCCGCTTTTTGGGGGTGTGGGGGACTCCTCTCAGGAGAGGTGTCTTTGGTGTTACTCTGAAGTGTTAGCGCTTCTGCAGCTTAACATTGAGTAGCGTTCTCTGAGGACTTCCTGGAGGAGGTGGCATCTGAAGGGTTTCAGTTCACTTTGGTTTAATTCCCTTCCACCTGCATTCACTGGATGCCAGGCCTGAGACTGTGGAGAATAAGCAGGCATCGGCCTGGCCCACACAGAGCCCACAGCCCTTGGAGGGGCGGAGACTCACCAAGTGCCTGCTCATGGTCAAGGCAAAGTAGTCACCCAAGAGAGGGAACCATGAGCTCTTTACAGGTGGACGACGACGAAGCTTCGCCAGAGAGGAGGACTTTACTGGGCAGGGTTTTGAAGCATGAATAGAAGGTGGGAGTGAAATGGGGGTGGAAGCATATTCCAGAGGGAGGTATAGGAGCAAAGGCTTGGAGGGGTGGGCAGCCTGGAGGGTGTGGGGGCCGGAGGCCAGGTTGGTGAGAACATATGGACAGCTAAGGTGGGAAGCACGTTCTGGGCAGCGGCTTCGTGTGGACCAGCACAGGGAGGTGGGCAGAGTGAGCCTTTCCTGGGAAATGGCTTGGCTGGTGTGTGAGGGGAGGAGTAGGAGAAGTCAGAGGAGCCAGAGGTCTCAGTGGACCAGGTCAGGAGACGAGGCACAGGGCCTGTGTGAGTGACCACAGCAGGAAAAGTGAGAGTGATTTGCTGGCCCTCAGGGGCAGGCGGGTGAGGGCATTCCCAGAGGCACAGCTGTGGCCTGGGGCAGTGAGGCGCTGGTCGTGGTCACTGGTTTCTGGTTTCTTACCTAGTTTGATCACTCATTGGCTGTGTGGCCTTGGGCAAGTCAGTGCATCTCTCTGAGCCCAGTTTTCTCTTTACCCACAGCGTGGGTAGCCAGCACCTTCCTCGCGGGGATGTGTGTAGCAAGAACTGGCTTGTGAACCTCCCCCACTCCGAGCTTGGAGCCCTGGGATGGCCCTCCCAGCATTCTTTGGGCTTCCCTGTCTCTGATGTTTATCAGGCCCCTCACCCCACATCTGGACTCCTGCCAGCTGTGGGGGCAGGATCAGGCTTGTACTCCTTGGTGGCACCAGTGCTGGCTCTGCACCCGATGCATAGTAGGTGCTCAGCAAATGCATGTGGAGGCTCGTTCGATGGCCCTGCAGGGCTCTCTGGGTCTGGCAGGAGACGCTGGGAGTCAAGGTCGGTGCCCCACGCTATCTCCTTGGCAGCACATGTCTTTCTACCATGTGCCGTGGCCCTTCCCATGGCCCGTGACTGACAGCTTTCACACACACTCGGGTGGGCTGAAAGGCCCCAGAAGCAGCCCTCTTTCCCTGGAAGGTGGGAGACGAATGACAGCACCCTAGCTTCCTGCCTCCTCTGGGGACACCCTGAGCACAGTCCGTTCTGTCTCCCAGGAGGCCCCAGCAGGACTGAGCAGCAGTAGTCCACAGCCATGACAGCTCAACTACCTGCCCTGTGCCAGCTGCTGTCCCCTCCTTTGTTCCTCCCCACTCCCCTTCTGTGGCATCCTGGGGTCACTTCCCAAATAAACCCCTCATACCACTTCCTTGTCTCAGGGTTTGCTTCTGGGGGGACCCCAGAGAGGGGATGAACATTTATTCAACAAATATTGAAGCTGGGCGCGGTGGCTCACGCCTGTAATCCCAGCACTTTGAGAGGCTGAAGTGGGTGGATCACTTAAGTTCAGGAGTTCAAGACCAGCCTGATCAACATGGTGAAATCCTGTTTCTATTAAAAATACAAAAATTAGCTGGGCGTGGTGGTGCACGCCTGTAATCCCAGCACTTTGAGAGGCCGAGGCGGGCAGATCACTTAAGTTCAGGAGTTCGAGACCAGCCTGGTCAACATGGTAAAACCCTGTTTCTATTAAAAATACAAAAATTAGCTGGGCGTGGTGGTGCACGCTTGTAATCCCAGCTACTCGGGAGGCTGAGGCAGGAGAATCACTTGAACCCAGGGAGCAGAGGTTGCAGTGAGCTGAGATGGCACCACTGCACTCCAGCCTGGGCAACAGAATGAGACTCTATTTCAAAAAACCAAAACCAAAACCAAAACGAAAAAATAAACATTGAGTGACAGCATAGGGAGAGAGTTAAGTTTATTCGCATCAAGACTTGGAGGAAAATTTACACAGCCTCAATTACCTTTCCAAAGGACAGGTACGGGTAGGAAAAGGATTCAGAGATAATCTTCATTTCTTCTTGTTTACTTGTATTACATTTTTAAAAAATATAATGAATCAGTCACGAAACAGATAAAGAAACCTAATTGCAAATGCTGTGTGACTTTGGGCTAGTTGTAGACTGTCTCTGGGTCTCAGCCTCCGAGGAATGCCACGGAACTGGACCACAGTCCGCAGGTTCTAGGGTTTGAGACTGACCTGACCTCTGCCTTGACTGCTCCCCACAGGTTTGACAACTATTCAGCCAATGTGATGGTGGACAGCAAGCCAGTGAACCTGGGGCTGTGGGACACTGCTGGGCAGGAGGACTACGACCGTCTCCGGCCACTCTCCTACCCACAGACGGTGTGCTGCTCCCCCCTGCCTTGCGGTCCTGACCTTTGCTGTCTCCGTTCCCTCTGCTTGGGATGCCCTTCCAATCAGCTCAGCCTGGGGAACCCTTCCTCTCCCCTGAAGGCCCAGCTCAGGGAGTCTGTCTGCCTGCCTTGCATGTCCCAGGCAGAGCAGGGCCTCCTCCTGCACTCCCCCAGCCCTGCATTGGTTCCCGGTCCTCAATGTGCCTGTTTTTCCACCCCACTGCCTGCTGGGCTCTGGCACCCCCTGTTTCCAGTGGTGGGGCAGGTGGAGTCTGCACAGGGCCCCAGGTTGGTGAGCCCTGGGAGTGCTGGGGGAGGGGAGAGGTGGAGGATGCCTGCAGGTGGCTGCTGGGTCCTCGCTCTTCCTCCAGGGTGTGCAGGGAGGCGGCTAAGGCCTGCAGATGCGGATGGTATATGGATTGGAGTATGGACTCTGGAATCCCAGATCCGCCCCTCATCAGATGCACGCTGGCAAACTCTTTAACCTCTGGAAGCCTCACTTTCCCCATCAGAGGAATGGGGCTAGCAGCAGTGCTTGCTGCAGGGTGACATGTGAGGATAACCACTTTGCAGAGGCCCTGACCTTTAGTAAGCATCCCAACAAACAGCAGCCTCGTGGTAAAGGAGAGAAGGGTATCTCTGCTCTGCCCAGATCCTAAGACCCCAGCGTCCTCTGGGCTGCTCCACCCTCAGGGAGCCCCAAGCTCCACCTCCCAGTGACTGCCATGGTGGGACACCTCTGGGCCCTCCTCACTGGCAACCCTCGCTTGCTCTGTCCCCAGGATGTCTTCCTCATCTGCTTCTCCCTCGTCAGCCCAGCCTCCTATGAGAACGTCCGTGCCAAGGTGAGTTGGACAGGGTAGGCCTTGGGGGCTCTGGGGCAGGTAACCCTGAGGGACAGAGGGAGGAACTGGTGACTCTAGACTGGTCCCTGGGGCAGCAGAGGCCGCATACAGAGAGGGTATCCAGTGCCAACCAGGGCTGGCAGGGGGACTGAGGGGGTACTATTTGGAGGGTCTGGGGTGGGGGTGCAGTGATAGTTAGCTATACCCCCACTTTCCGTGGCTGCATCCTCCTCCTCCCTACACAACCTCATGTTCGCCTCCGATTGTCACATAACCTCATGTTTGCTTCTTATGTCTGCACAAAACCTCGCCTCCTCCTTTTCTACAATCATGCGCCCACTCCTTCCTGTACAACCTCGTGGCCTCCCTTCCCTGTGCCACCTCACGTCTCTCCTCACCCTCATGCCCACGTCTGATCTTCTAGCAACTTGGTGCCCCTCCTTTCCCTACACCCTTTTACTCCCTCTGATCCCCGCACAGCCTCGTGCCCGCTCTTGACCCATACAACCATGTGTCCCCCCACCCACCTGCCTAGTGGTTCCCGGAAGTGCGGCACCACTGCCCCAGCACACCCATCATCCTGGTGGGCACCAAGCTGGACCTGCGGGACGACAAGGACACCATCGAGAAACTGAAGGAGAAGAAGCTGGCTCCCATCACCTACCCGCAGGGCCTGGCACTGGCCAAGGAGATTGGTACGGGCCTCAGACTCAGAGAGGGGAACTGGCTGCAGGGGAGCCCTGACTTGGCCTCGTGGTGTGTAAACATGGGCTGCAGGGCCAGGCTATGCAGTTCGAACTTAGCTGTGCTGTGCACTTGCTGTGTGATCTTGGGCGAGTCACGTAGCCCGTCTCTGCCTGTGTTTCCTTACCAGAAAAGCATGGGATAGTGATAGCTCCTGCCTGCTGGGGTGGTTGGGGGAATTCAGTGAATTATTCCAGGTGGAGCTCCCAGGGCGGCACCTGTGTGTGGGAAGCACTCTGTGTTAGCTAGTAGTCGTCCTAGTAGTATTAGTAGTATCTATTAATAGATACTGAAAATAAGGAGGTACGCTTTGAGCAGGCAGAAGCAGAGATTGAGTAGGGGTGCTGTGGTTGCTTGGAGGACAAGCAACAAGTCAAACTTGGGTGTTCTGGGAAGGCTTCCTGCAGGAGGTGGCCCCGCATTAGATCTGAAGGGTGACACATTTCCTTCCACCATCTTCTCTCCTCCCTTTCCCCACTCCCTTTGGTTTCTCAGCTCAACTCCTCTTTGCCTCCAAATCCCCGGGCTGGAGAAATATAGTCACTTCTCAAGGTCACCCAGCTAGTAGGTGGCCTAGCCAGATTTGAAGGAAGGACAGCAAATTGTTGGCTCACTGCTGGGGGGTGCTTCTTTGTAGTGGCTCAGGGCTTCCTGCATCAGGGAAGTGATGACCATGGGTCTGGCTTCATGCATGGTACCCAGGCCTGCTGGCTCTGTTCCTGTCCCTGCCCCTGGTAGGTCCCAATGTGTCTGTAGCTCAGGGATCCTTGCCCAGAAGCCCAAGACCGCCAGCTGGATTTGGTCACGATGGGCTGTGCCCTCTGCCTCACCATAGGACTCTGCAGGCCCAGGGGTTGGCCCCCGAATTGAACCCGCTAGATCTCCTCCCGCCCCACTGCCCCAGCCCCGCCACTTCTCCCCCTGCCAGAACTGGGAGGGCCCTGGAGACTCACATCTCTTCACAGGAAGGGAAACCGCAGCCACCACCTCCCTCCTCCTGTGACTAGTGTGGTGACACGGCCATCTTCTTCAGGGGCCTCGGACTATGGCACACACACTAGCTCCCTTCCCTTGTCTGGGGGCCACAGCTCCCCAGCCTGCTCGTCTGTCCTTTTAAATATCAGGGATTCATTCCTGCCTTCTCTTTCTGACCAACCAGCACCCCTCGAACCTCTGGTCCTGGACTCCTTCTGTTCAGGATGCAGCTCTCCAGCCGGCAGCCTGGCTGTCACTGACCCCTCCTTTGTAAAGCGCATGCTTTGGGGGCGCTGGAGGCCTGGATTCTGGTCCTGGCTCTGACACTGATTGGCTGTGTGACCTTGGGTTAGTGGCTACCCCCTCTGGGCCTCAGTCTCCCTCTTCACATAAGCTGACCTGGACAATCCCCAAAGGCCCTCGCTCCTCTATAAGGTGGCGACCCAGAGCTCTTGCCTTAGCCTCTAGCCCATCTCCCCTGGTTGACTCTGCATGGAGCTGAGGCAGGGGCAGTGATGGTGACTGTGCCTCGACCAGCTCAGGCCTAGGGGGAGTCCCGGGGGCACTGGCAGGGCTAGTGAGGGAGGCAGCAACTGCCTCTGCCCACCTGGGCTCCCCAGCCCTGGGATGACAAGTTTTGGGGGCGGCCCTGAGCCCAGCTGATAATCACAGCTGACGTGGACTGAGCACTTCCTAGATGCCACTTCATTCTCACAGCAGCTACGACAAAGGGCTCTTGTCACCTCTACTTACAGAGGGGAAACAGGCTCTGGGGGACATGTTGCTGGTTTAAAGCCACCCAGCCAGGACATAGCGGAGCCCGGATTCCAAAGGGGGTGGAATAGCTCCCTAAGCCACGAAGCTGAGGGCCATCTGTCCTCCCTGCACCCCCACTGCCCCCACCGGCCCCTTGCCCTCCTTGCCCTCTCTGTGCTCCCCTGCCCCTGTCTCAGCTTGACAAGCCATCGTACGGCAATGAGTCCTAGACAGATGGGAGACTGAGGCCTGGAGAGGGGTAACTGGCTAAAGTCTAGAGCAGTCAGAGGCAGAGCCAAAGTGAGCCCGGCCCCCCAGCTCAGGACCCTCGTCCTGTGTGAGTGGCGGCCAGGTGCCACAGAAAAGGCAGTTGGTGGATATGAGGGAAGTGGATGCAGATGTGGTCCCTTATAAGGAGACAGTGGCCACGTGCCCAGTGACACCTCCTCAACACAGAGGGTGGTGACCAGACTCTGGGCTGAGCTCAGGGCACCCTGCTCTTGCCAGCCAAGCCCGATGACAACCACCGCTCATGATCCCTGGTGGGCGTATACGCCTCCAGGTAGAGGGGCGACACCCAGCATGTGACTCAGAGCCAGTGATGTCCTCTCTGAGCCTCAGGTTCCTTGTCCCTGCCCCACCCTTCCTTTCTCCCCAGCACCTGGCCTCAGTGGGCTCTCGTGTTCCAGGGGCTGCCCCTCCTGCCATCCCGACTTCTCCTCCCAGTTCTGTGCCTTTGGGCCGTGGCTTCCCCACTCTGGGCCTGTTTCCCGGTCTGTGAAGTGGGAAATCACAATGTGTCTTCCTGGTGTTGTTGGAAGTGCCCAGCTCAGTGACTGGCACAGAGTAGGTGGTGACCAGCGTCCATCTCCTTCCTGCCTGCCTGCCACAGAGAAGCAAGCAGACTTTGGCAGAGGGCCCAGAGTTCCCCCCCGCCCCTCCTCCTTCCTCTTGGTTCTGACATTGGCCCCCGGGCCTGCATGCATCTCGGCAGAAGGGGTTTTGTGGTTTTTCACTTCAGGGAAACTGTGCAGCTTGAAATGGACATGAGAAGTCATACAGGCTCTTTGCAGAAGGTCATGGAACATCGTCCCTGGGGGTGGGGACTAGGCCTGCCTTTCTCCCCGTCTGTGTCCCGGGCTCCAGCCCCGAGGAGTCTTCATGTGGGAGAAGGCCGGGCCTCCCATGGGAGGACAGAGGAGCGGTCCAATTCCACTCCTCCCAGAAGGCCCCAGCTGTGTCCAGGTTGAGGGAATACGTCCAGCGTGTCGTTTGGATGAGTCACATACTCTCCACAAACCTGTTTCCTTGTCTGTAAGACGGGGATGGTGCTCAGGAAGGGGCCGATGATGTTGGGAAGTTCCCGGGGAGGGGGCTGCGAGGGCTTCAGGCTTCCTGGGGGTTATTTGCAACCCTGGGAGAATCCTGGAGGGATGGGCAAGGCAATGTTCTAGAGGAAGGTGAGGCTCCCAGAGATGTGGCCACTGATGCTGGAGCCCTTTCCTTCCCAGAAAAGCATCAAAATTACCGCCTTCCTTCCATGGATGAAGGGCTGTGTGTCCAAGAAAGACACAGACCTGCCCTGTAAGCCTCAGTCTCTCACTGAGCTCAAGCTCGCTACTTCAGACATGAGGAAACTGAGGCACGGTGACGTTAAACTCCCTACTCCTGGTGACACAGCCTCCAGGTGACCCCACGGGGACTGGAATCTGGATGGTGGCCCCCAGAGCCTGGTGTTCAGTTGTATGGCGTGGGAGGGGTGTATGGCGTGGGAGGGGTGTATGGCGTGGGAGGGGTGTATGGCGTGGGAGGGGTGTATGGCATGGGAGGTGTGGGAGGGGTGTATGGTGTGGGAGGGGTGTATGGCGTGGGAGGGGTGTATGGCGTGGGAGGGGTGTATGGCATGGGAGGTGTGGGAGGGGTGTATGGTGTGGGAGGGGTGTATGGCGTGGGAGGGGTGTATGGCGTGGGAGGGGTGTATGGCATGGGAGGTGTGGGAGGGGTGTATGGCGTGGGAGGGGTGTATGGTGTGGGAGGGGTGTATGGTGTGGGAGGTGTGGGAGGGGTGTATGGTGTGGGAGGGGTGTATGGCGTGGGAGGGGTGTATGGTGTGGGAGGGGTGTATGGCATGGGAGGTGTGGGAGGGGTGTATGGTGTGGGAGGGGTGTATGGTGTGGGAGGGGTGTATGGCGTGGGAGGGGTGTATGGCATGGGAGGTGTGGGAGGGGTGTATGGTGTGGGAGGGGTGTATGGCGTGGGAGGGGTGTATGGCGTGGGAGGGGTGTATGGCGTGGGAGGGGTGAATGGCATGGGAGGGGTGTATGGTGTAGGAGGCATGTTGGCCTAGAGTCCCTCCGACTTAAGTCTTGGCTCTCCTGTCCATCTCCCCAACCAGACTCGGTGAAATATCTGGAGTGCTCAGCCCTCACCCAGAGAGGCCTGAAAACCGTGTTCGACGAAGCCATCCGGGCCGTGCTGTGCCCTCAGCCCACGCGGCAGCAGAAGCGCGCCTGTAGCCTCCTCTAGGGGTAAGAGTCCCCCGTCTAGTGCCCAACTCCCAAGCATAGCAGGCCCTGGCTGAGCAGTGGCCTTTGGTTCACTGTGAGTGGCATTTAGGCCAGGACAGAAAGAAGGTGGGTATGGAGGTAGCCTCAGTTTCCCCAGCCTACTTGTTATTTGTCTGGGCCAGTCTCACTCTCTGGAGCTCATCTTCCAGAGGCAAGGCCCAAGGTAGGAATGAATGCCTGGTAACCCCCTACTCCCGGGCCAGGGAGTGGGTGTCACGGAGCCCCCACTCTACCCATTTCTGCAGGAGGTGATGGAAAAGATGCCTTGGTCCCTGGCCCTAGGAGAGCCCAGTTGAGCCAGGGAGATCCTGCACCCACATATGTGGGTGGAGATGGGAGAGACTGAGCTATGAGGCCTAAGGGGCAGATGGTGGGGTGCGTATGAGTTGGAGGCAGCCCACAAGGCCTCCTGGAGGTGTGGGACCAGAAGGACAGAGAGGACTGGTGAGGTGGGGAGAGAGCATTGGCAGTCCTGTTGGGAGTCAAACCTTGAGCAAAGGCTTGGAGGTGGGAACGAGCTGTGAGCCAGGAAGGTGAGAGCTATGGATTCTGCATGTCCCCAAATTATCTTTCCCTACTTATCTTCCTTCCAGGTTGCACCCCAGCGCTCCCACCTAGATGGGTCTGATCCTCCAGGATCCCCACCCAAAGCCTGATGGCACCCCGACTGGCCACGCTGTCCCCTCCCTGTGGCGTTTCTTAGCAGATGGCTGCAGAGCTTCATTGATGGTCTTTTCTGTACTGGAGGCCTCCTGAGGCCAGGAAGGTGTGAATTTGCAGGTGCTGCATTCCAAGCCCCTCATGCTCCTGCCTTCCTGAGGGCCAGAGGGGAGCCCCAGGACCCATTAAGCCACCCCCGTGTTCCTGCCATCAGTACCAGCTGCCACGTATGGAAGCATCTACCCATTCATTCCAGTCCCACCCCATGCCTGACTCCCCTCTGGAAACTGCAGGCCAGATGGTTGCTGTCACAACTTGTGTACCTTCAGGGATGGGACTCTTACTCCCTCCTGAGGCTGGCTGCTGTAATATCGATGGTCCTGCTTTTCAGAGAGTTCCTCTACCCAGCAAAAATGAGTGTCTCAGAAGTGTGCTCCTCTGGCCTCAGTTCTCCTCTTTTGGGACAACATAAAACAAATCGAATTTTCTACATCTCTGGGGGTATCTGCTCAGCCAATGGAAAATCTGGGTTCAACTGGCCCCTGCCATTTCTTAAGACTTTCTGCTCCACTCACAGGATCCTGAGCTGCACTTACCTGTGAGAGTCTTCAAACTTTTAAACCTTGCCAGTCAGGACTTTTGCTATTGCAAATAGAAAACCCAACTCAACCTGCTTAAGCAGAAAATAAATTTATTGATTCAAGTTTGGAGATACCATGATTTCAGGTGCAGCTTGATCAAGGGATTCAAATGATGTCATCAAGGCTTGTTTAGCTCTGGGCTCTGCCTTCTGCTGGCTGGTTCATTCTCAGGCAGGTGATTTAGGGCTTCATCCTTCCAAGTTCAAGTTCAGCCAAAAAGAGCAAATGTCTCTCCTAGGCAAAGTTCTAACTAAGGTTTACTGTGATTGGACCAGCTTAGGTCCTGGGCCCCCTTTCAACCAATCATATTTGTCAGAGTGGTGTGGTACTGTGCTCTGATTGGCCAGGCCTGGACCATACGCCATGCCAGAACAGAACTGCGGCAACCTCAGTGAAAGCGTGTGTACCAGGGAGGGAGGCTGAGTTACAAAGTGGGCTGAGAGCCTGGCGGGTATTTGGGCCAGAAACCCTCAACCTCCCCTATTGGAGGTCATGGGAAAGTGTTCATTTCAGCAGTGAAAAGCAGCAGCGCTGGACCCTGCAGGTGCTAAGCAAAGGGGAAGTTTCTTTAAAAGAGAGGTGGAGTTGTTGTGAGGATTTAAGAAGTTCACACATGAGCACAACAGTGCCTGCACAGTCAGTCCCATCACAGGGCTTGCTAAGTTCTGGGGAGGTGCCAGACCTCCCCCTTCTGCGGACAATTACTCTCCTCTATCTCAACTTCTCACTCATTCATCAAACACACATTTATTGAGCAACTCTTCTGTGCTAGGCACTGTTCTAGGTGCCGGGGATCCAGTGGTGCCCAGAAGGACCTGCCCTCAGGAGGCTGACACTCTAGAGAGGCTAAGAGATCTAAGAGGCTGCCCCTGACAACCCAGAAGACCCCAGTTTCTAGCCCATGAAATGCTTGAGTTTCCACATTGTGCTTTCCCAGAGCTCCCACCCAACCCCACTGTCCCCATAAATGCCCCATGTTCTGAGGCAGGACCCCCTCCAGCTCACTCACCTCCTGGGAGTCCCCCTTAAAAGGGACTGGGTGCAGAGGGGAAACCCCTTTGCTTTTCTTAGTTTCAGCTCAGACAAAGTCATGATGTTTTTAAAGTTACTTCTCTTCTGAAACAGAAATGAAATACTAAACCCCACCCATCCATGGCACAATACAGATGCAGGCGGCCAAGACCCCACTCCCTAGTATGTTCGATGTCTAAGATCCCCGAGGCACCCCCTGAGGTTGGCCAGAGTCTGAGACAGCCTCTTTCTGCTCCCTCCTCTTCACAGAGCCATGGGATAAACTCCAGAGCCTCCTCAGCAAACTATGGCTCTGAAGGCCTGGCCATCCTCTGCCTCTCACTTATTGCACTCACGCCTCTACCATCAGACTGGACTTTCATTTCTTCCACCCCACATTCATGCTTCTTTCATTCCAGGCCTTTACATATACTGGTCCTCTTTCCTTGAACCCTTTCCTCTGCTCCTGGAACTTCTCTGCAGGCCAAAGGTGGGGCCGGATCTCCTTCCATGTGTGTTCAGCCCAGTAGTTCTACCCCAGTAGAGACAATCTTTGCTTCTATACAATAATAATGTCAGTAAATAACTTCCCTTGCTCATTGTCTTGGCTTCCATGCACATATTATCTCATTTAATATTTGAATAGCCTTCCAAGATAGGTACTCATAGCCACAGTTTGCAGAAAAGGAAAAGAAGGGCACAGGATTTGGCTCAAATTGAGAAGGTGGATGCTGTACTTTCCCATCCTCTACCTCTGTTCCCATCCTCCTGGCTAACAGAATCCTAGTTTTGTGCACAGGAGCAACGTACCTAACACCAACAAAATACTTGTTTTCCTAGCTGGTTTTGTCACTGGGGTTTTCAGGTCACATAGTTCTGGCCTAGAAGACATATGTGAAAATCAGCTGGAGAGGTGGCTTCTGTGAAAGTTGTTTTCTTCCATAAGAAAATGACGGGCCCAGCTGGCACTGCCCCTTTCCTGTCCCCTCCTCTGGCCTGAATACTGATGGGATGTCTGGAGCTGCAGCAGCCATCTTGTGAGCTTGAAGCCACAAACATGAAGATACAAGGCCCCATGCTGACAGTGGATGAGCAGAAAGATAAAAAGAGCCTGGGTTCCTGGCAGCAGCAATGGGCAGCTGAACCAATGCTGACAGTTGCCTTGTTATGGGAACTAAAGAAAATGAAACCACCTAATTATTTATGTCACCGTTGGTCAGGCCTTTTGTTGCTGTCAGCTGACAGCATTCGTCACTGAGGCGGTAGGACTCCTAGCGCAGTGCTCTTCCCGCTGTATAACTGTTCCCAGCAGCCACTCCACATGGGGGGAACCACTTGTTTCTGCTCTGCAAATTGGCTGAGGACGGAGGCCCCTCATGTAGGAAAGAGAAAGCTTATAGGAAGTCAGTGAGAACCTGTTTTGAAACAGGAAGACCTGCTGGTTGTGGGCAGGAGCTGACACCATGGTTTGCTCTCTCATGCGACAACAACCCCTCCCAAGTGCCCACCTAGTGCCAGGCCTGGGCTGGCAGCAGGTTCCATGCCTCACTCAGCCCTTCTTGCAATGAAATCATGGCCTGGTGGTTGAGGAAAGTGCCTGCCAAACGAGGCCACTTCATCTGGTGCTCTCTATTCTAGAGACTGGCTGTTCCTTGTCCCTTCTTCAAAGCAGAGGCCTGGGGTCCCCCAAACTCCTCCAATCCTTTCATCCTGTCATTTCCTGGCCATAAGCCTGGACAATTCGGCTTCTATCTATTAAATCCACCCCTTGTCCCCACGGCTGCTCCTTAACCTAGCCCCTGCCATGTCTCCCCTGGACAGTAGCCACAGCCTCCTGCCTTCCCTCTCTCTGCCTATACTCCGTTTTCCACCAGGTGGCCTGGGGATTTTCCTCGTTTACAAACAACTGTGCCATCAAAAATGCTAATAGAACCACTGACCTATTCAATCATTGAATCCTTCAGCAAATAGTTATTGAGACCGTGTGTCAAGCCCAAGGCTTGGGGGTAGGTCAAACATGAGTCTGCTCCCAGGAGCTCACAGGCCAGTGGGGAGGCTGTCCAGCCGGCAGACAGCCCCAGGAAATGGCCCTTCTGCTTGGATGTCTCCTGAGCATTTCAAACTCACACGCCCCACCCAGCCTTCATCACTCAGTAAATGCATCCAGGCTCTCAAACCAAAAACCTGGGAGTTCTCCTTGACACCTTCTCCCTCACCTTCCACTTCCAACCCATCACCGACAATCTCCCCAGCGCCCCCCACTTCTCTGCATTGCCACGGTTTCTAATGTCCAGGTCAGCACTGTTTCCTCGCTGGATTCCTGTGGTAGCCTCCTGTCATAGTCAGCGATTGGCACAATAATGCTGTGTAACGAACCAAACCGCCTTCAAACACAGAGGCATGCAGCAGCAGGCCTGTATTCTCACACTCACTAGTTGTAGGTGGACAGTGGGTCCGCTGACTTACGCGGGTTTGGCTGGTGACTTGGCTTTAGGCTGGGGATGGGTGGTCTCGTTCCTGGCGGTGGGTGTGTGTGTGTGGGCTCCACCTGTCTCTCATCCTCCTTAGACCAGCATTCCCTGGGGCATGTCCTTCTCATCCTTCTCACAGGAGCATGAGAAGTCAAGCCAAACCATGCAGTGTTTAAGGCCTCTGCTCACGCTTCACGTGGCTGAGCCCAGCACCGCCAATGGGGCAGGGACAGGAACTCTTCCCAGACCTGGAGGAAAGGAAATATTCGCTGAGCTCCAATCCTAACGCTCATACCTCCTGTCTGGCCTTCTTGTTTTCACTCTTGCCCTTGGCCATTGTTTGTCTCCACAGAGTGGCCAGAGTGATCATGTTATATCACCAATCAGATCAGACCACTCCCTTGTATAACACCCTCCAATGGCATCTCAGGACATTTGGTGTGAAACCTCTGCCCTCACCTACAAGGCCTATAGGATGTTGCCAGTTTCTACCTCCAGATCTCACTTGGCACTATCTTCCCTTTCCTTGCAAAGCTCCAGCCACAAGGGCTGTGATCTGGTTTGGCTGTGTCCCAACACAAATCTCATCTTGAATTGTAGTTCCCATAATCTCAAGGAAGGAACTCAGTGGGAGGTAATTGAATCCCATAATCCAGGTGCGAGGAACCCAGTGGTAGGTAATTGAATCATGGGAGAGGGGGATGATTACCTCCATGCTGTTCTCGTGATAGTAAGTGAGTTCTCACGAGATCTGATGGTTTTATAAAGGGTTTTCCCCTTTTGCTTGGTACTTCTCCTTCCTGCCATCATGTGAAGAAGGATGTGTTTGCTTCCCCTTCTGCCATAATTGTAAGTTTCCTGAGGTTTCCCCAGCCATGCTAAACTGTGAGGCAATTAAACCTCTTTCCTTTATAAATTACCCAGTCTTGGGTATGTCTTTTCTTTTCTTTTTTTTTTTTTTTTTGAGACGGAGTCTTGCTCTGTAACCCGGGCTGGACTGCAGTGGCCGGATCTCAGCTCACTGCAAGCTCCGCCTCCCGGGTTTACGCCATTCTCCTGCCTCAGCCTCCTGAGTAGCTGGGACTACAGGCGCCCGCCACCTCGCCCGGCTAGTTTTTTGTATTTTTAGTAGAGACGGGGTTTCACCGTGTTAGCCAGGATGGTCTCGATCTCCTAACCTCGTGATCCGCCCGTCTCGGCCTCCCAAAGTGCTGGGATTACAGGCTTGAGCCACCGCGCCTGGCCAGTCTTGGGTATGTCTTTATTTTTATTTTTTTATTTTGTTTTATTTTTTGAGATAGAGTCTTGCTCTGTTGCCCAGGCTGGAATATAGTGGCATGATCTCAGCTCACTGCAACCTCTGCCTCCCAGGTTCAAGCAATTCTCCTGCCTCAATCTCCTGAGTAGCTGGGACTACAGGCATGTGCCACCACACCCGGCTACTTTTTGTATTTTTAGTAGAGACAGAGTTTTTGCCATGTTGGCCAGGCTGGGGTTATGTCTTTATTAGCAGTGTGAAAACAGACTAATGCAGGCTGCTCCCAGGATTTGCACTGCATGCCAGGCCCCTTTCTACCCTGGGACCCTTGCTCAAGCCGCTCCTTCCACCCATAGTACTCAGAGCTTCCTCCACAATCAGCCCACAGTCAATCTTGATCACCTCCTCCTCCTGCTTCTCTCTTGGTGCCTCTGTTGAAGAACAGTCTTCATCACTGTTTATAATTAAGTGTTTATTAAATAGGTCTATCTGTTCAAAAAGTGCTTCCCTTCTAGACTATAAGCTCAAACACACACAAGGACCTGTGTGTTTTGTTTTACACTAAGACCCTAGTGAGTCCTGGCCACTTAATCCATGCGGAATGAATGTTATTTGTACAAATGAGTAAGTGGGTGAAAGAATGGACTTTAATGAAACGCAAGAAACTGAACCATGCCAGCAACCCAGCTGAGCCCAGCCTCCAACCACCCCAGCCAGGTGCCAGCCATGTGCGAGAGCTGACCTGGATATGCTGGCCTAGCTGAGTCTCCAGATGACTCGCAGCTGGCCACCATGAAAGAAAAGAATGGCCCGAATGAGCCCAGCCAACCCACAGAATCATAAGGGATAATAACATGGCTATTGTAAGCCACTACATTTTGAAGTGGTTTGTGACACAGGCACTGATACTGAAACCTTGACTTTTTGCAGTCTAGACTCTTCATTATCTGCTCCTCTGGTCTCTGACCTCTCCTCCCTACCCACCATTCCTACCACGCTCCAGAGAGATATTGACATTTGGGGATATCTGACTCCATCCAGCTCTCACATGATATGGGAGGCAGAGCAGGACAGGCCCCGGAGAGGGAGAGGCAGATCCAGGATGGCCCTAGAAGGCTTCCGGAGAGGACCTCAAGGAAGGTGAAATGAGCAGTTTTCCACAGAATCCAAAATTCAATCAATACAGTTTCCACCTACTAACTACGTGCTTCACACCAGGCTGTGGCAGGAGCTGGAGGTGCAGAGAGGGGTGAGGTACAGCTCCTCGCTCCCCAGTGGTTCAGAAGCCAGTGGGAGAGACAGACGTGTGAATAGACATCTACCATGTGGCTTGATCCACAGATCACAGAAATATATTCAATATAGAAAGGAAGAGACTCTGGTCTCAAGGCGCTAGGGTAGAGATGTTTCCACCCCCACCTCCTCGCTGAAAAGCAGCCACGACACTAAGGAGAACAAGAAACAGAAACGCAAACTCCCACCTTCAAAGAAGCCAGGAGACACCTGTAACCCCAAACCACAATGTATGAGCAGCGAGAGCAGATGGAGGGTGGTAAATGATTGAACAGAGCTGAGGAAGGCAAACCTAAATGCCTGCTGCTACGTGGTGGGGTGGAGTAGGGGCTTTGGAGACAGAAAAGATGCAAATCACCTGTTCTTGCAGAACGCTGGGGAGGCTCAGAATCAGGGAACCCAGACATCATGGATGGTGCGGCAGGAGGCTGAAAACGGGGGGTTGTGTGGGAGCCTGCTTAGGAGGAGTGAGATCCCCCAGCACCACCACAGATCTTCTCTTTTCCATTATGTGGTCAGGCATTCACCCCTCACTAACCCCGGCAGGGAGAATTCAGCCAGAGTTCTCTGGACCCAGAGCCATTCTCTACAGGGCAGAGTGGGGGTGAGGCACCAGACTGCTTTTGGAGATGCTGTCAATTCGATGATGCCTTGCAAATAATCACTCCTCCACCCCTACCTTCCCTACCCACCATTCCCACCACGCTCCAGAGAGATATTGACACGCCCTCCATGGGAAGGGCATGTTTCCCCTCTCCCCTGATGCTGGGCTTGGCCATGTGACTTGTTGTGGCCACTGGGATGACAACTCCTGCGTCAGGAGAGACTTCATGGGCTTGTCCCCGTGGACATGTTCTCTTATGCAGCCAAAAAAATTAACATGCCCTAGATGAGCCCACTGGTTCCCAGAGTAAAGGAGAAACACAGAACAGAGCTGTCTGCTTGACCTACAGACCTGCAACTTCACACAGATCTGCCCAGTCGAGCCCAGTCTAGATCAGTTCATCCCAGCCAACCCGAACATGTGTGAAGAGAAGAAATACTTACTGTAGTGTGCCGTAGAGATTTTTGTGGTTGTTTGTTACATAGCACTATCTGACTGACACAAGGAGATTAAGTGAAAGTCTGAATACTGAACATGGTGACCCCAGCCCCCTTCCCTGGCTCATTTCAGGGGTGCCACCACCCAGCCACACACTCACGCCAGAAATGAAACTGGAGGATCTGGTCACCCCAGAGAAAAGTCTTACAGATGCTGACTTTGGGGTGTCCTTGATAAAAGATCCAGCTGCCCCATAGAGATGCCCACCATTGTACAAGTACTACTGCTCTTGGGCTCCGGTCAGATTTTAATGCCTCATTCCTTTTTTTTTTTTTTTTTTTGAGACAGAGTTTCACTCTTGTTGCCCAGACTGGAGTGCAATGGTACGATCTCAGCTCACCGCAACCTCCATCTCCTGGGTTCAAGTGATTCTCCTGCCTCAGCCTTCCGAGCCCTGGGATTACAGGTATGCACCACCATGCCAGGCTAATTTTGTATTTTTAGTAGAGACAGGGTTTCTCCATGTTGGTCAGGCTGGGCTCGAACTCGCGACCTCAGGTAATCCACCTGCCTTAGCCTCCCAAAGTGCTGGGGTTGCAGGCGTGAACCACCATGCCCGGCCTTAATGCCTCACTCTGAAACAGGAGTGGCTAACACAGGATGACTGGTTGAAGAAGGCTCTAATGATAGCATTGCCCCAAATGATAAATGAAAGACACCCAATCAAACAAGTAGAAGAAAAGGAATATCAGTAAACAATAAAGATGATGCAGTGAGCAGAAGAAAACTTTGACAAAACCATCATTGCCATCCTTGAAGAGATAAGGAAACATACATCCATAAATGAGTACAGAAGGCCACAGCAAAGGAGGAGGCAGAAATCAGGAGAGAACTGGCTGGGCGCAGTGGCTCATTCCTGTAATCCCAGCACTTTGGGAGGCCGAGGTGAATGGATTGCTTGAGGCCAGGAGCTTGAGACTAGCCTGACCAACATGGTGAAACCCTGTCTCTACTAAAATCACAAAAATTAGTTGGGTGTGGTGGCATGTACCTGTAATCCCAGCTACTCAGGAGGCTGAGGCAGGAGAATCACTTGAACCCGGCAGGGGGAGGTTGCATTGAGCTGAGATTGTGCCCCTGCACTCCAGCCTGGGTGACAGAGTGAGAGAGTGAGACTCTGTCTCAAAAAACACGAACAAACAAACAAAAAATAATAAAAAACAGGAGAGAGCTCTTGGAAATGAAAAATGTGTTGATTTTAAAAAAAGAGGGATTGGAAGATAAAAACAGATTTTTTAAAAACCTCCCAGGAAGTAGAACAAAATGATAAAGACGAGCAACAAGAAAAGTAAAGATTTCATCCAGGAGGCCCAATATTCAAATAGTAGGAGTTACAGAAGGAAATAACAGAAAAATGTCTCAGAACTGAAGAACACAAATCTTCACATTAAAAGGCTACTTGATGCTCCAGATGACAAATGAAAAAAGACTCAAGCAAGTCTTGTTATAAAATTTTCAGAAATTTAAGGATAAGGCAAAGATTCTAGAAGATTCCAGAATAATAATAATTAAAAAAGTTAGCTTAAGTTATATACAGTGGATTGGGATTAAGAATTGTGCTAGAGGCCGGGCGCGGTGGTTCAAGCCTGTAATCCCAGCACTTTGGGAGGCCGAGACGGGCAGATCACAAGGTCAGGAGATCGAGACCATCCTGGTGAACACGGTGAAACCCCGTCTCTACTAAAAATACAAAAACTTGGCCGGGCATGATGGCAGGCTCCTGTACTCCCAGCTACTCGGGAGGCTGAGGCGGGAGAATGGCGTG
This sequence comes from Chlorocebus sabaeus, assembly GCF_047675955.1. Taxonomy (NCBI): domain Eukaryota; kingdom Metazoa; phylum Chordata; class Mammalia; order Primates; family Cercopithecidae; genus Chlorocebus; species Chlorocebus sabaeus. The sequence goes on from NC_132922.1 coordinate 13,658,024, forward strand.
AACCCAGGAGGCGGAGCTTGCAGTGAGCCGAGATTGTGCCACTGCACTCCAGCCTGGACGACAGAGCCAGACTCTGTCTCAAAAAAAAAAAAAAAAAAAAAAAAAATTGTGCTGGAAGCGCTAGAGACACCCACAGATGCCTTCCATCAGTTGAGTCAGAGATTCTCAATCTCAAATTCTATACCTAGCCTATCTATCAACAAGTGTGAGAGGGGAATTCACTATTTTGAAACATGCACACTTTCTCTGAAAGTTACTAGGAGCTATGCTCTATTAAAATAAGAGAGGAAGCCAGGTGTGGTGGCTCACATCTGTAATCCCAGCACTTTGGGAGGCTGAGGCAGCTGGATCACTTGAGCCCAGGAGTTCAAGACCAGCCTTAGCAACATGGCAAAACCCCATCTCTACTGAAAATACAAAAATTATCTGGGCATGGTGGCATGTACCTGTAGTCCCAGCTACTCAGGAGGCTGAGGTGAGAAGATCGCTTGGGCCTGGTAGGCAGAGGTTGCAGTGAGCCGAGATTGCACCACTGCACTCCAGCTTGGGTGACAGAGCAAGACCCTGTCTCAAAAACAAAACGAAACAAAGAAACCAACCCCCCAAGTCCCCCACAAAATGAGAGAGTAAAACATCAAGAAGGAAGACATGGAACCTAAGAAACTGGATTCATACAGGAAAAAGCTGAAGGCAATCCCCAAACAATAATGGAGAGAGAATCTCGGGATGTCAGCTGCACACGGGCCCAAGGGGCAGCTGGCCCAGATAAGAGGAGCTCGGTAGTCTCCACGACGAAATCGTCCCTGAGGCTGGACTCTGGAAACTCCACTGTGTGGTTTTTATGAAGCTATAGGAACGTGTGGAAACGCTTAGTGCAAGAAATTGAAGATATTTTTAAAAACCAAAAAACGAAGCAAATGAAAAAGACGAAGCAAATGAAAAAAACGAAGCAAATGAAAAAAACGAAGCAATTATGAACTCCTGGCTGAGCAGGAAATAATATTTACATTGCATTAATCATGGGAACACTGGATATGCATTTAACAGAAACTGGAGAAGATGGGGAGAAGGGGTGAGAGTATGTAAGAAATGTAAACTTCGGCCGGGCGCGGTGGCTCAAACCTGTAATCCCAGCACTTTGGGAGGCCGAGACGGGCAGATCACGAGGTCAGGAGATCGAGACCATCCTGGCTAACACGGTGAAACCCCGTCTCTACTAAAAATACAAAAAAATTAGCCGGGCGCAGTGGCGGGCGCCTCTAGTCCCAGCTACTCGGGAGGCTGAGGCGGGAGAATGGCGTAAACCCGGGAGGCGGAGCTTGCAGTGAGCCAAGATAGCGCCACTTCACTCCAGCCTGGGTGACAGAGCGAGACTCCGTCTCAAAAAAAAAAAAAAAAAAAAAAAAAAGAAATGTAAACTTCTCCTCTACTATAAGAGGAGTCAGTAGATAGATAACGGGTAAAACTGAGGGATTAAGACATTAAAAAATCAATATGATATTTAGCAAGAAAGAATTTAACAGAGGGAGCAATTGCTGAGTGGGTGGGATTACCTCTGGGATGGGAGGGGCGGGAGGGACGCGGGAGGACTGCTGTTTTTTGCTGTTATAAACCTTTCAGCGCTACAGTAGTCCACTTTGTGCAGTTTCAGTTACCTTCGGGCAACCACAGTCCAAAAATATTAATAGCTTTTGAAAGAAAAAGAGAAAGACAGAGATCACCATCACATAACTTCTGTTAGAGTATATTGTTATAATTGTTCTATTGTATAGCGTATGATTAATTATTGCTGTTCATCTCTTAACTGTGCCTAATTTATAAATTAAACATTATCTTTCTCCACCATCGTGGTGTGTGGTTGACTCCGCTTCTCGCCACAGCTTCTCACAAGACTCTCAGGATCAAGTCATTCCCGCGCAAGAAACAAAAGCAAGAAGGACCCATTCCCCAGTGGATTTGTATGAAAACTGGCAATAACATCAGGTACAGCTCCAAAAGGAGGTATTGGAAAGAACCAAGCTGGGTCTATAAGGAACTAAGCATGAGATGCTACACATATTTATGTTGTATCAAGGTTGTGATCCTCTTACCATCACAAGCTGAAAATGTCACCACTATCTGGACAGCTGGACATGTTTGATTGGGAAGGTACTTTTTCTCTTTGTTTATATGCTCTGCACTAGTAGGCTGGGGTCAGTAATACATAGGTGAGAACTTTTATTTAAAAAAAAAAATTATCAGCCTGTAATCCCAGCTACTCGGGACGCTGAGGCAAGAGAATCGCTTGAACCCGGGAGGCGGAGGTTGCAGTGAGCCAAGATGGCGCCACTGCACTCCAGCCTGGATGACAGTGCGAGACTCTGTCTCAAAAAAACAAAAGAAAAAATGATCAGGCTGGGCAGGGTGGCTCATGCCTATAATCCCAGTACTTTGAGAAGCTGAGGTGGGAGGATTGCTTAAGGCCTGGAGTTTGAGGCCAGCTTGGCCAACATAGTGAGACCCTGTTTCTATTTTTAAAAATTATCATAGGTATGTAAAACATCATACAGGAAAAAATAATAGCATATATATGCAGGTTGACTACTATCCACGGTTTCAGGCATCCACTTCGGGTATTGGGATGTATGCCCCAAGGCATAAGGGGCGTAAAGCGGGGGACTATTCTACTGGTTTCTAAATTTACTTGTAAACAGTACTTTGATGAAATAAAAGCAAATTAAAAAATCATTGCATTACAGATAAAAAGGAATCCTGAAGGAGGGAGTGTCGGAGAAGGGGAGGGCTCTGGAGAAGGCTGCCAGAGCAGGGGATGCCTAACCATGCTGAAGGTGAAGAGGGGGACCCGGAGTGGACTGCTAGGGACTCGCGACACCAGTGAGGTTCAGATGGAGGCCCTGGTGCTTTAGAACAAGAAGACGGCCAAGTGGCAGGAGCTCAGGCTGAGGCTCGTTACATGGCGCCTCTAGGCCGCGGTAGGGACTGTGGATTTTACTTGACAAGGAGCAGGTGGCCATAGGAAGGTCTCAAAGAGGCAGCTGGATGACTTATGTTTGTAATGGACTCATTCTCTCTGCTGAGTAGGGGGCGAGGGTGGAAGCAGCGGAGTGCAAGGCGACGGTCAGGTGCAGGAGGAAAAACCCTTCTTTACTGTCTTAGTGTCTCTGGCTGGGCTGAAGAATTAAACGGACATAAGGCAGATCAGCAGGAGAAAAACATACAGATTTTATTTGCATGTATGAGGGAGCCCCCTCCACCCCCGCCCAAATGACCAAGACCCAAAGAAGTGACTAGACATAAGGGCTTTTGTATCAGGTTGAAGAAAGAATGGCAATTGTGTAACTGGGAAGATAAGGGTTCAACGATTTGTTCTTACGGATTTCTTTTGGCCTCCACTCTCCTTATCCGGTAATAAGAATGTCTTTCTTCCTCCTAGCATAGGGAGGGCGTCTTTCACAGGGCATTTTAGCTCCTGCTTTCAGGAAGAAAAGGGGAGGTCAGAGCACCCTTTCTGCACCTGCTGTTTCTGAAGTGCCTTTAGTTCAAAGAAATCAATGTACCAGAGTGGCGTATTCTGGGGTGGCATGTCCTGAACCCCTTCAGTGGCCTGGCCCAGAAGGGAGCCTGTGGACGGAGAGCAGTGGAGGGGTTCCGGGCAGGAACAGCAAGGCTCGGTGCTGGGGAGGTGTGTGACTGGGGGCACGTTGACGAACATTTACTCCTTTAACCTTCACAAGAACCCCCGGGCCGGGCAGTCAGGGGTGTACACTGTACTGAAGGAGAAAACTGAAGTTCAAGTTCACTGCACGGCAGGGGCAGAGCTGGGGCTCAAACTCCCCTGTCCAGTCTTCAGCCCCTGTACCCCAACCTGCAGGAATAAGTGAATGGATACATGAGGCTGGCTGCGCCTAGGGCACAGAGGGGCGAGGGAAATCCACAGAGGAGGAGGCCCGCGCCGGCGGCAGACTCAAAGCTGCGGTGCCAGGTGGGTTGCAGGGGGAGAGCTTTTATTCTGAGGGCAGGGAGAAGCCATGGGTAGGGAAGGGTGGTCAGTGCCATGGAAAACCCACCCTTGACCCTGAGGACACGCTCCCAGGAGCCCACCCACACCTCATGAACTTGTACAGACCAAGACAATGGGAGGCTGAGACCTGGAGTAAGGGCCTTGCCCTGGGCACGTGGCCAACGGAGGGGCAGCGTTAAGAGACCAGGCCGGCTCCGGGTGGAAGCGGGTGTGTCCTACTGTGTGCTGCCGCATGCACGGTGGCACCTCTGGACGAATTCAACTTCCAGTTCTCTGCAGCCCCAGGTACCTAGTGACAAAGGAGGTCCAGCCCTGGTCCCAAGGAATGGCCTAGTTTGGAAAGCATCCTAGGTGGTGCCTGGCACATAGTAGGTGCTCAGCCAAGACACGTGTCCTTCTCCCTCCCGTCTCTGACTGTTCCTTTCCTTATCACTCCTGTGCTGAGGCAGGAATCAGCACAGGCTGGGGCACGGCATCCCAAGACAGCTGGGCCTGTGCTCAGGACCACAGGGCAGAGTCTCTTAGACCAGAGATCAGTAAATATGGCCCATGGGGCAAATCCCACACGCTGCCTGTTTTTGTGCAGCCTACGAGCTGAGAATGGTTTTTACGGATGACCATTTGCAATCAGTTTGATGAAACACTAACTCTAAACTCCAATTAAGCAAAATATGTTGCCTCTAAAAAGAACTCTATTCTTCTCATTAGTGGACCTGCATTACAAAACACTGGCCTGAATTATTATTACTCTATTTTGAGTTTTGTCAGTTAGAAAATAGTGAAAATCTGTTTTCTCCCGGCACAATGATTTTGCCCTCAAAGCCTGAAATATTGGTTCTCTACTCTGTCCTTCTATGCACCCTGCCTGGGGCTCTCCAGATTTAACCAATCCCAGGGCTAATGACCCCCACCCGGCCTCCCCGGTAGCCGGTGCTGGCTGTGGGCGGTGTGCCTGACTGCAGGGCTGGACTGTGGACTCTCCGGCTGGTCAGCCCCACACCCAGCCTTGCCTTGGGACACAGCTGTAGCCCCGGGGGACCTGTGCCGCAGTGGCCTCGGGGAGCTGCTCTGGCTACTGGCTGGCAGCCTCAGCTCCCCTGAGCACTGAGCACATTCTTTTCTCCAACTCCCTGCGGGAGCCAAGGCCAGCGGGCGTGGGTGGCTGAAATCTCCTCGGTAACAGGGTCTGCCCCCCTCCTGCTCCCTCGCTGGGCCTCCTCCCTTAACCTGCCCCCCACCCCCCACACCTGCTCTCTGGCCCTCGGCCCCTCCCTGCTTGCTCCCTCCTTTCGCGGGCTCCATGTCACCATCTGTGGCACAGTCCCTCTCTGTCACTCTCCCTGCCAACCCCTCGTTCTCCTTCCTCCCTCCTCCTCTCTATCCTGCCTCTCTCTGCATCTCTCCCTCTCACCCGTGTCTCCTCTCCTCTCTTTCCTCTTCGTCTTCTCCCTGTCACGCGTCTTTCATCACTCCCCCTCATTCTGCCTTTCCTCCTACTCACGGTCTCCTCTCCCTCTCTCTCTCTCTCCCCCTCCCTCTTTCTCTCTCTCTCCACCTCCTCCCGACCCCCTTTCCCCTCTATTTCTATTGGTTTGTGCGTCCCTTGTTCCCCTTTTCTCTTCTTTACCCTGGGAAGCTTCTCCCCCTCTATCCTTGCCCCTGCCCCCCCAGGATGTGTCCTGGAGATGGGGGGTGACGTACCAGGTGCTGGTTGGGAAGTCAGGGCCGGAGACCAGATGGGAGAGGCTCTGTGGACAGCCATGGCCGAGGGCCTGGGAGGGGACCTGAGCCCGCAAGCAGTCTAGAAGTGCGTGCAGCGTGGGGACCCCAGTTAGGAGTGCCCTCCTAACCAATCCCAGGGCTAATGACCCTGGGGACTGGGCAGGGAGAGGGGACAGCAGAATGATAACCAGCCTGGCGGCAAGGAGGGAAGCCCTCATCCCATGGGCAGGTAAGGAGGCTGGGGCCCGGACGATGTCCCGAAGGGTGGGGTCCCGGAAGCCCATCCTCTGTCCAGGATGAACTTGGGAGGCTGGGGCTGGGGAGGCAGAGGGTGGGGAGTCCCAGGGAGGCAGGAGGGAGGCCTTCCTATGACCTCCTGGTCGGCTACAGGGGCAGGGGTATTAGTCTCAGAATCTTGTGCTATGATTCCAGGATCTCGGAATCACAGAATCGCAGGCTGTTAGGGCTGGAGGGAGCCAGATGCGTCATGTCGTTGGCTTTCCCAGCTCACGTGGCAGCTCTCCTGAGCTCCCCCTCCATACCCGGCACTGTGCTTGGCACGCCTCCATTTAATCTCTGCAAACAACTCTGGGAAGTGGGTCCGCTTGTCTTCCATACGATGAAACTGAGATCCAGGGGGGATAAGTGACTTGCCCGAAGTCATACGACGAAACTGAGGTGCAGGGGGGAGAAGTGACTTGCCCGAGGTCACACAGCACTTTGGCGTCATCGCTGTGCAACAGAGCCCAAGGCCCCAGCCCTGGGCCTGTGGGGTGTGCTCCTGGGATAAGGCCCCAGGCCTAGGGTGCGAGTGAGTCAGTTGGCGCTGACAAGCATAAGCCAGGTCTCTTTGGGGAGAAGGCCCAAGGGTGTAGAGGAGAAGCAGAGAGTCAGGGCCCATTGCCCTGCACTCTTCAGGACTGTCACGGCCTTTGATTCTTCTCAGCCTGAGGCCTTCAGAGGAGCCAAGTGGGGCCAGGAGGTACTGATGGTTTACAAGTAGACAGAACTGAGTTCGAATTCTGGCTTCCCACTCTCCAGCTGGGTGACCCTGTGCTGCTTACTTAACCTCTCTGAGCCTCAACTTCTTCCCCTCTAAAAACTCTCCCTCTTGGGCTTCTTGAGGATCTCGTGATGTGAGTCTGAGGCTTGCATCTGGGGACAGTGTCCCACCTTGGAGCTCTCCTTGCTGAATTGCTTGGCTGTTCACATTTATGGCTGTTCTGGGTGATGTCCTAGGTTCTGGGGTTAAGAAATCAATCAGTCAGGGCCCCTGCATTCAAGAGCCAGTGTTCTAGCAAGTCAGAGATGGGCAAATGGAGAATGATTGGGGTACCTGGCCTCCCTGAATTATTAGGGCTGTGGGGCTCAAGGCAGCCACTCACCCTCTCTGTGCTGTCTCCTCCTGAACAGTCCTCCGAGGAGTCCGCCCCCAGCTTTCAGGCAAGCTTGTGCCAAAGATAAACCAGACAGGGAGGAAAAGTCCCTCCTTCCCAAGGATGAACTAGATCATGCACAGGATTCCAGCTCTTTAAAGAAAAGACGGCACCTCAATTGCAGGTCTGGCTTACGTGCTTGGAAAGCTGTAATTTCCCTGCTTCTGCTCCCTGGGCACCTCAAACTTTGACAGGGAAGACCAGCCGAGATAAAGGTGGAGACAGGGTTTTCCAGGAGGGGGCCAGGGGTTCTGGGAGGGGCGACTGCATTCCCTGGTACAAAGGAGGGTCTGGCTAGGCGTGCCGCGTTCCTGTCAGGACCATGTGTGTGTCAGCGCATGCACTTGTGGGTGCACAGACATGTGCTGGGCAGGCATGGGGGTGGGGCAACCTCAGAGCTTACCCCCAGTGGGCTACCCCAGGGGCATCTGTCCCTGAAGCCTGGAAATTAGGCCTGCCCAGCTCCTTGCTTCTCTCGCGAGCCTGGTGCTCCCCTCCCTCATCTAGCCCTGGCTTGTGATTGGCTGACCAGCACGGATGCTATAAAGAGGATCTGTGCACATCACAGGGCGGCAAGGTAGATGGTGACGCGGGTCCCCTGCCAAGGAGGCAGGGCTCTAAGGTTCCAGGTTCCACAATTCCAGGTCTAAGATGGACTCATTCTAGCATTCTGAAATTCTAACGTTCTGTGATTCAAGGGTACTGAGTCTAAAATCCTATGGCTGTAAGATTCTCTGACTGTTCTAAGAATTCAGAATTCTATTTTAAGATCTCTAAGGTCCATTAGCCTTTGAGTCCATGATCCTCATAGCTCAAAGCCCTGGGGGCAACTGGGAAAGTGGGATACCAGCTGGGTACTTGGGTGGGTGCCTTCCCAGGCCTGGCTTCAGTTTGCCAGCCTGTGGAATGGGCATACAGGTGGTCACTACAAATTTTTCTAGATTTGCCACTTCCTAGCTGTGGCCAGAACATGTGACCTCATGTTTGCTCCCCATCTGTGCAGTGGGGATGACAGTAGTGCCTCTCTCATAGGACACCATAGGATACTGCAGTTCACCGGCTTAGCCTGGCACCTGGCACAGTCAGGGCTCAGTGATGAGCAGCTGGCAGCCTGTTAGGATCCTCTAGCCCACTGTCTAGGTGCCCGTCCCTCAGTGCTGCTGTTCCAGGCCCAGGAGACCTGATGAGGGGTTGGGGAGAAGGATGGGTTGAGGACAGGTTGGGGGATGACCCAGGCTCAGAATCCTTCTCTTCTCCCAGCCCCAGGAACAGGGAGGAGATGCTCTGAGCCCAGCCAGCTTGGGATGCTTTTGGAGAAGCCATGGCCTAGGGGTTCCCTGCTACCCTTGACTTCACCCAGCCTGGCACTGTGAGCCCGCTGCAGCCCCAGGTCCTTGGGGCAAGGGTAGCCAGGCGTGCTCAGAGGTGTTTGTTTGGATTTGGGGTGCCTTTCCTTCCCAGAAGCTTTGCACCTCAACTGTGACGTCCGTATAGGGCAGTGCGGACCACAGCTCCCAGTGGAGGGAGGAACTGCAGGCCCAGTGTCAGGGATATTAGAAGAAGAGCTTCTCCTCTGAGAGATTTCTCTTCCCTTCAGGGTTTTCTGCAGGGAGAATCCGAGGGCAGCCAGGAGCCAGGGGATTGAGGGATAATTAGGAAGAAGGGGTACAGTGGGTGGTCCAGGCCCCAGAGGAGGCTCCTGCTTCCAGCCTGGCCCTGCCTGGGCCTCCTCCTGAGCGTGGCTTTCCGCAGTGGGTTCGGACATTCCCCCTTGGCATTGGAATTGGTCCACTCCAGGCTTCCTGGTTCATTTGATGCCTGACACTGAGGCAGAGCTTGTGCCTGTGGGAAAGCGACAGGGCGGAAAGCAGTGGGGAGGGTCCAAAGCTGGCTGGAGACTCCACATGGGAGGGGATCAGAGTCTTGCAGGGGAGCCCGGAGGAGCCCCAGCTTCTTACACGCAGGCATGGGATGAGAAAGACACTAAGAGAGTGCGTGGAGTGCAGTGGGGGCTCTTGCTTGTGCTGCAAATCCCTTCTGAAAATGTTCCCTTCTCCAGGCAGCTGGCCCCTCCAGCCAGGGGGCGGGGCTACTCTTGGATAGCATCTACTAAGTGAATTGTAAAGTTCTCCAACCCCAGCCGGCCGGCCGCTGGGGAGAAGGTGCCTCAACCACCTGCCCCCCAGGTTCCTAGCCAACCTTCCTGGGCAGGACCTTTGGGAGGGGCATAGTGGGATGGCCCAGGCTGATGGGGGGTGCTAAGGACTATGACTCCCAGGGGACGGGACACCCCAAGCCTGTGGTTCTTAACTCCATTTGGAACCTGAAGAATCTGATATTAACCTTCAACCGGAGTTTAGGGCGTTCATGGATCCTCTGAAGTTCATGTAGGGAGCGGGCTTCCAGGTGAAGGTCCTGTGATACGAAGCAGTGTTTTTCAGATGTCAGGACAAGACCTGTTGGTCTCGCCAGCAATGCAACCTACTTCACAGGGCCCTGCCAGCTGGGGCCTCACGTGTAGAAAGGAAGGGCAGGTATTGGTTGATGAAACTGTATGACTTCATGCCGCACACCACACCCTGTCTCCACGATGAAGAATGATCACCTCACCTCCCCGAGCCTCAGTTTCCTCATCTGAGAAAAGGGGATAACATGACTCAGCCTTGCGGTGCTGTGCAGGGTGAATGAGATGGTGCACTGCCCATCCTCTGAAATCTCTCAGACGATGGGAGGATGGGTGTGCAGCAGGTCCCCAGGTTCAGCGTGATGGGAGAGGGCAGCACAGAGAAAGCCATTCTCTGCCGTGACCGAGCTGTTTTTCCTGCCCCCAGGCAAATAGCTGACTGCTGACCAACCTCCCATCAGCCATGGACACGCTTCCTCCATCATCATCGGTGTCCACGACCTTAGAACCTGAGAATGCCTCCTTGGCCTGGCCCCCAGATGCCACCCTGGGCAACATGTCGGCGGCCCCAAGCCCCGCAGGGCTGGCTGTCAGTGGCGTTCTGATCCCCCTGGTCTACCTGGTGGTGTGTGTGGTGGGCCTGCTGGGTAACTCGCTGGTCATCTATGTGGTCCTGCGGCACACGGCCAGCCCTTCAGTCACCAACGTCTACATCCTCAACCTGGCACTGGCTGACGAGCTCTTCATGCTGGGCCTGCCCTTCCTGGCTGCCCAGAACGCCCTGTCCTACTGGCCCTTCGGCTCCCTCATGTGCCGCCTGGTCATGGCAGTGGATGGCATCAACCAGTTCACCAGCATCTTCTGCCTGACCGTCATGAGCGTGGACCGCTACCTGGCCGTGGTACATCCCACCCGCTCGGCCCGCTGGCGCACAGCTCCGGTGGCCCGCGTGGTCAGCGCGGCCGTGTGGGTGGCCTCAGCCGTGGTGGTGCTGCCCGTGGTGGTCTTCTCAGGAGTGCCCCGCGGCATGAGCACCTGCCATATGCAGTGGCCCGAGCCGGCAGCGGCCTGGCGAGCCGGCTTCATCATCTACACGGCCGCCCTGGGCTTCTTCGGGCCGCTGCTGGTCATCTGCCTCTGCTACCTGCTCATCGTGGTGAAGGTGCGCTCAGCCGGGCGCCGGGTGTGGGCGCCCTCGTGCCAGCGGCGACGCTCCGAGCGCAGGGTCACGCGCATGGTGGTGGCCGTGGTGGCGCTCTTCGTGCTCTGCTGGATGCCCTTCTACGTGCTCAACATCGTCAACGTGGTGTGCCCACTGCCCGAGGAGCCTGCCTTCTTTGGGCTCTACTTCCTGGTGGTGGCACTGCCCTACGCCAACAGCTGTGCCAACCCCATCCTTTATGGCTTCCTCTCCTACCGCTTCAAGCAGGGCTTCCGCAGGGTCCTGCTGCGGCCCTCCCGCCGCGTGTGCAGCCAGGAGCCCACTGTGGGGCCCCCGGAGAAGACTGAGGAAGAGGATGAGGAGGAGGAGGATGGGGAGGAGAGCAGGGAGGGGGGCAAGAGGAAGGAGATGAACGGCCGGGTCAGCCAGATCACACAGCCTGGCACCAGTGGACAGGAGCGGCCGCCCAGCAGAGTGGCCAGCAAGGAGCAGCAGCTCCTACCCCAAGAGGCCTCCACGGGGGAGAAGTCCAGCACCATGCGTATCAGCTACCTGTAGGGGCCTGGGGAAAGCCGGGGTGGCCCGAGGAAGGGGCAGAAGCCGTGGGTGTGCCTAGGGTGTACTTCCCAAGGTGCCACAGGCCCATGATAGGATGTTGAAGGGCCTGGGCTTTGATGCTGTTGCTGCCAGGACTTGCTGTGTGACCTCGGGTAGGTTGCTTCCAGTCTCTGGGCCTTGTTTTCTCCTCTGTGACTCAGGGATAGGAGTCATCAGCCTGGATGAGCTATGTCAGATGAGAGGTTTGGAGGGCACTACTGCTGGGCTGACCTTGCTGAGCGAGCAAAAGGTGGGTGCAGACTGGCCTCTCCCCGGGGCTGGAGTGTGTGGGGGCATCAACCTGAATCTTGACCCTCAGAGGGATAAACCAAGGCCAGGATTTCTTGGGCTCAGAGTCAGGGACACAGGAGCTGCTGGGGGCTGGGCTGGAAACCTAAACAGAAGAAAGCCTAACCTGGTGGGAGGCGTGGCGCAGAAATGATCAGGCCCCAGATCAGCTCCCTCCTCTCGACTGTGAAGCCTTGGACCAGCTCTGCTCCTCTCTAGGCCTCAGGCTTCACCCGGGGAAACCCCAACAACCTCCATGCCCTTCTGGCCCAGGCAGTCAATGCTGGAGATCCTGTGCTCCTGGGTGCGGAGAGAACAGGCGAATTTCCCAGGAAGCGAGTGAAGGCCAGCTTCAGGGTCTCTCACTGCCTGGGCTCTTTCAAGGCCCTGCATCTACTTTTGTACTTGTCATTTTGTATTCGTTTTCTTAAAGAGGGACCTCAAACTGCATAAGCTTAGGCCACCCAAAGCCTGGCTCCGCCCCTGCTGAGGTCAGCCACCGAATCCCCAAGGAAGCTCACGTTGGGTCTTACGGCTGGAGTAGGGGCTCCCGGGGGTTCCCAGGTCTTTGAGGGCTTCCAGGCACCTCCTTGTAGGAGGGGCCATTCCTGTTTCTCTCCTTGTGACCCATATTCTTCCCTCCTGGAGACTGAGGCAGAGACCCAGCCCATGGGGACTGGCATGGAAAGGCACAGTGTCTGCTGAAGAACGCTGTGAGGAGAAGGAAGAGGCAGGGAGAAGAGGAAGAGGAAGAAGAAGGAAGAGGAAGACAAGGGGGAAAGGGGAGGATGAGTGGGGGAAGGAGAAGCACAGATCTGTTTCCTGGAGCAGTCTTTGGCCTCCCTGGGCTGAGCTCAGTGGTAGCATCTGTGAACCTGAGTTGCCGACAACAGCCCCACCCAACCAGTACTGAGGGAAGGACACGATCAGGGTGGAACAGCCAGGGTGCAACGGCAAATGCACAGAGTACAGACGGGCACAGGGCCTGTGTCCCTGAGGGGCCTGAGAGTGCTGCCAAGAAGGGCTCAGGTCTTAATAAAGCCCTAGGGTGAAGCTGGCTACCAGGGACATCGGGAGGACCGGGGAGCCCCTGGTGGGTGGGGAGCAGGCCTCCCCATGCTCTATCATCCTGGAGACTACAGGTCGAGAGGCCCAGGAAAGACAAGAAGAGGTTGAAGTGGGACTGTGGAGGGGGACCACGGGGAGTAGCCATTATCCAAGGCTGGGCCTAGACTCTGTCCCAGAGATGGTCCCTCAGAGCTGTGGTGAGGCTGGCCCTGGGAGGGTGGGACCCCCGGTGAAATCCCTCCACTTCCCCACCCCCTGCAGAGGGCAGGGGTCCTCAGGGAAAGCACAGGAACCAGACTTTTGGAGACTTGGATCTTCAGCACACCTCAGGGTCCTGGGCTGGCATGGGCCTTCCGGGCCTCAATTTCCCCATCAACAAATGGAGATGAATCACAGCTTGGCTGCCTCCTGGGATCTAACAAGAAAATGAGTCATGTGAGGTAACTTCCAGGCTCACTGCAACGGGTAGGGTGGGGTGTATCAGATTATAAAGTGGGAGTACCCTCCTCACCCCCAGGCTTGGCCTATACCCCCCTCTCCTTCATCAAGTGGCCAGTCTGTGTCTGTCCTTTGGGGTGGTGACACTGTAGGCCATGAGAAATGGGCAGTCTGGGGGTCAGAGGCCAAGGGTCAGGGAGGCAGGGCTTGGGGAGAGAGTGAGACCCTCAGAGGAGAAGGAAGTTTATAAAACCACATTTTGTGTGGAGATGGAGGCTGGAGGCCCAGCCCTGGGACTTGGTCTGGGGTTCCTTGAGGAAGATCTGAGGGTCTGAGAGAGGAAGGATGCCCTGGCCTTCCGGCCTTCTCTGGCTGATCCTGCCTTCTTGCTGCCTAAGACAGGAGAGCAATGTCCTAGAAGGGTCCCCGGGAGGCCAGTTAGGAAACCCTTTGCTGCTTCTGTCTCTAGCTCTTGTCAATAAAGATGGTGACATCTGATAACAGCTGTGGCCTGGGCCAATTTATCTGCCAGACACTGTCTCCAGATGGGTGTGAATGTGCAGGTGTGTGTGGGCTCCGTGCACCCTGGCCTCTTCGGGTGTGACATCCCAGAGTCCAGGTCCTTCAGGGAACGTGGAAGGTACCCTTGATGGGGCTGAGCCCACATCCTTATAGACCTTGATCCAAAAGCAGTAGACGTCCTTTCTCCCTATTATCCAAATATTAGATTTCAGGGAAGAAAGTGGATTGGCTCCAACTAGGTCACATGATGGTCCCTTGGGCCAATCACCAAAGCCATGGAGATAGGGTGCCATGGTTGGCCGGGTGCAGGTCATGTGCCCATATTTCCAGCCAGAGAGAAGGTAGGGCACTGTGATGGACAATCTGGCCTGGCCCATGGGGCAGAGGTGGGTCAGGGACAGCCTACTAATGGCTAGGGGAGGTGGGCCAGGCACCAACAACCAACAGCACTTGGGTCTGGGTGTCTGTGGGGTTTGCTGTGTGTGGCTGCCTTTGCTGGGCGTGATATTGTATGTCCAGGTTTGTGTGAGCCCAGTGCAGGGTGCATAGTAGGTGGTCAGGACATCTCAGCTGCGTCCATGAGTGAATGTGCACTGGGGTGTGACATGCGGCCGGTGTGTAAGTGGTGGGAGCAGAGGAACTGCTGGGGCGCCAGTGTTGGGTGGGAGTGGCTGCCTGGGCAGGGTCCCTCGTCTGGTCCTGGCAGCCCTCGCTTCCCTACCACACTGGCTGTCCCCACCTGTGCATGCTCACGTGCAGTCTGTGTGTGTGTGTGCTTGTGCCCCACACACATGTGTCTGGCAGCCTTGTGTTCCCAGGGCCTGGCAGTGCTACCGTGGCCTTTCTTAGGAGTATCTGGAATGAATGAACAAACGGGGCCACTGCATGTCACAACTCCAGGGGGGGACTGTACACGCTGTGCCTCTAACTTCCTGTGAAGCTACAGCATGGTGCCTCTGAATAAATGAGTGATAAGGGATGGGGCTACTGAAGGAGCTTGTATAGGGTTTGGGGTTAGAATTTGTAGGCTAGGGGAGCCACTGGGGCTGTAGGGTGAGGGGAGGCTCTGCAGCTGTGAGCTGGAGCAGGGAGGGAGGAGCGATGATAACTCACCTTGCCCACTCCTCTCCTCCTCCTCCAGCCATTGAAGTTGCTCAGATCCGAGGCTTTACCTTGAACTTGTCTCTCAGAGGCGGTTGCCAGGCAACAGCCCTTGGCCACCAGGCTCTGGACCAGGACTTCCTGCGTCAGCATCAACATTATCAGAGGGGAGACAGGAACCCGCAAGGCCTGGGGCAGGAAAAACCACGGCCTCCAGATCTTTGGGATCCTCTTTACCTAGAAGGGGTGGGACAGGTGGAGGCCACGGACCCGTGGGAATTGACAGCCTGGACTCCACAGGACTCGACACAGAAGAAAACACAGCGAGAGGTTGGGCGCAGTGGCTCACACCTGTAATCCTAGCACTTTGGGAGGCTGAGGTGGGCGGATTGCTTGAGCTCAGGAGTTTGAGATCAGCCTGGGCAACATGGTGAAATTCCGTCTCTACCAAAAATACAAAAATTAGCCAGGCATGGTGGTGCATGCCTGTGGTTCCAGCTACTTGGGAGGCCGAGGTGGGAGGATCGCTTGAGCCTGGGAGGCAGAGGTTGCAGTGAGCTGAGATTGTGCCACTGGACTCCAGCCTGGATGACAGAGGGAGACCCTATCTCAAACAAAAAACAAAAACAAAAAACCACTCCAAACCAAAAAACAAAAAAAACCAAACAAAAACAAACAGAAACATCCAAAATCAAAAACCAAAGAACATGGCAAGAAGGCCAGGCTGTAGTGTGAGGGGCACCCCCGGAGCTGTGCAAGGCCACCATCCCGCCAAGGCCTCAGGGTACTCCCTGTCTCTGGCAGGCCCTGGTGAGCATCTCAGCGAGTCCGCCGGAAGGCTGAGGGAGAAATGTCTCCCTGAAAGTCATGGGGCCAAAGTCAGCACGCCTGGGTCCCAGGCCTCCCGCAGCAAACCTCCTGTGTGGCCTTGGGCCATTTATTTCACCTCTGCATGTAGTTCACTTAGCTAACAAAGGCTTTTCTGAGCACCAGCTATACGCAAGGCCCTGACATGCAGCCGGGGGCTGGTGCAGGCAAATGGACACGGGTCCTGCCCTCTCAGCACCCATAGGCAAGCACACAAGGAAGTGCAGCCCTATGGGGGCTCAGTGGGGAGGGAGAAGTGCAGCATGCTCTGAGGGTTGGGGGCTGGTGGGGGCTGCATCTAGAGTGGAAGTTTCAGCCTAAGTGTGCCAGGCAGAGGTATCGGCACGTGCTAAGGTCCTGAGCTAGGGAGAGGCAGTGAGTGAAAGAAAGGTAGCGAACAGTCCCCTTTTGAGGGACAGAGGCTGTGTCACACAGGGCTTCCTAGGGCATCTATTCCTGTTCAGGCTGAATTGTGTCCCCCCTAAAGTCCTATGTTGAAGTCCTAACCTCCACAGCCCCAGAATATGACCTTACCTGGAAATGGGGTCATTGCATTGTAGGTAGTGAAGAGGTCATACTGGAGCAGGGATGGCCCCTAATCCAATACGACTGGTGTCCTTAAGAAACGGGGAGGGCAGGCATGGTGGCTTATGCCTGTAATCCCAGCACTTTGGGTGGCCGAGGCGGGTGGATCATCTGAGGTCAGGAGTTTGAGGCCACCCTCGTCAACATGGCGAAACCCCGTCTCTACTAAAAATACAAAAATTAGTCAGGCATAGTGGCATGTGCCTGTAATCCCAGCTACTCTGGAGGCTGAGGTAGGAGAATCTGGGAGGCCTGAATCTGAGAGGCGGAGGTTGCAGTGAGCTGAGATCGCGCCACCGCCCTCCAGTCTGGGCAACACAGTGAAACTTCATCTCAAAAAAGAAAAAAAAAAAAAAAAAAGGTGCAGATTCAGACACAGACAGGCACCCAGGGAGACGCCATGTGAACATGAAGGTAAAGATCCAACAAGGTATCCGCAAGTCAAGGAAAGCCAATGATTGCCAGCACAGCAGAAGCTAGAAGCAAGCCTGAAACAGCTCCTCCTTCCCTTGCAGCCCTCAGAAGGAACTAACCTTGCTGAGGCGAAGCCTGGACTTCTGCCCCCAGAACTGTGAGACAATCAGTTTCTGTTGCTTAAGTCAGCCAGTGTGTGGTGCTTTGTTAAGGGAGGCCTAGCAAACTCTTAATTCCCACTCTTGCAAAATGGAAGTAAAGGCCCCTTCTCTCCTCGGTCTCCCAGAGGACCTATTAGGTTAACCCATTCATTCCTTCAAACTCTCCAATAAGAGCTTATTGGGTGGTTGCCAACTGCAAAAAGCTGAGGGCAGAGAAGTCCAGTAGAAGACCTTCCTGTCTTCTAGGAGCCAAGGAAGTGATGGCAAGAATAAGAGGTACAGGGAGTAATTCCTTTTTTTTTTTTTTTTGAGATGGAGTCTTGCTTTGTCACCAGGCTGGAGTGCAGTGGTGGGATCTTGGCTCACTGCAACCTCTGCCTCCTGGGTTCAAGAGATTCCCCTGCCTCAGCCTCCCAAGTAGCTGGGACTACAGGCACGCGCCACCACACCTGGCTAACTGTTTGTATTTTAGTAGAGATGGGGTTTCACCATGTTGGCCAGGATGGTCTTGAACTCCTGACCTGATGATCCGCCTGCCTCGGCCTCCCAAAGTGCTGGGATTACAGGCGTGAACCACCTCACCCAGCCCAGAGAGCAATTCTTAAGCACACGGACTCTGGAAGTGCCTGGGCTTGAATCCCAGCTCATCTTCACTAGTTGTTTGATTTTTAGCCAATTAATTAACCTCTCTGTGCCTTAATTTTCTCCTCTCTGAGATGAGCGGGAGAGCAACTGTCCCCATTGCTAGGAAGTTTAAATGAGTTAATATTTGTAACAGCATAGGACAGTGGCTGGCACACCATATATACTGTGTGTGACACAGGCATGAGAAGCGCTCCAACAGCAGCAAGAATTCCTCTGCGGTGGGGGCGAAAGTGTCCCAGATTATAGTCCAGATCAGTGCAAAGAGAGAACCAGAGCGTGTCCACAGGGAAGGCATGGACCTTCCGGGTCCTGACGACATCTCTGACACGAATTTTACCCCTGAAGACAGTAGGGCCCAGGATGGTCATGTGACTTGCCCAGGGTTACGGCACCGGGAGCCAGACCCCAAACACGGTTTTCCCAGGCCCTAGTCCAGGGCCCATAGTCTAAAAACAAAACTATGAAAATGGAGGCTGAGTGGACAGGAGTGATGCTAGGGGTGGGGAGAGCTCTGAGGCCACTGGTGTCCCTGGTGGCCACTGGCCATGGCAGACAACACCCCCCGGGGAAGACCCAACAGGCAGAGGGCAGCCCAGGCCCCATGGGGACTTGGTTCTTCCTCGGAATCCCAGCAGGCCTCCAGTAAGCCTCATAGCAGCATGCACCACACCGAGGGGTGAATAATGGGCACACATGAGGGCACACGCGTGTGCGGAGGGTGAGACAAGCCTTCACTTTCTCATAGGCTCAAAAAAAGTGGCTGGGCCAGCTGGGCACAGTGACTCATGCCTGTAATCCCAGCACTTTGGGAGGCCGAGGCGGGCGGATCACGAGGTCAGGAGATCGAGAGCATCCTGGCTAACACAGTGAAACCTCATCTTTACTGAAAATACAAAAAATTAGCCGGGCGTGGTGGCACGCACCTGTAGTCTCAGCTACTCGGGAGGCTGAGGCAGGAGAATCGCTTGAACAGAGGCGGAGGTTGCAGTGATCAGAGAACATGCCACTGCACTCCAGCCTGGATGACACAATGAGACTCTGTCTAAAAAAAAAAAAAAAAGGTGCCTGGGCCACACTCAGGGTCCTCCGGGGTTCCAGACACCTCAGGTTCTGGCTCACACTCTCCTGGAGCCCACCTCCTCTGTCACCATCTTACAGGTGGAGAAACTGAGGCCTACGGTGGGGGTGGGGTGTATTGGAGCCCAGCAGGGGAAGAGCTGGGATGTGGCCTCTCCTCCCTTCTGTCCGCTTTAAAGGACAGCAAATGTGTCAATATTTGCTCAGGGGAACTGCTGGCTCAACAGGCCCCAGTGCCTGCCTGGTCTCTCGCTCTGTAAGATCAGGGGTTGCCTCTGAGCTCCAGCCAGGATCCTGCGCCTGCTCTTCAGAAGGGACGGGTTCTCCCTGCTGGGCCGTATCAAACGGCAGCTACCAGAGGGAGAACGGAACAAACGCACGATGCCCGTTACGTGGGCGGCAGTGGCAGGTGAGCCCCTGGCCACGCAATCGGGTTTGAACCCAGCGCCACTACCTCTTAGCGCTGAGTGCCTTTGAGCCAGCCTCAGAACCTCTCGTAGACTCAGTTTCCTCATCCGGAAAATGGGCTCCCACGCCCATCTCAAAGGCCGGTCGCAGGGCTGCGGGGACAGCTGGCGGATGGCTCTGTGCTCCCCAGGCCCGGCAGGGGGCGCCACAGGTCCTCAGGCCTCGCCCAGTCGCCGCGTGGTATCCGCACCGCAGCTCCGCTCGGCTGGACTCGTCTCTATTCGGCGATACTTGGCTCCACTCGGCCAGGCTCGGCTCTGCTCGGCTGTATTCGGCAACACTCGGCCAGACTCGGCCTTGTTCGGATCTGCTCGGCTTCA
This sequence comes from Chlorocebus sabaeus, assembly GCF_047675955.1. Lineage (NCBI taxonomy): Eukaryota > Metazoa > Chordata > Mammalia > Primates > Cercopithecidae > Chlorocebus > Chlorocebus sabaeus. The sequence goes on from NC_132922.1 coordinate 13,677,320, forward strand.
CCCCAAGCCGGAAGCGCAAAGGCACTTTCCCGGCGCTGCTGCGGCCCCGCCCTCCTGGCGCGAGGCCCGGGGTTGTAGGCCAAGAGAGGAGGGTCCTTGGCCTTTGGGCCCTTGGCGCTGTCGTGGTTGTGGGGGGGTCCTGCTTGCCTGGGCCCTGGGCTATGCAGAGGGAGCCACGAGCCAGAGCTTGAGGCCGAAGCGGGTGGAGAGGGAGGGATTCCTCGAGCCTGGCGTGGGGGCGTCGTTCCCCTTCCTTTTGCAGGGAGAAAGGGAGAGGTTGGCGCCAGCCACACGCTCCAACATGCTGGCTCTGCCGCTGGTCGGTCTGTCGTGTCCGGGGAGGAAGTTGCTGCCCCTCAGTGTCCCTGAGTCTCGGTTTCACCTCCATCAATCAGTATGTTTCCCGCTGGGGCAGAGGGCCTGGCGCGGTGCTGGCGCTCTCCAGACTCAGTTTCCCCTTTTGTAAAACATGTCAGCCCGCCCAACTCCGCTGAACACCTTTGGGATCCGACGTCCTGAAAGCCCAGGATGGGGAACCTGGGTCCGGAGAGCGAAACTTTCCCGGCCCCTGGGCGGGTCAACGTGGGGAATTCGGTAGAACCAGAGGAAGCTGGTTTGTGTGTGTGTGTGTGGGACCGGGGGCGGGGGGCGGGGGGCGGTGCTGCGGGGACTGCGGGGGTTTGGAGGAAGAAGCGAGTGCATGGGCGCCCTGGCCTGCCCCAAATTTCCCTGAGGGGACGGGCTGGTGGGACAGCCGGGGGCGGGGAGCGTCACAGGTTCCCGGGCGCGGGGGGGGGGGGGGGGGGGGAGGGGGGGGCTCTGCCCAGCAGGAGGCGCTGGCGTCTTCCTTTGTTGAAATTGATCTCTGCGCCTGAACAATTAGATCTATGCCTACATAGCGGACGCCAGGAATCATCATGTTTACTGTCCTGTCTCCTTTTTTGACAGGCACACATTTTATTTTTTAAATACATGAAGCACGCGGTGCTTTGTAAGCGCTGACTGAATGTGCTTATTTTCACACCCTCTCCTGACCCTGGGCTAGAACGTGGGCGAGTGCAGGATGGCGGTCAGGGGCTTGGCTCGTGGTCAGTATGTGCCTCATCTATCTCGCCTGTAAAATGGACAGATGAGGTAACACATGTGCCCGTCTCAGAGCATTGTTGGAAGGATTAGAGGAGTCAAGATGTGGAAGGCCCACAGAACGGGTGGGGCAGAAAAGCCAGCTTCTGGGGGCAGGGGAAAGGGTGGGGGGTGGCTGGGGAAACAGGGTCCATATCCTGGGTTTCTGCATTGGGGTTACTCCTTTGCTGCGGGGGGTGATAGCAGGGTGATGAGAGCCACCCTGGGCCTGCACTCCTCCTGGTCATGCTGTTGTCCTGGGTTCCAGGGTGCCTGGGAAAGGGCACACAGCTTTACTGATGGGTGGCCAGTGGGGAGCGTCCCCACTGGGCATTCCACCAGTGGGCTCTGATGGTCCTGTCCTCCCCATGTTAATCTGGCCCAGGGACACCAAGACTGCGAGAGGTAAACTTGCCCAAGGTCACACAGCTAGGAGGGGGAGCTGAGTCATCACCCAGGTTTGTCTGCCCCAGGGCTGGAGCTCTGTCTCCAGGCCACCTGACCAGCTGAGGAGATTGTCAGAAAGGCTGGGACACCAACGGATGACGCACAAATGGAGGAATTTTCAGGCCTGGTCAAAGCTAGTGGGAGGGAAAATATTGAAGTGTAATATTCCAGAGTTCTCTCTTGTCTGCTCTGACTCCTGCCAGCTGCCCCGCACCTAGAGGGACAGGAGGCTCTTCTCTGAGGCATTGCATGGCCAGGAGCCAAATGAGCTGGCCCCAGAACCTGGTGAATTGCCTGGCTTTTCAGACCTCAGCCTCCTCACCTGTGAAGTGGGTTGAGCAGCTCTTCTCTGCAGAGGAGCTGTTGAGGGGGGTATGGAACACTGCCAGGCACACAGCTGGCCCTTGACAAAACCATTCCTGTGTCCCCAGCCTGTTTCTCTCCAAGTCCCACTGATCGTTCTCTCCATCCCCGTTTCCTCAGAAGTTCAGGTTTTCTAAGCCCGAAGGCTTGGAGCCAGCCAGGAGCTGTCTCCCTCTCCAGTGCTGCCGACTCAACTCTTTTCCTTTAGAAGCTGCAGGGAGGGAGGCTCCCCTTGGCATCCTCCCTCTGCAGCCCTGGCTCTGTGCCCTGGGAATGCTGCCTGGGGCAGGGCCACGTAGAGGGCAGGGCCAGTGCAGGCCTTTGGGTGTTCCCAGCAGCCAAAGTCCTTTAGTCTGCTTTCCTTTGTGCCCCCTTGCACCCCTGAATGGACGACTTGGGGGATTCCAAGTCGGTTTGGGAGGGGTGACAGCACAAGGCTGGAGGTTGGGAGAGTCTGGCTGTCATCCCAGCTTGGACTCCAGTCTGCTACGTGACCTTTGGGCCAAAGATAAATCCTCCCTGGGCCACAGTGTCCCTGCTGGTCAGATGAAAGAATCAGATGAGATAATCTCTGAGGATCTTTCCAGGCTTCATATTCTTTTGTTTGATTATCCCCCAAGTAAATTGGAAATTGGAGGCTCAAGGATGAGCCCTGGTCGAGGATGCATAGCCCAGGGGCTGTCCCATCCTCCACACTTTGCCCAGCTGTGAGTGGGGACTGGGATTTAGCACCTGAAGCCCCAGATTTAAATATATCCTCCCCAACCCTACCAGGGTCCCCGCACTCCTGCACCTCCCTCTTGCCGAGATGGCCCTGATCGGCACGCTTTGTTACCCGCCCATGCCCAAGCCCCAAGGGAACTCCATCAGGTTGGAGAGTCTTCTGTTCTGTAGGGGGCTTTATTCTTGTCTACCAGCTATGTGACCTTGGGCAAGTCACTTCAGTTGCCTGACCCCAGCTCCCTAGGACTAGTTGAAGTAATGAATATAAACACCCTTTGGGGACCAAAAGCCCCGAGAGAGATGAGACCTGGCGCAGGCAGTAAGTCCTCAACAAATGTAGAATAGGAGGATGCAGTAAACAAGCTGGCCAAAACCCACCAAATCCCTTGGTGGAGGGCAAGGGACATTTGAGAGTCTTTATACAGGAGTCTCGGGCCCCAGGAAGCCAGGGCAGAGAGTCTTTGCCAAACTTCCCCCTGCCTAACAAGAAGGGAACTGAGGCAGGACGCTGCCCAGACCCAGAGGCACACAGGCTGCTGTCCTATGAACTTGTTGGGGGTCATTTCCACATGGGAATAGTTCTAGAAGACCAGGATGAGTCAGTAACAATGGCAGAATTCCAGTCAGAGGAAGAAGACTTTGGTGTAGCTGGGGCTGGAGCATGGGGGAGCGACTTGGCTGCTGCCCTGGCCCTGTGTCAGAGGTGTTAGAACCAGAGCGACTCCATCTTGAATAGGGGCTGGGTAAAATGGGGCTCAGACCTGCTGGGCTGCATTTCCAGGAGGTTAGGCGTTTTTAGTCACAGGATGAGATGGGAGTCGGCAGGACTGATATCACAAGATACAGGTCATAAATACCCTGCTGATAAACAGGATGTGGTAAACAAGCCAGCCAAAACACACTAAATCCAAGATGGTGATGAAAGTTGACCTCTGGTCATCCTCACTGCTCATTATACACTAATTATAATGCATTTGCATGCTAAAAGACACCCTACCAGCACCAAGACGGTTTACAAATGCCATGGCAATGTCCAGAAATTACCTTATACAGTCTAAAAGCGAGAGGAACTCTCAGTGCTGGGGAAATCTCCTTTTTCTTGGAAAACTGATTAATAATCCACCTTTTATTTAGCATATAATCAAGAAATAACCATAAAAACAGCCAGCCAGCAGCCCTCAGGGGTGGTCTGTCTATGGAGTAGCCATTCTTTTGTTTCGTTACTTCTCTATAAACTCGCTTTCACTTTACGCTGTGGACTCACCTCAAATTCTTTCTTGTGCGAGTCCAGGAACCCTCTCTTGGGGTCTGGATTGGGACCCCTTTCCAGTACCATTTTTCTGGTGAACCACAAAGGGACAGTACCAGAGAAACCCCCCAACCCAAAGGAGAAAGACCACAGCCCCAGTTGGCCGACTTTGAGTAAGTGAGGGGTATTTTATCCTGGCTAATGTATAGATTGGGGTGAGGGTCCCTCCTAAGAAATAGGGGGTTAAAGGTCCCTCTTAGTAAAGGGCAAGGATGCTTGTCAGAAACTGGGTTGGAGGCCCAACTGAAGAAGGTTGGAGTCCTTCCTAAGATCTAGGGAGGTAGAGATCCCCCTCGGTAAAGTCCCTTGGTAAGGAGAAATGGATTAGGCACTACGGGATGTTAACCACTATTCTCTTTGGATTAATCTACCTTGCACTGTTTGCTGACAGATGTGGGTGACAGGATTAAGCATGTACAGGATCATGGGACATAGGGAGCTTTCTTCTCCCCAAAGGGGGAAACTTTAGAGATGACCAGATTGCTGGAAAAGCTACCTTTGCCACTGACAAACGACCTCCTGAACTATTGATTCAGTGTCAATGGAATGGGTACCTTTGGCCTCCCTGAGCTCCTCGGCTTCTCTACCCCCTGGCAGACAATGCTTTTCTTCCTCTCTCGTTTCTCTTTTCTATCTTTTCTGTCACTCAGGGTGACTGTCCACTCTTCCATCTTGCCCAGACACCACATATTGAAACTCCTGGTTGGAGGGCATTCCACCTCACTTGGAGTGGATCAAAGATGACAAGGGCCATTGGGAGCAAGTTTGAGTCTTGCCAGGTTGATGTTGGGCACTGAGTGGGGTGGCTAGTGTCCTGAAATGGAAAATGTTAATTTGGTTTCCCCATGCAGCCTGTTGGACAGCATCTTACAAAATTAAGAGGCTTCTGCCTGTGGTTCCATGAAATGGAAAAAGATGATTTTCTTTTGTAACGTGGCTTGGCCCCCATAGCAATGGCACAGTAAGCAGGGCCATCAAAGCCACAGAGAGAAAGGGAACCCAGAAACCTGGCATGCTGACAAAGGGTAGGAATTTCTTACCAGTCAGGCTTCTGGCCTCTCTTTGTGCAAACTGGTTGAATAAATGATAACAATCACTGTTTGTCTCTCCTGCAAGGAATTTCATTAATATGAAAAAGGATTCATGGGGGCTAGTCTTAAGCTTTAGAGAATCTGGTGTACTTTGTGCCATGAATTTTTCTTTCTGTGTCAATCTGTCATAAAAAGAGGTACTATAGGATAGAATGTGGGCCTAGGACCCCTATAAGCCCATTATTCAAGTTGGCCTAGCAAACTGGTCAGTTACAAACTTTGTGGCAAGTCCCTGAAACAAAAACTAGATGTTTCTGTCTTGTCTTTTTTTATGTCCTTGGGAGTTTAACCTTGTGATCATGTGGGAGTACTTTCTCTTAGTCTCCACCATCCAGAGGACAGGAAATTGGGGGTTCATGTGATAGCCCTGAAAATTATCCTGAGCTGTTAAAAGCCTTTGCAAACTTGAAATTGGCTTCTCTAGGCTCCTTCCAGTAAAAACAAAAACCGTCCAGTGCCGTGGCTCAGTGGCTAAGGATTTGTCTTTTTCACAGTGGGGACCCAGGTTCAGTTCCCATCTTAGGGAATGAGTCCTTTCTGGTTTAATATCTATGTGACCTTTGCCATTTGTTGATTCTCTTCCCCTCTATAAACAGCTTCTGACTTCTCGTTTGAATTTTCCTTTCTCTGAGCTACCCTTTGAGCTACGCTTGGCGATTCTAGATCTCGTAAAAACTGCTTATCACCTCTCTGAAAATACCTTGTATACCTGGATTAAGTGATAACCTTAGTTGAGGCTTACCAGTTTCACCTGGGAGGTTACTGTTGGTGAAGTTCAAAAGTCAGAAATATTGCCTGTGTGTCCTGGCTAGAGTCTGGTAACAAGATTTGGTTAAAAGTCAGCTTAATTAAAAATGGATGTCCAAGCTATACATTTATTTAAAAGGCCTTTATGCTTTTTTTTCTCTTCTTGGGTCTTAGTTTTCTGAAAAAAGTTTTTCTTTTCAGTCGACTGAATTTCTTTCACCATTTTGTCTTCTTCTCACTCTTGATGCCGCACCTGAGAGGACCTAAGATAAATTTTAATAGCCTGGGACTTGTCGGTAAAAATAGGAGGTGCCACAGACCCTGTTTTGGGAGAAACCTCTGTTCTCCTCATGGATCCCCAGGAATTGAAAGCAAATAGCCCACCCTTAAAATCTAAGGCTCCGCTCTGCTTTGTACTGTGTTATCTGACAGTTTTGACTTTCAGGGATATCAGAAATTACTCTGCATTGTAAGAGAGCTTTTAGCCTAGCTCTGTAATAACTAGGTGGGAAATAATACTTTTAGGGGTGGCTAATGGCAGTTCTGGGGGGATACTTGGCTCTTTGCACATTTGGATCAGTAAAGCGTACTCTTGGCCACCTAGAAAGTATGGAACCATCCCCACCCTCCATTGAAAGATAAGACTGCCATGGGGGATGGGCTGATTCCCTCTCTTTAGGATCCAGGATCCAGTATGAAAATGAGACCCTTTGTTTTGGAGATCTGTTTTGCCTTCTAGCTGTGCCTGCTTATTAGGCCTTAGAAACTGCAGGCTTTCCTGGCACTGTTTCTTGAAGGGCTCCACCCTGAAGTCAGTAATCCAATTCATAAACTTAAAAATTGGCAACTGAAAAATCTTACAACTACTGGATCTTCTGTCTGTCTGTGTATTTATATATGTTGTCTGTGTGATGTTGATATATGAAAGGGCTCTGATTAATTGGCTTAAAAATAATAAGTACTTAGATCAAATATTTTGTCAGAAAAATAGAAACATTAATGCCTTTTGGTTCACATGACTTTAATAATCTTTGGGAAATAAAGACACTTTTAAAGATTATTGGTAAAATTAAAATATCTTCAAACTTTAGACATTTGGTCTAAATTAGGCAGGTCAGATATTAGGTTTGCTAAATGCTTCAAGGTCATAAACTGCATCATTGACTTTTGAAAATTGCCCAGCTTACCTGCTTTGGGGCCATTAGATTCTAGATAAGGCCTGGGGACTTGTCGAGTTAGCCATGCCCCCAGCTATGCTGGAAAGAGTCAGACCTTATCTGCACTTCTGCCTGGTGTCCTAGGCTCCACACCTGGAACGTAATTAAAACCACTTACTTACCAAGTTTTTCACCAAAAATAAAAGTTGTTAAGAGTTAACATTGTAACGTATGTAATTGAGACTACTGGAAAAACAGTTTTATATGCAAGGTGTGTAAGGAAAGTAGAATATGCTTTTGGTAAGAAGATTATGAGAAAGCATGGGAATGTGGATTTTCCCCCCCTACTTTAGAGGGTTAAAGGATTGTTTCAAGTTAGGTTGGATAAAGCTTGAGCAAGTTGTGGAAGGTTTGTGAAAGATTAATCTTGTAAAAGAAATTCTGTGTGAACCTATTGGCTTAAATTAAAGGGATATTATTCAGTTTTTTCATAAATTAAATATGGAATAAAAGTATAACAAGGTTTTCTTAGAGCACTGGTGTACTCTTTAACAAGAAAATTGTAAAGAGCTATAAAAGGTTTATGAGAATCTTACCTCATGGTCAAACATTAAAATTGGTAAGGCTTTATTATGAATTGGGTTTGACATTAATAGTATACAAATGCAAAGGTAAAATTTGGCTTTCTCTCTTGGACAAGTTTTTCATGTAATATTGAAAAATAATTAAAGATTTTTGTTTGCCTTTTGAATAAGCTATAGAAAAAAGAAAGGAAACAAAAGAGACAGTTTTTATTGGAAAGCAAAGTCTTCCTTTTATCAGTGAGTAAAGGTTTTTGCCTTTAAAAACATCTTTGAGTTATCATTTTGGCCAAATAAATGGCTTATGGTGACCTGGGATGCTATTTTGTAGTATCAAATGTTTTAAATTTTTGATATTTGACAAACTTTCCAAAATCACATTCTAAGTTATGTCTTTTTCTAACCTGATTAGTCCTTTAGATACTAGGTCCCCTAAAGTCCAAAAATGACATATTTGGTTTATTTGGTACATTAAAATAATACAGGGAGCATTGTCAAATATGAAATTGTGTTTGGCTTTCTTTGGGCTGTGTTTATATAAATATGTTATTAGTATGTGTTCCAAAATTATGGGAAACTCCAATAATTCTGATATGAACATTATCAATAGTAATGTTCATTATCAATAATAATTATAATTGTTATGCTAAGTTATTATGTGCCACAGAGGTATCCAAATTTCCTAGTCAATGATATTAATGGTTTAACCATGGCTGCCCTAAGCCTTTTTGTCATCCATAGACAATTGTTGTCTTGTTTTTATTCTCTTCAAAAGGTGGTTTATAATCAGCCTTAGAACTTTAATGAGTACTCTTACATGCAGAGAGAAAGAAAACAGCATCCAAGACTCTCCTGGAAAACTAACATGTATATATCAAGCAAAACAGGAATTAATTGCATAGACTGAACTAATAAAAGACTGAAATAATCTTTTATGACTGTTTGCTTAAAATGTTGTTGATCTTTCTGTTTTGTTTTTCAGAGTAAAGAAACCCCCACTTCTTTAGCTATTTACAGCTTTTAACAATTGAGTAAAGTATGCTCCTATAAGAATTATAAAACAAAGTTTTGTCCAAAAACAAAATTTGGAATATATTTTTTTCTCTCTACCTGATTTCTCCAGAATTTGGAAACTATTTGTGAGTGTTCTTAACTTATGGCAATATAGTTATTTGCATAAGTGCAGTAAGAACCTGTTTTTCCTTCTTTCTTCTGTTTTTTTTTTTTTTTTGTAACAGGACATAATTGGAGAAACTGGTTATTTAACAAGGGTTTGACTGGAATGGCATGCTTTCAAATGTAAATAGACTTCTTTAAGGAATTAAAGTTGACTAAGAGAGCCAATAAAAGCCCCTTGGAAAAACTGGTTTCGTACCTTGTGTCCCTGTATGGGGTTCCTGACCTGTGGTAAGTAAAGAATGTAACTTTCTGACAGGCCCAGGAGCCCCAAGTTATCTTGGGACCTCAAGAGGAGAGGAATTTATCTAACTTATACAGGTACTTGCAGGCATAGGTAAATCCATGGCTGGGCTCAAAGCTTTAAAACATCTAATCAAAGATACCTTATGAAACAAAGCCAATTTTAAAAGGAGCCTATATGGCAAATAATTATATTTGCTGCATTTTATGCAAATAATGAAGCCAAGTATAATGAGACTAAAGCTTATTTTGCAAATAAATTGGTCCTACAATAATTTTTTTTTTTAAATGGGAGATTGGAGAGAGAAAAACAATGTTTCAAAAAATATGGTACACCTGTCATTAGATTCTAGTCTTATCCATTGTTTTTGAGTTTTTTCCTGCAATTTAGATTGACCTTCCTCCTTTCTGTGAACCAAACAGTTATCTCTTGACTGTTTCTCATCAGAAACAAGAGGGATGGATAACATAAAAATCTGGAGCAGTATCTAATTCTGGGCATGTATTGGAATCATCTAGCAACTCCATATCAGCTCGTCTAGCAATTCCTGTGACTAAGAATGCCTAACCTCCTGGGAATGCAACCCAGTAGGTCTCAGCCTCATTTTACCCAGTAAGTCAATACTAATTGGCATTCTTGCCCAGTTTATGGAAAACCTTCTTATTTGGTTTACTTGGGAACATTTTACTTATTTTACTTTGCTGTTGTAGAATATATTGCTATTATACTCTTTGTGTAAGAATGCAAGATAAACTTACTCAATGCTTTCTTAAATTGAACACATATTAATCTTCCAGATATCACCTTTTGTTAGGACTCAGAGTTATGAATAACTCTGAACATACCAACATTTTCTTACTGAGTTCCTCTTTGCACCAAACACAAGAGACTGTAATAGTTAGACAGGAATATTATCGCCCCTATTCAGGCTGAAGAAGTTACAGAAGATGGATCTTCGTCCCTCTATAACCCTTAAGATTAAGGGTTCCCTCGTAAAAGAGAGTAGGGAAATATGTCAGAGGTGTTTGAAATAGGGCAACCCCATCTTGAATAGGGACTCGGTAAAATGAGGCTGAGCCCTGCCAGGCTGCATTCCCAGGTCAGGCATTCTTAGTCACAGGAAGAGACAGGAAGTTGGCAGGACTGTTATCACAAGATACAGGTCATCAAGACCCTGCTGATAAACAGTATGTGGTAAACAAACCAGCCAAAACCTGCCAAATCTAAGATTGTAATGAAAGTGACATCTGGTCATCCTTATTGCTCATTATATGTTAATTATAATGCATTAGCATGCTAAAAGACACTTCTACCAGCACCAAGACAGTTTACAAATACCATGGCAATGTCTGGAAATTATCCTATATGGTCTAAAAGTGGGAGGAACCCTCAGTTTCAGGAAATCCCCACCCCTTTCCTGGAAAACTCATGAATAATCCACCCCTTGTTTAGCATATGATCAAGAAATAACTATAAAAATGGCCAACTAGCAGTGCTTGGGGGTGCTCTGCCTATGGAGTAGCCATTCTTTTGTTTTTTTTTGCTTCTCTAATAAACTTGCTTTCAGTTTGCTCTGTGGACTTGCCCCAAATTCTTTATGGTGCAAGATCCAAGAATCGTCCCTTGGGTTCTGGATCAGGACCCCTCTCTGGTAACAGTTGCATGATACCTGAGGAGGTCAGCCTGGTCATTCCCCCAACAAACATGGGTTAAGCCCTCCCATGTGCCTGGCACAAAGGGGGCTGAGGACTGCAGTTCTGGAACACCTAGGCTCTGAGAGGCGATGTGACTGTGGTAGCAGGGCCAGGATTCTAGCCTGTGGCTGGAGGGCCAACACCTGCACCTTCTCTGCTACCCACCCTGCCTCTATGACTCAGAGCAATTGAGCACTTTAGCTCAGGTTGGACTCAGGGCTGCCTCCCCCTTCCTGAGCAACCTAGGGGCTCCTCTGCCCCATCCGTGTGTCCATTTCCCAATCATCAGGGAGCCTCACATTCCTCCCTGCTCTGACTTTCTAGGCCTTTGAATCAAACAAGACCCCATTGGATCACCAAAGAGTTAAGCAAAGGAAATCTCTGCCTCCCTTTATCTCCGCAGAACCCAGAGGCTGAAGGGGAGGGAGCAGGGAGGAGGGGAAGTGGGAAGCGGCTCTGCCCGCTCCCTCCGCCCTCCCTCCGCCCTCTCTCCCTCCATCCCCTCCTCTCTCCCTCCTCTGCTGGGCCTGGGGGTCTGGGCCAGCAACTAGTATTGCAGACATGGGCCAAGGAGCCAGAGGCCATGCAGTGGCTCAGGGTCCGTGATTCGCCTGGGGAGGCCACAGGACACAGGGTGAGTGACCAGAGGCTCCTCAGCTTGGGGACTGGGGTCAGAGCCTGGAATTCCTCTTCTCCCTCCTTGCTTCCTGGAAGCATCTCGGGCCCTGCTCTCTCCCTCTGACTGGGACAGCCTCTGCAGGCTCTCCCCTCCACATTTCCTCCTGCCTCTGGCTGAGGGCTGCGCTCCACTGCTCCCGGCTTGTGCCCGCCCCTGCCTGGGCACACACAAACTCAGCTCTGCACGGCCTGCCTGGACCGAGAAAAGTTGCCCTGCCGCTCCCACCCCAAAGAGGTCCCAGCTCCCCAGTGGAAGCAGCAAGGACCCCAAAAGTCCTCCCTATGACTTGGTCCCCACACTTGGTTCCTGCCTGGCACCCACCCCCAGAGCTAGTTTGTGATCCTAGCTATGGTTATGATTCCTCGTTAACGGCTTCCTGATTCCTGCTCCCAGGCCACGGTTCTGTGTCTCACAGCCTTTGACTCCCATCTGGCTGGAGCCAATAGGAAACAGAAATGCTCCCAAACCATGCCAGTCCTCTGGGAGAAGTTCTCCTTCCCATCCCATGCAGGCATAGGGAAGAGGTCAAAGCACACTTTTTTTAATTTTTATTTTTTAAGTCTTTTATAAGGCAGGCACTTTCTCTGCATTGAAATCCTTCCAGATTACCTGGGAGGGAGAGGGAGGTGTCATCTCCTTGTAAGTATCAAGGAGCAGGAAGCCCAGAGAAGTTCAACCACTAGTCCTAGGTCACACAGCTTGCAAACTATTCTGGGTCTCAGATTTAACTCTAAGACCTCAGCTTTTCTCATGATGTCATATCTATGGCTGGGAAAAAGAAGGAAATTTTGGGATTTCCAAAACCACTGGGATTTGTCATTTATAAGTAAAAGCTGAGGATGACAGTCTCAGACAGGCAGGATGTTGACCTCTGAGGATTTGATCTCCTTATTGAGCAGAACCAGGAACCCAGCCAGGCTGGGCAGACAGGAGCTTGGGAAGAGTCACCTCCAGGAAGACAGAGGTGGCTCTGGAGATTCCCTGCCCACACCCCTTCTCCTGCTGCTACCACCCAGCTCTGGGGGTGGGGGACAGGGCTCCTGCCGCTTTATTTATTTTTAATTTTAATTTTTGAAAAATAGAGACAAGGTCTCATTTTGTTGCCCAGACTGGTCTCGAACTCCGGGTCTCAAGTGATCCTCTCTCCGTGGCCTCACAAAGTGCTGGGACTGCAAGAGTAAGTCATTGCACCTGGCCATCCTGCCCCTTTAAAACTCTGCCCTCACCTCAGTGCTCAGCTGAGATAGGGTGGCATTTTAAAAAGTAATAATTGTACCTTGTCTACATGTATTAACCACAAAAAAAATATTTTTGAATTCTACTAAATGTTAAAGGAGAACAAAAAGGAAATAAACAAAGAAACGCTAGAAGTGTAAAAACCAGTCTGGTTTCAAAAGCAGAGTTTCTGATCCTGTGATAACTCGGGGCCAGCCCCCAGAAGCTGCACCACCTCAAAGGTCTTTGCCCGGCTTCCTGCCCACCCAACCCAGGCCTGTCTCTAGCGCCTGCTGTCCAGGCTACTTCCTGCCTCTCTCCTGGAACCCTGGACCCCTTCCTGGACAAGGCCGGAGACAGAGATCCTCACCAACACTTACACTTTTCTGATCCTTTAGAATTTTTCATACCTCCTAGTCCTACCCCTTAATTCCAATCTACCACCTTGGCATCTGATTGGCAGGTCTACGATGATTGACACAGCCATCTTCCAATGAATTAACTCTCTCTCCAGAACCCTCCCTGCAGGGCTTCTGGATAAGGTTGGGTTTCATAGGTTGTTGACTGCACACAGGTGCTGAGCAGGGAGGTGGGCTAGCGCCAGCCCTTGCCAAGCTGCACACCCTCAGCATCACGTCCTTCCAAAGGGGACTCTTACCATTTCGAATATTTCCAGAGGGGCACCTTCTTTACTTTGCACAAAGGCACTCTAAAGACTAGCAATGGGCTGTAGTCAAGGACCCGGTATGCCTTCTCTCGATTGCTCAGCGATGCAATGACGCCATCGCCGTGCACCACCCCACATGCTCTCATGGATATTGCTTTTTGTCTGCTAGGATCAATGAACTCTCCTATCTCTTTTTGCAGAACTATGGTGTTCTCATGGCAAAACATGGGCTCAGCCATCCATCCCCTCTCCTGAGAACAAGCCTACAGAATCCTCCACGTTTGTCCCCAGTGTTCACTAACTTCTGTCCTCCTGCCCGAGGGGCATGTGTTTGCTGGCGATAGTGCAGTCGGTGGCAAGAAAATGCCAGAGGGAGGTGCGTGGGCGGGAAGGCATTTGATGGTTTCCTGGGTTGCCACCCATGGCCAGCTGGGACATCTTCTCATCTGCCCAAGCAAAACCTTCCTGGGATCCCTGTCTGCTCTCGGCTGTGGCTGTTTTCAGAGGGGCTTCCTCCTTCTCAGGCTTGCGTGTAGCAGAAGCCTCCATGGACTGGGTGCCGGGAGACTCAGCACCCAGGCCCTCCCCTGCCGCAGTCTCCTCCTGATCTTGGGGAACAGCTGCTCTGTGGAGTTCTCAATCTTCTTGTCTGATAGATGGGGATGATAACTTTCCCTCTGGAGTTAGGTCAGGAGTGCTCTGGCTGGGGGAGGCAGCACACGCCCACCCCAGGCATCGGCACATAGTAGATGTTGAGTGAAATATAGTTCCTGTCCCTCCTTCCTTGTTCCAGGTCACCATGGGGACAGGCGCCCTGGGTCCCCTCTGGGCAGTGCTCCTGCTCTTTCTCCTGATGTGTGAGGTCCCTAAGGTGGAGCTCACCTTTGACAGAGCTGTGGCCAGCGGCTGCCAACGGTGCTGTGACTCTGAGGACCCCCTGGATCCTGCCCATGTGTCCTCAGCCTCTTCCTCCGGCCTCCCGCACGCCCTGCCTGAGATCAGACCCTATATTAACATCACCATCCTGAAGGGTAAGTGCCCTCCCATGGGGCCTGGTAGTGGGCAGGGAGGGCCAGAGAGCTGAGGTGGAGGGAGTAGAGGGCAGGACAGAAACCTGTCCAGACTCCTCTTTCATCCTGAGTTACTGAGCCCCAGTGTGAGACAGGACTTCCAAACATTGACGACGGAGTGTGAAAACAGGCCAAGATGCCTCCCACCTGAGCGCCTGTTCTCGGTGGGGAGACGGGGCATGAGCAAGAGACACATCACCTAAGTTAGTGGAGTGGAATGTTCGATGGTGATCAGTGCTCTGGGAAACAAAAAGGAGCTTCAGAAGTGTGGGTCTGGGCTGCAGGCTGCATATTGAATGGGGTGGTCAGTGGAGGACCCATGGAGCACAGGCTTCTAAGAGGTGGCAAAGGAGCCTCCTGGCAAAGCGCACAGCTGGTGCAGCGGCCCTGGGGCAGGGCTGGGAGATGCACCAGGCTCAGATCACATGGGGTGCTGTCACCACTGGCCACCGTAGGGACTTGGGCTCCGCTGAGTGGAGTGGGAACAGGGGCAGGTTTGAGTGGGAGAGGGACTTGATCCCACACAGGTTTCAAATGGATCCCTCTAATGTCATGTGGAGAGCAGCCAGTGGGGGCCAAGGGTCGGAGCAGGCTGCCCTGTGGGGTCTGTCCAGATGAGGGCCGTCCAGGTGAGGGCTGTCCAGGTGAGGGCCATCCAGGTGAGGGCCGTTCCAGTGAGGGCCTGTCCAGGCGAGGGCCTTCCAGGTGAGATCCTGTCCAGGTGAGGGCTGTCCAGGTGAAGGGTGTCCAGGTGAAGGGCGTTCAGGTGATGGGCATCCGGGTGAGGGCTGTCCAGGTGAGGGCCATCTAGGTGAGGGCCATCCAGGTGAGAGCCTGTCCAGGTGAGGGCCATCCAGGTGAGAGCCTGTCCAGGTGAAGGCCATCCAGGTGAAGGGCGTCCAGGTGATGGGCATCCAGGTGAGGGCCGTCCAGGTGAGGGCTGGCTACCTGCTCTTTTAATTGGACGTAGAGGGACTCGCTTCCCTTCCAGGCTGTGGTGGCTGACAGCTGTGGCCAGGCCTTGACATTCTTAGCTTCGGTCTCTGCCTGCAACAGCCCGTGAGTTCGATATTTTCTTATTCCTCCCACTTTGCAGAAGGGGAAACTCAGTCTCTTGGGGCCACACAGCTGTCAGGGACGGAGCCAGATTTGTTCCTGAGCTCTCCCTGGGGACACTCCACTGCATAGCCAGTGGTCACCTGGCACCTGTCCTGCCCTTGTTCTGATTTCATGGGGAGGACATTGCTCTTCCTCACAGCCCCCTCCCCACCCAGCCTCCCCAGGGCCGAGTTAGCTCTCTGCATGAGGTTGGAGAGGTGCCTGGCTGCTGATGGTCCCTCCTCATTACCCTCCCCAAACCCGGGGTCACTGCTCCTGTGCCCAGCTCAGCAGCCTGCTGGGAGCTGGGTAGGCTGCCGTGGCTGAAGGACCCTGCGCTGGCTTTGGGAGTCCTGGGTCCCAGCCTCACCTCTTCTGCTCCCTTGCCCAGTGAGTCAGGCTGTTCTCCCCTACCCTGAGCTTGCTGCCTTATTTGTAAAAAGAAGATAGCCCCTTCCTCCTGTCCACCCTCCACTCCTTCCTTCCCTTGGGCTGGGGCACGGCAAGCTTTCTGCAAACACTCTGGAGCTGTGCAGGTGAGGACGCGGCTCTCCAGAGAGGCGGTGGAGCCAGACTTCTGCAGAGCTGTGGACTTGCCCTGCCCCCGTCTCTGGGCTTCTGCCTCAAGGGCCTGTGCCCTCCTTTCTGCCCCCCTTCCTCACCTGTGGAAAACACAGGGACTTCTAACTCATGCAAGGGTGTGGTTGCTGGTGTGACTCCAGGCACTGTGACAGGTGGCAGGGAGCTATGTGACGTCGTGTCCTTCCAGGCGTGGGTGGTCACCTGCTTTTTTTATGTTCAAAGTCAGCCTGGACTAAGGGCTGGGCAGGGCTGTGCCTGCCTGGGGGCCATTGTAGATGCTGCCAGACCTCAGAGCAGGTCGGGATGGGCCAGCCATGCTGGGTGAACTGTCCTGCCTCTTATTTGCAGAGTTTGCAAAGTGCTTTCCCACAGGACATTTTGTTGAGAGCTCGCAAACACCCCTGAGGTGGACATCATCCTGTTTAAAATATAGACCAGAAAACCCAGACCGCAGCCGTGGAGTGCCCCAGGTCACACGGGGCAGGACTGCCAACCAAGGGCTTCCTGGCTCCTAACCTGGGCTTTTCCTCCAGGTGGGCAAAGGTATTTTTCTTGGCTTCTTCCCTGGGTCGGAAATCCAAAGTACCTTCCAGCACACCGCACATCCCTGCCAGCCTGGACTGCGCTGTGGTCCTGGGGTGGGGGTCTGGGCCTGGCCTCCCAGAGACAACAGTCGGACCCTCCCTGCTGGGTGAGGGGAAGCCAAGTCACCCTGGGGACAGACCATGTTTTAAGTCCTGCCTCTTCTGCTCCTGCACTCTGTGGCCCAGGGTGAGTCACCTAACCTCTCTGTGAAGTGAAGACGGTCATGATGTTTTCTTTAGGCATGTGTTTGGGGAGGTGATGTCTGGCATACAGTAGGTGCTAAATAAATGCTGCCTTCTTCTCTGGGCCAGGACAGGGGCAGCGCCTTCACAGATGAGTGTGGGCACCTCCTTGGAGCAGGCTCAGATGTCCACCCTGACTTGTCCCTTTTTATCCCCACAGGTGACAAAGGGGACCCAGGCGCAATGGGCCTGCCAGGGCACATGGGCAGGGAGGGTCCCCAAGGGGAGCCTGGCCCACAGGGCAGCAAGGGTGATAAGGGAGAGATGGGCAGCCCCAGTGCCCCGTGCCAGAAGCGCTTCTTCGCCTTCTCAGTGGGCCGCAAGACGGCCCTGCACAGCGGCGAGGACTTCCAGACGCTGCTCTTCGAAAGGGTCTTTGTGAACCTCGATGGGTGCTTTGACATGGCGGCCGGCCACTTTGCTGCTCCCCTGCGCGGCATCTACTTCTTCAGCCTGAATGTGCACAGCTGGAACTACAAGGAGACGTACGTGCACATCATGCACAACCAGAAGGAGGCCGTCATCCTGTACGCGCAGCCCAGCGAGCGCAGCATCATGCAGAGCCAAAGTGTGATGCTGGACCTGGCCTACGGGGACCACATCTGGGTGCGGCTCTTCAAGCGCCAGCGCGAGAACGCCATCTACAGCAATGACTTCGACACCTACATCACCTTCAGCGGCCACCTCATCAAGGCTGAGGACGACTGAGGCCCTCTGGGCCATCCTCCCGGCCGGAGAGCCCAGGTGCTGGTCCCGTCCCCTGCAGGGCTCAGTTTGCATCGCTGTGAAGCAGGAAGGCCAGGGAGGTCCCCTGGGACCTGGCATTCTGGGGAGACCCTGCTTCTTTCTTGGCTGCCATCGTCCCTCCCAGCCTATTTCTGCTCCTCTCTTCTCTCTTGGACCTATTTTAAGACACTTTCTAACCTAAATATTCTAGAACTTTCCCAGCCTCGTAGCCCAGCACTTCTCAAACTTGGATATGCACGCGAATTACCCAGGGTTCATGTTAAATGCAGATTCTGACTCAGCAGGTCTGAGTGGGTCCAGAATTCTGTTTCTAACAAGTTCCTGGGTGATGCTGATGGGGTCAGTCTATGAACCACACTGGAGCAACCAGGTTCTAGAACTTCCTCAATATTCTAGTACTTTCTGAACATTCTGGAATCCACACATTCTAGAATTCTCCCAACATTTTTTTTTTTTTTTTTTTTTTTGAGACAGAGTCTCGCTCTGTTGCCCAGGCTAGAGTGCAGTGGTGCGATCTCAGTTCACTGCAACCTCTGCCTCCCGGGTTCAAGCTGATTCTTCTTCCTCAGCCTCCCTAGTAGCTGGGATTACAGGCGCCCGCTACCACACCTGGCTAATTTTTGTATTTTTAGTAGAGACGGATTTCACCATATTGGTCAGGCTGGTCTTGAACTCCTGACCTCAGGTGATCCACCTGCCTCGGCCTCCCAAAATGCTGGGATTACAGGTGTGAGCCACCGCGCCTGGCCTCTTCCAACATTCTTAAATTCTCTCATCCCTCCAGGGCTCCCCATGCTATATTCTCTTTGCCCCCTCCCCTTCTTCTCTTGCTCAGGCCTGCACCACTGCAGTCACCATTCATTTATTCATTCATTAAACACTGAGCACTCACTCTGTGCCGGGTCCCAGGAAGGGTGAGGGAGTCAGACACAGGCCCTGCCCCTGCCCTCAGTGACCAGCCAGTCCAGCCCAGGCGGGGAGAGATGTGTACATAGGTTTTAAAGCAGACCCAGAGCTCACTGGACCCTGTGTTCTGGGTGTTCAGGTGCTGCTGGTCCTCCACTACCCACTGCTCCCCAAGGCTGGTGGGACGGGGGTCCCAGTGGGAGGGGCGGGTATCCCCTTTCCGTTCCTCATCCACCTGCCCAATGCCCATCGTTAAAGCAAACCTCAAGGGGCCTTGGACAGGTCAAGGGTTCTGTGAGGAGAGGACCCAGGAGTGTGGGGGCATTTGTGGGATGAAGGGGTCCCCGAGGAATGGAGCCCACACCCATAGCTCTCCCCACAGCGGATACGGCAGCCTGCGAAAACTGCCCTCCTCACTGGGATCCCCTTCCTGCCTCCTCCCAGGGCTCTGCCAGGGCCTTGCTCAAACCCCCACACCAAAGGCATCTGAAGTTCAGTTTTCCCAGGGCCTCCAGCTCCCCTCAGCCACTGATGTCTGTCCCCAGGTGCTGTCTGCCCCTCACTGGCCCAGTGCCCTGATTCTCCAGGTTTTATCAAGGTGCTAAGGCTCCGGTGGGCAGCTCCTCGTCTCAGAGCCCTCCTCCGGCCTGGTGCTGCCTTTACAAACAACTGCGGGAGAAGGGCCAGGGCGGAAGCCCCAGGCTTTAGAGCCCTCAGCAGGTCTGGGCAGCTGAAGCAGGCAATTTTCTAGTCACTGGGAGAGGCGGAGCCAAAGGAGGGACCTCGGGCCTTCCATTTCTTCTTCTTCCAGGGTGGGGTGACCTGGTGTCCCCCTAGCCTTGCAAACCCAGGTGGCCTGCCCTTCTCCCCAGAGGGAGGCGGCCTCCGCCCATTGGTGCTCATGCAGACTCTGGGGCCGAGGTGCCCTGGAGGGTGATCTCTGGTGCTTACAGCCGAGGGAGCCATGGCTCCATGGCCAGATGACGGAAACAGGGTCTGACCAAGTGCCAGGAAGACCTGTGCTATAAACCACCCTGCCTGATCCTGCCCAGCCTGACCCCGCCCCGCCCTGCCCTGCCATCCAGCATGATTAAAGAATGCTGTCTCCTCTTGGCGATTCAGACTGGTTCTTTCTGCTCACAAAGAAGCGAGCCCCCGGGTCACTCACGCAGCCGGCGCGCCTTGGAGCTAGTGGCACCAGCATAGAGTCAGCCGTGTCACTCTCTGGTTGTGACCTTGGGCAAGTCCCCACATCTCTGCACCTCGGTTTCCTGTCTGTAAAATGGGGACGATGGTAATCTACTTCATGCGGTGGACATAAGGATCAGATGCCAGGTTGCCTGACGAGTACACGTTCATGCTCAGCATCTACCAAGCCCCCACTGTGTGACGCAGAGCTGAGCACCTGTGCCGTTTATGCTCCAGTGAGGCACACACAAGCTCCCCTACTTCCCGCCCCAGGGACTCTGTCACATGTTTTGTGTTTAATCATGATAAGAGAACTGTTGGATCTTCTCTGCAGGAAAACACACACTACTACATTGTATAGTGGAACATCTTGATGCGGTCTGCTTTTTTTTTTTTTTTTTTTTGAGACGGGGTCTCGCTCTGTCACCCAGGCTGGAGTGCAGTGGTGCGATCTCGGCTCACTGCAACCTCTACCTCCTGGGTTCAAGTGATTCTCTTGCCTCAGCCTCCCAAGTAGCTGGGATTACAGGCACCCGCCACCACGCCTGGCTAATTTTTGTATTTTTAGTAGAGATGGGGTTTCACCATATTGGCCAGGCTGGTCTTGAACTCCTGACCTTGTAATCTGCCCGCCTCAGCCTCACAAAGTGTTGGGATTACAGGCGTGAGCCACCGCGCCCGGCCTGGCTTTCTAATATGTTGTCAAGTTTGGACTCTCTAGGTTAACCTGGTGGCTACTCATAAATATATTTAAAGTGCCCACGCTGATTTCCCGACAGACTTGACGGGGCATCCCGCCCTCCTCTGTGTTGTCCCTGGTGCATTGCTTGGCTTTTGGGCACCAGGTGGAAGAAGTGTGCTATCAAGAACCGACCATCTGCACCTACGCCAGGATTCAGCCCAGCCCAGCAGCCCACCTTATAGGGGCAGACAGGTCTCTGTTTCCTCGGAGGTCCCCAGACACTGAAGGGAGGCTTCCCGCTGCACCTCAATGTCATACAGCTCTTGCCAAAGAGGCTCCTCCCGTGTCAGAGGCTACCCAAGGGAGCAATCTCACAGCATGTCTCTTGGCAGGCTCTATTTGTACATAGTCGGCCTTACCAGCATCCCAGCTCCGGCCCTCGGGACAAAGACTGCCCAGAGTGCCAGCCAGGAGCCTTTTGTCATGTACAGCACCAGGATGAGCCATTTGCTGATCGCGGAGGCAGCAAAGCTTTGAAACTTCTTGCCAAGTGCTTGCAGGAGGATTGAAGTTTGTCCTTTGTAAACTGAAGCCAAGTTCCCCAGACAGTTCCAGGCCACATTAGTTCAGGGAACAGAGGCTGGCTGTCTCTCTGTCATCCCATCTGACCCACTGCACACGTTCCTCCACCCAGGGCTCAGATGTGGCCTCTGGACTGTCTAGGCCAGGTTTTCTTGCACTAGGTCCAGGTTTCTGACTCAGTGGCATGGCCCGGATGGGTGCTAAGAGCCACTAGATCTTTGTGATAAGCTTCTTCCAACAGGCACATTCTTGGCGGGGGTTGGGCAAAGGTCCTGGGAAACTGGAGGCCCCCAATCCTGCTGCCAGGTCTGTGGGGCACAGCATCCCCCAGGAGATCTGCCATGCTTAGTACTGGTAACCTCAGCAAGCTGGCTGAATGCCCGTGTAACCACCTCTGGGCAATCGCTTTCAGTTACGTATTTTGAAAATGTTTTCCACCTGAAACATTAGGCAACGAGGAAGGGGAAGGAGAGGGGGGTCAAGAGTGGAAGCAGCCTTGGGAAATGAAAAATACCCCTGACAAGAAGTGTACCTGAGACAGGGCGACCTCATGCCCACTTTGCCATCATTTTGTTGAGTGACCTGGGGCAAATACAGGGAAGACTGAGGCGAAAAGGGTGATGAGATGGGAAGATTGAGGGGAAAAGGGTGATTAGATGGGAACCTGAGTTAAAATCAGGGGCAGAGCTGGTGCAGGGATTTTTAGCTTGACCATGTCCCTGGTGACCTGCTGTCTGGATAGGTGGGCTGGATCCATTTCAGGGGCTAGGTTAGGTTGTGTCTGGAAGTGTTCAGCCTTCCTGGGAAGATTTGCACTGGAGCTCCTCTGCCGCATGGGAGTGTGGGGAAGGGAGTAGAGAATTCTGATGTGGTGATCTGGGAAGGCTTCTTAGTGGAGGGAATATCTGGGAAGGGCCTTGGAGGATGAATAGGAGTTTCAAAGGCACTTGACACGGGGGAAGGAGCCACTGAGAGGAAAGGGTTGCAGGTGGACCAATGTAGTCTACGCTCGGGGCAGTGGGAGAGACCAGTAGGTTAGATAAATGTCTGGAAAGGAGGAAAGGAGAGCAGAATGGGGTTTGAGACAGGAAAGGCATGGAATGTCAGGCTAAGTCTAGGGCTGACCTCTTAGGTGCTGGGGCGTCTTTAAGAGGCAGATCACTCTGCAGCCAGGTGGAGCATAGGCTGCAGAAGGTGAAGCTGGAGGCAGTGAGGAGGCCTGTGCCGTGGTCCAGGGGATGATATAGAACGCCTAGAAACTGGGTGAATCATGATGTCATCCTGGACAGGGAAGCATGTCCCCAATTGACTTTGAAGCTGGTGAGAGATTCAACAGCAGAGAGGAGGGAGGAGGGCAGCCGGGGAGGCGGAGGGGAGGGGGAGGGCGGGTCCAGCTTGGATTAAGGGTCTACCAGGGTGTTTCTCCCACAAGGCTTT
This sequence comes from Chlorocebus sabaeus, assembly GCF_047675955.1. Taxonomy (NCBI): domain Eukaryota; kingdom Metazoa; phylum Chordata; class Mammalia; order Primates; family Cercopithecidae; genus Chlorocebus; species Chlorocebus sabaeus. The sequence continues at coordinate 13,699,654 of NC_132922.1, forward strand.
TGTTAGACAGCGGGAAGTCAGCAGGCCGGGGTGCCAGGAGGTGGGCTCCTGTGGCAGCTCTGCTCAGGAGAGTCCCTTGTTTGGCTGGAGGACTGGAGGGTGCTAGGTAAATCATTTAGCCTTTTGGGGCCCCCATATTGTCCTTATCCGTAACATCAGATGCAAAAGCCCTTCTCTCTTACCCCACTGAGGACTTCCGGATATCCAAGGCTGCAGGGGCATGGCTATTTTCAGAACCCCAAACCAGGACCCATGGAGAAGTGGCAGTGGGGCAGAAAACGTGAAGTTAGCAGCGGTTGTCCCAGAGAATACTAAGTGCACGGAACAGGGCTGGGGAAGCCTGAGAGAGGTGGTGAGTGCTCAGACGCTGGCGAGTATGGAATCTGGAGCCAGGCTGCGGGTTCTGATCCCAGTACACCCTTTCCTTAGACCAGCTCCTGGCTCAGGGCGCACGACAACATTTTTCCTATAGTATGACCTGGGCTTGTCACTTCCTCGCTGTGAGTCTTGGCTTTGTTCCGACAGAGGACTGAGTGTGACAACGTATCTGGGTATTAGCAGTGTCTGGCACACAGCCGTGCTCAAACGGCAAGGGTTTAATGAGTGACCTCTCTGAGCATCCTGGGAAAGGTGTGGAGGGAAGTGAGAAGCTACACTCCTTGGCCAGGGAGGAGGCCCAGCAGCCCCCCCTCCTCTCCCCGCCTCCACCTCCACTTGGCAGGCCCATCACAGTAGCCACATACTGCCACGTGTGCGTCTGGAGGAAAGGAGAAACAGGCAGAAACTTAACATGACCAGAAACAGATGTCAAGAACATTATGGGTGAGGCCAGCGGGTGGCCGCGGGAGCCAGAGAGGAAGGAGGGATTTCCAGGACACGAGTCAAGAGTGCGCGGGGCTAAGCTGGCATGGCTTTGGAGCAGCTGGCCTTCAGACCCAGGAGGACAGGAGGTGGTGGTGGCCAGCACCTGGGGGCTGGGGTCATAGCGCACAGTCAGGTGGGCTGTGGAGTTGCAGCCTGGAGGTGGTGGCATTGGCGGCAGAAGTAGGGTTGCTTCGGGGGAGGAGGGGTCATTGGAGGGAGCCTGCTGCAGGCACGTGGAGGAAAGAGGGGACCCTCTGCAGGTCAGCAGTAGGGCGGGAGGGTGCGGCAGTTCCTGCAGGTGGCTGGCTGCTGTTCACTGCTGGTGGGAAGGAATGGATGCCACACATGCAGATGTATACAAAACAGGCTGTGCTTTATTTCTCTGAGTAAATTTCACTCCCATTAGGCATTTCCATGGGCTGAAGTCAAAGAAATGTGATTTTGGCCAGTTGGGATTCCTCCCCACCCCCCGACATTTCCCTGCGGCTATATCTAAGTGGCCCTCCCTGCCGGTAGGGAGGAGCTGGGGCACTCCATGTCCACGTATCCTCTCCTGAGTTTGGCAATGTCCTGTCTACTCTGGGCTCCGGGTCCCACTCCCACACCTGCTGAATCACGCTCACTCCCACAGTGCCCCCCCGGGTCCTCATCCCTCTTGGGACACCTGGGTGCTGCCTGTACACAAATTCCTTGCCTCTCTGAGGGCTGTCTCACCCAGCCCCATCTGCCCAGATACACCCTGGGGCCATTTTTTCCCTGGGGTCTCAGACACCTTCCTAGGGTTCTGCCCAGGAAGAGAAGAATGGCCCCTCTGAAGCTCAGATGTCCCAGACCTGTTGGGGTCAGCCTGGGGAGGAAGGGACAGGATCACTTTGGCCAGGAACCCCAACCCTAACTCATTTCTTGTTTCCCCTCTGCACCGCCCCACCCCATCACCTGGGGGTGACGCTCCTTGAGTTCACCTGAGCTCCTCTGAATGTCAGGAGAGGGCTCAAGGCAGCCTCTCCCAAAGTTTCTGGTGGGGCTCTCCTTGTTCTGAAACCTAAGAACCTGGAGAAGCCTCCCTTTCCTCCTCTGCTTTTTGCTACGTAGCCTCTGTGTTTGTTAGGATGCTTTGGGGTGCAAGGTACACATATTCAACCCAAAGCAGCAAGAGAGAAAAGTAATCCTAATTCCCAAGTAGGGAAGCTCAGGGTCTGTCAATTCAGCAGCTCAGCAGCTCACTAAGGACCAGGGTCTGTCCCATATCTCCACTCTTAGCACAACAGCTTTGCCCTTAGGCCAGTGATATATGATCTGGCTCTGTGTCCCCATCCAAATCTCATCTTGAATTGTAATCCAAATTGCAATCCCCACATGTTGGGGAAGGGACCTGGTGAGAGGCGATTAGATCATGAAGGCGGTTACCCTCATGCTGTTCTCGTGATAGTGAGTGAGTTCTCACGAGGTCTTATGAGCGTATAAGGGGCTCTTCCCCCTTCACTCTGCACTTCGCTCTCCTGCCGGCATGTGAAGGAGGTGCCTTGCTTCCCCTTTGCCTTCCACCATGATTATAAGTTTCCTGAGGCCTCCCCAGCCATGTGGAACTGTGAGTCAATTAAACCTCTTTCCTTTCTAAATTACCCAGCCTCAGGCAGTTCTTCATAGCAGTGTGAGAACGAACTAATACAGTCAGCTTCCCTCAAGGCCACAGGATGGCCGTCGGAAGATGGTGGCCATGAGATTTCTGTTCTGGGTCCAGGTGTCACGTCTGGGTGTCACCCACCAGGTCCCAATTTGTTCTGCCAATGTGCAGTCAATCACTGTGACTTGGGTTTTGCAAAAGAGAAAAGATTGATTCACAAGGCTGCCAAGCAAGGAGGTGGGAGAACAGCATTCAAATCTACCTCCCCAAAGATAAGGTTTAAGGATACGAACGGGTTAGAGAAGTGGGTGGTCTAAGGTGTGGGGACAGGTGATTGGCAGTGGGGAAGAATGAAGTAACCAGTTTGTTCTATACAAGCATAGTTGGGGTTCATGGCATTTCATAGGACACATACAGAAAATGGATGCATTAGCCTGATCTGTGGGTGGAGCTTTTGGTCCTCCAGTATCAAATGGCCATCTCTTGGGCACATATACGGCCCAGCTGAAGGATCTCAACCAGTTTCAGCTGGCCCAATTCCTGAAAAACAACCAAAGCCACCATTATCATGGTGACCTACGAATGTTACCTCTAAAGTAGCCAGTGAAAGTTAAGTTTCAGCATTCAGTGGCAAGGCTTTCAGCTCCCTTGGCCTTCAGCTTCACGGAAAAAAGTCTCAAAACCAGCGACGAACCCTTCCATTTCATGGATATGGCAAGGGTGAGTGAAACAGAATCAGAGATTCTTCTGTCCAGAAGCCTCTCCTCGCTTCTCATTGGCCAGAGCTGGTCACATGACTGTACTTAACCCAACCTTGGGGAAGCAAGATTTACCCCTGAACCCTGAGGGGATAGCTGGAGCCCCAGGCAAGATCAGAGTCCCACCCACAGGTTGGGGTGGGGTGGGGAGAAGCTGTCGAGAGTCCGGTTGGTTCACATTTTGTAAAAGGTCTCTGGCCACATTGTCAGATGCGGGTACTTGACTCAGCCAGGGTGTCTTGGTTCCAGGAAAGCTTCCCAGATGTGAGAGGCAGCTGGATTCCTGAGCATCTCCTGGTTATAGTGTTTAGCAATAGTTGGCTCTGCTCATGAGGCTTCAAGTTCTTGGGGCAGCAAGGCTACAGCAGCCACTGTTACCACCTCCGGGACCCCTCCCCAACCCCCCTTCGGCAGCTTAGTGTGTGGTTAAGGCTGAGGCTGCTGGAGGCACTGCCTGGGTTCAAATCTGAGTAAATTGGGGGAGGTCATTGAACCTCTCTGTGTCTCAGTTTTGTCACCTGTAAAATGGGGATGATATTAACACTACCCCAAAGGGCTGTTGTGAGGATTAAAGGAGTAAGTATATGCAAAATACTGGGTACATAGGAGGTGCTCTATAAATGTTAAAAATTATTTTAAGGTAGACACTTTCTTATATTTACAGAAGAAGAAACTGTGAAGTACAGAGAAACTGATTAATTTCCTTCCTTCATGTGTCATTTGTTTACCCAATCAATAATTATGGATTGATTCCCATTCTATAGCCTTGGCCTTGTGCTAAGCACAGGGGACAGTGTGGTGAGCCAAAACCCCACACGGTCCCTGCCCTCATGCAGTTTCCAGTCTAATAGGGGAGACAAACATTACACATTTGCTATCAAGGGAGAAGCAAATTTGGGAGGGAGAAGTGGTCAGGGAAGGCCTCTCTGAGGAAAAGGTGTTCAGCTGGGACCCAAAGATGAGAGACACAGCACAGCTGGTAGCGGGGCCAATATAGGTCAAGGCCAGGAGGTAGGCGGCTGCTCAGCCCCTCCCAGGAACTGAAAGAAGGACCCAGAGGCCAGAAGGAGCCAGGTTTTGCAGGACCTGGGATATTGGATCTTGTCCAGCGGGCCACACTGGAAGGAAGGAATGGTTCCTGGGAAACAGGGGAAGCTCATCCAGGACCTGAGCTATGACTTCTCAGAGGATGGCTGGAGGATGGGACACACCCTCAAACTCTTTGGGTGGTTCTCAAGACAGGGCAGGAGTCTATGAGGAGCCTTGTGTCCTCAGCCCCACAGCCAATGGTGGCTGGAGCCAGCTTGCACCAGAGCCAGCTGTGTGCATGTCTTCCCAGTCGCAGGTTCAGAGACATCACAATGCTAGCTTGAAATGGGTTATGGTGCAGTTTGCCAATTTGCCAATTTCTAGTTAAAGCATTTAAAAATTCTTACATGTTGCAATTTGCCAATTTCTAGTTAAAGCATTTAAAAATTTGCCAATTTGCCAATTCTTACATGTGGCAATTTGTCAATTTCTAGTTAAAGCATTTAAAAATTCTTACAAAACAAGGCCTTTATTAGAAATGCGGCTTGGGTGGGGACTGGGCCCAGTGAAGGAGGCACTTTGGGTGTGGCCCCAGGCGCACAAGATCTCGTCTTCTCCAGGGAACCCTCACCACTGCCCACCCCCAAAACCTCAGCCCCTTACCCCACCCCCGGGCCCATCTCTCTACCTCATTCTGGCTCCTATTGGGTGGTTGATAGCTCCAATGGAGGCCCTAACCCTAGCGGGGCCAGCTTGAGTCCTGCTCTGCAGATTTGGGAAGCAGAACCACAGCTGGGAGCTGATGGAGCTCAGTGCATTAGGAGGTGCAGCCAGGGATCCCAAGCACAGCGAGTGCCAAGGTCCTGGGGCTACCCTGGCTTTTCCTTCCTGCAGGTTTGGTTGGGGCTGTAGCCCCTTGCCTCCATCCTCAACATCACTTCTTTTTTTTTTTTTTTACTTTACCTTTAGCTAATAGAAGTTGAGTTCTCTTGCTCACAACCAAGGAGCCTCAACTGAGGTGCCAAAGGTCCCAGAAATGCAAACCACCTACTTGAGAGGGAGCATTAAAGCAGTAACAGGTCATTTCAATTCTGACATCGTTAACCGAGCGTCTGTTCCAGGAGCTCTGGGGATCCATGCATAGCTCAAACAGGTCAGATCCCCTTGTGGGTTCTCAATCCAGGGCAAGGTTCTGACCTGCAGTAGAATGAGGGAAACAAAGTGTATTGAGGCTATAAAAGAGGTTTATATAAGATGCAAGAGTAGGGAGCTCAAAGAAGGAGCAACCAACTCTGCCTATATGTGTTTGGGTCTTGAAGGCTGGGTAGGAGTTTTCTAGGAGGAAGGGTGAAGAAGAGGGTTGTGAGCAGCATTCTATTCTGTACAATCGCATCTATAAATCCCATAAATACTCTTTGGGAACAACTCAAGCAGTCTGTTTTCACGTGGAGCTTACAGTCTCGCATGGGCAAAGGCATGCACTGGGAATCGTGTGGCACATTTCAGGGAGTTATAAATTGCCTCGCATATTCAGGAAGCATTCCGTAGTTTTCATCCTTCCTCCAGCACTGCCTGGCTCCCTCCTTCCTTCAGATTTTCCCATTACCTTCTTGTGAGGTCCATCTACCCCGACTGCCTTGTTTAAAATTGTATGCCTGATTCTCTGTCTCCCATTTTTTTCTTTTCTGATAGAGTTTGTCATCTTTTAACCTCCTATGAAACTTACTAAGTCCTTACGTTTATTGTCTGTTTCTCACCCCACTCCCCACTAGACTGTAAATGTCACAAAGGCAGTTATCTTTGTTTTGTTCACTGTTGTGTCCTAAGCATCTAGAAAAAGAGTTTGGCACATAGAGGCTCCTCAATAAACATTATTTGAATGAAAGAGTGTGAGGCCAAGCGTGATGACTCACACCTGTAATCCCAGCACATTGAGAGGCTGTGGCAGGTGGATCACCTGAGGTCAGGAGTTCGAGACCAGCCTGGCTAACATGGTGAAACCCTGTCTCTACTAAAAACACAAAAATTAGCCAGGCAGGGTGGCCGCACCTGTAGTCCCAGCTACTTGGGAGGCTGAGACAGGAGAACTGCTTGAACCTGGGAGGCAGAGGTTGCAGGGAGCTAAGATCGCACCACTGCACTCCAGCCTGGGCAACAGAGCGAGCCTCTGTCCCCAGCCCCCACCCCCAAAAAAGAGCGTGAGTCCTAGAATTTGGGAGGTAGTAAAATCTATCCTCATCCATAATATCAGAAGTTCCAAAGGCTGGCAGGATCATCCCACCACGTGCCCAGCTTCCAACCAGAGAAAGGCGCTCCCAGGATTTTGCAGGATTTCTTTGGATTTGCTGCGTGTTTATCTTTGAAATTGCTTCATCTCTTTGGAGATCAGCAGTAAAGTCCTAAAGGCAGCAGGAATCTGTGTGTGGAGGCAATGAGGAAAGGAACTGGGGGAAGTGTGTGGCCCGTGCAGTGAGGCTGGGAGGCCATGAGCCACGTCAAGCAGTGACCGCGTGGTGGAGGACCCCAAATGTGGCACCCTTGGGACTGAGAGGTGGCCAGAAGGGGCAAGTCAACGCCCATGGTGCCTCCACAGAGAGGGATGGAAGCTTGGGTTCTAGACTCTCTACCCCCAAGTGGCCAAGCTTGTCATTCTCCCAGCCCCTGGGTGGTGCTGCTTCCCCTGTGGCAGACACGCATCTCTCCATAGCTGGGGGCAGTGGGGACAGCGCAGAGTCTGTCCCCACTGCTGGCCTAGAGTGTCCATCCCTGTCTATGAGGAGCTGTTGCTCTTCTCAGCTGCTCTCCTGTTAGGTCTTGGGACTGATATCTTCTGTGATGTCAGCTGGTAAAACACAGCCCATCTCCTCTGCAAAACAGGTAGCTCATTTCACCCCCAACCTTGGCAAACACCAAACTTCCTGCAGCTGCTTTGGTTTTCTTCAGGGCCTTTCTGCTGTGTTCTGGTCTTCCTGAAAGAGTCTTGTTATTCTGTCCATCCATATCCACTGTCTGTCCGTTCATCTGTTCATCCATCCATCCATCCATCCATCCATCCATCCATCCATCCATCCTTGTCCCCCATCATTCCTTCTCTCCCTCCATCATTCCCTCTATGATCTCCCATTCATCCTTCTTCTGTTCATCCATCAGCCCATTTTTCATTCATCCATTAACCACCCTTCCATCCACATCACAATGACTAAGCACCTCCTATGCTCCAGGCACATACCAGGCAGCATAAAGAAATACAGAATGAATGGGACTCAGTTCCTGCCCTTGGGGAGCACCCACTTTAGTTGGGGAGAGAAGGAAACCTCTTGACAGGTAACTAGCCCCATTAGAAAGCAAGGGTAAAGGCCTGGGAGGCATCACAGAGGATGTGAACCTGGGGCCTGAAGGATGATGAGTCTGCAGGATAAGAAGGCAAAGGAAGGATGCCACATGCAGGGCAGGGAGGGGGCAAACCCTGGGGAGAGAGGGAGGCGTGCAAGTCATTCTGCATTCTGTGTGGCCAGAGGAGTGGATGCAAAGGGGGATCTTCAAGATGGGGTGTGGGCCTCCAGTTAGGGAGGGCCTTGAAACCAGACTCAGGATGCTTGGATAGGGTCCTGAGGGCAGTGGGGAGCCCCTGAAGAATTGTGTGCAAGAACTGCTCTGTCTGCAGAGTGAAGGACAACATGGCTGGGTCCTGTTAACAAATATGAACCCCTCTGTAAACAGAACCCCTGTGTGACCAAGAACCCCTCTGTAAGCAAGAACCCCTCTGTAAACAGAACTCCTCTGTAAGCAAGAACCCCTCTGTAAACAGAACTCCTCTGTAAGCAAGAACCCCTCTGTAAGCAAGAACCCCTCTGTAAGCAAGAACAGAACCCCTGTGTAAGTAAGAACTCCTCTGTAAACAGAACCCTTATGTAAACAAGAACCCCTCTGTAGGCAAGAACCCCTCTGTAAGCAATAACTTCTCTTTAAACAAGAACCGCTCTGTAAGCAAGAACCCCTCTGAAAACAAGAACCCTTCTGTAAACAGAACCCCTCTGTAAGCAAGAACCCCTGTGTAAACAGAACCCCTCTGTAAACAGAACCCCTCTGTAAACAGAATCCCTCTGTAAACAAGAACCCCTGTGTAAACAGGAACCCCTCTGTAAGCAAGAAAACCTCTGAAAAACAAGAACCCCTCTGTAAACAGAACCCCTCTGAAAATAGGAACCCCTCTGTAAACAGAACCCCTCTGTAAATAGAACCCCTCTGTAAGCAGAACCCCTCTGTAAACAGAACCCCTCTGTAAACAGAACTCCTCTGTAAACAGAACCCCTCTGTAAACAGAATCCCTCTGTAAACAAGAACCCCTGTGTAAACAGAACTCCTCTGTAAACAGAACCCCTCTGTAAACAGAATCCCTCTGTAAACAAGAACCCCTGTGTAAACAGGAACCCCTCTGTAAGCAAGAAAACCTCTGAAAAACAAGAACCCCTCTGTAAACAGAACCCCTCTGAAAATAGGAACCCCTCTGTAAACAGAACCCCTCTGTAAACAGAACCCCTCTGTAAGCAGAACCCCTCTATAAGCGGCGCCCCTCTGGCCCTGGGCATGGAGGGAAGGAGAAGGAGCTGGGGAAATATTAGGCTCTGGCGATAACTGTTGTTCCCCACCTGCCTTCAACCACCTAGTCTGTGCCTTGGCTCTTGCAGCTCCCTCTGTCTCGGGCCCTTTCTCTCGACCCATCACTGCCTATGGAACACTCATCCCCATCCTCCCAGAGAAGAGAAAGAACCCAGCCTTCCTCAGGTGCCTCCTGCACGCCAGGAACTGTGGGTGTTGGCTTCTCTGTGTGCACAATCTCATGCCATCCCCATGAACCTAAGAGGTGGGGAGTGAGTAGTCCCATGTTTCAGATGCACAAGCAGGGGCTCACAGAGGTAAAGGAACTTATCCAAGATCACACAGCTAGGAAGTGGCCAAGGTGGGATGGGGACCCAGCCTTCACTGCCTTCACACAATGACTCACTGCCCACAGCACCGATGCCACATCCTCTGGAGCCTCCCCTATGGCTCCAGCCAAGCCAGGCTCTATTTTTGGGTTTGTGTTTTTGTGTTTTGTCATTTACTGGCGTTTCAAACTGGGAATGCTCTATGCCTCTCGTACTCATTATGACCACATTTTCTAAAGACAAAATTGCACAGAGAGCCTGAAAAAGTATTTTTTCTGTCTCGTTACTTTCTTTAATAAAGTCTTAGCCAGATTAGAATCAAATCACATGTATTTACTCTTCTCACGTGATACGAGGACTGTTCTGAAAGTTCAGGCCAAGGGTCACCACATCGACACGATTTCCTTAGTTACAATCATTTATATATTTGTCCTATCTCCATACCAGGAGAAGGTACCCTGAGTTAGAGTTCAAATCCTACGCATCCTTGTCATTCCCACAGTGCCCAGAATGGTGCCGGCGGCAGGTGCTCAGTAAATCCTTACTGAACTCATGCAAGGGGGACAGACACCGTCTCAGCCCAACACCAGGACTGCCCTCCCTCGCTCCTGCATCCCTTCCCTTCCTCCCTTCCTTTTCATCTTTCAACAAACGCAGTTTGAATGCATTCGTCACACCAAGCTTTAGGCTCAGAGCAGCTGTGGGATTCCATGCACTTCACCTGTGGTCTTGAGGCACCGCAGTCCAGCCAGGAAGACAGGCACCAGGCAAATCCTCCCACCTATGCCCAGTCCATTAGGAATACAAGCACCTGCTCCAGTGATGGGCAGAGCAGGGCAGCGTCCGCTTTAGATGCACGGGGTGCTGGGAAGGCTGCCCTGAGAAAGTGACCGCAGGCTGAGGCCTGGGAAGAGAGAACGTGGGCAGGGGCCCGAGGCAGGGAAGAGCTTGGAAACTTCCAGGAACTGCCAGGCAGCCAGGAGCAGTGGGGCAAGGAAGAGAAGAAGCCAGAGAGGCCGCAGGGCTGGGCTTTCCATGGCGAGGAGGACTGGATACTGCGTAAACGCAGCAGGAAGTGTTGGGGGGGGGGCGGTGACTGATTTTCATTTTATAAGGGCAGTTGCTGGGGCAGAGGTCATGGGACTTAGGGAGGGACTCAGGGGGCAGAGGGATGGCGGGACAAGACTGAGGGTGCTGGCTGGGGCTGGGGGGTAGAGGACTGAGTGCTTTGCACTTGGAGGCAGTCAGAGCTGGTCTGGTTAGGGGTGCCATTACCCAGGGCCAAGGAAAGGGAGGCAGGGGGGGCAGAGGATGGGCCAGAGGCTGTCCTGGGAACCCTAAACGTGGCGGCCAGGAGAAGGAGGTGCTCCTGTTTCTGATCTGTACCAACAGTACCAACTAAGGGGAAGGTGAGAAACTGCTTGGGTGGAGTGTCCTTCTCTGAGTCTGGGGGTTAGGTGGGATGAGGGGAACTGGGAGGCTGGAGGTCAGAGTTCACACTCCTGCCCTGCTGTGTGACCTAAGGTGAGAGCTGTCTCTCTCTGGGCCCAGACGCATCATCACCTATGCAGTGAGGAGCTGGGTCTGACAGCCTCTGAGATCCCTGGCAGATCTGCTGGTCTCGGCTGTCTTTCCTTGGTCTGCCCTCTACTGTCTTCCCAGAAGCCAGGGGCCCAGTTTTCTTCCTCCGCTTGTCCTGTGGGCACTTGGGACTCCCAGGGAGGGGGCAGACACTGTCCAGCGTGGCCACGCTCCTGGCCGCGACCTCACCTCCCTCCTGCAGAACAAGCCCCGTGGATGCTGTGGAGGAGCGCACACTGCCCTCTGGTGGCAACTTCTGGGCTCACCCGTCATTGTTCCCTGCTGTTTACTAACTCAATTATTCTTAAAGCGATGATTGAGTGCCTTTTGCATGCAAAGTCCTGAGGCAGCCGTGAAGTAGGTGGGCAGTCCGGATGGGGGAGAAGGCTTCCTGGATGAGGGGCCTAGGGTGTGACTCTACGCGCTCCTGATCCCTCTCAAGGCTTAGGCGTCCTCCCTCCACGGTGGGAATGGAGCAGTGGTGGCAGAGCTCCTGTGGCTGCAATGAGGGTTCAATGGCTGAATGCGTGGAGTGCATCTTAGCCTTACTTCTGGCCCAGGAAGCACAGCCTCCACGTACAACACACGCGGTGGCACAGTGCCTTCAAAGGGGGCGTGTGGCTGTGTGCGTGGAGGTGGCCAGTTTTGGGCTTCCTCTCGGCAGGAGGTGGCGGGGTGAGGAGGCTCCGGTGCTGAGGGTCCCCTTTCCATTGAGGTCCTTGGGTGAAGCGGAGGGTCCCCCCAGTAGTGGGAGCATTTCCAGGGAGCCAGGACTTCAAGGGCCTAAGGCTGGACAGGCCCTGTCCGGTGCAACAGAGAGACCTTGAGCATGGGCGGGTAGGTCATCTCTTCCTGCCCAGCTATCAGCCGAGCTGGATGTGCATGGCTCAGGTTTGCACAAAGGAGGCCCACCTGTACACAGGAGTTCTGGAAAGAACACACCTGTGGCACAGACACACACACATGTGCACACCAGACAGGCCATGATCTCACTCCCCGGGCGAGGAATGATTTCCTTGCCATAGGGAGAATTTGGGGGAGTCAGGCCTTCTTGGGGAGATGCTGTGGAGGGGAGTTGTGGACAGTTGGATTTAGGATGTTTTCAGCTCCAAGTGTCTGCTGTAGGCCAGTCTGCACCTGTGTCCTCCCCGCCTCTGTCCCTCTGGCACTTGCCCTGGGTGGGCCTGGCTCAAAACCCTCTTCTCCATGAAGCCTGCCCTGAAGAGGCAGCGGCCCGGGAACATCTGCACACCTCATACAAACTTTAGCTGTGGTTATAGTGCATTCGTTCCCATGCCTGTTTCCTGTTCCTGCAGCCAGACTCTGGGCTCCTTGAGGGCTGGGTGGGGTCTTGGGCATCTTTTGTGGCCGCTGTAACTCCCAGCCCTGAGCTGGGATAATACAGATGCTTGACAAACGCTCCATGCTGACTGGCAGGTGTTCCTACCTTCCATGCCTGGGAAAATCATGATTCAGACTCTCCCTGGAGAGGCCACAGTCAGAGAAACAGCAGGAAGGACAGAATGGGCTCTGGAAGGCCAGAGTCACACAGCCAGAGCAGGCACCGATGCGGCCAGCCGTAGCTCAAACTCCCATGACTCTCTTCTTCCAAAGGTGGCGGCAGACTGGCCGTTAGGAGCGTGTGCTTAGGAGCCAGATGGTCCAGGCCCACATCCCACCTCTGAAACATCACCTGTGTGGCCCTGGGCATGTTATTTAACCTCCCTGTGCCTCAGTTTTTTCATCTGCAAAATAGGATAAGAGTCCTGGTCTGCAAGGGCTGTTGTCAGGATTCACTGAGGTAACATGGAGCCTCTCAAACTTCTGCGTGCACTCGAGTCGCTTTGGGGACATGATGAAAATGCAGATTCTGGCTCACGAGGTCTGGGCTGGGGCCTGAGCATCTGCATTTCTGACCAGCTCTCAGGGAACACTGATGCTCTTGAACCTCCAACTGCCCTTGGCATAGTCTGGAATCAACACATGTACTTAGAATAGGGGCCTGGTGCATAGTAAGGGCTAGAGGAATTACCTAGTACCTCCCTGGGAAGGCTATGCTTCTAGAACTTTCTGCCCTGTAGCATTCTGCCCTCTGCATCCCTGGTGGCCCTCTGCTCTCTGGAGCCTCGGTGATGCTGGAGCCTCTGATGTCTCTGAGGTGGGCTGTTCAGAGCCTCCTTGGTGGTCTGCATTCTGGGCCTGAGGAGGGACAGGCCGGAGGTGATTTCAAGAGACAGAGAAACAGGAAGAAGGCCCAGTGGGGAGAGGTGGCTGCCTGGCCCACTCACCTGAATGTCCAGACTTGATGTGAGCTTCACAACCTAAACCACACATCTCACAGCTTCCACCATCCCCCCTGGCCTCCACCCACCGCCGGCCCGGCCCCTCACCCCTCACTCCTGCCGCACTGCTTCATGCAGGAACGGCACGGATGCCTTCAGCCAGAGTGTCAGCAGCACCTCTGGGCTCAAACCACAGGCCTGAAGCCACTGACCACATCCTCCCGATCAAAGCGGCCCCGCGCCCCCTCCTCACTCTGCTCCCCTCCTCTGACCCCTTGTGCACTGGCCAGGTCTCTCCTGGGCCCTGAGGCCTGGCTTAGGGAGGAGTGAGGCTGGGGTTCTCGGGTACTTTGGGAGAGGTGGAAGAGGTTGGGGGTGAAGTAGTGGGGCCAAGGGGCAGGGAGCACAGCAGGAGAACGCTATGTTGAGAGGCTACGTGACCGTTGCTTTCCGCTCTGCTCTGCAGGCCACCTCTCCTCACACACCCTCATGTGTGATACAGGTGATGATCTCAGGGCTGTTTCCAGGGGTCCCATGTGCAACCCACGGAAAGTGGTGTGGGAACAGCAAAGCACCTTTGTGTGTGAGCAGCAGCTGTGGCACTCTTGGCCTGTGCTGCTGGCTGCCACCTGAGCTCTAGTTTGGGGCCGCTTCTCACAGAGCAGCTCCAGGCAGTGAGGAATGAGCTGGTCTCAGTTTCCTCCAGCCTGGCCCAGTAAGAGGGTGACAAGCATGGGGCCCTTCATCCCCTGCTGCTTTCAGGTTTGCTCATGAGTTCCCGGAGGCCCATGAAATCAAGGTCACAGGCTCAAGCCCATGTGGGTGGTGGAGACAAGCGTCCCTCTGCCCCACTCAGGGAGCAGCCCCGACCCTTCCTGGCTTTCTCCCGAATGGGGGGCCTCAGAGCAGGGGTGTAAGACATCCTCACGCCAGGAGTCCCTCCCACGGGCTAAGGAGAGTCCCTCCTCCCTTGAGGGAGGCAAGGTGCCCAGTTTGGATTCCTCCAATCAGAGGATGCCTTTCCTGGAAGGGCTTCTGGGATCGTCCAACCCAAGCCCGTCCTTGTGGGGCATTTTTGGTTCCTGCTTGCCCAGCAGGCATCTGGCCTTCTGCTTCTAGAAGCGACCCCCCGTTTCTCTTTGGGGGATCTACCTTCTTGCATTTGATGAAGTCTTGGTTGAGCTGTCAATCAAAGTATCCCACCCTTTGCAGCTGGAGGGTGGGCACTTGACCTGATCTTAGCCAGTGAGACTCTGAATTCTAGTGAATAAAGCCAGGAAACAGCTGGAGGTTGGTGCCTCAAAGGGGTCTCTGCAACTGGACCACACTCAGCTGTGGGTGCGGCTGGTCTGGAATCTACCTGTCCCTGAGGTCTGGGTCTTCAGCTGCCTCCAGAGCCTGAGAGCCACTCCAGATCCTTTAACTAGTTCTGTTTGGCTCAAGTTAGCTACAGCCTGTTCCTGCGGTCTGTAGCTCCAGAGAAGTGATGACTACAGGGAGGGACCTTAGTGAGTCGGTGGCACAGCTGGGGCTCAAACTTAGGTCTCTAGATTCTCAGTCCAGTGCCCATGCCCCTGGGGAGCAGCCTCTGGCCTGGGGACAGGGGTGGGACTGAAATGAAGTGGAACCGAAGGGAAGAAATGAGTGTTCTCATCTCATGGTCTGGTGCTGGAGTGTGGGTGTCGGTGGTTTGGCTGCTGGGCAGAGTGTGAGAAGGTGTATAGAACTAGGCAGGCAGGGGTATGATGCGGTCAATCACACAGGTAGCCTTTGACCTTCACCATCACCTGCCTCTTCCCCAGAACCCCTGGCATGTGGTAGGATCTCTGATCTGGCGTAGAGGGGTGGGGTGGGGGTCAGGGATGCCGGGTCCTCCAGGGAACAAGGATTTGGTAAACAGAGCCTGTGCCTGACCTTATTCAGACTAACCAGAATGGGTTTGTGACTCTGTGTGGTAGAGGATGCACAGTGGGACTGTCTCTAACTCACTTTGAAAGTGAAACCAGCCACTCACCAAACATGGGGGCCCCTGCTGGTTCTGAAAGTTCTGGCAGCCTCTTTATTCACCAGCCTCCCAAAGTAGAAACCAGTTAGCAAGACAACTTCAAGGTCAGCCAGCCAGCTGGTGTGTGCATGGGCCTCACCAGGCCTTCCAAGTGGGCATTTAGGTAGCCTTCCAGCAAGTCTGTGGGCTATGAGCTCAGGGTCAGCCCTCCCCCATATTTGGGTCACCTACCCCATCAACACCCTAGGCAGAGGAGGTTTTTATCAAAGACCTCCTGTGTTGTCCTTGAGCATCCAATGCTCACACTGGCGCCAGGGCCTGTGGTACAACAGTGGTCCTACTCCAAGGCCCCGCAGAGAGAAAACCGTGGGGGCGGGCACATTTCCCCTCGCTGTCCTCTCACTCGATCGCCATCACCCAACGTGCTCAGTCATTGCTGTAATTAAAGATTATTTCAAATCTGACAGCTGTACTAAATGCATGCATGCCCCTGTGCTTGGCTAAGGCACCTGTGCTAACCAGGAACTTCAGTTGCAAAGACTCTACTGGCTACTGTCATTAGAAAAGGAATCATTCAGGATATTCTGAAGTTCAGGAATCTCTGGCAGGACCCGCAAATCAGGCTTGGAGAAGTTTGGAGAGGCTTGGAGAATTGCTGTGCCCTGGACACGATGTTCCAACACCACCCTCACCAACCTCCAGGTCCTAGAGTTGAGGCTTCTGATTTGGGGAGCCTAATCACTGGCTCAGTCTTCAGGACTGAGGTCTGGAGCTGAGGCTTCTGATTGGGTGAGCCTGGTCACATGATCACATTCCCAACCTGTGGTCTGGAACCCAGGCTTCTGATTGGGGGAACCTGGTCACATGCTCTTCCAGGCTGCCATCTGGAGCTGAGGCTTCTGATTCGGGGAGCCTGGTCACATGCTCACTTTTCCAGCCTGTGGTCTGGAACTGAGGCTTCTGACTGGGGGAACCTGGTCACATGCTCTTCCAGCCTGAGGTCTGGAATGGAGGCTTCTGATTGGGCAGCCTGGTCACATGCTTATGCCCCAGCTGCAAGGGAGGCTGGAGACTCCTAAAAAAGGAGATGACTCTAACGCAAGAAAGGTTTGCAAAGATGCAGCACATCCACGATGTAAACTAAATATCCAGGACAGCACCTGAGAAGAAACAGGACTGGCAGAGGGTCCCTTTGTCAATGCCACCCTCAGCTGCACTCCTCCCTCTAAAAGTGCCCAGTCCTCACATATGCGTCAGCTGTGGTGGTGGAGTTTTCTTGCATGTTTAAGTTAGAATTAATGGCGAGTATTTTAAATGGGAGGTTTTCACTTTTTTTGTTTTTTGAGACGGAATCTTGCCTGTGCCCCAGGTTGGAGTGCGATGGCACGATCTCGGCTCACTGCAACCTCCGCCTCCTGGGGTTCAAGCAATTCTCCTGCCTCAGCCTCCCAAGCACCTGTGACTACAGGCATGCGCCACCACGCCCAGCTAATTTTGTCTTTTTAGTAGAGACGGCGTTTCACCATTTTGGTCAGGCTGGTCTCAAACTCCTGACCTCAAGTGATCCACCTGCCTTGGCCTCCCAAAATGCTGGGATTACAGGTGTGAGCTACCGTGTCTGGTCTTTTTTTGTTTGCTTGTTTGTTTTGTGACGGGGTCTCGCCCTGTCACCCAGGCTGCAGTGCAGTGTCACGATCTCACTGCAACCTCTGCTTCCCAGGCTTGAGTGATCCTCCCACCTCAGCCTCCTGAGTAGCTGGGACTACAGGCATGCACCACCATGCCCGGCTAAATTTTTTGTATTTTTGGTATAGACAGGGTTTCAGCATGTTGGCCAGGCTGGCCTCGAACTCCTGGGCTCAAGCAATCCACCCACCTTGGTCTTTCACGTTTTTAAAAATACCAATTTTAGCTTATTTTTGTAACTGAGTTTCCTGGCAGCGTGGTGCAGACATCTCCATCTGCCATTTCTCCTGTAACTGGAGTCTCCAATGTGCTATGGTCCCCACCCATCCACCTGATGTAACTTCACTTCCTACCTGGCCCCAATGGGCATCTCAGTTCCCTGCCCAAACCCTCCCTGAAGGAGAGACTAGGTTTCCTTAGTGATCATGCTGAGTGGTACTGGTTCCTTTAGCCCCCACCTTCTCCTGTACCCACTGGGCCTGCCTGGAGAAAGACCAAGGCCCCGCTGAATCTCATACACTCCAGTGATGCTCCCTTAGCCACAGATAAGCTGCCATCCCTCTGCTCCCCACACGGAGCTGCCATCACTGCCTCAGCCAATCAGTGCCTCGGCCAGTCAGACACTGGGGTCTGTTGTCAATCGGTAAGGGTGTGCCTAGTTACCTCTGCCCATGGATGTGAAGTCTTTGATGCTGGGAGGTCAACAGTAGGATATATTTTAGCTAACTGTTGATTGTCCAAAAATGCTGTTTACTCCATGAGGTCTTTACAATGAGTGAGGTCTTTACAATGCAGTGGGCCTCGCAATGTGCTCACAAACCCATATACGCAGAAATGATATCAAGAGAATCGAGTTTTAAACTTGGCTGGGAACAAGGCTGGGTACTACGTGAGCACACAGGTGGGGAAGGCTTTAGGCTGCAGATGCAGGAGCTATGGGAATAACAATGGGTGGTCCCCACGCCAGCACCCCTGTGTGCCGCCCAAAGTGGGGGATCCTTCTCCATGAATCCTTGTCACTAGTTGGGCACTTTTGGGGGCTGTGCCCTAGTCCAGAACTTCCCTTCTGCAGACTCAGTTCAGTCCCGTCGTTCTGGGGAGGTTTTCTCTGCATCCTCACTGTGGCGTGTTTCAGGATCTGCCAAAATGCACCTGCCTCTCTCCCCTCGGCCTCACATTGTTTAGATTCTTGAGATGGTAACGGAACACAAATGCCAGGACTCCAAGAGGCAGAGACCAGGAGGCAGAGATTTTACAGTTTCTCTCTATATATGTTGTAGGGCCAGGTGATACCCAGATCTAGCCTGCCTTGCTCCTTCCCCCTGCCTGAAATGTGCATCTTTCCTGCTCGGGGGATTTCAGAGTCCCGCGTTCTCAGCGATCCCAGGGTGGCCGGCTCCTGGAGCCAGGCCTGACGGAGGGCATCATCACACTTGAGTGAGAGCATGTTTCTGACCCCATTTTTTGCTTTTCCCCAAGCAGACTTTGCAGGCAATGGTGACAGCCAGGCATAACCTTCTTAGAGGGACATTTTAACTTTTTTCCGATTCTTTAATAAAAACACTAAGAAAAAAAAAAAGCAAGCAAATGTTACTTCTCGATAGAGAGGAACTTCTCACAGACACTTTGCAAATATCACACGTCCTTTTTCCTCACAGCAACACCTAGATTGTCTTCTGAGAAAGATCGCAGATTTTGGTGAAACCTGCCGAAGAATAAGAAAAAGCAAAGATAATGTTTTCACTCTACCTGTTTCCCACGGGAAAAGCGGAAACCGTTGTGGGTACTGGTTTTCCTGACTGTCCCCATCACAGGACACTGGCCTGGCTGTGAGGAGACCTGGGTTAGAAGTCTGCCTTTTTGCCAAGCACTGTTGTGGACAAAATGCTTCCCTCCCTGGACGCTCTCAGCATAGTGAAGATGGTGGAGGATGGGTGGTTCCACAGGCCTGGTGACTCAGGGACAGTTTCAGTAGGAAACTGACTGGAGGACTTGGCTGCTAGCAGCCTCCAGGGATTCCTGCCAGAGTGGCTCAGTGCAGGTACACACTAGTTCACGGACACGCTCCCACGCACCTTCACAAACGCATGCCACACTCATGCCTTCGAACACAGGGATTACCCCCTTTATGTTTACCTGAGTGGTGGTGCACTCACATGTATTCGAAACTTCATTTTTTTCTCTTCTCCATACGTCCTGGAGATTGCTCCATATCAGGACCCAGAGAGCCTCCCCTTCCTATTTTTTTTTTTTTTTTTTTTTTTTTGAGACAGAATCTTGCTCAGTCATCCAGGCTCGAGTGCAGTGGTGCAATCTTGGCTCACTGAAACCTCTGCCTCCCGGGTTCAAGTGATTCTTCTGCCTCAGTCTTCTGAGAAGCCGGGACTACAGGTGCCCGCCACCATGCCTGGCTAAATTTTTTTTTTTTTTTTTTGTATTTTTGGTAAAGACGTGGTTTTGCCATGTTGGCCAGCCTGGTCTCGAACTCCTGACCTTGTGATCTGCCCACCTCAGCCTCCCAAAGTGCTGGGATTACAGGCGTGAGCCACCATGCCCGGCCCTCCCCTTCCTATTTTGGCGCAGCTACATGGCATTCCACTGGATAAAAGTTTCCTAATTTGTTTATCACCTGTCCACTATGGATATGCATTTTGTTGGTCTCGGGTCCCGTGACTGCAGGAATTACTTTGTACACACATGTTCCACGTGGGTCACTCGGTTGATGAGTTTTAGGTGTGGAATTGCTGGGTCACGTGTCAGAGATGTTGGTAGATGTCAGATTGCCTTCCAGGGAGGTGCTTGAAGCCCACACCAGCAGAGTGACTTGCCTTTTCAACCTGCCTTTGATGGCAAAGCTTTTGAAACTTCAAATACACTCTCCCGGCGTTGTTTTAAATGTGTATTCTCAGGAATCTTCAGGGTATT
This sequence comes from Chlorocebus sabaeus, assembly GCF_047675955.1. Lineage (NCBI taxonomy): Eukaryota > Metazoa > Chordata > Mammalia > Primates > Cercopithecidae > Chlorocebus > Chlorocebus sabaeus. The sequence continues at coordinate 13,719,336 of NC_132922.1, forward strand.
AGAGACTTAGCACTTTTGATTCTTTCTCTTCCTTTTTTCCTTCCTTCCCCTCATATTGACACTGTCTGTGTGTCAGGTAATTTTCTGGGTTCTGGAGTGGTGTGGATGAATCCCACACTGTTCCTGTTGTCCGAGAGCTCCTGGTGCAGACTCATAAGCACGGCTATGACATGAGATGTGTAACTGGCGTGTGCCCAGAATCTGCCTTGGCCAGAATGGGAGATCAGGGAAGGACTGGTTTTAAATCGGGGAGCTGATTAGTCTGAATAAGTAGGGTAGGAATACGGTGACCAACTTTGTCCTAGCCATATCACTATAAAGCTCATGTTCTGGAAACCCCCCTCGGTCCCAGGCACAGTGGGACAGCTGGTCACCCTGGAGCAATCCTGGTAAGGAATGTCATGGTTTGCACGAGATAGGAGTTGCTCAGGGTGCTGGTGCTGGTGTGGCTATGAAACAGGCAGCTCCCAGACGAACAGGGGAGAACATTGGGCTTCAGGTCTGGAGCCCGGGAAGGCTGGCGTGGAGGTGGCTACTGTGGCAAAGTGGAAATGAGGGTGATGGCTTGGAAGGAGGGGGTGAGGGAGGGAAGCAGTCAGGGAGAATGGCCACATTCCGTCTTGGGGACGGTGGATGGGGTGCCTCTGAAGAAGAGCAGGTGTCAGCAGAGGGCCATGCTCAGAGAAGAGCCCTCAGGAAGTTGACCACTAGCCTGCTCCTTCTCCTTGTTCTGCTCTGGCCCCTCTGTGGACCCCTCCAGCTTTGTGATCCTCATTTGTTTTAAGGGGTACCCCACAGTCTGATGGGGACTGGGCAGAGGGTCAGACACCAAATTATGCATAGCATGGTCCTCCTGACCAGGGCCCAGGACTCAAAACTAGGTCACTGCTGAGGCCCAGCACTGTGCGGGCAGGACTTTTTCCCGGTGGGGACTCGGCCACCTGCTGACTTTCCAGAAGACAGGTTACAGCACTGAGCAGGGGAGGGCAGAACACAAGGAGTTGAGGGTGGGTGACAGTGTCAGCTGGCTGAGCCAGGGAGGGCAGGAAGGGAGGTGGCCCCAGAGATACTGGAGGTCTTCACAGTGGCAGAGGACAAGTGGTCGCAGAGACGGTGAATGGCGCCCCTAAACCTCTGCTCTCCCTTGCCCGTGTGCCCTCTACTTAGAGCCGGCTACATCTCCCAGCCTCCTCTGCAGCTTGGTTGACCATGTGACTCAGGCATAGCCAATGGGATGTACATTAGAAGTGGCTACGGCAGCTTTGGGGAAGGGTCCTTAACAGGCAGAGGCGAGCCCTCCTTCTCTCCTTCCTCTCCCTTCCATCTGCAGGAACGCAGAGGTGATGGGTGGAGCTTGAATAGCTCTCTTGGTCTATGAGGAGGTGGGAGAAGGATATTGAAGAGGTCCCAGTAGTGGGACAGATTTAGCTCAGGATCCTGACATCACAAAGCCACCCCACCTAGCCTGGGCGGCCTCCCTTTGGACTTCTTTTATGTGTGAGAGAAATAAAACCCTCTCTTATTTTAGGTCACTGTTTTCTTCTTCTGTTCTCTTTGGACACACGCAGCTGAACTTCATCCTAACTGGGACACTGTTGTACAGTGGAGGGAGTGATGGCAGCAAGAGGGGTGGGCTGAGGTGGCAGTTCAAGGGGTCTGGGTTAACACAGGTCAGAAAGATGGCAGGGTGCAAGGGCGGGCCTGGGCATAGGACTGGTATGGAGCAGGTCAGAGGGAACAGGAGGCTGGAGGCTGCAGCACAAACCCTGACATCTCCTGGGAGGTGGCGTGGAGAGGGAGGCTGAGTGCAAGGGCCAAGCACTCCAGTGAGCAGAGGGAGGAAGGGTAGGGCGTTTGGCAGATACCAGGACTGAGAAGGATGCAGTCTGGCTTGGCCCAAAAAAAGACAGGCCCATGATGGGTAGGGGAAAAATCACAGTCAGAAAAGGACATCAAGGCTGGAAGACCTCAATATGCCACTGTCCCATGGCCCCTGTGGAAGAGGGGTCTGGGTCCAGTGTTGAGGGAGCTGTGGGACTGGGTGCATGGAAACAGAGGTATAAGGCAGTCGGTTCCCAGTGGGGCCTGTGAAAGTGCACTGCAGAGGGTCAGGTGGGGATGTGGAAGACGTAAGAGAAGTAGTTATAGGAGCAAGCTGTGGGGCCTCCTGGAGGAGGCTGGGTCCAAACCCCAGCACTCCTGAGACCTAGGTCTGGGTAGGCCTGAGTGGGCTCTGTCAGGGCCCTGCCATCAGAGAAGCTTCTGGATTTACATCTCAGGTTGCTTCAGAGAGTATCGGATGTCCTCTGGGACAGACCTAGGTTCTAATCCTGGCTCTGCCACATTTCTGGTAGGATGACTCATGAGCCCCGGTTTCCTGGCCTATAAAATGGCAAGGGAAGAGCAGGCTCAGCATGCACAAAGCCCCGACAGAGTGAGAAAGCACAGGAAGCAGGGTCAGAGATGAAGTTGGGGCAGCCCCTGTAGGACGTGTGGGTCAAGACTGAGAGTTTGGATTTTACTGTGAATGCACTGGGAAGGTTTGAGTGTGTGCGATGGGGAGTGGCTGGGGGGTGAAATGTCGTGATTTGAGTTTGGGAAAGGTTGCTCTGGCCACTGAGTGGAGAACAGACCAGAGAGTCAAAAGTATTAATAGAAACAGGGAGACCAGGGTGGAGGCCACTATGGGCTGGCTGAGGTGGGAGATGACACAGCTCTGAGCAGGGTGAGGGCTGAAGAAAGCAGGTGCACTTCTCTGGACACCCCTGCTGGCCGCCCATGCCTCTGGGCTTCTGCTGGCATCCCGTCTCACCCCTCCTCACCTGGTTTTACGTTCAGTTGTAGCACCTGGGGGATAGACTGTATGAGTCAGGGAAAACGGAAACAGCAGTCCCCAGGTCTCAGAGGCCCAACAATAGAGGTTTATTTTTCACTCAAGTTATAGTCCAGTTTGAATTATCTGAGGAGGGGTGAGGGCCTGTCCTTCAGGGGACTCCAGGCCCTCTACCCAAAACTTCACTGGATTCTGGCAGGGGAGGGGAGAGAGAGAAAGAAATAGAGGGATGGCCGGGCATGGTGGCTCACACCTGTAATCCCAGCACTTAGGGAGGCCGAGGCAGGCAGATCACAAGGTCAGGAGATCAAGACCATCCTGACCAACATGGTGAAACCCCGTCTCTACTAAAAATACAAAAATTAGCTGGGCGTGGTGGTGTGTGCCTGTAATCCCAGCTACTTGCGAAGCTGAGGCAGAAGAATCGTTTGAACCAGGGAGCTGGAGGTTGCAGTGCGCCAAGATCGTGCCACTGCACTCCAGCCTGGCCACAGAGCAAGACTCCGTCTAAAAAAAAGAGAGAGAGAGAGAGAGATAGAAGGATTAAGAGACACAAGAGATCATAGGTGAGATTTTTAGGCCTAGAAGTAGAACAAATCACTTCCTCCCACATCCCATTGGCCAGACTTGGTCCCGAAGCCCCAGCTCACTGCAAGGGACGCTGGGAAGCAGAGCCTAGCTGAGCTGGGAGGAGGGTGCATGCCATGGCCTGGAGACACATTGCACCAGGTTTCCCTCCTACGTGCTCCCACAGGCCATGAGGTGTTATGTAGAGGATGTGAAGGAGGATCGTTCTCTGCATAGCGCACTCCCTGCCTCTCCATCTGAGGTGTTCTGGGCTAGGACCCTGGACAAAAGAACGAACCTGCTGCATGCCCTGTCGCTGGGGGTGGAAGACTCTGTATGTGGGGGTTGCACCCTCCCCCATTGTGCTCCCCACTTCCCTGGCTGCTGCACATCCCAGGGGCACGAGGGTGGAGAGTGGCCTGCTTCCCTTCCCTGGCCCTACCCCGCTGGCCTGGGCTGCCCACCTCAGGCTTCCTGTGTCTGACCTGCCCTTTGGGCATCTGGGGTGCTCAGTAAATGTTTGTTGAATAAATAAAAGAAGGAAAGCAGGGTGAGGAGGAAGAAGAGTCTTGGGCAGTACGTGCCAGGCAGACTGATGCTGTCTCACGGATGAAACAGCTATACACAGCTGTTCCTTACAAGCTGGGTCTGTGACTTCTGGCTTTGGCTGGGGATGCGTTTTTTTTTTTTTTTTTTCTTTATATGTGTGTGCTTTTAAAGTTTTAACTGAATTCATTATTTGGGGGCAGGAAATATGTTCATGCCATACAAAAGAGAAAAGCATCCTTCCTAATCCTTCCTCACCTGGCTCTTCTCCCCGAGAAAACCAGCGTTCCTAATTTCTTGCAAAGCTTCCGGGAATATTTGAGGCTTAAATGTTGGCTGTTATTCTCTTAGTTGTGGCTGTGTGTTTAGTGTCCTCTCCTGCCGCCAGACAGCCTTACTCTAGGGGAGAGGGAAGGGCCGTGTGGAAGGAACTGGCCTTTACAGCAAGCCTGCGGTGCATGGTCACATTAAGTGCTTTTTACACACCTTCTTGTCCAATTGACCCCTTCATCCGATAGGTGTGCCTACTGAAGCACACGGAGGCCTAGGTCACAGCCTCAGTCTCCAGTCCTGCCCCTCTTGGGCAGCACTGCTCCACGCTTCTTTTCCAGTGCCGGGCTTTGCACATGGGAGTTGGGCCTGATTCTCTCTTTGGAGTCTTGAATTCCACTTTCTCACATTTGCAAAGCTGCCCTCCCTGCTCTTCTCTCTCTCCTTTCAGAAGAGGTGGCAGGCTGGGTGCAATGGCTCACGCCTGTAATCCCAGCACTTTCGGAGGCTGAGGTGGGTGGATCACCTGAGGTCAGGAGTTCGAGACCAGCCTGGCCAACATGGGGAAACCCCATCTCTACTGAAAATACAAAAATTAGCTGGGCGTAGTAGCACGTGCCTATAATCCTGGCTACTCAGGAGGCCGAGGCAGGAGAATCGCTTGAACTTTGTGGGCAGAGGTTGCGGTGAGCCGAGATTGTGCCACTACACTCCAGCCTGGGTGACAGAGCTAGACTCTATCTCAAAAAAAAAAAAGAAAAAAGAAAAGAGGCCGCAGCCTGCTATAAAACCCCTCTGAAGCAAGGAATCAGGAAAGGGAAGAAGCAGAGCTGCTGCTTCTGGGCTCTGAGGATGGAACTTCACAAGGTCTATGGGGCTGTGATGCAGCACGTAAGGATGTGCAGTTTTCTAAAGACCAATTCATAAGTTTTCATCATTAAAAAAGAAAGAGCCCTGAGCTGAGCTCCTACACCACCCTTCTCCCCTGCCAAGAAAGGGGCTAAAAGGTTAGGAACCATGACTTGAGAGGAAGAGGACGGTTCTAGAATGTTCAATAAGTGGCCGTCAAATTGTTCATAAAGACCTGATAGTCATCTCTGGGAAGTGCTAGCTAGAGCAAACAGACAAGAGAAAGAAGTAAAGGGCATCCAGATTGGAAAGGAAGAAGTCAAATTATCCTTGTTTGTAGACAATATGATCTTATATATCAAAAAGCCTACAAACTCTACCACAAAACTATGAGAACTGATAAACAAATTCAATTAAGTTGCAGAATACAAAATCAACATACAAAAATTAGCAGTATTTCTGTGTACCAACAGCAAACAATCTGAAAAAAAAATCAAGAAAATAACTCCATTAGGAATAGCTACAAATAAAATAAAATACCTAGGAATAAACATAACCAAATAAGTGAAAGATCTCTATAATGAAAACTATAAAACGTTTGGTGCAAGAAACTGAAGAGGACACAAAAAATAAAAAGGTATTCCATGTTTACAGATTGGAAGAATCAATATTGTTAAAATGTCCTTACCACCCAAAGAAATATACAGATTCAATGTAATCCCTATCAAAATGCTAATGACATTCTTCACAGAAATAGAAAAAATAATCGTCAAATTTATATGGAACAACAAAAGATGCAGAGTAGCCAAAGCTATCCGAAGTAAAAAGAACGAAGCTGGACAAATCACATTATCTGACTTCAAATTATACCGCAGAGTTACAGTAACTAAAACAACATGGCACTAGCATAAAAACAGACACATTGACCAATGAACCATTGGTCAGAGTAGGGAACCCAGAAAAAAATCCACACACCCACAGTGAACTCATTTGCAACAAAGGTGCCAAAAACATACCTTTGGGGAAAGGACAGTCTTCTCAATAAATGGTGCTGGGAAAACTGGATATCTCTCTTCATATACAAAAATCAAATCCAAATGGATTAAAGACTTAAATCTGAGACCTCAAACTATGGAACTACTATAAAGAAACATTGGAGAAACTCTTTAGGACATGGGACTAGGCAAAGATTTCTTGAGCAATACCCCACAAGCACAGGTAACCAAAGCAAAAATGACAGATGAGATCACATCAAGTTAAAAGGCCTCTGCACAGCAAAGGATACAATCAGCAAAGTGAAGAGACAATCCACAGAATTGGAGAAAACATTTGCAAACTAACTATCTGACAAGGGATTAAAAACCAGAATAGATAAGGAGCTCAAACATCTTTACGGAAAAAAAAAAAATAGCAATTCCATTAAAAATTGGGCAAATGATCTGAATAGATAGTTCTCAAAAGGAAACACATGAATGGCAAACAGGTCTATGAAAAAGTATTCAACATCATTGATCATCAGAGAAATGCACATCGAAATTACAATGAGATATTATCTCACCTCAGTTAAAATGACTTTTATCCAAAAGGTAGGCAATAATGAATGCTGATGAGGATGGGGAGAAAAGGGGACCCTCGTACACTGTTGGTGGGAATGTAAGTCAGTATAACCACTATAAAGAACAGTTTGAAGATTCCTCAAAACACTAAAAACAGAACTACCATATAATCCAGCGATCCGACTGCTGAGTATATACCCAGAAGAAAGGAAATCAATATATGGAAGAGATATCTGCATTCCCACATTTATTGCAGCACTGTTCACAATACCCAGGATTTGGACGTAACCTAAGTGCCCATCAACAGATGAATGAATGAAGAAAATGTGGTACGTATACATAATGGAGTACTATTCAGTCATAAAAAAGAATGAGATCCTGTCTTTGCAACAACATGTTTGAAACTGGAGGTCATTATATTAAGTGAAACAGGCCAGGCACAGAAAGACAAAGTTCACACGTTCTCACTTATTTGTGGGAGCTAAAAATTAAAACAATTGAATTCATGGAAATGGGAAGGGCGGTGATGGAGGTGGGAAGGGCAGTGGGGGTTGGGGGGGGTGGGAACGGTTGTTGGATACAAAAACATAATTAGATAGAATGAATAAGATCTAGTATTTGACAGCATAACAAGGGGACTTTCGTCAACAATAATTTATTGTACATTTAAAAATAACTAAAAGAGTATATTTGGATTATAACACAAAGAAAGGATAAATACTTGAGGTGAGGGATACCCCATTTACCCTGATGTGATTATCACACATTGTATGCCTGTATCAAAATAGCTCATGTGCCTCGTGAATATAGACACCTACCACATGCCCACAAAATTAAAAATTAAAAAAAACCCGTTGTGTCTGAATGCTAAACGGAGTAAGGGGCTTTCTGGAAGGCGAGGTGAAAAGGGAGTCTCTGAAAGATGGTGCGTTGCAGGCTGGTGAGACTCTGGGGTCACCTAGAGGGACCTGCTTGTGTGAAGCCTATGTGTTAGTGGGTATGTGTGTGACCGGATGGAGGCATCAGAGGTGTTGGGCAGCCCATGTGAGTGGGCATGGGGGTGATGTAGGAGGGGAGAGAGGGAGGGTCTGCGTTCCCTTGGCTCCTGTGTGCAGCTAGGCCCCTATTTGACTGTGTGTGTGTGTGTGTGTGTGTGTGTGAGAGTGTGTGTGTGTGTGCCGCCCCCAGCGTAGGAGGCAGATCTTTATCTGGCCCTGGGTGCTTGAGGAGTTTCAGGCTTTCTCATAAGCCTCGTCTCCCCGCCTCTCCACCCCAGGCCTTGCCCCTCTATCCTCTGCACAGGAAGTGGGCTGGCTCTGGGCTTTTAGTTTTTGTGGCCCCAGCAGCCGCAGCAGTCTCCTGGGCCAGAGCTGAGCAGGGCCCTGGAGAGATGGCCACGGTCCCAGCAGCGGGGAGGACTGGAGAGCGCGCGCTGCCACCGCCCCATGTCTCAGCCAGGTGATGCTCCCCTGCCTCCCTCTCGGCCCCTGTGGGACCAGCCAGGGGGCTGGCAGTGAAAGTCACAGAGAAGACTTTCAGCTCTGACTCAGTTCCCCCAGCAGTTTCTGCCAGTCCTCCCATCCCCCCAACTTTAATCTTAGAATTCCCCTGGGGAGGGCGTAGGCCCAGCTCTCAGGGCTCCGGGCTGGAGGAAAAAGCGTTCCCCAGTCCCAGGTCACCCCTCCTTCCCAACCCGTTAAGGGGAGGCTAGGGGCTGCTATGGGATGGGGGGCTTCCCTGGGCCCTGTGTGCCGGGTCCCCAACCCGGAGAGGTGGAGAAGGGGTGGGTGGATAGCCTGGGTGCCCAGAAAGGGTACAGGATATACCTGTAGGAGCCCCCCTAACCTCTGTGGAGTGGGGCCCATATACTGGGGGGTGGGACAGGCAGGAGCCCCCTCCTGACCTCTGTGGAGTGGGGCCCATATACTGGGGGAGGCACCTCTGTGTCGAGTGCTCCTCAGGAGGCGTGTGGAGTAAGTGGGGAGAGAAGGGTCCCCGTGGAGAGCCATCTGTGAAGTGAAGTGTGCTGCGAGGCCTCTGGGAGCCCCAGGCTGGAGGCAGAGCCCTGGGTTTGAGTCTGGATTTGTCTCTCCCTTGGCTGCATGACTGGATGGGTCAGTAGCATCTCCAGGCATTGGGGATGGGACCCCATCTTTGGGGCTGCCTGGAGCTCATGCTCTCTCCTCTCCTGGGGGCCGAAGCCTCCCACCCTTAACTGTTTGTAGCACCTCGGGGTAGGGAGGTAGAGTGAGGGGCTGAGCTATCCCCAAGGGTTCCCTTCCTTCCCCCATAGCCAGGGTCCCGCACCCGGCTGGGGAAGCCCCTGAAGTTAAATAGCAAGAGACAAGTACTGTGTGTGGGAGCACGGGGGTGGCAGGTGGAGGTGGCCAGAGAGGACGAGGGGACATAGGCCCCATCGAGTTAGGAGGTCAGGTGGCATGCACCATGGGCTCCCGAACTCCTGCTTTACCACCCTGTCCCAACCACCACGTACCCCTGATGGCAGCAGGGGCCCCAAACTGCACCTCACCAGGTTCAAATCCTAGCTCTACGCCCTTCTTGCCTGGGTGAGAGGCTGACCTGTGTCTCAGTCTCCTCATCTGGCAAAAATGAAGCCTACTAGAGCCTCCTCGTGCGGCTGTAGGGAGGGCTAACCGCCGAACTACCCCCGAGCGCTCAGGACTGCACAGGCAGAGAGAGAGCAGGCGCCAGTCCCTGTCCCCAGCAGCATCTCTCTGGAAACCAGATGGCTGGGGTCAGTCACTCTGGGCTTCAGTTCTGGCATGGATCAAATGGGGGAGCGAGACCCACCTTGCAGGGTTGTGGTGGGGACGTAGGCATCTGTGGGTGTGACCGGTTTCAGAGTCATGAACGACAGGGCTCGTATGGGTGTGCCTGAGGACCCAGGAGGGGGTGCTCAAACTCGAGGTCCCGGGCTCCACTTGCTGTCACCCAAGGCTGGGCTTCTCCTCGCTGTGCGACCTTGAGTGGGTTCTTTGGCCTCCCTGAGACTCAGCTTCCCCCTTGCAGAATGAGGGTGCAGCCTCAGTGACTGTCAGGCACTCCCTCAGCTCTGTGCCCCTCTGGCACTCCCACACCTTCCTCCCCGGACTCTGCCCTCTCCAAGCATCGCGGCACCCCTGGGCTCCAGACGGCAGGAAGCAGACTCCAGATGGCGCTTTCTCCTCCTGCTTGGCTGCCTCTAGGCTGGGCCTGTGGTTTGCACCTAACCCTCCTTTGACCTGGCACCCCTTTGTCCCCCAGCACCTTCCTCCCACACTGGAGCTCTCTGCAGGTCTTGTGCTGGGCATGGGGTCATCCTGAGGCTGGGCCCGACCTGGGGTGACACCCACACAAAACACTGATGGTCCCCTTGCCCCAGGGCCAGGCTGACATGATTGAGCGTGAAGGGGCACAGAGGCTGTGGGAGTCCCTGGTTGGGCTATGCACTCTTTGGAGTCCCAACCCTGTGCCCTCTGCTATTGAGGATCCCAAGAAACAGGTAAGCAGCCCCCACCCTGGGGAGCTCGCCCTCCTATGGAGACAGTGGGCCAGGCAAAGGTGAACCCATGGTGCCTAGGAGAAGCACCTGCCGGTCTGTCTGTGAGCTGCTGGGTCCTGACTCCCAGGGCAGGGAGGGTGGCAGCCTGACTTCTGGGACCAGTGTTACCTCTGGGACCAGTGTCACCTCTGGGACCAGTGTCTGGCAGGGTGGGACAGCTTGAGAGAGTGAGCCTGGAGGCCTAACTCCGCCTCTTGCTGTGTATATGACCCTGGGCAAGTTAGGGACTTGGAGCCTTAGCTTCCTCATCTGTGTAATGGGATAATAAAGCCGTTGGGCAGCTTAGATAAGCTGGCATATGTGAGGCCCTTGGCCCCAGGCCTGGCGTAGAGTATGTGCTCAGTACACGTCATGAGTATTATTAGGTCACCAGTGCATATTTACCGTCGTGTGAGCTGTCGTGGTGGGAAGACGCATCTGGGGAGTTCCGGGAGGGGAGGATCCCTGCCTGGGCACTGGGCAGTCTGCCCTGATTCGGATTCCAGTTAGGCAACGCACTTCACCTCTGTGTGCCTCCCGTTTCCTCATTGGAAAATGGGGGTGATAAGAGTATCCCTGCCAGAGGCCCTTATTGCTGCGTTTAAAGAGTTTCAAATGGAGCCTGGTTTACAGTAACCCGTCGGCCAATGGTTTTGGTGTGGTTAAGGGGGTGGCAGAGCAGTGTGTGGGGGGGTTTCTGATCCCAGCTCTGTGCTGGGCTCCTGATGTGACCTTCTGCAAAGCTTTCCCACCTCTGGACCTCAATGTCCTCAAACGTAGAATAAGGGACTGGGCTTGCTCAGAGAACCTTTGCAGCTCTGACAATGTGCGGGCCTCTGACTCTCCCTCCTGTGACATCTGCCTTAGGAGATGGAACCCATGGCTCTCGGGACCAGGGCGCGGGTCCCTGCTCCATGCTAGCTCCGATGTAAGCCACGAGACAATCCAGGGCCACCCAAAGAGCTCTGCTTTTCTTTGCAGTACTGAGGCCTCTGACTACACTCATTCATTTCACTACATTTCTTGAGCACCGACTGTGTGCTCGGCCCTGTGCTCAACAGTCCCTGGAGCAAGTATACTGGTGGGCCAGCCCCTGGCCAATGCTGGCCCTGCTGCTGCCAGCCTAGAGGGAGGAGCAAGGCACTCAGAAGAGGAAGCCCTCGCCCTCCATCACAGAAATCAGGGAGGGCTTCATGGAAAAAGGTATGAGGGCCCGTTTGAAGGGGGCTTGAAGGATGGCAGGATCTGTAGGGGACCCAGGGCAAGGATAGACTTGGGAAGAACCTTTGGAGGGTGAGTGTCGGTTTCCTGGCCGCCTGGAGCCACTGGCTTGTGCAGGCGGGTAGGTGCGGCGTGTTATGTGCTTTGGCCTGGGTACATGCACCTGCTCCTGTGAGGGCAGTCTTGAAGGGTTGACTGACCTCATCCCGGTCCCAGAAAGCCCTGAAAGTGGGAATTTAGGCTTTGGTTGCAAAGCCTAACCTCCAGGGCTACTGCAGGTTCCTGGGCAGGGAGGTGGGTGGTTGGAGGGGGGCTTCAGGGAAGGCAGGTGAGAGCCTACAGATGGGATCGTGCTGTGGTCTGGGCTGGAATGGCACGAGGCTGGCCCAGTGAGGGCAGGGAAGAGACAACAAGTAGTCATTGGACTGTCCTGCTGTCTATGGAGTGTCCTGGCTCGCTAGGTATGGGGGCAAAGGTCCCCTGGAACAGGAAGGGTACAATTGTCCCAGAACTGAAAGTCAGATGGGAGAAGAGCCAGGGATGAGCTGGGTTTTTGCTGGGTCCAGGAGCACCCGCTGTGAGGGGGTCCTGCAGACCATTGGGAGGGACGTGGAGGCTTGGGGCTGAGCTGGAGAAAGACCCTTGGAAGCTGAGAGTTAGAGCCAGTGAGAGACTCAGAGAGAGATGGGAAGGGGAGTGAGAGCTGGAGTTCGGAGCTGCTGGAGAAGGGAGAACAGAGGGGAAAAACGCCCAATGCCCAGGGGCCTTGGCAGCTCTCAGAATGGAAGAGCAGGAAGGAGGGAAGGACACTCCACCTCCTCTGCATGTCTCGACTCACCTGCTCCTGTCCCCTCTGTTCCTGCCCCTCTGCTCCGGCCCCTCTGACTGAGGCCACCTTCACCTTTCCCTGGAAAGCTCCCTCCTCATCTCCCGGCCTCCCCGCTTCACCTGCTCCAAACACCTCTCCTGGAAGCAGTCCCCTTATCTTCCCGAAGTGACCATGTGCTCACTTTCTCCTTCCCCTCCGCACACCCAGCCCCTGCAGAGGGTAGGGGCAGCTATGTTTCTTTCCCGTTTCCACTGCGACAGTCCTGGTCTTGCCTCACCTGTGTGCTGAACGGGAGCTTCCATGGTCGGCTAGAGGTTCCCTGAGAAGCAAGGCTTTGTCTCAAAAACAAAAACAAACAAACAAACAAAAAGCACCGGCCAGCAGCCAGCGGCCAGTGCATAATAGGCACTCTGGGAAACCTTTTGAACCTCCTTCTGACAGGGCTGGCTTAGATATTTCATGTCTCTTTTCTCCCTGGGGTATAATCTGGGTGACCAACCTGGCCCTGCCTCCAGGGAGAGCTTCCAGTCAGGTAGGGGAGTACGAGCGTGGACAAGGTCCTCCATAAAGGCTACTGCAGCCCTCTGTGCCTCAGTTTCCCCCGTCCTCTAGGGCTCTTTGGTGTTGAGATCAAAGCTCCTGTCTGCTTTTCTGCCTCTCCGAGTTCATGTCCTGATGCCTTCACACCATTGCTTCACCTCCCTCCAGGGAGAGTGAGGGGCAGAGGCAGGGGCTAGCCTCAGAGCCCTCTGGAAGCTCCTCTGCCTGCTGACTTTAGCTCTGTCTATATTTATTTCATCACTTGTTTATTCAAGAATTTTTTTGCCCGATGCCTACTATGTGCCAGGCACTGTTCTAGGAACTGTGGACCTAGCAATGAACAAAACACAAAAATACCTGTCCTTAGTGAGCTTACGTGATGCTGTGTGTGTTTGTGAAGAGAGATAGAGGAAAGCACAAATCAGTTAATAAACAACAAATAAATAATGCTGTGATGAAAATGTCGGGGAGTGGTGACTAACAAAGGGTGCTTCTTTTATTTTTTTTTGAGACAGAGTCTTACTCTGTCGTCCAGGCTGAAGTGCAGTGGCACCATCTCGGCTCACTGCAACCTCCGCCTCCCGGGTTCAAGCAGTTCTCCTCTCTCAGCCTCCTGAGTAGCTGGGATTACAGGCGCCCACCACCACGCCTGGCTAATTTTTGTATTTTTAGTAGCGACAGGGTTTCACCATATTGGTCAGGCTAGTCTCAAACTCCTGATCTCAGGTGATTTGCCTGCTTCAGCCTCCCAAAGTGCTGGGATTACAGGCGTGAGCCACACGCCTGGCCATGATGGGTGCTTCTTTATGTATTCTAGTCAAGGAAGACCTCTCGAAGGAGGCAGCAGTTGAGCAGAAACTTGAAGGAAGGGTGTGAGCATGTGCAGGGTGGTGGGACTAGCAGGTGCAAAGGTCCTGGGGCTGGACTGAGCTGGCACCGGGGAGTGCAGACCATGCACACTGAGGGGGCAGGCCCAGCCTGCCTCTAGGGGCAGTGAGACCTGGGATGTGTATTTATACGTGCTCTCTCTTTCTCCTCTCCCATCAGGGCTTCCTTCCTCGGCTCCACCCTGTGGATGTAATGGCGACCCTTGCTCTGTCCTGGCGTCTGCCCCTCCTCATCCTCCTCCTGCCCCTGGCTACCTCTTGGGCATCTGCAGCGGTGAACGGTAAGGACCCTGACATCTGGACAGCTGTGCTTTCCCTACGGGGAGATAGCTAAGGCCCTGCTAAAGCCTCTTCCCAGAAGGGGATGGGGCCAGAGACCAGGTGTCCACCTCCTGCCTCACCCTCTGTCCCAGACTCCTGCCCTGGCACGCATGCACGAATGCACACACACACACACACACACACACACACACTCTCCAAGCCACAGGCATGTGCTACTTTCTGTCCCTGCCTTGCCTTAGTTTGCCTGTGGGAATTTGCAGGCTCTGAGGCTCCATTTCCTCCTCTCTGAAGTGGGTCTGTGAATCCCTTCTCTGCTTGCCAGACTTACCCACCTTCTCCTCTGGCAGGCGTGGGTGCCAGATGCAGGGGCAGCGGGCATGCCTTGGGGGGCCGTGGGCACCTGTAGTCAGCACTCACACCTCGTCTTGCCCAGCAGGCACTTCCAAGTTCACATGCTTCTACAACTCGAGAGCCAACATCTCCTGTGTCTGGAGCCAAGATGGGGCTCTGCAGGACACTTCCTGCCAAGTCCATGCCTGGCCGGACAGACGGTGAGCCCACTGGCCACACTGAAGAATCTTAGGATGGTGGGATCTCATATTCTGGATCCTATGCATTGGCCTCCATTTACAGAATCTTGGACTAATGGGACCCACAGGAGTTGGGGCCCAGACCTGGAATCAAGGGATCGTTTAAGATAATTTGGAAGTCAGCTATGTAGACTTCTAGAACCTGGGTGGAGTCCAAGCTGCAGTGGAGGGGCTGGGGATGAACTGGACAGGGTAGTTTGGGGACACTGAGCTGCAAGCCTGCTATGCCAAGGCTGGACTCTACTCTAGAGGCAAGCAGAGAGGAAGTGGGGAGAAAGGAGGGCCCCCAAGCTTTTCGGATAATCTTGGATTTTGAGAGACCCTGTAGGCAGCTGTGGGGACAGGGAACTTGGGAGTGGTTGGGGTGACTGGGGGCTGGGAGAGAGATGTCACTGTGATGTAAACATCCAGGTGGCCAGTGAGTGAGGGACTGACCCCAGGTAGGCTTGTTGGGGTCAGGGAGAAGGGGAAGGCCACAGAGAGGTGGCTGGGCCCTGGTGGATTCCATAGGGTGTGGGGCGGGGGAAAATGGGGAGGGAGATGGAGGGGCAAAGCAGGTTCAGGCCCTGGCTTCTGGGTGGGTGGTGATTCCACAGGGCTCCGAAGGCCTAATTAAGGATCTGTCTTCATCCTAAGCCTCATGGAGCTTTGGAGGGCTCTAGGTGGGGAAGACTGCCTGTCTTGAACTGGTTTCTGTTTCTAGATCACTCCAGCGGCCGTGGGAGCAGGCTGGGATGAGGGGGCAGGACAAGGTACCCATGAGGGAGGAATACCATGGAGCCAGTCGGGGAGGCAGTGCCCCTCATGGAGGTTGGCACAGGAGCCCCAGCCTGGCCTTGCTGCCTGGTGCCATCCTGGCAGCAGAGACATCTGAGAAAGGTCCCTTGGGCCAGTTGTGTGGGTCCTTCCTGTTCTTCTAAGGAGGGTTTTTTGCCATGCAAGGCGGTGGAACCAAACCTGTGAGCTGCTCCCTGTGAGTCAAGCATCCTGGGCCTGCAACCTGATCCTCGGAGCCCCAAATGTGAGTAACCCACCCCGGGAGACAGTGCAGGGAGAAGGTGGTCTCCCAGCTCCGGGCTGCGATCTCAGGGCGGGCCAGATGCCAGGGGAAGAACAAGGGCACAATGGCCGGGGCTGTGGCCAAGCAGGATGCCCAGCGCTGAGGAGGAGGCAGAGGAAAACAGGTGACGCCCCAGGGCACGGACTCAGGCCTGCCCCAGGGCCGACGTGCCCTCTGTATGTGAGGCATCTTCTGCTCCTGCCGTCTCCCCTGCGCTTCGTGGCTCCTGTGACACTTGTGTTCCTTATCAAGTAAGGAACTGTAATGACCACACCCAGCTCTTTCCGGGGTCTTGGCAGTGCAGCGCAGTGTGGGGGCGAAGGGTGTAGACTCTGGAGCTGGATGCTCCAGCCCTGGCTCACCAGTTGGGTGTCATTGGGCAACCCCTGTGCCCCAATCTCCCCTTCTGTAAAATGGGCATAATAATGGCACCTACCTTGTTGGGTCAAGGCCCTCCCCAGCCTGAAGGTGGGACCTCACCGGAGACTCGGCCCCTTCTGCCCAGGCTGCTCGGGCCAAGGGGCAGTTGCAGGCCAGTGTCAAGCTGCCCCCTGCGCCCCCGTGGCTTCCCACCCCCCTGTGCTCATTGGCACCTGAAGTCCAGAGGAGGCCAAGGCAGCTGGGGCCAGTGAGTCAGTGCTACCTCGAGCGTGCCAGGCTGTGGTTGTGCCTGGGCTTGGCCCCGCTCTGAGATTGGAGCGGGCACTGGAGCAGCGGGAGGCCAGACAATGGGAGCAGACACCCCTGAGCTTGTAGGGGGAGCAGAGATGCCTGGGTCCAGGCTTGGGAAGCTGCAGCTGCCCCAGGAGAGTTCCTGGCTACCTCAGAAGGGACGTGGGTCCCGCTTGTCCCCAACTCGCACTGGATCCATGGAGTGTGTAGCCCCGACCGTGCCTCCAGGATCAGATCCGGTGCCAGAAGCAGGGGAGAGCCCAGGCAGTGGGAACAGACAGCTCTGAGCCTGCGGAGGCAGCGGAGACCTTCCCAGCCCCTGAGAGTGCAGGGACGCCTGGCTCTGCGGTCGCGACTTGGGTGCCTGCAGCTGCACCCGGGAGAGTGGGGCTCTTGCCTGATCCCAGCCCCCAAGAGCACCAGGAGGTCTGGGCCCACGGCCAAGACTTAGGCAGCTGCAGCCTGCATGGGAGGGCAGGGCTCCTACCCGCCCCGTGGAGCAGGAGGCCCCAGCTACGCCTCCCCACTGCAGCCTGAGTTTTAGCAGCGGCCACTCCAGATGGGCAGCTGCTGCCATCACCTGCAGCCCCATGGGTAAACATCAGCACTGTCGCCTTCTTACCAATGAAGACACTGAGGCTCAAAGAGGTATGGTCCTTGCCCAAGGTCACACAGCCAGGAAGTACAGAGCTGGGATTGAACCCAGGCCCGTGGGCTCCCAGTTCGGGCTTTTCACCATTGCATTAGGCTGCCTCTTGCAGGGCATGTGGCCATGTCCAGATGGGTGTACATCAAATTATTGTCTGTCAAAGCGTCCTGGGCAGCAGCGGGCTCCAAGGACACCCAGACCACATCTTCCAACCACCATCCGGTTATATGTCTTCTTGAGGGGCAGGAGAGTGTGAAGATGGAGTTACACAGTGAAGCTGAGAAAATCACAGCCTCTGGAACCAGATGCTGTGCCCGGGCAGGGAGCTCTGTAGGTGGCCTGGTTTCTGATCCTGGCTCCACCATTTCTTAGCTGTGTGACCTCAGGCAAGTCCCTGAGGTTCTCTGTGCTTCAGTATCCTCAGCTATAGAATGGAAATAGTGACAGTGCCTGTGTCCAAGGGTGTTGACAGAATTAAATGAGATAATATATGTAAAGTGCTCTCAAGAGTGCCTGGCACAGTGTGAGTGCTCATGAGAATGTATGACTGGCAATATTTTTGTAACAGTAATAGTAATAATGTTAATGAGACTACTATTATCTGGGAAAATCTAGTCTGCCTAGCAGCTATAAGAAGGCTAGGACAGGGTCTATGGGGTGGAGAGGAACTGACCAGTTTGGGGAATTCTAATGATGAGGTTCAAGGTTTGCTCATAGTGGGTCTTATGCAGATCAGAGGGACTGTGCCCGAGGTCCTGGCCCTGCAATCAGCATCCTGGACCCCAGATCCTAAGAGGCCTGCACTGGAGCTTCCTCCCGCAGGGCTGCCGGGCTGCAGGGTACACCTGTACAGTGGGAGGCTGCCTTAAACTGCTCGCTTGGCAGCCCTCTGTCAGGCATGACAGGCCAGGACTCGGAGATGCAGTCACGCTGTAGGGGGACACAGAGGACCTGGGTTTAAACCTGGGCTCCCCTGCTGTCCAGCTGCATGACCTGGGGCAGGTCCCTTGACCAGCCTAAGCCTCAGGCTTCCCACTCATACCATGGGATGAAGGCTGTGTGCATTGAGGGGCTAAGGCATCTCAGCAGTGGCTGCTCACACGATATGTTCAATACCTGGCCATTTTCTTCCAGAAAATTCAAGGCATAGGGATGGGAAGAGATAGGGGAGGGGAGGGCCTTTCACACTGAAAAATGTTAAACAGGTATAGTTCCAGACCTGTACCTTTGTGGGGGCTTCTCAGCTTGCATGCCTCCTGTGACAGGGAGCTCACTCCCTCTCAAGGCAGCTCACTTCATTTTAGATCAGGCGTTGGTAAACTACCTTGATCCACGGGCCATATCCAGCCCACTGCCTGTGTTTGTAAATAAAGTTTTATTGTAACATGGCCCTGATATTCATTTACATGTTGTCTGAGTCTGCGTCACACTACAGTGGTGGAGTTGAGTCATTGTGACAGAGACTGTGTGGCCTGTAAAGCCAAAAATAGTTACGATGTGGCCTTTTACAGAAAACGTTTTACAGAAAACGTTTGCTGCCCTTGCCTTGGGTGGCGGGGCATGTGGAGAGGCTCCCATCCTTCCCTGGTCATCCCTGTGGTCTCCCCCTTCCCCTGTCCCCAGCTGCTAGAAGTTTCACCCCTGCCCTCCTTCCCTTGCAGTCTCAGAAACTGACCTCAGTGGACATCGTCACCCTGAGGGTGATGTGCCGTGAAGGGGTGCGATGGAGGATGATGGCCATCCAGGACTTCAAACCCTTTGAGAACCGTGAGTGAGGAAGCCAGGGTGGGGCTGGGGCAGGGCTGGGCACCTCCTTCCTCCCACCTCCTCTGGGATCCTCCCTGCTCCAGCCTCTCTCCCCCGCAGCTTCCACACCCACATCTGACCACCTCACTGCCCGCTGCTCTCGGGATGATGTCCTGGCTCCTTACTCTGGCATTCAAGGCCCCTCAGGATCCAACCCTGGGCCTCCTCCCTGGCACTCCTCCTCTTGAGGCCTGTGTTTCTGCTGCCACCAAAGGCTGGCTCTCCAAACCCACCTTGCCTATTCATGCCTCTGAGCCCTTGCACATGCTGATCCCACTGCCTGGAAGGCTCTTGACACCTGGAAAATTCCCACTCATGTTTCGAGGCTTAGTTGAGAGTCACTTCTTCCAGGAGGCCTTCCTAGACTCCCTTAGCCCTTTGTACCTCCTCTTTCTGGGAATGTATGTCCTGCGTTGTCACTGCCTGATTGTAGCCCTGTCTCTTTCACTGGGCCGTGAGCACCCTGAGGGCAGAGTCTCTGCCACCCCTTTGTCTCCTTGCCATGCACCCAGCACTAGATCTCATCAGGACAGTGGTCTGGGAAGGTTTGCTGAATGCCTGAGTGCCTGCCTGCTGACCTTGGGGTCCATCTCCAGGGAAGCAGTGGGGTAGAAAGTGAGAGTCAGGCCTGACCTGGATGTGATCTGACTGGCAGAATATCGAACCTTTCCGAGCCTGAGTTTTGGGGAGAATCAGAGTTACCTACCCACCAGGCTTGTAAGGCATCTTTGAACTGAGACACAGAAACTGCTTACCATGTAGTCAGCACTCAGCATCTGCTTATCACTTATGTGGTTCTATAGAGTCTCAGAAGTATAGAAACTGAGATTCATTTAACTTCAGAATCACACAGTGTTATATTCACACTTGAAATGAATGAGATGATCCATGGAAAGCTCTCAGGTCAATTCTAAGTGCAGAGAAAAGCTGCGGTGAATCATTCATCCAGCAGCTACTGAACCAAGTGCCAGGTAATCTTCCAGGCGCCAAGGACACAGCAGACAACCAAGTCCCTGCCCTCAAGGAGCTCACAGTCTGCTGGGGGAGGCAGAAAATGAATAAAGAAATCAAACCATATATTTCATAGGTCAGGTAATGATAAGCACTGGGAATAAAAATGAAACGGGCAAGGGGGATGCAGAGTGGTGAGTGGTCAGGGAAGGCTTCTCTGAAGAGGTGATCATTGAGAGAGGCCTGGAGGCAGGGAGGGAGGCAGGGAGGGAGCAGGGCTTTGGGTGGGGGGTAGGGCGGGTGCCAGGAGGGAGGAGTGGCAGGTACAAAGTGGGAGGTGGAGGTCATGCCTGGCTGCTCTCCCTTCCCCTTTCTTGTCTCCAGTTCGCCTGATGGCCCCCATCTCCCTCCAAGTCGTCCACGTGGAGACCCACAGATGCAACATAAGCTGGGAAATCTCCCAAGCCTCCCACTACTTTGAAAGACACCTGGAGTTTGAGGCCCGGACGCTGTCCCCAGGCCACACCTGGGAGGTGAGAATGTGGCCCAGTCCCCACCTGCTCTGGTTCCTCCTTCCTGTCCTGGTCCCTGTCCTGTCCCTTTTTCATTGCGGCGAGGTCCCATCAGCCCCAGGTGGATGGTGGGTGGCTGAGTTCACTCCTGTGCTCTTTCTGCACTGCCTGGGGCTGCCGGCCTGACTTCCACATCCTTATCTAGCCCCCTTAACCCTGGGGATCTGGCTGGCTGCAGGTTCAGGGAAAGATTCAGAAAGCCGGGAGACAGGCAGCTGCCCAGCCCCGTGGGCTTTCAGAGGCCAGGGAAGCCACCCCTCCACGTGTCAAAGCCCACCTGCTCCACATCTGTGTGGGTCTGTTGCTTATTCATTCACTTACATTCATTTCTTTATTCACTCAATTGCTCACTCAACAAATATTTACTGAGCACCTACTATGCGCTGGATGATGGGGAAAGAGTGGAGGGTGAGCTCAGCAAACTTCCACTCTCAGGAATCTCAGACTGGGGCAGGGCAGGCAGGCAGTCAGTCAGCAGACACAGCGACAGGGTCTAGGATAGTGAGGCTATGGGACAGTGATAAGTTCCACCAAGAAAACCCAATGGCGCAAGGTATTTGAGAGTGACTGGCACAGGCTATTTCAGACTCAGGTGACCAGGGAAGGCCCCTTGAATACCTGGGCGTCCAGGAGGAGCTCACTGGTAAAGATCTGGGGAGAGTTTTGCAAAATTAGAAAGACCTGCCACGGCAAAGGCAGGATGCTGCTATGTGTGTGGAGAGCAAGAGGAGGCGAAAAGAGCGACCCAGGGTGGTGAAGTGTGTGGAGATGTCCTGCTTTCTGGTCCTGTGGAGACTAGACTGAAGAGGGGCATGGATGGGAACCAGAGACCAGCTGCAGGCTTGGGAGAGGGCAGCGGCTCAGGCCTGGGGTGAGTGCAGCTCGGAGAGCAGGGATGGTTCTGGAATGGCTGTGGAGGTGGAACCAGGTTCTGGAGGTGGAACCAGCTGATTAGCTGACAACTTGGGCTTTAGGGGATGACCCCGGGGTTTGAGGCCCCAGCGACTGGGTAGTGAGGGAGCTTTGGGGGGCAAGGAAGGGGGGGTGCAACTGGCGGGGGTTGAGGAGGGTGCTGTGGTACTCAGCCTCCTGGCCCTGCCATGGGAGGTGAGGTGAGCGCTGACAGTCCTGTCTCTGACCCAGGAGGCCCCCCTGATGACCCTCAAGCAGAAGCAGGAATGGATCTGCCTGGAGACGCTCACCCCAGACACCCAGTATGAGTTTCAGGTGCGGGTCAAGCCTCTGCAAGGCGAGTTCACGACCTGGAGCCCCTGGAGCCAGCCCCTGGCCTTCAGGACAAAGCCTGCAGGTACTGGTGGGCAGCAAGGGTGGGAGGGGGCTCAGGCAGGAGGGGGTGGCTGGGGGAGGAGCTGCTCCATCCTCTCCCTGCCTGGAGTGAGGGTACAGCGGTCAGCTCCATGCCTCACTTGCTGTCACCCTGCAGGGGGCCCGCTTCTCAGACAGGAACAGGGGTTCAGTGAGTGGACGGGGCTTGCCATGGGCCTTGTGAGTTGGGGAGGGATAGAAAGGCTTTTTTCACTTTTCTCCACCCTGAAATCTCAAACTCCCAGTTTCTGCCGGGGCTGGGGGCAGCCGCTTTCATCTCTCGGCCTGATCTGTGAAATGGGTACGCTGACTGTGAGGCAGAGCTGCTGTGAGGAAGGCATGTGACATTCCAGCAGCCTGGCCCTCAGCCTGTCTGCTGGACATCTGTCCCTCATTGCATCACATTTTGAGTTCAAGTTCAAGCAAGACCTGGGGTCCTCTAAGTGGTGCTTGGAGGCAGGTGGAGGGAGGGGTGCAGCCAGGTGGAGCCCAGGCTGCTGTGGGGGGCTGTAGGCTCACCAGGTGGGCCCATGGGATCTGTCTGGAGCCAGAGGAGCTCTTGGAATGCCACTGTACCATTTCTTTTTAGCATCAAATCTGGCTTCCCAGAGAGGACGGGCTTAGCCGAACCCTGTCCCCAGCCCTCCAGACGCAGCAGTGTCTGGCGGGGCCCTGGACCGGGGTGTTGGAGTGAGCCAGGGTGAGTGACAGCACTTCTCTAACCCCTGTCCTTGCTGTTTCTCCCACCCCCGGGCAGCCCTTGGGAAGGACACCATTCCGTGGCTCGGCCACCTCCTCGTGGGCCTCAGCGGGGCCTTTGGCTTCATCATCTTAGTGTACTTGCTGATCAACTGCAGGAACACCGGGCCATGGTAAGAAGGTTCTCCTCCCCTTCCTTCGTGCTCCCACCCCTCCAACATGCACACACATGGACACACACGTACATGCACATGCACACACACATACACAGACACACACGTACATGCACATGCACACACACACACACAAGCACACATACACACATGCACACACACACACATACACTTACATGCGCACATGCCACCTTGCCGGATCAGATTCTGGACCGAGCCCCCTGCTCTGATACACTCGTGCTTCCTCTACCCTCCAGAGAGTCCTTCCTGTCCAAAACCTGGCCTTTCCCTGTGTCCCATCCCCAGAGGGGGACCCTGTGGAACCAACCCGAGGGGAAGGTGGGAGGCGCAGCCCTCCAGGGAGAGCCCCGGGGCCCTGTCCAGAGCACTGCTGTCAGGACTGGGGATGCCCGTGTGCCCACGTCAACTGTCTCTGTGTCTGGGTCCCCGCCGGTCCATCTAGGTCTGACTGTCATTCGCTTATTCTCATATTCACTGAGTACCAGCTGCATGCCAGGTACAGCTCAAAGTGCTGGGAACACAGTGGCAGGCCACATGCGTGCGCCCCAGCTCCAGGCAGCTCACGGCCCAGTGCGGGAAGGCAGACAATCCTGCGGGTGTGTAACGACACACCGGGATCAGGATGGCGGAGGAGGATGTCGATGTACGGCCATTCCTTAGGATCCATGGGGAACCTGTTCCAGGACCCCCCTCCCCGCCCATAGATACCAAAGCCGGTGGATACTCAAGTCTCTGATTTTTATTTTATTTAATTAATTTATTTTTTGTAAGAGTCTCACTCTGTCACCTAGGCTGGAGTGCAGTGGCGCGATCTCGGCTCACTGCAATCTCCACCTCCAGGGTTCAAGTGATTCTCCTGCCTCAGCCTCCCAAGTAGCTGGGATTACAGACACGACACCACACCTGGCTAATTTTTGTATTTTTAGTAGAGACAGGGTTTCACCATGTTGGCCAAGCTGGTCTCGAACTCCTGACCTCAGGTGATCCACTTGCCTCGGCCTCCCAAAATGCTAAGATTACAGGTGTGAGCCCCCACGCCTGGCCTCAAGTCCCTGATTTAACACAGCAGTGTATTTGCGTGTAACCTACACACATCCTCCCAGGGACTTTAGGTCATCTCTAGATTACTTATAATACCTAATACAATGTAAATGCTATGTAAATAGTTGTTATGCTGTATTTTAAAAATTTGTATTATTTTTTATTGTTGTATTGCTATGAGGGTTCCCCCCCCCCCCTGAATATTTTTGATCAGGGATTGGCTGAATCCGTGAATGCAGAACCCACGGATACTGACTGCTGACTGTATCAGGAGCAGACAACAGGGAGGGGAACCTTGGCTGGGGCGTGGCCAGGGCTGGTTTCCCCGAGGAAGTGGTGATTCTGTTGAAATCTGAAGCAGGAGCCCATGGTGGGGGTGGGTGGAGGGGATAGGGAGAGTGTCCCAGGCAGAGGAAACAGCGTGTGCAAAGGCCCTGGGCAGGAAGGAGGGAAGAACCTTCCAGGAACAGAGTGCAGGGACGCGGTGTGGCTGGAGACAGAAGCGGGTTGGGGAGGAAGCTGAACTTGAACCTGGACAGGTGGCGGCAGTGAGGCTTCCTGGGACCTCAGGCCATGGCGAGGACTTGGGCAGTGTGCTGAGCAGCCATGGAGGGTTTCCCCAGGAGCGGGACAGGATCCACTTTGCCCTCTGTGGCTCTGGCTGCTGTGCCGAGCGTGACCTGGTGGAGGGCAAAGTGGTGAGGAGGTGACACTTCTGACCAGGGTATGTGGCCCCCTGATGAGAGCCCTGCTTCTCCCAAGAGGTTTGCAAAGCGTGCCTAGCTGTGTCACCTCACTCGATTTTCCACAGCACTGGGAAGGCAGTGAGTCAGGGGCTACCACTGACTTTTAACTGAGGCCAGGACTGGCCAGAGAAGTCAGCTGACTTGCCCAAGGTCACATAGCCGGTTAGTAGTGAGTGCTGCTCTCCTGACCCTCGTCCTGGAGCCGTGGTTCTCGGCAGTATTTGGAGCCCCGTTTCCTCTTTCCTCCCAAGAAGACAGGTATTCCTCCACCCACCCATCCCCTCTACCCACAGCTCCCTGCAAGCCTTCAGGGAAACCATGTCCCTGTAGGGGGAGAGGTCCTCTCCCAGGTGTGCGTTCAGTGGCCTCCAGAATGCCCTCCTCCTTGTCATTCTTATGCCCCTTCAGTCCTTTCTCCACCGTGTCATTCTCCTGTTTAACGCTCTTCAGAGGCTGCCCACTGTGTTGTAATACACCCCAGCCCTTGAGGGCCTCCACCAGTCATGTGGAACCTTTGTGCAAATCAAAAATGGTGCCTCTTCAGGGCGATGTACACAGGTTCCAGGCACTCAGTTTGGCAAGCAGAACATGGGCTGGAATTCAGCCTCACTCACCACCACCTCTCCCACTTCCTGCCCAAGCCTAATGCCCTTGGGCAGTGCACAACCTGAACCACCATCCATGGCAGCCCTGACAAGGAAACCTCTCTCCTCTCTACCTCCTCCTGGTTCACTCTGCTTTTTCTAGCCATCTCCATCCCTGAGCGCTCTGGCTTGTGTGTTCGCCCCCACTGACCCCACCTCCTCGTCTCATGTAGCAGTCTGCTCTCTGTCTCCACGGAATGAATGATGGTGTTGCAACATGCTTTGTGTCTGTCTCCCCATCAGAATGTCAGCTTCTTGAGAGCAGGGACCTCTTTTGTTGGCTATTCTTGTCTCCCCAGTGCCCAACACAGCGTCCTCCCACAGTGAGCACTTAGTATTGGTGGAATAAATACATGAGTGAATGTGGTGTGGCTCTGCGCCCGGCATCCAGAGCTGTGGCACTGATGGCAGGACACCATGGCCCTTCCCGTTCTCACCCTCCTTCTTCCCTTCTCTCCTCTGTCCAGGCTGAAGAAGGTCCTGAAGTGTCACACCCCAGACCCTTCGAAGTTCTTTTCCCAGCTGACCTCAGAGCATGGAGGAGATGTCCAGGTAGGAGGCTGGGGCGGAGAGGCAGAGGTGGCCAGGGGTGTGAGTGGGATGAGGGGGTGGTAGGGGAGTAGCTCATTTTGTGTGTTGTGAGAGGAGACCAAACGCTGAAGTGAGCAGCCTCCAGGGTGGGCATGGGTCTCTTCTCCAGCTCTGGCACTTTCCGTCTGAGCCAGACTGCCTGGGTTTTAATCCCAGCTCCACCGCTTTCTGGTTGTGTGACCTTGGGCCTATAGAGCTTCCCTGGGCCTCAGTTTCCCCACCGGTTAGATGGGGAGAAAAACTGTGTTACTATGTGTCCAGCCCTGAGAACTTTGCCTGGCACACAGTTAGTGTTCAAAAGAACCCTATCAGGCTGGGTGCAGTGGCTCAAGCCTGTAATCCTAACACTTTGGGAGGCTGAGGCAGGTGGATCACGAGGTCAGGAGTTCGAGACTAGCCTGACCAACATGGTGAAACCCCGTCTGTACTAAAAATACAAAAATCATCTGGGCGTGGTGGCGCGGGTCTGTAATCTCAGCTACTCAGGAGGCTGAGGCAGGAGAATCGCTTGAACCCAGGAGGTGGAGGTTACAGTGAGCCGAGATGGCGCCATTGCACTCCAGTCTGGGCAACAGAGTGAGACTCCATCTCAAAAAAAAAAAAAGTTCCCTATCTGGTATTACCGTTGCCGGTGTGCTGAACAAACAGGATCTGCCAGCACTAGCTCTCTCTGCCCTACTGTCTGTGTAGACGTGCTCCGTGCTTCTCCTGTCCCTGCCCAAAATTCCTGAGCAGGCTCCATAACTCAGCACGGATACTAACAAGTCTTCCATTCACTTTGAGTCACAAAACACCGATTCATTTTTAAAGTGCCAGCCCACAGAGCAGCAATGCTCTGAACTCCATCTCAAATTCAGTCGTCTCTTCTTCCCCAGCCCATGTCCCCTTCAGGCAGGAAGCTTCGAGAATGAAGGGGGGATGTGGGGAGTACTTTTTTTTTTTCACCACCCTAGCCCTACTCTAGGCTCCCAAGATTGGAGAGTGGGGATGAGGTAGGGGCAGAGGGAAGTCAAGAGGAGTGGCGGGCGAGGAAAGCCATGCAGGACCAGAGCTGTTATGACCTGGCTTTGGAGTTCTCTATCAGGGCTGATCAAGGGCCCCTTCTGGAATTCCTTGGAAAACTCCCAAGATGAGAATATCTTAGTTGCAGTACTCTTTTTTTTTTTTTTTTGAGACGGAGTCTTGCTCTGTCACCCAGGTTAGAGTGCAACGGCGTGACCTCAGCTCACTGCAACCTCCGCCTCCTAGGTTCAAGCGATTCTTCTGCCTCAGCCTCCCGAGTAGCTGGGATTACAGGCACACACCACCATGCTTGTCTAATTCTTGTACTTTTAGTAGAGGCGGGGTTTCTGCCATGTTGGTCACGCTGGTCTTGAATTCCTGATCTCAGGTAATCTGCCTGCCTCGGCCTCCCAAAGTTCTGGGATTACAGGCGTGAGCCACTGTGCCTGGCCATTAGTTGCAGCACTCTTAATGTGCAGGAATGTATTTCCTTAAAATTCTTCCCTCAGCCTTGAGGGTAGCAAGATTCCATCTGTAAAGGTATTCCAGCAAGCCACAGCTGCCTGTGTGTCAGAAGCATAGAGATTCCCCCATTGAACTGGTTGGAGGCTGAGCTAGATTAGCTGGTGAGCTAGATTAGCTAGATTAGCTGCATGCTCAGATACCTTCCAGCTTCAAGTCCTGATTCTATGGATCTAGAACATTGTGAGGTGGGAGCTGCAAACCATTCCGGCTTCCCGTGAGGGCATCCTTGGGTCTAGTGTGTGGAGCGGGGTCCCGAGGAGGAAGGCATGATGTGGCTGGGGACTGGGGCTGGCAAAGCCGGCCCCACCTTTTCCGCATCTGGGTGAGAGACCTACCCTTCTACCCTAGGACCCACAGGGGCCACAAGGCCCACTGCACTTCCCAGGGGATCCTGGAATGTGTGTGCGGGTGTGGGAGTGTGTGTGAGGGGCATGAGCTTCTCCTGAAGCCCCTTTCAGGGCATTGTGGGCAGAGGCTCAGGCCCAGGAAGCAGCTGGCCACAGGCAGTGGGTTCCTGGCTCACCGGCACTGGCCACAGGCCGGGCCGCTCCCTCTCTGGCTGCAAACTCAGGGCTGCTGCCTGGCCCTGCCCTTGCCCCGGATATCATGAACCTCACCCGAACAGTGCTTTTTCTGTCTCTGCGCAGCCAGCGACCCCTCTTTGCCATCCTCAGTTTATCCTTTCTGCCTCTCTCAGCCTTTTCTTTTGTGACGTAACTCCTGGTTGCGGGAAGGGGGCGGATTTAATTGAGCGGTGTGTGCACGTGTGTGCATGTGTGCATGCATGTGAGCGTGTGTGTGTGTGTCTGTGGAGCAGCTGACTCAGCCTCAGGGACTTCCCCTGGAGAGGAGAACTGGGCATTCATTGCTGGTTCATTAATTCATCTGAAATAGATCCATGGGACCCGCCAGCCCCGTGCTGGGCACAGAGGCCTGGGGAGCCCACTGGGCCTGGTCCCTGTGCTTAGGGGGCCAAGTCCAGCTGCTGAGGGTTCCGGGGACACAGGGTTGTCAGGGCTCCCAAACTCACCCACCCGAGGGCCTGCTGTCCCCACTCTGCTGTGCAGTCTGTGTCTTACCCTGTTCGGGTGTTTACATCTCCATTTGCTCACCTGATGTCTCCCTGGTGACCCGATGGGTGACAGCAAGGAAGTCAGGAGAGACGTGGCTAACTGTTGTGGAAACTGAGGCCCAGAGAGGTGCAGGAGCCTGCCCAGGGTCACACAGTGAGTGAGTGCCAGGGCCAGGGCTAGAACCCGGGTCTTCCCACTCCTTGCCAGGGCTCTCTGGAATCCCGAGCAACTGAGAAGTGCTCTGATGGGCACTTTCCTCTCTCTGGGGATGGGAGGTGGAGCGGGTGGGGGTGGGGACCACAGGGAACTGGGGGAGAGGTGAATTAGGAAACCATCAGCTCCCGCAAGAGACGTTCCCACCACAGTGTAAACGGAGACCTTGGGTCCCAGCTCTGCCGCCTGCCGGTCTGTGATCGGGGCCGGGGTGTGTCCCGTCTCTGGGCATCTGTAAGGTGAACAGGCTGTGCTCTCAGCGCCCTTCTGCTTTGGCATGGATGGATCGATTCACACACTTGTGCTAGTACCCACTGGACAGTTTGAGGATTCTCTGCTTTCCTTGGTCCCCTGCATCTAGAACAGTGCCAGGCTCACAGCAGGTGTCCAATAAACAGTCACTCTTCAGCAAGCAAACATTCCTGGGCACTACTGGGAGCCAGGCAGGCCTATGCCGGACTGTGGGTCAGGCAGTCTCCCTGGGCTGGTGGCCCAGAGGGCTCCCCAAGCCAGTGGATGAGTTGGGGGAGTACGGGGCTATAGTCAGGGAGGGCTTCCTGGAGGGGGCATCCCTGGGCCAACTGCTTCAGGAGGAGGAGTTAGGAGCTGCTGAGAATCCAGAGGAAGGGGTGGAGGGTGAAGGAAGGTGAAGGAAGCCCCCACTCACCCACCCCCCGCCTTTCTCCCGCCAGAAGTGGCTCTCCTCGCCCTTCCCCTCATCGTCCTTCAGCCCTGGCGGCCTGGCGCCTGAGATCTCACCACTGGAAGTGCTGGAGAGGGACAAGGTGACACAGCTGCTCCTGCAGCAGGACAAGGTGCCTGAGCCCTCATCCTTAAGCAGCAACCGCTCACTGACCAGCTGCTTCACCAACCAGGGTTACTTCTTCTTCCACCTCCCAGATGCCTTGGAGATAGAGGCCTGCCAGGTGTACTTTACTTATGACCCCTGCGCAGAGGAAGAGCCTGATGAGGGTGGGGCCGGCGTGCCCACAGGGTCTTCCCCCCAACCCCTGCGGCCTCTGTCAGCGGAGGACGATGCCTACTGCACCTTCCCCTCCGGGGATGACCTGCTGCTCTTCTCCCCAAGTCTCATTGGTGGCCCCAGCCCCCCAAGCACTGCCCCTGGGGGCAGCGGGGCTGGTGAAGACAGGCTACCCCCTTCCCTGCAGGAGAGAGTCCCCAGAGACTGGGACCCCCAGCCCTTGGGGCCTCCCACCCCAGGAGTCCCAGACCTGGTGGATTTTCAGCCACGCCCTGAGCTGGTGCTGCGAGAGGCTGAAGAGGAGGTCCCTGACCCTGGCCCCAGGGAGCCGTTCAGTTTCCCCTGGGCAAGGCCTCCTGGGCAGGGGGAGGTCAGGGCCCTTAATGCTCGCCTGCCCCTGAACACTGATGCTTACTTGTCCCTCCAAGAACTCCAGGATCAGGACCCAACTCACTTGGTGTAGACAGATGGCCGGGGAGGCGGGCAGCTGCCTGCTCTGTGCTGAGCCTGAGGAGGACCCTATCGAGGGTACTCAGTGCACTGATGAGGACACTCGGTGTCCAGTTGCCGCTGGACGTCTCCACCCAGATGGCCCCCACCCAGTCCTGCACACTCGGCCCATCCATTTCCAAACCTCCATTGCTGCTCCCTGGTCCTGCTGCCCAAGCCAGGAACTGTGTGTGTTGCAGGGGGATGGTAATTCCCCAACTCCCTCTTTAATCACAGAGTCCCACGAGTGTGGGCTCTGAAGCATCATTCCTCTCCAGCCCTGCAGCTATTCACCAGTATCAGTCCTCGCGGCTCTCCAGGGCTCCTTACCCTGACCTCCTCCCTGGGTTTTCGGCCCCAGCCTCCTCCTCTCCCCTCCACCTCCACAGGGCAGCCTGAATGTGCTTTCCAAAACCCAAATATGGCCATGCTCCTCCTCGGTTCAAAACCTTGCACGGGCCCCACTGCCCTCAGCCCCATTTCTCAGCCCGGTACTTGCACCTCTGGTGTCGTGTGGGGACAGCCCCTTCTGCGGTCCTCCTACCATCCTCCTGAGCCACTCGGAGCTCCCTCACACCCGCTCTGTTGCATGCGCTATTCCCTGGGCCTGCTGTGCTCTCCCCCTTATCTGGGTGACAAACTTCCCTGACCCCTCAAATGCCGGTTTTGCTTCCCCTGGAGGGAAGCACTGCCTCCCTTAATCTGCCAGAAACTTCTAGCATCAGTGCTGGAGGGAGAAGCTGTCAGGGACCCAGGGTGCCTGGAGAAAGAGGCCCTGTTACTCTTCCCTTGGGATCTCTGAGACCTCAGAGTGCTTGGCTGCTGCATCCTTAATGCTGGGGCCCAAGTATGGGCGCACATGCCCCCACATCTTCCCACAGTGGCTTCACAGACCCACAAGAGAAGCTGCTGGAGAGTAAACCTGGAGTCCGAGGCCCAGGCAGCAGTCCCCTCCTAGTGGTGGGCCCTGATGCTGCCAGGCCTGGGACCTCCCACTCCCCCTCCACCGGAGGGTCTCCTCTGCAGCTCAGGGGCTGGCACACTGGCCTTCAGAAGGGCAGCTTCACAGGGCAGGGCCTCATCATCTTTTCACTGCCCCAGGCACAGTGCCCAGTGCCCCATGGTATACCCCGGATGAATGAATTAATTACCTGGCACCACCTCGTCTGGGCTCCCTGCACATGACAGTCACACAGAGAGGCAGAGTCCCATGCCCATTAGGTCTGGCATGCCCCCTACTGCAAGGGGCTCACCCCCCACCTTGCAGCCCTCCCCCTCTCACACAACTGGCCCCTTCCTTCTCGTGCCCCCCACCACGACCCCTCCACTTATCTTTCCTCTGCCTCAGGCAGATCACATTGCAATGGCCCAGACAACCTTCTATCCCAGCAGGACAGTGACCCAGTCCCAGCTAACTCTGACCTGGCAGCCCCAGCCCTCAAGCACCTGCACTTGTAGGCCCTGCTCACAACTGATTGGGCACCTGACCACACGCCCCCACAGGCTGACCAGCAGCCTATGAGGGGGCTTGGCACCAAGCTCTGTCCAATCAGGTAGCCCCGGCCTGAACTAGCCAATCAGATCATCTCTGTCTCGGGCGTTTGAACTCAGGGAGGGAGGCCCCTGGGTGCAGGTGCTTGTGGACAAGGCTCCCTGGAAAAGGCAGACAAGCGTTGAGCCACTAAGCAGAGGACCTTGGGCTCCCAGTACAAAAATACTTAACTGCCGAGAGGGCTGCCGACCATTTGGTCAGGATTCCTGTTGCCTTTATATCCAAAATAAACTGTTCTTGGGGTTGTCTGAGTCTTGGGTCTGTGCCTTGAAAAGAGCTTAATTATGGGACAGTCTCACCTCCTGCCATAGGGTCCTGAATGTTTCAGACCCCAAGGGGCTCCACACCTTTGCTGTGTGTTCTGTGCCAGCATGGCCTGGGCATCATCTCTTATCATCTGGAAACAACCTTGGAAGCAGGTGCTTTATTCCCCATTTTGCCAATTAGGAAACAGGCCCAGGGAGGTGGAGAAACACAGCTGATGGTTGGTAGCACCAGGATTCAAACTCAGGTACATACTAAACCTCTCTGCAAGTCAGTTTCCTTATCCCCCCAAATGGAAATTGTATTTGCCTGCTCCTCTTTGGGAGGCTCCCACTTCTTGGGAGGGTTATATTTTTTTAAGTCTGAATCATTTGTGATATATGTATGTGTACATCCATATCTTTCAATGGTCTGTGTGTACCATCTTTGTGATTATTTTCTTAATATTTTTTCTTTAAGTCAATTCATTTTTGTTGAAATACATTTATTTAAAGAAGAATCATGTTACTCTGTAAATGAAAAAAAGATTTTCGCTATAAATAAAAGGTAACTGTACAAAATAAGTACAATGCAGCAAAATAGTGTTGATATTCATTGCCTGCGGTAAACCTGTTGTCTCTTAAAGGAGAAATGAGAAACTGTTGGGGAGCTGTTAAAGACATCCCAGGGCCAAATGCAAACTTCCTCCTTGAGAGAAAGGAAAAGGATTATAAAGGGAATATCTTCTTCACTAATAGGAGTCAGGACTGTCTCTCATATTCTGTGTCCAGGTATCAGCTCATACCCCACAAGTCTATACCTGGGGAAGTATTGCACTTGATGACGGATCCCTCTCTCTCTCTCTCTCTCTCCCTCTGTCCCTCCAGATAGATAGATAGATGATAGATAGTGTCCTGATAAAAGTTGGACCAGACCATGGATGGCAATTCCTGGCATTCATAAATCCACACTCATGGCAGACATTGCTAATCAATTGCACCCATGCACGGCAGACATTTCTAATTGACCACAGCCCTCCTCTTGCAGAGCCTGGGGGCAGCTTCAGATTCTGCAATGCTGTGCTATAGGCAGGCCCCAGGTGGTCACAGCTGATAACTGATGACTTCTCTGGACCATATAATTCCTCAGGTTCCTAACACAAAAGGAGCTCTTATGTTTCCCAACTCCGATTTCCCAGGCAGGGAAAACTGAAGCTGAGAGGATGGAGACTGGAAAGCTGAGAGGGAGCTGTGAGAGGCAAGCCCAGGGAGTCCAGGTGTCCCCACCATGTCTGGTGAGAGACTTGAGCTGGCAGAGAGCAGAGTCAGGGTCACCTTATGCCAGGTGCAGATGGAGGGATGGGCCAGCGGTCACTGTGTTTCATGCTCAGTGTGCATCCGAGTGTGGATTTTGGGAGAGGAGACAAAGAGGAAGCAGCTGGTGGCAGGGGTGGTGGTCAGATTGCAGGAGGGGCCTGGGTCAGATTCAAGAGACAGGAGCGGCACCAGCTGGGGACCAGGCAGCCGCTGGGGCCCTGGAGAACCATCAGGTGTGGAGCGGGAAGCAGGAGGCAGCCAGGAGCCAGGGCAGATTTGGTGGGTAAGAGAAAAAGGAGGAGAGGTGGGGGGGGGGGTGCCTTTCAGCCTCTCATGTTTCCTCTTTGTTGAACTAGATTTGTTCCTTTGCTTCCCCCATTCCCCCAATTCCCATCTCTCCTTCGAAGCAACTTCCAGTGCCTGCATTTCCGAAGTAAGTTATGGTGGAAAGTGTAGGCCCAGATCTAGGAAGAATCACCCACCACTGTCCTCCTCATTACTGACAGCTGAAATAAAAAGACCAAGGAGGACAGTAGGAAGGGGCAAGAGAACCAATACTTCCACTCTACACATTGTGCCAGCATGGCCTGGGCGTCGTCTCTCATCATCCCGAAACAACCTTGAGAAGCAGGTACTTTATTCCCCATTTTGCCGATTAGGAAACAGGCCCAGGGAGGTGGAGAAACGGAGCTGATGGTTGGTAGCACCAGGATTCAAACTCAGGTACATCTGACTCCAGAGCTTTCGGCCCTTAGCATCTAGAAGGCTACATAGGGGATAATTATACTGATGGGAAAATACCTACTAAAATTTCATTCTCAGCTTCCTGGCCGTCAACTTAGAGGGGAAAAAGATGTCACGATCCATGACTGTGATTGTGGGAGAAAAAGCAAAGCCCTCTGATAGCTTGGCAGGTCGATGGGGCAGAACAGTGGCCAGGAGAGGAGGCTGAGGGCGATGGTTTTTGGTGAGGCCGAGGTGGTCTTACCCCCTCCTCCTCCTCCGTAACTGGGCCCCTCTTGCTGCCTCCACACTCCAAGCTGGTCCAGTGTCCCTCTGGGCCAGCATTTCACTGGTTGCTCCCACCCCCACCCTGGTGACCCCTGTACCACAGACCTGAAACCATCACTCGTATTCCTGCTCAGCCTCCTCCTCGGTCTCCCTGTCCCCACGGCCGCCTGCCCCTCTGATGCTTCCACCTCTGAGCCCTGCCAGGCTGATCTGGCTAAGGGTCGTATCTGGCCACACCTCATCCTTGCTAAACCTCCACTGTCATTTTCAGGATAATGGCTGAGGCCCTTAATGTGATCCTCCATGACCTGGGGGACTCTGGGGAGGTCCCACCGGCTCTTATGCCTCAGTTGCCCTATCTATGAATTGGGCAGGCAGATTGGATGATTTCTAAGTGCTCTCCTAGCCCTGCCATTCTGTGGTTCCAGGTGCCACGTGGAATATGGCTTGAGGCCTGGACTACATGTATTTCACGTCAGGTGTTGGTGGTGGGGATGAGAGTAGGGACTGCAACTGACTCATTTGCCTGGCACCAGCTGATCCTGAGTTTGAAGTAGCCCTGCCACCCAAACAATCTGCCCTCAGGTTCCTATGCATCCCTCAGAACCCCACTCAAGCATCTCTGCTTCTGGCAGGCCCTCTGATTTGCCCCCAAGTAGAGTAGATTACTTCCTCCTCCTGTCCCCGTCCTGAGCTACCTCTGTTATAACCAGCTGTTGTGCCGTGAGTCAGACCCTGGGCTAGATTCTAGGGATCTAAGGGTGATACTAATAGCTTTGGAAGAACATCAGATAGAGCCCCGTTAGCTCAAGCCTTTAGTCAGAAAAGCCAGGCACAAGAACAGTCTGAAAGGACCTTCTAATTGGGGAAGGATGGTGGAATGTTGGGTTACGCTTTAGCAAGGCGGCTCAGCTGGTACTCAGCTAGTTTGGGATATAGTTGATTGAGGATGGTGTTTGGAAGAGAGAGGAATTGTTCTTGCAGATTAGCAGCCACGATTTAACAATTTGGGCTTTATCAACAGGCAGTGGGGGGTGGACAGCTTTGGGGTCAAGGATCTGTGAGAGCCATTGTGGAATGTTCTCGGTCCTTCAAAGTCTGCAGGTATTGCGTACTTAGATGCGTCAGACTCTGTTCTAAGCACATTGATCCTTCCACTCGCTAGAAGGATCCTTAACTCACTGGATCCTTAACTCACTGGATCCTTAAACAAATGCCATGAGGAAGGTACTATTCTTAGTCCATTTTCTAGCTGAGCCTATGGCTCAGAGTGGTCAAGTGACTTGCCCACGATCACACAGCTAGAATGCAGTGGAGCAAGGAGTTGAACCCAGGCAATATTTAGTACCCACATGGCACAGCTCCTTACAGCTCCAAAGTGTGTGAACCCCTGGTATCTCATACAATCACACAGTGACCTAACAAGACAGGAATGACAGAGGTTCTGAGTCCTGTTCCTCAGTTGAGGCCCGGAGGCCCTGAGGGGATGGTGGTGCCATGTCCCGGGCCACACAGTGCATTCGGTAGTGGGGGAGGGAGTGTTGATTAAATGTGAGCTCACCACCAGCACCTGTGACAGGCCTGGGACATCCCCTAGGCTGACTTGCTTAGAGACATTTTCCACCACCAGGGCTATGACACACTTGAGGCTCCCATCACAGAGCCTGGCAGAAAGTGAGGCAGGAAGCGCTGAGTGGTGAGAGACGCAGGTCGGGTAGTGGAGGGGGAGTGCCCGGTCTATGATTCCAGGAAGCCAGGATGCAGAGGGAGGGAGGAGCGGAGCTGGCAGACGATGTCTCATCTCCCATTCCTCTACGTGCCTGGCCTCATACCGGGTACTGGCCACAGAGAGGAGGCCGGCTACTGCTCGGTCCACAAAGAGTCTCCAGCCTTGTCCCGGAGGGAGTGACTCTGGAGGACACACACGAGTAGACCAGCTGATCACAGCCCTCCCTCGGTGTGGAGGAATTGTGGAATGCTGTGTGGGGCTTTAGCAAGACAGGCTGAGCCAGAGTTCAGCTGGTTTTGGATAGCTGGTTGAGGATCATTCTTAAAAGAGGAAGGAAGTGTTCATTCATTCATTTATTCATTCAACAGACATGTAGGAGGGCCTAGTATGTGCAAGCCATGGTGTTGGAGATCCAGCAGTGAACAAAGCCCCCTTCGTTCTACCCTTTCAGATTTGGTGGCCGCTTTGGGTCAGTGTGGTGTAGTGGTGATAGCCCTAACTCTGGGGCCCCACAGCCTGGGTTAAGTACTGGCCCTGCTGCCTATCAGCTGTGACTTTGGACAAATACCTAAGCTTCTCTGGGCCTCAGTTTTCTCATCTGTAAAAGGGGACAATACCAGGACTGTCGTGAGGATGAAAGAAATAATTGAACATGGCAGGGTGTGGTGGCTCGCACCCGTAATCCGGCACTTAGGGAGGTCCAGGTGGGAGGATCCCTTGAACCCAGGAGTTCAAGACCAGGCTGGCCAACATGGTGAGACCCTGTGTTGACAAAAACCATACACAAAAAATTAGCCAGGCATGGTGGTGCACACCTGTAGTCCCAGCTGCTAGGGAGGCTGAGGTGGGAAGATCCCTTGAGCATGGGAGATTGAGGCTGCAGAGAGCAGTGATTGTGCCACTGTACTCCAGCCTAGGCAACAGAGTGAGACCCTGTTACAAAAAAAGAAGTAAGTGAATGTAAAGTACTTAGGAGAGAAGAGCTAGCCATGGGAGAGACAGACAGGCACAGGGATGTGACCAGGCAGCCCAGGGACCACAGATGTGGAAGCTGCTGACTTGCTGGCTGGCCTTTTGGATACTCTGTTGCTGTGTCGGTGATGGCTGTTTGGGGCAGGGGATGAGCTAGCTGGACACCTGCAGGCTGGGTGTCTCTTGATACCTCCCTGCCCTTTCCAACCTCCTATCCCTGACAACTCATCTCCCTCAAGTACCTGGGTAGATCATGGGGGATGATGGTTTGGGATAAGGCCCAAATCTATGATGACAAGATTCTAGGAGGTATGACAAACACTGAAGGAAACCTATGAGGTCTTCCTACCTCTCAAATCCAGCCATGCTAGCTGCCACCAGCCTAGTTCAGGGCCAAGGACATTGTGTCCCTCCCAATTCTGTACCACTTGGCCCCTTTGAGCCTCAGTCTCTTCATCTAAAACAGGATGAAGTGAAATTTCAAAGGCCGGGTGTGGTAGCTCACTCCTGTAATCCCAGCACTTTGGGAGGCCGAGGCAGGTGGATCACCTGAGGTCAGGGGTTTGAGACCGGCCTGACCAACATGGTGAAACCCTGTCTCTACTAAAAATACAAAAAAATTAGCTGGGTGTGGTGGCCTGCACCTGTAGCCCCATCTACTTGGGAAGCTGAGATAGGAGAATTGCTTGAACCTGGGAAGCAGAGGCTGTAGTGACCTGGGCAACAGAGTGAGACTCTGTCTCAAAAAGAAAAGAAAAAAAAAAAAAAGAAATGAAATTTCAATGTTTGGTAGCCTACCTTGTGCCCAGCAACTACTACTCATTCATTCTAATCTATTTATTGAGCTTCTACTATGTGTACTGTACTGTTCAAATTGGACATTTCAGTCTGAGAGAGCTGGGATTGCTTGGAATGGCTTGATGGGCAATCCCAGTGTTTGGGTGGGTGGCGGGCTGTTCCCGGCCAACGGTTCAGTGATTCTTGTAACAGTGGGTGTAGGAGAGCACCTGTTACAGTGTCAGTCCGAGCAATCAGCCAGGAACAGTACATGTTGGCGAGAGAATTCTATTGCTTGTAATTTATGCAAATATGAAACTAACAATGAAACCTTTGCTGCTGGGATCCCAAACTCAGATGCTGACAGGGGCTGGGGTTTGGGTAGATATTAGCCGCAGTGATGAAATGCTGACAGTGTACACCCAGTAGATGCGGGCCCCGTTCTGAGTTCGTCACACAGATTCTCTCCATCTTCACAACACTTAGGTTTATTGTCTCATTTGCTATATGAGGAAATGAAGGCCCAGTAAAATCAAATACCTTGTAGCTCAAGGGCCTGTGGCTAATAATTGGTGGAGCCAGGACTCAAATCCAGATTCCTGACTCTAGTATCTGTTTTTAACCCATGCAGTGTGATACAATAGGGAGTGGTGGGGTCTGTGTCAAACCAAAATTGCTCCAGGGCAGCCACAGCTGATTGTTGCCATGCTGGGGGTTGGCTAGACTGTCTGCTTTTTTTTTTTTTTTTTTTTTTTTGAGACAGAGTTTCACTCTTGTTGCCCAGGCTGGAGTGCAATGGCGTGATCTCAGCTCACCGCAACCTCCGCCTCCCGGGTTCAAGCGATTCTCCTGTCTCAACCTCCCAAGTAGCTAAAAATACAGGCGCACACCACCAAGCCTGGCTAATTTTGTATTTTCGGTAGAGACGGGGTTTATTCATGTTAGTCAGGCTGGTCTCGAACTCCCAACCTCAGGTGATCCGCCCACCTCCGCCTCCCAAAGTGCTGGGATTACAGGCCTGAGCCACCGCGCCCGGCCTGATCTTCTATATTTTTAAGAGAAGCTGAAAATTCAGTTTTTCCTGCAAAGTGTCCTTATTTTTAAATATTGGCCACTCATCTTTTAAAAACAGAAAATGGACAAGTCAAGCAAAATGTGTCTGCACAGTAGAGAGGGAGGGAGAAAGGAAAACCATCCTGCGGGATTTGTTGTAAAGGTCACTTCTTCCCGACCCCGGCTGT
The DNA here is from genome assembly GCF_047675955.1 of Chlorocebus sabaeus. Classification (NCBI taxonomy): domain Eukaryota; kingdom Metazoa; phylum Chordata; class Mammalia; order Primates; family Cercopithecidae; genus Chlorocebus; species Chlorocebus sabaeus. The sequence goes on from NC_132922.1 coordinate 13,757,923, forward strand.
GCTGGCTGCTCCGTGCCCCCATCCCCTTCTCTCTGAGCTCAGCGGCAACTCTCTCCAGGTCACGATCCTCAGTGACCCATCCACTGTTGAATCCCAGCACCTGCCACAGGATGTTTGTTGAATGGATGTGTAGGTTGGTAAATGGGCAAAGGGGAGGAAGGAAAAAGGAAAAGGAGAAAGGAAGGAAGGAAAGGTGGGAGGGGCAGTTACACAGAGGCTCTGACAACCTGGAATGACCGAGGTTCTGAGAAACCAACGCGGAGGGAAGAAGGGACAGAGCTGACAGCTATCAGGAGCTCTCTCGGGCCCACCAAGTCAACAGCTGTCTGATGACACAGATGACCAAGGAGAATAGAGGCACTCGGGGAACGTGAGTGAGTGCTGGGGTCTTCCCATGAAAGGGCAGCAGGAAACAGCCTCCTTGGGGAAGTCTGGGTGCCTATGACTTTGGACAGGGCCCCCCTTCAAGGGCAAGAGCTAGTCCCACAGACTGGACGGTCTTTAGAGGAGGCTCTGCCTGCAACGTTTTGAGCCAAAAAAAAAAAAAAAAAAAAAAAAAAAAATTGAAAATTGCCATTTTGTGTTCTTTGGAAATTTTTGTTAACTCTCTGCCTAAAGTCTTACGTATATGGAAATAAGTAATATTGTTCATTTTAGTTTTTGGAATTCATTTTTGGACAGTATACTGGGAAGAGTACAGGCTGGGAATCAGGTCACCTGGGTTCCAGTCCCAACCCTGCCTCAGCATTATTGTGCAACCTTGGGTAGTCTCCACCCACTCTCTGGGTCTGGCTCCCTAAAATGGTTTGGCTGTGTCCACACCCAAATCTCGTTTCAAATTGTAGCTTCCATCATTCCCACGTGTAGCGGGAAGGACCAGGTGGAAGGTAATTGAATCATGGGGGCAGGTTTTTCCTGTGCTGTTCTCGTGATAGTGAGTAAGTCTCATGAGATCTGATGGTTTTATAAAGGGCAGTTTCCCTGCACACACTCTTGCTTGCCACCATGTAAGATGTGCCTTTATTCCTCCTTTGCCTTCTGCCATGATTGCGAGGCCTCCACAGCCATGTGGAACTGTGAGGCCATTAAACTTCTTTTTCTTTATGAATTACCCAGTCTTGGGTATTTTTTCATAACAGCATGAAAATGAACTAATACAGCCCCCCTGTCTGTTCTGGGAGCCCCACCTACTACAATCCCACAGTGGAGGAGAAGGTCAGGCTGAGTGATGCATGCAGAGTTTCCATTCTGTGTCCCCAAGATGGCTTGAAGCAGCCCCTCCCAAACCCCAAACCCCTTATCAGCATCTGTACCCTGACCGCCCATCTGGGAAAGAAGCAACCGGCCTGCCAGGGCCTGGTGGTGAGTTTGTCCCAGCGGCATCTTCAGACAGAGGCCAGAGACCAGTACCCAGGGCAGAGATAGAGGGTGAGGGCTCAGGAGTGGTGGTGTGGGCAGTGGGGAGGAACACAGAGACAGGAGAAAGTGTCACTGGGAAGGACAACTGGCTCTGAAGCCAGAGGGTCCTGGGCTTGAATCCAGCTCCTAGCACTTCCTGACTGTGTGACCTCGAGCAAATCACTGCTCAGAACCTCCACTTTCTCACCTCTAAAATGGGGTGAAGTGACCATTTTTCTTATTGGAGATCAGGCCTATCCTGGGTCTGGTTAGCTGTATTGTAAGCCATAGAGCATTCTAAGCCTTAAAAGCCCTAAATCCCTGTACAGATGGAGGAAGACAAGCCACGGAGCTGGGGACTCCTGAGAGGTCTCACACCTGTCGGTGACAGGCCATTCTGGTGGATGCTTATTCCTCTAAGCACATAGGAGCATCTCCATGTACTTCTGAGGGTCCTGTCCTCCACCGGGTGCTGTGACATGGGAAACCGGGGACAGGAAGCACCATAGCCAAGTGCCTGCCAAGCGCCTGTCCCACTGGCTGTCTCCCTAGGCTTGGCAGCTTTCTTCAAGGGCAGCAACTGAGATTTGTTCTATTTCTTTTACATCCTTGTTCTTGTTCTTTCTTTTTTCTTTTCTTTTCTTTCTTTTTTTTTTTTTTTTTTTTTTTTTTTTTGGAGATAGAGTCTTGCTCTGTCACCCAGGCTGGAGTGCAGTGGTGGATCTTGGCTCACCACAACCTCTGCCTTCCAGGTTCAAGCGATTCTCCTGCCTCTGCCTCCTGAGTAGCTGGGACTATAGGCGCCACCATGCCTGGCTAATTTTTTTGTATGTTTAGTAGAGATGGAGTTTCACTGTGTTAGCCAAGATGGTCTTGATCTCCTGACCTCATAATCTACCTGCCTCGGCCTCCCAAAGTGCTGGGATTACAGGCATGAGCCACCATGCCTGGTCCCCTTCTCTTTTTATTCTTGTCTGAAATCAAAGTTTTGGCTGGCTCATTCCCTCCCTGAAGGCTCTAGAAAAAAATTCTTCCTTGCTGCTTCCTAAACTCCTCAAATTTTTATTTATTTAGAGACAGGGTCTTGCCCAGGTTGGAGTGCAGTGGCAGGAGCATGGCTCACTGCAGCCTCAACTTCCTAGGCTCAAGTGATCCTCTCCCCTCAGCCTCCCAAGTAGCTGGGACTACAGGTACATGCTGCCACACTTGGCTAATGTTTGTATTTTTGTAGAGACTGGGTCTTCCTCCCACCTTGGCCTCCTAAAGTGCTGGGGTTACAGGCATGAGCCACCTTGCCCAGACTCCTTATCCTTTTTATGTTATTTTTCTTGTTCTCTTTTGTGGCTGTGTTGAGGCTCAACACCAGATCAATGAATGAACAAGGGAATTGCTGTAGGGACACCGTGCATTGGAAACAGATGGGAAAGGTGGCCTCTGGGGACCCTCCCTGGGTGGCCTCAGAAAAGTCTCATCTATTGAGCAGTTCAGGCTTTAGAGGCCTGTGGGAGGTGGAAGGAAGCAGGTCATAATTGTGATTTTGGGGGAGGAGAGTAAGGATGGTGGTAGCTCAGGTGTAGAGAGAGGACACGCTTCAGAAGTGACTTGAGGACTCAGGGTCACGTAGAACCTTTGGGACAGTTGTCCACAGCATTGTCAACAGCCAGTCTACCCCTGCCTGCCTCACCCTGCTTAGTAAGGGCTGGATCGTGTCAGCCCAAAAGATAAATTGAAGGCCTAACCCCTTTACCCATGAGTGTGACCTTATTTGGAAATAGGATCTTTGCAGATGTGAAGAAGATGAGGTCCTTAGGATGGACCCTAATCCAGCATGGCTGGTGTCCTTTTAAGCAGAGGAGAAGAGGCACGGAGACACACACAGGGAGAAAGCCATGAGATGGCAGAGGCAGAGTTTGGAGTGATGCTGTCACAAGCCAAGGCACACCAGGGATCGCCAGCAACCACCAAAGCCAGGAAGATGCAAGAAAGATCCTCCCTTGGAGACTTCAGGGAGGGCATGTGGCCCTGCTGCCGCCTTGAGTTTGGACTGCCTGCCTCCAGAACTGGGAGAGAATAAGTGTCTGGTTTTTGTTGTTGTTGTTGTTGTTGTTGTTGTTGTTGTTTTTGAGATGGAGTCTCACTCTGTCACCCGGGCTGGAGTGCAGTGGCTTGATCTCAGCTCACTGCAACCTCCACCTCCCAGGTTAAAGCGATTCTCCTACCTCAGCCTCCCAAGTAGCTGGGATTACAGGTGCCTGCCACTATGCCCAGCTAATTTTTTGTATTTTTAGTAGAGATGGGGTTTCACCATGTTGGCCAGCCTGGTCTCGAACTCCTGACCTCGTGATTTGCCCGCCTTGGCCTTCCAAAGTGCTGGGATTACAGGCGTGAGCCACCGTGCCCAGCCGTGCGTGTTGTTTTGAGCCACCCTATTGGTGGCAGTTTGTTTTGGCAGCCCTGGGAAGCTCATACCCTACCCTGGAGCCCAGAAACGCCCCATGCTTCCAGCCACCGTCTAGACAGCGTCTGGCTGGGGCACACAGAGCCCGCCCCTCACCTCCTCACCACAGACCTTGGGCCTCCCCTGCGGGTTTCAGAGAGAGGTTCAGCTCAGCAAAGAGTGGAGAAGGTGGTAAGGTATTTCCCACAGAAGCCTCCTTGAGCTCTGAGACGTGGCTAGCCCACAGGACAGGAGGATGAGGAGAGGGTGACCCTCCTACTATCTGATCCCTTCCTCCCACCCAGAATAGTACCGTTAGTTCTTGTACTAGGACTGAACAGTGTCCCCTCAAAATTCATGCCTACACATAACCTGTGAATGTGACCTTATTTGGAAATAGGGTCTTTGCAGATGTAAGCAAGTTAAAATGGGGTCCTGCTGGTTTCGGGTGGGGTGAAAATCCATGATGACTGATGTCTTTGTAAAGTGTGTGCAACTGAACACCGAGACACACACACAAGGAAGAAGCTCGTGTTACGATCGAGGCTGAGATTGGAGCGTTACACCTCCAAGCCAGGAAACACCAAGAATTGCCAGAGGACCAAAAGCTAGGAAGAGACAAGGAAGGATTTTTTTTTTTTTTCCCTAGAGCCTCTGGCGAGGGAATGAGCCTACCAATACTTTGATTTCAGACATCTGGCCTCAGAGCTGTGAAGGAACAAATTCCTGTAGTTTTAAGTCACCCAGTTTGAGGTCATCTGTTAAGGCAGCCCCTGGAAACAGTGACACCCCTCCATCAAAGAGACCAGGCTAGAGTCCATGTTCCACCTCCAGTGGGCTGTGGGACCCGGGGCAGGTCAACTTCTCCTCTCAGATCCTCAGTCTCCTCTTCTGCTAAGTGGAGACGCATATTCCCACTCTGAAGTCTAGCTAGATTTGTGGCATCTGTGATCAACTGTGTGGAGGGCCCAGCTGCCAAAATCCTTATTCTGTTATCATCAAAGGAGTTAACAGTCATTTGTTCACTCAACAAATGTTTATTCCTCCTGTGTGCCAGGCACTGTTCTAGGCTAAGCGTGTTGAGGGAGCGGGACCGACAAGTTGTAGACTGAGAAATCTTCATGGAAGTCACAGTGAAAAGGGGGTGGGGAGAACAGGGAAAGAAACAAGTAGACCCCAAACTGGAAAATTTCGCAGAACAAGTGCTGTGACTCAGCGGTTTGTACATGAGAGCTAGGTTGTTGTGTTCTTGCTTCTAGGGCTTTCTCTGAGTTCAGACAAGGTTACCCCCAAGCCTGCTCTGCTGGAGCGTCCACTCCATGGCTTAAGGCATCACATTGCCTGAAGGCTCCTGATAAAAATACAGATATCTTGGCTCTTCAGTCTCTTCAATTGACAATGAGTGAGTGCCTGCTGTGTGCAGGAGCCTGGGAGGAAGCTGGTCACAGGAACAGGCTTTGCACAGCATTTACCCAGTATCAGTGCAATGGGCATCATATTCGGTGGCTAAGGCTGCCTTCACAAGATACCACACCCGGGGGGCTTGAACAACGGAAATGTTCTGGGGGCTGGAGTCCAAGATCTGGGTGTCGGCAGGCTTGGTTCCTTCTGAAGGTGTGAGGAAGAGTGTTCTGGGCCTCTCTCTTGGTGTCTGGTGTCTTTCTGGCAATCACCGGGGTTCTTTGACATGTAGAAGCATCGCCACGCTCAGCTCTGCCTTTACCTTCACGGCATTCTCTCTGCATGCGTGTGTCTCTGTCTCTAAATTTCCGCTTTGGATAAGGACACCAATCATATGGACAAGGAGCCCACCAAATTTTTTTTTTTTTTTTTTTTTTTTTATCTACAACAGTCCTGCTTTATCACCCACAGTCCATAGGCCATGAGGTGGTAGCTTGGGGACGTCTTATGGATCATCAACAGGTGGAGGGACTGGGACTTCGGCCAGGTCTGCCCACTCTCCAGCACCCAGCTGGATCTTGGTCACCTGAATGTGGTGGGCACACCGAGGCCGGCTCTGCCCTGTCCTGCTGGTGCAGGTCTATGCTCCTCGCCGTCCAGCCCCCACCATGCCCAGCCTCCAAGCCTCCCCTCATCCCCTCACCAGCCCTCCCGGAGGCTTCTCTGTCCTTGGGGATCAAAGAGGTTGAGGCCCAGTGTTAGTTAGGAATGCAGATTCCCAGAGCAACAAGGCTTCCGTGCCATCTGTGTGAACGTGTCTCTTTGCTAAGAGAACAAGAGTGTCCCTTGTTGACAGAGGAAATCCCTGAGTCATTGGCAGGCTGTCCCCCACCTCCACGGCTCTCTGGGACCCTTGTCGGTGCTTTTCTCTTCTCTTCTTTCCTTTCCTTTTCTTTTCTCTTTCTTTTCAAGACAAGGTCTTGTGCTGTCACCCAGGCTGGAGTGCAGCAGCACAGTCATGGCTCACTGCAGGCTCCAACTCCAGGATTCAAGTGATCCTCCCACCTCAGCCTCCCTAGTAGCTGGATCTGCAGGTGTGTACCACCACACCCAGCTAATTAACATTTACGTTTTTTTGTACAGACAGGGTCTCACTATGTTGACTAGGCTGGTCTCAAACTCCTGGGCTGAAGGGATCCTCCCGCCTTGGCGTCACAAAGTACTGGGATTATAGGTGTGGGGGTAAGCCACCGCTTACGTGCTTTCAAACACCTCTCTCAGCATTTTGCTTCTGCCTGCTTAGTGCCAGCCCCTCCCCCCAGGCCATGTCGGATCGATGGCCAGGTGGCCGCCAAGTCTAGAGGACACTGATTGCGCAAGGTCTGCTTTTCAGACTGTCAGGCTAGCAGCCTGCCTGGGCTGGAGGCCTGGGCCTCTTGACCTCCCAAAGGACAGGATGGGGTACAGAGGCTGGGCTCGGGGTGTCTTCACCCCCTATACACACACACTATCCCTGCTCTGTCCCAAGCACCTGTCCCTCGGGAAGTCTGCAAGGTGGGGGCCAGGGCCTGGGAAGAGGGGAGGTTGTGGGGAGGAGGGAGAGTTGCTGGGGCCGGGACGAGGGACAGTGGGCAGGGCTATGGTGTTCGGTCTCAGGGTCAGGGTTAGGCCCATGGGCAGGGGCCAGGGCTCTGGGGAGGATTATGGAGCAGGAGAAGGTGAGGGAAGATGCCCCCTAACCCAGAATCCTAACCAGCCCCACAGTGCTCCCTCCTGCCCTGGCTCAGTCCTGGCCCTGCCTGGAAATGATGCCGTACTGAGCTCATGCCCAGCCCCCAGGGGCACGGGCACGGGCCTTCACACCTCAGGACACATGGGTGCCCCCATGCACATGTCAGGGAGGTCCCTGCCTACTGCCACAGGCCCCCTTAGGGAGCATATGCCAGAGAGCATGGGACATCTATGTGCTCGAGACATGCGTGAGGGGCCACACACGTAGGCACCACACACACGCAACCTGTCTTTGCCTGGACTTCAGTGCACAAGCAGACCTGGCCCTGACACACCAGTGTGTCACCATGAGAAGAGGAGAACCCCTCTCTGGGAGCCCCCCACAGTTCTGGGCCTTTGCACATGTTGTTTCTCATTCATCAAGAAGGGGCGATTTTTTTTCATTCAACAGATGGAAGAACCACAGCTTAGAAGTCAGGGAATCTGCCTAGGTTCCTGCAACTTAAAGGGGGCCAGGTAGGGCTGAAAACCTGCGGTCATGGCAAAACCTGGGCACAGGGCCGTGTGCCACCCCAGCCAATCCATAAGCATCTCACACTTCACACCCGCTGCACATGCCACACACATGCCTCACACTCCACACACATGCCTCACACTCCACACACACCTCACACTCCACACACAATTCACACTCCACACACATGCCTCACGCTCCACACACACCTCACGCTCCACACACATGCCTCACGCTCCACACACGCCTCACACTCCACACACAAATCACACTCCACACACATGCCTCACGCTCCACACACACCTCACACTCCATACATGCCTCACACTCCACACACGCCTCACAGTCCACACATGCCTCACACTCCACACACAATTCACACTCCACACACACCTCACACTCCACACACAATTCACACTCCACACACACCTCACACTCCACACACACCTCACACTCCACACACATGCCTCACACTCCACACACATGCCTCACACTTCACACATATGCCTCACACTCCACACATGCCTCACACTCTGCACACATACCTCACACTCCACACACATGCCTCACACTCCACACACGCCTCACACTCCACACACATGCCTTACACTCCACACATGCCTCACACTCCACACATGCCTCACACTCCACACACGCCTCACACTCCACACACATGCCTCACACTCCACACATGCCTCACACTCCACACACAATTCACACTCCACACACACCTCACACTCCACACACACCTCACGCTCCACACACACCTCACACTCCACACACAACTCACACTCCACACACATGCCTCACGCTCCACACACACCTCACGCTCCACACACATGCCTCACACTTCACACATATGCCTCACACTCCACACACACCTCACACTCCACACACACCTCACACTCCACACACATGCCTCACATTCCACACACAAATCACACTCCACACACACCTCAAACTCCACACACGCCTCACACTCCACACACACCTCACACTCCAAACACATGGCTCACACTCCACACCTCACACTCCACACACATGCCTCACAATCCACACACACCTTATACTCCACACACACCTGACACTACACACACACCTGACACTACACACACACCTCACACTCCACACACACCTTACACTCCACACACACCTCACACTACACACACACCTGACACTCCACACACACCTCAAACTCCACACACACGCCTCACACTAAATACACCACCTCATGCTAAATACATGCCTCACACTCCACACACATGCTTCACACTAAACGCACACCTCACACTCCACACACACACCTCACACTAAACACATGCCTCAGACTCCACACAAACCTCACACTCCACACACACCTCACACTCCACATGTCTTACTCTCCACACACACACCTCACACTCCACACACGTGTCACACTCCACACACACCTCACACTAAACACATGCCTCACACTCCGCACACACCTCACACTCCACACATGCCTTACTCTCCACACACATACCTCACACTCCACACATGTGTCACACTCCACACACACCTCACACTAAACACACGCCTCACACTGCACACACACACCTCACACTCCACACACATGCCTCACACTCCACACACACACCTCATACTCCACACATGCCTCACACTCCACACACATGCCTCACACTCCACACACGCCTCACACTAAACACATACCTCACACTCCACATACACCTCAAACTCCACACACACCTCACACTCCACACACACCTCACACTCCACACATTCCTTACACTCCACACACTTGACACTCCACACACATGCCTCACACTACACACAGACCTCACATTCCACATTCCACACATGCTTCACTTCACACACACCTCACATTCCACATTCCACACATGCTTCACACTCCATACACACTTCATACTCCATAAACCTCACACTCCACAACATGCCTTATACTCCACACACACACTCCTCACACTCCACACACACACCCAACATTCCACATTCCACACATGCTTCATACTCCATACATGTTTCAAGCTACATACATGCTTCACACTCCATACACACTTCACACCCCACACACACTTCACACTCCACACATGCTTCACACTACACACACCACACTTCATACACACCTCACACTATACACACATCTCATACTAAACACATATCCCTCATACTCCACACATGCCTCACACTACACACACACCTCACACAACACATACACACCTCACACTATGCACATACCTCACACTAAACACATGCCTCATACTCCACACACACTGTGAGCATGTACACACACACATACACACACCTGCACACACCTCTCATGCTCCACACACACCTCGCACCATACATACCTCATAGACACACACACCTTACACTGCACATTCCCAGCACCCACACTGCACACACATACACAGTCCACAAACCCCCTACCCCACACCATACACACCTCATAGACACACCCCTCACACAAATCTTATACTCCACTCACAATCCCTACTCTCCACACACACGCGCACACACACACTCATATACACATTCTACACATACAAATTCCAGACTCTCTGTCTCACACACACACTCTGGGACCCATATACCCACAGCACACAGCATCTCAGGTGTGCACCCCGCATTCTGGCCTCAGGATGTACACTCACTGATAGTCAGCCTTGTCTGAGACAGACGCCTGCCAGCCTGCACGCACCCTAGAAAGCCCTGGCTCCCAGCCAGCACTTTGGCACACATATGGCTCAAAGCCATCTCCACAGCAACGCTGTTCCATAGAACAACAATGCAGGTCACACTTGTGAGTTAACCTCTCTAATAGCCACATGCAACAAGGGGTGTGGTGGCCCACGCCTGTAATCCCAGCTACTCGGGAGGCCGAAGCAGGAGGATCATGTGAGCCCAGAAGCTCCAGACCAGCCTGGCAACCCAATAAGACCCTGTCTCTGAAAAAGAAAAACAGTGAAGAGAGGCAGATGAAAATTGATTTTAATAATACATTTTATTTATCCCATGATCGCCAAAGTGTTCTTTCAATATGCAATCAATACAAAAATTGTTACCGTGTTGGTTGACATCCTGTTTGAACTTGGCCTTGGAAACCTCGTGTGCGTCTTCCCCATGCAGCTTTTCTCAGTTCAGACTGGCTCAGGAGCCGCGGGTGACCAGTGGCTACCGTCATGGACAGCACAGGGCTACGGAACCAGGTAGGAATTCATGCTGTGTGTGGTGGTAATCACGCCTGTAATCCTAGCATTTTGGAAGGCTGAGGTGGGTGGGATCACCTGAGGTCATGAGTTCGAGACCAGGCTGGTCAACATGGTGAAACCCCGTCTCTACTAAAAATATAAAATTTAGCCAGGCATGGTGGTGGGCACCTGTAATTCCAGTTACTTGGGAGACTGAGGCAGGAGAATTGCTTGAACCTGGGGAAGTGGAGGTTGCAGTGAGCTGAAATCGTACCACTGCACTCTAGCCTGGTTAACAGAGTGAGACTCTATCCCCCACCCCCGCAAAAAAAAAAAAAAAAAAAAAAAAGAACAAGGTAAGAATTCAAATAAACAGAAAATAGCATCAAACCCCACCCCTGCCTCTCCTTTCTCCTCTCCAGTCCCCAGAGTACATGGGCCCAGCCTCCTTTACTCTCTCTCAGGCCTGTAGCTCCTTTAGTCTCTCCCGTCCAGGTAAGCACCTGGCCTCACCTGTGTGAGCCCCTGCACTCACCTGCACTGGGCTCTGTATAGTCCCCAGTCCTTGACCGCCCCTACCTCATGCTCTTGGGGACCAGGGGCTGTAACCAGGCAGGCATGTCACCAGGCAACAGGCCTCGGGGGAGAGCTCAGATCTCCCGCACCTGCCTGCCAGCCTCTGGGGTGCCCATGGGCGGGGGGATGGGGCAGGCCGGCCCTGCCTTCTCCTGCCTCCTGCCTGTTTACCTGTCCTCAGTCACAGTGCCGTCCTGGGCCCAGCAGGAGGAGCCCCATGGAGCCTGAGGCCACAGGCCACAGGGGACAAGGGCCAGACACCCTGGCCATGGCTCTAGGCCATTGATCCAGGCCGGGCTGGCCCGGTGGGGGTAGGGAGGCCTTGGCCTGGACAAACAAAGGCTCCTGAGGCCTGCGTGCAGGCCCAGCACCTATCCGCCACTCCCAAAGGTAAGCGGGGGCCTCCAGAACAGGGGACCAGGATCTATAAATGACTTACTGACAGTGTCCACCCTAAGAGCTGGGCCTGGCTCCCTGGGGCCTGAGTCACCTACCCTGCTCCAAGGCCAGGCCTGCAGGGCCTCATCGGCCAGAGGGTGATCAGTAAGCAGAAGGTGAGGGGCCCACAGAGCTGGGGAGGGGAGGGACCATGCAGGGTGACACTGGGTGTGTGGACAGGCACAGCATCAGTGCTGGGTGGTTGGTGGCCTGGGATTCAGGTGGCAGGGACAGGAGGAAGGCAGAGGCCACCCTACCCCTGCCTTGCAGGACTGGACGTGCTGCCCCCTCCATACCTGGTACCCCACCTGGGCCTTCTGGTGTAGGAGACAGGCCCAGAGCCCCACATTGCACCTGTGTACTGACTTAAGCACGGGACCCTGGGCTCGAAGGCTCAGAGTTGGCGTGTATGTGGGTGTGTGTTTGTGTGTGTGTGTTTGTGTGTGTGTGTGTAGGAAGGGCGTGCATCTGTGATTTTTTGTGTCATGAATAGATGTACATATATCCCTCGCGTGTCTCCACCTGTGTGCATCTGTGGGTCTGTGAATGTGTTTATATGTGTGGAAGGGAGCCCCGCCCAGTCCCCCACACTCTCAGGTCTCTAGGGCCTAATGACTTCACTGAAAGATGCACCTATGACCCTAGCCCAGAGTCCCCGCTCTGCTCTGCTCTGCCCTGGCGAAGGGACCTCGGGTAAGTCATGTTACTACTCTCTACCTCAGTTTCCCCAGCCATTAAACAGAGTCAGCAAAGCACGCACCCCAGGCTGTTGGAGGCTGCAGTGGAGTTCGCAGCGCCACCCAGCGCAGGGCTGGCACATGGTAGGAGTTCACACGCAGTGGTTGAATACAGATCTGCACTGCCGGGGAGTGGCGGCCCCGCCCCAAGGAGCTCAGCCTCTAGCCGGCAGACTCGAGACCCGCCAATGGCCAGAAGGGCAGGAGGGAGTGAAGAGCAGGTGCCAGGGTGGGGTCCAGCTGCTCAGAGCTGCGGGACTGCTTCAGGCCCCTGTGGCAATTGGAGCACAGTCCCCACTTCCAGGAGGTCAATGTGAGGGGCAGAGAGCGTGCCCATAGGTGAACCGCACATAGAGGCGCAGCTGCTCCTTCTAGGGCACTCTGGGAGAGCTGCAAAGAGGTGAGGTCTGAGTGGAGGTGACAGAGGCTGCATAACAGCTGGCCAGGCTGGGAGGTGGGGGCCCAGGCAGAAGGAAGTGTGGGGATGCCTGGCCGTGAACAAGCACTGACAGGGCTCAAGGTCCAGGAGGGCTCTTGGTGCTGGCTGGCTGCTCTTAATCCGTAAATGTTTGCTACCATCCCATTGTTAAAATTTCTTACCAAGGGAAGGAAGCCCAGTGTCCCCGGGGTGCGACGGGGAGAAGAGAGGGTGAGAAAAAAGGAGGCAGAGAAGGTGGCCAGCCCACATAGGCACACAGCACCTTGGAGTTCCGTGGGGAGGAAGGAGCTGGGACCTTGTCATTCATTTGTTCAACAATTACTGAGTGTCCACTGAGTACCAGACTCGGCTCTCACGCAGCTTACAGACAGGGAGGAGACAGATAAACGACATATTTGCATATCAGGCAATTTAGGCCTCAGTCATTGCTATAAAGAAAAAAGCAGGAGAGACAGGGGAGTGCCCAGGGAAGGCCTCTCTGGAAAGGTGACATCTGACACCTTGGAGCAGATAAAGGAGGGAGCCGTGAGGCAAGCAGAAAGGAAAGCATCCCAGGCTCAGCAAGGAGCAAACTCCCATTGAGCGAAGAGGACGGGAAAACCTAGCCCCTGGGCCTTTTGGGACTGAGTTCTAGTTGGATAGAAGCCGTGGGAGGCTCGTGGACAGGGCACATAGTGACAACACGCAGTGTTTTTTTGTATTTTTAGTAGAGACGGGATTTCACCTTGTTAGCCAGGATGGTCTCGATCTCCTGACCTGGTGATCCGCCCGCCTCGGCCTCCCAAAGCGCTAGGATTACAAGCTTGAGCCACCGCGCCCGGCCTGGGTGGGAAGTTATGATGAGCCTGGGGGAGTTAATTTCCCACTACCACCATTTGGACCATGGCTTGGGTTTTTACAGAGGGTTTCCTGAAAATGAGCCCCTCTGTGCTGCTCAAGTCCTCCCAGATGGATGCGAGGGGTATTGAGAAGGGGGCAAAATCTGCATAGAGGAGGAGGTGTGGGTTGGAGGATGAGAGGGGAGGGGAGGCCCACGAAGCACTTCACCCTGAACTGCCCCTCTTCGGGGCTCCTCTAATGGACCCATGACCTTCTCTGAGCCTCAGTTTCCCTCTCTTTACACTGATTATCTGAGAGGTAGTAGGGCACCAGGGATACTATGAACATTTGAGAAAGTGGGCAGGGCTCTCCCACCCATTGCTGAACATTTACCATTTACCATTCCCTGGCCTTGGCCCCATAAAACCCAGTAGGGCCCATCCCACATGTGGGAATATCCTAGCTTAGGGTATGGAGGGGGGTGCCATGCCCAATGAGGGTCCCCTGCAGTCCCTCCCTTCCTTGTGTCTGATGGGGACCGCTCAACAGAGTCACTGTGGCTGGACACCAAAGACCCTTAGCTGGGAAGGATGCCAAGGGGAGCTGCAGGGAGCTGGGAAGCTGGGAGAAGGGCCAGGACCCTTCATATCCACCTGGGAGGATTTTGAGCATCACTAAAGAGCCGCATTTTTGGAAACCCTCTTTGTAAAACCCCAAGACACAGCCCAAAGGGAGCCCCCGCCTGCATCTGGGGTGCATTTATTTTTTTAATGGTTTTTTTTTTTTTTTTTTTTTAGCAGAGTCTTGCTCTGTCACCCAGGCTGGAGTACAATGGCATGATCTTGGCTCACTGCAACCTCCCTTGCCCAGGTTCAAGTGATTCTCCTGCCTCAGCCTCCTGAGTAGCTGGGATTACAGGTGCCCACCACCACGCCTGGCTAATTTTTGTATTTTTCATAGTGACACGGTTTCACCATATTGGCCAGGCTGATCTGGAACTCCTGACCTCAGGTGATCCACCCACCTCAGCCTCCCAAAGTGTTGGGATTACAGGCGTGAGCCACCGCGCCCGGCCCTGGGGTGCATTTTAAAGCTACTCAGTATTTGTGGATATAGTAAGAGGAGATGAACTTCCCAGTAGTGTGGAGCCCTTGCTCTCCTGGTGGGCGGGTCAAAGGCTTTCTCTGTACTGTCGGGAAACCTGCCTGAAAGGCCACATACATTGGGATATTTGCTTCAAAGCCTCTCAAAATAGAGTTGGAACCCTGGAACATGGAGAGGGGTGACATTCAGTTGCTATTTAATCATGATTTGTTAATCAACAGCTCATTTATGGGAGGCATCTTAGATTAGTGGAAAAAGCAGGGAGTCAGACATCCAGACTCAACCTCCGCTTTCCTGCTGTGTGACCTTGGGCAAGTGGCTTAGCCTCTCTGGGCTTCATGGTTTTTTTAAAATCTGTAAAATGCATCTGGGACTGAATGCCAGGTATTCAAATCACATTGGAAAAATGGGGCTAGGAAAAGCCCTAGACTGCGTTATTGCTAGAACACTCTGGGTCTCAGTTTCCTCATCTGTTCAATGGGTGCAGAACTGGAGGTTTAAGTGAGATAATGCAGGTGGTGTGGGCTTGAAGAAGAAAACATGGGACAATGGTTCCACATCCCTGGGTGACGTGAAGATTAAGTGTGAAATGTCTCATGAGGGCACGAAATGAATATTAGTTTTTGTTCTCTTCCTCTGCTGTGAGAGTTTGAGAGTAGAAAGGTGAGAGAGACAGTACTCTGTGAAGGAAGGCAGGTCCCTGGCCCAGCACAGTGCCAGCTCAGGGGATTCTGGGGCAGGGGCTAAGTGCATGGGCTGTGTGGGCATGGTGGGAAGCTCTGCGAACCAGAACCAGGAGCAAGAAACAGCATTCCTTGTGTGGAAGGGAAATGAGGGCAAAAGGTCCGATGCCTACAGAAGTCTACACCCCATGTACTTCAGTTCTGTCTGTGCGTGCAGCCTCTAGGGAGGTGGGTGTTCAGGCACTGAGACCTCCGTCTGTCCTCCGACCATAGGGAAGCCAGCGGGAAGCAAAGGTGGGGTTCTTGAGCCACACCCAGTCCAGCTCTGGTGCCTGCCCTCTGGGGTGAGCGGCCTTGAGATGCACTTCGCTCCTCTGTGAACTGTCTCGGCACCCACTTCCGGCCACTGCCGCCTGATGTTGTTACTCTTCCACTCCAAAAGGCAGGGAAGTCCTGCTTCTGTACCCCACCAGTGCTCAGCAGAGGCTCCCTTGCAAATGCGAGGCTGATTCCAACTTCGGTCTGTTTCTCTGGCAGGATGCCCGTGGCCAAGGCCCCCCAGGTGGCTGGCGGGCAGGGGGACGGAGGTGATGGCGAGGAAGCGGAGCCAGAGGGGATGTTCAAGGCCCGTGAGGACTCCAAGAGAAAAGCCCGGGGCTACCTCCGCCTGGCGCCCCTGTGGCTGACCCTGGTTGTGCTGACTTCGGTGGGGGTGCTACTCTGGTATTTCCTAGGTAACATCATGGGACCCCCTGGGAGAGGCACCTGGGGAGGACTTAGTAGCAGGCACAGCAGGACAGAACTGGGTTCCAGGCTCAGCCATGCTTAGCATGTTGCTGTGTGACCTTGGGCAAGTCACTTCTCCTCTCTGGGTCTCCCTCCCTGTCCTGTCAGCTGGAGATGCTGTCAGACCCTGGCTCTAGGTCCTATGGCTCAGGCCTGCTTCTCGCTTGGGCAAAGTGCCCCAAGGCTCCCTGCCAGGTGGGGAAAGTGGGCTCTCCTAGCACTCAGTTCTTGTGAACCAACCATCCCCCAGAGCATAAACATTGCCTTCCCTTGCCTACAGTCCTCCTGGGTTGCCCCTGAGGCTTGGAGCCAACCCAGGCCTGAAGAAGGAGGCCCAGAGGCACTCATGGTGCCTGGTACCAATTAGTGCCTCTGCTCACTTGAGCCCAGCCTGGGTTCTCCTCTAGGGTGGGGACCACAGTTCTATCCCCTCTGGGTCTCCAGGGTCCAGCATGAATGGGGGATGGAGCAGGCAGCTGGAGAGCAGCTAGCCTTGGGGGCCTCTCCCATGTCCTTAATTATGGCCGGCCCCTCCCTGATCTCACAGCCCTCAGTCAGTGCCCTGGTGCTTGGGGAGCAAGTGGCCTGTGCTCTGGGCCCATTCATCCAGGCTTCCATTCATTCATTCATTGAATAAATGCTCTTGAGCATCTATTATCTTTCTCTAAGATTGATGGAGTCTATCCTCTTCCTTCTGCCTTTGACAGTGGGAAGTAATGGAGAAACCAAACTAGACTGTGCCTATACACTGTACACTGTAGAAGACCCAGTCATTCATTCATTTATTCAGTGCCAAGCACCTCCTGTGTGCCAGATACTGGGGTCAGCCCCTGTCCTTGTGATTTAGCCAAGGCGTCAGACCTGACACGCTCAAGAACAGCATGTGCTGGGACAGAGAAAGCTGAGGGCTGGGAGGCCACGGCAGGGACAGTCCAGCTGCCTGCGTGATCAGAGGCATCCCATTAAACACCCTGCAAAGGTTAGCTAGTGCTTTTACTGGCCGAATCTCCTGGTGGAATTCCAGGCCTGTTGAAAGCAACCTGGGGACCAACCTTGCAGCAGTGGAGAGAAATCCACGTAGGCCTAGATCCAAGGGGGTCAGGGTTGGTGGTGTCTGGAACCAGCCTCTGGGAGTGACGCTGTTGGGAACCCCAGGTCTGACATGGGCCTGCTTGCAATGACTTACAGTGATTCTACCCAGAGTTGAGCAACGCGGGCAGTAGACGCTGTGTACATTTCACCACCGGCAAGAAGCCAGGGC
Source organism: Chlorocebus sabaeus (assembly GCF_047675955.1). Classification (NCBI taxonomy): domain Eukaryota; kingdom Metazoa; phylum Chordata; class Mammalia; order Primates; family Cercopithecidae; genus Chlorocebus; species Chlorocebus sabaeus. The sequence goes on from NC_132922.1 coordinate 13,775,438, forward strand.
CCCAGATAGCACAGGGCTGTGGGGGCCTCCTCAGGTATCGGGCTAATGAGTCTTAAGGGTAAACCATGGGGCACTGGGCTGGAGGGGCAGGAACTCACCTGCCAATTATTTCTCTTTGCAGAGGAGTTTAATTCCCCCTGATTATGCTCCTGGGGTAAATCATCCCCACCCCAGGAAAGGTGCTCCATGGGGCTGAGGACCCAAGGGGTGAGTGCTCCCAAGCCTCGGCTGGGAGTAGCCAACTCCCCCACAGAGGGATTAAGGGTTGGAGGAGGCACTTTGGGAGCTGTTTGAAAGACTCCTCCCACCTGGACCAGGCTGTGCTCCTGAGACTGGGTGCTGGGCAAGGAGGTGGATCAGAGACATGCCCTGCCCTGTCTGGAAGAGGAGGTACACAAGTGGCCGGTGACACTGGTGCATAGGCCCCAAGCGAGGAGGGCAGCCTGGCCCGAGGAGAGGGTGGGGCCGGCTTCCCAAGGAGGATGGTAGCAGAGCCCTTAACACTACCAACCATATTTCCTGGGTCCTTTTCCTTTCCTGCTCTCCCAGGCAGGAGTTTTATATGTTCTCAAGCCCCCAGCACCCGCCTGCCCCTGTCTCTTGCTTCAGTGAGAAAACAGAATGGCTCAGAAGAGAAGCCCCACACATGTCAGCCCACCTGCCCTCCCAGGGGCATCACGTGCACTCCTCCGGAGCCCCCGACCCCGCCCCCTCTGCGCACACAATGCCCGGCACCAGCAAGGATGCCCTCTCTCCCCCAGCAGCAGCGTCTGTCAGTGTCCCTTGGGGTGCCTCCCCCATTTCTCTGCTCCTTGAAGGAGCTGTTAGTCCACACACCGAGTCTCTCTGTGCCCTTTCCAACCTGGTTCCCCCTGCCCCCCAACTCCAACGACCATGGTCAAGTTCACCAGGTTGCTAAATCCAATGTCCAGTTCTCGGTCTTCATTGCACTTGACCCGGGGACTCACTCCCACCTCCAGAAGCCCTTTCCTCTCTTGACTTTGGGCCGCCACTGGGTCCTTTCTGCTCAGCGGGTTGCTTTTTCTGTGTCCCTGCTGATGGGGGGCCCCTCCTTTCTCTCTCCACCACTTCTTTCGTGATCTCATCTGCTACCCTTAGCTTCGAGGGTCCTTTATACCCTGATGACACCCACATTTGCATTTCTAGCCTGGGCCTCTCCCTTGAGCTTGACTCTAGAGCTGCCCGTGCTCTTCCTCTCATATGTCTAAGGAGCATCTCAGACCCCAGGCGTTCAGACCGTGAGGTCTCTGCATAATTTCCCCCAGACCTGCACCTCCCACATCCCAGTCCAAGTCCACTTCTTTCTGGCACCTTCCCCTTTCTCCTCTCTTTCTTTTCCACCCCAGCCCCAATTTGCCAGCAAACCTGGCCATCTCTGACTCCAAAATACATCAAAAACGGCTGAAGCCAATCGCTTCCCACCCTCTCCTCTGCCGCAGCCGGGGCCAGGCTCTGTCCCCTTGGACATCTCTGCCCTGGAGCCCTGCAGGTGTGTCCTTGATGCTCTCCCTGCCTCTGCCCTGCCTTCTTAGAGCCTTTTGCAACATAACAGCAGAGGGACCATTTGAAGAAGCAAACCAAATCCTCTAATTTCACTGCTTAAAATCTCACGTGGGGCCAGGCACGTGGCTCACGCCCGTAATCCCAGCACTTTGGGAGGCCGAGGTGGATGGATCACCTGAGGTCGGGAGTTCGAGACCAGCCTGACCAACAGGGAGAAACCCTGTCTCTACTAAAAATGCAAAATTAACAGGGTGTGGTGGCACATGCCTGTAATCCCAGCTACGCGAGAGGCTGAGGCAGGAGAATCGCTTGAACCCGGGAGGCAGAGGTTGTGGTGAGCCAACATCGCACCATTGCACTCCAGCCTGGGCAACAAGAGCAAAACTCCGTCTCAAAAACAAACAAAACAAAACAAAACCAAAACAAAACACCTCCCATTCGTCCCATCTTACCCAGGGTGAAAGCCCGAGTCCTCCCAGGCCTGACAAGCCCTACCCGGCCTCTCCCCTTCCCAATCTCATCCCCTCCTGCTGTCCCCTTCCCAATCTCATCCCCTCCTGCTGTCCCCTTCCCAATCTCATCCCCTCCTGCTGTCCCCTTCCCAATCTCATCCCCTCCTGCTGTCCCCTTCCCAATCTCATCCCCTCCTGCTGTCCCCTTCCCAATCTCATCCCCTCCTGCTGTCCCCTTCCCAATCTCATCCCCTCCTGCTGTCCCCTTCCCAATCTCATCCCCTCCTGCTGTCCCCTTCCCAATCTCAAACCCTCCTGCTGTCCCCTTCCCAATCTCATCCCCTCCTGCTGTCCCCTTCCCAATCTCATCCCCTCCTGCTGTCCCCTTCCCAATCTCATCCCCTCCTGCTGTCCCCTTCCCAATCTCAAACCCTCCTGCTGTCCCCTTCCCAATCTCATACCCTCCTGCTGTCCCCTTCCCAATCTCATACCCTCCTGCTGTCCCCTTCCCAATCTCATACCCTCCTGCTGTCCCGTTGCTCACTCTTTGCTGCTCCTGAACCACACCAGGCCTTTGCACTTGCCCCTGCCTGTGACACTCTTTCCACAGATGTACATCACCTTCTTCCCTGACCTCCATACTGCAGCCTGGCCCATGCCCTGGTTTCCACCGCACTGACCACCTCTAACCTGTTATACGCTATGTGTGGTTTACTGTCTGATTCCTTGCTAGTCTGCAAGCTATTAAGGGCAGTTTTTTCTTGATTGTTCTGTTCGTTGTTTTGCTCATATAGTCCCAAGTGCTTTGGCTCAGTTCCTACACATAGCAGGCTCTCAGGAAGTATTTGTTCAGTGGATAAATAGGGGTGTAAACCAGGGCTATGAGTCTACCCTCTTCACTTCAGCCAAAATAGTCTTTGCAAAACAGAAGTATGATGACATCATTCCTGATTTTAAACCTTTCACAGTTTCCCTTGTTCTTCGGTTAAAGACCCAGTGGGCCCTGCCCTGTGGAGGCCCCAGCTCCTTGCCACCCCTCCCCATCCCTGATTGCTCCAGTCAAACAGGCTTTTAGCCCGGGTCCTCACCATAATCCCTGTGCCACCAGCCCTGCGCCCCATGCTGCTCCCTCTGCTTGAAGGTACTTCTCTTCCTCTTCTCTTACCAATTTACGGTTTCCCCATCCCTACATACCAGCTGGAGGGTCACTCCACTCTGGCCCAGGCTGAGTGTCGTCGTCGTGTCCCCTCAACAGCACCGAGTGGCACTGCTCCCTGATGGCACTGTTCACAGATGGGTGCCGCGTGCTGTGTGTTTGCCAGCGCCACGCCTTTCTTATCCACCACTGTCAGCTTCACCAGCGGAGACACATCTGTCTTGGTTAACTAGCGCACCCCATGTAGTCAGCGCTTAGCATACACCTGTGGGATCCCTGGATGACCTCACGAGTGGAAGGATGCCTAGTGGTGCTGACCCACAGCCTTGGCCTCCTGGGCCTATGTAGATTTCCTGGCCTTCCTGTCGTTGGTGTCCTGGACTGCTCGCTGTGTCACCCTCTCCCTGGGAACCTGTAGGACACCACCCATCTGGGAGCCTCTCACCTCCCTGGCACCGTGCAGCCAGTTTGTCATCCAATAAACTTTGGATGACCATGATGACAATGGCAGTAACAAAGATGATGATGATGACGATGATGGTGCTGTGGAGACCCAAGACACTGAGGCTGAGCGGAGGGTGTGGGTGGCAGGAGAAGGCATGGAAGAGACAGGAACCTTTCCCATCCGCTTCCTCCATTAACCCTGCTGGTTCCTTCCTGGGCAGGGTACAAGGCGGAGGTGACGGTCAGCCAGGTGTACTCAGGCAGCCTGCGTGTGCTCAATCGCCACTTCTCCCAGGATCTTACCCGCCGGGAATCCAGTGCCTTCCGCAGTGAAACCGCCAAAGCCCAGAAGATGGTAGGAAAGGATTTGGGGGATGAGAGGGAGGGAATGTGGGGGTGAAAAGAGAGGGGTGGGGTCTGATCACATGGAGCCAGTTGGTCATCCATCTGGAGCACTCATGGGGACCACAGCCCTGCTCCAGGCACCATGGAAGCAGATGAGGTTGAGGGTGATGGGAAAGTTAGCGGACGCTTGAGTCAATCACACTCGGATTAGATCCTGATCCTGCCTCTTACCAGGGGTGGAGCATGACCTTGGGAAAGCTGCCGCAGTGCAGCTGACACTGTCAAGGGCCCAATCCTGCCCCTCCGTTACTGCCCCTCCGTTACAGGACGGGGCCCGCTCCTGCCCCTCCGTTACTGCCCCTCCGTTACAGGACGGGGCCCGCTCCTGCCCCTCCGTTACAGGATGTGGCCTGCTCCTGTCCCTCCGTTACAGGACGTGGTCCGCTCCTGCCCCTCCGTTACTGCCCCTCCGTTACAGGACGTGGCCCGCTCCTGCCCCTCCGTTACAGGACGGTGGCTCACTGCACAGAGGCTGATCTACTGCCTGCCACTCTCAGGCTGCAGGATCAGTGCCCAGCAAGGCAGGCCAGAAGTGCCAGGGAGTTATTCCCAGGAACACCCCTGAGCCATGAGCGCTGGAGTGGGTGGATCAATACCACAGCTTCTTCGGCCCTGGCTGGGGGAACGGTTCAGAGAGTGTTCCAGGCTGCCTCCCAGAGATGCCCTGCTGGGCTAAGCTCAGATGCTCTCAGCTCTACACTGCACATTCATGGCCCCGTGTTGGTTACCCACTTTCCAGTCTCTCCCTCCCAACTACTGTTTCCCGGAATCACCTCCAAATAAACCACTTGCCCCACCTTGTCAATGGAGGGTCTGCTTCTGAGGGACCCAGCCTGAGGCTGCTGTTTCCTCCTCCGTGAAGTGGGAGTGATAACAACAGGACCCGGCTGCAGATTTGTTGTGGGTTGCAGTGAAGTTGAGATAACACGAACACTATTCCCACGCTGCGCAAATGCTTGAGAGCCTGTAATCCTGCCAGCAGCGCTGTAGTTGGAGATGTACAAAAAATCCAGCCAGCTGTGCTACCCATCAGAGCTGCTGGCTTGTCCCAGGCCATGGGAGGAGGTGCAGAGGGGACCCAGGAGCTGAGTGGGGTTTTTCAGAGTTGAGGAGTGACTTTTGGCAAGGCGCAGAGGGGTCATCGGCAGTGCGGGTGGAGGTGAGAGCCAGGTATAGGGGAAAGGGAAAGAAGGGGACGGGGTGTGAGGTTCATGCATGCCCCGGCCTGGCCACTCAGCACTGTGTGACTGTGATCAAGCCTGTCCACCTTGGAGGCTCCTGCATGGAGCGGGGCTGCCGGGAGGAGCAAAGGGCACCCTGAAGTAGGAAGTGGCCCTCCTTGCAGAGGGTCCCAGGAGCTCCTGTCTTCCCTTCTTACAGCTCAAGGAGCTCATCGCCAGCACCCGCCTGGGAACTTATTACAACTCCAGCTCCGTCTATTCCTTTGGGTGAGTTGTCCTTGCCCCTGACAAGCTCCTGCAAGAAGCTGAGATACAAAGAGTGGGAGGGGACTCCGTAGGCTTCTGATGCAATGCCTTCATGTTTCAAATGGGAAAACTAAGGCACGGAGAGGGAACTCGGCTCCCTTCACTGGGCTCATCTGTAGAATGGAAACGTGGGTGTGATAGGTTTGCACCAGGCAATGACTGTGATGGCTGATCAAGGGCTTGACACCATCAGGCGAGGCCATGTTGGAGGGCGATGGGGTTACGAGCATTGGCTCCAGGGCCTGCCTGCCCTGTTCGCATCTGGTTCTGCTACTTCCCTTGCAACATAGTCTATGAAGCACAAGTTCACCTCTCGTGCCTCAGTTTTCTCATTCGTAAAATACGGATGATGAGAGTGCCTCCTTCAGAGGTTGCTAGGAGGCTTCTGTGTGAAGACGGACAGCAATGGCTGGGGTGCGGAAAGTGCTCAACGTGCATGAGCAGGGGCGGGGCGGGGGCCAGACCTCAGAATCCTTCCCTGGCCCCTCTCATTTCTTCCTGCCTTAGGGAGGGACCGCTCACCTGCTTCTTCTGGTTCATTCTCCAAATCCCCGAGCACCGCCGGCCGATGCTGAGCCCCGAGGTGGTGCAGGCACTGCTGGTAGAGGAGCTGCTGTCCACAGTCAACAGCTCGGCTGCCGTTCCCTACAGGGCCGAGTACGAAGTGGACCCTGAGGGCCTAGTGATCCTAGGTCGGTACTGGGAGCGGAAACGTGGGGTCGGCCTCATGAGGTTGGGAGAAACAAGCTGTGGTGTGGCCTGGGGAGGCTGCCTGCCGGGGCTGGGGTGCCCCTCAGGGTGGGCCCCCCAGGAGGGCCCCCCAGGTGAGGTAGCAGATCCATTGCATTCAAGGAGCCAGGAAGGAAGGGTGGGGTGGGGGTGCTTAGGGTAAATCTCAGACAAGGCTGGCTCCAAGAGTCTCCTCTAATTTTATTTTCATTGTATTTTCTTTTATTTATTTTGTCCTTGTTTATTTGTTTGTTCATTTCCTTTTATCAGAAGCCAGTGTGAAAGACATAGCCGCACTGAATTCCACGCTGGGTACGCTACTTTTTTCCCCTCCCCACTTCCCTTTTGAGTTGGTGTTTGTCTTAACTTTGTTGTATGTCAGGGGGACACATGGCCTCTGTCGTGGGTGCAGGGAGCCCTGGCCCAGAGTCACCCAGGGGATGCCATGGTGGACTCAGTGATGGGTCCCCAGCAAGTCTTGGAGCCTGTAGGGGGAGAAGAGGTGGCTTTGTGCACGCGTGTATTTTGTGTGTCTTGTAGACGGGTGTGCATGCGTTCCTGTGTGGGTGTGAGGATGAGTCAGATTTAGTGGTCCACAAACGTGACTCTCCTTCTCTATCATTGACTTCAACCTGCCCACAAGCCATTTTTCCACTGATGGTAGAAAATCACCTTGCCAATTCACAGTGTGTCAGGTCTTTTGGAGGTAGCGGTGCCATTGCATTCAAAAACACTCCTTCCACCTTTTCCTTTCCTTCCCAGTCAGGCTCGTCAGCCCTCCCTCCCTACCTAGTGCCATATTGCTAGAGTCACCTTGTGTTCCTCCAAGTGGACCCACAATCTTTCAGCTGGCCAGCAGAGTCACCGCGCTGCACAAGGCAGGAGGTGCTGTCCAAGTTGTAGTTTGTGTGAGTTGTGCAGTGCACCAACTGGGCTGCTGGACTGTATGGCCCCTAAATTCTCAGATTCCTCCTACAGTATCTAGCATTGTCACCCAGAGCCAAGGTGGGGGTGAGCGTCTCAACCCCTTCTCAGGGAGGGAGGCAGAGTTTAAATCCTTGTTATACTTTTCCTTAACTTCCCCTCTTCCCATCCTGCTGGTCAAATGTTTGCTTCTTTGTTGGATGGAGGTGATGAGCTCAAAGTACAGTTTTCAAAGAGGTGAAATCATGATTCTCATACAAAGATAGAGTGACCACGTGTCAAATATGTATTCAGCTGATTAACGGGGGAACCAGAGGAATGGTAAAGAATGCAAGAAACTGATCAATCTGTCTATCTATCTATATCTATCTATCTATCTATCTATCTATCTATCTATCTATCTTTCTATCTGTCTATCATCCCTCTCTTGATATCTGTCTGTCTACAGTTGTTCTGTAATTATCTGTGCTCTGTGGGTGTTCATTTCATGAGTGAATGATTTAACAAATGAATGAAAGCATGAATGAGGAGACTGGTTCAGTGCGCGTCCAGAGCAGAGTCTCAGGGAGCAGCGGTAACAACTTAAATCCTTGAAGTGGTCTTTCTGAGCACTTCCTTTATGCCAGGTCCCATTCCTGCTCTGAGGACACCAGGACGACCGTGTCCTCACCCCTGCCCTTGGAGGATCTTCAAGCCCCATGAGGGAGACAGACACATAAACAGATTCTCATAACATCAAGTGCCAGTGTGAAAATAGAGGCCCCAGAGGCAGTGGAGAGAGGGAATTTTTTGTTCCAAAGCAGAGGAGGGGTAAATCAAGAGCCTCACACAGAGTCTCAGATCTACAGGAGAAGGGGTGCTCCTGACTGGGGGATCCTGGAAGACTTCATGGAGGGGGCATCAGATTTGCACATGGGCCGGGTGTGGTGGCACACGCCTGTAATCCCGGCACTTTGGGAGCAGATCACCTGAGGTCAAGAGTTCAAGGCCAGCCTGGCCAACATGACAAAATCCCGTCTCTACTAAAAATACAAAACTAGCTGGGCGTGGTGGCCCATGCCTGTAATCCCAGGTACTTGGGAGGCTGAGGCAGGAGAATGTCTTGAACCCAGGAAGTGTAGGTTGCAGTGAGCTGAGATTACACCATTGCACTCCAGCCTGGGCGACAAGAGCAAACCCCATTAAAAAAAAAAAAAAAAAAATTAGCCGGGCATGGTGGTGTGCACCTGCAGTCCTAGCTACTCGGGGGTGGAGGAGGGGAGGCTAAGGTGGGAGGATCACCCGAGCTCAGGAGGTTGAGGCTGCAGTGAGCTGTTGTGATCGCATCACTGCACTCCAGCCTGGGTGACAGGCTGTCTCAACAATAAAATAAAATAATTTTTAAAAGAAAAAGAAATTCGGGCGTGGGAGTAGGCAGGGACTTGTCAGGGTGAGAAGGAGAAAGGGCTCCCTGGGCAGAGAGAATGGCAGGGGCAAAGGCCAGGGGAGAGCAACACCAAGGCATGTTCAGTTACTTCCTCCCAGCCCCGAGAGGTGCCAGGCTCCCTGAAGGTGCTTCTGATTAACAAGAGGTTAGCACACACCTCTCCACCTAATTCACCTCAAAAAAAAAAAAAAAAAAAAAAAGTAATTATTAAAGTGGCAAGAGCAAAGAATCTGCTTAGAGCAAGATTTAAAGAACACAAAACCCTAGGAAGAGTCAGGCATCTTTCCCCAGCTGCTGGTGGAGGCTCTGTCCCTTCCCTAGGCAGAGACTGTTGGTCTCTCCCTGGGGAGCTCAGCTCCCCACTGCAGTCAGCACGGCCAGGGGTCAGGGAGAAGGGGCTGAGCCACAGGCGGCAGCATCAGAGCAAAGTGTATACACCTTCATTCCTTTCCTGGTCCTCAGCACTGCCCGGAGGAGGTCGTAGGACAGGGATTATTATCACATCCATTTGACAGAACTTGGAATGTCTAAGCCACTGGCCGAGGCTCAGTTAACTACCCAGAGGTAGTGAACATCTACCTCTACAGAGTCCGAGGTTGATAATCTACAATCAATAGTAAGTCAGAGTTATTATTCCTGAGAGCCTCCGGGGGACTTGATCAGACGATGCTTGGGGACAGAGACTGGCTCACTACAGCCTGGACACCGAATCTGGTCCACTGCTGCCTGACCAAGAATGACATCATCACACAGCTGATAAGTGTTGGTGCTAGGTGGGGAGGGTAGTGCCCCTCCCTCCTTCTCTCCAGTTTCCTCCCCCTCCCCCCTCCCCCGGGGGCCCAGCAGATGGCTAGCCTAGGGAGCTGCCCTCAGTCTGACCAAGCTGACAGGGGGAACTTTGCTTGTCGGTGGCCTTCCAAATAAGACGATTTAAAGCAGAGAAAATAGACTGAAAACTCAGGTTTTATAATTTCATGTCACCAGGCTGCCTCCCACATCCAGGTTCATTCCTAAATCCCCACTGGCTCCTGGAAGAACACCAGGATTCTGGTGAGGTTTAAATGAGATACTGGATGCTCCATGGGAGAGAATATATTCACTGCCAGACCCTGGTGCCTAGATGGAACACACAGTAGGTGCACAGTCACTGTTTTGAATGAATGAATGAATGATGCAGGTGGTACTGTTTTGTAAGGTCTAGCCGCGCATCAGAGCTTATGGATTAGATGGAAGAGCAGAGGCTCACTGGTGTGTGGGGTAGGGGTGTAGGGTGTAATGGTGAAGGAGTTGTGAAGCGAGGCAGCCGTGAGACGGGCTAGGTCTGAGCCTCAGGCGGGGCCAGCGGCAGGATGACAAGTCACAGGCCTTTCTTCCCAGCCCTACCTGCTCCGTCTCTGTCACACCCACCTGAGGAACAGGCAAGGTCTTTACTGAGCCCCTACTGTGCAAGGCGCCATGCTGGGCACTCAAACGTGCGTCATGCCACAACCTGCTGGCGACCCTGCAAGGGTGGTGTTATTGTCCCATTCTACAGATGAGGAAACCAAGGCCCAGGAAAGATTTAGGTGATGACTGGCCAAACCCAGATGTGTCTGGCCCAGGTCTGTGCAATGGGCACAATCATTGAAAGTATCTCTTAGAGCTATTGTGGGCATTCAGTGAGACACTGAGGGAAGGCATTCCGCTCGGTTTCTGGCCTGTAGCAAATGCTTGATAAGCACCTGTTTTATTCTGACAACTTCACCATCATTAGCTCAAAGCTCACGTCCTCCCCTCAAGGCAGCCTCCCAGACTCCTCCTTGGGGCAGTCCCTTCTCTCTACCGGAAGTGAAGCCCTCATCCCCTCTCCTCATTGCATGTGGCCTCGCTGTTCTCCACGGTGTTGCTTGCAGCAGCCAGAGGAGTGTGTGGTCCAAGCCAGCCCATGTCCAGCCTTGCTCAACCTTCTGTGGCTCCCTATGGCTGCAGGAGAAAGCAGCGTCGGTCCTGGGAGTGGCCTGGTCCGGGCCTCCCTGCCTTCAGCTTGTCCTCTAGACACATGTGCCCTGTGTGTACTTTTCTCAAAGCTGCCTGGCTCGTCCCAGCCTCTTTGCTCACGCGGGGACCCCCCAAGACGCCCCCAGCCCATAGGCTGGGTTTGGAACCATCACCTCCTGAGCTATTCTTGCCTGTTCTGTATCTGTTTGTCCCCGCTGCCATCCATGTCCCCAGGCAGCGACTGTATCTTTACCTGGGCACTGAGAAAGCATGAAGCTCAGTGGGTGTCCATTCCATGAGTGAATGACTGAACCAATGAACAAATGTGTGAATGAGGATACTGGCAGGGAAAGAGAAGGATCGGGTAGAGCGTGTCTGGCTGTCCCCACCTGGCTCCCCTGCCCAGCCCATCCTGCCTCGGGGAGGACCTTGAGGAACCTGGCTCCCCAGGGTCCCCTCCTTCTGGGTCACAGGAATCAGGGGCTGTGCCCCTCTTCCCGCTCCAGGTTGTTACCGCTACAGCTACGTGGGCCAGGGTCAGGTTCTCCGGCTGAAGGGACCCGACCACCTGGCCTCCAGCTGCCTGTGGCACCTGCAGGGCCCCGAAGACCTCATGCTCAAACTTCGGCTGGAGTGGACGCTGGCTGAGTGCCGGGACCGACTGGCCATGTATGACGTGGCTGGGCCCCTGGAGAAGAGGCTCATCACCTCGTGAGTCCCTGGGAAGGAGGGCGGGAGGGAGGGCTGGAAAGGGAAATGGCTGATGGGGGGTTAAAAGTCACACACAGCATTCTTAGACAAGTGGGGGTAAGACCCTGGGTCTGGGTATCTGGGAGACAGGACGGCTAGCCTAGAGGGGATAGGGGAGAGGAGGCTGGAGATGGTTGTGTACTGGAGGCGCTTGCCCTCCCCGAGCCTCGGTTTTCCCATTTGTAACAAAGCTGTTGTTCTAGATGACCCCTAAAGTCAGCTCTGGGAGGCACTGTGGCTTGTTGGGATGTTTCAGAGTCTGGCTGCAGCCTGGACTTTCAACCTCTGGGCTCATTCCTAAATCCTGACTGCTTCCTGGCAGAACACCCACCCTCCCTGCTTCCCAGGCTGCTGGTGGGGTTTAAATGAGACACTAGATTTTCAATGGGAGGGGATATCTTCACTGCCGGGCCCTGATGCCTAGATCAAACGCACAGTTGGTGTGCAGTATCTGTTTTGAGTGAACCAATGAATGATGTAAGTGGTACTGCTTTGCAAGCTCTAGCAATGCATTAGAGCTCATGGATTAAATGTAAGAGCAGAGAGGTTTACTGGTGTGTGGGGTGGGCGTGTGGGGGTGTGATGGGGAACCCCCTGCCTCCTAGCTGTGTGCCCTAAGTTACTTTGCCTCTCAGAACCTTCTTACCTTGCATCTTGCAGGATCATTGGAGGATTTAAATCAGACTATCTGTACCATGACCCTTACACATAGTGAGTGCCCAGTAAATGCTAGCCATTATTGTTATCATTATATATAGTCTAACGGGGACTAGGCCACAAAAGGCATGGAGTACCAGGAGCCATTTGGACTTTGATAAGTGGGGAGCTATTGAAAGTTCTGAGATCTGCGGCATGTGCGTGAGCTGAGTTCCTGGAGGGCTCTGGGAAGCACAGAAAAGCCAGACACCATCTGACTTCCAGGTCCAAAAAGGGTGGGGACACTTAGGGGCTTCCCCTGGGGCTTCTCCAGGTGCCCCTCAGCTTCGGAGGGGATCTGACTGCCAGGCTCAACTCTGTTCCTACTCACTGCGGCTCCTGGTGGCTCCCTCATCCCAGACCCTTGGAGAAGCTCTAAAATGACAGGTTAGACAACATTTGGGGTTCTCAAGCTCGTACCCCAGAAACCTGCTAGGGAATGGGAGTGAGGGGGCCTTTGGTGGTGACAGGAAGACAGAGCAGGTGGCCCCTTGCCCAGGTTCAACCATGTGCTTTGTTTCTGCGTTCCATGTTTCATTGACAAGGGCTCTGCTGCTAGGTAAATAAAATAAAAAGCAAAAGCCCCCATTAAAGGTGACCTCCAGGTCTCTTCCACCCTGATATCGTATCTCCCACCTCCCAGGGAAGATGAGCCAGTAAGGCCAAAAAGGACATGGCTGTGTGGGAGGGTAGGGGGGGCAGCGGCCTGGCTGGGGAGACTAGAGCACTGCAGGAAGACCAAGCTGGAATGGTAGGAAGAAGGGACGAGGGCCTGGGGGGCAAGAGGGGTGGTGCCTGCTACTGGAGGCCACCTCCCTCCTCTGGCGAGAGGCCAGGGGAACTGCCCCATCTCCGGACTCTGGGCACCAAGACCTTCCCAGGGAGACCCCCTGGGCTTATGCACACCACGCCTTCAACCGGCTGCAGGCTGCTCGGATACCACGTGTAGTGATTTTGAGGCTGTGCTTGGAGGAGCTCAGGTACTCGCTTGCCAAGGTGCCCGAAATCCCTCCAGCGGCACCCCTTCTTCCTGTCAAGGCCCAGGTGCCCACGCACAGTCGGCAGGCAGGGAGGCTATTGGGTTACCCACTCAGGGGCAGACAGGGCTGTTAGTTTCTTATAAATTGGCCCATCAGATGTGCTGGGACTCCAGAGGGTGTTGTCATTGACACTGGGAAGTTTGGTGGAGGTTGGTGAGAGGGTGAAGGGGCGCTGGGGAACCCCTGTCTGAGACAGGAAGACCAGGGGCCTCTGTGTATGTGGGAGGGTACCAGCCATCACAGGCAATGCCTAGCGCAGGCCTGTCTCTGCCATGGACTGCCAGTGAAGCCTCAGTTTCCCCATCTGGGAATCAAGAAGCTGACTTCAACAGTGTCACTAGAGTCTTTTCCGGGCTGACATTCCAGACTTCTAAAAGTCCAGAAGTCTAAGATACGGTTATTTGTTCCGAGTCCCCCAGGCACCAAGCTCTGGGCAGATTTCTGGGGCACCCTGGGGGTCACCAGACCACACCTGCCTTCTCCCTGTCGAATCCTTGAACACGGCCAGGAGTTGCAGTGCAGGCAGCCAGAAGGGGTGCTCCCTGCAGATGCCAGTCTAGTCTTCTTGCCAGGGATGCCAGGGGCCACAGGTGATTCTGTAGCAGGGTGGAGGAGGCTGGGGAGGGAGCATGAGACTTGAGCCAGCCATCATCATTGAACTGTAAGCTCCAGAAGTCTGGGGAACCTCCGGGCCTCTCTCACCCGAGGAGCTGGCCTGGTCCTTGGAGGGCCTTCGGTCTCCTCTGGGGCCAGGGAGACACAGACTCCCCATGGACACACAGCGGTCTCTAGTAGCAGACCTGGGTCCAGAACCCAGATGTCCAGACTCTCATCCACCACCCCAGAGCAGCTGCCTGCCACCCTCCCTGCCACTCCCCTCCCAGACCCCGGTCCAGCCTTGCCGCTTTTCTGTTCTGCCAGGGTGTACGGCTGCAGCCGCCAGGAGCCTGTGGTGGAGGTCCTGGCATCGGGGGCCATCATGGCGGTGGTCTGGAAGAAGGGCCTGCACAGCTACTACGACCCCTTTATGCTCTCCGTGCAGCCGGTGGTCTTCCAGGGTGAGGGGTGAGGGGACTCTGGGGCAGGGGAGGGGTGGTGGTAGAACCCCAGGGCCCTCCACCGGGCTCACTGCTCACCTTTTTGCCCAAATTGGGGACGGGATGGAGAGGGAAGGTTCTGGAAGCTCCTGCTGCTCTCCACTCCCCACCCCGGCCCCACTCTTCCTTCCACCATTTGCACTTCCACCCTGCTCTGCCCCTTGACCCTCCTACCCGTTCGCAGTCTCTGTCTTCCCGGCATCGCTCCCTCACTTCTCTCCTCTTTCCCTCTCCATCCTTCTTCCTCCTTTTCTCTTTTCTGTGCTGACTGCCTCTCCTCCCTCCTCACCCTCCTGGACCTGTGTCCCCTCCCCTCTGCCCCTCCCTGCCCTCTTCCCTCAGCACCCACCAGTGGCTGGGCCTGGAACACCGGTCTGTTTGCAGCAGGACTCAGAACTTCTTGGATTCTGCCCTAGACAGTCCGCTTACGGCCAAGAGGGCACAGGGAGCTTGGGGAGGCGTGATGGCAGCACAGCCAGGCCAGGGCCACCGGTGTGACAGGTCCCCCACTGCCCTCCCAGCCCCCACCCTCCTCCTGCTTCACGACCTCCCTCCTTGCCCCCTTCCTAGGAAGGGCACGTCCCACTCTGCACTGGACAGCTGTCCTGGGCCGGGGCCAGCCGTACCTCTGGGCAGGAAGCTCAAACTTTGCCATTTCTGGAGCTTGGGAGGGGAAGATGGCAGACAGGAGGCCACAGAGTCTTGGCAGCTGCTTCTCCCCCGTCTGCTCCCTCCCACTCAGGGTCCCCGCCCTCTTCTGGGTTTATCCCTAAACTCTCTGGCAGGGACCAGGGTCCCCAGCTGGCCAAGCTGGAGCTCTGAACGGGTAGCAGAGCTGTTCTCTTGGGAGTCTGACACAGGCTCAAGGCAGGAGGGAACGAACGGCTTTGGGGGCCCTGGCCCCATGGAGAGATGGCCGGGGCAGCTGAGCGTGCTCCTGTCCTGACCCCTGGACCCCTCAGCTTCTCGCTGTGTAGCCTCAACCAAGCCACTCCTTTTCTCCAAACCTCATCTTGGAAAAGGGGAACAGCTCTCTCTCTCCCAGCTGCCACCGTGAGGCCTGCGCAGGTGTGAATGCATTTTGTAAACTGGCGAGTGCTGTCCCACGAATGTCAATAACTAACACGGATCGAACACTTACTACATGCCAGGCTGTTTGAATGTTTTATGTCTTTTTAATCTTCTTTACTACCCTATGAGGTGTGTGCTATTATTGTCCCCATTTTACAGATGAGGAAACTGAGACCCAGGTTCACACAGTTACGCTTAACCACAGCACTTTGCTGGCAGAGGTGGTAGGGGTGGTGGGGTTACAAGCTGCGCTCGCCTGCTGGGAGGTGCAGCCAGGGGACCCCGTGTAACGGCTGCTCTCCTGGTCCAGCCTGCGAGGTGAACCTGACGCTGGATGACAGGCTGGACTCCCAGGGCGTCCTCAGCACCCCGTACTTCCCCAGCTACTACTCGCCCCGAACCCACTGCTCCTGGCACCTCACGGTGAGACCCCATCCTGCCTGCCCACCTGTCCTCTACCCCAAGCACAGCACCGGTCCCTGGTAACCCGGGATGAGAGCGGGACACAAGCGCCCACAGGCTGAGCCCTGGGTACCAATCCTGCTAGGGTGGAGAGGGGTATGGGTGAGGTCTCCCTCTGTGGATCACAGCAATGCCTGTTTGTTGAATGACTGACAGACTTTAGCCCCACCTGGGATTCTGTGTCTCCTTCTCTTTGTTGTTAGGGAGGTGGGTTCACCAACCTGGCCACACCCCATGGGCCACCTGATGGCCCGCTCCTCCCTCCCAGGTGCCCTCTCTGGACTACGGCTTGGCCCTCTGGTTTGACGCCTATGCACTGCGGAGGCAGAAGTATGATTTGCCGTGCACCCAGGGCCAGTGGACAATCCAGAACAGGAGGTACTACTTCCTCTCCTCCCTCCAGCTTCCTTTCCTCCCCCAACTCCTCCCCCCCCTACAGGTGATCCCCTCATTGGAAGCCCAAGTCCCCAGCCTCAGAGGGGCAGCAGGGGGAGCCAGCAGAGGCTGGGGCTGGTGTTGGGCCTGTTGTCCTCGTCCCAGCCCCCGCTCTGGCCCCAGCTTCCCCTCTAGCTACCCCAGCAGTCTCAGACACTCTTGGTCATCAGACACCTTGGATGTTGGTTCTAATTACAGCAAAATAGTCTCATCTCCTGGGGTGCTGTAACCCCCTCTGGCACGCTCAATCCTTCAATAAAATCATTCCAGAGCCAAAGGACTCACGGGCACTTCAGTGCCTTCCCCCTAAACCCAAGGTGTACAATCCAAGGGGCCTCTCCCTTATTATGATCCCCTGCTGCACAGCCAGGTCCAATCCCATTGCACAGGGTAACATGGAAATCACAGATGCCCTGGATCCCCCGAATCCCCAACAGGGCACTTGCCCTCTTCCCTGCTCTTGCTCTTGCCCCCTCTGGTAACTAAGTTTCTGACAAAGAAGTGAGTCCTTCCAGGGATGTGAGCAAGAGACAGCAGAGTTAGGCTAAGCGACCACCGTCACCAGGGTCACTATGGCATGAGGCCAATAAGTGCCCCCTGGGCCTGGCCACCAGGAGGCCATGGGTGGTGCCAGCAGCTTCAGAGGCTTGGGGGGCAGGGAGGCAGGGAAAGAGAGACAGGGTATATGGACAGGTTTTCATTTGTCTGGGAAGAAAAGAGAACGAGGCAATTCAAGGAAGGGGCATTTAAGACAGGAGAGGTTCCGTATCTCAAATGTGTGGATCATCCCAGCATCCCCAGAGGGAGAGAGGAAGGCTCAGGTGCAGGTAATATTGTTTAGAGGGTGGAGGGTGGGCAAGAGGAGAGGGAGGCCCTCCCACGGCTCCATTGTTGGGGAGCAGAGGTTTGGGGAGAGAGAAGAGGAATATTGAAGCAGCGATGGCAGAGCCAGGGAGACCCTTCCCCTGGGAATCCAGGGTGAAAACGGTCATCACGTCAGCGTCAGGAAGGAGGAGACTACCCCTCATCACAGACTCTGGGCTCTGCCCTCCCTTCCAACCCCAGAATTCTGGGGGCCTAATGGGTTGAGAGTCTAGTACGCAAGATTCATCATTTCTTGGTTTTACAGAGTTTGAATATCCAAGATGCCAGTCTTGGAAGATGCCAAAATTGGAAGGCTCTGGGGCTCTAGAATTCTTGGATTTCTGGGGTCTGTGTTCCCATTCACCAACACTTGTGATTTGCTTGTTGGCTGATCCTATTCAAAAGGATCATCCAGACAAAAGGTGACAGAGAATGACAAGGTTTGCTTGACTCCCTTTTTGCAATTTATCTGGGACTAGGATTAAAGGAAAGGAGAAGAATTACCCGTGGTATGATTTAGGATTGTGCTGTTGGGGTTGACATGGGGAGTGACTTTGGGCCTGTGCTGCTGGGGGTGACATGGGGTGTGACTTCAGGCCTGTGCTGTTGGGGGTGACATGGTGAAGCAGTGGCTTCAGGGCTTTGCATTTGGTGATGATATGCTGATGGAGTGTGACATCAGGCCTGTGCTGCTGGGGTGACATGTTGGTTCGGTGACATCAGGCTTGTGCTGTCTGGAGAGAAGGCATCTGTAGCATGATGGGGGCACCTCTGGGAATGGCTGCTCTGACCCTCATGGAGCTCCCTTGGGGCTGCCTTGCTGCTCACTTAGGCTGAGGATGGCTGGCCTCACCCCCACTCACAGGAACCCGCAGGGTGACCCTGAGATGGATTCATGATTCACCATTCTGCGAATGATGAGAACATGTTTTCCTGCCTCCCTCCCTACCCCAGAGCTGAACTTTATGTCTCAGGGAGGCTCAGAAAGGAGAAGGAACAGTCTTGGGTCTGACACCCCCATCTCATCCCTCACCCCCATGGCAATTCCATTTGCCAGAGGTGGGGCCCCAGCATTCAGGGGTTGTGGGGAGTTCAGTGGCCTGGAGTTAGGGGCTAAGACAGGTGTTCAGTGCATTGGCCCAACAACCTGTGTGGTCATCGGCACCGTTCCCATTTCCCAGAGAAGAAAATTAAGGCTCAGCAGGATTAGGTGACACGCAGATGGGTCCACAGTTGGGGTCTCTCCCATACCCCACCAGCCACAAACAGCAGGCCAAAGGATGCTCCACCCCATGCTGTCTGGGGGAGGGCCCTCCTCCCTCCCTGATGCAGTCGGGCAAGGGTCTGGGTACTGGGGAGACAGGGACTTTGTGAGCTACCCTTGGGTAATGACAGAGAGAGTGTGGAACACGGATGGGAGAATCTTTTCCCTAATCCAAAGGAATGATGCCTCAGTGGTGAATTTGAGGCACTAGGACAGCTTCCAATGGGGTGGAGGGATCTCCCCAGAGTCTCTGAGCACCATTGAGCTATAGAACGTGTGGGCTGGACTGGTCCTAGCACCCAACCTACGGTACAGGTGGGGAAACTGGGATCAGCGATGGTTAAAAGGACTTGGCCTTTTGTCCCTGTCTTTTCTGCCTTTCAGTGGTGGAGATGGACTTCAGGGTGTAGCTAAGCGGTGGCTGGGTGGTGAAGATGAGGCCTGGCAGCTCCCCGTGCCCCCATAGCTCCCCTCTCTCTGTCCAGGCCTCCCTTGCCACATGGGGCTGGAAGTGCTCAGCGGGATCTGGCGTCAGGGTTTGCATGGATCTCTAGATGCACTCCCTTCCTTGTCTGTGAAACAAGGGGTTCAGGCCAGCCCCAACCTTTGATTACTTACCCATCAGGGAGATGCTGTCTCCCATACAAGTTGCGTTTATGAATTCCTGGCCAAAGGCCATTCCAAGTCAGGCTGGTGAGGTGGAAAGCGCTTTAGTGTCGAAACCAGACAGGCCAGGGCTCAGCACCTGTCTCCTCTGCTTCCTACCTGGGCGAGGACTTAGATCTCCCAGCCTCAGGTAACTCATCTGAAAAAAGGTCGTGAAAGAGACCCCCGCCCTGGGAAGACTAAGTGAGACAGTGCATGGAGAACACTGCACATGCGGGCGTGGGTCAAGTGCAGCGACCCTGCGTTCCTCACTAGCTGTCACTCCGCTCTGGGCAGGCACAAGCTGAGGGATTTACGGTGCTGGCTCTTTCAGCCTCAACAACCCAGCGAGGAATCACGTGCCTGTACAGACTTCATAGACCAGTGAGACACCCAAGACAGAGACACGAAGTAATTTGCACAAAGTCACCCAGCTCGTTGAGCCAGAGCTAAGGCCAGGCAGCCTGATCCGGAGTGCACGTGGGTGCACAGATGCATGTCTGTGTGCGTGCGTCCATGCATGTCTGTGCACGTGTGTGTGCATGTGTGTGTGGTCCATGTGTGCGATTCTTCCCTCTGGGCCTCTAGTGGCCCATGCCAGCTGGTGACTCCCTCAGCCAAGGCATCCTCAGCCAACCCACTGGCATCCGGGTGGGGGCATGGACGGTTTCTGTGGCTGTCCCACCAGCTGCAGAGTGGCCTGGGAAGTCCCAGCCCTTTCTTCTCAGACTTTGATTAAGGGTCCAGGATCCCCAGGGGCAGACTCTTGTCCCCTCCCCACAGACTCCTCCTGTGTGAATGACTGTGGAAGGGAAGGCAGAGGTGGCACCTGTGAACCATCTGCTCTGGGACACCGTGCCCTCTAGTTATGATCATGGGCGATAGTGATCATCCCATGTAGATGCTGAGAAATTCTTAGAATGAGCGATGTTGGAAATCTGGTTGTGTGGGTGGCAAAGACATGAGAGGTCTAGGGAAGAGCAGATTTTCAGACAAGGCACTTTAGGGAGGGGGAGGTACAGTCCTTCGGCCCAGAATGCCCATTGATGGAGAGGGTGTGTCAGGGGAGAGGGTATCTTAACCCTCAAGTGCCAGCGTAGTGATGAGGAAAGGCTGGCCTGGGCCCCCCACGGGCTGAGCATCCTTAGGCACCTCACCTGACTCCTTTGAGCCTGTGGTGCCTCCTTTACCCCGACCTACCTGCTGTCTACCTGGCTTCTCCTGGTGCCCACTTGAGCCCAGCTGAGGCCTCATGCCCTTGAGAGGCCTGAGGGTGGTAGAGGGACTTGGCCTGTGAGATCTGACCACGGCTGCTCCGTTTCGCAGAAGCAACTCTCACGGGCTGCCACCAAAGCACAGGCTTCCCCCTTTCTGGGAACCTGCCTCCCGCCAGCTTCCTCTCCTGTGACATCACTTCTCTTGTGATCCGCCCCACCATTTCCACTCACTCCCAGCCAGTGGGGACAGGCAGAATCATGGGTTCCCTAGGCCAGCTGAAGCCACCCCTGACCCGGCCTGGCCTGGCTATGGGGTGGCCCTTGTGTTCTCTGGAGCCCTGGTGGCCAGTACAGCCGGCAGCCACAGGCGCTCAGTGGGAATTTCAGTGTGGCTGACCTGAGCTGGGCTGGCCATGCAGGAGAGCGCCAGCTGCTTCCTCCATGAGCTCACGACCTGACGTCAGCAGGTGCTTCAAAGAAGTCATTTCCTATGCATGCCTTAAACCATGCCACAAGAGAGATATGATCACCCGTTTTACAAATGTGAAAACTAAAGCTTGCTGAGGGTGACCCAAGGTCACACAGCTTGTTCCTGGGGCAAAGTCAGGCTGTCAATTCAGCTCTGCAGCCCCAGGTCCAGAGCTCCAGCCATGCTGGGCGCTGCTCTCCTCCCCTCTTCAGCATTTGCCTTCTGTGACCCTCCTTCTCCTTTAACCTGTTTGTAGGTAAGGGCATGGTAGTGTGCACTCATCCACCCATGTACCTTTCCTTCCTTCTTCCTTCTTGTGTTCTCCCCACCCTTTCATCCATCCACCCATCCATGCATTTATCCCTCCAGGCAGCACTTCCTGACAGGTCCCTTCCTGAAAGGATACCTCCTGGATGAGGCAAGAAGGAAATATTCCCCATATCCAATGAGGTGAGGAAGCAAGGCAGGCCACACGGTGCAAAAATGTGCCTTCAGACACTCAGTACTTTGTAGCCGAGATGAATTGGCAGGCATCGCAGCAGTCAGGCTTCTGGTGCTTCTTGGAGAGGGCTAGAGGGGAGCACTTGATGGACAGGAGGCACTGGAGAGCCAGAGAATGTGCACCCTCTCCCAGAAAGCTCTGCAGCAGAAACAGAAAACTCAGATGGGCCAAGGGGCCAGGCCAGGGCTAGAGCCTGTGACGGGGGGTATGGTATTCCAGTGGTGTTTTCCAGGCTCTTTTCTTTCTTTCCTTCCTTCTTTCCTTCCTTCCTTCCTTCCTTCCTTCCTTCCTTCCTTCCTTCCTTCCTTCCTTCCTTCCTTCCTTCTTTCTTCTTTCTTTTCTTTCTTTCTTTCTTTCTTTCTTTCTTTCTTTCTTTCTTTCTTTCTTTCTTTCTTTCTTTTTCTTTCTTTCTTTCTTTTCTTTCTTTCTTTCTTTCCTTCTTTCTCTTCTTCTTCTTTCTCTTCTTCTTCCTCCTTCTCCTCCTCCTTCTCCTCCTCCTCCTTCTTCCTCTTTCTTCTTCCTTCTTCTCCCTTCCTCTTCTTCTCTTTCTCCTCCTCCTCCTCTTCTTCTTTTTCTTCTTCCTCTGATTCTCCTTATCCTCCTCCTTCTCCTTTCTTCCTCTTCATCTTTCCTCCTCCTCCTTCTTCTTCCTCTTCTTCTTCCTCCTCTTCCTCTTCCACTTCCTCTTCTCCTTCTCCTTCTCCTTCTAGAGGAGCAAGAATCTGGATTATTATGTGAAATTAGCTTGCGACTCAATGAAGCAATTTCTACACGCTGCATAAACACATTGTCTTGATGCTGAGTGACTCCCCCTGGGCCACTAGATTTCAGCCCCTGCTTTGAATTCCTCTCTGGTGCTTTCTAAGCAGAGGTTCGTCCTAGGGGTCCACCACCTCTACCCCTGCTCCAGGCCTCCAGAGTGAGAACAAAATACCGCCCAGGCAGAGAGTTTCCCGGGTACGCGTTGAAGCTTTGGGGAAAGGTTGCTGCCAGCTACAGGCTGGTTCTAGGACTCTCCCTGGAGGTTAATAGAGAGAACTTCCTGTAGCAGGCACAGGTGCCTTTGCCTTACAGCCCCTGCCCAAGGCTTGGGTGACACTGAAGCCCTCTACGCAGTTGCTTCTAGGGTGAAACGTTCCACTCCCCTCCAACCCCGGCTTGGGTTCCTTCTCTCTCTCTCCACAATCTCCCTGTGACTGTGGGAGGGAGGCCCATGGGATGTGCTTGACTCCTCATTCCCCGGACCAGTCCTTCCCAACCCCTAGCTCCCCTGTCTACTTCCTGAGGTCCTTCTGTGAGGAAAACAATCCATGATAACTTTATAAATAGACATCAAAACCAGGGTTTCCTGGGTTTTACAAGGGCAAGAGGGCCGGGTTTGCTCAGGGGCGCCCCCTGGCGGTGTCTCGTCCCCCACCGGCCCTGCTGGGCTGGGGGAGCCATGGTGGGAGGCGGCGGCTCCCAACCTGCTCTGTCTCAGGACCCAGTTACTCTCTGCAAAATGACTGAGCACCCTAAAGAGCTGTTGCTTATACAGTTTATAGATCTATACCTGCAGCATTAGAAATTGGAACAAAATTTTAAAATGTTTATTAATTCCTTTAATGTAATTGTCAGCCCATTACACATTTGAATATAAATAATATTCTATGCGAATTAGTTGCATTCTCCAAAAGTAAAAACATTTAGTGACAAGAGTCCTGTCCTTTTACATTTTTGTACATTTATTTAACAACTGGCTTCACAGACCACAGGCGGGACCTTCGAATCTGCCTCCGAGTTCCATCAGTCCCGATGTCACGCATCACGTGGTCTCTGGAAAACTCGTCTGTCACCTTATGAGAGAATGAGGGCAAAAAAGGCAAATGACATCTGAGTGTTACTAAAAAAAATGACTTTTGGACCCCAGGGGGTCCCCTGACTGTGCTCTGAGAACTGCTGGTTGGTGTAAGGGTAAGATCGTGATCACTGTGGCCAGATAGACTTATGGGGGTGCCAGAGTCTAGGCCAGGTCTGTGGAGGACATGGGGGATGTAGGGGGCTCAGACTTCAGAGCTACTGTTGCAGTGGGAATCAGGATCCCTCCCGCCAAGCAAGCTAGGTGAGCTCTTCTGGGCCCTGAGGCCAGATTCTGACGACACCTTGGCTCCTGCGCTCATGAGCCTTATCTGTAAAATGGGATGAGAGCAATTCCTCCCTCCCTGGGCAGAGGTACTGCTTGAACCTCAGAATCCCCGTGCAACGAGGCCTTGTGATACCATAGCCGATGAGGCTCAGCCCCAGCCACATACCTTGAGATGTTAAAACAGCCTCAAAGCTCATCTTCAGCTGTTCAGTGGCCAGTGAATTGATTAACCTATTGAACGGTTAAGTGCTTACCACGTTCTAGAAGTTCTGGGGAAGTGCCTGGCCCGTGGGAATCATGGCTGGCTCCGAGGGGTTTGGATTTGCTGTGGGGTATCTCCATCGGCCCTCAGGGGTATTCCTGATGCTCTCTGGATTTCCTTCTGCTTTCTCTGCCAGGGGCATTTTCAGCTCTCCCTGCAGATTTTCAACCTGCGCCCTGGGTGTGTTTTCCCCATCTGCAAAGCGCTCTGATTTGCTCTGTGGAGGGCATTTCTGTGAGCTGATGAGCTGTCCCTGTCTGTTCTGCAAGCGTGTCCCACCTGGGATGGAAAGGAACCCCCCGGCTGCCGTGGAGGGAGGGTTCCACTGTTCTCGGGGAGTGGTTACACCCGCTCTGTGAAGGCACACCGCTGCCCACTTACTCTGGGGGACGAGGTGCGCCGGACTCTCTGCAGGAGGAGCCTCTGGGCCTATGACCTAGAGATGGGAGGGCTCCTACCTGTTCTCTGGTAGGAGAGAAAGACTCAGCCTCTCTGGAGGTTCCCCCACCTGCTCTGTTTAAACAAGTGTATCTTCTCGGTGGCGGCGTGGCAGGGGAGCAGGGGCGGTGTTGTCCAGCAGGGATGTGAGGGTGCTCCCACAGCTGGGGGTGGTCCCACCCCGTGAGGCCATGCACGGAGAAGGTGCTGCCCATCAGCACTAAGTTACTGGTCATGGGAGAAGGACTGGTCCTTCCCTCAAACCCACAGTGTCGCAAGGAGGCAGGAGGGTTGGTGCCTCAATGGGGAGCACTGCTGCCCCCTCGTCCCACACCAACCTCAAGGCGAATGGCCTTGCACATCTGTGGACAGTGGGCCAGTCAAGGGCTTTTGCCTCGACTGACACACTGAAGCCTTTTGTCAGATTCAAGGTCAACAGAAATAATTTTTCCTTCCTTCCTTCCTCCCTCCCTCCCTCTCTCTCTCTCTCTCTCTCTCTCTCCCCTTTCTTTTTTAGATGTAGTTTCGTGCCCTTATTGCCCAGGCTGGAGTGCAATGGTGCAATCTCGGCTCACCGAAACCTCTACCTCCTGGGTTCAAGAGATTTTCCTGCCTCAGCCTCCGGAGTAGCTGGGATTACAGGCATGCGCCACCACACCCGGTTAATTTTGTATTTTTAGTAGCGATGGGGTTTCTCCATGTTGGTCAGGCTGGTCTCGAACTCCTGACCTCAGGTGATCCACCCACCTCGGCCTCTCAAAATGCTGGGATTACAGGTGTGAGCCACTGCTCCTGGTCAATTTTTCTTGTTTTATAAGGGAGGAAAGTGAGGCTCAAAGAAGGACCCTGACTTGCTAGAACCTCACAGTTCACAGGTGACTGTGACTAGAATTGAGTTTTATCTGGCAGGCAATGGGAAGCCATTGAAGAATTTTGAGCAGGGGAGTGACATAGCCAGGCTACTTTCTAGAAGATGACTCTGGGGGTGAACAGTCACCCAAGTGAGAAATCAGGGCAGAGCAGGCGCAGTGGGGGTACAGCTCCCCCTGCCCCTCTGGCTGCCCTGTCCTTGCTCTGTGCATGGGACCCAGGAGACCAGCCAGTGCAGCCCTGAGTTGGGAAATCTCTGATTTCCCCCAGGCTGTGTGGCCTGCGCATCCTGCAGCCTTACGCCGAGAGGATCCCCGTGGTGGCCACGGCTGGCATCACCATCAATTTCACCTCCCAGATCTCCCTCACAGGGCCTGGTGTGCGGGTGCACTACGGCTTGTACAACCAGTCGGACCGTGAGTATGGGCAGCCGGGGGAACCCCCTGCAGTGACTCCCTGCCTCTTGGTCATCCCTGGAACCACCAAGGGGGCTGTAGGCAGCTGCTTATGAGGCTGAACAAAAGAAGAGAGAGAGAGAGAGAGAGAAAGTGTGTGTGTGTTTGTGCTTGCACAATTTATGCAGCTTTGTGTGTGCCCACGTGTGCAAGGCAGCCACATGGGTTTGCAAGAATACACACTCATACATAGCCTGTGCGTGTGTCTGGATATGTATGTCTGCTTGGAATGTGTACACGGGTGCCCAGGAACACATGGTGCCTGTCCGTGTGTGTGAGTGAACAGGTGCATGCGTGTCTTTGTGTGCCTTTGGGGGTATGCATGGCCTAACGGCGCCCTCCTTGCCTCCACGGTCCCCTGTGGTTTCGCAGCCTGCCCTGGAGAGTTCCTCTGCTCTGTGAACGGACTCTGCGTCCCTGCCTGTGATGGGGTCAAGGACTGCCCCAACGGCCTGGATGAGAGAAACTGCGGTGAGCAACCCGCCCGCGCATCCCTCCTCTCCCCGCCAATCCCTCCTCCCTCCTCACCTTCCCTGCTCTGAGCTGAGTGGAGACCCCACTCCTACATGTAGCTTCCATTATCAACACCCAGGAAGTGAGGTTCTCTCACTGTGCGGGGGTGGCAAGATGAGACCACCTCGTGGGACATTGGCAGGGACAAGTGGGGAGCCAGGTCTCCTGACTTCCAGCTCAGGGCTATCACCCCCACCCCTGTCCCAGCCAGCCTTCCAAGAAGGAACAGAATGGGTGAGGGAGATGTCCCCCTTCTCTGCCCTGTCAAAGGTTTAAATATATGGGAAGAGGGAAGCAAGATGTTCATGGCCGGGGGGATGATCCTGCCACGGTGCTGGGGGAGGTGCCTCATATTCGGAAACTGAACATCTGGCTTCAAGTTCTGGCTCAGCCAAGTGACCTTAGACAAATCACCTCATCTGTTTCCACCAATGAAATGGGGTATCTCACAGGGTTGCTGTGAAACTTTGGGTGTAAAGTAGCACAGAAAGAGGCCGGGCGCAATGGCTCACACCTGTAATCCCAGCAGTTTGGGAGGCCGAGTCGAGCGGATCACCTGAGGTCAGGAGTTCAAGATCAGCCTGGTCAACATGGTGAAACCCTGTCTCTACAAAAAGTACAATAATTAGCTGGGTGTGGTGGCAGGAGCCTGTAATCCCAGTTACTTGGGAGTCTGAGGCAGGAGAATCGCTTGAACCTGGGAGGTTGCAGTGAGATCGTGCCATTGCACTCCAGCCTTCATGACAAGAGCGAGATTCCACCTCAAAAAATAATAATAATAAAATTAAATTAAATTAAAATAAAGTAGCAGAGAGAGATTTGTGATCGGTAATGTGCAATACAGCACACCTTCTACAGGCATCGCCAAGCTCCAGCTGGCTCCTCTGGCTTCCTCCCACCTGTCCCCTCTCTGTGTCTCCACACAGTTTGCAGAGCCACATTCCAGTGCCAAGAGGACAGCACGTGCATCTCACTGCTTAAGGTCTGTGACGGGCAGCCTGACTGTCTCAATGGCAGCGATGAAGAGCGGTGCCAGGAAGGTAGGGCAGGGCCTGGCTGAGTGTCTAGAGGGACACCAAAGGCAGTCTAGGCCTGCTACATGCTTCAGCAAAGGTTTCTAGCTTCTCGTCCCAACACCCACCAACCCCTCTGTATTTACACCTATATATCCATCCATCCATCCATCCATCCATCCATCCATCCATCTTCTGGTCTCCAATCACTCTGTCTGTCCATTGATTCATACAGCTACCCATTTATCCATGCATCTACTGATCTTTGCAACCACTGATCTCCCTATCATCAAACTGTCAATCTACCCACTTATTAGTTTGGCTGACTACCTGCCTGTAATGGCCACTGTTCCATCCATCTGTCTGTCCATCCATCCATCCATCCATCCATCCATCCATCCATCCATCATCCATCCATCATCCATTCATCCATCCATCCACCCATCCATCATCCATCCATCCATCCATCCGTCCATCATCCATCCATCATCCATCCATCCACCCATCCATCATCCATCCATCATCCACCCATCCATTCATCCATCAATCTATCCATCATCCATCCATCATCCATCCATCCATCCATCCATCCATCATCCATTCATCCATCCATCCACCCATCCATCATCCATCCATCATCCATCCATCCATTCATCCATCAATCTATCCATCATCCATCCATCATCCATCCATCCATCATCCATCCATCCATCCACCTACCTATCCATCCATCCATCCATCCATCCATCCATCCATCCATCCATCGTCCCTCCATCCATCATCCATCCATCCATCCATCCATCCATCATCCATCCATCCATCCATCTACCTATCCATCCATCCATCCACCCACCCATCCACCTACCCATCCACTGATCTCCCTAGCACCCTGTCTATCCACTGGTCCTTACATCCACGCATTTATCCAACCTTGTAGCTGTCTGTCAGTCTCCCTAATGGACCACCACTCCACCCATTGGCTTTTCTGCTCAATCTTCTGTCTGGGTCTATTTATCCGTCCATCCATCTACCCACCCAACTGACCAACTGACCAACACTTGCAGACTATCCAGCAATAGGCAAGGTGCAGTGAGGAAGTGGGAATAAAACAGCAGAGATGCAGCCCCTGCCTTCCAAGGCTTATCTGTTAGGAGGATAGGATGGGTGACTCTCCTGCCGTGTAGGTAGATTGTGGGGCAGGGAGGAGGTCAGACATGAAAAGCTTCCTGGAGGAGGTAGGCATTTGGCCCTGGTGAGAGCTAAAACTTAAATAGGCAGGAGGAAAGGAGAGAGGCAAAGACCAAATGGTGGAGTGGAAAGTTCTTTACAGTGAAGAGCAGGGAGGAAAAGGTGGCAACCGGGCAGGGCCAGAGCCTGGGAGACTGCCAGGCTAGGTGGGGACTCTGGTCTGAAAGTGGAGGCACAGTTCTGCTTTGAAGTTCCACACCAGAGGGGGAGGCATGATCTTGTGGTCAGGAGCTCCAGTCTGAGAATGGAGACACTGCTTTGCACTCAACAGACCAGTCTCAGTGGAGGGGCTGGGGGTGTGGGGGACATGGCCTGCTTTTAGGAAACCCTAAAGGAGACTCTCCAGTCACCTCCTGGCTCTTCTGGCTCCATTGTTCCTGCACCCCACTTTGGAAGTCTCCTTTGGGGCTCA
Source organism: Chlorocebus sabaeus (assembly GCF_047675955.1). Lineage (NCBI taxonomy): Eukaryota > Metazoa > Chordata > Mammalia > Primates > Cercopithecidae > Chlorocebus > Chlorocebus sabaeus. The sequence goes on from NC_132922.1 coordinate 13,803,810, forward strand.
GAGACCCACCTTCTGTGCCCTGTCCCCATCCCCTCTGTCCCAGGGGTGCCCTGCGGGACATTCACCTTCCAGTGTGAGGACCGGAGCTGCGTGAAGAAGCCCAACCCACAGTGTGATGGGCGGCCCGACTGCAGGGACGGCTCAGACGAGCAGCACTGTGGTGAGCCCTGCCTGGCTGCCCGGGGCCCTGGAGCTTGGGAGGGAGGGGGGGTGCCCACAGCAGGACACTGGAAGGAAATCTCACCCCTGTCCCCTGGTCTCTCTCTATCCCACCCTCTGCCCCCTCACCTGGGTCTTTATGATCTCTCCCCCTCCATTGTTCTCCTGTTCTCTGTCTCTCCATCTCTTTCCTTTGCCCTTCCTCTCTGTTTGTCTGCTTCTCCCCTTCCCCTCCTCCTCTGTCCACCCCACCACCTGCCCCCATCCCCAGACTGTGGCCTCCAGGGCCCCTCCAGTCGCATTGTTGGTGGGGCCGTGTCCTCCGAGGGTGAGTGGCCATGGCAGGCCAGCCTCCAGGTTCGGGGTCGACACATCTGTGGGGGGGCCCTCATCGCTGACCGCTGGGTGATAACAGCTGCCCATTGCTTCCAGGAGGACAGGTAAGCGGGAGGGTGTGGGGGCCTAGGCCATAAGAGGCAAGGGCAGGGAAGGTCGGGTGGGTGGTGCACTGTATCTGAGCTCTTTGCAGATAGAGGGAAGGGTGGTGAACCCCTCAGACAGGCTACTGTGATGTGGGTTCTAGTCCTGGCTCCACCAGGACCTACTGGGTCCCTGGACACGTTGTTCCACCTCTCTGCCATCTACTTTCGGTATCTTGCTTTATGTTGGGCCAGTGATTCATTCACTCATCTCATTCACTCATTCAGCAACACTTGTTGTGCTCCTACTATGTGCCAGGGGCTATGCTAGACGCTGGGGATACAGTAAAGGACAGAACTGCCCTACCTGGTCATAAGCTATGACACTCCCCCAGGTGTGACATGAAGTAGCAGGGAGCCCCCAGGGGACATCTCATCAGGCCTCATGGCCATCTTTCCCATCTGCTTGGTGGGCTGAAACCTCCCCCAGTCCACCCGCAGACAGATCTGAGCTCCAGATCCTGCCCCCAGAACCTGCACAGGGATCCCCTTTTGTATCCTCTCTGGGGCACAGGTTGCTCTGACCACCTAGCTCTCTTTAACCCCATCCCAGGCTCCCCACTGCCCTCAGGTAGAGAGACCCGAAGGCTGCCCACCTGCCACGCAGGCAGCTGACTGCGGCAGTCCAGTTCCTCCACGGTCAACGCCCACCCCCTCCCCACCAGGACCCACCAACCTCGGGGAACTCAGAGCAGCCTGGGTCCGTAAAGTGCTAAGGAAAAAAGAAATCTGTGTGGAGTGCCTGGCCCTGTGCTACATTTTTTAGATACACGGTCTTAATGGATTCTCTCAAGAACAGTCGAGTAGAAAATGCCGCTCCCATTTTGCAGATAAGGTGGCAGAGGTTTAGACAGGCACACACATGTCTAGGGAGGGATGACGCTGGGGCCTGGAACCCAGGCAGGCCGAGGGGGTGAAGGCTGAACGCTGTACCACCAGCTAGGCGGCCTTCAGGGAGGGAAGGGAGGGCTGGGTGTGGAGGGCACTGTCCCAGGCGGCAGCAGGCTATCCTAAGGGTCCCTGGATGGGGAGAGGCAGCTTCCCCCCACCCCACCCCACCCCACCCCACCCCAGCATGGCCTCCCCGGCGCTGTGGACGGTGTTCCTGGGCAAGGTGTGGCAGAACTCGCGCTGGCCTGGAGAGGTGTCCTTCAAGGTGAGCCGCCTGCTCCTGCACCCGTATCACGAAGAGGACAGCCACGACTACGACGTGGCGCTGCTGCAGCTCGACCACCCGGTGGTGCGCTCGGCCGCCGTGCGCCCCGTCTGCCTGCCCGCGCGCTCCCACTTCTTCGAACCTGGCCTGCACTGCTGGATCACGGGCTGGGGCGCCCTGCGCGAAGGCGGTAAGCAGCCGGCACAGGCGACGGGGGGGGGAGGCGGAGGGAGACCCTGCGAATCGGCTTCGCAACACCTGGCCTGGAGAAGGGCGGGGCTGGGGTCCCGGGGATCCACCCCACAGGCCCTCTACTCCTGGGATTCAAATTGGGCTGAATTTTACTGTACAAAACCACCATTTAATGCGGCCCATAGGCCCCCGCCCCTGCCCTCCTAGCTCTTCCCTTCATTCTGGAAGGGCGTTATGTGTGGGGCAAAGGGGCAGGTCTGGGGGGCCACTGCCCACGTGCAAGCTCCACCTGCTGCTCCTTGGGCTGCAAGGGCGGAGGCTCTTAATTATTAGCACTTTCCACATACAGGCTGAATTTTAGAGGAACATGACTTCACGTAATCCATCCAATAGCCCTGGGGCGGATGCTGTGGCCCCATTTTATGGATGGAGAAACCAAGGCTCCACACACAGCCAGAGAGGACTGGAGCAGAGATTAGAACCCAGGACTGGCTACCTCCAGAGCCCCGGCTCTTCCTGCTACTGCTCTCAGAAGCAGGGTCTCTCCCCTTTCTACCTTCACTAACCAGAGCTGGCCGTCCCTGGCGGCCACCGTACAGTTTTGGGGACACAGACCCAGCTGGCAAACCTACAGACATGCCCTGCAGCCTTAGTGTGGGTGGCTTCAAAAATGTGTACGGTGACTTACAATCTGGAGGCAGGCAGGGCTGCAGAGATATTTTAAGGATGGGAAAACTGAGGCTCAGAGGAACAGTGACTTACCCAAGGGGATGGCAGAGGTCATGGCAAAGCAAAGGTTGGTTCATTCACTATTCCTTCACTCATTCAGTCACTCAATGACACTTTCTGAGCACCAGCTATGTACCAGGTATGGGGTTAAGGGAAGGGTACATCAGGATGGAGAGAGAACATTCTCGGGGGAGACAGACAGTGATAAGGGCTGGCATGGATGGGGAGGTGTAGGGACAGTGGAGACACAGAGGAGGTTCCTGCCTAGGTAGGGTCAAGGGAGGCTTCTAGGGGAGGGTTGTTTAAGCTGAGGCCTGGAAGATGAGTTGGCAACATCCAGACAAAGGGAAAAGACATTCAGGTGAAGACACAGGTGCCAAGACAGGAAGACCTGAGAACATCCGCAGCCTGCCAGAGGGGCCAAGGTGGGGGGCAGGTGTGCCTGGGCAAGGAGCAGCCAGAAGGGCAGACAGGGCCTTGCCAGCCAGTGTAAGGATCTTGGGCCAGGAGTTCTCCCTCCTACCTGCACGTTAGAACCATGCGTGGAGCTTCAAGAAAAACCCTTGTATCAAGGCTTCCCAGGGGACTATGATATGCAGCCCTCCTGGAGAAGCACTGGGGTGGACTGCAGAGTTGGGGCTCCGCAGAGTTGTAAGGAAATGGTGAAGGGGTCAGATGTGGGCTTTGGAGACATCCCCAGGTGCTGTAACATAGCAGCGAAGAGCCAGCCAGAGCCCAGAGGTGCCTGAGCAGACAGAGGTGGGGGACAAGATGCTGGAGTAAGACACTCATCCACACGGGCTTTTTTTTTTTTTTTTTTTTTTGAGGAGTTTCGCTCTTGTTGCCCAGGCTGGAGTGCAATGGTATGATCTTGGCTCACTACAACCTCTGCCTCCTGGGTTCAAGCGATTCTCCTGCCTCAACCTCCTGAGTGACTGGGATTACAGGCGTGCATCACCACACACAGCTAATTTTGTATTTTTAGTAGAGACAGGGTTTCTCCACGTTGGTCAGGCTGGTCTTGAACTCTTGACCTCAGGTGATCTGTCCGCCTCGGCCACCCAAAGTGCTGGGATTACAGGCGTGAGCCACTGCGCCTGGCTCTCCACATGGGCTTTGGTCAGGGGCTCTGTCTCCATGAACCCCACAGAGAAAGAGCTAGAATAAAGTGACAGGGAGGCAGAGGGGCAGGTGCAACCCCAGCAGAGGTAAGGGTGGGCAGAGCAGGAGAGAAGCAGACTCCTGAGATGCAAAGGGAATAGCGTTAGGGAGAACAGAGAACAGGGGCTCCAGGTTCCTTAGATCTCACTTCTGCCCTTAACCACGGACAGGCCCCACCAGCAATGCTCTGCAGAAAGTGGACGTGCAGTTGATCCCACAGGACCTGTGCAGCGAGGCCTATCGCTACCAGGTGACGCCACGCATGCTGTGTGCTGGCTACCGCAAGGGCAAGAAGGATGCCTGCCAGGTGAGTCCCCCTGGCGTGGGAGGGAGAGAGCAGAAAGGATGCTGCTCACATCATCAGGGTCTGGCCCTGTGCTCACATCAGCCTGCTGAAGCCTCCCATCCTCCCAGCAAGGTGGCGATGGCCGCCCTCACTTTACAGAAGAGGAGACTGGGGGTTGGAAAGGTTGAGGAGCTTGCCCAAGGTTGCAGAGCCATGGATCAGAAGAGATGCTGTGACGGGCAGGTGTTAGGCTCAAACCCAGTTCTGCTCCTTGCCCATCACAAGGCACTAGGCCCAGGGTCCCACAGTGAGGTGGATGCAAGGAAGAAGAAAGGCGTGTCAGCCACAGAAGGGCGGCGGAGGCAGAGTGGGGGTGTGGGGACACAGCCACAGTTCCAGGAGGGCCCAGGCTGGCTGGAGGACGAGGAGGGCTGGCTTGCGTTCTCTCCATTTAGCAGGCGAGGAAAAAGCAGAGCTTTAAGATTGAACGTGAGTCTCTGGCACCCAGTCAATTCCCAACAGTCAGGACTTAATCCCCATGGCCCCTCGCCTGGAAAGGGGGTGCCCTTACCCTGCTTCAGTCCTTTCTCCTTTCCCCCTTTCAGGGTGACTCGGGTGGTCCGCTGGTATGCAAGGCACTCAGTGGCCGCTGGTTCCTGGCAGGGCTGGTCAGCTGGGGCCTGGGCTGTGGCCGGCCTAACTACTTCGGCGTCTACACCCGCATCACAGGTGTGATCAGCTGGATCCAGCAAGTGGTGACCTGAGGAACTGCCCCCCTGCAGAGCAGGTCCCACCTCCTGGACTCAGAGAGCCCAGGGCAATTGCCAAGCAGGGGGACAAGTATTCTAAGTATTCTGGGGGGGGGGGGGCACGAGCAGGCCCTGTGGTGGCAGGAGGTGGCATCTTGTCTTGTCCCTGATGTCTGCTCCAGTGATGGCAGGATGGAGGAGTGCCAGCAGCTGGGGGTCAAGACATCCCCTGGGGACCCAGGCCCACACCCAGCCCTTCTGCCTCCCGATTCTCTCTCCTCCGTCCCCTTCCTCCACTGCTGCCTATTGCAAGGAAGTGGCTCAGCAGCAAGAATGCTGGCTCTACGTCCCCAGGAGTGTCTGAGGTGTGCCCCACTCTGTACAGAGGCTGCTTGGACAGCCTTGCCTCCAGAGAGCAGATGCCAGCTTTGGAAGCCCCTGGTCTAACTTGGGATCTGGGAATGGAAGTTGCCCCCATAGGAGGGGACCCTCAGAGCCCTGGGGACTGCCAGGTGGGCCAGCTGCCACCGTAAGCCAAAAAAGGTGGGGAAGCCCTGACTCCAGGGTCCTTGCCCCACCCCTGCCTGCCACCTGGCCCCTCACAGCCCAGACCCTCACCAGCAGGTGAGCTCAGCTGCCCTTTGGAATAAAGCTGCCTGATCCAAGCCCCTCTGCTGGAGTTTGAATGGGGACCCGGGCACCAGCCTCATGCCCTTGACTGAAGCAGTCCCTGCTTCCAGCTCAGCCTGTTTGACAAGTGTCCAGAAGGCCAAGGTGGGCTCAGTAGCAGCAGGCGTGGCCACTGAGGGCCACTGAGGGCTGGGGCCTCTGGGGCAGCTGCCCAGGTCCCAGGAGAAATGCTGGGAAGGCAATCGTTTGGGGATCCTCAGGTCACAGGGAGGGATGTGAGAAGCAATGGTCTCCTTTTGGAACCTTAAAGGAAACAGGCTCAGAGAGGTGGTTAAGACATCCTCATGGTGGCACTGGGGGTTAGGAGTGGAGGTGGCAGAGGCTCCTGTCTCCCAGTTCCCCATCTGCCATGGCCCCCTCCAGCGCGACACTCATTCCCTTTGAATTCTTTGAGTCATTGAGTAGGCACTGTGCTGGGGCCACAGGGGTGAAGGACCTGGCTCCTGACCCCAGGAGCAGTGGGGATGATCCAGTGGGAAGGGGACGGAGGGGAGCGTGGACCGGGCAAGTCAAGGCAAGCTGCCTGGAGGCTGTGAGACTTGAGCTGGGGTTCAGGGGTAGTCAAGGTGGGAATATCCGGGAGGGATATTCCAGGCAGGGGAAGAGCATGTGCAAAGGCACAGAGTCCCGGAAGAATGAGACACACTAGGACCCAGCAAGCCGAGTGAGTGTTAGAACAGAGCTTGAGAGGGGAAGGACTGAAGAATTCAGAGGGGCAAACTGAGGCGGGATAGCAGAGCCTGGAGTTGAGCCAAGGATTTGACCCTGCAAGTTCTGCGGAGCCATGGTAGGCTCTATAGCATAGGGGTGACATGAGTGGATTCACATTTTGGAACCAGCCTTGGCACCAGTGTGCAGGGAGTGGCAGGCAGGGAGGCTGGGTAGGAGGCCACTGCAGGATTCCAGGAAGGAGCGGATGGGCCGGGACTGAGCGGCGCCACGGGATGGACTGGAGGATGATTTCGGACCCCCGAGGGCAGTTGTGATGGAGTCGGGGGCCCGCTGGAGGTGAGGGTGGGTGGTCAAGTGTGGTCAACTCTTTCTGGAAGCCTAACTGGGAGCAGAAGGGACAGAGGGCGCTTCAGAGCTTCAGAGGGGCCCTAGACTGAAGAGGGGTTTTTCCAACATGGGCGCTGCTGCCAGGTCTGTGGGTGAATGAGGTAGAAGGGGAACCAGGGACGGGAAGCACCCACCTGGGTCCTGCCAGGAGGAGCCGGGGCAGCTGGGCGAGCAGGGGGCGTCTCCGGAGCAGGTGGGCAGAACATATGCAGAATCCCTTGGGTGATCTGGGATCACCCTGGCCCTACCCCAGTCTTCATCGGAATCCTGGAGGGGTGGGGGGTGTGTCATCCGTTCTCCTAACAAGCCTCCTGGCAACTCTTTTGCAAGGATAGTTGGACCCCAAAAGTGAGGCCAGCTTTGAAGTGGAACGTCCTTAGGGGAAGTGGCGAGGCCCTCCAGGCTTGAGCTGGCAAGAGGGTGCCCCTGCCCCAGCCAATGGAGGGCCTGCGCCCTAGGGGCTCACTGCCCGGCAGGATTTCCTCGAGCAGCGGGGAGACTCGGCAGGACTGGGGAGTTGAAGGAACTGGCCAGGGTGGGTGGAGGTCTGGGGTCTGGGCTGGGTCCAGCAGGCTCACAGAAAGGAGAGGGCGGGGTGTTTATATTTTCTGGGATTTCGGGCAGAGGGGTGGCAGCAATAGGGAGGGATGGAGGTGGCCCAGGTGTCAAAATAGAAGTGGGGGTGGCGGTGTCCTGAGAGGTTTAGGATGTGGCAGAGGCAGCCCAGGGCTCTCCCTAGAGTTCTGTTTTCTGGCTTCTGGCCAGGTAGGGCAGGTGCTTTGGTATCTAGCCCCAGGGCAAAGGATATAGCCAGTTCCCCAAGCCTCCCCCTGCAACACACCCAGGAAAATGACAACAGGGCAGCGTCCCTGGGCTTTCAGGAGAAAGCTGCATTCCTCTGGGCCAGTCTACCACACCTTGAGTTCCCCAAAAGTGGCCCAGAGAAAGAGAGGGTGACAGCCAGGCTGGGCTGTTCCTTCGGGTTTTATTACACGGTGGGGTCCGACACAGCCGAGAAGCAAGGACCCATCCCAGGAATTCAAACACAGGACGGCCGCTGGCTCAGCCGCCACACCCACTCTCCCCGGGCAGTTCCTGAGTCCTCCACCGCCCCTGCCCAGCCCCTTCTGCTGCCTCTCCCCGCCCCCCAGGCCAGGCGCTGGGCCAGCAATGCAAATGGCTGGGGATGGGATCACCAAGGTGAAGGCCAAGCCACCTACCCCTACTCTGACAGGCCAGCTCCCCACAACCTCCATCCCCAGTACCTGAATCTCCATTTGCAAACACAGTGTTACGCCCAGGGGTCGGGCTGGGTCCTTCCCATCCCAGGGCAGCTGAAGGTGGGCGGCCCCTATATACTGCCCGAGGGCCTTCAGGGACCTTGCTCCTCTGTGCACCCTCACAACAACCCTGGGAGGTAGGTGGGGTGGGAGGAGTTACCCCCTGGACTAAGGCTCAAGGAGGCGATGTGACTGGGCCAGGAGGGAGTGCGTCCGCCATGCAGCAGGGGAGCCCGGGAAAGGGGACGCGGGGGCTGGAGAGACACAGCCAGACACTGCCACACGTCCGCCATGAGCAGTCGGCTCTGCCCAGAGATCCTGGGGCCCACCTTGGGCCTTGAGAGGTCCCGGGGGCCCCCGCCCCGCCCCGGCCCTGGAGGCAGGGGTAAGTCACAGCCCCACAGGTGCAGACAGAGGAGGCTTCTTCCTTCTCAGGCCCGGGGCCCACCCCATGGTACAAAAATAAAGGATTTCAGATGGGAACCCCAAGTCCCTGGAGGTGATCTGGGGCCTCACATCCGGGTGCCTCTGGCTTGTAACAGCTAGAAAAAAAAGAGGGGAAGGACAGGAGGATGGGAGGGACGGAGGTGGGGCCGGTAAGGAGGGGGTGATGCAGGGCCAGGGGGTGGAGAGGAGATTGAAGGGGCGGGGAGAGGGAGAGAGAGAGAGGCAGTTGAGTCACAGGCTTCCTTCTGGAGAAGGCGATGGGGCTGAGGCCCAGAGAAGGTGGATTCAGAATTGAGTGGGGGAGGAGCAGGAAGGGCGCCCAACTAACCCATCCAGGAGCCCCAGGCCCTGTCTTGGGCTCCGCGGCAGCCACCTGCAGAGGCCAGATTCTGCCAAGACTCTTAAGGGGGTGATGGGGGTTGGTCAGGCTGGGAAAAGCACTGATGCCCCAGGCGAAAGGAGCCACGGAGAGCAGCTGTTTGTCCCCATTTTAGAGGCAATTGTGGCCCAGAGAGGGACAGTGACTTGCCCAAAGTCACACAGCAGGAAGAAAAGAGTGGGGTGGGGGCTTGTGGGCATGTGGTCAGGTTTTTTTCTGACACTCTGCAATCCTTAAGCCAGCTCTGGCTGACACTTCATAGGCCAAGGGTATCCAAAAGTGGCCTGTCCTCCCCATCCCCACAGAAATAGGGGATGACACAAGGCAGTGACACAGGAGCTCCTGGATGTGCAGGGACTCGGCCAAGGCCTCTGGCTTCAGCGGGTCCCTCCCTCCCCGCAAGCCTGGCTCTGGTGCTGATGGGCTGGTGGGAAAGTTCCCACTCCCTAACTTTCTTCTCTCAGAGCTTCACCCCCAAGGCCAAGGTCGGATGAGAAACTTTGGTGGGTGGAGATAATCAGCCGAAAGCTCGGCTCAAGTCCAAGGATCAAGAGAGAGCACCCTCCTCGCTCCACCCCTCCCTCCAGCACCGCCAAGCTACAAACCAGGGATGGCAGCTCTGGGGGCGGGCGAGGGGCCGAGGAGAAGCCCTCACTGCAAGCTCAGCCTCAGGTCTGAGAGAGTGCGGACGGGAACCTGCAAGGAGGAAACGTGAGGAGGAGGCCGGGAGGAGAGGAGGCGGGGCAGGGCCTGCGGCCGGGGCCCAGCCTCAGTGGTGCCCGGCAGGATTGGTGGGCACAGAGGAGGTGCAGCTGCGCCCCTCCTCCCCGGGCTGGGAGGCAGGAGGTACCAGAAGGGGCGCAGGAGGCGGTAGGCAGGACGCTCTGGGATGCAGGGCCAGGGGGCCTGGGTGGAGGGCACGGGAGGCTGGGACCAGGGCAGACCCGGGATGGAGGCGTGAGCAGGCAGAGAGAAAACCCGGACAGGGGCAGAGAGGGAAGAGGCAGGGTGCAGATGAGATCCAGGAGGAAGAAGAGGTGGATGAAGATGAGGCAGGACCTCCAGCGGGAAGCGGAGGAGGAGGCAGTGGTGGGAGGGAGAAAAGGTTAGCGGGATCCTGAGATGACTGGGCTGCAAAGAGAAAGTGAGAGAAGGGATGGTTATGCGGGTGAGGCGCCAGGCAAGTGGCTGAGCTAACCCTGGTGCCCCCCCAGCAGCCCCGGGGCCCCCGGTTCTGCAGCTGGCTCCAGCAGGGAGTGGGCGGGAGGCTCCGACTTTGCTTAGCAATCATCCTCCTGGGGGTTGGCTGCACCTTTCTCCTGTGCATCTGCCTCCACCTGCACCTGTTCCACCTCCACCTCCTCCACCTCCTCCTCCTGCTGCTGCTGCTCCTCCAGCTGCTCCTCCGTGCTCTGTGAACCAGCCGGCGGACCCAGGGAAGAAAGAGTGGAGACACTAACAGAGGGGCCAGGGCCTGCTGGCTATCCCCAAAGACCCGGTCTCAGGCAAGGTGAAAGGGACCTCAGGAGAGGGAAGGGCTCCAGCCACAGAAGCTGGGGGCATCTTCTCCAGTCCCCTGGGCAGCTTGGGGAGGGCCTGGGGAAAGCAGCTGAGGATGGGGTGCTGTGGTCATGCTCTGGGGTCAGCCTGGCTGCTGTTACATAGAGTGAGGCTACAGCAAGGGCATGAAGCAGAACGGGAGGGTGTGGGACTGGGGTATCCCTGAGGGGTGCCTGGGAAGGCCTCGTTTGGAAAGACTGCTCCTGAGTCGAAATGTGGCCAAGGAAGCTCCAGGGCAGACACCACCCAGATCTGGGATGCCACCAGGTCTCTGACACCCCAGGTCCAGGGGCTTTGGCCCAAAAAGGCAGAAGGAGCAGGCTCGCTCTGCACCCTTGCAGGGCAGCACCAGCCCTGGCAGTGGTGGGGGTGGGTGGGCAGGCAGGGTGCATCACAGCAGGACAGGGAGGCAGACAGACAGACAGACAGGAAGCCAGAAATAAGCCTCCACTGTGCAGGTGTGGGCCCCAGGTGGAGCAGCCTGCCTTCTTCCCAGCCTGGTTCACGCCTGCTCTGTGGCTCTGCCGAAGGCCCTTGGGACTTCCCACCACAGCACTGTGTCCAGGGTGGCAGGACCCCCGCTCGGCCCCCTCCCCACAGTGGTACAGTGGATGCTGCCAGGGCACTCTCAGGAGGCTGTGTCAACAGGCCAGGCAGACACACAGGACTGGCAGCCACCAGGCTGCCCCCATCCTGCAGAGCAGCCAAGGAGGGGGCCTGGGAAAGGGGCAGGAGTTATAGTGGTGGCTTCCCCATCCTGGCTTAGGCCAGCTGGGGACATGCACGCGTCCCTGGGGAATAAACGGCCATGAGGGATCCCAGAAGTTCCAGGCTCCAAGGCACCACAAAGCGTATCTGATCCTCCCCTCTCACTTCAGAGAGCACAGCAAAGGTGCCGGGAGAGGACAAGCCCTGTCCTAAGTCATACAGAGTGCCACGCTGTGCCCTGACCCTTAGTCCATGCCACAGTGCCTGGTGGCCACTACGCGGCCCCCTTCACGCAGCCTCTGAGTCCACTCCGGCCGCACCCTGGGATGCTCTCATCTCACTGCTCCCAGCCTGGGCCTGGGTCACGGCAGGTGGCATGGGATGGATGGCGGTGGCTGTGAGCATGGGGTTGTGCATGGGCAGCAGGGGTAGAGAGGTGGAGGGATGGTGCGGGCGCAGGGGTGGGAGAGGCGGGGAGGGTGGAGGGAGACAGGAACCTTCTCTGGACACAGGCTGAGGCGGGTGGGCTCACCTTGGTTTTGCGGCTGGACTCTGAGCTCAGCCCATTCGGGGAGCTGTGGAGCTCCTTGGACACCACACACAGGAACTCGGCCTGGTCCTCGCTGCCGTAGTTGTAGGAGGAGCCGATGTTCACCAGCTAGAGGGGCGGAGCATGGGGAGAAAGACGCAGGTTGGTGTTGGGGGCCATGGGGCCGGGTAGGGCAGACCTCGGCACTCAAATCAAGATACCAGCCCAGGTTCTGCTCTTGTGGCTTGCCGGGCCCGCTCCTGGGTTTGTAGAGGGCACCTCTGGGCAGGAGGGTGGAGTCTTCCCCCTTGCAACCTGTGCCCGTGGTCTGTGCCCCAGGACCAGCCTCTCCACCTGGCTTGGCTGGTCCGATCCCTGGTGGAGGGTAGCAGCATTACCACTGTCCCCGCCAGCACCCCGAGCCTAGCACCAGAGCCAGGGGGCCCTTTTCTAAATGCAGGCAGAGGCCTCTAAAGGGCGGCTGTCCCCCGTTCTAGATGTGGCTGACACAGCCCCAGGACAAGGTTGCAGGGTGGCATTGACAAGGTAGAGCCCCACAGAATATTCCCTTCACTCCTGGAAGCAGAGGTGGGACAGGTGGTCCACTCCTGAGACCAAACGGCAAATGACCAATGGCCCCTGGCCTGCTTGCTCAGCCTCTGAGAGCCTGTGCAATTGCCAGAGACGCCCAGAGGCTCTCCGAGTGGCCCTGCCTTTGTTCCAGGGTCCCTAGAATAACCACGCCCACAGAGCCCTTCTGGCTAAGAAATAAGAAAGTTCTTCCAGGTGATGAATCTCATTCAGCTCTCAGGGACCCTGGAGGGACTCTCAGGCCTGCTGAAGGCCTCACAGCCAGGAAGGGGTGGAGCAGGGAATGGCATCGGGGGTCCCAAGTCCTTTCTGAGGGTCGCAGACTTCAATATGGATTTCTAATGATTTGCACGACACTAGTGCCAACATAGGGAGTCCTATGGAGGGCTGTAAGCTTTACTGATGGCCCTTCTAATCTTCACAACAGTCCTACAGAGGAGGTACTGTTAACCCACTTCACCGATGAGGAAATGGGCCCGCGGAGGAGATGCAACTTGCCCAACGTGGCAGGCATGTCCGTGGCGAGGCCCAGGGGTGAAGCCAGGCCTCTGGCTCTGCACTGGGCCCATTCTTCCATCCCTCCAGGCCATCCTGGGGGCCCCGACCTTCTGCCTTGCAGTCTCCATGTGCCAGGGAGCGTGTGGGTGGGTGTAGAGAAAGGTTAGCCAAGACCCTCTCCTTCTCTAAAGGCACTTTTGGCCCTGGGCTCACTTTCTGGCTCTGCTCCTCTGGAAACCTGAGAGGCAGGAGGTCAGCTGCGTGACTAGGGATAAAGTGCCTTGGGATAAGGATCTCCCGATGGGTAAACTGCATCTGGACTGGGAGGAACCATCGCTCACCACAAAGACCTCACGGGAAGCCACTGCTTTGGGCTCCCCTGCATGTTGCAATGCTGGCCGCTGGCCATGTCCCCTGCAGAGACCCTGAAAACTGTGCATCAGGAACTGCTGGATCACGTGGTGCTGACTCAGTTCTAAGAGGTGCTGACTCCAGGTGGACTCCACTCACCTATGTGGATCTGGTCTCCTTGTACCTGGGCTGTCACTCGGGGGCCAGAGACTCGCTCATGCCACCAGACAGATCACCACCTGGTTGCTGTGAGGACTCCCACCAACAAGGATGCCCCATGCTGCCCTGTGGCCACTGGGGCTCCTGTCCTCTCTCTCTCGGTCAACCTGCCACAAAGTGTGGTCTCTCCTAACCTTGTTTAGTTTGATTTCAGAGGACCCCTGGGGCAGCGGGGACTGTGGTGGGGAACCCAAGGCTGGGGCTGCAGGAAGGGAGGGGCCTGCTTGGTCAGAGGCCAGGAGGCCCCAGGGTGGTCCTGGTGGCACAGCCCATCCCCAGCGCACCTGCTCAAAGCGCCAGCCATCAGACATGGTGGAGACCATCTGCGTGAGCTCCTCCTCCTGGCACTGCAGCACGCGGTACACGTGTTTAGGCGGGACCTGGGGGCAGAAGGGTCACATAGAGGGCACCTGTGGGAGCACCAGGCACCCCAGGAGGGGCATGAGCACCTCCTGCCACCACCCCCGCAACATACCCAAAGAAGGAGAGAGGAAGAGAAAGAAGAGGTGGCTGCGGGGAGGCAGCCATGCTCTGAGTGCCTGCTCCTCACCAGGCATTCACCAGACGCCATCTCACTTAATCCTTCCAAGAATCCTAGGCATTATGGGACTTTCCATTGAGGCTCAGAGAGGTCCAGTTACTTGCCCAAGGTCACCCAGCTCAAGGGTGGAGACAGAACCAGAACACAGGTAATTCAAGAAAGAACATGGGTAGGGCTTGGGGAACATTCTGGGTCACCCTCAAGGAGTCAGGCCCTCAAGGAGACACGAAGCCTCCCCTCTTCAATCCCGTGGGCCTGGGAGATGGTTCCTCACTACCTGTCCCCCAACCCTTACACATCCCCAAGAGTAGGCAGAAAATCTCCCTCCCTCTTCCTGCAGACTGGCCAGGGAGGCCCAGGCTCCAGGCTCACAAACGCCAGCCCCAACAGCCTGTGCCGAGCCCACCAGGCGACCATCTGATGCCACGAAATGCACAATTTGCTAATCCTGCATTGCCCTCTGCAGGGCACCCTGTACCTCCACACTGACCCCCTTCTGCCTATGAGGAAGGGATGGGTGTGCCATTCCCACCCCTCTCTATCCCATAAGAGGAAATCAAGGTCCAGAGAGGGCGAGCCTGGCCCAACATCACAGAGCAAATGGGGCTGAGACAGGGACTGAACCCCAGTGTCCATCTCCCAGTCTGGGGCTGTGCTGGGCAGCCTGGGAGCCCAACAACCACGCCTCTCCTTACAGGCCAGCCTGGTTTCCCCATGATAAACACTGGTCCTGTCTTTTCCAACCTCCTGTGCCTCCCACTCCGTCTCCCAGCCTCCCTCTCCACACCGGCCCCTGCCCTGGCATGTATGTTGCCCCTGCTCCCGACCTGGGTCACCGTGTAGTCCTTCTCTTCCATCCGGTCTTTGATGATGCGGATCAGTGGGCCGATGTTGTAGAACTCGGCTTCCTCCAGGACCCCTGGCACAGACAGAACAGATCCCAGGTCACTCTTTCTGCCTCCATGCCCCATTCTCCTCTTGTTCCCTCCACCCTGAAACCCACCTCCTGCTCCAATCACCCACCCTGAGGGTGAGCTGAGTGTCTGTGAGTTCAGGGGTCAAGCAAAAGGGAGCATTTCCTTCACTGGATCCCACACTTCTTGTGGAAGGGGCTGAGAGGCTGCCACATAGCTCTGCTGTGCTGAGCGCGGTGACCCAGGGGCACCTGCCAGGCCACAGTCTGGGGCAGCTTTAGGGCCATCAAGAGACAGCAGGGTCATTGGGACTGATCCCCAGAATGTCACCATGAGCAGGGCCCTGCCTAACTCCCGATCATGTGCTCCTATTTATTAAGCACACTGTAAGTGCTAGGTGCATTACATTTTTGAATTCTCAGAACTAGAAGGAGGTACTTTCATCATCCGCACTGAACAACTGGGAAAACTGAGGCTCCCAAAGAGAAGCAGCTTGTCCAAGGTCACACAGCTGGTAAGTGGCAGAGGGAACTCAAGCACCGCAGACTCCAGAGCCCATGTCTTCCCACTGTAAGTACATACCCTTGTGACCACACGTTCCCCCAACTGCCTCACTTTACAGTTTGCAACACCCCACACAAGCTCATCACAAGTCCCAGGGATATGAGGAGAGCCGGCCTTACTGTCCCCATCTGACAGTTAAGTTAATCTGGGAGATGAAGATGTCAGCCTACCAGTGAAGCGATGAGCCTCCAGCTGTTTAGACTCCCCTAGGCTCCCAGAAGGCAGGGACCTTCGGGCCCTTTCCTTGACTGGCCTCTGGGCTCCCTGGGGACAGGGCTCATTATCAGCTGGATGTGTGTGTTCCCCAAAAATCCACCTGCTGAAAACCGTGATGGGATTAGAAGGGGAGGTAATGAGATCAGGGGATACAGTCCCCAGGGTGGGATCAGTCTTCCTATAAGAAAGGCTGATTGGATGTGAGGGTGATCTGGCTGTGACATCTGTCACCCCACTGAATCGCCAGGGTTGATTTAGTGGATCTGGCTGGCTAGGTGCATGTCCCCTTCCTCCCTCACCACTCCAGGTATGTCCCTCCCAAAGCTGCCAGCTCCGTCGAAGAGGGCGACCACCCCCGATAGAGGACCAGTCTTTGGTCAAGGGTGTGTGAGTAGCTGCGCTGCCCTGCTAGAACCTCCAAACAAGCTCTCGAGAAGGGGCGGGTGGGGGCTAGCTGCCTCTCTTTCTGCCATGTGAGGACAACCAGAGGTCAGCAGTCTGCAGCCCAGAAGAAAGTCCTCACCAGAAGCTGCCACCGTGCCCCGATCTCGGGTTTCTAGCCTCTAGGACCGAGAGAAAGAAATTTCTGATTTTCACAAGCCACCCAATCTATGGTACTTCATGATTGCCGCCTGAAATGGCTAAGATGGGGCTCACATTTCTGATCTGCCCTCTGTCCCCGGGGCCCACACAGGACCGAACACAGAGCAGGAGGTCAGGGAGTGCTGCTATCTGATTGCGAGAATTGTCCCCAGTGCCTTGGGCAGAGCCCTGCAGGTGACAGACAGCTAGCACCGCACCCCACATCCATCGGCCAGGCACTGAACTCCATGATGCATTGCTATTAACTCCTTTTATCTTCATGACAGCTCGGTGAGGTGGGTGCTATGATCCCCCATTTCACAGATGGGGGCATGGAGGCACAGAGGGATTAGGTCACTTTCTCAATGTCACACAGCTAGTAAGTCTCATCTTAGATCCCCTATCCCCTGGATGAGTCCTAGCCCTGTGTGATCCCCTAGTCCCCAGACAGGCCTGCGTGATCCCCTAGCCCCCGGACAGGACTGCGTGATCCCCTAGCCCCCGGACAGCCCTGTCTGATCCTCTAGCCCCCGGACAGCCCTGTCTGATCCTCTAGCCCCCGGACAGCCCTGTCTGATCCTCTAGCCCCCGGACAGCCCTGTCTGATCCTCTAGTCCCCGGACAGCCCTGTCTGCAGGTGTGGGAATAGCAGGGCTTTGAGAACGCAGGGCGTGTAAACAGGTGCTGGCTGTGACGCAGCTTGGGTGTTTACTTCCTTCCCAGCGGGGCCTGCTCCTGAGCCTAGGCCACTCCCATGGTATCTGTGCTCCCGCAGGGATTAACAGGGAAGCTGTGGGGTTCTGCAGGGCCAGGTACCCACAGTGGACTCTGGTGTTGCGGCCCTGACCTGCTAGAGAGTTGCTGGGCCTCCAGACCACTGTGTCCCATAGGGCTCAGGGAGGGCAGACCATGGCCCAGAGCAGGAAGGCACGCACAGATGCAGGTGCTGTCTGTGCACAGGATTCATGACATCTCCCTCCAGGAGGCAGATCACCGCTCCCATTTAACAGATACCAGTGGAGATGCAGCGAGAAGAAGTGACATGTTCAAGCTGGTCTGGCTGGATCAGCTGACCCAGAGCCACACCCTGTGTCCCAAAGAAGAGTTAACTTGGCATTGACTATAGTCCTTGCCCCTGGCTGGGGCTCTGCTAACAGGTCGTTCTTCCAGACACGGCTTCCCCACTGTTTGTTAGGCCCAGATATGGGCATATCCAGGGCCTCTGCCACCTAGGCCTGGGGATAACCAAAGCCCCACTGGGAAGCAGACTCCCCCCTCCCCTGCCTCCACCCACAACCAGCACTGTGCCGCACAGGCTGCCAGACTTAGTGAACAGTCACCCGCTCCACCCACTTACAAGCCCTCACCAGGCAGAATTGGAGATACTGGATCAGCCAGAGAAAGAGAGAGAGTGCTCTCCCCATGCCTGTCAACACCAAATTCCTGTCACCCCAGCCTCCGGATGTGACGGTCCACATCTGGCTTCCTAGGAGGCCAGAGAGAAAGGGCATCACAGCCCACCGCAGAGGCTACAGGGCATTGCTGACTTCCTCTATCCCCTGCGCGTGTGTCTTTGTCACCTCCCTGCCAGTACCCTGGGAAAGCTTGAGCCCGTCCGCTTGGCAGAGCCCCAGGCTGGGCACAGGCAGATGCTTGGGAATCAGACTCGTCCGGATGGGAAGAGGCAGGAAACAACGAAGCAGGCAGATGGCCATCCTGGTTGTCCAAATGGCTTGGGACCTCCACAGAGGGCCCTGGCAGGCTGCAGAGGGCCGGGCTAGGATGTGGGCCCCAGGCCAGTCCCCTGAACCAACTCACCCTCCTCAGCCATGTCCTTGTCCAGCACCAGCTTGCCATGCCGGAGGAAGTTCAGGATGGGCCCGAAGTAGGTGGGGTCACGGTCAATGAGGTAGGCCCCGGTCTCATCCTATGAAGGTGAGGGATGCTCGGTGAGTGAAGAGTGAGGCCTCTCCCAGGCCAACCCCACACATGCACAGGGAGGGAAGGCGAGTCCAGGGAGAGCTCTTCCCTGGATGGAGCAGGCACAAAGGAGCAAAAAGGCACTGGGGTCAGGTGGACCTGAGTTCAAACCCTGCTTCTGACTTTTCCCGAATGTGTGACCTTAGGCTAATGATTTGGCCTCTTTGAGCCTCACTCCCCTCCCCGTCATCAGGGGTTGCTGTGAGCATCTGGTAACACGAGGTCTGAGTGGCAACTGGGCCAGCACAGGGCTCGGCGAATGTCCCTCTTAGAAGCTGTCCCGATTCCAGCCCCACTGTCGCCCCCAGGTCCCTAGGCTTTCAGGGGATATTTACAAGTTTCCAAAGAAGCCACTATCTCACTGGACACTCAGGCGGGCAGGGAGCCAGAGTGGGCTTCCATGCGACTCCACAGAGAGATGGGAGGCATTGAGAGGCGAGGCGACTTGCCAAAGGCCACAGCATCGGAAGGTCACGGATGGGGGACAGGAGACCTTAGAGGTCATCTTCAGACCAGCCCTTCGTGTTACAGATGAGCAAGGAGGCTGAGCGCAGTGCAGGGAAGGGTCCGACCCAAGGTCGCAGCAGGCAGTGTGCAGCAGAGTCGGGGTGGGTGCTCAGAAACAGTGCCCGCTGGGCCAATGCTCCTTCTAGATTCAGCCCGCTCACAAGGCGCCCCACGGCTCCTCCATCCAGCTAGCTCCCTGCACCCCTCCGCCACCCACATCCCAAAGGGCAGGAGAAGTAGCCTCGTCGACTCCTTCCCCAGAGCAGGAGTCCCCTTTGGGAGGGAGGAAAGGCCCCAGGTCTCTCCCTGTCCACTGCCCCAAAGGAGAAGGAGAGGCCCCGATCCAGGGCGGCTGGAGAGCTTCTAATGGCCGCGACCTGCGTTGTCCCGTTGCCACGGCAATGGGCACATCCCTCACTACCAGACCCACCTCCCCCTTCCCTCCTTCTGCCGCTTCTTCCCGCCTCCAGTTCCTCGGAAATGAACGCAGCCGGGTTCCCAGCCTGGCGGGCGAGCCAGGCCCGACAGCCCTGCGTCGGGCCAGCAGAGGACCCACCGCCCGCTCGCCGCCCACCCCGGGGGCCTCACCCGGTCCGACTGCAGCTCTTCCCCCTGGCACAGGCGGCTGAGGAAGGACTTCTGCTCGCGGCACAGCGTCTGCCGGGTGGTCAGGAACACCGTGCCCCCCACGTTGAGCCGCACCCACTTGCCCCAGCCGCCTGCGGCGCGGCCGCCCGCCCCCGCCGGCGGCGCTGCCTCCCCGGCCTCCATCCTCATCGCCGGCCGCGGCGTCTGCATCCTCCTCCCGGGCGCGGGGGGCGGGAGGGGACCACGCGCGGGGCAGGCCGGGAGCTGTAGTCCGCGCCTCCTGGCTCCGCGTGGGCCGCGGGGAGGGTCCCGCCCCGCGCTGCTCCCGCCCCGCGCTGCTCCCGCCCCGCGCTGCTCCCTCCTCGCGCAGCGCCCGCCCCCGGTCCCGCCCCGCTTCGCCCTTCCCTGCAGGCCCGCAGTCTGGGCTAGTGAAGCCAAATCACTGTGTATGGGGAAGGTCGAACTCCCGATCTCTGGGAAAAGAATGAGTGCTTCCCCAAATCGCAGTCCTCCCATTGGTCCGAGCGTTCTTGTTTTTCCTTTGTGCCATCTGCATCATCCAACTGCTGATAAGGGAAGAAACTTCCCCGACGAGGAATCCCCGTAGCATTGACCCGCATGTGTTTCGTCGTATTTTTTCATTTGCCCTTTGTGTGTATCGGGGTGGGGGCGGGGTGGGTGGGAGTGGGTTCTTTCCTTCATCTAAGTTCTTGGAGAACGACATAGCTGGACCTGAGGTTGGCTGAGCACCTGTATGCCAGACACTTTGCGTAAGTGTGTTATTCATTTAAGCTCTCAGCAGCCCTGTGAGTCTGGTATTTTGGGCTATACCCACCCATTTTACAGATGAAGCCACAGAAGCGAAGTGACCGCTCTACTCACATAGCTGGTGAGTGAGTACCCGCCAAGGCCTCTTTCCTGCTCCCCGACCATGGAATGTCAGGGATCCTTGGGAAGGACTTCTAAGGAGGAAGAGTAGAGCAGGCCCTGGATCCCAGTCAGGAGAACTGAGTTTCCATTCTGGCTTTTGGCTGTTCTCAGTTTTTCCAAGTCCTCCCCAAGGAGGAGGAGGGATTGGTTCTGCGGGTGGCTTTCTGAGTTATTTCCCAGTTAACTTGGAGGGGGACTGTCATTCTGTGGACCTCAGGATGGGGAAAGGGACCCCACCATGTGGTCTGGGACCAGGGAGGGACAGGGGCTGACAAGGAAGCTGTTTCCTTAGCTTCCTCTCCTTACTGGTTTCAGTCCTGGTCCTGGCCTATGTGGGAGAGGCTCCCCTCACTGATCCAATGTCACACACAGCTAGCCCGAACACTGGGCATCCTGGCCCTGTACTGGGAGAAGTTTCCCTGTTACCACCCAATGCCCTGGTTTCTGCATAAAGCTTTTCTCCTTGGCAGGGAGTGGATCAAAGGTGTACTGGAATCCTGCTACTTAAAATTCACCAGGTGTGTCCTGAGCAACTTCCTGGACTCTGAGCTTTGGCTTTCTGCCTTGCCAAATGGGACTTACAATAGTTGTGACCCCAGAGCATTGTTGCGAAGATTAAGTTATGAAATGTCTGTAAATACCTAGCATAGGCTGGGTGCGGCGGCTCACACCTGTAATCCCAGCACTTTGGGAGGCCAAGGCTCAGTTGAGCCCGGGAGTTCAAGACCAGCCTGGACAGCATAGTGAGACCCCTGTCTCTCTCTCTCTCTCTTTTTTTTTTTTTGACATAGAGTCTCACTTTCTCACCCAGACTGGAGTGCCGTGGTGCCATCTCGGCTTACTGCGACCTCTGCCTTCTGGGTTCAAGCAATTCTCATGCCTCAGCCTCCTGAGTAGCTGGGATGACAGGCATGCACCACCACGCCTGGCTAATTTTTGTATTTTTAGTAGAGATAGAGTTTCACCACGTTGGCCAGGCTGGTCTCGAACTCTTGAGCTCAAGTGATCCTCCCGCTTTCGCCTCCCAAAGTGCTGGGATTACAGGTGTGAGCCACCGCGCCTGCCCCCCCATCTCTATTTTTTAAAAATAAAATGATAGAAAACAAGAAAAACAGTGGGGCGTGGTGGCTCATGCCTGTAATCCTAGCACTTTGGGAGGCCAAGGCAGGCGGATCACAAGGTCAGGAGTTCGAGACCAGCCTGACCAACATGGTGAGACCCCTTCTCTATTAAAAATACAAAAATTAGCTGGGCACGGTGGCACACACCTGTAATCCTAGCTACTTGGGAGGCTGAGGCAGGAGAATCACTTGGACCCGGGATGTGGAGGTTGCAGTGAGCTGAGATCATGCCATTGCACTCCAACCTAGGTGACAGAGTGAGACTCCGTCTCAAAAAAAAAAAAAAAAAAAAAAGAAGAAGAAGAAGAAAGAAAACAAACAAAAAAACACCTAGCAGAGTCCCTGGCATTTATTATGTTTGAATGCATGAATGGGTGAATGAGATGGGATGTGAAGTGGCCTTGAAAGATTGGCAGGACTGCTGGCACTTAGTGAGGCCTTGACCATTGTCAGCTAAAGCAAAACTAGAGCAGGAGATACTTCATCCACACAAGGGTGGCAGGCAGGAGAGTGACATGGTCAGATTTGCAACATGGATCAACCTTAGGTTGCAGGGAGGGTGGTTTGAAGCACAGAGAGACCAGTTAGGAGACCACCTGCATCTGGTTCAAGAGTAGGGGGAGCCCAGGCCGGGCGTGGTGACTCACACCTGGAATCCCAGCACTTTGGGAAGCCAAGGAGGGTGGATCACCTGAGGTCAGGAGTTTGAGAGCAGCCTGGCCAATATGATGAAACCCTGTCTTTACTAAAAATATAAAAAATTAGCCAGGCGTGGTGGTGCACGCCTGTAATCCCAGCCAACAAAATGTCAGAGAAAAGGGTCCAGGGAGGGTCTCGGGAGGTGGGGAGAGGGGAGGGTGGACGGAGTGGGGAAAGAGAAAAGAACAAAGCTGGATGGGGAGGAATAAGGGCATTCCCGAGGCCAGGTGTGGGCCAGTTGGGATGAAACAAGTTGACCTGAGGAGAAGTTGGGAAGGTGTCAGATGCAGTGGCTCACGCCTGTAATCCCACCACTTTGGAAGGCCAAGGTGGGAGGATCTCTTGAGTCTAGGAGTTCAAGACCACCCTGGACAACACAGCAAGACCGCCATCTCTACAGAAAATTAAAAAAAAATTAGCCAGGCTTGGTGGCATGTGCCTGTAGTCCTAGCTACTGGGGAGACTGGGGTGAAAGGATACCTTGAGCCCAGGAGATCGAGGCTGCAGTGAGCCAGGATCACACCACTGCACTTCAACCCGCGTGACAGAGTGAAACCCTGTTTCAAAAAAACCAAAGTCAGGAAGGTGAGTTAGAGCCCCCACGTTTCCTGGGCCAGCCCCTGCCCACCTAGGGCTGCCTCTCTCTACTGAGGCATGTGGATGCTGCGACAGAACTTGGATAGCACCGAGTCTTTCAGCAAAGGAGGAGCGTCGTCAGTGTGGCATTTGGGGAATCTTAACCTGGCGTTGGTGCCAAGATAGATAGTTGGGGTGGGGGAAAGTCCAGAATCAGGGAGGGAGAAAGGAGGAGGGAAGGGTAAGAGCCAACATTTACATTGTCGGGGACCTACCCAGAGACCACCCCCACTTCCAGTAGCACCATTTTCTGGTCTGTTTCCCTCACTCTACAGTGTGAGCTCCCTGAGGACAGGCCCTGTCCCCACTCTGCCATATTGCAGGTGTCAAAGATGTCAAACACTGGGCCTGACTCGGGAGGGGAATAAATGGGACAAGAACCCAAATACACTGGGAATGTCTTTAGGGCAGAGATGGAGTCTTCTTCCTTCATGCTGTATTTCCATGTTATTTTATTTTTTTTTCTATTTATTTATTTATTTAGAGACCAAGTCTCACTCTGTCGCCCAGGCTGGAGTGCAGTGGTGCGATCTCAGCTCACTGCAACCTCTGCCTCCTGGGTTCAAGCGATTCTCCTGCCTCAGCCTCACGAGTAGCTGGGATTACAGACATGCACCACCACACCCAGCTAATTTTTTTTGTGTGTGTATTTTTAGTAGAGACGGGGTTTCACCATGTTGGCCAGTCTGGTCTCGAACTCCTGGCCTCAGGTGATCCATTTGCCTCGGCTTCCCAAAGTGCTGGGATTACAAGCGTGAGCCACTGCACTTGGCCTGCTTTTTTCTTGACACAGAGTCTTGCTCCGTCGCCTATGGTTCAAACAATTCTCCTGCCTCAGCCTCCTGAGCAGCTGAGACTATAGGCATCCACCACCATGCCTGGCTAATTCATATATTTATATTTTTTAGTAGAGATTGGGTTTCACCATATTGGCCAGGCTGGTCTGTAACTACTCACCTCAAGTGATCCATCCACCTCGGCCTTCCAAAGTACTGGGATTACAGATGTGAGAACCTGGCCCCATGTTATTTTATTTCACTGCTTCATGCTTCCCATGTGCCAGACACTGTCCTAAGTGCAACACCATACGTACCATGTGTATCCAATGAAGACAAGTTTACCATCTGCTAGGTACCATGGACCGTGTTCCAGGCATCCTATAACAGCAGAAGGAGCAGCTGTCATTTATTGAGGGTTTAGTTCTGGACCAAGTAGTGCCCATGTGTTTTTCCTGTTAATCCTCACAGCAAGCTCATGAGATCCATCTTGTTCCCACCCCCATCTTACAGAGGGTGAGGCCATGGCTCAGAGACCAGGGGTCCTTACTGGGTCATGCTGGACATGGCTACTGAGAACCGCGCTGGCCTCAAAGCCTGGTCTCGCTGGCTCTGAAGCTACAGCTGATAACCATTCTGCTCTCCGGCCTCCCATGGAACCCCACAGCACCCTTGCGGCAGGTGCTCTTGACGCCATGTTACAGATGAGGAAACTGCAGTCGCAGGGCTGGTCCAACACAGGCCTGTCTGAGCCAGGGGCAGGGCTGGTCTCTGCTGTCCCATAGGCGCTGCCTATGGGATACAGTCCTGGAGGAGCCAGGCAGGGACTTGGCCAGCATCTTTGGTCCCAAAGTGGAGGGAAAGGCTTTGTCTGGGCCAGTCTCACTCCCCCTCCTTTCCACAGAGACCCCAACCTATCCCTGGACACAGCGCTCTGCTCAACAAGCTTCTAAAATGCTCCCATCTGAACTCACAACCTCACCGGTGAGGGCCACAGCCAAGAGCCAGGTGGCAAGACCCGGGATGCTTACATAGAGCCGACAGATGCCACCACATTCCTGCCCGTGCCTGGGCTTTGTCTGGATGAAGCCATGTTTGGGTTGGGAAAGGGTGCACCCACCTCTGAAAAGAACGCTTGGCCCCTCCCCACAACCAACCCAGCATTCAGGCCACGGCTGGACTTGCTGAGCACCCACTATATATGCCAGACATTGAAACGCAGAGATGAAGATGCCAGAGGTGGCCTCTGCCCTAGGGAAGGCTTTGGTTTGGGGTAGGTGGGCTTGGGAGGCTTGGACAAAACGTGGAATCCCAGAGAGTCCTATTAGCAGTCATGGACTGTCACTCTGCATAGATTTTTGCACGTCTTCCCCATTCGGAGGATAATGATAAAAATCCAAACATTCCTTAGCTGCTTTTCAGGGAGATGGTTAAACTGGAGGAGGGCCAGATTTCAAATGCCTGCTGGTTACACTGCCCCCTGATGTCTTCTTCTGGGAAGAGCAGCCTCAACTACTTTTTTTTTTTTTCTCTCCTTTCCTTCTTCCCCGGACCCCGACCCCTGCGCCCTGCCCCAACCACAAGACCACTAGGGATCAGGTGCTTTGGTGCTTTTTATTTTTATTGTCATTTTTTAAAGATGGGGTCTCGCTATGTTGGCCAGATTGGCCTTGAACTCCTGACCTCAAGCGATCATCCCACCTCAGCCTCCCAAAGTGCAGGGATTACAGGCATGAGCCACCGTGCATGTCCCATTCAGTGCTTTTTAATATGGCTCTGGACTGCACTTGAAAGTGAAATAGAACAGAGAGATGGTTAAGGGGTACAGGCCCCCAGACAAGGATGCTAGCCGAGGCTTCGTGGTTTATCAGCTGGGTAACTTTTGGAAAGTCACTTAACCTCTCTGAACCTCAGTTTCCCCATCTCTAAATTGAAAACAATAATAGTGCTTACCTCAGCTGTTGTGAGGATTTAAAGAGGTAGCAGGTGGAGGCCACTCGCCAGGCCACCTGTGTGAAGACCAGGGAACACTGGCTTTGATGAAGCCAGTCCTGCCACCCTGTCTATCATTGCCTGGACGCAAGATCAGTGCCTGATGCAAAAGCTGCCCCTTAACATCCATTTCTCTTTGGTCAGGGAAGAACCAAGCCCACCAACTCCCCATTCCTGGGGTTGGAGGGAAAGGCAGGGAGAAAGGCCACCCTAGATGTCCCCAGCTCCAGAACAGGCTGGCTGTCATTTCCTCATGCCACCCCGCCCCGCCCGTGACCTAGAATGGCCCAGGAGTTTTTTTTTTTTTTTCTGCTCCAGATAGAGCTGAAAGAACACAAGATACCTCCTGAAGTTCTCACCTGAGCACATCACTGAGTCCTGTTTTGAACTTCTCAGCTTAGCAGCAGTCTCTGCCTCACTTCTGAGCAGCTTGTTTCACAGCTGCTGTCAGTTCCATGACTAAGACGTCACTCATCCCTGCTGGGTTTTTTGGTTTCAGTTCTCCTTGTCCCCAGATTCAGCATGTCAGAACGTTCTGATCAGCCATGTTCTGTTCTTTATGTCAAATCCAATCCTATCACGGCCTGGGGCCAATTCTGCTACTTATCCTTGGTGCAGGGCTGTTTGGTTTTGAGCCTGCACCTTTTCAGGTCATTTGAGGAGAGAAACAGGCATATCCAAGCAGAGAGAGTGTTTCCTGACCAGCCAGAGCTATGGGTGCATGAGATCAGGCTTCCAGAGGCCCACGGCCTGGGATTTGAATCTCTGCTCCCAGTTGGGATCCTGACTCATGACACCTTGTTAGTTAGTGATGCAACCTCTTCAAACCGTTTGCAGTATTTACATCATCATGTAATTCCTGCTTATTAGTGCTATTGCACACAGTGACTATTAGCCATTATCATTGAGCATTTACTATGTGCTAAGTCCTGGGCTGGAAGCGTCATTCTCAGAGAGGCTAGATATGGGTTCATAGACTTGAATATTTGACAGCTCTTTCATGATATGATGGTGACCCTGGAGTCTGCAGACATTACAGGCCCTCCGAGTGAGCTCTTCCAGGGGAGGGTCTGTATCTCCTTTGTTTCTGAAAGTCTAAAGCTCAGCACTTGTGACAGGCTTGGGAGTGTCTGGTCGTAGCCTCTCCTCCAGCTCCTTCTACCCTCCGCCAGGCCTCTGTTTCCTCCCTGGTGGGAATGGGGATTCGGGTAGAAGGAAGGGCAGGAATGTCTGGAGGAAAGGGTGCCTTCTCTAATATGCCCAAAGGTGCAGTGGGGGCAGCAGTGATGCTGGCCCCTCGGGCCCCTGCTGGACCACCTGGGCCCCTGGCTCGGCTCCCTTCAGCCAGCAGGGTGGGGCTCAGCGGGCTCCCAGCCTGACCTGACTGGGCGGGAGAGTGGCTGGAGACTCCTCTTCACCAGCAGGGGGTGCGCCCGCCGCCCAGGTCCTTGGGGAGTGTCTTGGACAGCAGCCCGAGGGCACCTGCCTGCCTATGTGTCTGCTACGGCTGATTCCTTTTGCAGAAGCTCAGCTCTCAGGACTGAGGCCATGGCAGCTGGCCTAACTCTCAGCGGCCTCCCCTCCCCAGGACTCCCCTCTCCTGCCTCAACGTCTCCTTGGCTCCAACGCATGTAATTCTACAGCTCGATCACACAGAACAGGGATCTACCGTCTGTCCCCTTGGGCCCCGTGAACTCTGCCCTTGCTGCCAGAGGGACGTTTATGGGCACTTCCATGTGCCGGGCACTGCCCAAGCACTTTTGTGGATGATCTCTTTTAATCCTAACCCAACAGGGAGATGTGGCCGTGATCTCACATTACAGAGGAAGAGCCCAAGGAGTGTTCTGTGCTGCTCTGGCCCCAGCCTTTCCTCCAGCTCCTTCTACCCTCTGGTGCCCCTCTGTTTCCTCCCTGGCGGGAGTGGGGATGTGGGTAGAAGGAAAGGCAGGAAAGGTTTTCCTTGCCTGGCGTCCTTTGTTCTCTGGTGTGGTTTTGCTGTGGCTGGAGCAGATGTTTCAAGCTGGCTCCTTGTTTTCTGGCAGGTTGCTTTGGGGGTTATTTGGTACCCCCATTGCTGGGAGTGGCTCCTACTACAGGTCTCTTCCTGGGCAGTGTCTTCTCTGGTTCACCCCTTGGGATACTACACAAGGATCAGCTTACTGGGTTCCACTGTCCACCCACTCTCCAACCCCCCTTCCGGCCTCTGTGCCCTCATGCACCAAGTCCTCCTCTGGACAGCTCCAAGCCATCTCCTTTAAGCCAGCTCTCAGCTGGGCCCAGAAAAGCCTGCAGGCAGGCCCCACCCTGACAAGACTCAGAGCACATGCGCCTCCTGAGCCCAGCAAGGAGCAGCTGGCCAGGATGCAGGCTTTTCCAGGCAAGGGCCCGCCCAGCCTCCAAGACCCCAGAATCCAGGACACATGGGTGAAGCTCCACAGATGGCCTCCTTGAAGCCCTCTCCGCGTATGGAGAGGGGAGGCACCCCATGCACCTCCTCCATGGGACAGCACCACCTGCCGGTAGAGAAAGCATCCTCTACCTTCCTGCTGCTCCTGGTGGCAGCTCTCCTATCTCTGCTGGGGGCAGGAGAGGTGTGGGTCGGGGGTGGTCCTAGGGTTCTACAGCTAGCTCGTAACCACTTCAGTAGCAAGAAATCCTTTCGAGAGTCCATCACTTCACCTTGTTTTAGAATGTGGAGTCGGCCAGGTGCAGTGGCTCATGCCTGTAATCCCAGCACTATGGGAGGCCGAGGTGGGTGGATCACTTGAGGTCAGGAGTTCAAGACCAGCCTGGCCAACATGGTGAGACCCTGTCTCTACTAAAAATACAAAAAGTAGCTAGGCGTGGTGGCGGGCACCTGGAATCCCATCATGAGAATCGCTTTAACCCCAGAGATGGAGTTTGCAGTGACTGAGATCGCACCTCTGCACTCCAGCCTGGGCAACAGAGAGAGACTCCATCTCAAAAAAAAAAAAAGAAAAAAAGAAAGTGAGGTCAGCAAGCAGCCCTAGCTGAAACTAAATCAGATAAAAAACCTGCATTAAAATAACAACAAAACATTTCGCTTTGAAAATAATTTTAGACTTAGAGAAAAGTTGCAAACATTACGGTAAAAAATTCCATAGAGCCTTTACCCAGATTCACCAAGTGTTCACACAATCCTTCCTTTGTTGTTCTCTCCCCACCTTCTTTGTTGTTTTTCTGAACTGTTTTTGAAAGTAAACTGCAGGTTGGGCATGGTGGCTCATGCCTGTAATCCCAGCACTTTGGGAGGTTGAGGTTGGCAGATCACTTGAGGTCAGGACTTTGAGACCAGTCTGGCCCATATGGTAAAAACCCATTTCTACTAAACATACAAAAATTAGCCGAGCGTGGTGGCACTTGCCTTAATCCCAGCTACTCAGGAGGCTGAGGCAGGAGAATCGCTTGAACCCAGGAGGTGGAGGTTGTAGTGAGCCAAGATCGTGTCACTGCACTCCAGCCTGGGCGACAGAACGAGACTCCGTCTCAAAAAAATAAAAATTAAAAATAAATAAATACGAAAGTAAACTGCAAAATTAATGACTTTTCTTTTCTTTCTTTTTTTTTTTTTTTGAGACGGAGTCTTGCTCTGTCGCCCAGGCTGGAGTGCAGTGGCCAGATCTCAGCTCACTGCAAGCTCCGCCTCCCGGGTTCACGCCATTCTCCTGCCTCAGCCTCCCGAGTAGCTGGGACTACAGGCACCCGCCACCTCGCCCGGCTAGTTTTTTGTAATATTTAGTAGAGACGGGGTTTCACCGTGTTAGCCAGGATGGTCTCGATCTCCTGACCTCGTGATCCACCCGTCTTCGCCTCCCAAAGTGCTGGGATTACAGGCTTGAGCCACCGCGCCCGGCCGACTTTTCACTCCTAAACTCTTCAACGTGATTTCTGAAAAACAAGGACATTCTCTCCATAACCACAGGACAATGGTCAAAGTCAGAAAATTAACATTGATACATACCATAGCTTATTTACAGATTTCTTCCAATCTCCATTTGTCCCACTAATGTCCTCTATAGCAAAAGAAAGGAAAAAAAATGCTAAAAGCCTTTGGGAGCCCATCTAGGACAATTGCATTCCCTTGTCATTTCTCTTTCGTTCTCCTTTGATCTGGGACAGTTTCTCTCTCTTTCATTTTTGAAGAGTATAGGTGATTTTTTTTTTTTTTTGGTAGAATTACCCTCTGTGTGGATTTGTCTGATATTTCCTCATGATTCAATTCAGCATATGCAATTTTGGCAGGACTCCCATAGAAATGATGTTGTGTTGCTGGGCACCATGGCCCACACACCTGTAATCCCAGAACTTTGGGAGGCTGAGGCAGGCGGATCACCTGAGGTCAGAAGTTTCAGACCAGACCGACCAACATGGAGAAACCCTGTCTCTACTAAAAATACAAAAAAATTAGCCGGGCATGGTGGTGCACGCCTGTAATCCCAGATACTCGGGAGGCTGAGGCAGGAGAATCGCTTGAACCTGGGTGGCAGAGGTTACGGTGAGCCGAGATGGAGCCATTGCATTCTAGCCTGGGATACAAGATCGAAACTCTGTCTCATAAAAAAAAAAAAAAAAAAAAAGGAAAAGAAAAGAAAAGAAGCTGTGTTCTTGCCAGTGTATCAGGTCTAAAGGACCCTGATGTCCATTGTCCCATTACTGGTGAGATCACGGCTGGTTATTTTGTGAAGTTGGTGTCTGCCAGGTTTCTGAGCTGTACAGTTACTTCTTTCCCCTTTGAATTTTCTTTTTTTTTCTTTTTTTTTTTTTTGAGATGGTGTCTTTCTGTGTTGCCCAGGCTGGAGTGCAGCGGTGTGATCTCGGCTCACCACAACCTCCGCCTCCCGGGTTCAAGCGATTCTCCTGCCTCAGCCTCCCGAGTAGCTGGGACTACAGGCACTCACCACCATGCCCAGCTAATTTTTGTATTTTTAGTAGAGACAGGGTTTCACTATGTTGGCCACGCTGGTCTCAAACTCCTGACCTTGTGATCCACCCACCTTGGCCTCCCAAAGTGCTGGGATTACAGGCGTGAGCCACCACACCAGGCCCCTGTGTCGTTTTTTAAAAACAGGTTCTTAAACACTGAATCTTTTTAAACATTGTAGCAAAATGCACATAAAAGTTATCATTTTAACCATTTTTAAGTGTCCAGTTTAGTAACATTACATACATTCACATTGTTGTGACTCTATCACCACCATTCATCCACAGAACTCTTTTCATCTTGCAAAACTGAGACTCTGTACCCGTTAAACAGTGGGTCTCCATTCTCCTCTCCTAACTGGCTCTTGTATCCTTCTGACTCATCCCCATTATCATTTGAGCACTTCCTTCCTTTGTGGCCCAGCAAAACAGTCTGGGCTCATATTATACTTTCCCTGCCCCGGCAGCTCCAGTTCCTTTTGATGGCTAATGGTATTTAAAACCAACACCAGGCTGGGTGCGGTGGCTCACGCCTATAATCCCAGCACTTTGGCAGGCCAAGGCAGGCGGATCACTTGAGGTCAGGAGTTCGACACCAGTATGGTGAAACCCTGTCTTTATTAAAAATACAAAAATTAGCTGGGCGTGGCATCAGCCACCTGTAATCCCAGCTACTCTGGAGGCTGAGACAGGAGAATCGCTTGAACCTGAGAATCGGAGGTTGCAGTGAGCCGAGATCACGCCATTACACTTCAGCCTGGGCAACAGAGCAAGACTTCGTCTCAAAAAAAAAAAAAAAAGGATAAAACCAAAACCAACACCTGAGCATTTGGTGGGCTCATTGCACTAGGATGTCATTGCTTTCAGGAAATCTCAAGGAACAGAGCTAGAGCTGGGAAACACGTGCACACATATACACACACACACACACACACACACACAGTTTCTGCACCTGTCTATAGTAGAAATCCTGAGTTCACACTGATATCTCCAACATTCAAGTCTTCTCCCTTTCCATATTTGTTTGTCTTCTTTCCAATAGGGAAAAAGTTCGTTCCCAGTATATTTAATATATTTACTTATTTGGCCAGTCCTAGTTTTATAACTGGTAGCCTATAACATTGTGAAAAACAAACCTATTAACGAGAATTCAATATTTGTTATGGGATTTTTTTTGTTTATTTTATATTTTGCCTGAGTATGTATAGTCTAAGCAGCCAAAATATCACATTCAAGAGTTACTTGGAGCTGAGCGTGGTGGCATGCACCTGTAGTTCCAGCTACTTGGGTGGCTGAGGCAGGAGGGTTGCCTGAGCCCAGGAGTTCGAGGCTGCAGTGAGCCATGATCACACCACTGCACTCCAGCCTGCATGACAGAGCGAGATTCTGTCTCTTAAACAAAAGAGAAGTCCATCTTTGCCCCAGTGGTTTGAGATGCCTTCATCATACACTAAGTTTCCTTGAGTATTTGAGCTTATTTCTGGACTCACTATTCTAGTCCATTGGTCTGTCTATTCATGCACAAGCCACACACTGTTTTAATTACAGAGTCTTTAGAGTATTCTTGTAGTGTCAGACCTTTTGTAGCTTTTTCTCTTCAAAGTTTTCCTGTTATTCTTGCATGTTTGATTTTCCACGTGGACTTGGGTCAGCATTTTTAGCCCAATAAAGAAGCGTGTTGATATTTTTACTGTGGTTGGGTCAAATGTTTAAATTATCTTAGGGAGAACTGACATTTTTATGACGTTGCGTTGTCCTATTCAAGGACGAGCAATGTCTTCCATTTGTTCAAACCTACTTTTGAGTCTTTTAGGAGGTTATTTTAAAGCTATCCTAAATAGGCTTTGCACATTTCTTGTTAAGTTGCTTTTTTTGTCCTTTTGATTTTGTTGCTATTGTAACTGAGCATTTTCTCTACCATTGGAGTCTCTCTCTCTCTCTCTCTTTCTTTCTCTTTTTTAAAAAAAGTAGAGACAGAGTCCCTTTTTTACTCTGTTGCCCAGGCTGGTCTTGAACTCGTAGGCTCAAGCCATCCTCTCATGTTCCATCCACCTCGGCCCTCCAAAGTGTTGGAATAATTACAAGTGTGAACCTCTGCACCCGGCCTACCATTATATCCTCTGACTGGCTATTGTTTGAGTATATGAAGGCTACTGATTTCCATATGTCAGTTTTTCCTTTTTCTTTTTTTTTTTTTTTTTTTTTTTTTTTGAGACAGAGTCTGAGTCCGTCACCCAGGCTTCAGTACAGTGGCATGATCTCGGCTCACTGCAACCTCCACTTCCCGGGTTCAAGAGATTCCTGTGCCTCAGCTTCCTGAGTAGCTGGGACTACAGGTGCATGCCACCACACCTGACTAATTTTTATAGTTTTAGTAGAGATGGGGTTTCGCCATGTTGGCCAGGCTGGTCTTAAACTCCTGACCTCAAGTGATCCACCCACCTTGGCCTCCCAAAATGCTGGGATTACAGGCGTGAGCCACTGTGTCCAGCCTGATTTTCCATATGTTAATTGTATACCTCACTGATTTTTTTTAAATTGTTTGAGTAACTTTTATTATTAATTCTGTGGGGTTTTTCAGGCATACTATCATATTATCTGAAAACAAAATGCTATGGACAAAAAAGAGAGAGGCAATATGTACAATATATACACATATATATGTGCTTTATTTTAGATGCACAAATCATCTCTGATGATACACAAGAACTGACATAGTGTTTGCCTGGGAGAAAGGAATTGACTCACTGGGGCTGCTCTGGGAGAGAGGCTCCCGTGAATCCTTTGGTACCTTTTAAGATTTATTCAGAGTACAGGTGTTGTCTCCTCAAACAATAATACATATTGTGAGATGGAGTCTAGCTCTGACGCCCAGGCTGGAGTGCAGTGGCACGATCTCAGCTCACTGCAACCTCTGCCTCCCGGGTTCAAGTGATTCTCCTGCCTCAGCCTCCCAAGTAGCTGGGATTACAGGCGCATGCCACCATGCCCAGCTAATTTTTGTATTTTTAGTAGAGGGGGGTTTCACTGTGTTGGCCAGGCTGGTCTCGAACTCCCAACCTCATGATCCGCCCACCTCGGGCTCCGAAAGTGCTGGGATTACAAGTGTGAGCCATCACACCCGGCCACTAATTTATTTTTTAAAAACCAGTTATTTAGAAATCATGAATTCACAACTTTCTCTAATTGCCTATTCTGCCATTTTATTTTTGGGTCTTTAATAAACATTTCTTATGGCCAATTTTTTTTTAAAGGCAGCAGAATCAGTTGGAACATAAATGATTCAGTGGGATGATAATTCAGAGCCCAGTTCCTGCAACTCCTGTTTGGACTCTGCTGTCCTCGAATGGCAAGCAGGTGACTTAGTTTAATGATACTCAGCCTCACTTTCTATTGCGATCCGTTGCCCCAACGCTGAATCTGCCAGCCAGCCTAACACATTCGCACCTTCTGCACAATGGCCAGGCCAGGCGAGTCGCAGCCTCTGGGGCTTGCCCCCTCCTCCCTTGGCTCTTGGCAGCTTCCCACCCCACCCCTGCTCCTGTCTCTGTCTCCTGTTCTCCTTCCTGCTTCCACCCTCCAGGGCTGCATTGGAAAGACCTCAGTTCCAAAATCTCTTTCTGTTCACCTCAGATTGACCATCCTGCCCTATTTCTGACCCCAGGGGCCCAAGCCCCATGCCAGCACCTCAGCTGACCACTGGCAGAACACTGGCGAAGCCTCCATGCAGGGTCTTGGGGTCCTCCCTTCACAGTCACACGCGTCCCCTCCCCGCCTGGTTTCTCTTTTTCCCCACTGCCTGCTTCAGCCTGGCTCTTGGCATGGCCCACATAATAGATAAGGAGGAAGAGGATAGCCTGGGAGGGTTTGGGAGGTTGATGTGCAAATTCAGGTGGGAGCTGGCATGGCCAGAGCAGACACTTCAATGGGGCATGCCAAGGGTCATTGAGTCAAGATGGCAGAGGCTGGACACGAGTACAGGGCCGAGGAAGGGCAACCAGGTAGCCAGAAACGTCTCAGAGCCAGGGGCATGGTGAACAAGCAGGTAACATGACGGTGGGCACACCGAAGGATCCACACCACCCTCAGCAGCTCTGATCTGCTCTTAGAGATGCTCTTCCTGGCCTGGGGCTCCCAACCAGCCCACAGCAGCTCTTGTCTCTAGTAGTTTCTGCCTGTCCCTGCCCATCATGCATCTCTCCTACCTAGAATCATGCTCAGCTCCTTATTCCCACTTGAGATGGTGCATGTGTAGCTCCAGCCGTCGGAAAAGCAAGTATAGCCTGGTACTGAATTTCTCCCGATTCGCTTTCCGCAGTTTAGAGGAGGGGCATTTACCGCCACTTTGCAGAAGGTGAGAAAGGTACCTCAAGAAAAGGAATAAGCCGAAGTGAATACAATTCATATTCACATGCTTTCTTGTTTTTATTTTCTTTTTATTTATTATTTTTTAGAGACAGGGTCTTGCTGTGTTGCCCAGGCTGGAGTGCAGTGATGCAGTCATGGCTCATAGCAGCTTTGAACTTCTCCTGGGCTCAAGTGATCCTCCCGCTTCAGCCTCCTGAGTACCTTGGACTACAGGTGTGCACCACCATGCCCAGCTAATTTATATTTTTGAAGAGATAGGGTCTTCACTTGTTGCCCAGGCTGATTTCAAATTCCTGGCCTCAAATGATCCTCCTGCCTGGGACTCCCAAAGTTCTGTGATTGAAAGCATGAGACACCATGCCTGTCCTTGCTTTTACTTTGAAGTCAATCAGACAGCATTAAAAAAAGTCCAGGAGAGGCCGGGCACGGTTGCTCACGCCTGTAATCCCAGCACTTTGGGAGGTTGAGGTGAGTAGATCACAAGGTCCAGAGATCGAGACCATCCTGGCCCACATGGTGAAACCCCGTCTCTACTGAAAATATAAAAATTATTTGGGCATGGTGGCGCGCACCTCTAGTCCCAGCTACTCGGCAGGCTGAGGCAGGAGAATCGCTTGAACCTGGGAGGCGGAGGTTGCAGTGAGCCGAGATTGCACCACTGTACTCCAGCCTGGTGAGAGAGCGAGACTTTGTCTCAAAAAAAAAAAAAAAAAAAAAGTCTTGGAGAAACACATCAAAGAGCACACAGCTAGCCAGACAAGTAAATCAGCCTTTGGTTACCCTGTTCCTCACCTGTGTACAAAGGTGTGAACGTGCATGTGTTTGTGTGCATGTGCATACATGCCTATGTGTTTTAGGGGGCTTATGACACCTCCCCACCCAGACAGAAGCCTGCTCCCTCTTCTGTGATCCCCTCCCCAATTCTGTCTTGTAGTGGACAAAAGTCCTGTGGTCATTCTGTCCAGGATTCAGAGCCCAGTCCCAGATCTAACCTCTCCTGTCATCTTGGGCAAGTCACCTGAATTTTTTTTTTTTTTTTTTTTTTTGAGACAGTTTCGCTCTTGTTGCCCAGCCTGGAGTGCAATGGTGCGATCTCGGCTCACTGCAACCTCCGCCTCTGGGGTTCAAGTGATTCTCCTGCCTCCGCCTCCCAAGTAGCTGGGATTACAGGCGCCTGCCACCATGTCCAGCTAATTTTTTGTATTCTTCGTAGAGACGGGGTTTCACCATGTTGGCCAGGCTGATCGCGAACTCCCAACCTTAATCACCTGACTTATCTATGCCCCTCACCTGTAAAATGCAGAATAATAACACCCGTTTCTCCGAGTTGTTGGAGTAAATGGAGGCAAAGCACTTAGCATCCTCTCTGGCATATGGAGACAGTAAACAGGAAGGATTATGAAGGTGTCTCAGCCCTGAAGGTGTATTTATGTATATGTTAAACATTCATGGGCCCCTGCAGAGACAAAGGGAAAGCTTCCCTTTCTCCTCGTGAAGGCTCACTGAAAATCGACAGACAAAAGGAAGATTAATTGGAGAAAAGGCAAAATGTATTTCAACGTGCAGAGCATGAGAGAATCACAGAATGGTTACCCAATAACCCAGTGGGGTACAGGTACATACGCCCTTCTTCATGGGGGAAGGAGAGATGGGGGACACGTGGCGATTTGAAGGACAGAATCAATGGTTTTTAGGGGGAAATGAATGAGTCCAATGTCTAGATGATAATTAATAATTTCTTTGGACCTTGAATGGGAAAGAGAGCAGATAATGGTTTGGGATGAAGTTTGGGCTCTAGGTGTGGTGTTTAATGTTCAGTCTCATATCCTCTGGGATATGAGTTTTAACCTCTGGCTAATGATATTCCAGAAAAGGTAATTGTGTTCCCCTTTGGCAGGTCCAGTTTCTAGGTAGATAAAGAAACTTCAGAGAACAGCGTCATCCTGCACTTTGAGAGAGACAGAGAATTCAGAGAAGGAGGCAGAGAGGTCAGATAGACCTTGAGGCTGCTTCGTGTCAGAGCACCATATTTTAGGGCAATGCTTTCTGAGCCCCAACACCCCCGTCCATGTCAGTTGTTGTGCTGGTGCCAGGACAGGAAATATGAATAAGATACGTTACCCCTCAACGGTTTACAGCCCAGCCAAGGGAGGCAGGCGGGGCAGGTGCAGGGCAGGAGAGCAGTAACTGTAACAATACAACACCGTGGTCAGGCACAGTGGCTCAGGCCTGTAATCCCAGCACTTTGAGAGGCCAAGGCAGGTGGATTATTTGAGGTCAGGAGTTCGAGACCAGCCTGGCCAACATGGTGAAACCCCGTCTCTACTAAAAATACAAAAATCAACCAGGTGTGGTGGTGCGTACCTGTAATCCCAGCTACTCCGGAGGCAGAGGCAGGAGAATTGCTTGAAACTGGGAGGCGGAGGTGGCAGTGAGCCGAGATCACACCATTGCACTTTAGCCTGGGTGACAGAGTGAGACTGCATCTCAAAACAAACAACAAACCAATCAACCCGTGGATTTGGTGCTTATCGGGTCAGTTTCTGCTCTCAGTGCTATGTATGAATCAAATCTTTTCATCCTCACAGCAATCCTGTAAAGTGGATTATTGCCACGTCACAGATGAGGAAATCCAGGCCGCTCTGCCCACACTCACGGCCAGGGAGTTGGAGGTCAGGGTGCTCCGGAGGCTGCCCTTTGAACCGTCCCCTGCTGCAGCTCTCCCTGGAGCAAGGGGGCACAGTCCAGGGAATTCATAAAAGGGACTATGTGCAGGTGTGGAGGTGCCTCTCAGACCCAGAACCAGCCCCCGCAACCCATGGTGGTTCTCTTTGTT
Organism: Chlorocebus sabaeus; assembly: GCF_047675955.1. Taxonomy (NCBI): domain Eukaryota; kingdom Metazoa; phylum Chordata; class Mammalia; order Primates; family Cercopithecidae; genus Chlorocebus; species Chlorocebus sabaeus. The sequence goes on from NC_132922.1 coordinate 13,841,223, forward strand.
TCCACTTCTCAGACACTCCTCGCCACGTTGTTGCCAGGGTCCATGTCTATCCCGCCCCATGAGGCGAATGCCCCCTCTTGGGGCTGTTCTTTATCCTCCATGCCCCCAGATCCTGCCACAGGGCCTGTCCCTAGGAAGTGCCCTGGAATGAATGGAGGAGACAGGCTGAGTGTTGGATGTGGGCTGGGTGTGGGACCTGGACAAAGGCAATGGGAGTAGAGGTGGAGGTCTGATCGGCTGTAGTTAAGTGGGACAGAGTCTCAGGTCGCTTGCTGCCAGGTCTGGGCCTGGGTGACCCACAGGTGGTGACCGTGCACGCTGAGACAGGGGACACACGTGGAGGAGCAGGGTTGGGGCCTGGCAGGCCACGACTCAGGGGTCTGAGTTCAGGAGGAATCCAGTTGTGGGAGGCCCCAATTCCAGAGTCACTGGCTCAGCACAGTCATTGAAACCATCCGAATGGTGGCATTATCTAGAGAGCAGGCCCGCCTTGAAGTAGGCCAAGGCAGACTCCAGAGAACAGGGACAGGAAACCAGAAGGGCAATCAGCTAGGATTCAGTATCGAGGACCTGAGGACCCCAAAGTCCTAACAGTTTAAGGGCAAGGAGCTCCTGCAGGTATCACTGTGCAATCAAGGGATCAAAGCCTCCGGAAGTTCAGGCAAGATCAGCCTACCACATTCCACCCCTACCAGGTTAATAGGCGAAAAATGTAGGTGCTTAAAATAACACTTTCTGTTAACCTGAACATTTCAACATTTCATCTTCCCCCAAATGATTCATCCTTCATAAGTTAAGGATAATAAAGCTCCACTGTGCTTATATAGCTGAGGTTATTTCAGTAGGTATGACAGCTGACTTCATTTTGAGCCTTACCTGATGTGACTTCACACCCACACTGGGCATGGCAGAACTGAGTTTGCTCCCATTTTTCAGATGAGAAGACTGAGGCCCCAACAGGAAGGCTCTGGAACGCAGACCTTCTGGGGCCTGGTGCAAAGCTGATTCCACAGCACCAGGACCAGATCACTGCATAGATCCATATTCAGCCCACTGTGTGGATGGGGGCTTTGATCCCTGGAGGCAATGACCCAGGAAGTGGAAAACATTCCAGCGCAGCTGGTTAGGCAAGGTTGGGAAACGCATTTCCAGCTGTTCCTGACACAGAGGGGGCGCCAAGCAAATATTTGCCAAGTGGATACAAATTTCATCATTCTTGTTGCTCAGTGTTGCAAGCTCCTGCCTCGAACACACAGGGTGGGTGGGGCAGGCCCTGGCAAAGGCCAGGATCCTGCAGTGAGTGGTTAATTATTCTAGGAGTTCAGGCTTGCAGGAGACCGGACAGAGCTGGGGGGCGGGTGTGTGTCTAGTTCATTCCTAACAAACTCCTGCAAAGTTAAGCTGAAGTTCTGTGAGTCCTAGAAAGGTACAGCTAGACCTCCCACCTCTGGGCAGGTCACCTCCGAGCCTGTCCATACCCAACGAGGACCTTCCCAGGAGAAAAAAAGCGCAGGGCTGGGATCAGCCTTGGTTTCCTTGCTGGAGGTTGGACTAGGATAGGGGAAGGGCACCTAACCCAAACCCGTGGATTGAATTCCACTGCTCAAGGTTTCCCTGTGGAGCTGAGAAACAGGTGGCCGTCTTCCCTGAGCTTCTCACGTGTTTCTGTTCTTACCTCGATCCTGGAATCTGGAAAACCATGGCAGGCAAGATCCACTGGAGAAACTCCTTCCCTGGAGAATTCTAACTCCAGTTAGGTTCCTCTAGCAAACTAGCTGTGTGCCCTAAGGTGAAGCACTGAACCTCTCTGAGCTTGTTTTCTCACCTGTAAAATTAGTCTGTTGTGAAATAGATCATTTCACAGCACCCCCTTCTCTCTGGAAATGTACTCTAAAAGACTAGTTTCTCCTCCCTAGTTTGAAAGTTTTGAGAGGGCTGGGACACAATTCTATTTGTCACTCTCTCTCCTCCAGGGCCAGAAGTGCAGAAGGCACTTATCAGGCTGAATAAATAAAACTCCTTTAAAACTAACGGAAAGAAACACTTGATGTTTACTCTGCACCAAGCGAAACAGTTTCTATGGATTATCTCATGTAATCCTCATACTGCTCAAAAAGGTATTCTTTTTTTTTTTTTTTTCTTTTTTAAGATATGCTCTCCCTCTCTCTCCCAGGCTGGAGTGCAGTGGTGTGTATTCACAGTTCACTGCAGCCTTGACCTCCTGGACTCAAGCGATCTTCCCACCTTAGCCTCCCAAGTAGCTGTGACTACAGGCATATGCCACTCTCCCTGGCTCATCTTTTTTCTTATTTTTTTTGCATACAGATGAAGTCTCACTATGTTGTCCAGGCTCATCTTGAACTCCTGAGTTCAAGTGATCTTCCCACCTACGCCTCCCAAAGTGTTGAGGTTACAGGCATGAGTCACCATGCTGGCCAGGAAGGTACTATTGCGCCCGTTTTAAAGGTGAAGAAACAGGTCTGGGCACTATGGCTCATGCCTATAATCCCGATGCTTTGGGAGGCAGAGGTGGGCGGATCATGAGGTTCAGGAGTTTGAGACCAGCCTGGCCAACATGGTGAAACCCTGTCTCTACTAAAAATACAATAATTAGCTGGGCATGGTGGTGAATGCCTGTCATCCCAGCTACTCGGGAGGTTGAGGTAGGAGAATAGCTTGAACCTGGGAGGCAGAGGTTTCAAGGAGCTGAGATCGTGCCATTGCACTCCAGCCTGGGCAACATAGCAAGACTCTGTCTTGGGGGGCGGGGGGGGGGGGGAAGAAATAGAAGCCTGCAGAGGCTGGGCAGCATGTCTGAGGTCAGGCAGCCTTGTGTGGAGTGGCTGGGACTAGAAGCCGGATCAGAACCTCACATGTTTGCAGACAAACTTGTCTCCTCCAAGGGGCAGATCCATTCCAGGAAGAAAAAAATAAAGCTTGTCTAAGACCGGCCAGCGAGAGGGGAGTGTCCAAACTGCTTCACTTCTACTTCTGGGAGAAGGTGCTCCCCCCACCTCCACGTTGGGGTTCCCTGTCTACACTGTTCCTGACTGCAGTGGCCAATGGTGTTATTTGCCCCTAGAGCAGTGGTTCTTAACTGGGGGTGATTTTTGCCCCCCAGGAGACAGCTGGCCACATCTGGAGACTCTCGGTTGCCATAACTGGGCAGCGTTACCAGCATCTAGTGCAGAGGCCAGAAACGCCCTCTCTGGTCTTGTTTCCAAAGGAAGGGCCAATAAGATATCTCCCCAGTGCTGCCTGGCAGGACACTGCCCCTGCGCTGCTGAGACGGTGCCTGGGGGCTGGAAAGGCGGGGAGGGGTAATCCAGGTCATGATGGGCAGGGGGGAATTTGGGGCCTTCTCAGACACCTACATCCACCTCTGCACAAAGGATAAATCCAGGGCAAGGAGCATGGAGCCCCTATCCTTGGGAAATGGGGAGAGATGTTCTCCTTGAGCACAAATAATCAAACTCCCTGGGTCCACCCACTCCGGGAATTCCAGAGACCAGCCTCCAAGTGTGCGCTTTCAGAGTTTAGAGCCAGGTTCTCCTCTAATTCAGCCCAGTCAGCCCTTCCCTAGAATATCCCAGCTGGGCTGGAACATTCCTCCTTGGCATGGCACAGGCTCCTGCTAAGCTCTGGACCCATCTCCTTCCGGAAGTGAGATGTACTATTTACCTGCTAGAAGGGCAGGTGGTGGGAGAGTAGCTTTGGGTGGGATCACAGACATGTCACAGCAAAATTCACCTTAAATAGCCCAGATGCCAGAAGGGAGAACGCCCAGGATTATGGGCTAAGGGAGGGCTTGCTAGGTGCTAGCCCAGTCACGGGAGCGGAGAGCTCTGGGGCCCCAGCACTGCTCGGAAGGTAGAGACAGGATGTCCAAGACCCTCAGGCTCCCCAGAGTGACCTTTGCTGGGCATGACAGAACCCCTGGCTCCTTAGGAAAACTGAGGCAGCCCCAGAGCTACAAAGATTTAGCACTTGGTGGTTTTATTTCTTCAAAAATAAAACAGAAAGGAGGCGGGGCCCCAGCTCAGCACCATGTGGGCAGCTCAGAGTTGCGGCCTCCCTCCTCCAGGGCTCGCCTCTGCCTTTCCTCCCGCCCCCACGGGCAGCCAACAAGTCAACGGGATTCCTGGCCTTTGAGATGTCACCCCAAAAGTCACCTGAGTTGAATGAAGAAACACTCTCTCGGTTAAAGCAGAGCCAGAGCTACCAGACCAGGCATTGCTGGTGGCCAGCATCACTCGAGCTTGCCTGCGTCCTGCCCAGCCTCAGTGGCTCTTCCCCTGACCCTCGGAGATGATATCTTCGGGCCGGGCACGCATGTACCACTCCACCCAGGAGCCATCATAGATGGGCACATCGGGCTTGCCGCAGAGGTACGCCCCTAGTGCCACGTGGCAGGCCGTGACGCCAGAGCCACACGTGGCCACCAGTGGCTTGGACAGGTCTACTTTCTTCTCCTGGAACAGATGGCGGATCTCCTCAGGGCTCTTCTCCAGCCCCTCCTGGGTCAGGAAGTCTGTGAAGGGGATGTTCACAGTACCCGGGATGTGGCCAGGTTCAATGCCTACAGCAGGGGAGCAGGGAGGAGGCGACAAATAGAAGGGTGCTATGAATGGTGCCTTGTATTTGTGGTGCCCGAGATATTGAGATCATGCTGTGCAAGCATGGTGCTAAATCCTTTCTATCCACCATCTCATTTAATTTTCACAACCATAAAACTCGAGCACTGTTTAGAGGAGTCCCCATTTTATACACGGTGATACTGACGTTAAGTACCACCTAAGGCTAATGCATCTGCCAAATTGCTGACTGAACTTTGAACCTAAGAATTGGCCCTCAAGGTTTCCTGACTATGCACCCTAGGGACAGCAAAGCAATAAACAAGACCCCTGCCTAGCTAGAACGTGCAGCACCTGCAGGCAAGGAGTTTTAATCTGGCAGGGCAGACAGGCAACTGAATACTTACAAGCATAACGGGTGTTCCAAAAATGCCCTACTGGGTGGCCTGGGGCATGTCAAAAAAAATAACGCCAGTAATAGCAATAGCTGATATTATTATTACTGAGACAGGGTCTCATTCTGTTGTCCAGGCTGAAGTGCAGTGGCATAATCATGGCTCACTGCAGCCTCAACCTCCTGGGCTCAAGCAATCCTCCTGCCTCAGCTTCCCCCGGAGGGGCTGGGACTACTACAGGCACATGCCACCATGCTCAGCTAATTTGTTTCTTTTCTTTTCTTTTTTTTTTTTTTTTTTTGAGATGGAGTTTTGCTCTTGTCGCCCAGGGTGGAGTGCAGTAGCACGATCTTGGCTCACTGCAGCCTCCACCTCCTGGGTTCAAGTGATTCTCTTGCCTCAGCCTCCCAAGTAGCTGGGATTACAGGCTAATTTTGTATTTTTGGTAGAGATGGGGTTTTACCATGTTGACCAGGGTGGTCTCGAACTCCTGACTTCAGGTGATCCACCTGCCTTGGCCTCCCAAAGTGCTGGGATTACAGGCGTGAACCACCACGCCTGGCCTAATTTGGTTTTTATAGACATGGGTTCTCACTATGTTGCTCAGGATGGTCGTGAATTCCTGGCCTCAAGCAATCCTTCTGCCTCGGCCTCCCAAAGTTCTGGGACTATAGGAGTAAGCCACCTTGCCCGGCCAATAGCTGATGTTACTGAATGCTTGCTTTGTGCCACGCACTGTTTGGAGACGGTCAGCTATTGTTTCTCCTTTAATACACCCCAAAATTCTCCGGGAAAGAAATGATTATCCTCTTTTGTACAGATGAAGAGAATGAAGTACAAAGACTAGCTTGTGCAAGCTAGCAGAGGGCAGGGAGGAGTAAACCCAGGCAAGTCTATGCCTCCCACCATCACGCCACACTGGCTGGGGGCTCAGCGGGTGGAGGAAGTTTCTCTGAGAATGCCCCGAAGGATGAGCAGGATTCAGTCACATAAAGGGGTCTGGGTGGATGGAGGCCTAGAGCATCCCGGGCAAAGGGAATCTGAGAGGCGAGGTAACTACCTGTTGCTCGGAGGGGTTTTAGGTCATTATAGAGAAAGCCCAGACAGTGAGGAGGCAGAGGCCCAAAGGGGAAGCCAAAGGGGATGGAAACGCCTTAGCAGGCCTGGAGTAAGACTTGAGGGCTTTGACCTGACTGCAGGGGGAACTCAGGTTTCTATGTTTACTTTTTTACTGTTACTTTTTCTTTCTTTCTTTCTTTTTTTATTGAGAAGGGGCTTGCCATCATGTCCAGGATGGTCTTGAACTTCTGGGCTCAAGGGATCCTCCCACTTCAGCCTTCCAAAGTGTGAGAATTATAGGTAGGAGTTACCTTGCCCAACCTAGATTTCCATTTTTAAAAGATCATTTTGATTGTAGCAGAAAGAATGAGATGGGATGCCTGGCGCGGTGGCTCACGCCTGTAATCCCAGCACTTTGGGAGGCCGAGACGGGAGGATCATGAGGTCAGGAGATCGAGACCATCCTGGCTAACACGGTGCAACTCTGTCTCTACTAAAAATAAAAAAAAAATTAGCTGGGCATGGTGGTGGGCGCCTGTAGTCCCAGCTACTCGGGAGGATGAGGCAGGAGAATGGCGTGAACCCCAGAGGCGGAGCTTGCAGTGAGCCGAGGTTGCGCCACTGCACTCCAGCCTGGGCGACAGAGCAAGACTCCGTCTCAAAAACAAGAATGGGATGGGAAAGGCCCGTGCCTCTGCAGACTCCCAGGGTGTTTTTTGTTTTCACTGCCCCACCTCGAGGCAGGGGTTACTAACATTCCCATTTTCATGCAGGACTGGGATTTGCAACAGAATAAACCTTCACAACTAATGCTTGGGCCAGGCACGTGGCTCATGCCTGTAATCCCAGCACTCTGGGAGGCCGAGGGGGGCAGACTACCTGAGGCTGGGAGTTTGAGACTAGCCTGACCAACATGCAGAAACCCCTTCTCTACTAATAATACAAACATTAGCCGGGCGTGATGGCACATGCCTGTAATCCCAGCTACTCGGGAGGCTAAGGCAGGAGAATCGCTTGAACCCGAGAGGCGGAGGTTGTGGTGAGCCGAGATTGTGCCACTGCGCTCCAGCTGGGCAACAAAAGCGAAACTCCGTCTCAAAACAACAACAAAAACAACAACAACAAAAAACCCAAACAAACAACCCCCCCCAAAAAAAAAAAACTAATGATTCAAATCTGAGCCATTCAGACTCTTGTCCAGCTTCTGCCTTGGTTTCCCTCGGCACTGGAGTGACAGCCCCACGGGAGCTGCTGGCCCATGTATCGGTATCTATTCTCAGACCCTGGCATAGAGACGGCACTCCCGAGTCCACGGAGAGGCTGGAACGGGTTACGCATCCCACTTAACAGACACAGAAACTGGGCTTGGTCAGACATCACATAGAGACCAGCTCAGAGCAAGGAAGCAAACAAACCCTCAACCCAGGGTGGTGACTGTAAAGGGAGGGCTGTCCCTACACCGTGAACCCCCACCAAGCAAAGCATGCTCCTCCTGCCTGCGGGACTGGTGTGGCACATCACAAGGGTCACTCGGCCAGGCCTCAGGATGTGGAGCGGGAATGATGATGACAGTGATATTCATCACTGATCCAGCTGCATTGAGCTTAGTTTGTTTTGACAACAAGCCCGCTAGGCGTGGATCACCTCCCACTCTATAGATGAGCCAGTACGACTGAGATGTGTTAGGCACCTTCTTGTGTGCAGCGCACTTGTGCATGAAAACCCGGAGCTGAGAGCTTTACACACTTGCTGTCCTTGCCCCTACCATATCTTTATGCTCTGGGTTACTGCTCCCAGTCTACACAGGCAAAAGCTGCGGTTCAGAGATGAGATGACCGGTCGTGTGTCACAAAGCCCACGTAAATGTGGCACCACCCGCTAGCTCCCCTGTGCTGCTCAACCTCCTGGGGCTGAGATGGAGAACCCAACAGGATCAAGGTGGTGCTCTCATTAGGCGGAACCACACAAAACTGACACCTGTGTAGGTTCAAAAATGGTTGCATATCAGCTGTTTCCTATGGTTCTGATAACATCAACATTGCTTTGCAGGATTCCATGTGACAGGGACCTTCTGAATTCACCAGACCTCTCTGGCACATGGACTCTGTGCCAGGTACTGAGCTAATCTTCAGGATGCATTAAGTGCAGGGACAGTCCTTGCCCTCAGGCCATCCAAAACAATGCTGGTGAGTCCCAGTGGCTCCAAACCCAATCTGTAGGCCTGGTAATGCTATTCAGAGAGCTCCCTAGGGGCCGTGGTCAGTTTCTTGCACTCTTGAAGGCACAAGAGAAAGGGCTGGGGAGTTCCTGGTTGCTCACGGCTGTGAAGTGCGCAGGCTCCCGAGTCTGAATCCTGACTGGGTTGTTTCTTGAGATGCTGAGCAAGGCTCCCTTTCCTCCTCTGTACAATGACAGTATATACTTACACGGGATGTTTGAAAGACTCACACCAGTGTGACCACTGACCAGTCTGCTTTGTGGGGACCCCTCCCCGCATTATACAGAACTTACCCACAGGCTTCTTGCCTGAGGAAATCCAGCCCACAGGCAGAAGGGTCTGCCCTACCCACTTCTGTTTAATCCCCCTTCCGCCCTCGGCTCTCCAAGCTTTGGCCCCTGGGAGAGACTTCCTCTTATGCAGCCCCCGAGGCTGCCCTCATTCCACCATCCTCAGGGGCATGGGTAGCCCTGATCAGGACCATCCCTCTGGGGTTTTCTCTCACACTGGGGCCTGCTCCCCAACATTCCACACTGCCCCCCCACACCTCACTGACAGTTCAAGGGAAAGCTGTTTGGGCAACCAGCGTTCCCAAGGAGCTAGGGAGAGCCACTGGCCAAAGCCCAGGAGGGGTGTGGCCAGTATTACTGCTCTGCTTAACAAACGAAGTCACCGAGGCAAGTGGAAGTCAAATCTCCTTCCCCAGCTCATGCAGTGGCCTTTAAAGGCGAGGTCAGGCTGAGGGGGAGGGTCACCTGAGCCCAGGAGGTTGGGGTTGCAGTGAGCCACGATTGTGCCACTGCACTCCAGCCTGGGGGATAGAGCCAGACCCTGTGGAAAGAAGGAAAGGGAAGGGAAAAGGGGAAACGAGGGAAGGGAAAAGGGGAAACGAGGGAAGGGAAAGAAAAACGAAATGAAGGGAAGATAAATTAAAAAAATAAAAGAAAGGTCAAGTCCAGGAAAATGCTCAGGACACAGGCCATGCCCCCAACTACCTCCCGTCCCCTTCTCCCGCGTTACCGTCTCGGGGCTCGGGCTCTTTGCCGCGGAATCTGCCGGCGGCTCGGGAGTCCACCACCTGGAAGCGCCGGGATTCCAGGTTCTCCCTGATCTCCTCATAGGTCTTGATGAAGGCGGGGTCGAGCTGTGCGCGGAACTCGGCGGGAGCAGGGTAGCTCTTGCCGGAGCTGAGAGGGAAGTTCTGGCGCAGCCAGTGGCGGAGGCCGCCGTCAAGCAGTGACACCGTGCGGTGGCCGAAGGCGCGGAACATCCACCAGACGCGCGGGGCGGAGTAGAGGCCCTGGTCACTGGCGTCGTAGATCACGACATGGGTGGCCGCGCCCACGCCCAGGCGGCCCGCGTAGTCTGCGAAATGCTGGGCGCTGGGCAGCATGTGGTCGTAGGGCGAGGTGCGGTCGCTGCACTGGTCGATGTCGAAGAAGGCGGCGCCCGGGATGTGGCGCTCCTCGAACTCGCGTCGCGCATCGCGCCCCAGCTTCGGCAGATACCAGGAGGCGTCCAGCAGCTGCAGGGGCTGCCCAGCGCGCGGGGTCCGCAGCGCCTCCACCACCCACTGCGCCGACACCAGCGCGCGGAAGAGCTGTGGCGGAGCCATGGTGGCAACACTCGGACTACGGGCCTGGGCGACAGGGAGGATGTCAGGAGGGAAGCAAGGAGAGGCTGCCGATGGGGCTGGGGCTGGGGCTGGAGCATAGGCGAGGGCCAGCGGGGGAGGTGGGGCCCGTGCAGGGCAGAGTCCAGAGAACGCAGACACCAGCGGTGGTGAACTCGGGCACAGAGGTGGGTAGCCAGGGGCCTCCCTCTGCCAGGCTTCATATAAACACAAGCTCCGAGTGACCCAATGACCATGACCTCATGGAGAGCCCCAGGATGCGCCCCTCACCTCCACCTGCTGGGCAGGAGGGTGGGTGGAGGTATCCTAAGGCAAGGCTCTGCTGGCTTCAAGGCACAAGCAGGGGCAAAGTCTCCACCCTTCCCTAAGATGCAGCTCGGCTTTATTTGCAACCAAGTCCCAAATGGAAGTCATTAATTCACTTATCAAGCATTTCTATTGGCCACCTAATAGGAACAGTAGCTGGAATTTACTGAGTTCTTGCTGGGCACCACTAAATCCTAACAATATCCTAGAACAATGCCTGACACAGTAGACTCTCCAGTATGTGTTGAATGAGGGATCTTAAGAAGCTTGGTATATTATTGTCACTGTTTCAAGGAGGACACTCAGGCTCACCGAAGTGCACTAACCTGGCCTCATGCAGTGGCTCACGCCTGTAATCCCAGCACTTTGGGATGCCGAGGCAGGTGGATCACCTGAGATCAGGAGTTTGAGACCAGCCTGGCCAACATGGTGAAACCCCGTTTCTACTAAAAATACAAAAAATTGGCCGGGCACGGTGGCTCAAGCCTGTAATCCCAGCACTTTGGGAGGCCGAGGCGGGCAGATCATGAGGTCAGGAGATCGAGACCATCCTGGCTAACACGGTGAAACCCCGTCTCTACTAAAAACTACAAAAAAAAAAAAAAAAAAAAAAAATACTAGCCGGGCGAGGTGGCGGGCGCCTGTAGTCCCAGCTATTCGGGAGGCTGAGGCAGGAGAATGGTGTAAACCCAGGAGGCAGAGCTTGCAGTGAGCTGAGATCCGGCCACTGCACTCCAGCCTGCGCAACACAGCGAGACTCCATCTCAAAAAAAAAAAAAAAAAAAATTAGCCGGGTTTAGTGGTGGGCATCTGTAATCCCAGCTACTCAGGAGGCTGAGAAAGGAGAACTGCTTGAACCCAGGAGGCAGAGGTTGCAGTGAGCTGAGATCGCGCCATTGCAATCCAGCCTGGGGGACAAGAGCGAAACACTGTCTCAAAAACAAAAAAGAAAAAGTGCACTAACCTGACCCGGTGGTGCCAGGCTTCTCAGTAGGCAGTCAGTCCGGCACCAGAATCCGGGCTTCTCAGCCGCACACTCTGTGCAGGCTCCGGGAGTGTGGTGAGGCCAGGTTTTGTCTGTCCAGCCTGGGCTCTCTCTGGCCCTTAGAGCAGCAGCAACAGTGATTTCGCACCTCCCTCCCTCTCCTCTCCATCTTTCCTGCATGCCACAGGCTGACAGTGTACCAGCTCGCCAGGCTGCTATGCCAGGCCAGCCCACAGCCTTCCTGGGTGTAGACTCCCCAAACACTTTAAGCCCTTTGTGCCGGGAAGCCACCACTGCGCAGGTGAGAGGAAAGGGCCCCTTCTGCCAGGCAGAGGCTGAGCCCCCACCAGGGCACATGACTGGGTGTGTGGAGTAAGGGCTGCAGGTCAGCCCCCACTTATCCCCTGTGTGAAGTCCAACCTGGACACCCATTGCAGGCAGTCCTGCCGGTGAAATGAAGGCGGCAGGTAGAGAACATCTGTGGACTGAGTGCCTCTGTGGGCCAGGTCACATGTTAGGCACCGCAGCCTTGGGCAGGCATTAGGATGCCTGCTTTATGAATGAGGCCACTGGCAATGAGAAGAATAAGTGCCTTGCCCGTGGTCACAGAAGGCAGCCTCAGGATTGGCAGTCAGAGTCTGACCCCCTCAGGCTGGATTTCCCCTGCCCCAGGTGCCACGATGACTAGGGCCGAATAAGTTCTAGGGTGACACCCTGTGCCCACCCCCACAGTCTCGCGGCAGCTGGCTTTTAGGAATCCACTTCACCCACGCAGTCAGGCCCTGTGCGGGACACTGAGCCCTCTTGCCTTTGCCAAGCCCTGGGGGTAAAAATCAGGCTGCTGGTAAGAGACAGTGAAATTGAGGACAGTTTAGAATTCAGTGTTGAGCACAGAGGGCCCCTGTGTTAGCCTGGGGTGGCAGCAGAAGAGGTGGGAAGGCTTCCTGGAGTAGGAGGAAGTCCAGACGAATCTGACTTTTCCAGGGGCCCAGGAAGGCTCAGCATGGTCTTTAGAGTAGGGAGGCTGCCAAGGGATCTTTGGCTAAGGGGCAATCCCCATTATTTGCGTTACATCTCAGCTAGGGGGCGCTGTGCTGGCAGCTGCTGCAGGTTCCTTCCTGAGGAACCCTATTGTGGGAACCACAGCAGCCCTGGTGCACCCCCCAACACTGTCCCCCATTCTTGAGGATCCTTGTTTCCCTCACCCAATCATCCATTTAGAGTAGAAAGAGCCCTGGTTTGGGAGCCAGAGAGCCCCCAAAATCAATGTAAACCTCACTCCACTGCTTAACTGGCTGTGTGACAGTGGCTGTGTAGGGTCTCTGGGTAGTTTCTGTTCCTTATAATGGAGCTTCCCACCCCACCTCTTAGAGCCAAGATTAAACAATAAAGGTAGAGGGGCAACCGTCATGCATTACATCTGGCTGGTTTTAATAATCATTAAAAACGGTTTAGGCCGGGCGTGGTGGCTCACACCTGCAATCCCAGCACTTTGGGAGGCCAAGGCGGGCAGATAATGTCAGGAGTTCGAGACCAGCCTGACCAACATTCTCTACTAAAAATACAAAAATTAGCTCTGCATGGTGGCATGAGCCTGTAGTCCCAGCTACCCGGAAGGCTGAGGCAGGAGAATCGCTTGAACCTGGGAGGCAGAGGTTGCAGTGAGCCGAGATCGCGCCACTGCACTTCAGCCCGGGTGACAGACTGAGACTCCATCTCAAAATAATAATAATAGTATTGCATTATTTCTTCCATTACTCTCATTGGTGGCCCTGGAACTGACAGCAGCAAATCTCAAATCTTAGAATTTCAGGGCTTAGTGGGACTTCAGAGATCTGAGGTCAACCTGCCCCAGTCTCCCTGCTTGATTGGCACTTCTCACAAAGGACTGTGGGTCATAAAGGAGGGTGTGAGGGTAGGCTGTGGGTGTCAGGGAGGGTTGGAAACCAGGTGCCTGTGTGATTCAGGAGCCAGGATCACCGTAGGTGGGGGTGCCCTGGGAGTGGAGGACCCCAGGACATAACCGCCCCAGGCTCATGTCAGGAGGGTACACAGCTGCACTGAGGCAAGCGTGACTAGCAGGCTGGATCCAGGGTACCCATTGAGGAGCAGAGCTTGGGCACTCCTCTAGGACCTCCCTACCTGGTCCCTCCTGCCCACCCCCTCCCCCAACCACCAGACACTAGGCTTTGAGGATTGCTGTGAGCATTTTAGAACAAAACCTTTTTTAAAAAAGGGGGATGAGGCCAGGGACGGTAGCTCATGCCTGTTAACTCAGCACTTTGGGAGGCTGAGATGGGCAGATCGCTTGAGCCCAGGAGTTCAAGACCAGCCTGGACAACATGGCGAAACTCCATCTCTACCAAAAATTTAAAAATTAGCCAGGCATGGCGGCACATGCCTGTGGTCCCACCTACTTGGGAGGCTAAGGTGGGAGGATCGCTTGAGCCTGGGAGGTGGAGGTTGCAGTGAGCTAAGATGGCGCCACTGCACTCCAGTCTGGGCCACAGAACCACAGCCTGTCTCAAAAAAACAAAACAAAACAAAAGGTCGGAGTTGGGGGAACAGGGAAAGCGTTCCAGGCTAGCCTCTGCAAAAGCTAGGGAGGAGCAATGGAGTCCCCCACAGTGAGCTTTCCAGGAATTTTGCCAACTAGTTGTTAAACACAGCTATTATTAAAAATTGAATTACATCAACTTATGATTACATGGTCTAAGTTAAAAACAAGTAATTTTTTTAAAAGCACGAGGCTTCAGGGAAGAGCCAGGTAAGCAAAGGCAACCGGTACTACGTGGGCTTCAGACCAGGATCAGACCCGGCCCGGCCTCAACTCTGGGTGTGTCCTCCAGCAACTCGCTCTGCCGCTCTCTCCTGTCTTAGTAAGTTTCTGGCCTACTCCTCAGTTATTGTGGGAACTAAGTCACACCACGGGAGTACCCAGCAAAGTGCCACACCAAGCAGGCCTTGACAACGTTAGTTCCTTTCACTCACTAACAAGCTATTGGCTAATGGCTCTTTCTGGGGCCTCTGGGTCACTGGGGTCTCGTCTCCCTGTCCTCCTCTCTCTCTCCCACCCTCTCTGGTGGCACCAGGCCACCCCACCTCCACCCAAGGCTCCCCACCCGTCACTCGCCACGACCCCACCCGGCAGGCCGCCCCAAGCGGACAGTCACCCTTAGTGCCAACGTAGCGGCGCGACTTCTCTCCTATACTGCGCCCCCTCTTCCGCCCAGGTCCCGCGCGGGAGTCCAGTGCCGCGCACCCGCAAAGAGCTACTCCCTCCCCCTCCGGAAAGGCAAACCGCCACGCCGCAGCAGTTACCAGGATCTCGGACTCCTGGCTTCCCGGCTCCGCCATGGCCCCTGCAGCGCGGCGACCCCTCCCCGCTCCCGCAGCTGTCCCCTCCTCCAGCCACCAACCTGCAGCTGGCCAAAGGGAGGAGACTCCGGCACAGCCCACTGCCGCAGCCACTCGGAGCCGCTGCTGCCCGCGCCTTCCACCGGCCGGGCCGTGGGGGGACGCCCGCTCCGCCTAGCCCGGGCCCGCGCCACCCCCCCGCCACCCGGCGTCCCCCTCAGACCCCCGCGGGTCCCGAAGGCTCTGCATGCGAGGTTGGCGGGTGCGGGCGCTGAGGGGAGGCGCGGGGGCGGCAAGGGGTGGCGGCGGGCGGCACAGGGTCCCCCCTTGGGCGGCGGCGCGGTGGTGCGCGCCGCCGGGGGAGCTGCGGCCGGGGGTTTGAACCCGCCAACTTCTCCGAGCGGCCAGGGCGAGCGCCGGCGCGGCGTCTGGGGCGAGTGAGTGCGGGGCGGGGGCGGCGGCCGGGCGCCTGGGCTGCCGGCCGGGCCACCTGCTGCCCGGGGAAGGATAGCGTTGCGAGAGTGGGACGGGGTGCCCCGGGAACCTCTGAACCACCTAGGGCAGAGGGCAGTGAGCCGCGGGCCGGACTTGGGCACTCTGGAGGCGGGCGAGCTCGGGCTGCCTGGGGAGGCCGCAGGCGATGGCGTGTGCGCGGCCCGCGGAGCTTCCTCGCCGTGCGCCCACCTCCTCTGCCTTGGAAGGAAAGGGGATTATAAGCCCAAGATGCCATCGCCCCCCATACCGGGCATGTTTTCACTGCTCTTTCCTGGCGGGATCGAGTACTGTAGCTTCTAGGCGCCAGACCCCTCTCCCAGGAAGCACCCCTATCTGGAGTCCTCGGAAACTCTTGCCCCACCTGCTTCTGCGCTGGGCCCCTGGGCCCGCTGGGAGGGGCGGGGCCGGCTTTCCAGAGGGAATCTGCAAACTTATCCCGCTGCACGCCACAGCCCCGCTGGCTTGCTGTAAACAAGGAACCCGGGGGAGTGCGGAGGGAGAAAGAGCTTCTCCCAGGCCTCACCCTACTGCACACACCGACTTCCTCACGCCTGTCTCTCTTTCCTGGTTCCCACCCGTGCCAGGTGACACGCAGAGCTGAAGCCATGGTTCATCAGGTGCTCTACCGGGCGCTGGTCTCTACCAAGTGGCTGGCGGAGTCCATCAGGACTGGCAAGCTGGGGCCCGGCCTGAGGGTGCTGGACGCGTCCTGGTACTCACCAGGCACCCGAGAGGCCCGCAAGGAGTACCTCGAGCGCCACGTACCCGGCGCCTCTTTCTTTGACATAGAGGAGTGCCGGGACACGGCGTCGCCTTACGAGATGATGCTGCCCAGCGAGGCTGGCTTCGCCGACTATGTGGGCCGCTTGGGCATCAGCAACCACACGCACGTGGTGGTGTATGATGGCGACCACCTGGGCAGCTTCTATGCTCCCCGGGTCTGGTGGATGTTCCGTGTGTTTGGCCACCGCACCGTATCAGTGCTCAATGGTGGCCTCCGGAACTGGCTGAAGGAGGGCCACCCGGTGACATCCGAGCCCTCACGCCCAGAACCGGCCGTTTTCAAAGCCACACTGGACCGCTCCCTGCTCAAGAACTACGAGCAGGTGCTGGAGAACCTTGAATCTAAGAGGTTCCAGCTGGTGGATTCACGGTCTCAAGGGCGGTTCCTGGGCACCGAGCCGGAGCCGGATGCAGTAGGTAGGTGTCCCAGTGCTGGGTGGTCCCTGGGGAATATTGCCCCGTGGAAGGATAGGGAGTAAGGGTGACTGGGACCCTCTCCAGGGTCCGTCCCATGGCTTCAATCCTCCCATGTAGGCCTCCCATGTAGTCTTTCCATCGATAAAACCAGAAGGTGGAGACAAACCTAAGGCTTTTTCAGCTTGGGTGCACAAGGACCCAAGAATGTGTCTCCATAGCCATGTGCTAAGAAGCCATCTAGCATCTGTGTGGAGTGACATCAGCAGAAGTCACTGGTGACATGTCCACCACCTCCACTCCCAGGCACCAGCTGCCCCACACGTGCTAGGATATACCTAAGGGTGTCATGCCCCTGAGCCAGCATTTGCATTGCTGTACAGAAACCTCCAGCTTCTCCAGGCCTCTCTTGTCCCACAGAAACCCTTACAGACATCAACAGTGTCCCTCCCGCAGGATCCCCCTCTCCCCAGATCTAGCTTTCCTGGGGCCCCTGACTGGTGTTTGCAAAGGCCGTGTTCCCTAACCTTTCCAGGCAGCTGCAGCCTGTCTGCAGAGCTGTAACAGCAGCTGCCATTTCATGCCAGACACTTGGTACCGCATTATCTCAGCGAACAAAGCTCAGTGCCCCTGTTTGGGCGGCAGGGGGTTGGGGAGACTGATGCCAGGACATTAAGTTACTTGCTCAGTTAAGTGGTGGAAGCCAGGATTCGAACCCAATGCTGCCTTGTTTCAAACCAGGGCTATAAACCCGAATGTGCCCCATGCTGCCCTACCCCTACTTCCCAGGGCTAGGAGGGTGTCCCCTCTGCTAGTTGCCCCAGGAAGGCGACTCAGAAGTTCCCCTCCTGTGGAAGGGAAGTCCAGGTGGATTGGATACCGCTTGAGGGCTGGGGGGAGCCTCAGGAGAGGAAATGCTGAGTTCTAGAACCTCCTAACCAGAGAGAACCTCGGAGGTCTTCCCTTTTCTAGATACAGGACTGGAGTCTCGCTGCCATCACTCCTGCTGAGTGCCCTCTAGCCCCTGCCTGGCCATCTCCAGGAGCAGGGTCCTCTCTTGTCCTCTGGGCACCTCCTTGGTGGGTCTTTCCTCAATCAGGGCTCCTCTACAGAATCTAACTCATGTGCAACATTTTGCCTGACTTGTTGAAAAACATCTCTTTCTGTCTGTACCTCCCACAGAGAGAATTCTGGGAAAACTGTTTTGCACACTCTTAGAGCTGGAGGGCCTGAAAGGTGACCTCATCTGACAGAGGGGAGACTGAGGTGCACAGAGGCAGGGGCCAAGGCCGTGTAGCTAGTGACAGAGCCAGGACAGCAAGGTCTCTGCCCTTTCCAGTGCAGCTTTTCCAGGCCCCATATTTTTCTTGCCTGCTTGCTCTCTGAAGGTCTGGAGTTGAAGATTCAAGTTCATTTGGCACCTCCCAGAGAATCCCAGCTGGGAACGCCTGCAGCCCTCTCCTGGCCTTGGTTCAAGATACCTCTTCTCCTTGGGATTTAAGCTGTCACTGGGGGAGGATCAGTGGAATTGGTTCTCTTGCTGCTTCCCAGCCTGCCCTGAAGCAACTTAGGAAATAAATGGAAGGGACAGGTTGGAGGTACCAGGCCCAATGTCCTCATCCATTTTACAGATAAGGAAACTGAGGCTCAGAGGAAGGGAATGACCTGCAGTGGGTAATGCCTCCTGAAGGCCCAGGATGCTGAAGTTCCTCCTCTGTGATCCTGTTCCCACCTCCTCCAGTTTCCCTCAGGAGCACCAGGGAACATAGATTCTCATTTCAGTTCAGCCACTCCTCCTTGGGGTGACCTCAGTCCAGTTACTTGGCCTCTCTGGGTTTCCTTATCATAAAATGAGAAGAGTCACGGCAGCCCTAACCACATGAGTATGCATTTGTTTAAATGTAGCAGTGGCGGCCGGGCGTGGTGGCTCACCCCTGTAATCCCAGCACTTTGGGGGACCGAGATGGGCGGATCACAAGGTCAGGAGTTTGACACCAGCCTGACCATGGTGAAACCCCATCTTTACTAAAAATAAAAAAAAAAATTAGCCAGGCGTGGTGGTGCACACCTGTAATCCCAGCTACTTGGGAGGCTGAGGCAGGAGAATGCTTGAACCCGGGAGGTGGAGGTTGCAGTGAGCCGAGATCGCGCCCTGCACTCCAGCCTGGGCAACAGAGCAAGACTCCATCTCAAAACAAACAAACAAAAAAAAAAAAATAAAGAAAAAAAAAGTAACAGTGGCTGGAAAGGGATTTCGAGAAGGGTAAGGAACAATACAAAACCTGGCGGGTGTGGCATTTCCCCCCCAACCCCCTCCTCCAAGAGGCTTTGCTGACCTGCCATACAGGATATTTTGGGGACACAAAGGCACGTGAGGCTTTGCCAAGTTTATGATTCCCAGCTTGATGTGGGATCGGGGAGGTACCCTATGGCTTCAGCGGTCCAGGTGTAACACACTGGGGCATGGGGGTGGCAGGCCTGTGGGATCAGGCCTTGGGCCTGATCATCTCTGGAAGAAATGGCCCCAAATGGAGTGGGAAGCAGAGCCTAGACACCTGGCGGCCACTGCCTGCCCACCTTAGGCAAGCACCTTCCTCTTTGACTGTAGTTTTGTGCCTCTTCCTGGAGTCAGCCAGATGTGAGGTTCCATCCAGCTGTGATACTGGTGCGTAGCCTCAGGCTAGTGCCTTCACCGCTGACTGTTCTTCGTGAAAGGAGCGCTGCTCACCTGAGAGGAGGGCTGGAGGAAGCGAGAGAGGCAGAGTAGGAGTTTATCCAGCCCAGTTTCTTTATCAAGTTAATTTTTTTTGCCTCCCTTCTTGGAGGGAGTGAGGGTGAAGAAGGGAGAAGGGTATCGACCCCCTAATGAGCACTTTTATTTACAGAACCCTTTTTACATAGTCTCTTCTGGATACCTGCAGCAGCCCTGCAAGGGGAGGCAGGCAGGGGTAGGGTAGGCTTGGTCTCACTTTGTGGGTGGGGACAGGGAAAGGGCTTCTCTGTTAAGGCAAAGTGGCTGAGACTTGACCCCAAGTTGCCAGGCTTCAAGGTAGGGCTGTTTCCCAAGGCTACTGCTGTGGGTGGGGTGAGCTGTAAGCAAACCCAGAGGCTGAGGGAAAGGTCACAGCTCCACAGTGTGGCTTCCAGGCTGCTGTATGGGACTGAAAATCCACTCTGCCTGTCTCTCCCTCCCAGGGCTGGGAGCTGGGCTGAGGGAGCGGGAGGGTGCGGGGCTGCCTCCTCCTGGCCAGAGTTAAGGTGTTGCCTTCTGGGGCTGCCTGCTCTGGATTCCTTAGTGAAAGCAGAAAGGGCCAGACACCTTTTCCTGGCCTTAAAAATCCACACCTACCAGTGGCCTGAGGAATGTGAACTCCAGTAGTTGAGCATAAGAGGTCATCTCATCCATTCCCCGCCTCAGTCTCCTTTTCCAGGGAGGCTCAGGGTGGTCAAAGAACACAGGCGTTGGGGGCCGACCAATCAGACTTCACTTACCTTTGCTGTGTGTCCTGGGGCAAGTGACCTTACCTCTCTGAGCCTGGGCTCCCCAGCAATGCTGAGAGAATAATCTCCCCTGCTTTGTGGGGGTTGAGGAGGATAATGTTCTTGAGAGCACCTGCCGTCAAGTGCCTGGCGCCACAGGTTATGGGAATAGGGGGATGCCTGCTGGGGGCAGGGAGAGCCAGAAGCCTTCAGCTAGACTTGGGAAGAGAAGCATGGGAGCCTCTGCTTTCTGGCCCAACCTGCCTTTCCACCAACTGGCTGTTCTTGAAAGTTCTCTGGCCCAGGTTCATCTCAGCCCTTCCCACAGTTCATTTAAATGCCCCAGACAGGCCCTAAGCTCCCCTCGCTTCACCCCATCCAGCTGGCCCAGTGTGGGAGGCCCGCTCTACAGAAACTCCCTGACTTCATCTTTACTCAGAAGAGGTGCCCTTTATGTAATCAGAGGAACACAGTGGGGCTGTGTCATCAGGGATGGGGGCAACAAAACAAAACAGGATTCAACCCTTTGTGCTTTCAAATGCGCTTCAATCCGGCCCACTGCCTGGATGTGGAAACATTTTAAAGCTGGGTTTCTTGGAAAAGAATGCCCTCGATGCCAGCTGATCCGTTGTTCCTCATTGGAAGGGTGGGCGCACATCTTAGATTCAAGTTTCCAGGCAAAACAGATGAAACACAACAGGAAGAAAAACTCTAATTTTATACATTGCATTCAATCAAACTTTCTTTTTTAATTCATTATTATTTTATTTTTGAGACAGAGTCTTGCTCTATCACCCAGGCTGGAGTGGCATGATCACAGCTCACTGCAGCCTCCTGGGCTCAAGTGATCCTCCTACCTCAGCCTCTCAAGTAGCTGGGACTACAGGTGCATGCCACCACGCCTGGCTCATTTTTATTTCTTTATTTTTTTCTATAGAGATACGGTCTTGCTATGTTACCCAACTCCTGGGCTCAAGCAATCCTTCCGTCTGGGCCTCCCAAAGTGCTGGGATTACAGATGTGAGCCACCATGCCTGGCTTTTCTTCTTTATTTTCAGGCTATTCAAATGAAGCAGTGGGAGTGGAGAAGGAAGAAAGAAATCTGTAACTGGTGATCAGTTGATTGTAAACACCATTGCCAATCAAACTCGACTTGTACTAATAGATTTTGGAATCCACTTTGGCCCCAGGATGAAAGGAGCAGGACATAACTGGAATGATGACATACCGAATCATGTGCCTGCCAGGGTCACTGGGTTCTTTTAGCTGCAGTAGTTACACTTCCCCACACACCTGTGAAGTAGGTGGGGTTTACTTTTTTTTTTTTTTTTGAGACGGAGTCTCGCTCTTGCTATCTAGGCTGGAATAAAATGGGACGATCTTGGCTCACTGCAACCTCCGCCTCCCAGATTCAAGCGTTTCTCCTCCCTCAGCCTCCCAAGTAGCTGGGATTACAGGTGTCTGCCACCATCCCCGGCTGTTTTTTTATATCTTTAGTAGAGATGGGGTTTCACCATGTTGACCAGGCTGGTCTTGAACTGATGTCGACCTCCCAAAGTGCTGGGACTATAGGCGTGAGCCACCGCACCCTGCCTAGGTGGGGTTTTCTCCCCGTTCTGCAGGAGGGAGACTGAGGCTCGGAGGTTCAGGGCCTGCTTGGCTGTACACAGCCCCAGTGTGTGCCTTGGCCACATTAGTCAGATCCTTCCCCTCCCACTCCTGCCACCCTGCTCCTGCCCTGTCCCATAATCCAGGTTGAATGGGGTGGGGATCTGGGGAGCAAGGAGGGCTCAAAGAGATGGAGATAGGCCTGTGTCAGGCCAAAGTGCAGATTGGGCACTGGGAGTGGGGCCAACCACGGAGCCGCCACCCCCGCCAGGGTGTGGGCTGCTTGAGGAAGAGAGGAGTGGCCTGGGGCATGTGTGGGATTGGCCTGTGGCCTCACCTTGTTGGTGGCACCAGCTCTGGCCGTGGCCTGTTCCCCTTTGTCCCAATTCCTGGCTCTTTTGAAGCCAAATTTGGCTGAGGGCCCTCACTGGGTACTGAGACAGTTCCAGAAAGGACCCTAGAGCCAGCCTAGTCCCTCCACTCTGCTTCCATCCAAGTTCTTGGAGGGGACCAAAAAGGCTCACACTGTCCCTGTTCTCCCCCTACACCCTCCGTAGGTGGTGAAGTGGCCGGGGGTGCAGCATGGCAGTGTGGGTGGGCCAACCTCCAAAGCCAGCACTTTCCTTGTGCCATCCGCTCCATACAGCAGCCTGTACCCAGTGGGTACTCTCATTTCCATTTTTCCTATGGAGAAACTGAGGCTCAGAGAGCTGACATAACTTGCTCAAGGTGGGATTTGACCTTACGTCTGACACCAGGTCACTTGCTCTTTCTGCAACTGTGTGCTTCACAGAAAACCAGAGGCCCGGATGTGATCCTGGGTCTGCCTTCATCTTTCTGTGTGGCCTTAGGTGAGCCATATTGTTTTGCCAAGCCTCAGGGGATTCATCTGTAAAATGAGGTGACATATCTGATTGGTTATGTGGTTATCTATTTAGCATCTTTCTTGTTAGACTGGAATCTCCCAGAGGGCCTGGCTGTGTCTCTCCCTTTCACCGCTGTGTTCTCAGCACATAGCATTTGCAATAAGTCGTCCCATTTGCTCTTCTCAACATCGCTGTGAGATAGGTATGTACCACTGAGCCCATTTTACAGATGAGAAAACTGAGGTTCAGAGAAGTGAAATGATTTGCCCAAGGTAAAGGTTAGTGGAGCTGAGACTCATGCCGCTGTCCTCTCAAGCAGGTGTGCTTTTGGGCATCTCTACTTTAAGACAGGTGTTAGGGGAGGAGGTGCAGGCATCTTAAGTCATGAGAAGTGATAGTAGGTGGGGCTGGGAATAAATTGAGCTCCAAGCAGAGCGAAGATGTGATTTTTATTTGCAAAGCTATCTATCCTTCCAGCTACAGCTGATTGAATCCTCCAGGCTCCATTAGTCCCCACCCCTCATACATTCCCTAACCTGTGTCCTCTGCCCTGCCCAGGACTGGACTCGGGCCATATCCGTGGCTCTGTCAACATGCCTTTCATGGACTTCCTGACTGAGGATGGCTTCGAGAAGAGCCCAGAAGAGCTCCGTGCTCTGTTCCAGACCAAGAAGGTGGATCTCTCGCAGCCTCTCATTGCCACGTGCCGCAAGGGAGTCACCGCCTGCCATGTGGCCCTGGCTGCCTACCTCTGCGGCAAGCCTGATGTGGCCGTGTACGATGGCTCCTGGTCCGAGTGGTTTCGCCGGGCCCCCCCAGAGAGCCGTGTGTCCCAGGGAAAGTCTGAGAAGGCCTGAGCCGTGACGTCTCCTGCTTACTGTATAACTGTGGCTGGTTTAGTAACCCCATGACTTGCAGCCGGTTCATACCTCTTAGGTGAAGGAGATTGACATGTTTTTAGAATTGCTGTGCAAGGCTCACCCTCTCTCTGTCAACACTGGAATAAACTTTGCCTTTTCTGAGTAGTTTGCCTGCCTCTCCTTGGGTTCCATCCTTGCCCCCAAACTTCCATCTCTTTCAAACTCTGGAGACTCCACCAAGGACAGAGACCACCATAGCCCCTCCGGCGGTGGAAGCCATACCGAGGACACCGCTTTCACTCAGTTTTGGCAGAAACAGCCTCCTGCTGTCCTATATCAGGTGAACTCTGTCCCAGAGCACGCTGGGTCCTACCAGGAAGACAGGTGGAAGGGGAACCAGAAAGCCAGAGAGCTGAAGCCCCAGCTGCTGTAGCCCCAGCCTCCTGGGGAGGGGTGGGGGGACAGGTGGCTTTGCCAGTATGTCCATAGAGGTGTCACATGGCCCCAGGGCCTCTCAGGCCATGCTCAGGAGCAGGTGAAAGGATGGTGGCTTCTGTCTGGAGCACCCTTCCTGGCCCAGAGTAAGGCCCCCTGGGGAGCGGTGGAGGGAGGAGCTGGAGAAAGCTTTGGCCCTGGGACAAGGTCCAGGCTCTGGCAGGTGAGTCAGGAAGTCACAGTAGAAGAAAGCAACCTGGTAGCTTGGCCCCATTTGGCTGGATTTCGAGTTTCCCAGAAAGAGTCTCTCTTGGCCCTCCTTTGGGATTGCAAGAAGAATTCTGGGCCCCACCTACGGAGGACTCCCGGCTCCCCACTATCCAGCCTTCCCAGTGAAGACAGGATCCTGGAGGGCCGGAGACCAAGTCTGTCCTTGGCTTGGCACTGGGGCAAACAGGTGCTCAGGAGATGCTGAGGAGGTTGGCTTTGGGGCTGGCGGGTTGGGTGATGGGGATAAATGCTGAGGCTGGTGGGATCTGTAGTGGAGGGACTGGTAGTCTGGAGGGTTGACCCCTCTCACTTCCATGCCACTAACAAAACAGTCCTCTTCCCATCTCACATATGGCTCAGACCCTACTGTGGAAAGAAGAAGCAAATATACATAGTATGTCAGATGGCAATAAAGTCCAATGGTAGAAAAGGTCGGAAAAGAGCAGTAGGGACTGTGGGGTGGGCTGGGATGCTTTTTAAGAAAAGGTGGTCTGGGAAGGTGAGCAGAGTCTTGAAGGAGGTGAAGAGGCAAGCCATGTAGACACATGGGGGAAGGAAGTTGCAGGAGAGGAGAGGGAACAGCCAGTGCAAAGGCCCGGAGGAGGGACTGTGCTTGGTGTGCCCCCCAAACAGCAGAGCCTGGCATGGCAGGGACTCAGGGAGCACTTGGGAAAGTGGGAGGAGCAGAGGTCAGAGAAGAAGGTTGGACACGTTGGGTAGGGCCTTGTAGACAGAAGGGAGGAGGTCAGCTTTTACTGTGGTTGAGCTACCGGAAGGTTTTGATTAGGGGGTGACATATGATCTAACACATAGGTCTTAACAGGATTGCGGGGCTGTTGAGTGAGAAAAGACTGTCAGAGAATATGGTGAACTCCAGGGTGGTCCCCATATTATCTGCCCCCTCATGTTCATGCCCTGTGTGGCCCTCTCCCTGTCACTGTGGGTGGGACCCGTGACTTGCTTTTAACCAACAGCCTATGGCAAAGGTGACAGATGCCACTTCTGTGATTATGGTACAGAATATTGTAATATCCCATCTTACAAGAGAACCCTCTCTTTGCTGGCTTTGATGAAGTCAGTGTCATGCTGGGGGGCCCAGATAGCAAAGAACTGAGGATGGCCTCTGGCTGACACTCAGTGAAAGCCTGAGACCCTCAGTCTAACAGACTGCAAGGAACTGATCCTCCCACGGCCACATACGCTTGGAAGCATATTCTTCCCCAGTGCAACCTCAGATGAGACTGCAGCCCTGGCCAATACTTGGATCATAGCCTGCTAAGACCCCAACACAGAGAACTCAGCTAAGCCATGAGTAGACCCCTGATCCAAAGAAACTGTGAGATAACAATTGTATGTTAAGCTTCGAAGTTTATGGCGAGATTGTCATGCAGCAATAGATAATACATAGGTAAGCGATGGGGGTGGCTTGGACCAGGGAGTTGGGGGAGTTGTGGAGGTGGACGAAGGCATCCGAGTCTAGTGTACTTTGAAGGACTTGCTGATGGATTGCATGTGGAAGTAGCTTAGAGTTTTGTGATGTCTCCGTGCAAGGCAATGTGCTACATTTTGCAAAAAATCATTTTATTCATCCGTCACCCTTATCCTTAGCATTGGGTGATATCTGTTTCACATATGAAGAAAGTTCAGCTAAAGAACTTGGCCAGTCTCTTGTCTAATAGGTGACAGGCCCAGATTCTGGGGACTCCAAGTTTAAACACAGTACTCTCTGTTTCCTGGGGAAACCCTGAAAGTTTGCAGGAGGCATTCGCTATACCCACTCTGTCCAGGCTGAGCAACAGCCAGGCAGGAATGGGCCAGTGCTGGCACCAGTGGCTTCTGCCTCCTTCTTCTCTGCAGAAAAGAAGTCACTTAACTTTGTTGATCTCCTTCTGTAACCCTTGCTATTCAGGAATAGAAGAGGGGACTCTCACTGTTCCATTCTTGCTTTAGTTTTACTCCCAGGTCCCTGATCCCTGGGCATAGAAATCAGACAGCCCCAGATGCATCTTTTTCCTTCCCCATTGATCTTGACCTACATTTATGCTGTTATACACATCCATGCCTTTAATATTCTCATCGCTTCAAAACTGTTAAGCTCCTAGGCATCCTTCAAGATCCAACTCAAATGGCTCTTTCATAAGTTCTTCCTCCTTTTTCCTACACAGAGTTAGCTCTTCTCTCTACTTAGTGCTTTGAACTCCCAAGAACATCTTTCGCACTTGGTAGCATCTGAGCCCCCTGTGCCTGGCACACACCTGGCACGTAGTGGGTGCTCAACCGACATTCTTGAGTGGATGAGAGAGTGAACAATACATGAAGCCCCTCCTACCTCCTCAGTCCTGGCTTTCTCCTGGCCTCGTTTCCCTAGGAGTGGGCCTATTAGTCCTCTGAGGTAACAGAGCCCTGTGTATAGTGATCACCATGGCAACTCCAATGAACATC
Source organism: Chlorocebus sabaeus (assembly GCF_047675955.1). Lineage (NCBI taxonomy): Eukaryota > Metazoa > Chordata > Mammalia > Primates > Cercopithecidae > Chlorocebus > Chlorocebus sabaeus. The sequence goes on from NC_132922.1 coordinate 13,867,403, forward strand.
TGGGGGACGGCCACTTCCCAGCAACCATCCATTGGTCTTTACCAGTAGTTCTGCAGCGGTGATCTGCACTCCTGGGCTTCAGCACACATCAGTGTGGTTCACGTGTTTCCTGCTGTTATGAAAGAGATTGGAGAGGTGAGGCAGAGACTTATGAAGGGCCAGGGTCCTTCCAGGGCATGGGGTTTCATCTTCCTTTTCCCCATTCACAGTTGCTTGTGAGTGAAGACTGCCCAGACTAGAACTACCTTCCCGCCCTCTTTGACCAAAGTATCTTGGGATCTCTCTCTCCAGGTCAGAAACTGGAAGTGAGTCCACACTTCTATTGTAGCCCATCCAGACTGCTCTGGACTGGCGGTGCACGGGGATGTACAGAGCTGCTGTGGACACATCAGGTGGGTGGCTGGGGATGGGGGATGGGGATAGGAGGGGAATGACAACTTGAAGGAGCTAACTTGAACTTCACCTAGCTTGAAGATGTGCAACTTAATTTTAGCCCCACCTGGTGAAGTCCTGTGTCTTTTCTGAGCCTCATTTTCCCCATCTGTGAAAAAGGATACGTTAGTATTGTCTCTGAACACCTTACTGGGTATTTGTGAAGACAGACTAATTTACCAGATGTGAGAATGCTTGACATAGGACTTGTGTTAGTTATCTCTTGCTGCACAACAGATCACCCCAAAACTTAATGGGCGTAAGACAACATTTACTCTCTCATAGTTTCTGTGAGTTGGGAGTACTGGTGGAGTGTTGGTGATTTTTCTGTCCTAGGGTTTCTCACAGGCTGCAATCAAAGTGTTGCTTGGAACCCATTCACATGGCAGGATCCAGCTCCTTTGGAGCCGTTGGCAAGAGGCCACTCTGAGTTCCTTGCCCTGTGGACTTCACCATAAGGCAGCTCACAACAGGAAAACTGGCTTCCATGAGAGCAGATGAGCTGAGGAGAGCTGCAGAGAGTGTGTGAACAAGACAGAAGTCGTAGTCTCTTATAAGTTCATCATGGATGCAACATCCTTCATTTTTGCCACATTCCATTCATCACTAGGTCCAGTCCACACTAAAGGGGAGGGAATTATACCAAGAAACAGGATGATTGGGAGCCATGTCAACTGCCTACCACTGTCTGCCCTCTGGCCACCCATAATGTACATCCCTTCCACGTGCACAATACATTCATCCCCTCCTAAGATATTTAAAATTCTCATCCTATTAAAGCATCAGTTTAAAAGCTAGAATCTGGTCATATAAATCAGCTCCAGGTGTGGCTGAGGCTCCTCCAGTGTTGTTCCTTAAGTACAGCTTTTCAAATTCAATTCTTCTCCATCATAGATCTGTGAAACTAAGTAATTTGCCCTGAACACACCTAACATACAATGATGTGATAGGCATAGGATAAGAGCTAGTGACATTCCTATTCAAAATTGAGGAAAATGGAGACATGGAGTCAATGGTCCATAGCAGTTTTGAAATTCAGCCACACAAATGTTGGACACTCCTTGGTTAGGTTTCAAGGCCTGGAAATAATTCTCCATGGCTCTCAGCTCTGCCTTCTGGACTCTTGCTTCCACTCTCTGACTTGTCTTTTTTATTTTTATTTTTTTTTCCAATGGTATCTTTTCATTTTGTACTGTCTCTATCCCTTTTACCCCAAGCTGCCGGCATTTTGCCGTTGTTGTTTTCTCAACAGTAAAGCTTACAGGGGTTCACTCCACTGAACAAAACTCACACCCCTTTTTAACTGGGGCTCCCGTTGAGGAGCCTTAAGCTTCCTAGAGGTCCTATGGTTCTGTTAAGAGGATACATCAGGCATATCGTTAATGTCTTTAAAGCGCCGTTTGTGTGAAGGAGTAATATCCTGATCCTTTGATCTTTCTGAAGTTTTAACAACAGGTCGCACAGTCACACTCTTGGGCACACTTTCCAGACAGTTTTCTGAAGCCATTTCTTAATTTTAGCATCTTTTTGGCAACTGGAGAGGATGAGACTTCAGAACCATTAGTTAGGTATTGGCATCTTTTTCTTTAACAGTCCCTTCTTCAATTCATCTCCTTCCTTTCACATTTCATTACAAGCAGCAAGAAGAAACTAAGTGGCAACTGCAATCTTTTGTTTGGAACTCTTTGGCTAGATGACTCAGTTCATTAGTCAGATAGCTGCAGATGACAGTGTCACTGTTTCTGCCACTACATAACAAGGGCCTTTCTTCTGCTATTTCTAGTAATATATTCTTCACTTCCATTTGGGCCCTCACTGGCAGCTTCTTCCAACTCCAGATTTGTGCTTAAAAAAAAAAAAATCTGTTTAAGGTGATTTAGGCTTTTCCCATCATGCTTCTGAAAATTCTTAAAGACTCTGAGCACTGCTTGGTTCCAAATTCAGTCCAACATTTTTAAGTATTTATTACAGCAACACCCCACTCTTAGTACCAAAATATGTATCAGCTATGTATTGTCACATAACAAATGACCATAAAGCTTAGAAGCTTGACACTGCATGTTTAAAACAGTACAAATTTATGATCTCAGAGTTTATAGGGGTCAGGATCCTGACTTGGCTGGGTCTTCTGGCCCAGGGTATCCCACAGGCTGTAACAAAAGTGTCATCTAGGCTGTGTTCTCATATCAAGGCTCAACTGGGGAAGGATCCACTTTCAAGCTCACTCAGGTGCTAGGATTCATTCAGTTCTTCAAAGACTGTTGGACTCAGGGCTTCTATTTCTTATGAGCTTTTGGCCAGAAGCCACCCTCAGTTTCTTGCCGCATGTGCTGCTCCACAGGGCAACTCAAAACATGGTATTTGCTGTCATCAGAATGAGCAAACCGAGGAGAGCCAGGGAAAGAGTGCAAACAAAACCAAAGTCATGGGCTGGGCGCAGTGGCTCATGCTTGTAATCCCAGCACTTTAGGAGGCTGAAGCAGACGGATCATGAGATCAGGAGATCAAGACCATCCTGGCTAACACAGCGAAACCCCGTCTCTACTAAAAATACAAAAAAAATTACCCGGGCATGGTGGCATATGCCTGTAGTCCCAGCTACTACAGAGGCTGAGGCAGGAGAATGGCTTGAACCCAGGAGGCGGAGGTTGCAGTGAGCCGAGATTGTGCCACACTGCACTCCAGCCTGGGAGACAGAGTGAGACTCTGCCTCAAAAACAAACAAACAAACAAACACCTGAAGTCACTAATATAATCTTGGAAGTGACATCTCACCAGTTTTGTCATATCTTTTTTGACCAGAAGCAAGTCACTAGGCCCAGCCTACACTCAAGGTGGGGTGGGATCATACAATATGTGACTATCAGAAGGGTAGGATTATTGCAAGTTATATCAGAAGTTTCACAATCATCAAACAATGATTAAGTGTCCAAATTAATAGAGTGTTTTCCTTGGCGGTTTTTTTGAGAATAAAATTGACCTGTTTTTGAGCTTACCAGAAAAACAACTTATAGGATGATCTTAGAGTCACTCTCCCCCTTTGGGTCTCAGTCCTCAAAGATCCCTTCCAGATCTGACTTGTGTCTATTCCTCCCTTATTACAAAGACACTTACCTTGTAGTAGTGTCTTTAGGGCCAGATTTTATTTATACTACAAAATTCACAAAAACCTGGGAATCGGGGGGAGTGGTGGAGGGAGAACCCACATGGAATAAAAGAAGAGAACATAAATAAGAAAAAAAGGCCAGACATGGTGGCTCACATCTGTAAGCCCAGCACTTCAGGAGGCCGAGGCAGGTGGATCACTTGAGGCCAGGAGTTAGAGATCAGCTTGGCCAACATAGTGAAACGCCATCTCTACTAAAAATACAAAAAATTAGCCAGGCATGGTGGCACACACCTGTAATCCTAGCTACTCGGGAGGCTGAGGTGGGAGAATTGCTTGAACTCGGGAGGCGGAGCTTGCACTTGCAGTGAGCCGAGATGGAGCCACTGCACTCCAGCCCGGGTGACAGAGTGAGACCCTGTCTCAAAAAAAAAAAAAAAAAAAAAAAAAAAATCACATAAGAAAACAAAACACAAGCGCAAAAGCTACAGAGCCTTTTGAAACTACCCCTCTAATTTGAATCAAAGGCCTTAGGGAGAAGACTGAGTTTACAACAGAGCAAAGTGTGGGTTCCTGCTCTTGGCTCTTCTTCATGGTGGCTAAGCTGCTTCCCTTCCCTGACCATGAATGACCAGTCAGCAAATGGATACGATCCTATTTGCAGGAAGACAAATGGTTGCCAGGCTGGGGGCCGGGGCAATGGGCTTCACAGCCAGGGGTCTGCTAGGGTCTCCTAGGGTGGTGGTGATAGGGGAGAAGAGGAGGAGGAGATGAAGAGATTATGAAGGAGTAAAAGGAGCCCAGGGTCCCAAGGCTACTTGAGAAAGTCCTTTGAGGATTGGTGGGGTGGGGTGGGGGTGGCCAGGGCTTTTCAGAGAGGGCAGAGGCTGCATAAGTCCAGGAGGCAGCCCCTGGGCCGGGGGTGATGAGTAATGAGGCAGAGGTTCCGTGGGTCTGGGCAGTGCCAGAGGGCACCAGGAACATCTTAAGAACCTCTGATCAGGGGTGGGCAGCCAGCCACAGGCCTTCCTGTTCAGCTCCCAGCTCATCCTTGTTCACAGAGACTCTGTGTGTCATCTGAGATGATGGAACGTGGTGCTTTGTTTACAGGACTAGGCTTGGAATTGCCTGTCCCACAGCAAGAGGCTGTGGAGCTGGGCCACCGAGCAGGTAGGACGGGCAGACCAGGGATGTGCTGAATGTACATCCAGGCTTCTGGAGGGACTCCCTGGGGCAGCAGGGCACAGGCCCTTTCTCCTCCCCTTCCGTCTTGCGTTGGCCACCAGACCCACCATCGGCCCTGGCTTCCTAGGGGGCATTCTGTTGGAAGACAGAAGGAAAAAGAAGGGATTGGTATTATTGAGCCCTCCCATCCTGCCGTGTGTAGGGATTATTCACCCCGATATGGTCCCCATCCTGAGGGGATGACTCAGGTGGTCTGAGTCTTGTGTGCACCAGAAGGACAGGGCTGTGGGGGGACATGGTGAGGCGCCTGGCCTTGGTGGGTGGGAGGTACATACGGGGTCACACGTGAGCCAAGACCAGGGTTAGTGTAAAGCCCAAAGAGTGGAGGGGAGTGTTCCAGGCAGGAGGAACAGCTCAGGCAAAGGCCTGGAAGGGAGAGAAGTCTGGCACTTTCAAGGAGTCCTGAGAGCAGGGACTCTGCCCTGAGGACAAGAGGAAAGATTTCAATGCAGGCATGGAACGGAGTCAGGCCTGCTCTGAGAAGGGTCCCCGGGGTGAGTGGAGGGTGGCTGGGGCTGGCAGGTGCGATGGGGCGAAGAGAGTCTAGTGAGTTGGGGCAGCGCTCCTCCTAAAATCTTCCTCCAATGTCGTGAATGCCCACGGGCCTTGTTAGACACTCAGATTCCAGATTCAGGGCCTTTCTGATGCAGCAGCTCTGAGAGGGGCCCAGGAATCTGTATTTTTAATGAACGCCCAGGGAATCCTGGTACATAGCCACATTTAGATAAACTCTGCGGACTAATCATTTGATCTTCATAATAGCAAATGAAGCAGGGTTCACTCTGCCCGTTTTACAGCTGAATGAATGGAGTAGAGGAAAGGTGTCGTTGCAATGAGATTCTTGAAATGGCAGACGCAGGTCTTCATTCATTCATGCATGCATCCATTCATTCATTCAACAGATATTCAACACTGACAGGATAGGGGTTGGCCTGTTCAGCTTACTGTCGTGTCCCCGTCGCCTGGCATAGCACCTGACACGTAGTTGGGTCTTGCTCAGTTGATGAGTTGGTGAATATCCTGGCTCTCCAGGTCAGGGACACAAGACATATTTGGGCCATAAACGTGCCCATAATCCCAAAGGGCAGGCTGAGGGTGAGCTGGCAACGGCGACAGCACGTGCTGATAGAGGAGGCAGTGCAGGACTGGCTGTCCTGAGCCTGAATCCAGGAGGAGCCCATCCCTGCCCTGGGCCCTCAGTCCACTCAGGAGCAGGGGGAGGGGGCTGAGGTTGACCAGATGGGTGGTCTTCGCGCTCTCTGCCTCCGCTCTTTTGAGGAGGGTCATCATGCCCGTCCATCCTGACAGTCCAGCTGTCTCCAGAGGTGCCCCTCTGCTTGGCTGCCTGCCAGTTGAGGCACAGGACAGTACAGGAAGAAGGAAGTCTAGTCTTGGGGAACAAGTTTTCCCTCTGCCTGTCGTGTAGGTGACAAAGAGCCATGACAAAGGCACCAAGCGGAAGGAAGACAAGGAGAAAGTGGGCAGGGAAGCAGAGAAACCTCAGGTCTCCGTCTCCCACTGCCCTGGGGAAGGGTCCGCAGTCCCCCGAGGGATAGGCGAGAAGGGCCCTCCCCTACCTCCATCACTTGTGACAACAGAGCAGGGATCCGTGGGAGTGAAATAAAAGCCGCACTGGCTGCCAAAGCCTGATGTCTGCAGCATCCTTCTCTGAGAAACTAAACTGGGCCCATCTGAATGCTCCCCAGTGGGGTGGTGGTGGAGGCCTGCAGGGCTCCGAAGGGAAGTTAGGGCTGTCTCCACTACCTTCAGTAGATCCCCAAGGCAGGGTGGTGCATTGAACAGCAGGTTGCAAAGCAACACACTACTCTGGTCTCATTCATACACAAAAGCGAAACAAAGTTATGTATTTTTTGTTGTTGTTGTTGAGGTGGAGTCTTGCTCAGTTGCCCAGGCTGGAGTGCAGTGGTGTGATCTCAGCTTAATGCAAGCTCCGCCTCCCGGGTTCAGGTGACTCTCATGCTTCAGTCTCCCCAGTAGCTGGGATTACAGGTGCATGCCACCACACCCACCTAATTTTTGTATTTTTAGCAGAGGCGGGGTTTCACCATGTTGGCCAAGCTGATCTCGAACTCCTAACCTCAAGTGATCTGACCACCCTGGCCTCCCAAAGTGCTGGCGTGAGCCACCGTGTACAGGTGTGTCATTAATGACTCTTACAGGTGTGAGGCCCTTAATGACCACTTACAGGTGTGAGTCACTGTCATGCACGTGAAGAGACCAGAAAACAGGCTTTGTGTGAGCAATAAAGCTTTTTAATCACCTGGGTGCAGGCGGGCTGAGTCCGAAAAGAGAGTCAGCAAAGGGTGGTGGGATTATCATTAGTTCTTAGAGGCGGTGGAGTTAGAAGCAAGTTTTTTTTTTTTTTTTTTTTTTTTTTTTTTTTTTTTTTTTTTTGCGGGCAGAGGGTGCTTCTTACAAAGTACATTCTCAAGGGTGGGAAGAATATTACGAAGCACCTTCCTAAGGGCGGGGGAGGATATTACAAAGGACCTTCTCAAGGGTGGGGAGGGCGTATCCTACAAAGTACATTCGCAAGGGCGGGGGAACATCACAAAGTACATTATCGCAAGGGCCAGGAGGCTGTATTGTCACAAAGTCAATTGATCAGTTAGGGCAGGGCAGGAACAAATCACAGTGGTAGAATGTCGTTAGTTAAGGCAGGAACTGGCTATTTTCGCATCTTTTGTGGATCTTCAGTTGCTTCAGGCCGTCTGGGTGTATACCCACAGGCCGCAGGGGATATGCTGGCTTAGCTTGGGCTCAGAGGCCTGACAGCCACCATGCCCGGCGCCTGTGTATCTTTTAAGAGGACTGGAGGACTCATCTTGAGGTTTTGGAGGGAAGACCACCAAACACATTTACAGCTGTAATCTGGGGTGGAGGATGGGGCCAGGCTGTGACGCTGAGAGCAAGAGACCCAGAGGAGCGGAGGCTGTGGGCAGAGACGTGGGAGGCAGGGAGAGGTGGGGAGGAGAGAGCCTGGGAGGTGACTGGGATGGTGCCACTTCTCAGCCCTGGCGAAGGGAGGAGGTAGATATTGGGGAGCAGCCTTGCATTGGAGGCAAAGTCCGGGAGCCCCATCCAGCTCCAGTACTTCCCAGGCATGTGGCTTGGCCCCAGGAACGCCTCTGCCAGTGCCACTGCCGCCAGATTCTCACTGCGGAGAGTAAGGGGGAGGTTTCAAGACGGAAAAGTGGGGAAAGGAACTATCCAAATGGAGCCGGGGCATGAAAGTGCAGACAGGCCAAGTCCCTGGCTTAGGGTCACACAGCTAGGCCTCAAGGCGGGACATGCTTGGGGGGGGGTAGCCCTTGTTGCCCCAGGCAATGTGGACTAACCCTGCCCATGGGAGGCATGGCAGGCTGACCTGTCTTCTCCCTTTGTGTCTCCTAATTTCCCACCCGTGCCTCTGGTCCCTCTCCCCTTCTCTGGCTCTGGAGTTCCGGGGCTCTGTGTCTGTCTGTTCCCCCTCCTCACCCCCATCTCTGCCCCTCTCCCCATCCTCTACTTTCTGCCCTTGTCTGCGTGTCTCTCTCCCTCCGCCTCTGTTTCTCTTTGTCCTGTTCAGGTACAACCTCTTTGACCAAGGCCCACCTGAATGACAAGGAGGACCAGCAGGACTTGGACCCCTGGAAAACGACCTGCAGTTCCTTGGACACCTCCAAGTTCAAGAACCAGGGTCTGTCGTCACCACAGCCCCTGCCCCGGGGAGCCAGCACTCAAGGCAGCTCCCTAGGGCAGTGCCACTCGAAGGAGATTCTCCCTCCACCTCCGACTGCTGCCAGCAGGGATTCTCTGGGGATGGACCCACAGTCCAGGTCCCTGAAGAACGGGGGATCTCGATCTTCCTCAAGAGAGAACAGGGCCACCTCGGGAGAGGGGACTCAGCCGTGCCAGGGGACGGATGACGTTCCCAGCTTGGGGGCCCAGGACCAGAGGAGCACGCCCACGAACCAGAAGGGCAGCATCATTCCTAATAACATTCGCCACAAGTTTGGGAGCAACGTGGTGGACGAGCTGGTCTCCGAGGAGCAGGTGTCACAGCAGGGGCCAGGAGGGTGATGCAGAGTCTTAAAATGAGGACACAAGATAAACTCACTCTTGAGTACAGAGTCCCTATAATAATAACACTAGAAAGCAGTATCTCCTGAGCACCTGCTGTGTGCCAGGCACTGTGCACTGTTTAAGCTTCACATATAACAAGCTGTTACATCTTCCCAGCAACCCATGAGGAAGGTACCATTATTCTCCTCATTTTATGGTTAAGGAGCCCGAGGTTTAGAGGGGTTAAGTCAGTCAACCAAATTCACCCAATTGTGTGAGACGAGGGTGCAAACTGGGTCGGCAGGTTCTGGAACTCCGGCCCTTAATGACTTTGCAGTTAAAAGCCTTTTGTGTGAATTGGATGTTTTCCATTTGAACAAGTCTCCCAAAGAAGACAGCATTTAGTGGATGGGTAGCATTTATTGGGAATCGGAAGACTTGGATTTGAATCCTGGACCTACTCCTCAATGCTGGGTGACTTTGGATAAGTTACTTACCCTCTCTGGGCTTCAGTCTCCACATCTGTAAAGCAAGGCAGTTGGACTAGGTCAGGCTGACAAATACACAGTGTGTATATCACAACCCTCCCAGCCTGCATTCATGGCAGACATCGCTAGTCGATGCCAGCACTCTTTTCCACCCGATATAGCATTCCAGGCAGTCACTATGAATCAACTGAAACTTAAGATAAAATTCATTTACCATTTTGGGCCAAATGCTGTGTTCTTTCTGCCCTGGCATTCTGAGACATGCTTTCAAAGCCAGCATCTCAACCCTCATAGCAACTGCATTGTGTGGAAGGTCAGGCAGGAGTTACTGCTTCATTTTTAACAGATGGTATAACCAAGTCCCAAAGAGGGGCTTGGGTCACAAAAGCTGGGGGTCAGGCTTCTCCCAGGCTGCCCTTCCACTCTGTCATCTTAAAGTGCGGTGATCCCACCACCAGCAAGTCTGGAAAGTCACAATCTTGACATGTTCTGCCCCACTTGGAGGAACTTGTCCCAATTTGAGGTTGACTCTATGGCCACTACCTCTCACCGCCCTGCCCAGCCTTGGGAGATGTCCTTCCTTTCTTCAGCCGCCATTGTCCCTGGCTGGAATCCAGAAATCTGTGTTTTCTGCCCACCTGTAACTATGTCACAAGTGTCACTGAGCCAGCAAGTGTCAGAGCTGGAAGCCACTTCAAAGAGCATCCAGTTCCACCCTGCCTTCACATTTTACATATAGGGAAACTGAGGCCTAGAGCGGAGAAGAGGCTTGCCGAAGTCAGCAGCTGATATATTGCAGAATTGGAACTCAAACCCAGGTGTTCTGCCCCTGGGCCTGGGCTCAGCTTCTCTGTGTGTCAGTTTCCCTGTTGGTATGAAGAGGGAGTTGGCCTTGTTGAAAGCTAAGCACCCACCCAGAGCTGCCCTGTGTGATGCCTCAGTTGTAGGAGGCAAGCCAGGGCCCTGGGGCCTGCCAGCCATGTGAACTGGGCGATCTCTGGCCTCCAGAGGCCTGCTTTCCTCATTTATAAAATGGTGGGAAGAGTGGCACCCTATAGAGACCCCACACCCCAGTGTTGCATGTAGCAGGTGCTTAATGCTTGAAAGAGGTTTTGTGATCGTTAACCTGAGGCCCCCCCACCCATGGCAGTGCAGCTGAGAGGGGTTGGGGCTGGGGCCTTTGTATACTCCAGCTCCCCAGCCCTGTGAACAGGTTGAGGGCTGCAGGCTGAAGGTGGGATCGGGGTGGGGAGGGCAGGGTCAAGGGAGGAGGAGTTGGAGGGAGATACGGGACTTGACGCTGCTTTCCCATCCCCGGTCTGTTGTCCCTGCCTCTCTGCTCAGGCCCAAAGGGCTATTGATGAAGCCTTCGAGGGCCAGAAGAAGGCAAGCTCATGGCCCAGCAGGACCCCGAATCCTGTGGAAATCTCCTCCGTCTTCTCCGACTACTATGATCTCGGCTACAACATGCGGTCAAACTTGTTTCAAGGTCAAGTCAAAGGGGAAAAGGGTGGGACCGGGAACACCCATGGTCTCCCAGGCATGGGGCAGGGAAGGCCTTTACCCCAGGGCACATCTCCAAGGACACTTATTTCATGCCCATGTGTCCTCTATGTCAGCTTGTGAGTGCTGGGAGCATCCAGACCCCTGTCCTCGATGTGTGGATGATTCATCCCAGTTGGCAGTCAGCCCCTCACGCTCCCAAACACCTGTGGCCCCTTCCCTCCCCTCCCCTCCCCTCCCCTTCCCTTCCCTCCCCTCCCCTCCCCTCCCCTTCCCTTCCCTTCCCTTCCCTCCCCTCCCCTCTCCTGCCCTCCCCTCCCCTCCCCTCTCTTCCCTTGTCTTCCCCTCCCCTCCCCTCCCCTCCGCTCCCCTCCCCTCCCCTCCCTTCCCTTCTTGTGTTTTTTGAAGTCTCATCCTGTTGCCCAGGCTGGAGAGCAGCGGCACAATGTTGGCTCGCTGAAATCTCCACCTCACACGCTCAAGCAAGCAATCCTCCCACCTCAGCCACACCCCTGCCCTGACAAGTAGCTGGGAGCACAGATGCATGCCACCATGCCTGGCTAATATTTTTTGTTTTGTTTTTTGTATTTTTGATAGAGACAATATTTCATCATGTTGGCCAGGCTGGTCTCAAACTCCTGGGCTCAAGTGATCCACCCACCTCGGCCTCCCAAAGTGCTGGGATTACAAGCGTGAGCCACTGTACCCTGCACACCTCTGGTTCTTAATTTGCCAGTAGGAGGCCCAGGACTCAGTAGAAGGCCCAGGACTGCTGCTCCCCACCCCCAGCCCCATCCCAGGAACCTTTGATCACAGTGACAATATCAAGTTTTTTTGGTTCAAAACTCAGCTCACTAGCTGGGTGTGACCTTTGGTGGGATCCTCAACCTCTCCAAACCTCCGCTGCCTTCTCAGTACGGTGGAGATAATAATGAGAGTATGGCCCTCGCTGGGTCATTGGCAGGACTTTATGAAGTGCCACATGAAGGTGCTTGGCCAAGGCAAGTCGTGAGCACTCAGTAGCTGTCAGGCTATCATTTTTCTTCTCCAGAGCCTGGAGGTGGCGCCACCTGGGAAGACAGGAAGGGTGGGTTGGAGGATCTGACATTTACAGAGGGTTTCCACTGGATCATTGTAGTTCTGTTTGGTTGGGATGAGGAGAGTGCTGTTAGCTCCATTTCACGGGCGGATTTCAGATCATTTGCGCTAGAACTTTTAGTAGTCTGCATTGTGTCTGGGACTCAAAGTCAGGTGTTCCTTCTGCCTCCACAGCCTCATAGTCTTTTCTTGACCACTAAGTCTCTTCCCTAGCTTTGATCCTGTTCCCAGGGTCTTCTAGATGGCTCAGATGCCCGTCACAGCACACAGGGACTTCTCTCTGCCCCACATTCTGATTTGGCCTCCTTGCAAAATGAGACTCTTTCTGGTGCGGCTCCTTCCTCTCTCCTCACTCCAGCCCCTCTCCAGTGTTCCCAGAGGCCTGACAAACCTCTTCCCCCTGGCTCGGATCCCTGTCACCCGAGGAACCAGACACCCACTGGAAGCCTTTCTGGATTTTTCTTTGAGCTTGGAGAAAAGATGGTGCTGGGGGAGGAAAGCAAGAATACAGTTCTGCTTGCTGTCTGTTCTGGGCCTTCCAGATCCTGCCTTCCAGTTCTCTCTTTAACAAGTATCGGTCACCAAACAGCTATTCCATACAACTTTGTATGATAATGTCTACTTAAATGTAAAAGAATCTATTTTTTAAAATGTCCATGTCCCATCATCCCGCCTGGGAAGTAGAACTGTGCCAAGGATGTGCTGGAGCTCCTAGCAGCTTGAGCCAGCTCACAGGAGGCAATTGTTTTGCTGCACTGATTGGCACATAAATGCTGTCTTAAAATTGGCTATGCTAGTAGTATTTACACTCTGGAAATTGGCAAACACTAGGAATCAGGGCCTCACCCTGCAGCACAGTACTGTCAGTGTGCCCATCCATCTGGCCCTCTCTGTCTCCACTCACCCGGGGTTAGCCTTTGCACTTGCTGTTTGAGGCTGGTGAGACTGGTATGGCTGCACAGAAGTGAGGCAGAAGACATCAGAGGAAACACACTGGGTCGTGAAGCCTGCTGGAAGGTCTTTACTCGGAGTGAGATGAGAAACCAAGCCAGGGTTTTAAGCAGGAGAATGGTCCTGTTTGGCTCAGGTTAAAGGCTCACTCCAGTTGCTATGGGGAGAATGGACATAGGGAGCTGGGGCAGAAACAGGGAAACCGGTAGGAGGCAGCTGCAAAACTCCAGATGGGACAGATAATGGTGGCTTGGTCCTGGAATCTGGGCTAGTGCACTGCACGATTCTGGAAGGCACCATTGTGCAATATAGCAGCTCAGGGAGGTAATGGTGAAGGTGGCCTGATGTAGTAGGATTCTGGATATTTGTATAAGGCAGAGAGAAGAGAATATGCTGATGAATAGATTTTGGGGTGAGATACAGAAATTAAGGTTGATTTCAACGTTTTTGACCTGAACGACTAGAAGGATGAGATGGCTATTTACTGAGTTGGAGAAGGTGCTGGGGGAGCAGGCTGAGGGACTCCTATCCTATGCTGAATCATAGAGATCATCTTTTATACAGTCTTCTAAAATATTTAGTTTTGCTTTTCACATTTAAGTCTTTTATCCACCTGGAGTTGATTTTTGTTTTTAGTATGAAGTAGGGATTCATTTTCAAAAACTGTAGATGGCTTTTGTGAGTTTTAGCCATTTAAGAAAGTAGTAAAACTAGGCTTGAGGAAACTTTCGGCAGCTTGCCCAGTTGTATAAAAAGTGAGATGATGAGCTCGGGCACTCCTTGGGCATCTATGTGCCCAGCCCTCAAAATAATGGAACAACAGCAACAAAAATCTGTCCCTAGTAAGGATTCATTTTCAATTCCTTCTTTATGTGGATTACTGATTCCCTCACCACCTTTCATTGAATAGGCTCATCTTTCCTCCCGGTGACCTGCAGTGGTACCTCTGTTATCCATCAGGTTTTGACACATGCATAGATCGGTTTCCAGGCTCTCTTCTGTCCATTGGTCTAATATTACACTTTTAATCACTAAGGTATTATAAGTGACCTGATATCTGGTCAGGCAATACTCCCACTACCACCCCTCCACCACCATCACCAGTTAATGTCTTAGGTTTCTAGGCCCTTTACTCTTCCATACAAATGTTATTGATATATGGAAATTTCCATGAAAAACCCTGTTGGGATTTTGTTTGGAAGTACATTGAATCTACAGCTCAATTTAAGGGCTGTTGTCAGCTTTATAATGAATTTTCTAATATATGAATATGGTGTATACCTCCATTGATTTAAGTCTTCCTTTGATATCTCTCAGTAACATTTTGCAATTTTTTTTTCTATAAACATCATACAGGTTTTTTTGTTAGACTTATTTAGGAGAATCTCTTTTTTTGCTGCTTATTGAAAATGATATATTTTTAAAATTCTATTTTCTAACTTTGCTTCTGATACTGTATTCATAAATGCAATTTTTTTGTTTTTGTATATTAATCTTATATCCAGAAGCTTTATGTAGCTCACCAATTAATTCCAATAATTATTTATAAATTCTTTAGGAGTGCTTTGAATAGTAATAATGGCTACATTTATGCATTGTATTTAACATATGCCAGGTACTGGTGTAAGTATTTTATACATATATTTTATTCTCCACATGAATCCCATGTGGTAAATGCTACAATTCCCATTTTTTTTTCCGGATGAAAAAAATTGAGTCATGGAAAAGTTAAATAACTTAATTAAGGCCACACAGGTAGGAACGGTCAGAGTTGGGATTTAAACCCTGCCAGTCAGAGGCTAGAGTTTAAATTCTTAAACACTAGGCTTTTCTCACCTTTATATCAGCACCTGGCTGACCTGTCTAGGACAATGGTGTATACAAGCAGGAAAAACAGGCATCCTTATCTCCTTCTTGATTCTACCATTACACCATTAAATATAATATAGTCAGTTTTCACACTGCTGCTAAAGACATACCTGAGGCTGGGTAATTTATAAAGAAAAAGAAGTTTAATAGACTCACAGTTCCATGTAGCTGGGGAGGCCTCACATCATGGCGGAAGATGAAAGGCACCTCTTACATGGTGGCCGACAAGACAGAATGAGAACCAAGTGAAAGGATTTTCCTCTTATGAAACTATCAGATCTCATGAAATTTATTCACTACCATGAAAACAGCATGGGGGAAAATGGAGCTGGCTCTGGGTCTTAGTCTGGTTTTGGGCATCCTGAGGGTTTAGTGAACTTCATGCAGGGAGAGTGTTGGCACGGCTGTGAGTCCTGGGTGTATAGGCTTCCCACAGCCAGGCACCAGACAGGGCTGCGGGGGGACCATGTGGGATGGCCTGCAGGAATATGGCCAGGGTGAGTGGCCCTTTGTGTATTTTCTGCCTCCCAACTCACTGTGACTCCAGCTTCAGAAGGAGGTCAGAGCAGAACACCCCTGTGGGCTAACATGAAGGTCCTCATCTGCTCCACGCAGCAGGGCTGGGAGGGGAGAGTAGAGGGTGAGCCCATGGTAAGGACAAGCCAAGTACAAATCAAAGCCTTGACTGGGCTCACCTGGACATTGTGTCTTTGAGTCATAGAGCAGGCAGAATGGTAGCTTACGTCCTGTCCATTTCCCTCTGTGTCCACGTATCCAGGGATCCCCGAACCAGCTTACCAAGGATTTTTTTTTTTTTCACTTCTTTCCATTGTTGGAATTCTGATTGCCTCTATTTGGTGTCTTCCTCTTTCTTGGTTTGCTCTCTTGTCTTTGGGGTGGATTCAATCTCCTAGCTTGATGTCATTGTCACTGGAGAACACAGCCCTGTAATGATTTAAATCCTTTGAAATTGTTCAGATTCACTTTAGAGCCCAGGAGATGGAGATTTTTGTAGATGATCTGTGTGTGCTTAAAAATAATCTCTCTGGGGGCCAGGCGCAGAGGCTCATGCCTGTAATCCCAGCACTTTGGGAGGCCGAGGCAGGCAGATCATGAGGTCAGGAGATTGAGACCATCCTGGCCAACATGGTGAAACCCCGTCTCTACTAAAAATACAAAAATCAGCTGGGCATGGTGGTGCACACCTGTAATACCAGCTACTCGGGAGGCTGAGGCAGAAGAATTGCTTGAACCTGGGAGGCGGAGGTTGTAGTGAGCCAAGATCGCGCCACTGCACTCCAGTCTGGCGACAGAGCAAGACTCCGTCTCAAAATAATAATAGTAATAATAATAATAATAATCTCTTAGGTAAGGGATTCTGCATTTGTCTAATAGAACAGGCTTGTTAATGATTTCCATGCAAATCTTCTAATCCTTATTAATATTCTTTGCTTGATCTATTAGTTACTAAAATATGTGTCTCTAAATCTTCCCCTATAATAGCAGCTTTGTCCATTTCTCCTGTGGTTCTGTCAATTTTGCCTTATCTATTTTGAAGTTATCTCAATGTAGCAAGTTCAGAATCATTACATTACCTTAATGAATTGCGGTTGTTTTTGTTTTTCATCATGCCTTTGCACTACAGTCTATTTTGCCTGATATAGTCAGACCAGATTGCTTTTGGTTAGTGTTTGCCTGGGTGTATCTTTTTCTATTCTTCCACGTTTATCCTCTCTTTGTGTCCTTTTAAATACGCTTTCAATGATATATACCTGGAAAACATTTTCGGTAGTGTTGTAATCTGATTTTTAACAAATGGGTTTAATTTATTCATATTGATTCTCGTTAGTGATATAGACTATTTGGATTTATTTCCATGATCTTATTTTGCGTTTTCTATTTGTGCTGCTTTTTCTTTGTGGCTTCTTTTTCTTTCTCTTTTTGGATTTGCATCAGCTTTCTTATTTTTCTCAATCTGATATTTGTTCTTTTCTACTCCTCTTATTCTTTGAGTGGTTACCTTTGACATGTTTATGTGCATAGTTAACAAATTATAAAGTTAATCTAGGCATTTGTGTTTTCCTGAACACTATAAGGTCCTTAGAAGGCTTTAACTTTGGCTGGGCGCGGTGGCTCACACCTGTAATCCCAGCATTTTGGGAGGCCGAGGTGGGTGGATCACAAGGTCAAGAGATCGAGACCATCGTGGCTAACATGGTGAAACCCTGTCTCTACTAAAAATACAAAAATTAGCTAGGCGTGGTGGCGCACACCTATAGTCCCAGCTACTCAGGAGCCTGAGGCAGGAAAATCGCTTGAACCTGGGAGGCGGAGGCTGCAGTGAGCTGAGATCGAGCCACTGCACTCCAGCCTGGTGACAGAGCAAGGCTCTGTCTAAAAAAATAATAACAAAATAAAATAAAAAAACTTTAATTACTCTCCCGACCTCCACCTCAGCTTACATGTTATTATTTTATAGAATGTATATATATGTGTATATATATGTATATACATAATATATATTATATATATATATTTTTAGAGATTGGGTCTCGCTTTGTTGTTCAGACTGGTCTCAAACTCCTGGCTTTAAATGATCCCTCTGCCCCAGACTTCCAAAATGCTGAGCCACTGATTACAGGCATGAGCCACTGTTCCTCGCCTAGAATTAGACATAAGCAAAGTACTTTAAGCTGTGGAGCCTAGAGCCTCAAGGTCTGGGTTTGAGTTCTAGATCTCATGTACCAGCTGTGTGACTTTAGACAAGTTACTTAACTTCTCTGTGCTTCAGTGACTTCAACAGTAAAATGGGCATAATAATTATATCTACTTCTTAAGAGTCGTTGAGAAGATTTAATGGGTAGTTCATGTGAAGCTCCCATCATCGTCACCATTATTATATCATTCCATAAATTAGATGCTAGTGCTGTTATTATAATGAACATATATTTAGATTTACTCTGTTTCCATTTTCTTTGCTTCCTCTTCCTTCTTGTATCTCAGGCCTTCCTTCTGGGACCATTTTTTCTCTTCCTGAAGTATGCTTAGAAGGTATGTTTAGCGAGGTCTTGTTGCTGGTGAACTTTAGGCTCCATTTCTCAAAAAAGTCTTATTTTGTCTTCCTTCTTGGAAGGTAGTTATATTATATACAGATTGCTGATTGTTTTCTATTAGTACTTTGATATTGATCCATTTTTTTCTGTCTTTGATGATTAATCAAATCAATTGTTATTCTTTGCAAGTAATTTTTCTTTTCTCCATGGCTACTTCTAACATCCTCTTGTTTCTGGTGTTCTGAATTTTACTTGGATGTACTTAGATAAGGAATTCCTTTGACTTACCCTGATTAGAGAATAATGATTCCTCTTTTTTTTTTTTTTCCGAGATGGAGTCTTGCTCTGTTGCCCAGGCTGGAATGCAGTGGCACAATCTCGGTTCACTGCAAACTCCTCCTCCCAAGTTCAAGCGATTCTCCTGCCTCAGCCTCCCAAGTAGCTGGGATTACGGGCGCCTGCCCGGCTAATTTTTTTTGTATTTTTAGTAGAGACGGGGTTTCACCATATTGGCCGGGCTGGTGTCGAACTCCTGATCTCAAGTGATCTGCCTGCCTCCGCCTCCCAAAGTGCTGAGATTACAGGCGTGAGCCACTGCGCCAGGCCTATGATTCTTGAATCTAAGACTTCACATCTTTCAAGTCTGAAAAAATTTCACCCATTATCTTTTCAAATATTGTTTCTGTCCATTTTTTCTAGTCTCGCCTTTTAGAACTCCATTGAGATGCATTTTGGGCATTCTCATTTAACCAGCATCTTAACGCCTCTTTCATGTTTTCCACATCTTTTTTTTCTTTTTCTTTTTCTTTTTCTTTTCTTTTCTTTTCTTCTTTTTTTTTTTAATTGAGACGGAGTTTTGCTCTTGTTGCCCAGGCTGGAGTACAGTGGCACGATCTCGGCTCACTGCAACCTCCGCCTCCCGGGTTCAAGCGACTCTCCTGCCTTAGCCTCCCAAGTAGCTGGGATTACAGGCATGCACCACCATGCCCAGCTAATTTTTGTATTTTTAGTAGAGACAGGGCTTCCCCATGTTGATCAGCCTGGTCTCAAACTCTGGACCTCAGGTGATCCGCCCGCCTCGGCCTCTCAAAGTGCTGGGATTACAGGCATGAGCCACCACGCCCAGCCCACATTTTTTTTTCTTTGTATTGCATCCTAATACTAATTTCTTCAGGTGTATCTTCCAGTTTACCATTTTCTCTCAGCTGTATTTGATCTGCTATTTTACCTGTTAATTGAATTTCTTTTTAAACTTTTATGATGGCAATTTTCAAGCTTATGGAAAAGAAGAGAACTTAGTTTATGAATAGATGTTGCTCATGCCACCCAGCCTCAACAATGATGAATACATAGCCGATCTTGTCTCATCTTTTCTCCCACCCATCTGCTCCCATCCAAGATTATTTCAAAGCAAGTCCCAGGCATCTTATTATCCATGGAATTTAATTTTTTCAATTATTATGTTTCATTTCTGAAATTCCGTTTGCTTCTCTTACTAATCTATCTGCTCTTTCTGGATGGTTTCTTATTCTTTCCTTATATTTGTATTCTCTCTTTTATGGTTTCAATCATTAAATACACTTATTTTGTATTCTGTATCTGATCATTCAAATCTTTGCTAATTTGGGAGATTTTATCCTTTGGTGTTTCTGCTGACTCTTGATCATTGTAACGTATTTGCTTGTGCATGTTTGAATTTTGAATATAGAGATGTTTTCTTAAGTTACAGGTATTAGTTGCCACTTGCTAGATGTCCTGATGAATGTCCAATAATTTTGTCTTCCCAGCCATGCAAAAAAATCTCATTTCTTGGTATAGTTGAAGACACTGAAGCTCAGAGAGGTTAAACATTTCTCTGAGGCCATACTATCTGTAAATAATGGAGTTTGGGTTTGAACCCAAACGACTTTACTTTGAAACCCTTCCCACTCCCCTTCCCTTCCACAATTTACCATCTGTAAAGGAAACTGACACCCAATATAAACTATGGAGTACCCGACTGCCACTGAATTGGGCACTCGGGGTTTCTTCATGGCATTCCACAGGGGCTGCTGAGGAGACAAAGAGCCTCATGAAGGCTTCCTACACACCAGAGGTCATTGAGAAATCAGTTAGGGACTTAGAACACTGGCATGGCAGGAAGACGGATGACCTGGGTAAGTGAGGAGCTGCGGGTAATGGGAGGCAAGGACTGTCCTCCACAGGCAGGGTGTGTTGGCTCTAAGGTTCAGAGAGAAATCAGAGTAGGAGACAGAGCCAGGGGTGGACTTGGAAGAGGTATGAGTCATCCCTGGGGTCTGGGCACTCCAGAGACTGCTGGATGATCTAATCTGTGCTGGCTCCTCTCCTGCTCTCTGTAGGACGGTGGCACCGGAAAAATGCTATGAATCTGAACTTGCAGAAAGCACTGGAAGAGAAATATGGAGAAAACAGCAAATCCAAGAGCTCAAAGTACTAGATTTGACACAGTAGAGGTGTCTTCTACTCAAATAAAGTGCTAACAATAAGGAAAGGCTCAAGTCTGAGTCCTTCTGTGCTTGGTGCCTTTCATCACATTCGAGTGGAAGCCCATGTATCGTGTTGGAGAGACCAACTAGGGGAAGATAGAAGCCCTGAGGGCCCAAACTATTCCCTAGTCCTCCCTCCTGCACACGCGTGCACACACACGCACTTTCACCCATTATCCCAGGAAAGGACATGAGAGCTGGGCATAACTCTGTCTCAAGCCCAGGGTGCCTGGCTTCTCCCACATACCCTATGTGAGGGGGTCCTATAGTGGGCACTGCTCGATCTTACCCTACGTGCTCTTCCTAGAAGATGCCAATTACTTCCAGACATCCATTCCTCCCAGACATGAGACATGGGCTTCAGAGGAATTGGCCACACACATTTCCTCCAATCTAGTGGTGGATTTGATTGGTCTTGTGGTAATTCTTAACTCCTACCCCAACCCCACCTCTTGCATGTGATTGGTTCAGTCATGCACATGTGACTCAATTTGAGCCAATAAGATGCAAAGAAACGTGTGGATGTGAGCAGCCTTCTGGGAAAACCTTTTCTCCACTGGGAATGCTGGGAGAGCATCCGTCTTTCCTGATGTAATGAATGAGGAACCATGCAGCCCAGACCACTCCTGCCAGACACCTATGACCAGGGGAACTGCAGACCACACAGCACATTCTGGGCCCTCCATGGCCTCCCCAGGCTGCTCCATCAACTTGACCAGAAGCTGCTGGCCTCTGGACTTCCTGTAATGTGAGCCCGAGGATCTCCTCATTGTTTAAGCAGCCAAAAGCATCCTCAGCCCATAAGATCCCTGGGACTTGGAGCCCCAGGGTAGAGTCCCCAGATAATGGGTTCTAGGTCAGATAGTTCTGTTTTCCAGTTGATCCTGAAGCTTTTCACCTGAGGAGCCTCTAAGCCTGCAGCACACTCCACCCCCAGATCATTGACTTGCACCCTCAGAACGTGCTCTACCCATGGGTTATTATTTGCTGTGTTCCAAAACACCATCAAAACTTGTGGGCTTAAAATGACAATGACATGATCCCTAATTTGCTCATGATTTAGCAATTTAGGCAGGGCTCAGGAGGTACAGCTCATTTTGGTTCTGTATAGCATCTGCTGTGAAGACACCTGCTCCTCTCCCATGCCTAGTGCCTCAGCTGGGATGAGAACCACAGTTGGGGGCTGGCTGATCATCACTCTCTCTCGTGGGGCCTGTCTTCATGGCTTACTTGAGCTTCTTCTGGAATGGGGACTGGGTTTCAAGAAGGAGCCTCCTCAGGGGCCAAGATTCAATGTGCAATGGTTTATCAAGCCTTACACTGGCTTGTCAATGTCCCTGTGGTCAAACAGGCATACGGCCAAGCCCAGACTTTGTGACAGGAGACTACATAACAGTATTACTAAGAGTATTACTATATGCAGGAATGGTTTATTGGCGACCTCAAAATAATAGTTTGTCCCAGTGGTCATCTTGTTTTTGAAAGATCAAAAGCAAAAGGAAGAATCAAAATCATTACCAGAAGAGGAGACATGTTCCTGTTTCTCCCTCAACTGCCCCTCCTCCCACAGAAGGGAATGACTTTTACCTTTATTTTTCTTTTCTTTCTTTCTTTTCTTTCTTTCTTTTTTTTTTTTTGAGACAGAATCTGGCTCTGTTGCCCAGGCTGGAGTGCAGTGGTGCGATCTTGGCTCAATGTAATCTTTGCCTTCCGGGTTCAAGCTATTCTCCTGCCTCAGCCTCCCCAGTAGTTGGGATTACAGGCGTGCGCCACCATGCCCAGTTAATTTTTGTACTTTTAGTAGAGACGGGGTTTCACCATGTCGGCCAAGCTGGTCTCAAACTCCTGACCTCAAGCAATCCACCCACCTCAGTCTCCCAAAGTGCTAGGATTACAGGCGTGAGCCACCATGCCCGTCTGGGAATGACTTAAAGATAGGATTGGATCAGAACGTAACACAGGGAAGTGAATCTGACTTGATTTAATATTTATCAAGTACCTAATTGTGTACAAAGTGCAGAGTTCAGTTCAACTTCTTTACAGGGTACCTAATTTCTGCAAGACACTGTTCTGGGCACTGGAAACACCAGACTTTGTGTTTATTAACTACTATGTGCCCATCACATGTGACATCTGAAAAAATGAGCCACCCAAAGTCTAGTGGCTAAAGCAGACTCTGTGCTGTTCGGATAACGTGGCAAATGAATATGATTATGTGCTACATGGTTTATATATGCAACTGTATTTTATCCTTATGCCAGTCCTCAAAGCTGTTATCATCCCCTTTATGAAGGTGAGGAAAGTGAGGCTTGGAGAGGCCAAGGAAATTGTTCAAGATGATATGCATAGGAAGCTGGGGTGCAAACCCAGGAATTTCTATCCAAAGTCACTTCTATTCTACCAGGCAATCGTACTGCAGCGGTACGACAGTATGCAGTGTATGACAGCGCAGTGCCTAACAGGGCTGAGTGTTTCTGGTGCCTGTTGACTGAGCACCACAAACAGCTCTGTTAGGCACAGTGAAAACATCAATATGAATGCAATACAATATGCAATATGCATATGCAATATGCAATATGAATGCAATATAGTCCAGACCTCAGAGCTTTGCAGTCTGCAGGAGATTGATATGGAAGAAGCTGGCTGAGAGACTTATCTACCCATGATATGAGCCTGCCCAGCCCTGATCAATGAGCTGGACGTGCAAAAATAAATAAGACATGGCGCCTGTCCTCAAGGAGTTCAGAGTCTAGTGGGGAGACAGATACATCAGTAAATAGATGCTCAGAAGTCTTACACATGCAGTGAGACGTTCACGTGGGGCCAGCAAAAGCACAAAGGAGAATGTGATTAGCTCTGCCTGGGATGGGGTGGAGTGCCAATCATATGGTAGGCTTCATAGAGGAGGTGGATCTTGAGATTAATCATGGAATGTGAGTAAGGATGTTCAGGTGGACTGGAAGAGGCACAGCATTCCAGACAGAGGGCATGGTATGCATGAAACTGCAGTATGATGTATTTGGCAAGCTGCAGGTAGCTCGTTAAGCTTGGAAGATAGGGCTTCAAGGAGGAGCACAGATGTGAGGTAGAAAGCAGACAGTCTGTACCTGGATGGGGCTGTCCTCTCTGAGGGCCTTACATTTGAGACTCAGACCTTCCTTCTAGGAATTTACAGTCTGGCTGGAACATAAAGAGTTAATGACTAAAGAAGCCACAGAGAAGAGTTGAAAAGATGCTCATTATCCCCAATAATCAGAGATGCAAATGAAAACAATCCATCAGGTTGGCAAAAATTAAAACGCAAGTGTAGCTGAGAATGAGGGAAATGGAAACTTTCATACACTTGATGAATTATGAGCCAAGAGCTGTGGGTGAGTATTTAGCAAAATTGAAATTATATCCTACAACCTACAATTTCCATTTCTACGTAGCCTAGAGAAATCCTTGAACATGTGCACAGGGAGCGTGTGCAAAGATCTCCATTGCAGTGTAGTTTACAATAGGAAAACAACCTGGCAAGTATGAAAAGATCTTGTTCTCAGCCAGGCACGGTGGCTCATGCTTGTAATCCCAGCACTTTGGGAAGCCAAGGTGGACAAATCATTCGAGGTTGGGGGTTTGAGACTAGCCTGGCCAACATGGTGAAACCCTGTCTCTACTAAAAATACAAAAACATTGACTACTAAAAATACAAAAAAAAAAAAAAAAAAGTAAAACAACCTAAATGCCTTTTAGCTGGACAATAGACAAATGGGATGATCTATGGCAGTGGAAAGAAATGAACCACATCTGCATGTGTCAGCATGGAAAGATCCACAATACATCATGGTGGGTGAAGACAACAATCTGTAGAACGAGCCCTACAGCAGGAAATGTACTGTTGATGTAGCCTTCAAAAGGCACACACAAAACCAGTCCATTGCTCATGAGTATGAGTATGGAGTATGGAGGGTGAATGGGAAGGATGCCACAGAAATCCAACTTCACATTACATTTAATTTAGTACTTTTCAGAAGCAGCTTTACAAGAGAGAGCTGCCAAAATGCTTTCTGATGAGATAACTAAGACGCTAGCAAGAGTGTCTGAGAAACACAGTGTTGGTGAGCTGATCTAAAGTTAAGTGAGCAATTTCAATGTTGACATAAAGGAACAAATGTCTCATGTTTTATGACTTTGTCACAGTTAAAGATTCATCCTCAGAAAGAGGAATCCTTTTTAATTAAACATTGAACATTCTTGAGAGAGAAAAGCTGTAATCTTGGCAAAGTAAATAAAATATGCGTAGATTTTTTTTTAACTTAAAGAAGGTCTTTTATTTCACTAGCGTGATTCCCAATAGCATTCCTTGTTCTTCATGTTCCTGAGGTCCCTAGATAGTGGAATTCACAATGATTCTTAAATTTCAAGGAGGCACAGGGACCAGGTAGTAAGTAAGCATTAATTCAACTAGTGAAAAAAATTAGTCACCCTTCAATTTATGCAGGGCATCATTTGCCCATTGTGACTCAAAACCATCTTCATAATTCTGTAATATCCATGTACCACTCAAGGGAACACCAATAAAATCAATGAGGGAACACCAATAAAATCAGTTTAGGATGCTTTAACCCAGGATACAGCAGATGAGCCTACCACGGCTATAATCCCAGTCCAGATCGCCCCCTGGCGGCAGTGTGTCCAAATTGCAGGCCCAGAGATTCGGAATCATAAGCCCACAATGTACATGCTGTGGAGGGACAGAGAGACCGTTTAGTTACATCTTTCTAACCGTGCTTTCCTACTCCATGTTACGGATGAGGAAACTGAGGCCAAGTTGAACACATTTATGTTTAAATTGCAAGAGAGGAGTTTACGTTTCCTGCTTTGCAAATCCAAACTCTCAATGATGTCACAGAGTGGTAGGCTGATCTTTCTTCCCATTCTCCCTCCCAGATTCATGGACTCTGTAATAAACAGGAACTGGAAGGAGCCACAGCAGAGGAAAATTCAAATGCAGGTTTACTGTAGAGAGGCAACAAGAGACTGTTGCTAGGCTTGCGTTCTTGGGAAGACCACCTCGCTTGTCAGAGCCAATTCACATTTCTAGAGTACTAATAGAGGGACAGTTCCACCTCTTTCAGAGGCTATTGTGAGGATTATCTGAGAAGATGCATGCCATGTATCTGGCACAGAGCCAGTTATAGACATGTAGTAAACACTTATGCTTTTCCTTCCTCCAGGCCCAGTTTCCTCAATATGTTTGAAAGAACTCTGTGGCATGTTAACAGATGTTCTATCAAAAAGTATCCCATTGTCAAATAAATCAGGTTATGCTGGTTTACATAACGCTATACAGATTGCTTTTGGGCAAGACTTCTCAGAACCTTGAACATGCTAACACTGATTGCATAACTCCAAATTATTATACATAGTTTTCACTGTTCCTCACTTCGCCTGGCACAGACAGAGAAAGCTATGAACATCAGTTACAACAGCTGTGATTATGACAATGATTTTATTAAAATCGCAGGTTCAGAAGCCTGGGAGTTCAGCCAAGGAAGAGGAGCCCTGTTTTGGGGGGTGGTTAGATGGATTGACGTGTTAATCCAGATGCTCATTACCAATGCTCATGGAGAAATGTGCCTGCCACAGGCCTGGCCACTTCCTTCCTCTGGCCCACACTGCAGGCATTGCACTTTGGAAGCAGATAATCAGAGAAAGGAGTAAGCCTACTCTCAGGACAAGGAGTTGAGTTTCTTTTATGGCTGGCATTGCATGAATCAGTCTGAGTGAGGGCATCTTAACCTCCCTGTGCTGCTGGCTTCCCTGGTTTATGACAAGCAAGAGAGGTCAGGTGACCTGTCCAGCGCAGTGACAGGAGCCAGGCCTGGGCCCCTCCTATCCAAATCCCTTTTCAGTGGGCCAGTATATATATATATATATTTTGAAACAGAGTCTCACTCTGTCACTCAGGCTGGAGTGCAGTGGTGCGATCTTGGCTCACTGTAAACTCTGCTTCCTGTGTTCAAGTGATTCTCCTGCCTCAGCCTCCTGAGTAGCTGGTATTACAGGTGCACGCCACCATGCCTGGTTAGTTTTTGTATTTTTAGGAGAGATGGGGTTTCACCATGTTACCCAGGCTAGTCTTGAACTCCTGAGCTCAGGCAATCCGCCTACCTCGGCATGCCAAAGTGCTGGATTACAGGTGTGAGCTACTGTGCCTGGCCCCAGCAGGCCGGTATTTACTGAGCACCTACTATATGCTGAGTGTTTGGCACCATGTGGGAGACAGAGATGAGTAGTTCTTGGCTCAGAGGGATGATAATATGGACATAGATGGGCTTAATACAAAGAGGTGAAGGGTCAGGGGAGAAAGGTGCAGCCTGGGGGATGGAAGTCAACCACCTGGGGCTTCCAGGGTGGGAATTTAGAAGCTGGGGAGCATTGCCCCAGGCCCCAGGTGATTTGGGGTCAATGTTACTAGAGTCTTGGAGCAGGTCAGGGTCCCATGCAAACTTCCTAGGGTAAAACATTCCAGGTCTCCAAGGGGAAGGGTCACTGTGGGCTCTTTGGAGGTCAGAAGTAAAGAGTTCAGCTGCTCATTTGCTCCCCAAATGGTTCCCACAGCACTTTCCCTCTGGCTGTCCCTAAACAAGCAAGCCCATTCTTGTGTGCGATCAATTCCCGGTGATTATAGGTTTCTTCCAGTCATCTTAACCTCCCTAAGGGATTTTCCCTCAATTTTGTTTTATATAATATTTATTTATTTAGTTTTTTAAAGATTTTTGTTGTTGTTGTTGTTGAGATAAAGTCTCACTCCGTCACCCAAGCTGGAGTGTAGTGGTACGATCTCGGCTTACTGCAACCTCTCGGCTTACAGCAACCCTCCCGGGTTCAAGTAATTCTTGTGCCTCAGCCTCCTGAGTAGCTGGGACTATAGATGTGCATCACTACACCTGGCTAATTTTTGTATTTTTAGTAGAGATGGGGTTTTACCATGTTGGTCAGGCTGGTCTTGAACTCCTGACCTCAAGTGATCCACCTACCTCAGCCTCCCAAAGTGCTGGGATTACAAGCGTGAGCCACTGCACTTGGCCTTTATATAATATTTAGTTAGGTCTATTTACCTTACTCCCCAGCCTTCTTGCAATGTCCAACACAGATAAGTTGATTCACCAAGGAGAGACTACGTTTTCTCAGACTTAAGGGACTTGAACCACAGGTGACCCCATTAAGAATAATAGCTAGCACTGAGAAAGCACTGTATATACATGAACTCACTTAGTCACCACAATACCCCCGCCAGGTAGGTACCTTTATTGTCCTCATTGCCTCATAGATCCAGAAATTGAGGCACAGAGAATTCTAGTGACTTGCCCAAGGTCACACAACTAGTGTGTTGGAGCTGGGGTTTGAATCCAGGTGGTTTAACTTGGAGGTCCTCACCTTTAACCTCACCTAGGTCACGTTGCTCAGGGGAAGTACAAACTACAGTGGGCAAGGTCGAGGTCTAGAATACGTATGTAAAAAGTCCAGAGGAGGGGCCGGGTGCAGTGGCTCACACCTGTAATTCCAGCACTTTGGGAGGTTGAGGGGGGTGGATCACTTGAAGTCAGGAGGTTGAGACCAGCCTGGCCGGTATAATGAAACCCTGACTCTACTAAAAATACAAAAATTAGCTGGGTATGGTGGTGGGTGCCTGTAATCCCAGCTACGTGAGAGGCTGAGGCATAAGAATCACTTGAACCCAGGAGGCGGAAGTTGCAGGGAGCCGAGATCACGCCACTGCATTCCAGCGTGGGTGATAGAGCAAGACTCACTCTCAAACAAACAAACAAACGAAGAGTCCAGAGGAGGAAGTTTACATGGAGATTTTCATATTTGCTGCTAGTCATTCAATTCTTTCTAATAATGAAGTGCGAGAGATAGTTTAAAGCTGGGTAAAGGAGAAGGAAAAGCTGCAGATGCATATGGTAGGATTTGGGGAAAAACCAGACAATGTCTTCAAATAAATTAACCTGAGATATTTACAGGCTGACTTCAGGTCCACAATCCAAGCAGGGCTTCTTGGACTGTGGGCTTGAAGTCTTTAGAACACTGTGCTCCCTCCTTGAAGAAGAACAAGAGGAAAAAGGCTGGGAGGTCTTTAGAGGCCCTTCTCTACACCTTCCTGTTTAACAAATGGGGAAACTGAGGCATGCATGGACAACAAAATGAACTGTCAAAGTCCCAAGGCACATGAGAGGAAGACAGAATTGAGCTCAGGTCTCTCAGCTTCCTTTGGGGCACCCTCTCAGTGACCTCGCTGCCCTGGCTAACACAATTCAGGGTGGCCAGAACCAGGACTCAGCTCTGGATGCCAACTCAGCTGCCAAACAGCTGTGAGACCCCTGGCAAGAGGCCTCCTCTGAGCCTTAGTTTCCTCATTTGTAAACTGGGGATAATCAGATAACCTACCTCTTGGGGCGGTTGTGAGGGTCTAGGGGCTCCTGGGTTGTAGTGCCCACCGTAGTACCTGGTGCGAAAAAGGGGTTGGATAAGTGCAATTTAGCCTTAGTGTATTTTCCACATACCCCAGCCACCCAGAAATTATTAGAAACAAAGAAAGGACAAAGGAGAAAGCCTTTCGGTTTAGACTCAGGAAAGCTGAGAGGGGAGATGAAGGATATCTGTAGGGACAGAAATTAGACCCTAGGGTGGAGTCTGGGCCGGGCTTTGCCTGCAGGGGGCAGATAAGCATATTACACATTGCCCAGCTGAAATACAAGCCAAAGCACCTCCAGAACAGGCCCTGGGGACCAGGCCACATGGCTGGGGAAGAGCCTCAGAGTTGGGGTTCCCTAAAAGCAGACCCCGGAACCAGGATTCCCATGCAAGGGTTTACTTGGGAACCCTCATGAGGAGATGCAGGGAGGGGAATAAGGAAGAGAGAGAAAGAAGGAAGCCAATCCAATGTACACAACTGGCCGGGTGTGGCGGTTCACACCTGTAATCCCAGCACTTTGGGGGGCTGAGGCGGGCACATCACCTGAGGTCAGGAGTCTGTGACCAGCCTGGCCAACATGGCGAAACCCTGTCTCTACTAAAAATACAAAAATTAGCCAGGCGTGGTGGCACGCGCCTGTAATCCCAGCTACTCGGGAGGCTGAGGTGGGAGAATCACTTGAACTTGGGAGGCAGAGGTTGCGGTGAGCCGAGATCATGCCACTGCACTCTAGCCTGGGAGACAGAGAGAGACTCCATCTCAAAAAAAAAAAGTATACAATGAACAAAATTACCCCTGGAACTTAATTCCCCCCAGGAACTCTAGGAAGCATGTAGAATCTGTAGAACCTCAGAGCTATGGGGGCGCTGGGGAGAGCTGACCCCATGGCAGGGGAGGGCTGTACCTCCTGGACACTTGCAGTCTTGGGGCGGGCTCTGCTCCAGCAGCGGTGGCAGTAGTGTGTGTCCCTGGCATAGGAGGCCAGTGCGGGCGTTGGTGGCAGGAGTCGGGGGAGCACCCGGAATGGTCCAGGTGGCAGAGTGGGTGTCAAAGAGAAACACAACTGACGTGAGTGCAGGCGGTGGAAGTGGAGGCAGATTTGGTTCAGCAGGGGAAAGAACAGCTCTGTTCCAGTTTGTGCAGAGGTGACTGGGCAGATGTTTGAAAGAAAGAATGTGGGAGCTGAGGAGACAGCAGGCACTCAAGTGAACAGCGACGAGGGCTGGTCAGGGTCGATGCCATCCTGCCAACTGTGTCTGCAAGCTGGCAATGATCCCAGCTGGGATTCTGTCCACCCACGGAGACAGGGAGATAGAGGCCCTCTCCTTCCTGAGGATTCCATTTCAAAGGAACAACTTTTAGGTCGCTCTTGAGCTGTAGAAGATGCACACACATCTCAAAGGGACTGGGGAGGGATTCATCATCGTAAGCTGTTCTTAAGTTAACTTTCTAAGAAAGAGAGGCCAGGTCTGGTATAATTTGGGTATTTGTTGTCTCCCAAATCTCGTGTTGCAATGTAATCCCCGATGTTGGAAGTGGGGTCTGGTGGGAGGTCATAGGGGTGGGTCCCTCGTGGCTTGGTGCTGTTCTTGCAGTAGGAGTGAGTACTTGAGGGATCCGGTTGGTTAACTGTGTGGCACCTTCCTCCTCCACTCTCTTACTCATGCCTTCATCATGTGACAGACATGCCTGCTCCCGCTTTACCTTCTGCCACGAGTAAAAGTTCCCTGAGGCAGCTGGGCGTGGTGGCTCATGCCTGTAATCCCAGCATTTTGGGAGGCCGAGGCAGGCAGATCTCGAGGTCGGGAGATCGAGACCATCCTGGCCAACATGGTAAAACCGTGTCTCTACTAAAATACAAAAAGATTAGCCAGGCATGGTGGTGCATGCCTGCAGTCCCAGCATCTTGGGAAGCTGAGGCAGGGGAATTGCTTGAACCTGGGAGGCGGAGGCTGCAGTGAGCTGAGATCCTGCCACTGCGCTCCAGCCTAGCGACAGAGCAAGTCCCCGCCTCAAAAAAAAAAAAAAAAAAAAAGATTCCCTGAGGCTTCCCTAGGAGCAGATGCCAGCACGATGCTTCCTGTATGACCTGCAGAACTGTGAGCCAATGAAACCTTTTTTCTTATTAATTAACAGCCGATCACAGGGACCTATTGTCAGGTGTTGGCTAGAACAAAAACAGTCAATTCTCCAGGTAATGTTGAGCTTTCTCAAGCAGCATTATTTATCTATTTATTCATGTATTTAATTTTTTAGAGTTAAGGTCTCACTCTCTCTCTCCCAGGCTGGAGTGTAGTTGAGCAATCATAGCTCACTGCAGCCTCCAACTCCTGGGCTCAAGTGATCCTCACACCTCAGTCTCCTGAGTAGTTGGGACTACAAGTGCACGCCACCATGCCTGGCCATTTTTTTTTTTTTTTTTTTTTTTTTTTGAGACAGAGTTTTGCTCTTGTCGCCCAGGCTGGAGTGCAGTGGCGGAATCTCGGCTCACTGCAACCTCCGCCTCCTGGGTTCAAGGGATTCTCCTGCCTCAGCCTCCTGAGTAGCTGGGATTACAGGTGACCACCACCACACCTGGCTAATTTTTGTATTTTTAGTAGAGATGGGGTTTCACCATGTTGGTCAGGCTGGTCTCGAACTCCTGACCTCAGGTGATCTACCCATCTCCGCCTCCCAAAGTGCTGGGATTACAGGTGTGAGGGACATTTTTTTTTTAAGGTACAGATGGGGTCTTGCTATGCTGCTCAGGCTGGTCTCAAACTCTTGGGCTCAAGTGATCCTCCCTCCTGAGCCTCCCAAAGTGTTGGGATTACAGGCATGAGCCACCACATCCAGTCTCAGGCGACATTTTAATGGGGAGAGGATGGTGGTGCTGGCGTCATCCAAGGGACACATCCTGATGCTGATACGAGCCAGCTAGAATTTGGTCTTCCCTTAGTGCTGAGGTTCAGACAGAATTTTTCTGTGCCAAGAGCTCTGCAGTTCAGTGGGTGGGACCTGACAAGCTCCTCTTATAGGAAGACACTCTCTTGCTATTCTTTTCTTTTCTTTTCTTTTCTTTTCTTTTTGAGACGGAGTCTCACTCTGTCGCCCAGGCTGGAGTGCAGTGGCCGAATCTCAGCTCACTGCAAGCTCCACCTCCCGGGTTCACACCATTCTCCTGCCTAAGCCTCCCGAGTAGCTGGGACTACAGGTGCCTGCCACTGCGCCCAGCCAATTTTTTGTATTTTTTAGTAGAGACGGAGTTTCACCATGATCTCAATCTCCTGACCTCATGATCCACCCGCCTCGGCCTCCCAAAGTGCTGGGATTATAGGTGTGAGCCACCAAGCCTGGCCTTTTTTTTTTTTTATTTTTTATTTTTTTCTTTTGAGACGGAGTCTTGTTCTGTCACCAGGCTGGAGTGCAATGGCATGATCTTGGCTCACTGCAACCTCTACCTCCTGGGTTCAAGCAATTCTCCTGCTTCAGTCTCCCGAGTAGCTGAGAGTACAAGCACCTGCCACCACATCTGGCTAGTTTTTGTATTTTTAGTAGAGAGGGGATTTCACCATGTTGGCCAGGATGGTCTCGATGTCCTGACCTTGTGATCCGCCTGTACTGTGATCCGCCTGTACTGACCTGTGATCTCCCAAAGTACTGGGATTACAGGCGTGAGCCACCGCACCCAGCCCCTCTTGCTATTCGTCAGCAGCCTTGGAGTGAGAAACCTGAGCCCCCTGTCCTTCCCTGGAACAGAGAAACCTGCTGTCTCTCACATGCATATATGCACACACACACACAAACACACCATGCATGAACTTACACACAGACATCTAAGGCCGGGTGCGGTGGCTCACACCTGTAATCCTAGCACTTTGGGAGGCCGAGGTGGGTGGATTGGCCGAGGTCAGGGGTTCGAGATCAGCCTGACCAACATAGTGAAACCCCGTCTCTACTAAAAATACAAAAATTAGCCAGGTGGCCAGGCACGGTGACTCACGGCTGTAATCCTGGCACTTTGGGAGGCCGAGGTGGGCGGATCACAAAGTTAGTATATCAAGACCATCTTGGCTAACGCGGTGAAGCCCTGTCTCTACTAAAAATACAAACAAAATTAGCCGGGCGTGGTGGCAGGTGCCTGTAGTCCCAGCTACTCAGGAGGCTGAGGCAGGAGAATGGCGTGAACCTGAGAGGCGGAGCTTGCAGTGAGCCGAGATCGCGCCACTGCACTCCAGCCTGGGGGACAGAGCAAGACTGCGTAAAAAAAAAAAAAAAAAAAAAAAAAAAAAATTAGCCGCGCATGGTGGCGGGTGCCTGTAATCCCAGCAACTCGGGAGGCTGAGGCAGGAGAATCGCTTGAATCCGGTGGGTGGAGGTTGCAGTGAGCCGAGATTGAGCCACTGCACTCCAGCCTGGGTGAAAAAGCGAAACTCTGTCTCAAAAAAAAAACGAAACAAAACAAAATAAAACAAAAACAGACATCTAAGCACGTTTGTACAAGCAGGTGCACGCCAACATGATGCATACACACAAATACACGTATTTGTACACATACACACCTAGGCACAGCATACGAAAGCATTGCTAACTTAAGTCCAAATACAAGCATGCCAGCCGGCTTCATAGACATGCAGCCTGTAACCTGTGCAGTCCCAGAGGGCTCATTCTCAGAGGGCGCTGCCCTTGATTTAATGCTGGTTTTGAGATTCTTAATAATTTTTTAACAAGGGGCCCCCACGTTTGCGTTTTGCACTGGGCCCTGCATGTACAGATGCACACACAGATGTTCTCTATCTCATTCTGTCTTGCCCTCTCCCCTATCTTGACTTCTGGAAGTTCCTGCAAAGCTCCATGCTCAACTCTGAAATCCAAGGGCTTAGAATGAAAATGGAAAACTGCCCCCTGCGGAAGAGGGGTTGAAGTAATGTCTGCCGCCGACCTCTAGGTGGCAGCACAAGCCGACCCAAGCCTCAGCAGAGGATGGGAAGGAAGGAGGCGGGGCTGGGAGGAGATGAGTGTCACCGCGTCCCTGGTGCAATCCTTCTACAGACAGCACGGAGATTTCCCAAAGCACGAGATTCTCCGACGGATTGTCTCACTAACCCATTCTTCTACCAATTCAGTTTTAACAGTTTTCTTTCTTTTTTTTTTTTTCTTTCTGTTTACAAATGCAGCATTTTTTATTATAGAGAATAGCGTCTAAAGGAAAGTAAAAATCATCCATAACTAGACACTTTTTGGTCTTTTTGTTTACTTATTTTAGAGTCGGGGTCTCACTCGGTCACCCAGGCCGAGTGCAATAGCGAGATCTTAGCTCAATGCTGCCTCGAACTCCTGGGCTCAAGCGATCCTCCCGGGGGCTACAGGTGTGCGTCACCAGGCCTGGCTAATTTTTTTTTTTCCTATTTCATCCCGTGGCTATTTCATTAGGCGTCTTGGGAAGGAGATTGAGAGAGAGAGAGAAACAAACAGAGGGAACACGCTATTTGACAGCTCTGAAAATACAGAGTCCTCCAGAGCAAAAGGGCATCTTCGTTCTCCTCACAGCCACCTTCAGCCCTTATAGTCTGTATCTCAGATGGGCAAATTCCTCCTGCCAGGTTTTAAAAAATAAACTACTTTTGGCCGGGCGCGGTGGCTCACGCCTGTAATCCCAACACTTTGGGAGACTGAAGTGGGCGGATCATTTGAGATCAGGAGTTTGAGACCAGCCTGGCCAACATGGTGAAACCCTGTCTCTGCTAAAAATACAAAAAAATTAGCCAGGTGTGGTAGTGGAGGCCTGTAATCTCAGCTACTCGGGAGACTGAGGTAGGAGAACCGCTTGAACCCTGGAGGCAGAGGTTGCAGTGAGCCGAGATCCCACCACTGCACTCTAGCCTGGGTGACAGAGTGAGACTCCATCTCAAAAATAAAATAAAAATTAAAATATATGATTTTTAAAATCCTCTTTCCATTCCTTCTTTGGTTTTCATGCTGTCTGCCCCAGTCCAGGGTCCAAGTGGCCATTGTGGGGAAGAGCCTAAGTCCTTCCATGACACTTCTTTTTTTTTTTTTTTAGACA
Organism: Chlorocebus sabaeus; assembly: GCF_047675955.1. Lineage (NCBI taxonomy): Eukaryota > Metazoa > Chordata > Mammalia > Primates > Cercopithecidae > Chlorocebus > Chlorocebus sabaeus. The sequence continues at coordinate 13,902,230 of NC_132922.1, forward strand.
GAGTTTTGCTCTGTCGCCACGCTGGAGTGCAGTGGCGTGATCTTGGCTCACTGCAACCTCCGCCTCCCAGGTTCAAGCAATTCTTCTGCCTCAGCCTCCTGAGGAGCTGAGATTACAGCTGCCTGCCACCACGTCCGGCGAATTTTTTGTATTCTTAGTAGAGACAGGGTTTCACCATGTTGGCCAGGCTGGTCTCGAACTCCTGACCTCAGGTAATCTACCAACCTCGGCTTCCCAGAGTGCTGGGATTACAGGCATGAGCCACCACGCCCGGCCTTCCATGATGCTTTTAAGACTACTGTTAGCACTCAGAGGGTGTGGGTCTGTCGGCGTCTTCAAAGCAAAACAGCTACAAGAGAAACCATCTCACTATACAGGATTGTCTGTGTCAATTCCCTGTCACCACCATTCCCTTCGAAGGTTTCCTCTGGTTGGCAGAGACTTCCCAGAAGCCCTTTCCTTGTGTGGTTCTAGCTTTGTTCCCCAGTGAGAGGCTCTAGAGAAAGATCTAGAAGTCAGGAGAGAAGGAGAGGACACTGTCTTCTGAAGGTGCCAGTAGCCAAGTGTGGGGCAAGTGAGATGCCCAGCCCCTCCCTTGGGAGCTCTTGAAAGCCATCCTTGCCCATTAGTGACAGCTTCTCCCACCCACTGGTGACTTCTCTGGCTTTTGCTCTGCATGCTCTTTCCACAGTTGTTTTGGTTTTAAAAGGGGTTTTTGGAGAACAAACATGTGAATATAGGAATCTGGAATTGTTCCTTTCATCTTTTTAGATTTGAAGGCCACAGTGACTTCATTGCCAGTGGAAAGTGAGATGCTAGCTGTTCATGACATGCTTTGACAAATCAGTTACCTAAATTAGAACTGTAATTGCCTGGGGTCAGCTGCCTATGGCAAGCAAGGCCTTGGGACATCAAGTAGCTGTTGTAATAGAACGTTATAAGATTCTTATATTAGATTCTTCTTGTAGAATGGGCTGGATTTTTCTGACCATACTGGAAAAAGTGGAGGAAAAAAAAAAAAAAGAGACAAATTTAGGGCTGTAAATTTCCAATGGAAGGCAAAGATAGACAACCAGAGAATTATTAGATTACTCTGAAATAACTCATTATTTCTTATGGTCACAGGGCCAAGATTTCTTTTCTCTATCTCTCTTTCAGTTTTTTTTTTTTTTTTTTTTTTTTTTGGAGTATAGTGGCATGATCACAGCTCACTGCAGCCTTTACCTCCCAGGCTCAAACGATCCTCTCACCTCAGCTTCCCAAGTAGCTGGGACCTCCAGGTGCGCACCACCACACCTGGCTAGTCTGTAAAATTTTTTGTAGCGATGAGGGTCTCCCTATGTTGCCCAGGCTGGTCTTGAACTCCTGGACTCCAGTGATCCTCTCACCATGATCTCCCAAAATGCTGGGATTACAGGCAGGGTCAGGATTTCTAAAAACCGAACTCCAAGTAAAATACAATACAAATTCAGTTCGTGACCTGGCTAGATCTCTTCTGTAGCAAGGGATTAATTAGGAAGGAGAGAGACTCTAAGAATTGGAATGTGGAAATTTGGGCAGATTTTGATAAATCGGAATACCTTGAACCCCAAACTTCATCTCCCTAGTCATCAATAGCAGCTCTTTTCTATACGGGAGATCAATCTTCTTTTGCCTGAAGACTTTAATGAACTCACCTGAGGCTGCTGCCTTGAGCAGACTGTTGATTTTACTCCCACCTTTTATTATTTTCAGAACCATAATATCCCGGCAGGCCCTCGGGTAATGACGACCAAAGCTGATCTGGGAGGAGGCATCCAAACAATTGCAAGACCTTTGCCAATTGATAATGTTGGAAACCTGGGGACTATGTGAAGGAATGAATTTCAGGCTGTGAGCCCAGGGCAGAAGGAACATAACGTTGAACAAACAGAATGGATGAAGATGGAAGCGCTGGCTAGAGAACCTGGCTTCAATCTGTCAGATGGAGCAGCTGGGGGCGGCTCTTATAACTCACTCGGTGCTGCAACCCCAACCCGGGGCCCATGGTCCATTAAATGCAGTCAGGATGCAGGCATTTACCTTGCTATATTATAGAGGAGGGGATCCAAGGCTTAGGCAGATAGGAACGTTGAAGTGTATTTGTGGTGCGCAACCTGCTCAGCCTTCCCGGGGTATGATACAGAGGATGGTGTCTTCATTAAGCCTTTTTAAAAATACTTTGGTGTGATGAGACACAGTGAGGCCTATTGGGGATGGAGAAACCTAGTTCCAGTCGGTCACCCGGGGACAGGGAGCTACACTATGGTGCAGATGTGCAGCTGCACAGAGACAAAAATATTATGTAATGAGCATGCGGAATGCCTGCTTAGAGTGAATTGTTGTTAGAACAAGTTCATAACAAGACATAATTTATAACGATGTGCAAACACTTGCTGACTGCTAGATGAAATACACAGTTAGCCTGTAAAATATCTTACCAAAACCAGTTCAACGGGAAATAGAGGCTAAGTGCATTGACTCACGCCTGTAATCCCAGCGCTTTGGGAGGCCAAAGTGGGTGGATCGCTTGAACCCAGGAGTTCAAGACCAACCTGGGCAACATAATAAGACTCTGTCTCTACAACAAAGAAACCTTCAAAAACAAATAATTAGCCAGGCTTGGTGACGTGTACATGTAGTATCAACTACCTAGGAGGCTGAGATGGGAGGATTGCTTGAGCCCGGGAGGTCAAGGCTGCAGTGAGCCATAATCATGTCACTGTACTCCAGCCTGGGCAACAGAGCAATACCCTATTTCTAAAAAAAAAAAAAGAAATAGAAATGCTAGTAGAAAGAAAAAAGATGAGAATGTTTATTATGTTTATTTTAACCTGATGCCCAACTTAATACTAAGCTTTGGAAACCCACGTGGAGGTTGACTGAAGGCAGAGACAGGCCCGGCTCCTTGGAGTGGCATTTGCCTTGGACACAGAACCTTAAAAGGTGAATTCCAGCAGTCATGTAGAAAAAGAAAGAGTATTTTCAGAAAGCAACAAGTCTCCTTTTAAGTGGCAAAATACCAAAGAATAGAATAATTATAGAAAAAGTGGAAAGTGTATTTAATAATTAATCACTTATAAATGCATCAGGCCTAGACGGTTTAACAGGCAAGCTCTTTTGTTTCTAAGTTCATTAAACATGTTAAGTTCTTACAAGGCAGATTACTTTTTAAGTAACAGATAATCCTCATGCTATTTGAATAATACCAATGGAAAGATAAAGAAGGAAGGAAAATCTCCCAATTCGTTCAATGCAGCTATCATATCTTAAAACGTGGGATTAAAGCACACAAGGCCCTTTAGAAAGAAAACCCAAGATCAAGAGGATGAAGGCTCTTTGTACAATGAAGGTCACCTAGCTGCTAATCAGAAGCAGCTTGTAGGCTAGAGTTTAAAGCTAGAGAAAAGCCTCAAAGCCAAGAGTGTCGTTTTACCTGAACTTAAACTCCTGTCTCCCAGAAAAAAAAAAAAAAAAAGAGCACTGCTCATGTTAATAAACATGTTAATTTACTCATTGTTGCATGTATTAAGTCTCTTTGTAAAGTGCAATTATTTCAAATGCATGTGAAACATTGCTGAGGCTAAATTACATAATTCATGAACATTGATGATGGCTCAAAAATTAGTCAGTGTATATAAATGATTCAACAGTAAGCTTAGCAGATTTCTACAAAAAAGCATGATGTTCATAAACTGTGAAACCTCAGTGGATAATTGCAGCATTAAGAGATCTCTACTGTTCTCTTTTTATGGTACCAGAATTTTTGAATATATGATATTTGACAGCTTTTTAAATCTTGAAATCTAAGTGTAAAACAATCCTTTTTATTTAGTTTTCTTTTTCCCTTTTTATTTTTTAGTGACAGGGATTTGCTCTGTTGCTCAGGCTGGAGAGCAGTGGTGTGATCACAGCTTACTGTAGCCTTGAACTTCTTCTTTTTTTTTCAGTTTGACACGGAGTCTTGCTCTGTTGCCCAGGCTGGAGTGCAGTGGTACAATCTTGGCTCATGGCTAATTTCCACCTCGCCTCCTGGGTTCAAGTGATTCTCCTGCTTCAGCCTCCTGAGTAGCTGGGATCACAGGCGTGTGCCACCACACCTGACTAATTTGTGTATTTTTAGTAGAGACGGGGTTTCACCAAGTTGGCCAGGCTGGTCTTGAATTCCTGACCTCAGATGATCTGCCCACCTCAGCCTCCCAAAGTGCTGGGACTACATGTGTGAGCCACTGTGCTCAGCCTGTATCCTTGAACTTCTGGGCTTGAGTGATCCTCCTGCCTCAGCCTTCCCAGTAGCTGGCACTAAGAAAGGAGACCACCACTTTTCCTGCTGCCCTTCTGTCCCCCACTTTTGCCTAGTTTATAAGACAGGAGAAAAGGGAGAAAACAAAATTTGGAAAGAAACAGAAGATAAATAGCCAGATAACCCTGGCACCACCACCAAGCCCTAGGAGTTAAAATAATAATAACAATAATAATAATATCAACCCCTGACCTAAACTACTTGTGTTATCTGTAAATTCCAGACATTGTATACAGTAGCATTACAAAACTTTCTGTTCTGTTAGCTGATGCATGTAGCCCCCAGTCACATTCCCCATGCTTGCTTGATCTATCACGACCCTTTCACCTGGACCCCTTAGAGTTGTAAGCCCTTAAAAGGGCCAAAAATTTCTTTTTCAGGGAGTTCGGCTCTTAAGATGCAAGTCTACCGAAGCTCCTGGATGAATAAAGACTCCTTCCTTCTTTAATGTGCTGTCTGAGGAGTTTTGTCTGTGGCTTGTCCTCCTACAGCACTAAGGTGCACACCACCATGCCTGGCTAATTAAAAAAGTTTTTTGTTGCCCAGGTCTCAAACTCCTGGGCTCAAGCAATCCTCTCACTTCAGCCTCCTATAGCTGGGACTATAGGCTCATACCAACATGCCTGGCAGCAATGTTTTTTATTATATTACATTTACTGTTAACTCCCTCCACCATGTTCTGTAAATCTGATAAAATTAGTATAGAAAGGGATTTGTAGACTAACCTTACTTACAAGTGCAGACACAAAACCATCAATAAAATATTGGAAAATCAAATCTGGTAATATTTTAAAGGAATCTGACCAGGTAGAATTCATTTCAACAATGCCAACGTAGGACATCAATCAGCACAATAAATTGCAGGAAAATCCCTGTAAAGGAATCTCATAGCATTAGATGTCCCCCTGTAACCCAGGGCAATTGTCTCCCCCTCTTGGGTTTGGGGTTTTAAGGGATTGTCCCGATGCTGAGGCTTCCATGTCACCACGCTGGGAACTGTCAAAGCGAAAATTGCACCAGACACAACTAACAGGCAGGGAAGACTTTATTCAAGACTACTGCAATAGAGGAGAGAGACCAGAACCAAGTCTGACCTCAACTCTGTGGAAGGAAGGGTGGCAAGGTGTTTTATCACCGGGTTGAGAGGGAGATCATGGGCCATTTCTGTTTCCCAGCTGGCTTTACCCAAAGGAAAAGTAAAGTTTCTCATATCTTTATGACAGGGGGTAGTTTTCCAACTGCCAACCAAAGTTAGGCTCCTACCCTCCCATGGGACAGAGAGATAGGGTGATATATTCCTTGGTGATTACTAAACTTTGAAGGGACGGCTCCTTGGGAAAGACAGTCCTGGATTGTAAACCTAGCAAGAGGCTTTTTTATTATTTATTTATTTATTTATCTATTTATTTATTTTTTTGAGACAGAGTCTCGCTCTGTCTCCCAGGCTGGAGTGCCATGGCACAATCTTGGCTCACTGTAACCTCTGCCTCCTGGATTCAAGGGGTTCTCCTGCCTCAGCTTCCTGAGTAGCTGGGATTACAGATGCATACCACTATGCCCGGCTAATTTTTGTATTTTTAGTAGAGATGGGAGTTCACCATGTTGGCTAAGCTGGTCTCAAACTCCTGACCTCAAGTGATCTGCCCACCTCGGCCTCCCAAAGTACTGGGATTACAGGCATGACACACTGTGCCTGGCCAGCAAGAGGCTTTTGAAAAGATTTACCGACATCTCAAAGGGACAGATAAATCATTTTCAATGACAAGTTTTCTAAAGAAAATGCTCTAAAATAAGGGAAGTCAGGACCTAGAGTCAGTGAGAAGCTGTCTAAAGTCAAACCAAGCTGAGGGGAGCATTAAGGGCATTTTGGTAGGAGCTCTCTGTCACCCGCCACTGGTGCCCAACCACAGAAGCCTTCTGGTGTGGTCTTAGTCTGAGGCTCATTTTATTAAAACACCTCGCATGGCCACTTGGAGATGGAGGCAGAAACATTTCCCTGGACATAGATCCTTGACAGGTGAATGCCTGCTGTCATGAGTAGAATATTGTTTTAGTAGGATCAAGAGGACTTTTCAGGAAGCAATGCTAAGTCTCTCGAATGGTAAAGCATTTGGCATTCCCCATGCAATCTCTCTGAAGACAGGTATGTGCACCACCAAGAATTTGTCAACATTGTTTTGAACTTTCTAGCAATTGTGACTGAATAGGAATAATAAGTAAAATAAGTATTAAAAATAAGAGACAAGGCTCATAATTTGAAGAAGATATGCTTGTATGTCTAGAAAGCATGTAAGATTTAAGTAAGAATTATTCAACAAACAAGACTTCGAGAAGGAGCTGGGTATAAACTTGTTATACCAATATCAGTAGCTTTTCTTTGCACTAAAAATAATCGTTTGCAATAAAATAGGTTGGGAAGATATTAGCCACAAAAGGGGAAAATGAAGAAAGCAAGAAAGGAAGGAAGGAAGGAAGGGAAGGAAGGAAGGAAGGAAAAAGAAAGAGAGAGAGAGAGAAGAAAGAAAGAGAAAGAAAGAAGAAAGAAAGAAAGAAAGAAAGAAAGAAAGAAAGAAAGAAAGAAAGAAAGAAAGAAAGAAAGAAAGAAAGAAAGAAAGAAAGGTAGGTAGGTGGGAGGAAGGTGGAAGAAAGAGAGAGAGAGAACGTAGGGGGCATTGCAATCTTAAAAACCTGGAGATGAATCTAATAAGAACCTAGGAAAAAGCTTTTAAAATTTGCTGATGTAAAATTCCCAAAATAAGTGGAAATCCATAATTATTGGATCAAAAGAGCCAGTATTACAAAGTTGTCAAAACTGTCAGATCTTCCCAAATTAAGAATTAAATTTAGCGCAATTCCCATAAAAATTCAAGGAGGACATTTTTATGACTTGATAAATTGATTCTAACAATAATTTGGAAGAATAATAGCATAATCACATCCAATAAAATGTTGAAAAGGAAGACTAATGAGTGAGGATGCCAAATATCAAAACACGCCATAAGTTATAGCAATTGGAAAAGCATGACATAGTCATGGGAATAGAGAATTGTTCAGAGGAACAAATAAAAATTGTCTTATTTAGCTTAGTATTATTTATACTAAATAATTGTCTTATTTAGTATAGTGAGTATACATTGAACCTAAGATCCCATGATACCAAAAGCATCAGAACTTTCTTCTTGTACGAAGAGGGAATCATTCTTTCTTTCTTGTTCACTATTGTCTTTTATTATTATTATTATTATTATTATTATTATTATTATTATTCTTAAAGCAGACTATGGCCTGTAATCCCAGCTACCTGGGAGGCTGAGGCTGGAGAATTGCTTCAACCTGGAACTGGGGAAGTGGAGGTTGCAGTGAGCTGAGATCGCACCACTGCACTCCAGCCTGGGCGACAGAGCGAGACTCTAAATAAATAAATAAATAAATAAATAAATAAATAAAAAAAACTAAGCAGACTATGTCAAGGTCTTCATGTCCCTTCCCAGAAAATCTTGCCTTGACTTTAACAAGAAAAAATTGTACCATGTCTGCAAGTTCTTTGCTGAAAGTCGCCTTCTCAGAATTATGCTGAAAAGCCCTCTGTGCTTGGAATTCCACTTGCCTGCTGTATATATATGTATATACTTCACTTAAAAATCAGAGAAAAGTGACTGGGCACAGTGGCTCACACCTGTAATCCAAGCACTTTGGGAGGCCAATGCAGGTGGATCACTTGAGGCCAGGAGTTCAAGATCAGACTGGTCAATATGGTGAAACCCTGTCTCTACTGAAAATATAAAAATTAGTGGGGCATGGTGGCACACACCTGTAGGCTGGAGATGTACTAGGTGGAATCCCAGCTACTCAGGAGGCTGAGGCAGGAAAATCACTTGAACCTGGGAGGTGGAGGTTGCAGTGAGCCAAGATCACACCACTGCACTCCAGCCTGGGTGACAGTGAGACTGTCTCAAAAAAAAAAAAAGAGAGCTAGAGAACAGTGATTACATCATCCTAAGTGGTAAAAGACAATTGTGACAGAGTGTCACATGGGCCTGCAAACTCCTCCATTTCTCTATTGGGCTGTTGTGGGGACTCTCTTGCACATGGGCAGATACTGCTGGTGTTGCCATTGTGCAAAGGAGAGCTGGTGTAAAGCCAGACTCTAAGAATGTCCAGGAGACTGAAGAATCCCACCTTCAAGCAGAGGTCTGGAAGCAGTGCTGAGATGTCTTGTCTGGATTGTGCCTGGCAATGTAATGAACAGAAAATAAAGAGGCACATTCTTTGATGAGTCTCAGCCTCTTGGGGTTGCACAACCATTTCACAGGGATCAAGATGAATCACTTTGTCCTCTAGTCCAGCAAAGGGAGGCCTTTCCAACCTCAGCCAGCCCTAGGGGCACACCAGGAGCAGCAGAGAATGGCTTCCTAGAGCCCCAGCAGCCCTGGGACCTTGGAGAATGATATTCCGGGCCTGGGAGGCAGATTTGGATCATGCCTGAGAATTCATCAAGCTGAGCCACCCCCATGTAAGGCCTCTGGGAATAATCCCAACAGTTTCCACTTGTCAGCCTCCAGTTAGAGGGAGTCTGCCTCTCATGGTCAAAGTTGCCAGTCCTGCAGACAAAACAATGGGGCAAGGCAGGTCCCCAAAGCCATCGTGGAGACAGGATTGGTCCAGGATGAAGCTTTCACTGCCCATTCATGGGAGGAGAAACCCCTGGAAAGTGAAAGCAAGGGAAACGGCCAGCTGCCTCTGTTTGAAAAGGGCCATCCTGAGATCTGAGATCAGAATTTTTTGATTACTTCATTTGTATTAAAATGTCCCTTTTTACCAGCCTGGCCAACATGGTGAAACCCTATTTCTACTAAAAATATAAAAATTAGCTGGGCATGGTGGCACCTACCTGTAATCCCAGCTAGTCAGGAGGCTGAGGCACAAGAATTGCTTGAACCCAGGAGGCGGAGGTTGCAGTGAGCTGAGATCATGCCACTGCACTCCAGCCTGGGTGACAGAGTGAGACTCTCTCTCAGAAAACAAAAAATAAAATAATAAAATAAAATGTCTTTTTTTAAAGTAGAAAATGATGTTGATAGTAAATGATATTTTCTTTTTTATTTAAAAATAAAATTGTATTTTTCTTTCCATTAAAAAAATTTTTTACTCATCAACATAATAGAAAACTGTTTAGAAACCACATCTGTAGAGGTATGGAAACAGAGAAGTAAGCTGTAATCAAGAACAACAGGGTCTCCAACCTGAGCTTTGTAGAACAAACTCTGGCGTGGGGAAAAAGGCAGGAACCCAGTTGTCAGAGGCTGCACAGGGTGGCCCAGTTCTCAGAAGCAAGGCTGGGCCCAGGGATGAGGACGGAGGCTCAAGGAAGTCTAGGCACAACTGTGACCCTGTGAACCCCTCCTGCCCTGGGTCAGGGCTGGTCCTGGGGCTGAGGATGGAACTGAGCCTCCAACTGGGCAGTGGGGGAGGGGCACAGGTGTCTTAGTCACAGAAGGAGGAGGACCCAGGAGCAGGAGGCAGACAGGTCACCACTGAGAACAAGAGAGGCCTGAATAGGCAGATCCTGCAAGTGTGGTTCAAGGCATGCAGCTGCCTCTATTCCCCATTTTTGGCTCAGATGACCCCTTCCCATAAGCAACCCTGTGTCGGCATTTCTCTGGCCTTAGCAGAACCAGTGGCCTAGGGCAAGTCCTCTTACAAGAGACAAAGAGACACTGGGAGTAGGGGCCAGGGGGGTGGGGGGTGGCCAAAGAGTCACATTCTGGCACATGGAGTTTGAGGCATCTCATCTCTGGAACATATAAGGGAAGAGGTTCTACAGGTCATTGAATTCATAGCTGTTAGGTTTGGGGGAAGAACACCTACTTAGGAAAACCTTTAAGTAAAAGCTTGAGAGAGCCTGCAAACTTGAAAGCAGAGCAGGTAGACCGGGATGAGAAGAGGAGCACTGAAGACCCCTGGGGACACTGGTGCCTAAGAGGCTGGCTGAGGTGCTTAGGAGGCCAGGAAGGGAACAGAGAAGGGACAATCAGAGTGGGAAGGAGAAAGCAGAGTGTGGTGGGAAGCATAAAAAGGGAGATAGTTTTAAGGCACTAGGAGTGGCCATGTTGCTGGTGTTGTGTCTGAGAGGTCAAGGCAGGGGTGAATCCATCTGGTTAGGTGATGTGGAGCTCCTCTGTGATGCTGGCGGGAGACCATTCTAAAGCCAGGTCATAATAAATAGAGAGAGGAGTGAATAGGAAATGGGAAAATGAAGACAGCTCTTTGGAAAAACTTGACTAGAAAGAGAAGAAAGAGATGGTATGGAAATCTAAGGTGGACACTTGAATGGGTTGAGGGAAAGGGGCATTTTTTTTTTTTAAGATGAAAGACAGTTGGTTATGTTTTCAGGTCCTAGGAAATATACCATAAACTTATGAGATACATGAAAAACAGGGGATTAATTAAAGGGGTGAGGAATGTGAGAGGGATAGATGCTAGCTCATACTTGGTGGCAGTGTAGGAAAGTTGAGAGACAGTGACTGGGAAACAGGGATTCTCTGAAGCTGGGTTTATTAAGTCCAAATGACCAAGTGCCTGTTGTTGGGCACATTTCTGACATTGTGTATGTATGATGATGTGATCCCAGGTTACATCCAATCTAACCAGCAAACAAATGCCTGTCATAAGAACAAATGATTGATTGCTGCCTAACAAACCACCTCCCAAGCTTAATGGTTGAAAACAACAATCATTTATTATTTGTAACCATTCTGTGGGTTGGCTGGGCTCAGCTGGGTGGTTCTTCTGTTCCACAAAGCTGGCAAGGTCATTCATGTGGCTGCATTTAGCTGGGAGCTTGACTAGGATGGAGTGAGAGAGGGCTTCACTGGCTCCTTCCCCTCCACATGACCTCCCATCCTCCAGGGCTTCTCTCTTCACATGGCTTCTGTAGTAGGAGAGCCTGGACCACTTTGCATCATGGCTGACTTCCAAGAGAGCAAAAGAAGCTGCAAGGCCTCTTATGGCCTAGTCTCAGAAATCATATAGCTTCACCCCCACTGCATTCTACTGGCCAAAGGAAGTCACAAGGAGGCCCAGATTGAAGGGGAGGGGAAAGAGATTCCACATTCTAATAGAAGGAGCTGCAAAGTCACAAGGTGGAGGAGCATGTAGGATGAGAGGGACTGTGGTCACTGAGTCTGGAAACACCTGAGCACAGTACATCTCAGGAGTCACTGTTCTAGCTAACTCTTCATTCTCAAACATAGGGAAGCATTTCAGATGCAATTTGCAGTAAACATGTCTTATGCTTTTTAAACTGCTCAGTGAATGTGCATTACATGAAAAAAAAATCATTTTAAATGAACATTATAATTATACTTTTATTACATAAATGTGCATTTGTGGTAAAATTACAAACAATGTTTTACACAAAGGAAAAACGGAAGTCAACTGAATAACATGCACAGCAGGCATATAACCCTGCAGGCTCTTGGACTTACAAACAGAAACTCAATCTGTAATTCTTTCAGCCAGAAATCCCTTTTCTGACAAATTAATTCTTAAAAGATATATAGTCTTCTTTGAATAATCATTGAAAATCATTAAGTGGAACTTGAGATGTTATGGGAAAAGAAAAAGATGTTGAGTTTAAACCTCATTTTCTGGATGTCTAGTATATGTCTGGGAGTATGCTAGGCTTTGAGGATTCAAAACTACACAAAACCTACCTCACCTCTGCTCTCAAGTTGCTTATGGAACAATAGGAGAGAGAGATGCACAAAAAGAGAATTTCAGTTAATTGTGGTGGGAGCTACAGCAGAGGGGTGCACTGAATGCCAGACGAGAGGAGAGGGAAGAGGAAGGGGAGGGACAAGGAGGCAAGAGGAGAGATAGAGCAAGTTTCTTGCCTACACCTGAGGAGAAGGGCAATACACCAGGACAAGAGGGAAAAGGGGAAAACATGAATGAACACAGGCAGATGGAAAAAGAAACTTATGAAGAAAGAGTCTTTGATACTACATATTATGTCCCAGGTTTGGTTTTGTTTGTCAAATTTCCAGATTCAAATTTTTTTCCTTTCTGAAAACCTGTTTTATTGTTAAGTACAAATATCCCAAGCCATATGAAACATCTTTAGCTTAATAAATCATTACAAGGTCAGGCAAGGTGGTTCATGCCTATAATCCCAGCACTTCGGAAGGCTGAGGTGGGAGGATTGCTTGAGGCCAGGAGTTCAAGATCAGCCTGGGCAACATAGCAAGACCCCCCTCTCTACCAAAAGAAAGTATTTAAATTAAAAAATAAATCATTGTAAGGTGAATATCCTTGGATTGCTCCCCTCCCTACACTCCGCACAGGAGATAGAAGCTTGCCACCCACCCAGAGCCCTGCACTGCTCCAGACAAACCTCCCAGTCCCCCAACCCAGGAATCCTGTGTCCTAATTTCCACGTCAGGGTCTATCATTTTCTCTCGTTGTTTTATCACTCTGTGTGTATCTCTGAACATTACCACTTGGTGTTGCCTGTTTTTAATCTATAATTTCCCCTCCACTTCTCTCTTTTTCTTCCTTGCAAAGTATTTGCCTATGCAGTTTTTCCCACGTACTTTTTATGCTGAAATTGAAGCAGTCAGTTGTAAACACACATTGATTATTTCAAGAGTAAAATGCTGCTATAAGTAATGATTATGAAAGCTATTAATTTTATGAAGAAAGACAATAATTAAGAACTTTAAATAGCTGAGTAGAAAAAAGATTGATTATTAATACAAATATTAGGAGAATGTATTTGCTCAATCATTTTACGAAGATTATAGACTGTTTGAGCTTATAAAGTTTAAATAACAATAAAAAGCAGAACAATGGTGATTTAATTATATTATAAATGTAATATTGGCAGAAATTTTAGAGAAGTAGCAGTTCTCACATGAAACTAAATCCCTTTAAGAACTCTATTTCATTTTTAGCGGCTTAATTTCATTTAAGCCAGGGGTCCTTCAAGCAAAAGCACTATTTGAGAATTCTCTACATCTTGTGAGGAATACTTTAGAAGCAAAATGTCGGCTTCGTCATGTCCAAATCTCACAAAGATAAAACTACTCTAAAATCAGTACATATCCAAGATAAATCATCTTTGAGTCAGACATAATAAAGACAATGGAGAGAATGAAGAAAGACATTGCTAAAAATAAACAAAGCACTTCAAATGTGTTTTGCTCTGATTATTCAAATGTCAAAACAACAGACTTTACAAGAATGCTTTAGGAAGGAAACTCCACACAGTTTTGAGTCTCTGGAGGCTAATTTAAACAAAATGTTTATAGAAATGACTGCTATAGATGGCCAAGCATTTTTGGAAACTGAAGATGAAGGTTTTGGGAGTCCTCCTCAACCATTAAGTGCAGAGTTCCTTCTAGGAGCAAATTGCCAGAAACATTTATCTGAATAACGTACCACTATACCCTGAAAGATTAGGGAAATTATCCAAAGGGTTTGTTGAACAGGAGTGTTTATTAAGCATGGCGGGAGTGTGGGAGAGGAAACCCAGGAGCTATGTGTAGCAAAAAGAGTTGAGAAATTGGTATTCTTCCCCAGAAAAATGTCAACATTTAAAGTTCGGATACCAACGTTGATAAAAATGAAACTGTAGTAAGTTTTTGTCTCTGGAATATTGGTATTTCAGGTTTATTCTTGTATCCCGTAAGTGTGTTCTATGATGATGATGGTGCTTGGACCTTCTTAAGAGTCCCAGGCTCTGCTTATGAAGGTGTCAGCAGAACAGAGAGCTGGAGCACCCCCCAGGCTCAGAGGGATGCTGAGTCACAGGAGGACCAGGGACGGAGGTTGAAGGGCTCTCCCAGGCACACGGGGGTTGGGAGCTAGAATATAGACTGATAAATGCCTTCCAATACCCAAATTTTACAGATGAGGAGAGGTCAGAGCCAGGTTCAGAGACAGCGGGGAGCACACCTAAGTTTACACAGCCAGGCAGAGGCTAAGTTGAGGCTGGAGTTCATCTCTCTTGAGAAGGAGAACATGGGTCCTTCCTGATGCTTCTAAGGTCCTGTTTCCAATCATCTCTTTGGGGCTCAACATTTCTCTTGTGAGCTCATCATCTGTGAATCCATCTAAATCTCATCATTCTATTTTTCGGCCTGAACTCACCCTCCACCCATGCCTGCCCAAGTATGAGAAGATCTCCAAGGTAACTTTCCTACAGAAAATAGCTGTGTCTCTATCTGAAGCCCAAATGTTCAAGCACACAGTCCTTTAATTCCCCCTTTACATTCAGTTCCCTTCCTGATGTTGCATATTCCACAAAAGAGGTTTTCTATTCTACCGCCATCTCAGCCTCTGGGAGGTTCTCCAGGAATCTGTCTAGAAACCAGGACTTGGAGTTTATCAGAAAGAAACTGGCATCAACTTAGAAAACCAGCAAGGCAAGTGGAATGGGAATAAGGGTGGGTTAGAGATTCACCTCTTCCAAAGAGAGCGTAGATTCCACTCCATTGCCCCATAGAGTTTTTTAAGGACATACAGGCCAGGAAGCCTCTCCTCTCAGGATAGGCTTGGACAATTCCGGGAGCAGGCAGCCTTGGCACATGAATGAAATGAGGAAGCATGACTGGGGCCCAGGCCAAAGGGACACTGCTGTCCAGGGATTGACAAACGTGACCCCCAATACCACCTGGGATGCCCACCAGCACCTTCAAAGATAAACTAAGTCATGTAGACAGAATACCTACATGCTGTGATCTATCCGAGTGCTTCATACATACCTACTAAAAAATCCATCTAACAATCCTGAGAATGAGGGGCTATTATCATCTCCATTGTACGGATCAGAAAACTGGGGATCAGAGAGGTTAAGTGACTTGCCCAAGGCCAGACAGCTAGCAACGGGCAGAGCTGAGATTTAAACTCAGATAGGGTGGTTCCAGCTACACAATCAATCATTATAGGACATTGCTTATCTTGACACCACCTGCCATAACTGAGTTACAGGAAATTTACCCTTCTGGTCAATTCTCATAGCTAGACCCAGAACCTCCACAAGGCTCATTTATCATTGTTCAGTTTTAAAGTATTTTATCATTTAATGTTTTTATAAAAAGATACTTTAGAATTTGCAGTTATCACTGTCTATAAGAAGCTTTGACTTTGATATTTTCCCATGTTCTACTTTCCACATACCACATACATTTCTGCATTGCACACACATTGCAGCCTGGCCAGGGGTACTGAGCTCTTGCTACTCAGGGAGCTGGGAGGCTGAGAAGCATCTTCTTCACCAAGGGAAGGGACCAGCAGTGAGAGTCTCTCTGCACTCTCTTGGTGGGCAGTGAGGGTAGACATTTCCTTGCGGCAATGAGATGCAGCTTCCTGAGCTCCAGGCAGCAGAAATCCCCAGCAGACCCTGTGCTGGGTCAGTTTTCCCAGGCCCTAATGTTTCAGGGCATGGCCATGGGTGGAGGGCATGAAGGATGAGTCCAGCACCAGCGATCCTCTGAGAAGCATCCTCCTACTTCCACTCCATGCACATCGAAGGCTGAGCTCCTCCTGGCCAGCCCTGGGTCTGGTGCCTCTCTGCATTCCCAGCGCACTGAAGGGGCTCAAGGAAGCCAAGTGGGACCACCCAAGAGAGAAAGAATGCTGGGGACAGGACATTAGCTCAGACCCTTTGTGTCCCCTGAATGCCCTCTCTGTGCCAGCACCATGATTTCACACACATGCAGGGTTGCCAAAGAGAGTTCAGGGTCCCCAGGGCGCCCCAGGCATTCCCTGAATACCCTCCAGTCCTCCACTCCAGGCAGGACTTTCCCCACCAGGGAAGGGCATCCTACACTGTTCCCAGCCAGGTACCCTTCCTGGTGGCAGTAATTCAAGAATCATCGAGGCAGAACGTCAATGGTTCCCAACATTCCCTCTCCTCCTCCCTGCCCTTCTCCCCAACACAGGAAAAAGACAGGAAGAAAAGGCAGCCACCAATCTCTGAATTCTAAACATCAGGACTCAATGTGCCCATCTCTGTGGCCTACACAGGGCACCCAGTCTTTATGTTACCAAGTGAGGTCCCTCAGTGTGTGTGCACAGCCTTATACCTGGCTGGATAGAACCAGAGATGCAAAGTAGAAAAGCATGGGCTCTGGAGTTTCTGTCCTCAAGGAGTTGCTCATCCATCCATCCATCCATCCATCCATCCATCCACCCACCCACTCATCCATCCATCCATCCACCCACCCACCCACCCATCCATCCATCCATCCATCCATCCATCCATCCATCCGTCCGTCCATCCATGCGTTCATTCCGATACCTTCCAATACCCAAATTTTCCAACACACAATTTGAAGTGCTACCTCTGTGCCAGGACATGTGCAGATAACCAGGGAGAGAGATATGAATCAGGTGTGTTTGTAGGGGGCTGGGGGTGGGGATGAACACTGAGCACTCCAGGACTGTGTAGGAGGAAGGGACAGGGCAAAATAGGAACCAAGGAAAATACGAGGGATTTAGCTGACTCCGATTGTAGGTTACCATGTGACAGGCATTATTTCACTTGGTTCCTTCAAAATCATTTTGGGGTTTGTAGATGACCATCTCCAAGTAACAGATGACAGTTTTGGGGCTTGGAGAAGTAATATGCAGATAAATTGCACGAGGTCTCACTCTTAGCAATACTAGAGGTGGGAGTCCAACCCGGGTCTGTCTGGCTCTGGGCTCACACCAGCTGTGGTTGTTGGAGCCACTCCCATCTGCATCCCCATGAGGAGTCAGGGAAGGCTGCACGGAGGAGGCCCTGCGTCAGCTGAGGCTTGAATGATGCATAGGAGTTTATAGTAATTTTTTTCAGTTTTATTCTCTCTGTGTTTAATTTAGATAGTTTCAATTACTATATTTTCAAATTCACTAATATTAAGCCAATTCGATGATGTTTTCTTATGTTGTAGTCTTATCTGTGGTAGTTTTGTTTTTATTTTGACATCTTCCATTTCTGTTCTTTTCATGTTTTTGAAAAATTATTCAGCCTATTCACAATAACTGTTTCAAAGCCCTTGTCCACCAGTTCCATAATGAGCTGCATCATTTTGGGGTTCTATCTTTGACTGGTTTTTCTCTTGTTATGAGTTACATTTTCTTGCTTCTTTCTACATGTAGTAATTTCTTTTTTCTTTTTTTATTTTTTGAGATGGGGTCTCACTCTGTCATCCAGGTTGGAGTGCTGGGGCACGATTTCAGCTCACTACAACCTCCACCTAAGAGGCCCAAGTGATCCTCCCGCCTCAGCCTCCCGAGTCGCTGGGACTACAGATGCACACCACCATGCCTGCCTAATTTTAAATTTTATTATTATTATTATTATTATTTTGCAGAGACAAGATCTCAACATGTTGTGCAGGTTGGTCTCAGACTCCTGGGCTCAAGCCATCCTCCTACCTCAGTCTTCCACCGTGCTGGGATTACAGGTGTGAGCCACTGCACCTGGCCTACATATAGTAATTTCTGACTGGATGCTGAATGTTGTTTATTTTATGTTGGTGACTGCTGAATTGTGTTGTCTTTCTTCAAAAAGTGTTGGATTTTATTCTGATGAGTCACTAAGTTACTTGCAGATCAGTGACATAGTCTGGGTATTTGTCCCCACCCAAGTCTCATGTTGAAATGTAATCCCCAATGTTGGAGGTGGGGCCAGGTGGGAGGTGTTTGGATCATGGTCAGGAAGATCCCTCCTGAATGGCTTGGGCCGTCCCCTTGGTGATGAGTGAGCTCTCACTCTGAGTTCACAGGAGATCCGGTCATTTAAAAGAGTGTGGCACCAGCCGGGCATGGTGGCTCATGCCTGTAATCCCAGCACTTTGGGAAGCGGAGGCAGGCAGATCACTTGAGGTTAGGAGTTTGAGACCAGCCTGGCCAACATGGTGAAACCCCGTCTCTACTGAAAATATAAATGTTAGCCAGGTGTGGTGGCGTGCGCCTGTAATCCCAGCTACTCAGGAGGCTGAGGCAGGAGAATAGCTTGAACTGGGGAGGTGGAGGTTGCAGAGAGCCAAGATCGTGCCACTGCACTCCAACCTGGCAACAGAGTGAGACTCCGTCTCAATAATAATAAAAATAAAAACATAAAAAATAAAACTAAAATAAAAGTGTGTGGTAGTTGCCTCTGCACTCATGCCATCTCTCTCTCTCACTTGTTCCAGTTTTCACTGTGTGACGTGTCTTCTCTCTTCACCTTCTGCCATGATTATAAGCTTCCTGAAGCCTCCCCAAGAAGCCAAGCAGATGCCAGTGCCATGCTTCCTGTACAACCTGCAGAGCTGTAAGCTAATTAAACCTCTTTGCTTTATAAATTACCCAGTCTAAGATATTTATTGATTTTTTTTTTTTTTTTTTTTTTTTTTTTTTTTTTTTTTGAGACGGAGTCTTGCTCTGTAGCCCGGACTGGAGTGCAGTGACCAGATCTCGGCTCACTGCAAGCTCCGCCTCCCGGGTTTACGCCATTCTCCTGCCTCAGCCTCCGGAGTAGCTGGGACTACAGGCGCCCGCCACCTCGCCCGGCTAGTTTTTTGTATTTTTAGTAGAGACGGGGTTTCACCGTGTTAGCCAGGATGGTCTCGATCTCCTGACCTCGTGATCCGCCCGTCTCGGCCTCCCAAAGTGCTGGGATTACAGGCTTGAGCCACCGCGCCCGGCCGATATTTATTGATTTATAGCGATGTGAGAATGACCTAATATGGAAAATATCCCACTCTCAGTGCCAATTTTCTGTATTAGGTCATTTTCACACTGTTATAAAGAAACACCCAGGACTAGGTAATTTATAAAGAAAAGAGGTTTAATTGGTTCACAGTTCTGCAGGCTGTACAGGAAGCATGGTGCTGGCATCTGCTCAGCTTTTGGAGAGGCCTCAGGAAGCTTCCAATTGTGGCAGAAGGTGAAGGGAGAGCAGGCACGTCACAGTGAAAGCAGGAATGAGAGAGAGACAGAGAGACAGAGAGAGACAGAGATCAGTGTAGGGGTAGATACCACACACTTTTAAATGACCAGATCTCCTGTGAACTCAGAGTGAGAGCTCACTCATCCCCAAGGGGATCGTCCAAGACACTCATGAGGGATCCCCCAACCATGATCCAAACACCTCCAACAGGTCCCACCTTCAACACTGGGGATTACATTTCAACATGAGATTTGGAAGGGGACAAAAATCCAAACCATATCAATCAGTTTGATCTTTTAAGTTTTGTTTTTAAGCTTCCTTGAGCACTTATTATTATTATTATTATTACTTGAGATGGAGTCTTGCTTTGTTGCCCAGGCTGGAGTGCAGTGGTGCAATCTCTGCTTACTGCAACCTCTGCCTCCTGGATTCATGCAATTCTCCTGCCTCAGTCTCCCAAGTAGCTGGGATTAGAGGCACCTGCCACCATGCCTGGCTAACTTTTGTATTTTTAGTAGAGATGCGGTTTCACCATGTTGGCCAGGCTGGTCTCAAACTCCTGACCTCAAGTGATCCACCCACCTTGACCTCCCAAAGTGCTGGGATTACAGGCGTGAGCCACTGTGCTGGCCTAGAGCAGTTTTAGAATGACCCTCTCCTGGGCTGGTTTAGTGCTGGCACTAAGGTGCTTTTCTTCTTGGTTCTCTACTGAATGTGTGAGGTGTTCAGTGAGAATTCCTATTCTGGCTGGTTGGAACTTGAACATCTCCAGCCCTTGGTGAGCTCTGGAAATTGTTCAGATACATCTCTCTGTGTATTATTTACGCAGCCTAGTGGAGCTTCACCCCACACATGCATGGTTTAGTGTTCAGCAGTACATGCAAGGGGATCTCTATGTAGATTTGCTGGCTCTCTTTCTCTGTGTAGCTCTTTCTACTCTTGTTTTCTACACCAAATTCCAGCTTCTTTTGCCTCCTCAGACTCAAACCCCTATTGCCCAACACAGCAAGACTGCCATGGTCATGTTGGAGTTCTTCTCCCTACATCACAGTCCAGAAAGTAGTAGAAAGGTAGAAAGGTGGGCACAGCGGCTTATGCTTGTAATCCCAGCACTTAGGGAGGCCGAGGTGGGCAGATCACCTGAGGTCAGGAGTTCGTGACCAGCCTGACTAACATGAAGAAACCCCGTCTCTACTAAAAACCCAAAATTAGCCAGGCGTAGTGGTGAGTGCCTGAAATCCCAGCCACTCAGGAAGCTGAGGCTAGAGAATCGCTTGAACCCGGGAGGCAGAGGTTCCGGTGAGCCGAGATTGCGCCACTGCAGTCCAGCCTGGGCAACAAGAGCGAAACTCCATCTCAGAAAAAAAAAAAAAAGAAAGAAAGGAAGAAAGAAAAAAAAAAAAAGAAAAGAAAGGTAGGATGATCATAGGACCCACCATGTTTGTTTTCCTTCTCTGAGAGATCATATGGAAGGATGTCCTCTTTTCTAACAGCTGAAAACAGATTCTTAATATCGTCCGTTCAGTTTTATACTTCTAAAGTAGAAGGCTAAATCTGGTCCTAGTTACTCCATTATGGCCAGAAGGAGAAGCCCCTCCCTCCCCCCATGCCTGTCTTTTGACCCTCCTCCTCCACTTGCAGCCATTTGACCCATTTGGGTGTTGACTTTGATGCAAGTCAGGGGTGCCTGCATTGGCGTCTGTGCATGCGGTTGTGGGTGTGCGTGTCTGCGTAGTGGCTGGGTATGCATGAGTCCTTAAGGTGGAGGTGGGGCGTGGGAATGGGGTGCAGGGGAAGTGGGGCGTGGGAATGGGGTGCAGGGGAAGTGGGGCGTGGGAATGGGGTGCAGGGGAAGTAGAGGTATGACGGTAGTGGAGAGGTGTGAAATAGCTTCTTGGGAAGGGCAGAGTTCCTCCTTGCTACTGGGAAGTGTCATCTGGGGTTCCTCCTCTGCACTCCCGCCTCCGATGCTAATCCTGAATTTAAGTTAGACCAGCTGATGTGGTTTTGTTCAGCTGGGCATGGGCAGGGCAGGAAGACTGACAGTTCACCATTTCCTGTACCGAGAAGCCCCTCTGCCTCCTCAGGAACTCCACCCCTATCCTGTCCTCCTTCCTAGCTCCTTCCCAGCATCCTCAAGGTTTTGTCAGCACCCTCATAGGGTGGTCAGGTCCCATCGGGGTTGTCCGAGCATGTGTGTGCAGGTATGTGTAGGTGTGTATGTGGGTGTGTGAGTGGGTGAAGGCTTGCATGTTTCATGTTTTCAGAAGTGTTGAGGGAGAAGAAAAGAAGACATCTGACTTTTCTTGTGACATCACAAAGGGCGAGAAACTAAGAAATGCCTCAGGCTCCTGCAGAGAAGGAGGGATGGGCAGTAATAACCTGGGGCGGGTGAGGAAGGATGGTGGAGTGTTTGGTATTGAGTGAGGTGTCCCAAAGGGTGTCTGTGCATCCTCAAGACCTGGGAGGAGAAAGGCTCCATCTGTGGTGGGTGGATCCACAAAGCTTATCCACCAAAATCACTTGAAGAGCTTAACGCAGCCCACTTGGGCATCAACCCGGTAGCACCCAATACGAACACATAGAATCTACACCAGCACTGCAGGGATGGGTGAGAGCGGCAGAGGAGGAGATCCATACCAGGTGGAGAAGGCACAGGTCCAGACTCCCCATACCCTCAACAAGGCCTTCTCCCTCTTCATCAGCCATATCCCTGGGGAGACGAGAGGCGTGGATGGGCCTTATCCTGGCCCACATCTCCTTTCTCAGGACCTGGGGTAGGGCGGCAATTCATGGATGGAGGAATAACAAGACCTGGTGAGATCAGCTTGGCCTGTCTCCCAGCTGGGCAGGAACAGGGGACTCCAGGGCATGGAGGACCCCACCCCCGCCCATGACCAGCAACCACCTGTACCGGCACCTGCCTGTCCAGAGCAGACCAGGAGAATGGTGCTGGCCTGGGAGCTGCTCCTCATGGCCCTGCTGGCCCTGTGCTGGGGGCTTAGCCTCGTAGGGGCAGAAGGTGAGTTCCATGGCTCCCACCCCTTCCCTCTCCCCCTCCTCACTGCTGCACCCTGGAGGAAGCCCGCACCATACCCCTGGGACCTTACCCACCCAACTTCCTCCTGCTCCCCTCGCTTCATCTCTCCCCCCACCTTCCCTGGGCCTCCTTCACTTCCCTTTTCCTGCACACTCCTGCTCATTCTGTCCTGGAAATTCCATCTGAGCATGTCTGGCTTCCCAGCCCATATTTCTCAGCACAGCACTCCAGGCCCCCAGGCTCCAGGGTGGCTGCTCTGGCCATTTCCCTTCCCCTCCTTCCCCAGCAGACACTCGCTGCACCTCAATGGTTCCCACCTCCAGACCTTTGCTCCTGCTGCGTCCTGGCCTGGGGTTCATCTCAGGGCTGGGTTTGTGCCTCATCCCAGGATGCTTGAGGGTCTGGGGGGCAGGGCCTGCCGCTGCTGCGTGTCTCCATCCTGCAGGGATCACACGGTGCTTCTGTCAGGAGAGGAGGGTCCACAGGCAGAAAGTTACCCCGGCAGACCCCTTCCCAAACCAGGGCACCTCTGCCCCAGATCAGCTGGTGGGGGGGTGGTGATAAGGGACCCTGCAGGAGAAAGAGGTGACCCCCTCCTGCCTCTCTTGTCAGAAACCGTCCTGCTGTGGACCCTGTGCTGCTACTGCGACTACACCAGTCACATCACTTGCAGGTGGACGGACACCCAGGTTGCCCAGCGGCTCATCAATGTGACCCTCATTTGCCGGGTGAATGAGTGAATGACGCTGGGTGTAGGGAACATGGGCAGGGGCTATGGTGTCCCCTGTGCTTGGCGTGGGACGGTGGTATAGAGAGGGACGTGTCTGGTCAGCCACGGGGTGGGAGTGGACAGAGGACAGAGAAGGAGGGAGGCCCTCCCGGGAGTTCCTGCCCCGCCAGGCACCTGCCAGTCCAGGCACTGCCGTCTAACCTGGGGTTTCTGGGGAGCACCTTCTACACTGATGTCGTCGATGATGGTGGTGGTAACAATGGTGACAATCTTCTTATTTTGTCACAATTTAACACAGTTGCCCCACAAGATCTATCTTAGTTCCTCCTCACTGTGAGGTGGGCAGGGCCAGGCCACGATGCCCAGTTCACAGATGGGGAAACTGAGGCCCTGGAGGTGAGGCACCAGCCCTGGCCACAGATGGGGAGTGGCAGAACAGGCCATGTGGACATGTCTGGGAGGGAGCTCCATGCTCTCCCAGGCTCCCCCTCTGCGTACGGGCTGCCACCTCTCCCACCCAAGCTCTCCTGGGCACGAACCACACGGAAAGGGGACCAGCATCGCTCTACGGTGTTGACCAGGGTCTGAATCAGCCTTAAATGAAATAATTAAGCCACTGGATCCAGAGAGGCAGGTGACAACTGATTGGAGATTCCCCCACCTAGAGGGGGAGGAGGGCTCGGCTCTGCCACCCCCCACCCCTCCACCACCTTAAGTTCTCCTGGGGGCCTCCATTACACCTTCTCCATTCTCCTCAAAGACCACCCTGTCCCTCCCTGTGACCTGCTTTCTGCTGCTCTGACACAACAGGGGACAAAGACCACCCTGTCCCTCCCTCTGACCTGCTTTCTGCTGCTCTGACACAACAGGGGACAAAGACCACCCTGTCCCTCCCTGTGACCTGCTTTCTGCTGCTCTGACACAACAGGGGACAAAGACCACCCTGCCCCTCCCTGTGACCTGCTTTCTGCTGCTCTGACACAACAGGGGATCAGGGAGAAGCTTCTCACCCAACCCACACTTACACTTCCCACTCCCTCTGCCTGCGACCGGGGCCTGGGCCTGGGCCTGGGCCTGATTCTGGGCTGGGGCTCCTGTCTAAGGCTTGAGACCTGATGCCATCTGGTTCTGTTGCTCAGGGGAAGTGTGGGCTCAAGGTCGCCTTTGGGAGATGCTCTCATGGCCTGAGGTGGTCTCTGCAGAGGGGACACAGGAGAGAGGAGGACATCATGACCTCAGGCCATCAGGCCTCAGGAACATCACGGCCCCCAAGTCCCCACTCTGCCCTGTGCCACCCACGGTGCCCTCTCTCAGGATCTTTCCCAATTGCCTTGCAAACCTGCCCCGACCCCCTCTCAGATGCCCACCAGAGTGCAGAGCCTGGGCATCTCCTGAGCTCACAACCCTGTGGCCTCCCTTTCTCTGCTTCCCTTGACAGCAGCCCCCCCCATAAAGAGTTGTCCACACTTATCGTGTGGAGTGTCTTTCCAGCCATTTCTTCCTGAGCCCACTTCCCCACCAGTGGCCCCCATCAGGCCACCCAAACTGCTCTGGTCCAAGTCAGCAAACATCCCAGGAACAGGATCTCATGGCTGGGCCTCTGCCTTCTTCCTACTTGACCAGGGGCAGCCCCTGACGAGGAGGACCACCACGGCCTCCCTGCAGTTCCTCCTGCACCTGGCTCTGCCCACAGCTCACCCAGCACCCCCAGGGCCCTGCCCACCCTCCTCTTTCTCCTTGTCTGCTGCCTCTTGGTTCTCTCAGCTGCCAAGGCTGAGACGCCCAGGCCCAGTTCATGGGGCTCCTCTCTGCCGTATTCACTCGGCAGAGACCCCCTCAGGCCATGAGAGCATCTCCCAAAGGCGACCTTGAGCTTGCCCTAAGCTCTAGGCCTCCAGG
This sequence comes from Chlorocebus sabaeus, assembly GCF_047675955.1. Lineage (NCBI taxonomy): Eukaryota > Metazoa > Chordata > Mammalia > Primates > Cercopithecidae > Chlorocebus > Chlorocebus sabaeus. The sequence goes on from NC_132922.1 coordinate 13,927,143, forward strand.
TGCACTGGCCTCTCCACCTGTCACTTAGACAACAGGCATCTCTGACTCCAAATGTCCTCAACCAAAGTCCCACTCTCCCATCTCAAAAACAAAAATGATAATAAATTAAAAAAATAGCCGAACGTGGTGGCTCATGCCTATAATCCCAGCACTTTGGGAGACTGAGGCTGGCAGATCACCTGAGGTCGGGAGTTCGAGACCAGCCTGACCAACATGGTGAAACCCCGCCTCTACTTAAAATACAAAATTAGCCAGGCATGGTGGCACATGCCTGTAATCCCAGCTACTTGGGAGGCTGAGGCAGGAGAATGGTTTGAACTCGGGAGGCGGAGGTTGCAGTGAGCCAAGATCATGCCATTGCACTCCAGCCTGAGTGTCAGGAATGACAGTCTCAAATAAACACATAAATAAATAAACAAAGTCCCACTCTCACTGAAGCGGCTCTGCTGCCTCCGTCTTCCCCATCTCCCTTCGCTAAATGGGAGCTCCTAGTGGCTCAAGCTAAACAACAGGGAGGATTTTGTTTTGTTTTTAAGTCTCTTTTTGCCACTATTCCTTTCCAACTGCAGCATCCGATCCACCAGCAAATGCCGCCAAACTTATCTCAAGCAGAACGTGAATCTCATCCACGCCTGCCCCACCACCCTGGTGCACAACACTTCCTGCCACCTGGATATTCCAGAAGCCTCCTAACAGGGCTCCCTGCTTCTAATGTTGCCACATTCCCACCTCAGTCTATTCACAACTGAGGACCCTCAGGAATCCTTTCAAAGCATTCATCAAAATCTGCAACGCCTTTGCTCATAACTGTTTCCCGGTCACTCACAGTGAGATCCAATTCTGATCCAAGACCCGAAGGCTTCTTCATTGAGTGGTGAGCACTCAACGAACCTTTGAAGAGTGAGTGATCCTCATGCACAGTGGGCTAAGCTGTGTCCTCTCCCAGCAGGGACCCTCCGGAGCCTATGTCCTGCTAGCTCAGTGATGACATGCTGTGGTCAGCCTGCCCCTGTCCTTGCTGTGTGCCCAGGAGATGTGTCATTACCTACCACAGTTTTGTCATCAGTGACATTGACTACTTCTCATTCCAGCCAGACAGGGCTCTGGGCGCCCAGCTCACCGTCACTCTGACCTAGCATGGTGAGGAACTGGGGGCCCTGGCTGGGGCAGGTCTCCTGTGTGAATGGCCCTCCATGTGGTTTCTATTTCTAGAAGGAAACAATGTTACAACAAATATTTATGTACCTACAGTTTTGGGTATGGGTCTGAATATTTCTAGAAGCATAACAATAAAGTCAAAAGGTGTACATTTTTCATTTTGCTAGATATTGTCCAAGAAACAACTTCCCACTAAAGTGATATAAGAGTGCCTGGTCAAGAGAATGAGAAGTCAAGACAAAGAGTGGGAGAAAATGTTGCAAAAGACATATCTTTTGGATAAAGGACTATTATCCAAATTATTCAAAGAACACTTAAAACTCAATGATAAGGGCCGGGTGTGGTGGCTCGTGCCTGTAATCCCAGCATTTTGGGAGGCTGAGGTGGGAGGATCACCTGAATCGAGACCTCATCTCTACAAAATTAAAGAAACAAAACAAAATGAGAAAATGAACAATCCAATTAAAGACCAGAGTAGACACTTCATCAAAAAGACATACAGATGTGAAAAGAGCGTATGAAAAGGTGCTCAGCATCATGCGTCATTAGGGAATTGCAAATGAAAACAACAAGATACTGCTACACACCGGTTAGAATGGCCAAAATCCAGAACAGGGATAGTACCAAATGCTGGCCAGGATGTGGAGCAGCAGGAACTCTCGTTTATTGCTGGTGGGAATGCCAAATGGTGCAGCCCCCTTGGAAGACACTTTTGCAGTTTCTTATAAAAGTAAACACACTTTAACCATATGATCAGCAGTTGTACTCCTTGGCATTTACTCGTATGAGTGGAAAACATGTCCACACAAAAGCCTGCACATAGATGCTTATAGCAACATTAACTGACAAAACTTGGAAGCAAAAAAAAGATGTCCTTCAGTAGGAGAATGGATAAATAAATTATGATACACCCAGACAATGGAATACTATGTAGCACTGAAAAGAAATGAGCTATCAAGCCGTGAAAGGACACGGAGGAAACTTAGCTGCATATTGCTAAGCAAAAACAGTGACTCTGAATAGGCTCCGTACTGTGTGATTTCAACTATATGACATTCTGGAAAAGGCAAAACTATGGAGAGAGAAAAAGCATCAGTGGTTGCCAGAGGTTAGGGTGAGGGAGGGATGAAAAGTGGAGCACAGAGCGTTTTTAGGGCAGTGAAACTATTCTCTGCCATGTTATAATGCTGGATACCTGTCAAGATGTATTTATGTAAACTATAGAGCTTGAGTGATAATGATGAATCAATGTAGGTTTATCAATTGTAACAAATATACCACTGTTGCCATGGATTGAATGTTTATATCCCTCCAAATCAGTGTGTTGAAATCCTTTTTGCTTTTTTTTTTTTAACTTCTTTTTCTCTAAGTTCATATCAGATGGGTAATATGCCCACACGGTAACTGACAGAGCAGAAGCATCGCCATCTTGGACAAGCACTGCCGTTCTCAAGTTCCCCTTGATCAAAAATTGCCTAAATTCAAAGGGCATCAACCTAGTGACTAAGGTCAGCATGACCATAAACCACAAATGACATCTCCAACCAGAAACATTCCAACCTTAAGATAAATCCCTCCCCGACCAGAGACATGCCAACCCAGAGATAACTTCCCCACGGGCGGAGAGACGTCAGCCTCAAGATAACCTCCCCTCCGGCCAGAGACATTCCAACCCCACCATAAACTTCTCCCCGACACAGAACCATTCCAAGCCTGTGATAAAGCTCTCTCACTCTAAAACCAATAAATACTCTTGTTGTTTATAAGCCACCCGTCTGTTATTTTGGTTATAGCAGCCCAGTGGGCTAAGACAATTGCAGTGCAGGCTGTTGATAGTTGTAAGAGAGAATATTCCGACCAAAATTGGCCAGAAGCCCCTTTCAGGTTTATTCTCCAAAATAAATCTGTTTTTGACTGTTGAGCCCCTTTTCTGGTTTCTTTCCTCTTCAACTCTTACAGTAACAAGGTTTGAAGGTGGCACATCTCACACATACTTGGGAACACCCAATCATCACGTCTATGAATTACAAAATGATCTGTGTTGAAATCCTCCTCCACAAGGTGATGGATTAGGAGATGGGCCTTTTGGAGGTGATTAGTTCATGAGGGCAGAGGCCTTAGGAATGAGATCAGTGTTTTTATAAAAGAGACCAGAGAGACTCCCTTGCTCCTTTGGCCATACGAGGTTACAGTGAGAAGGCTTCATCTATGAGGAAGCAGGCCCTAACCAGACACCAAAACTGCCAGCATGTTGATCTTGAACTTCCCAGCCTCCAGAACTGTGAGAAATAAATGCTCTTGTTTATAAGCCACTGGTCTATGTTATTTTGGTTATAGCAGCCCAATGGGCTAAGACGATTGTAGTGCGGGCTGTTAATAGTTGGGGAGGCTGTGCATGTGTGGGACAGGGAATATATGGGAATTCTGAGCTGCCCACTCAGTTTTGCTGTGAACCTAAAACTGTTCTAAAAAGTAAAGTCTATTTTTAAAAAAATAGACTAGTATTTTGTAGTACAAGAGACCTATACCCCCACACATTTCCCATTCTGGGTATTGTCAGTCATTTTACCAGTAATGTTTACCAATGTGGTGAGTAAAAGAACTACATCTCATTTTAATTTGAATATACAGCCACATCTCGTCTTATTGCACTTTGCTTTATTGTGCTTTGCAGATATCATGTTTTTCCAAATTGAAGGTTTGTGGTAGCCATGTTTCAGCAAGTCTTCCATCGCCATTTTTCCAATAGCATGTCTCTGTTATAGGACCGATGGGTTCATATGCCCATCGTGCAGTAACAGACCCATTACATAGTGACAGCAGGGTTTGCAGCAGAGGAAGTTTAATGATTGCAGAGTGCTGAGTGAGAAGATGGGAGGAGACCCTCCCGCTTATCTCACCAAAGAGCTTTGGGCTGGGGCTTTTAAGGGGAATACAGAGGGTGAGAGACTCCCTCCGTAACTGGAAAATTGGGGTTGCTGATTGGTCGGAGGAAGGGAGGATGAAATCATCATGATATGGAAACTGCATTCTTTGGTGAGTCAGCCCATTGTGGGGTCCTTCAGACCGGCTGGTTCAGTAGTTTCATCAGTATATCGGACCTGAAGGACTATCTCACAGGGAAAACTAAACATTTTATAATGTTCACGTTGTTATCTACGGAGCAGTTAAGGGGAACTGTGATCTTGTAACAGGGTCTATGTGATTTTAGCACAGTAGGTACCAAACAGCTATGAGCATGCAGGCTGGAGAGCAGGCCAACCTCATGATGGAGGCCAGCGTGGGTGATTTTTGTTTCTCTCCCTTCTTCCCTGATTAATTTCATAAAGTGTATAGGGGCAGTTTAATCTCTGTGTCACCTTTTGGTAATTCTTGCAATATTTCAAACTTTTTCATTATTATTGCTTCTGTTAATGGTGTTCTGAGATCAGCAATGTTATTACTGCAATTGTTTTGGGATGCCATGATCTGTCACAGAAGATAGTAAACTGAATAAATGTTATGTGTGTTCTGACTGCTCCACCAACTGGCCGTTCTCTTATCTCTCGTCCTACAGTGAGAAGGCTTCATCTATGAGGAAGTAGGCCCTAACCAGATACCAAATCTAGCCTCCCTATTCCCAGAGACCCAACAACAGGTAAATTAGGCCAATTAATAACCCTACAATTGCCTCTAAGCTTTCAAGTCAAAAGAAAAGTTGCACACATCTCTTACTTTAAATCAAAAGCTAGAAATGATTAAGCTTCAATGAAAGCCTAGATAGACTGAAAACTAGGCCTCTTGGGAAAATAGTTAGCCAAGTTATGAATGCAAAAGAAAAGTTCTTGCAGGAAATTAAAAGTACTACTTCAGTGAACTCATGAATGAGAAAGGAAAACAGCATTATTCCTGATATGGAGAAAGTTTTAGTGGTTTGGATAGAAGACCAAGCCAGCCACAACATTCCCTTAAGCCAAAGCTTCATCCAGAGCAAGGCCCTAATGCTCCTTAATTCTCCAAAGGCTGAGAGAGGTGAGGAAACTGCAGAAGAAAAGTTGGAAGCTAGCAGAGATTAGTTCATGAGGTTTAAGGAAAGAAACCATCTCTTTAACATAAAAGAACAAGGTGAAGCAGCAAGTGCTGATGGAGAAGCTACACAAAGTTATCCAGGAGATCCAACCAGGATGATTAATGAAGGTGGCTGCACTAAACACAGATACTCAATGTAGACAAAATAGCCTTTTATTGGAAGAAGATGCCCTTTATTTGAAGCTTCAATGCTTCAAAGGACAGGCAGAATCTCTTGTTAAGGGCTATTGCCACTGGTAACTTTAAGTTGAAACCAATGCTTATTCACAGTTCCAAAGAACCCTAAGGCCCTTAAGAATTGATACAGTTGGCCGGGCGTGGTGACTCATGCCTGTCATCCCAGTACTTTGGGAGGTTGAGGCGGGTGGATCACGAGGTCAGGAGATCCAGCCCATCCTGGCTAACACGGTGAAACCCCCTCTCTATTAAAAATACAAAAAATTAGCCAGGCGTGGTGGTGGGCATCTGTAGTCCCAGCTACTTGGGAGGCTGAGGCAGGAGAATGGCGTGAATCCGGGAGGCGGAGCTTGCAGTGAGCCGAGATCACACCATTGGGTGACAGAGTGAGACTCCGTCTCCAAAAAAAAAAAAAAAAAGAATTGATACAGTTTGGCTCTGTGTCCCCACCCAAATCTCATCTTGAATTGTACTCCCATAATTCCCACGTGTTGTGGGAGGGACCCAGTGGGAGAAAATTGAATCATGGGATGGTTTCTCCGGTACTGTTCTCATGGTAGTGAATAAATCTCACGAGATCTGATGGCTTTATCAGGGGTTTCCGCTTTTGCATCTTCCTTATTCTCTCTTTGCCTGCTGCCATCCATGTAAGATGAGACTTGCTCCTCCTTGCCCTCCACCATGATTGTGAGGCATCCCCAGCCACATGGAACTGCAAGTCCAATTAAACCTCTTTCTTTTGTAAATTGCCCAGTCTTGGGTATGTCTTTATCAGCAGCATGAAAACAGACTAATACAAGAATTATGCTAAATCTATTCTGCCTGTGCTTTGGAAATGGAACAGTAAATCCTGGATGTCAGCACATCTGTTTACAGCACGGTTTAGGAATATTTTAAGTTCATTGTTGAGATATAATTCTCAGAAAAAATATTTCTTTGAGTATATTACTGCTTTTTGCCAATGTACCTGGTCACCCAAGAGCTCTGATGAAGATGCACAAGGAGATTAATGTTGTTTTCATGTCTGCGAACATAATATTTATTATACAGCCCTTGGATTAAGGAGAAATTCCTACTTTCAAGACTTGTTATTTAAAAAACACATTTCTTAAGGCTATAGCTGTCATAGACAGTGATTCTTCTGATGGATCTGGGCCAAGTAAATTGAAAACCTTCTAGAAAAGATTCACCACTCTAGATGTCATTCAGAACATTTGCAATTCATGGAAGGAGGTCAAAACATCAACACTAACAGGGTTTGGAAGATGTCGATTCCAACTCTTGTGGATGACTTTGAGGGATTCAAGACTTCAGGGGAGGAAGGAACTGCAGATATAGTGGAAATACAAAGAAAACTAGAATTAGAAGTATGGCCTGAAGATGTGACTGAATTGCTACAATCTCATGATAAAACTTGAACGGGTGAGGAGCTGATTCTTATGGATGAGCAAAGAAAGTAGTTTCTTGAGATGGAATCTACTCCTGGTGAAGATGCTGTGAACATGTTGAAATAGCAACAAAGGATGAAGAATATCAAATAAACTTAGTTGATAAAGCAGCAGCAGGGTTTGAGAAGATGAACAACAATTTGGAAAGAAATGCTATCAAATAACATTGCATGCTACCAATAAATATTTCATGAAAAGATGAGTCCATCGATGCAGCAAACTCCATTGGTGGCCACTACAAAATTGCCACAGCCTTCAACACAACCCCAACCTTCAACAACCACCGCTCTACTCAGTCGGCAGCTATCAACATAATGGCAAGAGGCCCCAGCAGCAAAAAGATGACAACTTGCTGAAGGCTCACATGACTGTTAGCATTTATTTTTAGCAGCAAAATATTTTAAATTGCAGTACGTACATTGTTTTTTAGATATAATGCTCTCACACACTCAATATACTGCAGTATCCAGCAATTAGTCACATTTCTTCCCTGTCTACAGCCCTTAGCCGAATAGTTGAGTCATTTCAATGGGGATGTCAAATCAAACTAAATATGGCCTGAGAAGGACTCGGTACTTCCATATTTGAGTCCTTGTGGATGAACTGCAACCTAACTTAGTAGGTAGACAGGACTGAAAACCCAACTTAGGAGTATGTGCCTGTAACAATCACTGAGTCTTGGCCAATCCCAGCAGTTATACTTCAACTGCTCATACACTGCTGAGTGTTCAAACTGTGTTCAAATAAGGCAACTGCCAATCTGTAACCAATCCAGCTGTTTCTGTACCTCAGTTCTGATTTCTGTATGTCGTTTTACTTTTTTTGTCTATAAATTTGTTCTGCCCACAAGGCACCCCTGGAGTCTTTCTGAATCTGCTGTGATTCTGGGGACTGCCCAATTCACAAATTGTTTATTGCTCAATTAAACTCCTTCAAATTTAATTCAGCTGAAGTTTTTAACAGGGAGATAGAGGACAGGGAATGACAAATTTCCAGAACCAGCCAGCAAGAAACACTTTTAACACACACACACACACACACCCCATACACTAGCAGATGCACTGGGTCTGAGCTGGGCATTGAAGCCTGAAGTAAGCCTGGCAGTAGCTGGGCTCAGGGAGCTCTCAGTCTAGTTGGAACACAAAGTTGTGAGTCAGGAATTACAAGACGGGTAATAAAGGCAGGGGGACAAAGTTGAGTGGTGGGACAGACAGGCTGAGACATGCTCTGTTTGTGATAGAAGTAGGAGGTGGACAAATGCCTAGGCAGATAGGGGCAGGTCCTCGGTGAAACCCCACCTCCAAGCCAAAGACAGCTTAAAACCTGAAAGCCAAGCTACAAGTTAAATCCTCCGACTGGACTGGTTTGATAACTTGTTTTCCTATTTGGCATGCTTACCTCTGATTGGTCCTCACCATTCACCTATTTTACATATACCTCCCTACCCCTTCCTGATTGGTTTTCCTACACCGTTGTGCCCACCTTTGAGTGGTGTTGTCCCTTTAACCTTTTTTGCATACTCACAAACCAATCAGCACACACTCCTCCTTTTGAATCCATAAAGGGCCCCAGACCCAGCCACATGGCAAAACCTCCCCTGACACCCCATCTCCCACTCCCGAGTTCCCTTTCCACGGAAAGCCATTTTCATCGCTCAATAAAATTATTCTCAGCCCTTCTCACCCTCCAATGTCCAGTATATCTTCATTCTTCTTGGGCGAGGTACAAGAGCTTAGGAACCACCGAACGTGGGTACAAGTTATAATACAGGCAAGCTGGGGTACAACAGCGAGGCCGAGTGAGACCTGGGCAAGGCATCCCTGGCTGGGGGCCCTGGCTTGCAAAGTGACCAAGAGGAAAAGTCCTACATCGTTTGGGCAGACATGGGAATTTCCAAAGAAGCTGGAGGGGCTGTGTGCTAAGAGGAACCCACACTTGAGTTAGTACTTGTTGGGTGACTCAGGGTCCCTGGTGTGGAGTCCTGATAAATGAGCAATGATGAGGAAGAAACCCCAGGTTGGGGAGGGGCCCAAGTCGGGAGAAAAATGAACAACTGTTCTGAGAGACAGCTAATCACAAACAACTGGGCACAACGACCTCATTCTGCTTGTTCTGTATGTTGCCCTCTTCAACGTGACCCTATGAAACTTTCCTTTAGTGCCTGCCTCTTTGCAGACAACCCCTTCTCTGCTCATTGTAATTGTAACCTTGCAACATATTTTCATATCTTCTCTAATAAATCTGCCTTTCTTTACCTACAACTGGCTTGGTAAATTCCCTCACCTCCTGTGCCACCAAACCCAGAGAGTTGCTACCTGCGTCACCGGGCAGATGAAGTTACCCCTGCTCAGGACACCCAGCGTGACCCATGGCCCAAATCATTGCATTTCAATGCTTTGGACACACTGTCCCCGGAGCTGGGCTGCCCAGCTTTTATTGATTGAGCACCCTGGGTGCAGGTCGCCTTGTTGGAGTTGGGAAAGGATTGTTTTCAAAAGAAGGAAAGGCTCCCTCTAGGAGCAAATGACTGTCTTGGTGCAAGGGTTCTGTGTGATCAAACATGTGAAATGCTTGTGAGACCCAAGCCACTGATGGTCTCCAGCCCTACTCTTTCCTTATGTAGTAGGTTCTTAGGGTTCCCCACCATGAAGGGCTCTGGGCCTAGCCATTTCCACCCCACACGGGCTCTTCCAACAGGCAATTCATGCCCCCAAGTTCCCCATGGGGGGACAAATGTCAACTCTGGATGGCCAATGGTTTCCCCGGCCCACTTCTGCTTCCTGTCCTCCCTCTCATCCCCCTAATAAGTTTTTTGTCCTCTTCCATCTCAGGGACAGCCTCCTGCAGGCCTTGCTCACCTCAATGATCACCTACTACACGCGTGGCTCTGGGCTGGGTTCTCAGGGGAAGACAGACGAGGGAGCTGCAGTCCCCCAGGAAAGGTCTCTCAGGACTCCAGTGGGTGAGAACCGCACCTTCACTGTTCAGCTCCCAGATAAACAGACATTTTTCAGGGTCACCTCTGATTCAATCTCCCCCTGCCACCAAATCAATTTATTTGGTTTATGGATTTTTCTGTTTTGCCAACCAACATGGATCATCTTACAACCACGTATGGATCTTTAGGTGACAGACTTACCTTCTGAGGGCAGGCTCTGAGCCACAGGACTACAGTTCAAATCCTGGCTCTGCCCCTTACCTGCTGGCAGACCTGGGGCAAGTTGTGTGACATCTCTGTGTCTTAGTTTCCTAGATGATGAAAATGATACAGGTAGTATCTTCCACTTCCATAGTATCTAAATGAATTGATCTTATAGGTCACTCAAACGGGGCCTGCCAGGAATAAGCTCTCGATCACTCTCAGTTATTTTTATGGGGAATTTGGTCTCTATTTAGTTTTTCACTCTCATGGCTAGAGATCAAATACAGGACGTTCAGTTATGTTGGAATTTCAGATAATAACAAACGATTTTTTAAAAGTGTGTTCTTTATCCTCCTTTCCCTCACTGTCTTTCCTCTTCCCCCCTGCCCTCCTGGATTTTCCCAGAAGCACCCTGCATCTCCCTCCATTGCGTGGTGTCCCACACGCCATCAGGTACCCACTGCAGTGCCCCAAAGACCAAAGGCCCTTCTGTTTAGCAGAATTCATTTCCTTATGTTATAGGAATTATTCAAAAATTATTTGAGGCAGATAGAGAGGAAAAGGGGTCCTTGGGAAGTTTTCATTTCTGTCTTAAAAGCAGCTCCAAAAAATGTTTCTTGTCTAGCAGGAAAGCCCCGGCTCTTAGAGTCAGGCTGGCAACCTTTGATATGCAAATGTGGACCATTAGAAACCGGGTCCACCCAAACATGGGAATTCCCACCATCTTTTCCTTGCCCCTAGGTTTGCCTGGCAGTATGGCCGCCCCCACATAGCCCCACCTGTGTAGAGCATCATGGCACCCTGTATTTGCATATTAAAATGCTAGGGTGAAAGGGCCAGGTTTTTCAGGGGTTACATGAATGAGATGCCTGGTCAAACCAATCCCCTGAGCCCTATGCAAATCAGATACCGCCTCCTCTAGCATCCTTATATAACTGGCTAATTTCCGTGGCACTCGGTTTCCTCTCTCAGTGTTGGAGCCCCCCTCCCTCTGTCCCTTCTTCCTCCTTTCTTGCCTATTAAACTCTCCACTCCTTAAAACCACTCCATGTGTTTCCGTGTCATTTTATTTAAATCAGCGCAAGACTAAGGATCCTGGTGTTCCTTCAGTCACTGGAGCTGTATCACTTACAATAGCAATTGAGGTTTCAAAGAGCACCCCCTTCCACCAGCTACACCAGCATGCACACACAAATTCAGGGTTTCCCTTTGTTTTATGTTACAGATATTTTATTGCAACTTTTCCCCTTTAACAGTGTCTGGATATTTTGGAATTAATATCTCGGACTTCTTTCTAATCCACATTGGTTCATCTTGTTCATTATGAACAGAGGATTCTACTTTACAATGTACTAAAATGTTGCCATGAATTTCAGGACCATTGAACATTCAAGTTGTTTATCATTTTCTTTGGCCACCAACATTGCTGTAATGAACAGGGATTTAAGAGCAAAAGTAACGAGAACACTTGCTTAACCACTTAGGAAAACATATACAAGTAGAACAATCAAAATGGTGGATGCCATAGAGAGAACGAGGTAACAAAATAGGAAGCCTAGGGGCCGATGAAGTATATATACAAGGACTTCCTATATCACAAAAGTAACACTTCAGATACATGGAAAAAGAATTTCAGTACCAAAAGGCACCTCCATCTCACATCTGTACATTCAAAAATAATTAAAATTTTACATGAAAAGTTGGAAACACAAAATGAACTAGAAAAAATTATATAAATGAGGACAAATGCTGCTTTGCAGTGGGAAGACCTTTGTAAATTTGACAGTAAAAGTGGAGAAGGAGTTTACTAGGGATCTGTTTGACATTACAGAAGCATTCACATTTGTACACCATAAAACCTCAAATACAACATTATAAGACAAACTACAGATTTGGGGGGAAAACACTCCATCATCCATGAAAGACCATATGTTAATAGTTGAAAAAACTTAATCAGAAAATGATAGCACCCAACAGAAGAAAAACCTTAATGGGCTTGGCCCAGTTAAAAACTACCAATCAATGTCTAAGATGCCTATAAAAAATGTGCAAACTGGATAACAAAAATAATGCAAATTAAAGCAATTTAATGCCATTATTTTTCATGTATCTGAAAGGCAAAGATTTAAAAGAAATGTAATCCTTGGTGTTGGCCCAGGCATTGACCAGCAGCCCCTCATCCGTGGCCGGTGGGAGTGAGAGTTGCCTGGTCTATCTGGAAGAGTGGCCACCTGGGCCATTTGGACCAAAGGCCCTAAAGCATACATGCCTTTGGGGCATTTTCCTTTGTTAGGCAGTTTCCCCCGACTTTTCTGCAGTAGATGTGGGTTCTGGACTCCTCTCCTGATGTTCCCCAGGTCCCACCAGCCTGCCCATCACTTGGGCCGTTAACTTCTCTACATGACATGGGATCTCAGGGGACTGGAGGTCCCAGAGACATCACCAGCAGGGCTCCCCAGAAGCTCTCAGTCTCTCATGTACGTCCCTTGCACCCCGCCCCCCGCATTACCATGCCCATTTCTCAGAATGACAATCGAGGCTAGTCTGAATTCCCTGAGCCTCACTGAGCGTGCTCAATCCTGTGCCACTCTTCCAAGCCCTAACCCCCACTGTGCCCACCTGGTGCCTCCCGCCTCTGCACCCAGATGAGAATCATGTATGTGCATCAGCACCTGCCGGCGACAGGCAGCCCACACAAATCCTAAACACAACCAGATGCGTCTCAGTCTGACAAGGCTCTGCTCAGACCTCAGCCTCACTCTCATAATAAATCAGGGAAAAAAGAAGCAAGAAAAATGGCAAAAGCAAGGAAACCTGATTTAAAAAAATGAGGGGGAGATGGAATGAGTATGTCTAGAAAGTTCTAATAATTCAGAACCTACAAATAAGTTACCTTGAGGGGAAAAACGTGTGCACGTACGTGTGTGTATGTGTGTGTGTGAGCGCAGGGAGAGAAGTGATTTGCCGAAGGTCAAGGGGTCTGGAGCAAGGCTAACTCCTTTCCCAGGCCTCCAGCTACCTCGACAGGAGGCTGCCCCTTGGCTTTGCAGAAATGACTGAGGAAGGTCAGGCGGGAGGGAAGGTAAACCCTCTCCGTCCCCTTGCCTGTCTAGGTCTGAGGGTCTCAACACACTTCCCCAGGCTTGTTGACCTCCCAAGGGGGCAGAGACAGGTAGTCTTGCTGCTTCAGGACTTTGAACAGCTGAATGATGGGCACCTGGGGCACAGCCTGGCCTGGGAGCTTCTTGACTTGAGAAGCCTGGTCTAGATCCCTGATCTCAGGACAGGGTCCCGGGGAAGAGGGTTTACTCCGTGGTGAGAGAGGGCCGGGGCTCAGGCCGGGGAGGAAGCAATAGTCGCCCACCTGCTGCAGGACAAGGAGGCCCTCGGGCTGTGGGGATGTTGGGGACACATCTGCCCGGCGTTCGCCTGGATTCAGGACAGGGCTTCTGACCTCAGGGGGGACAAGATTGTTCACTGGGGACTTGGGGGACTGGCCCTCAGTTGGAGGGAGCTCCACATAGCCCTCGAACCCTGACTTCACAGGGCCTGGGGCTCCAGGGGGTCCACTGGCCAGCCCAGGACAGAAGCTGGGGGTCTGGTCTGAGGGGACGCCCAGAGAGGGAACCAGGGAGAGAGCCGAGGCCCCTGAGTGTGGGGGGAGTACCAGGTCTGCAGAGGAGACGTAACCAGAGGCCACTCCAGGGTCCTCAGGAACCCCAGAGCTCGCGGGTATAGCCACAGGGCTGTCCTTTGGATCGTGTCCTCCCACCCTTGGCCCAAGAGCAGGAGAGGCAGGGTCTCCCCCGGACTCCAGGGAGGAACTCTCTGCAGTCCCCTGGCTCGGCCTCCTCTCCACGTCCATGGCCTGGCCATGTCCCATCGCCTGGGCCAGAGGGACAAGCTGCACCTGCCCCCCAGCAGGCAGACACAGGTACTCCAGGGACCCCGGAGGTGGGGACTTCTGGCTCCCACATGCCTGTGGGGGCTCTGGCTGGCCCAGGATGTCAGGCAGGGAGCGGCTGTGGGGCGGCCCCAGGTAGGGCCCATTGAAGTCAAAGCTGGAAACCTGCTTCTCAGGCGTGTGGGAGGAGGCAGGCGGGCCTGGCTGGGGGCTGGGGGGCTGCTCTGTGGGCAGATCTGAGGCAGCTGGAGTCGTGTCAGGCCCAGATGGTGGATCACAGACATGCCTGAGGTCCTCTATGGTGAGAGGTGACACCTCGCTGTCCCCGAATCCTACAGGGAACACCCTGTGGGAAGAACATGGGCCAAAGAGTTGGGACCACCCTGGGCAGATGATTCGGCTCAGGCACAAGGTGGGGTGGAGATGGTTCTCTGGAAGCCCTGATGTCCCCCAGAGCTCACAGTGAGAACCTGAGCGGGGCAGGGTTGAGGGAACAGGGGCCCCAGAGAAGAACACGGGACATGAACTCAGTCTGTCTGTGGCTCAGGTGCTCCATCCTCCGTGCTGAGCTCAAGGTCTTCCTCCGCAAGGCTGGAGCCCTCTCCCTTTTGACCTTAAAGTCCATCCTCCTTCAGCACCAGGCTCATGCCCAGCCTGTGCACTGGGCCACCCTTCCATCATTCTATCAGCCGTGCCACCCCCTTCTCCCTGCCGAGTCGGTGGTGAGCTGCTGGCTCAGGCGCCGAGTTCCCGGGAGTTTACAGCCCCAGCTACCCCGTGAGGCCTCTGCAGTGTGACACCTCTGAGCCAACAGGGGAGGGGAAGGCCATCTGTTTCCCTCTTTCGCTTCTGGTCACTTCCTTTGTCTGACCCTCCCTAGCCTGGAAAGGGGAAGTTCTTCCTCACATCCACCCCAGGTGTCTCCTGCTTTAGTGCAAACCTGCCCCCTTGGATCCCTTCACAGTGAGCCACAAACAACCTTACTTGAGTCCCAATTTGCAAAATGGGGTCAGCTCCCCATATGCTCCCCACAGGTCAGGAGTGATCCATGAGCCCAGACACTCACCCCTCCAGCTCAGGGAAGCGGCTGTCCCACGGCCCCTGGTGTAGGGGGCTCCCACTGGTGAAGACCAACATGCTGCCTGGGGTCCAAAGCTCTGCGCTCCTGTTCTGCAAGGGTGGGGACATTTGGGCCTGTGGGCATCAGGAGGCCCCCGAGGTGGGGGCAAGGCAGAGGGGGATGGGGGTGCAGGGGGATTCAAGGAGCCCCCAGACAAGAGAAGCATCTCCACTTCTTCAGGACTGGCCATGGCCTTTTGACACCAACAAAGTGAGGCCCAGATAGGGGCTGGGACTTCCCACATGTCCCTGATACCTGAGGACAGGGTCCTTTTCCTGTGATTTTTCTAACCTGGGGTGCCTGTCTCCATGCTCACCCACATTTCTCCTCCACACCAGCCAAGAGAGATCCCTCCACAGGCAAAGCTGGCCCCGCCTGCCTGACTAAAGGGCTCCCATCACCCACATGCTGGTGTCTTCCCCATGGTCACCTCAGCCTCCCGAGATGGCTCCCAGCCTCCTGTCCCATGCCCTCAGCTCCCTTCCTGAAGGGTTTCCATCTCCACCCTCAAGATGCCCTGAGCCTGAGCAACTTTTGCCACCTGGCACCACTCGGACCCTCACAGCTCAGCCCAGGTGTCTCGTCCTTGGGGAGCCCTTCTTCCTCCTGACACCCCATCCATCCTGGTAGCAGGACCCCCCCACCGTGAGCCCACCCTGTCCCGGGCAGCCCCACACTCAGTTCTGTCCACTGGGCTCCACGCAGAGCTCTGGCAGGCAGGGCCAGGCATGGGCACTCCAGGGAATCCCAGGAATGAATTTCCAAGTGCTGGCCCCAAAGCTCCCAAAGCTCCCAAAGCCCCTCTCCAGCCCACCTACATCCCTACCACCCAAAGCCCACTGGAAGGGAAGGAGGAGGTGGGGACAGAGACAAGAAAGGTAGGAACAGAGAAGCCCCCAGCCCACCCCTCGCAGCCAGTTCCTACCTGGAACAGGTGGCTCTTGCTGGGGTTGGGGATCCTCTCCTCCCACTTTCTACGCAGCCTGGAAAACACGAGGGAGGTGACAGCCATCAGAGAACTCAGGGCCAGTTGCTCCCATGCTCATGTCCAGAGGGGAAACTGAGGCCCAGGAAGTGAGTGGCAGAGCAGGACCTGGAGGGAGCTGGCTGGGATTCCCTGGTGCCCTCTGGGGTCTCGGCTACCACCTCCAGCCCCACAGAGTCCCCTCACCTGTACCCGTAGATGCCACAGAAGCGGAGGGCCAAGAGCACAGCGATGGTGAGGAAGATCACAACGAGAGCCAGCACCCACATGGGCAGCACTTCCAGCAACCGGGGAGGAAGAGGAGTGTCAGCATCGGGAAGGGAAATCGACCTCAGGGCAGGGAGTGGGGTTGGCGCAGTATTCCCTGAGAGCCTGCTCTGTGCAGGCCTAGGGCTCTGGACCTTACTGCTTTGGGGGATTAGCAGAGAGAGGCCAGATCCATGCTGAGAAGGGCATTGGTCTGAACCCCCACAGTGTTCAAAGTGCTGGGAGGACACCGGAGGGTCAGATCCTTTCCGGGATCTACAGCACAGAAGGTGCTACAGGGAGGGCAAGTACCACACAGTTCATGGCAATCACAGGGGACTTCCTGAAGGAGGTGGCATATTAGCTGGGCCTCTAGTAATAGGAAGGATTAGAGAGGTGGAGATGGGGAAAGGCATGCTGGCAGAGACACCAGCAGGTGCAAAGGCCCCTCTGGAGGCCCCTGATCCCTCCTGCTGCCCAGCCCTGAGCTCCCAGGTTCCTCCAGGACTCCCCTCTTGGTCCTCTCTTGGGCCCATTGGTCTGGCCTCGTTTCTACCTGGTTGTGGCCCTCTCCCTGGGCCCCTGCCACTACCAAGCCGGACTGTGCACTTGGGTTGCCCCCAATATCTCCTGTATCCTTACTCCCTCTGAAACCATCCCTTGGACTTGTCTTGTTCTACAGGAGTCCCCTGGTGGTCACTATGGTGAAAGGTGAGGGGTCAGTGCACAAGGCAAGTGCAGGGAGGTGGGAAGATGAAGGAATCACAGCAAAACCTTGCAATCCAAGGACCCAGGCTGCGGCTCTAGATTTTCTTGCTTCCATGGTAACAGGAAACTCAGGCGGAGCAACCACAAAAACTTGGTAGTCCCAAAAGCTAAGAAATCAAGGGCCATATTAACAGAGGCCTAAGCCCCTGTTTAAAGGAGGAGTGATCATGAGACCTGCTCTCCTCTGCTCCCTCAAGTCCTCACTTGCAGTCTGTATTGCACACCAGGTGTCACTTTCCAATGACCAGTGGCCCAAGGGAGGGAAGGAGGCCTGAATGGGGGTGGGGTCTGGAGCCCCACATCTGTGCCCACACAGCCTGCACTCTCTGCCCAGCTGCGCTGTCTCATGAAGAGTGGATGGAGAACTTCTGACTCCATGTCCAGTTTCTGCCTGCTTTACCCTTTGCCTCTTTCAACTTGCGGGTCTGCCGACCAGGTGGGAGGTGCTATCTGCAAAGGCCTTCCCTTTCTGTTTGGCCACCATCTAATTGGGGAGAGGGCTCACCAACAAGCTGTTGCAGGCCTATTACAGCTATTGCATTGGGGATTATATGGTAGTGAGAAGCTATGAGCTGGTCCTGGCCAGAAGCTCTGGACTCCTGCCTTCACCTACCCGACTCGGTGTCCCAGGAGCACACCTCACTCCAGTCGCTCCAGGTTCCATTGTAGCCGGTGCGGGAGGTCCTGACCCTCACCCTGGCCCAGTATCTGGTGGAGGGCTCCAGGGCTGGCAGGGCCATGCTGTGGGCGTTCTGCAGGGTCTCGGTCTTGCTGTCCTGTGGGTTGGCGCTGAGGGTGAGGCCTGGCCCGGTGCCTGTGGGAGCGGCTGTAAATCTCTCCCACCTGGACCCTCAGCTTCGCTGGCTCCCAGCTTCTGCCATGCCCCAGGCCCGCTGCGGCTTCTCTTCTCTCTCACCACTGTGGATCCTCCCTAAGGTCCCACCCAGGGAAAGCACTTCGGATGGCACCGGGGACTCCGCCCCTCAATGCAGGCCCTGACATTGACAACACTGAGGCCCGGAACCCTGAAGCCACCTGTCCCACCATCTTTTGAGCCTTCTCAGCACACCCACATTATGGCCTTTCCAGGAATGCAGTGCAGGCTGACTGGACTCTGGACCCTGACCATGGGAGTTCAGGACCCCAGGCCCGCTCCTGGCTCCACCCCTGGCCCACCTCCCTCCTAGCCTCAGCTGCCCCATTTCTAGTCTGAAGGTCTGGGGTTGGTTCTGTGGTTTCTGTTCTGGGCTCTGGAGGCAGGGGACTGAGTCCTGGCCTGGACGCACCCCCGACTCATCAGAAGCAGCTCTGTCTGAGCCTCCATGTGTGTCCAGACGAGATTCCTCTGAGGAAATAACCCCAAACTTTCATGACTTTTGAAAACCTTCTTCCCAGTGCCCTTTCAACCCCTCCCTGCCCAGAGGGTCCTCTGTTCCCTGGGAACTCAGGGTCAGCTATTCGTGTTGGCCAAGCCACGCCACTTTTCCGAACCTCAGTTACTTCACCAAGAGATGGAACAGTGACCTGCTGACCACATAGCCTAGTGATCACCACGTCCCCGTGGCTACCTCTCACTGGTCACCTGCCAAGGGCCCGACACCTTGCAGTTGGAACACCTCTGGTTGCTTTCTCCTCTCCTGCCCTCCCCAGTGTTTCTCCCCTCCCTGGGCAAAGGGCCTCACCTTCCACGTGGCCGTGTCTTTCATGTACTGGATCTCAAATGTGTGGTCTATGTGTTCGTATTGCATTTTCATTGTTTCCCAGCGCAGACTGTAGCTGTCTCCATCCCTGGTCACGTTGAGGGATGGAGGGGCCATCTGGACTGGAGGGAGGGACACTGTTAGGAGAGTCATCACACCCACCCTCCAACAGAACATTCCCCGTGTCTCATGCTAGACACTGGGGCTGTCTCCACTGGCACAAGACCCCAGGTTCTGTCCATGGTTCATCCTTTTCATCCCCACTTCACTATATCATGTTTTGACCTGAGTGGTATCCTCTTGGGAGATGCTGAGATACACTTGTTTTGTAGCGATGTGGCCCAGTGCTTGCATCACTCCTATTTTTTTTTTTTTTTACAATAAAAATAAAACCACTATTAGTTGGTTCTATTCTAGGCAACCGGCTATTTTTTTTTTTTTTTTTTTTTAAACAGAGTCTCACTCCGTCACCCAGGCTGGAGTGCAGTAGTGCAACCTTGGCTCACTGCAACCTCTGCCTCCTGGATTCAAGTGATTCTCCTGCTTCAGTCTCCCAAGTAGCTGGGATTACAGGCACCTGCCACCACGGCCAGCTAATTTTTGCATTTTCAATGGAGATGGGGTTTCGCCATGTTGGCCAGTCTGGTCTTGAACTCCTGACCTCTTGTGATCCACTTGCCTTGGCCTCCCAAAGTGCTGGGAATACAAGTATGAGCCACTGTGCCCAGCCAGACTATGTTTTAGGCACTGTTATACATATTATTCCACACGAATTATTCCACTCAATTCTAACAGCCCTATGTGGTGGGTACTATTAATCTTCACTTTTCACAGACAGGGAAAGTGAGTCACAGAACCATTAAGTAACTTGCCCTGAGGAAAGGCAGGTAAGCAGTGGTAGAACAAAGATTGCGACCCCACCAGTGTGATGTGCTCTCTTGTCTGACACTCCCAGAGGTGTTGTGGGGAGATGGCTAAAGGCCAGGACCATTCACACGTTCTCATCACCAGAAAATCCCCAATACAGCAGCTGTAGCAGGTCTTCAACAACATCTAGGTGAGGCCTCTCCCCAGCGAGATAGTGGCCAAAGAGAAAGGGGAAGCCCTTTGCAGACAGCACCTCCCACCTGGCCGGCAGACCCACGAGTTGAAAGAGGCAAAGGGTAAAGAAAGCGGAAACTGGGTAGGGAGTCAGAAGTTCTGAACTCTAATCTTGATCTGCCTACTAACAGCTGTGCAACTTTAAGTAAGTCACTCAACCTCTCTGAGCTTCAGTCTACCCCAAAGAAAAAAGAGAATGCTTATAACCTCGATGCCTTCACAGTATAAACATAATATGAATGCCTGTAATTTGTCGAGGCCTCTTATGTGCCAGGCATTATATGAGACCCTTAATATATCCTGTGAGTTTGAACAATCAGAATTCCTTTTTGCAGTGAGGATCCCAAGAGAGTTAATGATAGATTCAAACCCAGGTAACTAAGACAAATTGGCCTCTGCCCTTCACACATGCTAAAGACTGGACGGAAGAACTTGGTCATCCTGAAACAATGTGAGAGGTTCCACTGCACTGGGGTCTTCATTACATCACAGAAATGAAGCATATTAAACTTCAAGGATCAACACTATTTGCACACACCACAGGCCCCAGCTGAAAAGTACATCATAGATCAATTACATTAAAGGAAGAATATCAGTCAGCGGGGAACTTCGGAAATCAGAAAGGAAAATCCAACGAGGAATGAAAGGGAGGGTTTTGGTGACAGGACCAGGAGGGTGTGGCTAGCGGTGGAGATTTGGAGAGCTGCAGGATAGGAGAGGGAAGCAGAAGAAAAGGACAAGAGATCAGAGGTTTAAAAGATCTGCTCCTGTTTTCGGCCACTGCCATCGTGGTTTCATTGCTTCTCTGTTCACTTTTGGTCACTGGACTGCTGCGTCTCTTTGAAAGTGACAAACATGAAGACTTGGCCAGAAGGAACCCTGAGCTGATCTGGGTTACACAATGAGGGTGTGCTAGTCCCAGACCATCCCCACAGCGGGCTGGGAGCAAACTCACTGTTTTCTGAGCTCTTTATGCGTTTCTCTGCCCTCCTTGGCTGAACGGAGACGATGTATTGGCCGTGGGTCCCGGGGTCGGGCACGGGAATCTGGCAGTGGTGCCTGGTGTAGAGACTGCCGAGCCCCTCCCTCAGCACTGGGGAGCACTCTTCCTCCCTGAGGAGCACAGCAGAGCTGAGGGCAGGGGGAGGGAGGGCACACGGGAGGGAGGAGAGCTTGGGGTGGGCTGTGGCTTCTGCCAGGGCCCCAGGGACGGGAGGAAGCATGGAGAGAGCAAGGCCAAGAGGAGGGGAGGGGACGGAGGATAAAGATGCTCACCCTGCATCTGGGCTGGGCTTGTAGAAGAGGCCAAAGGAGACTGAGCTGGCCACCTCCTGCCTCACCTCCCAGGAGCAGCTGAGCACGGCGGCCCCGTCAAAGAAGCACTGCAGGTTCTGGGGCTGGGCCTCGTCCCCTGGGAGGGAGACAGGTCCTCATGCACTCCCGCCTTCATCCCTCTCATCGTCCTCGCTAGGTGCCCTCCGTGTGATTCATCACAGAGGTCACGAGCTCTGGGGTCAAAAGACCAGCACTGAAACTTCAGCCTGAACCTGCCAGCTGGGTGTCCAACAGCTCCGAGAGAGAGAGTTCTGTGCACCTGCACACCCTCCCAGAGAATGGAAATAGTATCTAAGTTTCAGTGTTTGGGGATTGAACAGAAAAACGTGGGTAAGCCCTGCACATCCTGTAGCCTCCAGTAACACACGGCTGCTAATAGCGCTATTGTTGTTATTATTGTAATTGCCAGTGGCAGAGAGCATGCAGAAACCGGGAAGCCCAAAGTGAACAGATGCAGAGTCCTACTGGGCAGCAATCACAGTAGAGGTGGGATGGCCCAGGGAGGCTCCTGGAAAGGTGGCAGCAGGAGCTCTGGGAAGCCCCCAGGTGGAGCCCAGGAACCCTGCTGTGCCAGGAGCTCCTGATGAGCCCACCCTCCCACCATGGGGCATTTCCTGAGCTCTGGCTCCATTACCTGGCTGGGAGTCCCAGCGAACCTCTGGGCTCCACTCGCTGGGACGTCCCGAGAGCCGAGAGCCTGAGGCCAGGCGGGTCCGCACTCGGGCCACATAGGTGCTGCTGGGCATGAGGTGCTCTGGCCCCAGGGTGGCCTGGGAGGTGTTGGAGAGGAAGGTGGCTGCATCCTGTCAGGAGACAGTGGGTGCTGAAGGAGGGGTGCCGCCCATCCCTTTGGGCTGGGGCAGAGCTGGCCGTGGTTCCTACCTCCCAAGAATCCTGGAGCCGCTTGTAGACCACCTCAGACTCCAGATCCCCTAGGGACAACCAGTGGCTCTGGGGACTCCCAGGGGCCACACTCCAGGTCAGCAGGAAGTGGTCCTGGTCGGTGCTGATCTGCAGGTCCTTGGGCGCAGGAGGCTGGACTGGAGGGGGGAAGTGAAGGGCACCTAAGGGCTGGACCACTGGGGGGCAGTCAGGGCCTGTGTGGCCTTTTGTGTGGACACAGGGGGTTCCAGGCCACCCCTGCCCCCAGCAGCTGAGGGACCTTGAGCAAGACCCATTTCCTCTGTGGGCCTCAGCCCTTCATCTGCAAAACTGTAGGGTTTCAACATGAAACCAATGGAAAGCCGTGCCGATTGCAACGCCCATGTGACCCAAGCTCCCTAAAAGGCGCTGGCGAGGAAACTCTCAATGGAGCCTCCTCTGTCCTCAGGCTCCCCACTGCCCATGCTGCGGCCTGGGTGGCTCCTGCCAGCAGAGGGGCCTGCGGTTCAGAGGCCTCTCCCTCCTGCCATCCAAGCTCCCTTCCTCCTGCCCAGGGTCCCTCCTGCTGTCAATGCCCGGGGCAAATGCCTCTGGCTCTAGGAACGTCCTCGGAGCCGCATCTCCAGGCAGAATCCCTTATTCTTTCTCTCGTGTGTCTGCCTCCGCTAAGGGGTGAGGAGATGGGAATGGGTGGGGTTGGTCCTGACCCCCTTCCCTACCTCCAGGCTGAGATGTGGCTGCTTAGTGAATTACAGGGCAAGGTGAATGAGTGAATGAATGAACGGATATGCGTAGGCAACCTTGGGGCTTCTCATGAAATCCTTGCAGCCACAAGGCAAGCACCCATCTCCTGGGAACTCTGGGTTGTTCAAGAAAATGCAGAATGAAGACACGGCACCTGGTTTCTGGCATTTCTGTGTCTGCTTGCCGAGGGATGACTTTCAAACAAAAATACCCTCACACATAGGATGTAAGTGCTCTCTGCTGGACAGGGGCTGTGGTGTGTTACAGCATGTCAGGAATCATCAGCCCAGAACGGCAGACACACAGCAGGGGAGCCGCCCCTCCCCACCCACAGCCAGGACCAGCGTCCCTCATGGGTCATTGCACTCCCAGCCCCCGAGACTGCCGTGGAGGGGGAGTCCTTCCCGGCAGAGCCCTCTTGGAAGCTGCCACAAACTGCACAGACTGGCAGCCCCATCAGAAACCTGCTCAACCAACTCAAGAGGTTTAGTTCACCAGCTCATGTCACAGATGGAGAAACTCATAGAGGAAGTGAAATGTCCAAGGTCTCCAAACATGGAGCCTCAGAGCAGATCAGAGGCAGGCCTGTCACCTGCCCAGTACCCCCCAGCTTCCTTGATTCATTGCTAGTCTGCATTAAGCTGGACCCTACCTCACTACTCAACACAGCCTCCAGGAGGCCAAGGGCCACACTTCTCTCCCTATATCTAAGTTGTCTCCCTCGCCCTAGAAACCTTCCTGGTTTCCGGGCTGTAAGCTCCAAGGGCAGGGTTGCTGGCTGGTTTGTTGACGGCTTTGTTGGTATATGTAGGTGCTCAAGGAAAGAGGGTTGAATGAATGAATTGTGTGTATATCCAAACTACGATTTGCATGCCCTCATGCCCCCATCTCCTAGCCAGCTGTGTCCTCGTCATTTCTAGGAATGAGTTCTTGAGGTCACATCCTGAGCTTCAACTTCTTTCCCAACTCCTGCTCCTCCAATCTACCCTGTAAGTCCCCTGTCCCCAGCATTCTCACATCCACATCTGATCATGGCATTTCCCCTCAGTGCTCTCCATGCCTAGAGGGTCCCCTCTACCCTGAGACTGCAGGAGACAGAAGCCTCTCCAGGGCCAGGTCCCTGCCTGTGTCTCCTGCTTCTTCCCACCACTGCCCAACCTTTGAAGTTGATGCTCCCTGGACACAGTGGCCAGCAGGTTCCCCAGCCGCCCGTGCCCTTCCGATCCCCCAGCCTCTGCACAGCTGTTACCCTGCCAGAGAGGCTCCTCCTGCCCTCCTCTCCTGTCCACCCTTCAGATCTGAGTTGCAAAGCTCTTCCTTCTGGGAAGCCTGTGCTGATCTCCCAGGGACCCCGTGCTTTACCCCCTGCATGAGGCACCCACCCGCCGCTGTCAGTAAATTCTCACGGTGGACAACATAGTGTTTCTCCTCCCTCCAGCCTGGGCACGCTGAGCTGCTCTCAGGAAGGAAGGGACTCTCGTGTCCATCAAACCCATGTGTGGAAACATTGCTTCTGATGGATTCCTGGTGGCCTAACCCATGCCCTCCTCTGGCAGTGGCTTTATGATGCTGTGACCAAAAGGGGCAGGAAGCCATGGTCAGAGCCCCTTCCGTGTGACCCTTGCAAAGAGCACCAGGTGGCCTGGTGGTTAGGACCAAGGACCCAGACCATCCTGCGCTGGATCTGGATCTCAGCTCTGCCAGCAGCAGCAGAGAGGCCCTGGACTGGTCACCTCCCTCTGACTCCGTTTCAGCAGCAGCCAAAGGCACCAGTAACAGCACCAAGCGTGCCGTGGTTCTGAGACTCCAATGACAGCCTGCAGTTCCTCCTACCAGCCTGCCACCGGCGTGGGTTTTTGCCACGTCAACGAAAACTTTCATGAAACATGTCCCTTTTTAGGTTTAGCTTCACTCTAAGCAACCATTTCCTTGAATCCAGGACTTCGAATTGCGGGTTATATTTCTTTCGAATGTAGAGGCAAATGAAACTTAACTATATAAAATGATCATCTACCCCACCCTAGACCACAGATGGCTTCATGGACCACTGTGGGATTGCAGCCCACACCGGGGTGCCTCCTCCAGGGCAGGGAGGAGAGAAGCTCCCTGTCTACCGTGCAGGAAGCCCCTGGGAAGGCTGACCCATCTCTGTCATTACTGCTCAGCGGGGGGACTTCAGAGGAGGCATCTGACCTCCTGGGCCTCAAGGGCCACATCCAGGAAATAGGTTGCTTCAGAGATGAGATGAAACAACTAAGCGGACAGAGTTTTCTAACTGGGAAGGTTTCTAAGTGAGCGGTGAGAACGGTTTTCTTCAAGGGGAGCCTGCAGTGCTGGAAGCCCATGGCTTCGTGGGAGGTGGCAGCTGCTAGGGGCATAGAGGTAGTCTTTGTCAGGGGCCCCTCATACAGTCCCCGCTCTGAAGCCTCCACATAACCAGACCACACCCTCATCCCTCAAGAAACCCTCACCCAACCCCAAGCCACAGGCTCCTGCCTTGAAGACTCCCTGGGCCACCCCTGGTGCCCCCCTGTCCACACAGGAAACCAAGCCCCGGGCAGGGTCCCCAGCCCCTCACCATGCTGGGTCAGAGTGACGGTGAGCTGGGTGCCCAGAGGCCTGTCTGGTTGGAATGAGTAGTAGTCAACGTCCGTGACGACAAAACTCTGGTAGGGAATGACACATCTCCTGGGCACGCAGCGGGGATAGGGGCAGGCTGACCAGGGCATGTCTTCACTGAGGTCACAGGACACTGGCTCTGGAGGGTCCCTGCTGGGAGAGGACGTGGCTTAGCCCAGGGTGTATGGGGATCACTCACTCATCAAAGGTTCACTGAGTGCTCACCACGTGCCTGGCTCTGTCCAGAATCAGGGGCCAGGCAGTGACAAAACACACACAAATGCTGCCCCCAGAGCTGCCATCCTGGGAGAAGGGGACCCGCATGGAACAAAGCGTGTAGCGTGAGCAGTGGAGAGAACTTCATGTGGATAAATAAAGCAAGAAGCAGGTGAGGAGGCAGTAAGGGCTGGGCTGGGGAGGCAATTTGAAATATGGGACAAGCAGGCCTCTCTAAGGAGGTGACCTGGGGGCAGAATGTGAAAGGCATTGAGGGAGGGACTGTGCAAATTGTGAGGAATTCAGGAAACGGGAACAGCATGTGCAAAGACCCTGGGGCAGGCAGAGTTTGGTGTGTTGCGCGGTTTGGCCTCAAACCAGTGCACGGGGACTAGAGCATGTGACAGGGAAGTCTAGGAGACCCACCCATCAACGTGATGGAATTGGATCTCACTGCGAGTGAGTGGGAAACAGTTCTGAGCAAAGGTGTTGTAGATTTTGATGAATGCTTTGAAAGGATTCCTGAGCATCCTCAGTTGTGAATAGACTGAGGTGGGAATGTGGCAACGTTGGAAGCAGGGGGCCCAGTTAGGAGGCTTCTGGAATATCCAGGTGACAGGAGGTGGCGTGCACCAGGGTGGTCAGGCTGGTGTGGGTGAGAGTCATGTTCTGCTTGAGATAAGGTTGGCAGCGTTTGCTGGTGGAGGGATATAGCAGTCAGGAAGGAATGGTGGCAAAAGAGACTTAAAACGAAATCCTCCCTGTTGTTTAGCTTGAGCCACTAGGAGCTCCCATTTAGAAAGGGAGATGGGGAAGATGGAGGCAGCAATGCAGCTCAGGTGAGAGCAGGACTTTGGCTGAGGACATTTGGAGTCGGAGACGCCTGTTGTTTAAGTGACAGGTGGAGAGGCTAGTGAGCCTGGAAGCCTAGAGCTTAGGGGAAGTGTGGGCTTGAGGTCACCTTTGGGAGATGCCCCCGGGACCTAAGGGGGTCTCTGCAGAGTGGATACAGCAGAGAGAAGGCCCATAAACTGGGCCTGGGCGTCTCACCCTTGGCAGCCGAGAGAACCAAGAGGCAGCAGACAAGGAGAAAGAGGAGGGTGGGCAGGGCCCCAGGGGCGCTGGGTGAGCTGTGGGCAGAGCCAGGTGCAGGAGGAACTGCAGGGAGGCCGCGGTGGTCCTCCTTGTCAGGGGTTGCCCCTGGTCAAGTAGGAAGAAGGCGGAGGCTCCACCATGAGATCCTGCTCCCCGGGGCATTTGCTGACTTGGACCAGAGCAGTTTGGGTGGCCTGGTGGGGGCAGCATCCTAGGGGAGTGGGCCCAGGAGGAAATGGCTGGAAAGACACTGGATGTGGTGAGTGTGGACAACTCTGTAGGGAATGCTGCTGTCAAAGGAAGCAGAGAAAGAGGGGCCGCAGGGTTGCCAGGTAAGGAGATGCCCAGGCGCTGCACTCCTGTGGGCATCTGAGGTTTGCAAGGCGATCGGGAAAGATCCTGGGAGAGGGTACAGTGGGTGCCACAGGGCAGAGTGGGGACTTGGGGGTCATGATGTTCCTGAGCAACAGGACCAGACAGCATCAGGTCTTAGGCCTTAGATAGGAGCCCTGGTCCAGGCCCACGCCCCGGCGGTGGGCAGTGGGGAATGTGAGTGTGGGGTGGGCAGGGAGCTTCTCCCTGGTCCCCTGTTGTGCAGCAGGAAGCAGGTCACGGGAAGGGGCAGGATGGTCTTTGGGGAGAATGGAGAAGGTCCAACAGAGGTGCCCAGGAGAACTGAAGGCGGTGGAGGGTGGGGAGTGGCAGAGCCGGTCCCACCCCCCAATGCTGGGGTGACCTCCAATGGGTTGTCACCTGCCTCTCTGGTTCCAGCTGTTTAATTATTTCATTTAAGGCTGATTTAGACCCTGGCCAACACCCCAGAGCGATGCTGGTCCCCTTCCCGTGTGGCGCATGCCCAGGAGAGCTCGGGTGAGAGAGGTGGCAGCCCATATGCAGAGGGGGACCCTGGGAGAGCACGGAGCCCCCTCCCAGACACATTCACATGGCCTGTTCTGCCACTCCCTACCTTGTGGCCAGGGCTGGCACTTCACCTCCAGGGCCTCAGTTTCCCCATCTGTGAACTCCCAGGCCAGCTCCCAGGCCAGCATCATCGCCCTGCTCTGCTCTGGACAGGCAGGCAGTGGGACAGTTGGGGCATTGTGGCCTGGCCCTGCCCACCTCACGGTGAGGAGGAACTAAGACAGGACATGTGGGGTAATTGTGTTAAATTGTGATGAAATAAGAGAAGATTGTCACCATTGTCACCACCACCATCATCAACAACGTGAGTGTAGAAGGCACTCCACAGAAACCCCAGGTCAGACGGCAGCGCCCGGCCTGGCAGGTGCCTAGCAGGGCAGGAGCTCCCAGGAGAACCTCCCTTCTCCTCTGTCCTCTGTCCACTTCCACCCTGAGGCTGACCTGACAGGTCCCTCTCTACACCACTGTTCCACGCCAGGCACAGGGGACACCGTAGCCCCTGCCCATGGACCCTGCACCCAGAGTCACTCACTCATTCACCCGGCGAATGAGGGTCACGTTGACAAGCCGCTGGGCATCCTGGGTGTCCGCCCACCTGCAGGTGATGTGGCTGGTGTAGTCGTTGTAGCAGCGCAAGGTCCGCAGCGGGATGGTTTCTGACAAGAGGGGTAGGAGGGGGTCACCTCTCTTTCCTGTGGGGACCCTTGTCACCATCACCCCCAGCTGCTCTGGGATGCCCAGCTCTGGGGAGGGGTCTCCCAGGTCCCTGCAGAGGCAGCAGGTGGCCAGGCAGAGGTGCCCTGAGTTGGGAAGGGGGTCTGCCCGATGTGGGGGCTCCTGGTTGCAGACCCTCCTCTCCCGACAGAAGCGCGATATTCTGTTGGTTCTCAGCACACTTTCTGGGCCTCTGCTGTGTGCTGTTCCTGGGCACGGTCCCCTCCGCCACCTTCAGGACAGGGACATGCATCAGGCACAGGCCTGGCCCCTGAACCCATTGTGCAGCCTGGGAGGGGGCACACACTCAGCCCTGGGATGCAGTGTGGCAGAGACCTACCCTGCGCCCTCCCCCCTGCTCTCTAGTCCCCAGCCTCGGGAGCCTGGTATTTGTTAAGGGGACTGTGGTCCCAGCATTGTCACAGAAGCCCTTGGGAGTCTGGGAGCCCTTGGGAGGGGCCATTTCACCTCAAGAACCCAGGAGCATCCCAGCATGGCCTTCAGGCACAAGGAGGGTGCTAGCGGCTGAAGCAGGGAGAGAACCCCAGCAGAGGACCTGCAGGAGCAAAGTCCCGGAGGTGGGAACCCCTGAGGCGCAGAGAGTGTCTGCTGGGGAAGGAGGGACAGGGAAACGGCCAGAGCAGCCATCCTGGAGGCTGGGGGCCAGGAGTGCCGTGCTGAGAAATGTGGGCCAGGAAGCCAGACACGCTCAGCCGGACTTTCCAGGACAGGATAAGCAGGAATGTGCAGGAGGAGGGAAGCGAGGGAGGCCCAGGGAAGGCCAGGGGGAGAGACGGAGGGAGAGGAGCAGGAGGAGGGCTGGTGGGCAGGGTCCTGGGGGTATGCTGTGGCCCTCCCCCAGGATGCAGCAGTGAGGAGGGGGACAGGGAAGGGGGTGGGAGCCACGGGACTCACCTTCTGCCCCTGCCAGGCTGTGCCCCCAGCACAGGGCCAGCAGGGCCATGGAGAGCAACCTCTGGGCCAGCGCCATCTCCCTGGTCAGCTCTGGACAGGCAGGTGCCAGCACTGGTGGGTGCTGGCCATGGGCGTGGCAGGGTCCTCAGTGTCCTGAAGTCCTGTGTTCCTGCCCAGCTGGGAGCCAAGCCAGATCCATTTCACAGGTTCTTGGGACCTCTCCCTCCTGGCCTCTGCCTCCTCCAGGCCTGCAGAAGGAGATGTTAGCAGTGAGCTGCCCCTCCCCTTCCACGTGTCCCAGGGACACCACCCGTGTTATGGGGACAACCCAGAGAAGTGGCCCTCATGCATGACCCCTCAGTGTCCTGCAAGATGAAGGCAATGGACATGCGCTGCATGGCCTGAGGCACTGGGCCCCCACTCGAATCACTGACGCTACCACTGCACAATGCACTAGACAGCAGAGCAGTCAAGAGGGGGGCCTGGGATTTGACTCCTACTAAGCTCCCCGTGGGCTGCTGGTCCATGGCTGTTGGATGCCACGGTGTCATTCCCTGGACATGAACACGTACACACACATGTCCTCGCTTCCACAGGGCCTGTGCTCTCCCCACCCCTGCTCCATTTACCGTCATCCCCCCACCCTCTGCTTGCCAGTTCCCTTTTCTCCTCGGAGGCCGGGGGTTTCCTCCCTTTCATTTCACTGGTCTGGGAAGTACCCAAGAGAGCAGAACAGACAACTGTGGCTCCTTTTCTTCTGGAAGATTGCTGGAAGCCTCACTCAAGATGCCCACGCAAACACACACACACACACACGCACACACAAACACACGCACACACACACGCACACACACAAACACACACACACGCACACACACAAACACACGCACACACACACGCACACACACACACACACGCACACACACAAACACGCACACACACACGCACACACACAAACACACACACGCACACACACAAACACACGCGCACACACAGGCACACACACAAACACACGCACACACACACGCACACACACAAACACACACACACACGCACACACACAGGCACACACATGCACAACACACACACACACACGCACACACACACACACACGCACACACACAGGCACACACATGCACAACACACACACAGACACACACAGATACTTACATATATACACGTACACACGAAATGTGCACACACATACCCACACATATACACACAAATGCAGACACAGACACACACATACACAGACACACACAGGTACATACAATATACATGCATATACACACGCAAACATGCACACACACATACACACAAACACACACAGAGAGACACAGACACACATACACACACACGAACAACACAGATACATACATGTATCCACACATATATACACATATGCACACAAACATGCACACACATTCACACATATACACACA
Organism: Chlorocebus sabaeus; assembly: GCF_047675955.1. NCBI lineage: Eukaryota > Metazoa > Chordata > Mammalia > Primates > Cercopithecidae > Chlorocebus > Chlorocebus sabaeus. The sequence goes on from NC_132922.1 coordinate 13,957,843, forward strand.
AATTCACACACAGTGGCACACACATGCACACACATGCACAACACACACACATACACATATACACACTCGCATATACCACCTACACGCAGACATACACACAAACATACAGATACATGCACAGACGCACATACATACACACAGAATCTATCAATGGACATGCTGGCTGGAAACAAAGTCTATTTGACCCCAGAATGTACTAATACATGATGAAGGAGGAATCAGGAATCAATGTGAAGTGATGAAATATTCAATTTTAAAAAATGCTAAAGTCATTGAATAACAACATAAAAATGCCTATCTAAAACCCCATTTCACACCATTCCCCAAATAACAAGTTAATTACAAATTTCAATGTAAAATGTTACATCCTATGAAACCTGCAAACCAGAGGAGTGAATGCCTTTGAACTCTTTAAGCTTAAAAGCATAGGACACATCACAGAGACAAAGGCTGGCAGAAGTACATAAAAGTGAAATCTTCTGTAATTTATCAAACTGACAGAACCATAAAAGCAAAGGACAGAGTGCAAACAGAAAATCTTTGCACCAACGTACTCATCCCTTAGGGCTACTCTAACAACATACCATAGACGGAGTGGCTTACAAGTAACAAAGTTTATTTCTCATAGTTCTGGAGGCTGGGAAGTTCAAGATTCAATATCTGGTGAGGGCCTGTTCCTCACAGTCTTCTCCCTGTAATCTCACATGGCGGAAGGAGCAAGGGAACCTGCTGGGGTATTCTATAGGGTACCACAGGCACTACCTCCAGATATTCTCACATTGGGGATTAGGATGCAATATAAAGTTGGGAGCACTTGAACATGTAGACCATAGCAACCAGAATTACGGAGCACAGGTTAGTGTCGTTTACTGTAAAAGGTTAAAACAAATCAATATCATTAAAGAGTACAAACAACATTCACATATACAGAGAGAATTCATGATAGTGGCTGACAATATTGCAGTGTTTTCCTTGAGCCAGGCATTATTCAAAAGGCTTCACGGATATGAATACGTCCATGTATAGGTTACTGCTAGAATCTCCACTTTGTAGATGAGAAAACGGATGGGATGTTATATAATTGGTCGACAGTCACACGGTTGGTAAGGAACAGGTTGGGATTCAAGCCCACGATGAGTTACCTCTAGACTCTGTCCCTGACCTCTATGCCAATAGTGATTCCATTTCCCAAATCTACAAACAGCGCACATCTATTCTGACATACACTAACCCAGCAGACGCTTCTACAGACAGGCACAGATACAGCAAAAATAAAAGAGTACATTAAGACATCTAAATCAGCATCCTCGGGGAGATTTGAGAAAGCATAGCCATTTAAAAGAAGGCACTTCTATGCAAAGAACAGAGTTCTTGGAATTTGAAGATGTGAGATCTATAATTAAAAAAAAAAAAAAAAAATCAGTCAAAGGCTCGGCGTGGTGGCTCATGCCTGTAATCCCAGCACTTTGGGAGGCCGAGGTGGGCAGATCACTTGAGGTCAGGAGTTTGAGACCAGCCTGGCCAACATGGTGAAACCCCGTCTCTACTAAAAAAAAAAAAAAAAAAAATATATATATATATATATATATATATATGGCTGGCCACGGTGGCACACGCCTGTAATCCCAACTATTCTGGAGACTGAGGCAGGAGAATTGCTTGAACCTGGGAGGCGGAGGTTGCAGTGAGCTGAGACAGCCATGGCACTCCAGCCTGAGACTCTGTCTCAAAAAAACAAACAAAAAAACCCCAACAAACTATCAATAACGGGCCAAACCACAGAAGGGATACCACAAATGAAAAAGATAGATATATAAAATAGAGCAAATAATCAAGGAGATGAAAAGTCTTAGAGAAAAGTTTAGACCTGGGAAAGAAATTCAAAAATTCCAGCATCCAGAAGCAGGGGGTGGAGAGAATTAAGAGCAGTATGGCAGACAGTGTCAGCCACCTAATCTGAGAGACAGTGGAAGACCGTGTCCCTTTCCTCCTGGCGGCAGAAGCCAAGGTTTCAGCTGAGTTGATTACTACACAGAATAAAAGTTTTTATTTCCTCTACTCCCTTGCTGCTAGGTGCCGTCAAGTGACTAAATGTGATCCAAGGAGGTGAGAGTAGAAATATTGTGTATGTCTTCCAAAAAAGGCTGCTCGATGGCAGTTGACTCAGGTGGGAGAGGTTCATTTTTGTCCCTCTGTCTTTCTTCCTTCTTCCAACCTGCAACTTGGAGGTGATAGCTGGAGCTTCAGCAGCTATTTTGGACCATGAGGTTACCTTGAGGATGGAAGTCATATGTGAAGATGATGCAACAGAAAGAGAGGAAGTTGGATTCCCACTCTCACTCTGGAGCAACCATACTAGCCTGAAACTGCTACCCCTGGGCTTCTTTTATATGCTGGGAAAAAGAAACTTCTATGTTGTCAAGCCACTGTTGCTTAGGGATTTTCCATGTGCAACCAAACAGATACAACAGCAAATGGGGAAAGCTTCCCAGGGCTTTCAAGGAGACAACAGGCCACTCAATAAAGAAAAAGATTCCTTTGTAAAATATTTTTTAAAGACAGTAAGGAATCTGTACTCAAGGGGCGGGGGCTACTACAATGGGGTTTTATAGTAGGGGACAGAGATCAGAGTTAACTCCCAAGATTCCTTTTAATAGAGCCAAACCCAGTTCTCACTGGTAAACTTTCCATCTTGCAAGAATATGAGGATAATCCTAGAAATGCTTCCAGAAGAAAACAAATAGGATACTTTGAATGCGACAAGGGTCAGATTGCCTAGAGATTTCACATGAGAGACTCTGAACTTTAAATAGATGTCTTGAAAATACCAAGGGAAAATCATGCTTAAACCTAGAATCACAAAATGCCAAGTTTTCTTTGACATTTAAAGGACACAAAAAATTTTGGATATGTAAGGACAAAGAAAGTTTTTCAAATCTTTTCTGAAAAAAATTACTCTAGGTTATATTTCAGGAAAAAAAATATCCAAGAAAGGCTGAAATACTGAGGCAAAGAAAACCAGTAACACTTATAGACAAGTAAAGAAGAATATTGAACCAAAACTCAGATGATTTTAACATGGGAGTTGGCTGTGAGGCTGGGGTGGAGAGTGGAGGAGAACTGAAAACTTGCTAAAGATCTCCTCTTGTTTTGGAAGAGCATATATGTGCTAAATAAACCCAAATGCTGGTAGCAAATATGGTTTCTTTACAAAAATATGTATATATTTTTTGAGACAGAATCTCACTCCATCACCCAGGCTGGAGTGCAATGGCATGATCTTGGCTCACTGCAATCTCTGCCTCCTGGGTTCAAGCGATTCTTGTGACTCAGCCTCCTGAGTAGCTGGGACTACAGGCATGCACCACCATGCCTGGTTAGTTTTTGTATCTTTAGTAGAGACCGGTTTTCACCATGTTGGCCAGGCTGTTCTCAAACTCCTGGCCTCAAGTGATCTACCCACCTTGGCCTCCCAAAGTGCTGGGATTACAAGCGTGAACCACTGCGCCCAACCCAGAAAATATAAGTTCAATACATTTTAAATCCTTAAAAATGTAAAGATTAAAAATCACTAAGAATGCAGAGTAAGCATGGGGACAGGAGGATGACAGAGAAGGGGTGGGAGGGACAGAGAAAGGAAGAGAGAGAAAAGAGAAGAGAAAAACCAAACACCTTCTTACTTAAAATAAACACACACATAAAACATTCGCAGGCTTATGAAGAAACTGAATGGTAGGAATAAAAACTAGGGGGAAAAAAGCAAAATACAAATTCACTCCAGAAACAAACAATTTCATAGGTCAACCTGACAAAGACTTTTAAAAGAAGAAGACATCATGGCCAAGTAGAGGGTACTCCATACGTTGAAGGAGAACGCTCGAGAAATCTATTTATGATTCAAACAAACAGATGAATGGATTAAAAGGGAAAAAGGATAAGTTGATCTTGAAAGATGCTCCTAAATATTTAATAATAAACAAGACTTTTCTGGTTAAATGAACAAACAAACCCTGGCAAACGAGGCAGTGGAGGAAACATTGGCATTACTGAAAGTCTGCCAGAAACCAAAGGCGATGTCAGAGCCAAGGGGGCACATTAGTGTCCTCCCGTAAAAGCCTCACACAAGAGGCTCTCACTATTGTCTTTACTTCCAGTGGCCAATGTCCCTCAGATAATCTCTAAATTCAATGCAATCAACATGAAAATTCCAAAAAGATACTTAATGGACTTGGCAAACTGATTTTTTTTTTTTTTTTTTTTTTTTTTTTTTGAGATGGAGTCTTGCTCTGTCCCCCAGGCTGGAGTGCAGTGGCTTGATCTTGGTTCACTGCAAGCTCCGCCTCCCAGGTTCATGCCATTCTCCTGCCTCAGACTCCCGAGTAGCTGGGACTACAAGCACCTGCCACCACACCTGGCTAATTTTTTGTACTTTTAGTAGAGACGGGGTTTCACCATGTTAGCCAGATGGTCTCCATCTCCTGACCTCAGGTGATCCGCCCTCATTGGCCTCCCAAAGTGCTGGGATTACAGGCGTGAGCCACAGCGCCCACCACCCGACCCCTCGCTTTTTTCTTTTTCTTTTTTTTGAGACAGAGTCTCGCTTTGTTGCCCTAGCTGGAGTGCAGTGGTGTGCTCTCGGCTCAGTGCAACCTTTGCCTCCTGGGTTCAAGCGATTCTCCCACTTCAGCCTCCCAAGTAGCTGGGATTACAGATGCGCACCACCAAGCCCGGCTAATTTTTTTATTTTTAGTAGACATGGGATTTCACCATGTTGGCCAGGCTGGTCTTGAACTCCTGACCTCAAGGGATCTGCCTGCCTTAGCCTCCCAAAGTGCTAGGATTACAGGCATGAGCCACTGCACCCGGCCTTGGCAAACTGATTCTAAATTATAACAAACCAGAGATGAGAGACTTGCTCCATTCCCTGGAAAAATGATAAGGAATATCGCAGTAGCCAAATGGAACAGAAAACGATAAGGAAAATAACAAAGTACGTATAGAATCCTAGGATGTAATAGGAGCACTTCGAATCATTGAAGAGAGGAGAAACCGCACACTCATAATTAGCAATGTTAAGACAATTAGATGGTAATTATTTTTAAAAGTGACTTTACACATTATTCACCTCTCTAAATTCTAGGTGGACTAAAAATCTGAAAGTCAAAACCAAAATAGTAAAATTATTAAAACTCTTTCTGTAATCTTGGAGGTTTACAAGACACCAAACCAGAAATCATAAAGTAAAAAGAGGTTTACAAGACACCGATAATCTCAGAGGTTTACAAGACACCAAAACCGGAAACCATATAAAAAGTAATGACAGGTTTGACTTAACAATGAAAACATTTTTATATGACATAAGGCATCTTAAACATGGTAAAGAAAAAGCTAAGTGATAACTTGGGAGAATATATTTTCAACATATATAAATGGATTATTAATACACATAATAAACGAGTCACTTCAAAAGTTAAGATGTAAAAGAGAATTCAACAGGAGATGAACAAAAATTTCTCCACGTTCATCATAAATGAAATCCAGATGGCCAATCCACATATAGAAAATGTACAACTTCACCCATAATCAGGGAAAGAAAAAAATCAAGCAACATTGAGAATTTCCGTACATAATATTGGACAAAAATTAGAAGATTGATAATTTCTCTAAAGGTAAATTGGCCCTTTTAGGCACTACCTGGGAATGTCAGCTTAGCTCAGCTGCTTTGAGACTGATTTGTCAATACCTATTAAAATTTCTGGCCGGGCGCGGTGGCTCACGCCTGTAATCCCAGCACTTTGGGAGGCCGAGACAGGCGGATTACAAGGTCAGGAGATCGAGACCATCCTGGCTAACACGGTGAAACCCCGTCTCTACTAAAAATACAAAAAACTAGCCAGGCGAGGTGGCGGGCGCCTGTAGTCCCAGCTACTCGGGAGGCTGAGGCAGGAGAATGGCGGGAACCTGGGAGGTGGAGCTTGCAGTGAGCTGAGATCCGGCCACTGCACTCCAGCCTGGGCGACAGAGCGAGACTCCGTCTCAAAAAAATAAATAAATAAAATAAAATAAAATAAAATAAAATTTCTAACACACAACCTCTGGCACGGTAATTCCGCATTCAGTAATTTAGTCTACAGAAACAGTTCCGTAGATGTGGAAAAATTAGAAACAATCTAGGTGTCAATCAACATGAGATTAGATGCATTATGGTGTACTCATCCTAATAAATGCCACATATTTCTCAGGGTTACTTAACAAGTTAGATCTATATGTATTATTGTAGAAATTTTGAAATCTTCCAAAATATAATATTAAGTAAAAAAAAGAAATATATATAAATAATATATATATATAATAATATATAAATAATCCCATTTCTGTAAAGAGAAAAACTACCAGCCAGGCACAGTGGCTCAAGCCTGCAATCCCAGCATTTTGGGTGGCTGAGACAGGTGGAACACCTGAGGTCAGGAGTTCAAGACCAGCCTGACCAACATGGTAAAACCCCATCTCTACTACAAATACAAAAATTAGCCAGGCCTGGTGGCGGTTGGGGACTGTAATCCCAGCTACTCAGGAGGCTGAGGCAGGAGAATCACCTGAACCCGGGAGGAGGAGGTTGCAGTCAGCCGAGATTGTGCCACTGCATTCCAGCCTGGGCGACAGGAGTCAAATTCCATCACAAAAACAAAACAAAACAAAACAAAAAACAAACAAGAAAAGAAAAGGAAAGAAAAACTACATGCTTGTATCATGCTTAGAAAATGTTCTGGAAGAATACATGTGGTGAGAAGAGTAAGCTACGGAACTAGGGAAAAGAAATTGCTGGGGACTTTGTCTCTTGTGCTGCATACTTCTAGATTATTCTAATTTTCTTGAAGGCAGGTTTCTGCGTAGTTGCTTGTTTAGTATTAAATACATTCCTTATACAGTATATGAACTATCCTGTGGTGTTGGTATATCTGTACACTGGAACAATATAAATAAAACTGCAGGATGAGAAAAAGAGTGACCAAAAGCTAATTGGAAATGTTCACTCATTATAAAATGATTAAAAAGCAGAAAAGATAATAGAAAAAATTTAGAATTTGGCTATACAAAAATATAACAGCAGGGTTTTTGAAGACTAAAAATTGCACATATGCAGCTCGTCCCTAGCACCCGTCTGACAAGGTCCCAGTAAAACACCTGCCCTTTCATTCTCAGGGCCAGTACGCACGCCTGCACACACCCTAAAGCAGACACCCTAGATACCTACCCATCCAGCCAACATACTTGGTTACAGAACACACACACCTGGGCACCAACGCACATCAGCAACCCAAATAAGCAGGGCACAGTGTCATAACTAAAAAGACAGAGAGAGCGAGAGAGAAAGAGAGAGAGAGAGAAAGAGAGAGATTGCCGGATAGTGCCTTGTATGTCTCTGGGCAAAGGGCTGGGCTCTTTCTCAAGTTCAAAGTGAGCTTCTCAAGCCACACCGCACCCAGCTCTGGGCCTCAGCGCAGCAAGCTTCCAGGTTTCACCCTCTGCCTCTTAGTCTCTCTGCACTCCTGCGTCCCCAGGGATCCGCACATGCACATACACACAGAGGCACACACACAAATGCCCACACAGGCAAACACACGAGCATGCATTCTCTCTGTTTCTATATCAAGATGTCACGGACTCTCTATGCTCCCCATTCCACAAATGAGGAGACAGAAGCCCGGGGTGGACAGGGGGTGCTCTCACTACCACCAGTATCTTAGCGACAAAGTGAAGACAGACCATAGGTGCCTGACTCCCAGGCCTGAGCTCTCTCCACCTCACTAGGCGTCCTTCCCGCCAGGACCAACCAGATCCCACTGGCGAGGCTGAGTCCTCCCCAGAGCTATCGTACAACACCAAAGCAGCTTGGCACCCCTGGCTGCCTCCCCACCCACTGGCTGCCCCAGGAGTCTGGGCTCAGGTCATCCCAAGAGGCCAAGCCCTAACTCCTCTAAGTCCCCGGGGCGCAGCTGCCCACAGGACGCCCCCCAGGCTCCCCCTGTCCTTTTCCATCCTGGACTCCCCACATTCCCCCCTGCTGTGACCCCACCCCCGCCTCAGCACCGCTCCTGGACGCCGGAACATACCTCTGTGTGGTCGGAGAGTCCAGCTTTCTTCTGGAGCCTCTAGGCAGAGTGAGCCTCCCACGCTTCCTATTTATGTTGACGTCATCAGGAAACAGAGAAGCAGAAAGAGGAAGCAGTGCCAGCCCAGGACTACTTTGCTAATAGTGCACGTGACTTTTCTTACTTCCAGAAGGCCTTCTACTCCAACTTATCGTCTTACAAACTGCTAGGCCTCCTTCAAGCCTCAGCTGACACAGGGCCTCCTCCATGCAACCTTCCCTGACTCCTCGATGGCGATGCAGGTAGAAACGGCTGCAATAACCACAGCTGGTTTGAGCCCAGAGCCAGGCAGATCTGGGTTGGACTTCCAAGTCCACCGCTTCTTAAAGTGTGTCCTTATGCAAATCATCTGCGTGTTACTTCCCCAAGCCTTGGGACATCCATCTGTCTGTTACTTTTCCAGAAGCATCTACAAACCTGGAAGGACCGTTGAGGGGATCCAGCGAGACTGTGTGCAGGAAGACCTTAGCTCAGAGCTGGCCAGAGGAGAACCCCCTACAAGTGGTAGCTGGTGGTATGTTGATTTCCCCCATGTCCTCTTTGCCCTGCCGTCCCACCCCACCATGTGTCATATGGTCATGCATGTTCATGGCTGTCTTTCCTCCGACACTATCTTCAGTGCTGGCTTGTGTCTGGCTTGCATTTCCCTACCAAATACCTAGCACATGGCCTGGTACAGAGGAGACCTTTAGTGACTGTGTGTGAATGAATGAATGAATGAATGAATGAATGGCTCCCTGAGCACAGCAGGGCTAGCAGAATTAAGGTCAGACGAATGAGGCACTCCCTCGGGCTCAAAATTTAAGCAGGCATCTCAAAATTCAGTAATCGATATAAGTAATATTTTAATGCAATATGGTTTAAAAAAACTCAATTAATGCAGAAACTATTCATGGTGAACCAAATATGAAAAGTTTGAATAAAGACAGGATGAGTCACAGTGCCAAGACACAACAAAATGCAGTCAGATTTCTCCTACATGGGGCTATCTCCCACGGGAAAGGACAACAGACAGGAATGAGGGGAATGGAGGGCAAGAATGAGGGGAATCGAGGAAATGGAGGGGCGGGAACCTGCCTCGAAGCCACTGGAATTCTGGCTTGATTGTTCTTTGCTTTCCTCCTACCAGGAAGGGCAGGGTTGACCAGGAAGAGCTGGCAGGGCCTCACCCTAGCAGAGAAAGCCCAGGGTAGAGGAAGGCATGGGTGGTTCTCTCGGGCACTCCGGCCAGTGTGATGTCTCTGCCTGGCATGGAAAAACCCTGCAGGGGGTTCTCCAGGGCTGGAGAGGATGGAATTAAAGCGACATCCCAGCCTCTCTTTTCTCCCAGGTGTCCCCACTCTGCCTGTCTTTCCTGAGTTCCTCTGTGGGACTGGCAGGCTGCAGGCCTGGATGCCCTCAGGAGCACAGAGGATGCTCTTGGGTGGAGAAACGAAGACCCCAAGACTCTGACTCAGAATGACTCCGGACACCAGACCCAAAATGTGAAGGAGCCTTAGGAACACCTGAGCCAATTCACTTGACTGATCCTCTCCTTTTAAAAGTTGTCATAGAGCAGCAGAGGATAAAAATCTACATTTGAATAAGTCTAACAGAGTTCTCTCAATAAGTATTAAAAGCTCTAAGCGAGAAGAATCACATTGTCAGGAATTCATTGAATGTTTTTGTTTGTTTGTTTGTTTTCTCCCTCAGTGGTATGTAAAATACCGTTTCTTGCAATTGACAATCTTTTAGAGACTAAGAAACCCAAGAAAATGTTGGCAAGAACGTAGTACTCATAATGACCAGGGCTTGAGCATTTATGCTGTGAGCAGACCCTGGGCTCGGTGCTTCTCCATCTCTTCCCAGTAATCTTTATGTAGCTGTTACTGTCTTCACCGTACAGGTGAAGAAATTGAGGCATGAAAAGGAAGCTAACTTGTCAAAAGTAGTAACTCGTATATGTTAACATTGCATTTTTTTTCCATTTCCATTTTTATTCTGAAACTATTTCAAAATACAGAGTGTTAAAGGAACGGTACAAAGAACTCTCACATACCCTTCGTGTGGAAACCCCCTTTGAGTTTCACTAAGTGTCTCAATAAATGTATTTTCTAGCAAAGGATCCATCTGGGACCGTGCATGGCTCTTAGTTACCATGTCTTTCGGGTCTCCAGTTTGAAACAGATGCCTTGTTTTTTCCTTGACATCTCGAAGACTGCAGGCTAGTTGTTTTGAATAATGTCCCTCAATTTGGCTCTGTCTGATGATTAGACCGAGGTTGTGCTTTTTTGGCCAAAATAACATAGAAGTGATGCTGGATTATTCTTGATGAGTCCTATCAGCTTTCATTGTCAATCTGTCCCACCACTAATGTTGTTCACTCTGATCATTTGATTAACTTGACCTCAGTCAAGTTTCTCTATTGTAAAGTTACTTCCCCTTCCACATCGTAATTTATAAGCATTTGGTAGGGAGATACTTTTAAGCTTTCTCATCCCACTCCCACACCTGTATAATTTCAATATGCAATGATATTCCTTAATTTAATTAAACATTATCGTGGTGATCATTGCCAAATGGTGATTTTTTAAAATTCTGTCATTTAGAAGCCTTAGCCAGAGCAATCTGACAAGAGAAAGGAATAAAAGACATCCAAACAGGAAAAGAAGAAGTCAAACTTTGTCTCTTCTTTGGTGATATGATTTTGTACCTAGAAAACCCTAAAGACTCCACCAAAAGTCCCCTGGAACTGATTAACAACTTCTGTAAAGTTGGAAACAAAATCAATGTGCACAAATCCGTAGTATTTCTATACACCCGTAAAGTTCAAGCTGAGAGCCAAATCAAGAATGCAATCTCATTTGCAATAGTCACACACACACACACACACACACAAATAAAATACTTAGGAATGCCTAGCTAAGCAAGGTCATAAAAGATCTCTACAAGAAGAATCACAAAGCACTGCTGAAAGACATCACAGATGGCACAAACGATTGGAAAAACATTCCATGCTCATGGATTGGAAGAATCAGTATCATTACAATGGCCATATTACCCAAAGCAATCCATAGACTCAATGCTATTCCTGTCAAACTACCACTGCCATTGTTCACAGAATTAGAAAAACTATTCTAAAATTCATATGGAACCAAAAAAAAAAAAAAAAAAAGCTTAAATAGCCAAAATAATCCTGAGCCAAAAGAACAAAGCCTGAGGCATCACATTACCCAAATTCAAACTATACTAAGGCTACAGTAATCAAAACAGCACAGCACTGGTACAAAAACAGACACATAGACCAATGGAACACAGAAATAAAGCTGAGTACCCACGGCCATCTGATCTTCAACAAAGCTGATGGAAATAAGCAATGGGGGAAACACTCCCTATTCAATAAATGGTGCCATGATAGCTGGCCAGCCATACACAAAAGAATGAAACTGGATCCTTACCTTTCACTATATGCAAAAATTAACTCAAGATGGATTAAAAGTTTAAATGTAAGATCTCAAATTATAAGAATCCTAGAAGAAAACCTAGGAAACACCATTCTAGACATCAGTCTTGGGGAAAAATTTATGACTAAGTTCCTAAAAGCATTTGCAATAAAAACAAACATTGACAAGCAGGTCCTAATTAAACTAAAAAGCTTCTGCCCAACAAAGGAAACTATCAACAGAGTAAACAGACAACCTACAGAATGGGAGAAAATACTCACAAACTATGCATGCAACAAAGGTCTAATATCCAGAATCTGTACAGAGTTTAGACAATTCAGCAAGCAAACAACAACAACAATAATAATAATAATAAAATAACCCCAATAAAAAGTGGGCAAAGAAATGAACAGACACTTCTCCAAAGAAGACATACAAGCAGTCAACAGATATGAAAAATGCTCAATATCACTAATCATCAGAGAGATGCAAATCAAAACCACAGTGAGATACTATCTCATGCCAGTCAGAATGACAGTTATTAAAAAGTCAAAAAACAATAGAGGCTGATGAGGCTGCTAAGAAAAGAAGATGCTTATATGCTATTGATAAGAATGTAAATTAGTTCAGACATTGTGGAAAGCAGTTTGGAGATTTCTCAAAAAACTTAAAACAGAACGACCATTTGACCCAGCAGTCCAATTACTGGGTTTATATCCAAAAAGACACCCGTGCTCATATGTTCATTGCAGCACTATTCACAATAGCAAAGACATGGAATCAACCTGGTTGCCCATTAACAGTGGACTGGACAAAGGAAATGTGGTACATATACACCCATGAAATACTACACAGCCATAAAAAGAATGAAATATGTCCTTTGAAGCAGCATAGATGCAGCTGGAAGCCATTATCCTAAGCAAATTAATTCAGGAACAAATACTGTATATTTTCACTTATAAGTAGGAGCTAAACGGTGGGTGCTAATGGACATAAAGATGGCAACAAAAACACAGGAAACTACTTAGAGGGGTGAGGGAGAGAGGCAAGGATTGAAAAATTAACTACCAGGTACTACACTTACCATGTGGTTTGGGACATGAATTATCATGAGATATACTCACATAACAAACCTGCATGTATAACCCTTGAATCTAAAATAAAAGTTGCCTTTATTAAATAAATAAAATGTCATCATTCCTTTTGTATTTAATAGTTGGCATTCTACCTAAGGAAGAGCTTGTTTTCCTTCTTGTTTTCTTTTTTCACTTATTTAATCCGTGTGGACTCACGGATTTCTATTTTATTAAATGGCTTATAGTCAGTTCCTATCATGATTTATTTTAATGCCCAAATCATGCCAACTTTGGCCAGTGACAGCTCCTACAAATGGGCTCCTGTGTCCTTTCCAATGATCCCCATCATTCTTTAAGACCTCCCTGCCTTTCGGGCAGCATGAAATGCTCATCCCCTCTCCTACTTGCTTTGCCCTGGGCTTGGACTTGGGAATTTTCTCCAACGGGTTCAGGTTCCTCATAGTAGACAATGGTGTTTAGAGCCAAGATATACACACAAGGTGACCTCGTTCCCTGCTGCTCAGGTGTCACTGCCCTCCGGTCTCTCATTGGACAGAGTCAGAGAATGAATGAACAAATGCATGTACTGTATTTACAGCTATATTTTCTTTTTTCTTTTTTTTTCCCCCGTTTTCTTGAGACAGAGTGTTGCTCTTGTTGCTCAGGCTGGAGTGCACTGGCGTGATCTCGGCTAACTGCAACTTCCACCTCCCGGTCAAGTGATTCTCCTGCCTCAGCCTTCCAAGTAGCTGGGATTACAGGTGTGCACCACCACGTCCCCCTAATTTTTTTTTTTTTCTGTTTTTTTTTTTTAGTAGAGATGGGGTTTCACCATGTTGGTCAGTCTGGTCTTGAACTCCTGACTTCAAGTGATCCACCTGCCTCGGCCTCCCAAAGTGCTGGGATTACAGACGTGAGCCACCACGTCCGACCAGCTATCTTTATTTCTATATCTATCATTTTGAAAACCATGAGTTCACACTTATACTGCCAATTCCAATCCAACACCACAGGGTTCTTTCTAGCTTTCTGTCTGTCTGTATCTGTACCTCCCTCCTTGGCTGTGCCAAACTACACTATTGTTGTCAGTGTATTTACATCGTTGCTCCCCTCCCCCTGCCCCACTGAATATAGCCCACTTACTTCCAAGCTGGGCTGGGTCCTGCCCTGTACTGACACCCTCTGAGACTGGCTTGTGTCTCCCAAAAAGATATGCAGAAGTTCTAATCCCCAGTACCTCAGAATATGACCTTATTTGGAAATAGGGTCTTTACAGGGGTAATCAAACTAAAATGAGGTCTTATGGGTGGGCCATAATCCAATATGACCGATGTCCTTATACAATGGGGAAAGTGTGGACATGGAGACAGCCCTAGAGATAAAACAACTGAAGACACACAGGAAGAAGAAAGTCATGTGACTGGAGGGATCCCACAAGTTAAGGATGACCAAGGGGGCCGGGCATGGTGGTTCCCAGCACTTTGGGAGGCCGAGGTGGGCGGATCACGAGGTCAAGAGTTTAAGACCAGTCTAGCCAACATGGTGAAACCCCGTCTTTACTAAGAATACAAAAATTAGCCAGGCGTAGTGGCGCATGCCTGTAATCCCAGCCACTCGGGAGGCTGAGGCAGGAGAATTGCTTGAGCCTGGGAGGCAGAGGTTGTAGTGAGCAGAGATCACGCTGCTGCACTCCAGTCTGGGCGATAGAGCAAGACTCTGTCTCAAAAAAAAAAAAAAAAAAAAAAGGATCACCAGGGATTGCCAGCAGCCACCAGAAGCTGGAAGAAGGCAGGAAGAATTCTCCCTAGAGGCATCAGAGGGCATGGCCATGCCGGTGCCTTGACTTTGGCTTTCTAGCCTCCGGAAAAGTGACACAAAACATTGTTATTGTTCTAAGCCACCCAGTTTCTGTTATGACAGCCCTAGGAAATTGACACACTGTCCTTGTTTGAGTCCTGGCTACCCTTAGACTGTCTTCTGGCCCTTAGCAGGCCTGCCCAGTGACTTTGACCGAAAAGGAAGAAAAAGAGAGAGGGAGTCTGGAATCAGAATATTAATACAGACCCATCTGCATCCAAAGGCTGTGTCCCTAACTCTTCTTTTTATAGGCTAATAGGCAAGACCAAAATAAGCCTATTAGCAAGCCGATCTTAGTAAGCTCTCAAGCAGGTGTTGGTGCACTCTGGTCTACGCAACAAACATAGACTGCAGCCTGTTTTAGCTCAGCCCAGGAGCTAAAATTATTTTGTTTTTTGTTTTTTTTTTTAATTTTAATGGTTTTTAAAATAGCAAAATAAGAATAATATTTTGTGACGTGGAAATTACATGAAATTCAAATTTCAGTGCCCATAAATAGTTTTTTTTTTTTTTTTTTTTTTTTTTTTGAGACAGTCTCTCTCTGTCACCCAGGCTGGAGTGCAATGCTGTGATCTTGGCTCACTGCTACTTCTGCCTCCTGGGTTCAAGCAATTCTTGTGCCTCAGCCTCCCAAGCAGCTGGGATTGCAGACACCCGCCACCGTGCCCAACTAATTTTTGTATTTTTAGTAGAGATGGAGTTTCACCATGTTGACCAGGCTGGTATTGAACTCCTGACTTCAAGTGATCCGCCTGCCTTGGCCTCCCAAAGTGCTCGGATTACAGGCATGAGCCACCACGCCCGGCTTGTAAATACTTTTATTGGAATACAGCTACACTCATTCATTTCTGTTCTCTGTGGCTGCACGATGTTTTTGTGCCGCAATGACAAAGTGAAGTCATTAAAGCAGACACTTTGTGGCTGGCAAAGCCATGTTTACTATCTGGTCCCTAATAGAAAAAGTTTGCCAGCTCTGTTCTAGTGTAGGCATTCAAACAGCATCCTATTGGACTATGGGGAAAAGAGAGATGACTGTTAGTAAGGGAGGCACAGGAAGACTTCCAGGGGCAGTGACACAGGCACTGGGTTGTGGACGATATAAGATTTTGACATTTTTTAATGTATTCATCCATTCAAAGAGCACTGAACACCTACTATGTGCCAGGCAATGAAATATGGAGATGACATCATTGAGTTTACAACTTAGAGAGGGCATGCTTCTCCTCTGAGTTGGGGGTCCTCTCTGTCCTATGCACCAGAAGGAGGAGAACCCCTCACTCAGAGTAGAATCATGTGGAAGCCAGAGACTCATCTCTGAGGGGGTCAGAGGAGGATCCACAGAGGTGGCACCCCCTGAGCTAGACCTTGGACTATGTGGAGTGTCTTGCCAGGCAGAGCAAAAGGTGTATCTGGCTACGTTCTTGGAGGTGGTGGCCTTTGCCCTCCAACTCATCACCCTTGGGATCTACTCTCTGACCTGGCAAACTGTGTAACTGTGAGAACACCAGACAGTCAAGGGAACCTCCAATAGGACTGGCCCAAGACCCACTTCCAGACTCACAGGTAGCAAGTGGCACCCCAAGGTCACAGCCACTCAGCGGCTGAGTTAAGGCCAGCGCTACCTCTTACAGCCTCAGTGAGGAATCCAGGAGCAAATGTGGGGTCTGAACTTTCTACTCTTTCTTCGCCCATATGCTCCAGCTCCTGGGACTTTGGGAAGAAAGATGACCAAGGGAGACTCAATGTTGCCCCACGTACACAGGAAATTTGGTGAGATCCTGCCTCTGCCCTCCCCTGTTCCTCTGCAGAACCCCTAGTTGAGCATCTTCCATATTCTGTTGTAGCTGCTCACACTTCTGTTTCTCTTGCTAGCCTGACAGCCAATCAGGAACAGGGATTATACCGTTTATTTTTTATCTCTAATTCTGAGGACTTGTAAATCCTCAATTAATGTTTATTGAATGGACTAGGATATAGTTGAACTGAATGGAGCAGACAGGATGCGATTAGATCAAGTAGGAAAGACACTAAAAGATGATTTCAGTAGGACATGTGTGGCCTCCCTACATCAATCTCAAAAGTTCCAGATTCTTCCAATAACGCTTTCTGGGGTAAGTTCTAAATTCCCTCTATGGGTCTTACCTGGGAATTTATCTGCCATCATACATATTTTTCAATGTTACCACATCTAAGTGGACTTCCTTCTTTGTTCTTGAGCAACGGCAACTATCAAAACCTCAATTTATTATCTCCCTAGTGCAGCCAGGCCGCTGTCCTGAAGGTCCTTCCATAAACAAGTTACACTCAGGCCCTCCAGTCCTCTTACTTTCCCACCTGTTGTCAGACTGCATTTGTGATCATTCTGCTGTCCCTCCTGCAACCTCCTAGTCAGACCTTAATTAAGTCTCCAAGACTTTCCCACCAGAGGGTCCTGCCTCACACTCCTCTTAGCACTAACCCTTCCTCACAGGGCTGCCATGTTGCACACCTCCAAGGGGCACCATTCCCGTTGTGTTCTATGGAATTGCAAATGGTGTCTCCTGAGTTGTACAGCACAATGACCCTGAGTGGTCACCATAGTGATGTATTGCTCCGTTGCTCAAAAAAACCCACTTGAGGTCAGGAGATCGAGACCAGCCTTATTATCATGGTGAAAACCCCTCTCTACTAAAAACACAAAATTAGCTGGGCTTGGTGGCATGCACCTGTAATCCCAGCTATTCTGCAGGAGACAGGAGAATCATTTGAACCCTGGAAGTGCAGGTGACAGCAAACCGAGATTGCACTACTGCACTCCAACCTGGGCAACAGAGTGCAACTCTGTCTCACAAAACAAATGAACAAACAAACGAACAACAACAACAACAACAAAAATTCCATCACCCAGGGAATTCCCAGTACCCAGGGCCTTGACTCTAAGCCCCTCAGTTACTTAAGACACTCCAGAAGCCTACCTTCCAGACGTATGTACCTTGACCCCTCCCAGCTTCCCTGAACCAGGTCGTTTCCCCCAAGCCTGCTCTGAAACTCGTCTCCCCTAAGACCTTGCATCACGAATTCCCACTTCTCTCTTCTATGTTTTCAAACCAAGTTGTTTTCTCTCAGCCATAAACAAGCAGGCTGCACCCAGCTCTAAAAGCAGAAACCTTTTTTTTTTTTTTTTTTTTTGCCCCAAGCTTCTTCCCAAACCGTGTCCTTCTCCCCGTTCAGTCATTCCATTTGACCAACTCTTCTAAACACCTACCGGGAGCCAAGCCCTTGTTCTGGGCACTTAGAACGTATTGATGACCAAAAGAGATAAAGGCCTTTGAGACTGTTATAATCTTGCAGGGGAGATACACAATCCGCAGTGAACATACTACATTAGTAAAAAATACAAGGCAAATGGCACTTTGGACTGTGAGTGTCAGTGCAACGGAACAAAGAAGTGGAGCCATTAGGGGACTGGATGGGTGATGACAAGGCAGATTCCAGCATTAACTGGGATGGTCAGGGCACACCTGCCCATGCAGAGGAGGTACTCAGCATTCCTAAAGGGTCCATTTGCACTCACTGTCGGCATTTCTTCCCTCTCACTTACTCCCCAGCTCAGTGAAACCTGCTCCACCAATGCTGCTTTGTCCACAGGGACCTTCCTTTTGTCCAGTTCTAGAGCTACCTCCTATTCTGTGGCAGCAGAATTTGGCACTGTGGAGCCTTCACTTCTGGACACCTGTTTGTGCCTTGGCCTCCAGGACACCACACTTTCCTATTTTCTTCCCTTTCTCTAGCTCAGGGGTGTCCAATCTTTTGGCTTCTCTGGGCCACATTGGAAAAAGAAGAATTGTCCTGGGCCACATATAAAATACACTAACATTAATGATAGCCAATGAACTAAAAAAATCGCAAAAAAAAATCTCATACTGTTTTTATGAATTTGTGTTGGACTGCATTTAAAGCCATCCTGTGCTGCATGTGGCCCGCAGGCCACGGGTTGGACAAGCTCATTCTGTTGGATCTTTGGCACTCTCTGTTGTCATTTCCTCTTTCTTTGCCCATTCCTCAGGTGATGGTGTTTCCAAGGCCCCATGAGTGCTCTCAGCTCATCTCAAGCTGCGTTTCCCACAGAGAATTTCATCCACACACTCACTGTGGAACTCACATCTCTGTTTCTCACTGTAACCCCTGGATACATCAACAGTCTCCTTTCTGTTTATGAAAGGAAAAGACCTTGCCCTCCTGCCACTGACATCCTCTATGTAACAAAATCTCAGGAACTGGGAAGGAGTGGGGGTCCTGGGAGAGCAGGTAGAAGAGAGTGGAGGGTAGAAGGCAGGGCGTAGGAGAGAGAACAAGCTCGTCTGCCTGCTCCTGGCTCTTGCTTTCCATAGCTCCCCTCCAGGTGGCCGTGATGACAGGGAACAGGCATGACAATATGGACGTGCAACCATGTGACTTAGTACAAACACCAACTTGGCCAGTCAATGGAGGAGCAATGAAACAGCTGGATCCCGGATGTCACTCAGGCACAAGGTTCTGGTTGATAGTAAAAGACACCATTTCTTTTCGCTGAACCACATTGACTTTCCACAAAGTCACATGCTGTCATGTAGGAGCCCATATTAACAATCACCAAACTCCCAAGGAAATAAACCACCATGGGTGAGAGTCAGCAGAAACAACCAACAATACATATAGACCTCCAAGAAACAAAGATCTTGGAAAAAATCAGATCTTGGATATAAAATACAAAGATATAGACTATCAAGAACCAAAGAGCTTCGAAAAATCAGATCTTGGATATAAAATACCTTCCTGTCCTCTGTCCCAAGAAGGTAGAACTTGATTAGTTGAAACTACTCACAGTAATTCTCTTCTTTCCTGTGACTGGCTTAGGAAGGGTCATGTGATCTCAATCTGGTCAGTGAGACAAAGGAAGACGTTGTTTCTACCTCTGGGCATCACCCTTTGCATGTGATACCTGGAGTTCCCTCAGCCATCATCACTCCCATTCTGAACTGTCAAAGTGGAAAGAGGGGAAGCTCCTGGGTTCTTGAAGAAGTTGAGACCCTACATGGCCCTGCGTGGTACTATTGTGTCTCCAGATTCTGTATCTGAGCAATGACAAACCCTTTGCTCCTTGGCTACTTTCAGTGGTTTTTCAGTTGCTTGCAGCTGACAGCACTCTGCTGTACCCGCTAATATGCTGTGTATTCTGTTCCCCTTCGTGAAGGCCTTCTTTGTCTTCTCTACCTCCCCGTCATCCCTGCACTATCTCAGTGACTTTGCCCTGGACCTTTAGCTCTTCCAAGGCCAGAAAAGTGCCCAACACACATCTCACCAGCAGGACCATCCTGAGCCAAAGACAGGGAACCCAAACATCCACGTTCTGGTCTTCAGGGGCAGGCCAAGGTGGTAAAGGAGATACCAGGGACCAAACTGTGTGGTTTGGAGTCATGAGAAAGATAAGAGCCATCAGCGTCTGATCTACTGCAGAGGCGGATACAACAACTGCTCTCAAGTGAGAAGTTGCAGGAAAACCCTTTCATAAGAAGCAATGCTTCCTTCTTAGAGATGGGGCTCTTTTTCAAGGTCTCCAGATAGGAGCTTCAGGGCTGAGGGACTTCAGGCCATTACTATTGGCAGGTAGAAGCTGCCCAAAGAGAAGGGTGTCCCCACAGCAGGCTCATTATAGCGATGG
The DNA here is from genome assembly GCF_047675955.1 of Chlorocebus sabaeus. Lineage (NCBI taxonomy): Eukaryota > Metazoa > Chordata > Mammalia > Primates > Cercopithecidae > Chlorocebus > Chlorocebus sabaeus. Next base: position 13,978,031 of record NC_132922.1, read on the forward strand.
GAAAAGCAGGGTTGTTCTGAGGGGCCAGCTGTCAACAGGGAGCTGGGTTCCAGGTGCAAGGGTAGGAGGGGAACTGGGATGGGGAAGGGCCAGGCAGTCTCCACCTTGAGCTTCTAGGCCATGGGAAGGAACATAGGAATTCAGCTGTCAGATGTAAGTGGGCCCCAGCTGTCCGAAACAAAGCTGGCACCAGAATGAGAACCGAGAATTAAGGAGCACTGGGAAACAGCAAGTTTCCTCCTGCAAGTCCCTCCTGACTCGGGTCAGGGCGGGTCCCAGCGCTGGGGATGGATCTGAGCTGCCAGCCTGGGGGTCAGGGGCACCAGGGGGCAGGAACCAGGTAGGTTGTCCCTGAGAACGCTGTTCTTTCTGTGGGGTTGGAGGTTCTGCTCTAAGTGAGAATGCAGGGCTCTGTGGGAGGGATCCCGGGAGGGGTCTGGATAGACAGACCCTGTGAGTGTGGCTTGGGCACGAAGCTGCATCTGAACAAGGACACTCTAAGGGCAGTGGTGCCAGTGGAGGAGCCAGGAGATGTCAGTGTGGTGTACTGGGCTCAGGGAGGGCAGCCTGGGCTGGGGCCCTGTACAGCCCTGGGAGCTGGCAGATAAGAGGGAGGAACCCACATGCCTGTTCCTGTCCTGGGTATCTGCACCTTACTGCCACTGGCAGGGACCTGTCCAGGATACATGGAGTGTTCAGACTCTGTCCCTACTTGCTTTCTTTCTTTCTTTTTCTTTTCTTTTCTTTTCTTGGAGACTGAGTCTCACTCTATCGCCCAGGCTGGAGTACAGTGGTGCGATCTCGGCTCACTGCAAGCTCCACCTCCAGGGTTCACATCATTCTCCTGCCTCAGCCTCCCAAGTAGCTGGGACTACAGGCACTGCCACCACCCCTGGCTAATTTTTTGTATTTTTAGTAGAGATGGGGTTTCACTGTGTTAGCCAGGATGGTTTCGATCTCTTGACCTCGTGATCCATCCACCTTGGCCTCCCAGAGTGCTGGGATTACAGGCTTGAGCCACTGTGCACGACCTGTCCCTACTTTCAAACACATGTCCCCTGCGGTCTCCATGAGACTTTGCTTCTCTCTAGACTGTGGTTTTATCCAGACTCTTTGTTGCATCATTTGGTGCCTTCAAATTGATAGTTTCCTTAGTGACAGATTGATAGTATGACAGAGGAAGTGGTAAGCATATGTCCTGGGGTGACTGGCATGGGAGTGGGGAGCTAACTGGACACATAGGGCCACTCACACCAGATGGACTTATTTGGCAGGGCAGGGAGGAGTTGAGGTTTGGTGGGGAGGCAGATGAGGAAAGTTAACTGGATTCAGATGGTGTGGGATTGTCAAGCCTGGATCCAGGGCCCTCAAGGCCCCTCTCATCTGGGAGCTGCCCCATGGACTTGACCCTCAACAGCTCCTTCCATCCAGCCCAGCCCATGGGGTAGCCTACAGTGCAGCTGGCCCTCCTGTGGGTGCCCAGAATTCCCCACATTGCCTGCCTCTTCTCAAAGGCCCCAGCCCCTGTAGCCTGAAGGGTTCCTGTTCCCCTGCAGCAGAGCTCCTCACACCAGCCAGGAGGGCCTTCCATATTCTTAGGATCTTTATGTTCTTACTGACTACAAGAGAAAACTTGACAGAGGTAGAAAATCTGATTGATTGATGGGAGGCAAAAAGGTTCCAGAACTGTATCCCCTGCCCTTACCGTGCACAGAGGGGTCAGTGACACTCCAGTGATACCAACTCTACTTTCATGGCCCTGGAGGAGACCTCCTGTCCCTTTATTTCCAGGAGGATGAACCCCCACTCTCAATGCTGCCTAAGGGTGTGGGGCTTGAGGAGGCCTTTACTCCCCACTTGGCACCAAATTACCAAGAGTGGAAGAAAGGCCAGCTGTCCAGTGGCCCCAGGCCAGTTGGAACTGGTCACCACCTTCCCCAAGGTGACCATCATGGTCAGGTCCAGCACATCAACTCTCTGGCTCTCCCTAGTCACTGCCAGAAACCCAGGCTCCCAGGACATCCTTCAAGATCCAAGACTTCATCCCCAAGTCCTCCATACATAAGTCCTCCTAATAGCATCTCCTGTCTGACCACTCAGCCTTTCCAAGCCCTTCACTGTACCTGTGGGAACTCATGGTCTAGCAACATCCCCTGCTCCTTTTCTCTGACTGTTCTCTTTATTCCTGTTATGGGCTGGATTGTGTTACCCAAAAATCCGTATGTTGAAGTCCTAACCCCAATACCTCAGAAAATGAACTGATTTGAAGACAGGGTCTTTACAGAGATAATCAAACTGAAATAGGGTCATTAGAATGATCCCGGATCCAATATGGCTGGTGTCCTTGTAAAAAGAAATGTTGAGACAGGCACACATTCAGAGAGAGCACCGTGTCAACATGAACATGCCACGTGCAAGCAAGAAGAGGGATCTGGAACAGGTCCTTCCCTCACAGCCCTTGGAAAGAACCATTCTGGAGCCACCTTGATCTCAGACCTCTGGCCTCCAGGATGAAGACAACATATATCTGTTGTTGAAGCCACCCATATGGTACTTTGTTCTGGAAGCCCTAGGACACTCATGCAACCCTCTTGTGCCAACTCAAACCTGTTCTCCCTGAGTACACTGCTTCCTTGCAGCCCTCTCCATTGGAGACTGATTTTCTCCCTCATTCCTGCCTTCTAGAAACCCCAGCTCATTTGCAGCTCATTCTGTGTTGCTGGCATCTACCAATGATCTGGTCAGCGCCCAACAATCCTGATGATGTCAGCAACCAGCTCTTGGTCTCCTTCCCTCCACTTCCTCAGGTTGCCATCTCCCAAGAGCCATCCAGCCAATACCTCGACCTCTTGGTCATTCACCTCATTAGTGGCAGAACTGGAATTCAGAGCTAGTTTCTTTCCATACCAGCAGCAACCAATAGGTGAAGAACACTGGCCCTGGGATTAGCCTACATGGGGTTGATTTCTGGCCCTGCCAGCTATGGCTGTGTGTTCCTGGGCAAGTCTTTTCATCTCTTTGGGTATTAATGTCTTTGTCCATGAAATAGGGATAATACTAACAATAGTATTTACTTCATAGTGTTGTTATGAGGACTAAATAAGAAAATCCAAATAAGGATCTATGTGGCACATAAACTCTGAAAATGCTATTATAAATAGCATATATAAATAAAAAATGCTGTTATTATTTCCTGGAAATAAGAGCATTCTAGCAGGTGAAACTTTGTAATCCAAGAGGATGGGAGTAGAGTTAGAGAGAGGACAGTCCAGGGGACTGTTTCCTTGATTACTTTATATAATAGTGGTAAAATGAGGTCTGAAATACAGACCTTCTAAGTTCCAGACAATGACATACAATAAATATGATTAATTTATATTTATTGCATCAGACAGGGTCCAGTCCACAGACAGAAATCATACCAGTTATCTGATCAGAGAGAAGTTAACATAAAGATTTGCTAATTAAGTATAGAGTTGTTAACTAGATAACTAAAAGATTAAGAGAGCAAGCCAGAGAGAGAGAGAGACAGAAAAAGAGAGAGAGAACTGTAAAGTATCATGGTGGTAACAACTGCAGGAAGCAGCTTTCACCCCTCGCAAAAGGGAAGAGGTTAAAATTATAAAAACTGAGAAACAGAGAGGAAGAAGATGAACCTGAGCTCTCTGAGGAGGGGCCACTCTTCAGCTGGTGTGTCAGTGTGTTCTTGTGCTGCTATAAAGAAATACCTGAAACTGGGCAATTTATAAAGAAAAGAGGTTTAATTTTCTCATGGTTCTGCAGGCTGCACAGGAAGGATGGTGCCATGTCCACTCAGTTTCTGGGCAGGCCTCAGGGAGCTTTTACTCATGGAGGAAGGTAAAGTGGGAGCAGGCATGTCACATGGCAAGAGAGAGAGCAAGAGAGAGAGAAGGGGGAGGTCCTAGACTCTTTTAAACAACCAGATCTCATGTGGTTGTTGAACTAACTGAATGAGAACTCACTCATCACCACGGGGATGGTACTAAACCATGTGGTTCCCCCAGACCCCCATGATCCAGTGCTTTCCATTAGGCCCCACCTTCAACACTGGGAATCACATTTCAATATGAGATTTGAAGGAGATAAACATTCAAACTCTATCACTCCTCTCCTGGCACTCCAAATCTCGTGTCTCTCTTGCATTTTAAAATACAATCATACCTTTGCAATAGTCCCCTGAAGTCTTAACTCATTCCATCCTTAATTCAGAAGTCCCAAGCTCCAAATCCCAAGTCCAGAGTCTCATCTGGAGATGAGGTCCTTCTGCCTATAAGCCTGTGAGATCAAAAACAAGTTATTTACTCCTAAGATACAATGGTGGTACAGCCATTGAGTAAATATTCCCATTCCAAAAAAGAGAAATCAACCAAAAGAAAGGTGCAATCAGCCCCACACAAGTTTGAAACCTGGCAGGGAAGTCACTAAATCTTAAAGCTCCAAAACAATCTCTTTGACTCCATGCCCTGCATCCTGGTGTGAGGAGATGCATGCCCTGCATCCCAAGGCCTTGGGCAGTTCCACTCCTGTGGCTTTGAAGGGCGCAGCTGTGGTTGCTCTCATGGGTTGGAGTTGAGTGCCTGCAACTTTTCTACATTGAGGTTGCAAGCTGCCAATGATTCTACCATTCTTTTTTTTTTTTTTTTTTTTTTTTTTTTTTTTTTTTTTTGAGACGGAGTCTCACTCTGTTGCTAGGCTGGAGTGTAGTGGCACAATCTCTGCTCACCGCAACCTCTGCCTCCTGGGTTCAAGCGATTCTCATTCCTCAGTGTCCCAAGTAGCTGGGATTACAGGCACATGCCACCACACCTAGTTAATTTTTGTATTTTTAGTAGAGATGGGATTTCATCATGTTGGCTAGGATGGTCTCCATCTCCTGACCTCGTGATTTGTCCTCCTCAGCCTCTCAAAGCACTGGGATTACAGGTATGAGCCACCATACCTGGCCGATTCTACCATTCTTGATTCAGGAGGGCAGTGGCTCCCTTTCCACAGCCCCACTAGGCAGTGCCCTGGTGGGGACTCTGTGTGGGGGTTCCAACCCCACATTTCCCCTCATCACTGCCCTAATAGAGTTTCTCTGTAGGGGCTCCACTCCTGCAGCAGACTTCTGCCTGGACACTCAGGCTTTCCCATACATCCTCTGGAATCTATGTGCAAGATGCCAAGCCTCTTTCATTCTTGCATTCTGTGCACGTGCAGGCTTAATACCACGTGAAAACTGCCAAGGCTCACTGCTTACACCCTCTGGAGTGGCAGCCTGACTGTATTAGGAGCTCTTTAACCTGGGACTGGAACCAGAGCAGCAGGGATGCAGGGAACAGCATCCTAAGACTACACAATGCAGTGGTACCCCAGCCTGGCCCCTGAAAGCATTGGTTCTTCTTAGGCCTTTGGGTCTGTGATGGGAGCAGCTGTGAAGATTTGCATTCAAGGAAAATCTTGAAAATGACTTCAAGGTCTTCCGTGCCTTCCAGACATTTTCCCCATTGTCTTGGATAGTAGTACTCATTCCCTTTTAGTCATGCTAATCTCTTCAGCAAGTGGCTATCCACAAGACTCTTTTAAACATATTTCTCTCCTGAAAATGCTATTTCTTTCTCTGTCACATAGCTAGGTTACAAACTTTTCAAACTTTTACACTCTGCTTCCCTTTTAAATATAATTCCAACTTTAGGTCTTTTCTTTGCTCCTGTATCTGAGCGTAGACTATTAGAAGCAGCCAGGTCATGTCTTGAATGCTTTGCCACTTAGAAATTTCTTCTGCTAGGTACCCTGGGTCATCACTCTTAAATTCAAACTTCCACAGATCCCTAGGTCATGCACCAATGCAGCCAAGTTTTGTGCTAGGGAGAAACGGAGGTGAACCTTACTCCAGTTCTCAATAACTTCCTCATTTTTATCTGAAAATTCCATCAGCATGGACTTCACTATTCATAACTCTATCAGCATTTTGGTCACAAACATTTAACCAGTCTCCAAGAAATTCCAAACTTTCCCTCATATTCCTGTCTTCTTCTGAGCCCTCTAGATTCTTTCACCCTCTGCCCATTACCCAGTTCTAAAACCACTTCCACATCTTCAGATATCTTTATAGCAATGTCCTACTCTTTGGTACCAATTTTTTTGTGTTAGTCCATTATTGTGTTTCTATAAAGAAATACCTTAAACTGGGTAATTTATGAAGAAAAGAGGTTTCATTGGCTCATGGTTCTGCAGGCTGCACAGGAAGTGCGGTGCCAGAATCTGCTCAGCTTCTGGTGAGGCCTCAGGGACCTTTTGCTCATGGCAGAAGGCAAAGGAGAAGCATTACATGGGGAGAGAAGGAGTGAGAGAGAGAGAAGAAGGAGGTCCCAGACTCTTTTAAACAACCTGCTCTTGTGTGAACTGAATGAGAACTCACTCATCACCAAGGAGGTGGTGCTAGGCCACTCATGAGGGGTCTGGCCCCATGATCCACTCACTTCCCACCAGGCCCCTCCTCCAACACTGGGAATTACATTTCCACATGAGATTTGGAGGAGAGGAACACCTACACAATATCAGCTAATGCTGGTGTTTTGTGCGGGGACCAGGGGAAAAGGGGAGTTTCTCATCAAAACTGGTTCTGCCAGGGTTGGAGAAGCTGCAAAATGGATTCAACTACTGCCACAGGAAATAACTGCTGCTGCTAGGGTGAAGGGTGAAGAAGTATTCCTGTAGTAAGGCTCACTGGAGCAGCAAGCAGGCAGGAAGGTGCAAGTCCTCTCTCCCTCCAACCTCACATCTCACAGCTTCTGTCTAGCACTGAAGTTGACAGAGGGTACCAGGAACCAGCTGACATCACTGTGGCTGGGAAATACCAATTCCAGCATCACAACAAAGCAAAGTACAGAGGGATGAGTTTGGAGCTGGGAGACAATAACTTAAAAACTGGCATAGGCAGGTTTTTTTATATGGGCATAAAATAAGGAAATTGGCTGAGAGTGGGCTGGGAAGGGTTTGGGTTATCTAACAAAAAGATGAATTCTTGTGGCCACGTTTATCAGGAAATTCCCTAGTTTTCTCTGTTTATGAGAACTTTGACAGCCACTGAGTGACATCCTCCCAGAATTTAGAAGACAGGCCCTCACTCCAAGAGCTAAACTGTATAGTCATACAATGCAAAGACAGGCCAACCACCTCATGAAACAGTCATAAAATGACAACCTGAGAGCAAAAGTTTGCAAAAACATATGCAAAATACAGAGTTGATATCCTGAATAGCAACAGAGATATTATAACTAAATAAGAAAAATAGGAACATACTAATTAACAATAATTCACAAAGGAAGAAATGCAAAGGGCCAATACATGTAAAAAAAAAATTTAATCAAACAGGCGTATAGCATCACTGATGAGCCATCTCTGCGTCTCTGTGCTTGAGGCTTCAGAAACATCTTGTCCCTTTTGCAAGACTTTGAACTCATTCATCCCATATTACTTTTGTCGCTTTGGTATTCTTCGCCCCAACCCCTTCTTCCAACACACACACACACACACACACACAGACACACAGATCTTTAGAGGTTCTGTGATTCAGTCACGGGCACTCTAAGATTCTAATTACCCCATTTTGAAAGTTGTAAAATGTTAGAATCAGCAAGAGTTAATGTTGCTGCTCAAGGGTTCTGCTTTTCAAGCAGGAAGTGCACAAGCCCTAGGCCCAAATCGCCAACCATCCCAACTTGAGTTATTTGGGCCCAAGTGTACATTATTGAAATATCAAATGTGTGAACAAGTCCATCCTACTCTACAGGAAACCTGTTGATGAATTTTCATAGCACTACAGGAAGAGAATACAACTTGTAAAAGTCTACTTAACAGCCATAAGCATGTCTCATACACAGTTGCTGGATGGTTTACTGTTTCTAGGGGCAGTTTCATTCCTTGAAGAAGTTGTTAACAAGAGAGTATGCTGGAGGTTTCCATGTTTCCTCCAGATTCCAGCTGGCCTTTACTATGCCATGGCTGCCATTTCAAATTGCTTAGTTTCTTGTTAAAGCATCTTTTTAGGCGGTCTTTTCTTTATTTTAGTCTGTATTATTGATGGGTGCTGTGTGGCAGGCAGTACACAAAATATATTTCCTATTGTCACAAAAAGCGTGCAACAAAGGGAGGTATGAAGATAAGGAATCTTATCTCCTGATACTTGACTTTTCCATCCAATTATGTTTCTGAGAATCATCTATGTCATCATTGTGCTATAATCACTGTATAAACCTACTGTTCTCTGGACAGGTGTTTCGGTTGTTTACATTTGTTGAGATCTATTAACGAGGAGTGCTGCCACTATTATTAGACCATTTTACAGATGGGAAGACAGTCTCTTACCCAAGTTATCCAGCTAGGAAGTAGTGGAGCCAGAACCCATGTTTTTACCTCTAGGGCCTCATGGTCTCCCCTGCTTTCTTTCAACGTCTTCCTAGCAGCCTCTAAGTGGGTAGTTGTCTGTCTTTCTTTTATGGCATGAACTGCCCCTTCTCCACCCCCACTCCTATGCTCGACTGAACCTGTCCTTCCTCTCTTTGGTTGCATTCCTCATTCCCCCTAAGGACAAACCTCCAGCCCATGGTTATTGTAAGGTTATTCCCTGCACTTGTTTGCAGGGAAACAGAATATTAACCAGAACTTCAAAGGTGGAAAGTCCCAAAGTTTTCAGCCCGGGAAGAGAGCTCCAGGTCCCTCCAGCCGGCAATGCTAGGCTTGGACTCCTGCCTCACCCTTTCCTCTCCAAGGGGAGGCTCACCACAGCCTCATCCCACCCTGTCTTTCAGGAAAACCCCACTCCTACCACGTGACCAGCAGCACTCTCCTAGCATAACAAATCAAAATAATTAATTTATACAAAATGAAGTCAAAGCTCTGAAACCTGGAGAATAAGAATCTTTTATGAAAACCGATTTTTAAACTTGTAAACTATATGTTACCTTTAATGCCATATTTGATACATACAAAAGATTATGTGTAACATATATGTAAGCCATAAATATAATAAACAGCTGTGAACCCACTCCCCCACCCACTCAACCCCAAGTATTTCAACAAATTTCAGTACCTGTTACTGATACCTACCTATATCTTCCTCTCCTATGCCTTTGCTACCTCCCTCCCAGAAATAACCACTATCTTGAGTTTTGTGTCTGCTATTTCTGTTTACAGTTCTTGAGCTTTAAAAAATAGAATCCTATCTTCTGATAGTTGATTTTTCGTTCAATTACATTTCCAAGAATCATTCATGTGGTCATTGTGCTATAGTCACTGTCGGAACCTACTCTTCTCTGCACAGATGTTTGGGTTGCTTACATTTGTCAGGAGCTATTAGGAAGAGAGCTGTCATGAATGTTCTTGCTTATGTTCCAGGGTCCCGTGCAAGGTTCATTGCTGAGTCATATGATATGGGAATGTTCAACTTTACAAAATAATTGCAAACTGTCTTCCAGAGATTGAACCAATTTGCACTCCCCTTATGACTACTGAGTATCTTTTTATATAGTTATTGACCATTTGTTTTTTTTTCCTCTTTAGTGGAATATCTAATCATGGCTTTGCCCATTTTTTATATCATTGTCTGTATTTTTCTTATTAATATGTGGGAATTCTTGATATATTCTAGATACTAATCTTTTGTCAGTTACACGTCTTGCAAATACCTTCTAGTTTTTGGCTTATCTTTTCTCTTCCTTGTGTTTTCTTTTGTTTTTGTTTGTTTTCTTTGTTTTTTTTTTAAACAGGGTCTCTGTTGCCCAGGTTAGAAAGCCATGGTGCAGTTGTAGCTCACTGCCACCTCGAGCTCCTGGGCTCAAGTGATTCCACTGCCTCAGCTTCCTGAGTAGCTGGGACTACAGGCACATCAGCTAATTTTAAAATTTCTTTTATAGAGACAAGGTCTAGCTTTGTTCCCCGGGTTGGTTGCAAACTTCTGGCTTCAAGCAATCCTCCTACCTGGGCCTTCTCAAGTGCTAGGATTACAGGCTGAGCCACTGTGCCTCTTTTCTTGTGTCTTTTGATGAGAACATCTTAATGTAGTCAAATTTATTAATATTTATTTATTTTTGTTTTATTTATGAAGTTCTTCTCTACCCCAAGATTTGGTAGATAGCATCCTATGTATCTTTTCAAAATATTACTTTTCCCTCTTACAGTTTAATGCATAACATTGCCTTTTGGAATGGTTTAAGTTAGGGATCCAATCTCATTTGTTTTGTGTTCCATATGGTCTAGCAATTGCCCAAACACCATTATTTGATTTTACTTCTCTTCCCCCCACTAATATGCAAATCTATCTTTTTGTTTTTTTTGAGAGAGTCTCACTCTGTCACCCAGGTTTGAGTGCAGTGGCGTGATTTGGGTTCACTGCAACCTCTACTTCCTGGATTCAAGTGATTCTCCTGCCTCAGCCTCTTGAGTAGCTGGGATTACAGGTGCATGCCACCACACCTGACTAATTTTTATATTTTTAATAGACACTGGGTTTCACCATGTTGGTCAGGCTGGCCTCAAACTCTTGACCTTATGATTTGCCCGCCTCGGCCTGCCAAAGTTCTGGGTTTACAGGGGTGAACCACTGTGCCCAGTCAAATCTACTTCTATTACATATCAAGTACTTCTGGGCTCTCTATTCTGTTCCATTGTTGAATTATCAGTCCCTGGGACTATATTACATTGTTTTCATTTCCGTTGCTTTAGAATAATTCTTACTATTCTAGAGGTCATCTCCCATCACTTTATACATCTCCAGGAGTAACTTGGCTATTTCAAGTCCTTTGCTCTTCTATATAAAGGTTAGAATAAGTTTATGAAATTATATACAAGAAATAAAACAAAAAGAAGAAATAAATCGTTGGGATGTTTTTCTGTTTGCATCAAACCTATGGATAGCTATAGATCAGTTGGGAGAACTGGTAGCTGTACAGTATTAGCCTCCTATTCATGAACATGGGTAGTCTCTCCATTTATTTCAGTTTTCTTGAATATTTCAGTTATGTTTTAACATTTTACACATACAGGTGTTGAATACCTTTAGTTAGATTTATTTCCAAGTACCTTAAGTTCGTACTGATGTCGTAAATGGCATCTCTTTCAAGAATTCTTTTCAAATTATTTATCGTTGCTGTATGGAAAGACAATCAATCTTCAGTATTAGCATAATCAGCCACATAGTGAAGCTCTATTATCACAGTGAATGATTTGCCTATCCATTCTATTGAGTTTTCAATGTAGACAATTATAGCAAATGTGAATAATGACAGATGTGCTTTTGCCTTCCAATTCTTATGCTTTTATTTCTTCTTAATGCCACGCTGGGTGGCTGGGGCCTCCAGTGTCCGTAGACGAGTGATGGTGGACATTCTTGCCTTTCTACCGTGTAAAGGAACTACTGCTGTATTTGAATGTGCTCCTACTAAATGTTACAATGATGTTTGCTGCAGGTTTTCTTGAAGACAGCCTTTATTAAATGAAAGACATCACTTTTATTCCCAGTATACTAAGAGGTGTGTGGGTATGTGCACGTGTGTTTAATTTAAATTCATGAATAGGTCTTGAATTGTATCAAATTATTTTTCCCACATGTGTTGAGATGATCATATAGTTTTTCTCCTTTATTCTCTTATGTGGTGGGTGAATTTTATATATGTGTATATATATATATATATTTTTTTTTTTTTTTTAAACAGAGTTTTGCTCTGTTGGGCAGGCTGGAGTGCAGTGCTGCGATCTCGGCTCACTGCAAGCTCCGCCTCCTGGGTTCACACCATTCTCCTGCCTCAGCCTCCTAAGTAGCTTGGACTACAGGCACCCGCCACCACACTTGGCAAATTTTTTGTATTTTTAGGAGAGACGGGGTTTCACCGTGTTAGCCAGGATGGTCTCCATCTCCTGACCTTGTGATTCACCCACCTCGGCCTCCCAAAGTGCTGGGATTGCAGGCGTGAGCCACCACACCCAGTGTGAATAATATTTATACACGTTTAGATGCAAAGCTTTCCTTGTATATCTGGGTTAAACCTAATGTAGGCATTTATATTATCTTTGTACGTATGTCTGTTTCCTGCTGGATTTAGTTTGCTGAAGTTTCTATCTATTTTCATATGTGTGATTGGTTTATAATTTTTACTACTTGTACTGCTTTTGTCTATTTGGGAATTGCTGTGGTCTGAATGTGTCCCCTAAAATCCATGTGTTGCAAACTTAATTTCCAGTGTCACAGTATTGGAATGTGGAAGCTTTTGGGAAGTGTTTAATGGATTAATGCTGTTATAAAAAGACTTTGCAGGAATGGATTTACTCTTTTCCCTTTCTGCTCTTCTGCCATGTGAAGACATAGTGTTCCTCCCCTCTAGAGGATGCAGCACTCAAGATGCCATGTTGGAAGTAGGGAAACTGGACCCTGACCTACCGGTGCCTTGACCTTGGACTTCCCAGCCTCCAGAACTGTGAGAAATATATTTCTGTTCTTTATAAATTATCCAATCAGTGGTATTCTGCTATAGAAGCACAAAACAGACTAAGACAGGCATCAAGATTATTCTGGCTGCATAGAAGAGTTGGGAAATATTCTATCTTCTATTTTCTGGAATTTTTTTGTAATATTAGCATAATCTGCTATTTTAATGTTAGGCAGAACTTGCCCATAAAACCATATGTGCCTAGGGAGGCAACATTTCAGCTTCAATTTATTTAATAGTTAAAGGAAAATTCAGTCTATCGGTTCTCTTGATTTTTTAAACCAAATTATACTATTCTAAGTATTTGTTCAATCTAAATTTTAAAATCTAGAATATTAAACTTTTGATGAAATTCTCAGTGTCTTTTAAGCCTCTGTTTCATCTATGATTATGGTTCATTTACATTCCTAATACTATTTTTTCTTCTTTCTTTTTATCTTCATCAGTTTTACCACAGTCTTTCCTAAGAACCCAATTTTGGCTTTGTTGACCTTTTCTATTGTGTTTGTTGTTGTTGTTGGTGGTGGTGGTGGTGGTGGTGATGTTGAGTTCTGGCCTTATCTTTATAAGTCTTTGTTTCCCTCCTTGAGCTAATTCTATTGTTTTCTTGTTTGTCTGTTTTTGTTTATTTACTTCTGATTTTGGAAGTTTAGCTTGTTAATTTTCAGCCATTCTTTTATGTACTTTCTGTGTTGTTATATTTGACCACTAAAAGTGTTTTTTTAAGCCTGTATATGCAAAGTGACCCGCAAACATAGGAGCCAGGACACAGAAGAAGGAAGCAGACAAATCCAGCTTGTGATAGGGTGGTTTTATTTGGGACTGAAGCATGGTCTTGGGCAGCTGTACGACAGGTATATCTCTACAGTATTATCCCCTAGACCCAGGGATTGTACACCCTAAAAAGAAAGGGTATGCATGCTTAATTTGATCAAAAGGCAGGATTTATGGTAGGCATATGTGCTTACACAAAGAACAACAGATGAAATGGAAATCTTAGGGGCATTTCAGGAACCGGTGTTAATCAGAAGTCAACATGGAGGCTTAGCTTCCTAGATGGAGTCACTTTAGCCTCCACACTGTGACTCCTACATCTCTATTTCCCTCGCTGTTTATTTTGGGAAGTGTCTATCTGCTGCCCTAATGTGTCCCCTCCGGAGAATGCTGCAGATGCTGGAGCAGCGAGCAGCAGCCTCCTTTTCCTGGGGTTACTGTTCTCATTTACTTTCTTTTAACCTTCTAGTGCAGTGAAAACTACCATCATCTCTTGAACAAACTTTCTCTTTATTTCATGGGGCTATAAGGAAGAAATAAAATGCTGTATCACTACACGCCACAGGTGTTTGGCCTTATACCTGATGACTCATGATGTTCTGTGGAGGTGGTTTTACCCGACATAAACAGGATGTTGCACTCTGAGAAGCCTCACCTTTGGTATCTGTTGATTTTGATTCATTCCCTTAGCTTGTCTAGTCTCTACAACTGAAGGATATGAAAGACAAATGAATCTGCATGAAATGTGCAAGGATACTTTAAAGGAAAAAGAAAAAAGAAAAAAAGTGTTTTTTTTAAAGTCCTCACATGGCCAAGCATAGTGGTTCACGCCTGTAATCCCAGCACGTTGGGAGGCCGAGGCGGGCAGATCACTTGAGGTCAGGAGTTCAAGACAACCCTGATCAACATGGTGAAACCCCGTCTCCACTAAGAATACAAAAATTAGCCAGGCGTTGTGGCGCATGCCTATAATCCCAGCTACTCGGGAGGCTGAGGCAGGAGAATCGCTTGAACCCGGGAGGCAGAGGTTGCAGCGAGCCGAGATTGTGCCACTGCACTCCAGCCTGGGCGACAGAGCAAGACTCAAAAAAAAAAAAAAACCCCAAAAAACAAACAAACAAAAGCATAAAATTCTCACATGTTTAGAAATTTTAAAACGCACTTCTAAGTAACTGATAGCTCAAATCAAATCCTAATTGAATTTAAGGGATAGTTACAATCAAATGACAATGGGGCATATGAAAACTTGTGGCATATACAAAGTGACATTTTTTAGAAATTTGAACCATTTGACCCTCCTTGTGCCATTGAGCCAATCGGTGGAGAAAGAGGTCACTGTATTGGCTAGAGCAATTGATCCGTTATCAAGAGGGAAACTAGGTTGCTGCTACAGAAAGGAGGTAGAGAGGCTGGGTACGGTGGCTCATGCCTGTAGTCCCAACACTTTGGGAGGCCAAGGCGAGTGGATCACCTGAGGTCAGGAGTTCAAGACCAGCCTGGCTAACATGGTGAAACCCCATCTCCACTAAAAATACAAAAAAAAAAAAAAAAAAAATTAGCTGGGTGTGGTGGTGAGTGCCTGTAATCCCAGCTACTTGGGAGACTGAGGCAGGAGAATCACTTGAACCCGGGAGGCGGAGATTGTAGTGAGCTGAAATTGCGCCACTGCACTCAAGCCTGGGCAACAAGAGCGAAACTCCACTCAACAAAGAAAAAAGAAAAAAGAAAGGAGATAGGAAGGACTATGTGTGGTCCCACTGTGATTCACATAGATGCCTCTTAGTATTTTCTTACCCAATAGTCCTGGTCAATGGAATACTGAGGCAATCTGATAAAGACAAGACTAACGAGAACTCAGATCCCACAGGAATGAAGTCTTCAGTCACTTCACCACATAAAGACCCTTATTTAACCCATGTACTGGCAGAGGAAAGAGGAACATGAAATGAACACTGGGAACAGGTAGCTCAAAATACCAACTTTGGATATATAAAGAATACCTGTAGCAGCTAACACTGCAGGTTTCAGGTGAGAATATGTCTGTATGGACATGACCCTAAAATGCCAAAATAGCTGATGGGAATTCCTGTGTCCCCTGTCTTGGGAACATGGAGTTTTCACTTGGCTGAAGAATAAGTGTATATAATGAGGGGAAAAACGGGTGGAGGGTGCCAGAGATCTTCATTTTTCCCCACTCACATTTACACTGTGCTCTCTTCTGCCCTGCTCTCTACCTTGGGAAGCTAACCTGTGTGGATTATAACAGCGTGGCCCTAGGGCTTCCAGTTTTGTTTGGCAGTTGGGAACCCCTCCCCTGATATCAGGATGGGGAAGGAGGGCGGGGTATTTCTTCCTCTTCTCCCCTTCCAGCAGGGTTACTTCGGGTCAATCTCACCCACCAGCCAGAGATCACCAGTCCTTCTAAGGAGACCATGTCTACACAATCCCCTCCTTCCAGGTTTTGTAGACACCCCTTCCCTGTATTCCTTTGGGTCCAGGAATGTAACAGGTCTGCGGTCCTATCCGTGGGATATTGAACTATTCCTTGAGGTTTTCCCACGTGCTGCCTAGTCTTTGTAAATAGTCCCTTCATGAAACGCACCTTGAATTATCGTAACTTGAGGATGCCAGATTTTTCCTCCTGGACATCTCATGATGTACCAGGAACGGGGTCCTCAAGCCAAGAAGCACACTGCAGTCGATTGCCTTTTTGATGACTTCTTCCAGTGTCCTATTGCATTAGATGCCTATTTGAGAAGTCTGTTTCTAATTGGGTAATTTTCTATTATCTCCTGCTCACCATTAATGGCGAATTGTTCAAGGCCCGTAATTAACTAATTAAATATTCACCATATTTTTAATGGGAATGTTTTATTCTGTGTTAATTGTGTCGTCATTATCATCACAGTTACCCTCAACCCTTATCCGTATTTGTCAGTAACTTCCCCACTACGCAAAGAATGAACAATAGCTGAATCACAGTGTTCAACATTTCTCTGGTATTGGTTTTTCTTAGTTATTTCCACTTTTAGCTGATAAACATTTTGTGCAAGAATGAAGTCTTACATCATCATTTTCTCAAAAGTCACAAAAAATTCTCCAAAGCCTTTTTGTACAGACTTGTTTGCAAGCATCAGTATAGTCAGAATCTGTGTCAAACGTGCTAATGTCTAATCAACATTATTCCAAACACTGTCAATTGTGTAGACATTCTAACACTGGACTCTTTCGGGAGTCATGGATTCTGTGACTGTAGCAAGAACACAGCCTGAAAAAAAGTGTTTACCCTTCCTCTAAACTTCTTTGCACTCAGGCTAAAATGCACGTATCCCCCTAGGGGAAATAAAAGGCGAAACTGCTTTTCCACAAGATGTTTAGGAAGGAGGTATGCATAGCAGTTTCCCAGGAATGATAACATCTAACAGTTGTTTCTTCCAAGCCAGAATCCTTGCAATGAGTCTGTACCACTGGTAGAAAAAGGTTGTTAATCAGTCAGAAAATATTTCTGTGGTTACTCATGGTGTCTAGTATGTGTACTGACAGACAGTAAATTGGATACATCCTACAAAGATGGTGGATGTTGGCTTTTTCCAGTTACTTGCAAATGTATCCAGTGTGTTCCTGTAGCACATGGTGCGCCAAGAACAGTCAACAGGGTGTAAGTAATTGGTGGGTCCTCATCAGTCATTCTGCAGAGCAGACTGATGCCCACAGCCAAGGTTTTCATCAGATAGCATTACTTAACAAACCCACCCACGCAATTTTCATCAGCTTCATTATCAGCAAAAGCTTTTCACTTCTGATTTTGACACGTTCTTACTTCAGTTATACATAAAATCAAAAGTCATCCCCCCCAAAGCATCAAAAAATAAGGGAATAGCAGAGACATATGGCTGGTAAGCGTAACTATTCCATTCAGGGGCAAGGAGTGCTACCAAGTGAGTTTGAGTGCCAAGTTTACACAAAAGTAGATTGTGAATCTGTGTAGACGTCCCAGCTGTCTTCTGGTTAGTGGTTTCCAGGACTATCTTTTTTCATACTTTTTTTTACTTTCAATGTTTCCATAACCTTTTATTGTATGTGTGTCTCTTATATATATGACACTTACATAGATTTAGATTTTTAAAAATTCAATCTGACGGTCTTTTTTTCTTTCCTTTTTAATTTTTTTTCTGACAGTGTCTCGCTCTGTCGCTTAGGTTGGAGTGCAGTGGTGCGATCTTAACTCACTGCAACCTACGGTTCAAGGGATTCTTCTGCCTCAGCCTCCAGAGTAGCTGGGATTACAGGCATGCACCACCTCACCCAGCTAATTTTTTGTATTTTTAGTGGAGATGGGGTTTCTCCATATTGGCCAGGCTGGTGTCAAACTCCTGACCTAGTGATCTGCCAGCCTCAGCCTCCCAAAGTACTGGGATTACAGGTGTGAGCCACTGTGCACAGCCCTGACAGTCTTTTAACTCATGCATGGAATCCATCTATGTTTATGGTATCAGAATTATTGATAAATTTGGACTTTTCACCAACTCACCTTTTGAATTATGTACGTGTGTATACACACACACACACACACACATAGATGCATTCATACCTTCTTTCTTTTACAAATCTGAAAATTTGCCTGCTCATTCTTTTTTACTTATTTATCTTTATGATTACATTCTTGATTTCTTTAAATATTTCAGTCACATAATTCAATAATCTATAGTCCCTGGGGCTGTAAAGCTATTGTTTATTGCCTCTGCCTGTTCTCACTCACAGAGATTTGGTGATCTTTGACTATGAGCCTTTTGCTTGATGTTAATCAGGGTGACTCCTGTCAGCCTAAGCTGGAAATGCGTTACTCCAGAAGAGACTCTCTTCTTCTGCTTGAAGCCAGGAATGCCACTGTCTCAGGATTGCCTCAGCTCTCACATCTAGGGCCTTGGCCTGGCACAGAAGCCCCGGCTCAGCCTCCCTACCTCATGGCCTCCCCATGGTTCTGCGTTCTGGACTGCCTCTGCTCTCCAGAAAACAGCACCCCAACTGCTCTGTATTCTGGTTTCAACACCTATCATGGTTTTTTTGGTGGGGAGTGGAAGAATCATTGGAGAACTCCTTTACTTCTTGTAAGGCTCATAATTCCTCAAAGACTGTGTCTTAGCTGAGGTCTGGTTGTTTTGAGGCAGAACATTTTCTTGGTGAATGTGGTCAGGCAACAAACTAGAAGCCAAATAACTGGGTTTGGGAGATCACACCTTGCAAGGTCTTTTACTTTTTTCTTAAATGGATGTTTTCTAGTGCACCGTTATGGTTCGAACTGTATTCTCTCCCAAAAGATATGTTGAATTTCTAACCCCAGTATCTCAGAATGTGATCTTACATGAGATAGAGTCTTAGCTGGGTGCAGTGACTCACACCTATAATCCCAGCACTTTGGGAGGCTTGGGCATGCGGATCACCTGAGGTTGGGAGTTCAAGACCAGCCTGACCAACATGGAGAAACCCCATCTCTACTAAAAATACAAAATTAACTGGGTGTGGTGGTTCACGCCTGTAATCCCAGCTATTCAGGAGGCTGAGGCAGGGGAATCGCTGGAACCAGGGAGGTGGAGGTTGCGGTGAACCGAGATCACACCATTGCACTCCAGCCTGGGCAAAAAGAGTGAAACTCTTGTTGTGAACTTCCTTTAATATTTTTTTGTAAGGCAAGTCTGCTTAACAATGAATATTCTTAGTTTTTGCTTATTTTGGAATGTTTTAATTTCACCTTCATTTTCGAATGATAGATTTGTTTTATGTAAGATTCTTGGTTGACAGGAAATCAGCTGTTAGTCTTAATGTAGTTCCCTTTTATGTGGTGAGTCATTTTTCTTTTTCTGCTTTCAAGATTTTCTCTTTATGTTTGGCTTTCAACATTTTGACTATGATGTGTTTAAGTGTGGCTTTCTTTGTATTTTACTACTTGGAGTTTGTTGAGCTTTTTGGATATGTAGATTGGTGGTTTTTTAAAAAATAAAAATTGGAAAGTTTCCAATCATTATTTCTTTTCATCCTTTTTCTGTCTCTTTCTCTCCTCTCTTTCTGGTAATCTCATTATGCATATGTTGGTGCACTTAGTGGTTTCCACATTTCTCTGATGCTCTTCTCATTTTTCTTCACTCCTTTTTCTTTCTTTCTCTTTCTTTCTTTCTTTCTCTCTCTCTCTTTCTTTCTTTCTTTCTCTCTCTCTCTTTCTTTCTTTCTTTCTTTCTTTCTTTCTTTCTTTCTTTCTTTCTTTCTTAGATTGCATCATCTCTATTGATCTATCTCTCAGTTTGCTTATACTTTCTCTGCTAACATTCTTTTGCCAACTTGAATCTAATGCTGAGCCTTTCTAGTGGACTTTTCATTTCAGTTATTGTTCTTTTCAACTCTAGAATTTCAATTTGGTTCTCTTTTTAAAAACCGTTTATGTCTTTGTATTGATATTCTCTGTTTGAAAAGTCATTGTTACAATACTTTCTTTTAATTCTTTAAACCTGGTTTCCTTTAGTTCTTCAAACATATTCCTAATATAAAGTCATTGTTTGCTACGTCCAGGATCTGAATCCTCCCCTCAAAGGCAATTTCTTTAGCTTCCATTGCCTACTTTTATTTGCCTCCTATGTATGGATTACACTTTGCTGTTTCTTTGCAATTCTCATAATTTTTTGTTAAGAACCATTTTGTCTGTTCTTGCACTGCTATAAAGAAATACTGGCTGGGTGCAGTGGTTCACGGCTGTAATCCCAGCACTTTGGGAAGCCGAGGCAGGTGGATCACCTGAGGTCAGGAGTTTGAGACTAGCCTGGGCAATATGGCAAAACCCCATCTCTACCACAAGTACAAAACTTAGCTGGGTGAAGTGGTGGGCGCCTGTAATCCCAGCTACTCAGGAGGCTGAGGCAGGAGAATCGCTTGAACCTGGGAGGCAGAGGTTGCAGTGAGCTGAGATCGTGCCAGTGTACTCCAGCCTGGACAACAAGAGCAAGACTCAGTCTCAAAAAAAAAAAAAAGAAAAGAAAAAGAAACAAACATACAAACAACAACCTGAGACTGCATAATTTATAAGGAAAACAGGTTTAGTTAGCTCTTGGTTCTATAGGCTATACAGGAAGCCTAGTGGCTTCTGCTTCTGAGAAGGCCTCAGGAAATCTTAGAATCATGGTGGAAGATGAAGGGGAAGCAGGCAAGTTTTATATGGCAAGAACAGGGGGAAGAAAGAGAGAAAGAGGAGGTGCCACATACTTTTAAATGGCCAGATCTCACTCACTCTTACAAGAAAAGCACGGAGGGAGTTGTGCTAAACTATTGATGAGAATCCACCCCCATGATCCAAACACCTCCCATAAGGGTCCACTTTCAACCTGGGGATTATAATTCGACTTTAGATTTGGCCAGGGACACAGATCCAAACCATATCAGGAACTGAACATTTTAGATAATATTTTGTAGCAACTCTAGATACTGCTCTCCTATTCCTTCCAGGGCTTAATGTTGTTGTTATTTGGTTTGTCATCTATTTACTTGTTTAGTGACTTCACTGAACTAATTTTGTGAGGTCTGCTTCCCCTACAATGTGCAGCTTATGATGCCTCTGCTCATATTTTTTTCCTCTTGTTTTTTTTTTCTTTCCCTCTTATCCTGGCTTCCTAGAGGTTGCACTTGGGTCTGCATAAACCACCTATTGATGAAAAGTTGTGCTTAAGCCCCTTCAATTAGATTGGTTTCACCCTTTACTTTCAGCTGTGAATGTGGTTTGGAAACATCTTTCACAGCTCAGGGTTCAAGCTTGCCCCGTGTTCAGTCAGGAACTGATAGCCCAGCATTTCTTTCTCCAGTCACTCCTGGGAGTGATCAGCCTGGGCATGCGTGCGGTCTTCCAGACCACCAGGAAATGAATGCAATTTTATTTTTAACGCTGGCTTCCTAAGAATCCCCTCTGAGTCAGATTAGCTTATTGTTCAGCCATTGCTTGGTCAGAGGTTAGGCTTCAGCCTCTTGAGCTAGTGTTTTTTGCTGATGGATCTGTATGTGGTTTAGGGAATGATTTCGAGTATGCCACACTTTCCACTCCGATGTCTGCTGTGTGAGTGCAGCCTGGCACGGGAGCACAATATTCTGTGTCCTCAGGGATGACTATAGTCCTAGAACCACTATTCTTGGTTATTTCTTTACCTGGTTCTCTGTTCAATGTCTGGCCTTACATTTCACTTGATGGCATTAGTATCTAGTCCCTCCTTAATTGCTGGCCACCAAGTTTTCCATTATTTTTGCCAACTTCTTCGCCATGCTTTCCAAATAAAGTTAGTTCCCTCATGAAAAGCTGTGGAATTATCCATCCTTAAGGCCTGACTCTCTCCCTGGGCAGAACCTCTGCAGCACTGCACCAGATCTGGGGATAGGGACATCAGCCTGCTTCTCCAGGAGTGACATCCTGCTCTGTGAGTGGGCACTGGAGTGGAGTACGGTATCCCTTGATCTCAGGTTGCCCCTCTTAGCATGGAACCCCTGCCCTACCAGGGGGTTAAGGTCCAGCATTCCTAGCCTGCTATGCCTATTCCAGAGCCCTTGCCCTAGAAGGGGGAGCTGAGTGAGTAAAGGGAGTGTCATGGGTTGAAGCGTTATACTGGAATTAAAAATGACATGCTGAAGTCCTAACGCCTAGTACTCCAGAATGTGACCTTATTTGGAAAGAGGAGGTTTGTAGAGGTAATCAAGGCAAAACGAGATCACTAGGATGGGCCCCTAGTCCAAGATGACTTGTGTCCTTATACAAGGGAGAATTTGGATGCAGAGACAGACATGCACAGAGGGAAGACAGTGTAAATACACACAGGGAGAATGCCATGTGAAGACAGAGCGATCCACCAACGAGTTAAGGAGCACCAAACATTGCTGGCAAACCACCAGAGCTAAGAAAAGCCAAGGAAGGATTTCCCTTCATATTTCATAGGGAGCATGTCCTCCTGTGGAGGACACCTAGCATTCAGAACTGTGAGACGATCGATTTCTGTTGCTTAAGCTCAATTTCCTGGTTTGTTTTTTTTTTTTTTTTTTTTTTTTTGAGACAGAGTCTCGCTCTGTCACCTAGGTTGGAGTGCAGTGGCGCAATCTCCACTCACTGCAAGCTCCGCCTCCCGGGTTCATGCCATTCTCCTGCCTCAGCCTCCCATGTAGCTGGGACTACAGGCACTCGCCACCGCGCCTGGCTAATTTTTGTATTTTTAGTAGAGACGGGGTTTCACTGCGTTAGCCAGGATGGTCTCGATCTCCTGACCTCATGATCCACCCGTCTCGGCCTCCCAAATTTCCTGGTACTTTCTATGGGAACTGTAGGAAACTCAGTCCTCTCTACTATAATGGCCTGGAATAGTGATTCTACAACATATAGCGCTGCAGAGAGAAGAGATCCTGGTAGCCTATTCCTCCTGCAGTGAAATTGTGGAAGGTTGGGCGCTGAGGGATGAGGGAGCTCATCTTCCTGGCTGCATCCATCCAGAGTGGAGTTTCTGGAGTAGAGTTTCCATCACATGGAGCGGGGGGTGGGGGATGGAAACACGATGTGTCTCAAACGCCACCGACTCGCTGTTCTTACTGAGCCATTAATGATCTTCTTGAACGGCTGTTTCTCCATGTGCTCTGTGCCCTTAGAACAATTTCCAGAGACTTTAAACAGTTGATTTTAAGTATCTCTCATTAGTTAAACCACTGTTTCCCTGGGGAGAGGGTCCACCAAGCTCCTCGCACCACCATTCTGGGAGTGACATCTGTTTAATTTTTGGCGGATTAGGATAGGAGATTCAGCTCAGAGAAGATGATCCCACTGCTTTGTGTCCCCCTCCTCCTGGATGAGACCAGAGTCCTCCCCCTACTTACAGCGGAGACAACCAACCCTGAGACCTGCCTCCCTGCCCCTACAGAGCAGCAGACACAGGAAGGCAGAGGAGACCTCCTGACGTTCATCACACAGCTGAGGACTTGGCATTGGTGGGACCCCGGAGGGCACCCAGAGCAGATCACTTCTGTGGGGCAGGTGGCCAATCGCAGGAAAAGGGGAGCAGTGGGAGGGAGAAGGGATATGGCTTGGGGACCCTCAGGTTTCCCCCCAACACACGGACAGAGCAAGGAAATGGGGTGGCAGGACAGAGGTCTCAGAGCCAGGGCCCCTGCCGGATATAAATGGCTTCCCCATGGATGCTCATTAAATCGTATTTTACTAGCATGAAAGACACTCTTTCCCGAAGCCTGCCCCGTTGAGATGGAATGGTTTATTTAAACCAGATGTAAAGAGTAGAAAGAGACAGATTACAAACCCCATGGGTCCATTGGCCTCAGAGACGGGAAGTCTGCCCATTCCCCCAGGTTTTCCTGGTCCTAATCTCCTCTGAGAGCTGAAGGTTCTTGCTGGTGTCCCCTAACTGCTCCAGGGACACTGTCAGCTCATGGCATCGTGTTGTAGACCCTATAGTTGTCCTTCTGTGTGATGTGCAGCTTCCAGGGAAAGAGACGCTTCTGGGAGGGGAGGCCACGAGCCTTCCGTACCATAAGCACCACGTCCTCATCCGACAGCAACCGAACCAGATCCCCCTCAGCGTCCCGGTAATTCAGGGCGATGTCCTCCCTCTGGAACTCCCGCCTGCATGGGAAAAGTCAGGTATAATCAAAGGGCCTAAGCATGGGGTAGGGGTAGGAAGAGGGGGTAAAAAAGTTTTATGTCCTGAAGCCAGGAGTGAGAAAAGGTCAGAGCCTGACACAAGCCTGCGTCATCCAAATAATCCAACCTCCCATTGTACAGATGCGGATATCAAGGCCTAAAAGGGAGAAGAGGCTGGGTGTGGTGGCTCACACCTGTAATTCCAGCATTTTGGGAGGCCGAGGTGGGCAGATCACCTGAGGTCAGGAGTTCAAGACCAGCCTGGCCAACATGATGAAACCCTGTCTCTACTAAAAATACAAAAATAAGCTGGACGTGGTGGCATGCACCTGTGATCCCAGCTACTCAGGAGGCTGAGGTAGGAGAATCACTTGAACCCGGGAGGCAGAGGTTGCAGTGAGCTGAGATTGCACCACTGCATTCCAGCCTGGGCAACAGAGTGAGACTCCATCTTAAAAAAAAAAAGAGAAGAGACTTTCACAGGAAATTAGTGGCACAGCCTGAAGTGTCTTGTGCATAAATGTGCTAAAAGCTTAAGAGTTGTGAAGAACAGTAGGTTTGACTGGGCACAGAGTAGGGCCATATAAAGCCTCAGAGAGAAACCTGTGTGAGGCTATTGAGAACCTTGTAAGGACAGGAACTGTCTGGCCTGGGTGCAGGAAGATGCGCATCCTTCTACTTAGCTGGTGTACATAGAAATTGATCTGAACTTTCTACCAGTAGTTTGACAACGTGGGCCAGAAGGCTGTGAGACTTGCAAATGCTTTAATCCCCAAATCTACTTCTTGAGCATCATTGCAAGGAAATGATCAGATAAGTCATCAAATAGGTGAACTAAGATGGTCTGTACAACGTTGTTTAGAGTAGTAAAAAAGTAGAAGAAATCCTAAGAGGCCAGCAAAAGCACATGGCCATATTAATGATGTAGGCACAGAAAGGTTTTGTGCAGCCAAAGTAACTGGTGTGTGTGCACGTGTGCGGGGTGTAAGTACTGAAGAAATCTGAGTGTATGTCACATAACGAGGGGGGTAAAAACATGAGGTGATTTCACTTCTTCGTATCTTTCTGACATGGTTACTGACATTTATGTATGTGTGTGTGTGTGTGTGTGTGTGTGTGTGTGTGTGTGTATATACATATAATGAGTTGGTACAAGTTTTACAGTCAGAAATTTAACAGTGTGATTACCGTTCTGTAAAATAACTGTCCAGCAATGTCCTGGACCTGGGGCGGGTAGTGAGTCCCTGAGGGTGGATGGCTCAAGTCCAAGGCTTTTAGGCAGAGAGACTTTAGCTCCAGCTGCAGATCTGGATCTAAACCCACAACTTGTGTGAGCTCAGCCAAGTCCCCTAACCTCTCTGCGGCTTCCCCACTCGTCTCTAAAGTGAGGAGATGCCACCTAACCTGTAGGGTTGGGCTGTGGATAAAACGAGAAGACAAAGTACATGGAAAACCCCAGCCCCCTCATACTAGTGCTTAACATTTCTCCCTGCGCTCTCTTCTCCAGAGTGTCTGACTCCCCAGCCCCATTCCCAGTCCCTCACCTCGTGAGCTCCAGCAGGTCTTTGAATAGGGGAGTGCTGCTAAGATCTTCCTCCACCGCGATGTCCCTAAGGGGGTGATAGGCTGGGGTAAGGAGGCATCAGGCTAGAAGTGGGTTGTGTGGTGGGGAAAAGAGGAATGAGGCTGGCCAGGCCACCCTGGACGTTGATGTCTTGTTACAGCATTGTGGCTCATCTGGGAGCCACTGGGGGCTTTGGAGTGGGAGAGGGACCCAAGAGAGGGTGATACAAGAGGTGGTGGTGGTAGGGATGGCAGGAAGGCTGGACCGGCCCCTCCCTCCCAGGCCACAAACTTGACGGTGCTGATGGTGTCTTCGTAGTAGTAGCAGCGCAGCCAGTTGGTGGGGTCATCCTCCTCAGGGAAGTCTTTGAGGATCTTCACGAAGGAGAGAGGGAAGATGCCTGTGGCTCCCCGGACAGTGCCCTGCAGAGGAAGAGAAGGGATGCCAGGCTGGTGAGAGGAGAGGCAGCAGAGCCACGCCTCGGAGCCCTCAGCCCCGTTCTAATGATGGGGAAAGGCAGACGAGGTCCTGGTCTTCTTCTGTAGAGGGAGGAGAGAAGGCGAGGAAGTTCACTGAGCTGGTCACTTCTAAGAAGGCTTATATTTGGGTTTTACAATATGTCAGGGTCTGGATTTATATAGAAAGCTGCTTTTGTCTCATTCATTCACTCATTCATTCAACAAAGACTTCTTGAGAACCAGCCACTTGACAGGCTCTGGACTCTCAAAATAGATGAAAGTCCTTGGGCCTGGCGCAGTGGCTCATACCTGTAATCCCAGCACTTTGGGAGGCTGAGGCTGGCGGATCACCTGAGGTCAGGAGTTCAAGACCAGCCTGGCCAACTTGGCAAAACCCCGTCTCTACTAAACATATAAAAATTAGCCGAGCATGTTGGCGCATGCCTATAATCCCAACTACTCGGGAGGCTGAGGTGGGAGAATCACTTGAACCCGCAGGGTGGAGGTTGCAACGAGCCAAGATCGCGCCATTGCACTCCAGCCTGGGTAACAAGAGTGAAACTTTGTCTCAAAAATAATAATAATAATAATAATAAATAAGTCCTTGCCCCCACAGAGTTTCCAGTACGATGGGGAATGACAGGGTGTGCGTGCTGTGAACAATGACCTACCCAATGAGTCCGATGGTGGCAAGTGTTACAGACGAAAATAGAACATGGAAGGAAGAGGATGAGGGATGAGGAAGGCCCTGCTGATGATCCCACTCATTCATTCATCAGATACAGTTGTGCCTCTGCTCTAGACCAAGTAGCCACAAATCAGACCCAGACCCGGCCACGGCCTGGGCTTTGGGCACGTGTTCTGTTCATCTTCACAACAACCCTATAGAAGATGGATTATTTACATGCCATTTTGCAAACATATTAACCAAGGTTCAAGGTGGTTCCTTCCCTGCCCCTGAGGCCAGAAGTTAGTTAGCGAACTGATAAGTAGGACTTTCCGGAAAACAGGAAGGCAATACATGTTTTCTATTTCTGGAAAGTGACCCAGAGATACTCCTCAGGCAGCTGTAAGAGCCCTGAATTCCTGAGATGGAGATCTACGATCAGGGTAAAATGGAAACTGCTAAACTGGCTAAACCAGTGACTACTACTAGCTCCTCTCCAGGGCCTGGATACCAGGGACCCAACCCAACTCTTAGAGGTCCTGGGACCCCCGGGAGCTGACCGTGCCTCTGGGTCTGTCCCGGAACCTCCTTCAGGCACTCCCCACAGGACCACTAAGTCTGAAGACAGGACCTAATACGAAAGGCTGGCCCCAGGCCCAGGCCCAACACAGCCACTTCCCACCTCCACTCACTGAGTGAGAACGGAGCCCTTCTGTGGGCCACGCTGGGACAAAGCAGTGACTGGGAAAGGCCCTGGCTTTGAAGTTTCATTTAGGTCTCCTAATGACCCTAGTACCTGGCCAGGCGCCACACATTCAGGCTCTGGGGCGAGCCTTGGCCATCTACTACCTCCTTTACCCCTTCCAGGAAGCCGATGAAGAAACATTTACAGAAAAGGAAACCACAAATTTGAGCAAGTTTCCAAAGGTCCACAAAGCTAGTGAAAAACAGAGCTAGGAAATGGCCCAAACAGGCTGACTCTGAGTTCGCGCTCTTCATCAGCAGCTTTTATTGCTGCAGGCAGGGTGTGGACTGTTGTCCCATATTACACAAGTGGCTGTGATTTCGCTGCTCAGGAGCAAATTATCTGGACAGCCATGTGGTTGCTGCAACTTAGCAGTGCTGCTGGCATCTAGTGGAGAGGCCAGGGATGTTGCTGAACACCCTGCAATGCTCAGGACAACCCCACAAGGGACCATCTGGCCCCAATGTCAATAGTGCCCCTGCTGAGACACCCATTGCAGACCAAGAAACTAAACTCAGTAGGTGAACTTACTTGCCCTAAGCAGCCCATTTTTCAGGGTCAGAACCAAAGACAAGTGCATGAGCTCCAGAATGTTCTGCTCCCACCGGACATCTGCCTCCCCAAAGGCTGTGTTCCCGCAGGCTCCCCAACCTGCCTGGATCTCCAGGACTAACCTCAGATTGCCTCTCTTCCTTGAGGCCTTCTGAGATGGTCCTCAGTCTCTGAAGCACACAATGCTTGAGGCAACCTCACCTCCAGCCTCACCTCTAATCTCAGCCTAACCTTACCTGCATTCTCACCTCCATCCTCACCTCCAATCTCACCTCCATCCTTATTCCCAACCTCATCTCCAACCTCATCTCTAACCCCACTTCCAACCTCACCTTCATCCTCGACTCCAAACTCACTCCCATCCTCACCTCTAATCTCACCTCCATCCTTACCTGCAAACTCAGCTTCCTCATCTCTATCCTCACCTCCATCTTTACCTCTAACCGCATCTCCAATCTCACTTCCATTCTCATTTCCATCTTCACCTCTAATCTCACCTCCAATCTCACCTCCACCCTCACCTCCAATCTCACCTCCATGCTCACCTCCATCCTCACCTCCAATCTCACCTCCATCCTCACCTCCAATCTCACCTCCATCCTCACCTCTAACCTTACTCCCAATCTCACCTCTATCTTCACTTCCACCCTTACCTCCATCCTCACCTTCACCCTCATCTCCATCCTCACCTCCAGCCTCATCTCCACCCTTACCTCCATCCTCACCTTCACCCTCATCTCCATCCTCACCTCCAGCCTCATCTCCACACTCACCTTCCTCACCTCCAGCCTCATCTCCACCCTCACCTTCCTCACCTCCAATCTCACCTCCACCCTCACCTTCATCCTCACCTCCAATCTCACCTCCACCCTCACTTCCATCTTCACCTTTAATTTCACCTCCAACCTCACCTCCAATCTCACCTCCATCCTCACTTCTGAACTCACCTCCAGCCAGTCTTTGTTGATCCGACTGAGGAGGAAGATCACATCTCCGGCTTTGAAATTCAGCTCCAGTTTGCTGTTTCCAGTGAAGTCAAATAGAGCCTGAGGAGAAGCGTGCAGTAAGGAGGGAAGGAGAAAACACTCACTGAGTTCCTACAGAAGTGCCCTACATACTTTAGTCTCCCATTTTATAGATGTAGAAACTGAGGCTTGGGGAGAATAAGCGACTTGTCTGAGGCCACTCATTTTTTAGTGGAGGAGCTGGGAATTGAACCCAGGTCTCCCTGACTCTAGGTTGGGTGCTCCTTCCAGACCTGGTGGGGGTGAGCACACACGGAAGGGTTCGAACTCTCTGGGCTGAGCACCTACCCTGGTCCCCAGGCTTCATCGCAGGCTGGGCCTTGTCTGAGTCATCTCTGCAGGTTCCATGCCTAAGGCAGGGCCGACTCAGAGGAGGCTCAGGCAAACTGACCGGAGGAGCGTACGGATGGAAGCGTTCCCCTCTGGCTCCGCACGCTGGTCACATTCCCTCCCCTTAGCTGGGCTCTGGGATGCCCAGTGGCAGAGGCTGAAGCTGTAACCCCTTCCTTCCTCCAGGGGCTCAGCGCTCTCCCAGGCACATAGCAGTGCCCAGCAGGAGAGGCCCAGTGGCTGGCAGGGGGGCCAAGGCCGATGCCCAAAGTGTGAGAGCCTGGCCAGCACGGGGGTGGGGGCTACCTCTGCTCTCGGAGCTGCCATGCGGTCAACGCTGTTACCTTGTGGGGACACGCTTTTGCTGTGGAGAGAGAAGAGGGGCTTGTTAGCCGTGTGATTCTCTCAGGGCCCAGCTTCCTGCTTCTGTGTCCAGAGGAGCCCCTTGCAAGGAGCGAGGAAGGCGGGGGAGAGAGAAGATGCTGAAATGTGGCTGCAATTCCTCCTCCAGGTGGGCACACTTGTCCCCAAATCTTCACAACCACTTTGGAGGTAGGGTTGTTCTCCCTTCTTTATGGACCAGGAAGCCAGGCTCAGAAAGCAGGTGGGGAAGGGGATATATGCTCATTCCATGCCTTTCACTTGCCAAAGTGTTCAGATTTGTTCGTTTCTCTGCTCCCTACAACCAAGTTCTGATGTAAATGTGACCGTTGTAATTTTTCAGCGGAGGGAAACTGAAGGTTGGAGAGGTGAAGTGCCTTGCTCTGGGGCCCGTGGCTGCCACGTGGCATAGCTGGAATTAAGACACACCTGACTGTGTGCACAAGGGAGATGCCAGACATGGAGAGGACTCTCGGAGACATTGGTGAGAGGAAGCGGAGAGAGGAGCTGGTGGGGAGCTCAGGAGTTCCCTCCTGCTTTTTCCAGAATTCTTAGTAGCAGCAACCTGGGCTTTGGAAGTCAACCAGTCTGAGTGGCTGAATTTTTGGTGGGAGGGATGGGATTTTTGGAATAAGGGAGGAGCAGTGTGCCCTGGAGGCCAGCGTGATACAACCAGAGCCACAGCTGGCCCCATGGAGCTCCAACACACCAGGAGAAGGCATTCCCAGAGCTGCTCAGAGAATGTTTGTGGATAAGGCAGCTCTTCCCTCCTCTCTGCCCTCAATAATTTCCAGGCACCTAGAGCTTCTGGGTCATCCCCAGTGGTTTCTGTGGCACCAGACTCTCCAGAGTCAATATCCCAGTCCTTGTCTTCCAGTCCTTATGATCACATTGAAAGGCACACACCCTCTGTCCCTCCAAACCTGAACACTACTTTCTAAACCCATTGAATAAACGAAATCACCCTGGAGTGTCCAGGGATATGGCTGATCTGTATTTTCCTTCTCTCCTTTCGGGAAAAAGAGATGCTTTTCCAGCAGGGACCCAGGGCTCTGGCCATGTGGAAGCCCAGGGGCTGGTCACTTACACTTTCCGGGTGCGCGGGCGGAGCCGGCGGAGTGCCTGGGGCACCTGCTCTGAGTCATAGGGTGACTGGTAAAAGAAGATCCGGACGTCCTCATCCATCAGCACCCAGACTGGCAGGCTGAGCAGGCTCTGTGTGGGTGAGACAGCAGAACCAGTGGGGTAGTCAGCAGAAGGATCTGGACACCCCAGCCCGGATGTCCCATCCCCGAGCCCTGACATCAGGCCTCCTCTCTTTACTAATGCATGTTGCCTGATAACAGAAACACGTTGTTTAAAAAAATAAGAAAACTCAGCATGCTGAAGGTAACACTTCCCAAGCTCTGCTCCTGGGTCCAAGGTCAGGAGAGGGACCAGGGGCTTGAGAAGAGTCCCTTCAGAAAAGACTTAAAGTTCTCCAGAAACAGCAATAATGGAGATGACAAGTAACATGATCTGGTGGTGACTTCACCAGGTGGGTATCACATGCATGCCCTTGCTCCATCTCGTGGCATCCCATGAGTTAGGATCAGAGAGGTGAAGGGATCTGCCCAAGACCACATGGCCTAGCAGGGGACAGAGCTGGGGCACCCAGAGCCGTCTGTCACTAAAGGCTACCCAAAGCTCAAGGTGAGACAACAGTCGGCGGGGGTGGGGGCTCCCAAAATAACCCAAATTAACAACAGTTGGTGGTATTATAGCCTACAAAATGCTTCCTGATACTTTATCTCATATCATAGTTAGGGAAACTGAGGCTTGGAGAGGGAAGTACCTGGCCCAGAAGAGCAAAGCTAAGTGGCAGGAACCAGACTTGAGCCCTAGTGTCCTTGTTTCATCCAAGTTGGTTACACCCACCACGATGCAAAGACCTTTAAGTTGTGAGGACGCGAGCACCGAGCGCCTGGCGGGGTCATCTCACCAAACTCCAAGCACACAGGTCTGGGGACACTGAGGTTGGCTTTGGGTACTGAGGCTCCAGAGGCACCCAGAGCCCTACAGAGGATCCCATGGGGGCAGCAGGTTGAGGTGGGGTCGGGGAACTTTGTCCGAGAGGAACTGGCGATGCAGAGTCGGGAAAAGGCTGTCATATGGGCACAGCCTGGGAGATGTTTCAGGAGCCAGGGGCTCCTGGGATCGAATCTCAGCTCTTCCTGTCACCAGCTATGTGGCTTTGGGCAAACCTGGCTCCAGATGGTCATTAATAAAATGGGGACAATAATAGCCTCTCCCTCGTGGGATTGTGTGGGAATTAAATAAGTAAATACATGCGTAATCCTTAGAACAGGCATATAACAGGTGCCCACCAAAGTTAGATATCATCATGGTTACTGTCATTTTCATTACAATGAGGCACAGTGGGTAAGAGCTGAAACCCCGGGGTCACAGAGATGTGAGTTCAAATCTCATCCTACCTACCTAACTTCTCTGTGACACTTAACTCACAAGTTACTGGGAAATTAAATAAGATTATTCATGTATCCATAAACGTGTATCAAGAGCTTTCCAGTTGCCAGTCAAAGCTCTTCACGTAGTTCCAGGCAATTGTCATTATCACGTGATTCACATTCTTCATGACGGCAGGGTGAGACCAGTGGGTAGGACTTACGGAGAGTTGGGCTTTTCTCATAGCTGCCCAACAACGGGACAAGCAGCCTGGGTCAGGGCAGAGTGGTAGTGAGCTCCCCGTCTCTGAGGGTATGCAAGCACAGGATGGGGTGGCCGTGGCAGAGATTCCTGCATTGAATGGTCTCTGACTTCCAGGAACCCAATCGGACACAAAGAGGCAGAGATGGATCCTCTGGGCTGCTGGTTGCTAAGACCAGGTGTGGAATGAGGAGCCCCAGTTCCCCAGCCTCACCTCCTACCTTCTCTTCCTCTTTTCCTCCCTCCCTCCAGAGCCCACTCCCCTATTCTAGCCCAGGGGGAGAAGGGTGGAGCCTCAGCCACCCTGAAGGAGCAGCTGGAGCCCACTCAGCTTCCCTCCCTCCCTCTTCCCTGCTCAGAGCCCAGGATTCCTGCAGCTACCTGCTCTCTCCTCCTTCCTCCCACCTCCTCTGCCCTCCATCTGCTCCCTTCCTCCATCAAGAGTCAAGATCTCTCACATTCTGGAAGCAGGTTCACAGTTTACAAAGCACTTTCTCATCCTGTTCTCAACAGATTCCAACTTCACTCCTGTGATACTAGAGGACACTGCCCCATTTCACAAGTGTGAAAACCAAGGCCTAGAGAGGATGGGCAACTCACCCCAAATCACCCAGCCAGTCAATGTCAGAGTCAAGACTAAAGGACCCTATAGTCCAGTGCTCTTCAGTCGTGAGGACGCCTCTGGGCTGGGAAGAGGGCTTCCCTTGCCAGCTTCCTGAGGTCGCTATCAGGCCTCTAGTGATGGTGCACTCACTGCCACCTCAGGAGGAACACTGCCCCTTTCCTGGATGGCTCTGGCTGGTGGAAGTCCTTTCCGGACCACCTTGGCCTCTGCCTTTAAGATACTCTTTCCTCTATGCTCCCATCTCATAGAGATGCAGAGTTTGCAGGTCAGAGAATACACAAGGACCCCCAGCCAAGACCCGTGAGTGTAGCTAAAATCCAGCCCATGCTCAGGTGAGGGGGTGTGTTGTTCCAGAGGAGACCTTCTCTAGTTTGCACAAAGATGCTATATGAGCAACCTGCTTGGCCACGCCCCCATGATGGAGGCACACATATGTCTCCATGTGATCTTATGATCCACCTGTTGGCATTCCCATGGGACAGTGGGTACCTTGGGGGCAGGCTCTGTATGGAATTCACCTTTGTATCTTAACACCTGGCAGAGACATTTACCTGTGGGCTTAGAGCATTAAACGAAGACTTGTCAATTCCAAGTGTGGCTCCTGTACCTTCTCCATTGCTCCTGCTCCTATCCCTGGAACCCTAAGGACGCATCCTGTTTTTCTCCCCAGACCAGGCCTTTAGGGATTGAAGATGGGGCCATCAGAGCCAGAGAGCCAGCTCCAGTTCCCAAAGCCATACACAGGGATGGTACTTGGGCTCCCCCACCAACACTCCATGCCCTTCCACGTGCCAAGGTGGCAAGACCCACTGGTACCTTCATGTAGGCGTTGAGGGCAGGTATCCGCATCTCGGCGATCTCCTGTTTCACACCCACGTAGACTTTGGCTGAGAAGAGACAAACAGCTGTCCTAGGAGCCTGGCCCAACACGGCCCCGGGGTTCAGGGCTGCCCCTGCAGGCCAGGAACCCTGGCCAGAGCCCCTTCCCGATGGCTCAACATTCTTCCCTGTTATCATTTCACAGCGCTGAAATGGCCACTCTGGCACCACCCAACTTTCATCCTCTGAGTTGTGCTATCACCAGCTGATACTTTTCTTGTCTTATTTTTTATTTACTGCCTGTTCATCCAAACACACACACACACACACCACACACACACACACACACACACACGACTCTTAGTTCAAAGACAGCAGGATTTTCATCTGCTTGGCTCACAGCTGTACCCCCATCACCCAGGACAGTGGCAACACTGGTTGCACATTCAAGCTGCCCAAGGAGTTTGTAAATATCTCACTGTGTAGCACTTGCCCCAGAACAATTAAAAGAGAATCTCTAGGGGTGGGACTCAAGAACCAGGATTCTTTCCATCTCTCAAGGCACTTCCACATACCACCATAGTTAAGAACCATGGGTCTAGAATCATGCCCAGATGAATTAACATTTGCTGAGTGGATGAATGAACAATTCCTCAAGCTCAAGGCAGAGTGTTCTGGAGGAAAAGGAAATATCATGGACTACCAAGAGACAAATGTCTCCTCCAGGTGCCTTCAGGTGGGCGCACTGGTGGAACCATTCACCTAGAGAACCCCCACGAGGAAGCAAGCCTGAAACCTGCCTGGCTCCTGGTGTCTAGGAGGTGGACAGAGGTGGTGGTGGTGGCGGTAGGAGGCTCTGGGCTAGAGCTAGACATTTGGGAGTTAGGAGCAAGAAGGTGACAATTAAAGTCCCAGACATGGGTCAGTTTGCCAGGGTGAGTGTTTGGAATGAGAAGACAAGGCAGGGGACAGAGGATGTCCGCTCAGAGGATCCCCACCTTCCAAGGAGCAGCAGAGAAGGTTGATTCTGTAACAGAGAAGCTGAAGGAGTCTCTAGTAAGGTAGGAAGGGTACTGGGAGACGCTGGTGCCTCCGGAGGTTGGAGAAAGCTTAACAGAGGAAGGAGTGGGGTGCGAAGATGAGGCTTGGCACTGGTCATGGAAGCCAGAATCGATGGGTCATGGCTCACCTCACCAAGAAGAATTTCTGTGGAGTAGTCAGAGCTAAACCAAGCTGAGAGGATGGCCATGTCAAGGTGAGACAGTGCGCGAATGTGATTGCCAAAGGAAGAAGAAAGAGATCTTCGGGGGTCCTGTGGGCACGGAGGCTCAGGGAGGCTTGTTGTAAGAATGCTGTTTCACGGCTCAGGATTGTTTAAAGACAGAAGAGGGTTGAGGCTGTGGAGACGCTTAGCAGAGGAAGTTGGTATATCAAGGGAAAGATGAATATACAAGGAAAAGGAGGAATAGATTGTCAGGGGAAAGCCCCAAAAGAGAGAGGAGGGAAAGTAATGGAGCCTGAGAGGGGAGGCTGGCTTAGAGCAGGCAAGACTCCTGGGGGGAGCTTCAAGTTCCTTGGTGGGGCTGGATGAGAAGGAGCGGGGTCATATGCTGAGACAGAGAGACAGGGACAGAAAAAACAAGCTGGAGGTGGGGTTGGAGCCCTGAGGCTTGGGGAAGGGAGACAATGGTCCCTGTCTCTGGCCTGCAGGGCACGAAGAGCGCCACTGAGACCACCCCCTCATAACCCATTCGTGATGGGGTTTCCTCCCATGGGGCAGGTGCTAAGCAACTAAGGGCTTGGCGCTGTCCAAGGTGGATGTTAGGATCCAGCTGGGGAGGAAGGACGAGGAGACCAGGGGGCGAGGGGACTGTTTGTAAGCAGAGGTGTGAGGCTACCCAACTTCCTGGCAGGACAGGGGAAGAAGGAGAGCCACAGGGACGCTAGAAGCCAAGACTATGAAGTCAGAGGGCTGGTCTCATGGGAGGAAGCTGAGGGCAGGCAGGGAGGTGAGTCAGTGTGTTTAGGGACCAGACTGGGGGATTCCTGTCTCTAAGGACGGGAGACCGGGTGCTGACGTGCTCCAGACTGTGGCCTCCCGGTAGTGGACAGCAGGAGCGAGTGGCTACCACTGTCATCAGAGCTCCAGGGCTGTGAGGCTAGAGTGCTTGGGGTGGAAGCCACAATGTGAGGCAGGGGGAGCCGTGCGGGGAGGGCCTGGCAGTCCATGACTGCCGGGAGTGGGGGCTATAAACTACATGAACAGTTTTCACTGGGGTTGAGATCGAATCACGGAACAGTGTCAGGGGCCATGGAAGGAAGGAACGTCAGCAGCTCTGCAGTGGTAGGACAGGAGTAGCTGCCTACCTGGGAGTGTGGGCAGGGTACAGGCCAGGGCGCTGCTCTTGCTGTCTGGCCCAAAGCGCTCCTCCAGCTTGCTCTGCAAAGCATAGAACTGGCGGTAGCGGCGGTAGATGAGGTACTTGGATCCTCCTTTCGTCTTCACCTCAATGACGAAAACCTAAGGAGGACAGGGGTTGTGGGGAGGGCTCAGGGGCCAGGAGCAGAAGCCAAAAAAAAGGCAGAGGGGAAAAGGGGAGGAGGATAAGGATGCAGAAGGGTCTCTGGAGAAGGAGACCCGTGTCAAGTCAAAAGGCTGGTGCCCCAGAAGCAGACAAGCTTTGCTAAAAAACAAAAACAAAACAAAACAAACAAACTGGAAAAAGAGAGGAAGTGAGACCTAGTGTTAGAGGCAAGAGCCCTTGGAAATAGGCCAAACACGTACTCAGGCCCAAGAAATGAGGAGCCATGCCTTGGAGGTCGTGGTGCAGAGTGAACCTACCCCTGGCTGTGTTGCGGGTGCAGGATGCCCCCTCCATCTGTGTCTGAATATGACAGGGGTGTTGTGGGGGCAACACTAAAGTCCCTCACCCCCGACTCTCCAGGTGGAGGTTCAGAGGTCAAAGGACGCAATCAGGATTTCTCAACCTTAGTACCATGCTGGGGCCAGATAGCTCTTTACCGGGGACAGGGCTGTCCTGTGCATGGTGGGGAGTTTAGCAGCACCCTGGATTCTACCCACTAGATGTGAAATAGACCTGCCCCAAGATGCAATAATCAGAATCTCCCAGGGTAATGTCAAACGGGCAAAATTGGTCCTGTTGAGAGCCACTGAGATAGAAGTTAAGAGATCAGAGAATTGGAGGTTCAGAGGTCAGAGGACAAGGTTCAGAGGTCAGCTGGGTGGAAGTTCAGAGGTTCTAGGGTGAAGGTCCAGGAGTCTCTCTTACAAAGTGACTGGTGAAGCCTCTCTTCTCCTCGATGTCAGCGATGTTGGCTGAGATGGCAACATCATCCGGAAGCTGTTCAAAGTCACTGTGCGTAGCAGAGGAAAAGAAATCCTGGTTATCACCCTGATGTATTTTGTGGGCCCACCAGATATGAGGTAGAGTGCAAAGCAAACCAATGTTGTGGATCTAACATTCGTCTCTTAGCACCCTTTCCCAGGCCAGGTCCTGCCACTGACCCTGGGAATATGGAGACAAGAAGACACAGTCCAGGCCTTGAGTGTAGGAATAGGAGGCTGGTGGCCTTACTGAGTGTAGGAATGGGAAGCTGGTGGCCTTACTGAGTGTAGGAATGGGAAGCTGGCGGCCACGTTGAGTGTAGGAATGGGAAGCTGGCGGCCTTACTGAGTGTAGGAATGGGAAGCTGGCAGCCACGTTGAGTGTAGGAATGGGAAACTGGCAGCCACGTTGAGTGTAGGAATGGGAAACTGGCGGCCACGTTGAGTGTAGGAATGGGAAGCTGGCGGCCACGTTGAGTGTAGGAATGGGAAGCTGGCGGCCACGTTGAGTGTAGGAATGGGAAGCTGGCGGCCACGTTGAGTGTAGGAATGGGAAGCTGGCGGCCACGTTGAGTGTAGGAATGGGAAGCTGGCGGCCACGTTGAGTGTAGGAATGGGAAGCTGGCGGCCACGTTGAGTGTAGGAATGGGAAGCTGGCGGCCACGTTGAGTGTAGGAATGGGAAGCTGGCGGCCACGTTGAGTGTAGGAATGGGAAGCTGGTGGCCATGTTGAGTGTAGGAATGGGAAGCTGGCGGCCTTACTGGGTGTAGGAATGGGAAGCTGGTGGCCACATTGAGTGTAGGAATGGGAAACTGGCAGCCATGTTGAGTGTAGGAATGGGAAGCTGGCGGCCACGTTGAGTGCAGGAATGGAAAGCTGGCAGCCATATAGCAATAGCCAAATTATAGTCTAACACATTGCTGTCCATTGCACCATGATGGGTCTGAGCCAAACATCAGCATCCAGCTCCTGTTTTCCAGCCTCCCTTGCAGCTAGGAGCAATCATGTGACCTGTTCTGGCCAATGAGACCTAAGAGGAGGCCTGGTGCAGGGCCCTCACCAGAGTGCTCACATATCTTCACCTTTTTGAGGATTTCCCCAACCTGGGCACAGGGCAGTCTCTCTATGGGGCACTCCCCAGAGTGCTTGCTTTCCTGATCCCAAGGGATGAACAGGCTCAGCATGGTCTCCCCCTTTGAAAGCAGTCTTGAAGCAAGTGTGACATCCAGACCTACAGCAGCTATGTTGTCTCCATGAAGCAAGACATGAGAAAGGCCGAAGGAATCTCTGGGGTGCTAGTCCTGATGTCACTGGCCTACAGAACCAACTATGGCTTACCTCTGGACATTTTTTTTTTTTTTTTTTTTTTTTTGAGACAGAGTCTTGCTCTGTCCCACAGGCTGGAGTGCAGTGGTGTGAGCTCAGCTCACTGCAACCTCCGCCTCCCAGGTTGAAGTGATTCTCCTGCCTCAGTCTTCCAAGTAGCTGGGATTACGGGGCAAGCCACCACACCCAGATGAGTTTTGTATTTTTAGTAGAGACGGGGTTGCACCATGTTGGCCAGGCTGGTCTCAAACTCCCGACCTCAAGTGATCTGCCTACCTCAGCCTCCTGGAGCTTCTTGTTAGGTGACCAAATAATCCCCTGTTTGTTTAAGCCATCGTCAGTTCCTCCATTCCCTGCAGCCTAATGCATTTCCAACAGACACATTACCGATTTCTTGTTGTTCCTAAGTTATGATCGGGAGAGGCTGGGTACTGTTTGGATGTGGAGGTAGAAGAAAAGGCACTGTCAAGAGTGACACCCACACTTCTGGCCAGGATGGGGGGGCAGGGTGGATGGACTCAGTCTGGGGCATGCTAATTTGAGAGGCCTGTTGTATAGCTCAGGATCTCAGCATGGGAGGTCTCAGCTAAAAGGGGCGAGGTAGGAATAACCTTCTGCCTGTGGCTTGTGGCTGAGACCCCCGCTCCTGACACAGTGAAGAGCTATCAGGGAACAGAGGAGGGGTCTGAGAGGGACAGATAGGGGAAGAGGAAACAGACTTCCAAGGAGTGGGAGAAAGCGCAGCCAGAAGTCTCTGAGGGGTCACTGAGTTCAGTCACTTGGAGACAGACAAGGAAAAAACAAGAAGTAGCTATGATTCTTCTGGTGCAGCAAGTGGGAGATGGGATAGAGTGGCAGGGGCGGCAGTGGTGGGGGGATTGCAGAGGCTGCCAAGTCCCAGGCCCCAGAGCTGGCTGGGACCTCAGGAGTCTACACACCCTAGTCCCAGTCCACGCTGGACCCACATGACCTGGAATCTGAGGCTGCATCAGAACTCAGGGGGCTGCCACCCAGAGGTGACTCAGGGTAGCAGTGGGCAGGTAGTGGAAATCCCCCCGCCCAGCCCCACTCACTTTCTACACCTGCTCCCTTGGTGATACCCTTGGGAGAAGCTTCCTCCTCCGCTTCCTCCTCCACTTTCTCCCCTGAGGCTGTGCTTGTCCTGGGTAATTTCCTCTGCAGTATGATAAGGTAGGAAGGTGGGGGTGGGGGGCGCACAGGAAGGAACCTGAAGGGTAGAAACGGCCCTGAGCAGGGCGGCAGGCAGGTTGGATAATAAGAACGACAGCTACCTATTTCCTGAGGTCACCAGGTGCTCTTCTAAGACAATGTCACCTTTGTACAGATCAGGAGACTGAGGCACGGTAAGATTAGCCCAAGTAAAGTCGGGAAGCTGGGATTTGAGCCCAAGCAGTAGTAGTCTGGCTCCAGAGATCTGTTACCGAACACTGCCATACTGCCCCGCACTCTGAGCCTCCCGGCAACTTGCTGTGTGAACGTGAAAAAAAATCCCAGCCCTTCTCGGCCTGTGTCGCCATCTAAACTAATTATAATTTTAGCAAACCTGTATGTGGCACTGCCTGTGGGCCAGACACTGTTCTAAGCCCATTAAGACATATGGGCTTCTCAGATCTCACAGCTCCGAGAAAGGAAGGGGATGCTGGACACAAAATTCAAATGGGCATAGTGCTGGGAAGGAAAAGCACATGGCGTTTTGAACTATAACAGGAGCCTGACCATTATTATATTCCCTCAAAGAATCAATCACGCAGCAGACAGGAGAGATTGGGAGCAGGAGCTTTGTACTACGGAGGCTCATGTGCTGTCAGAGGGCGTCCTTGGGCTGAGGGTGGTCAAGGAGGGCTTCCCAGAAGAAGCAGCACCAGTGGTCAGCCGGGAAAAGCAGAGAGGAGTTGGTCACAGGACGGCATGAAAGGCCTTTCAGGCAGGGGGAACAGCAAGTGCAAAGGCCACAGCTGTGCAAGAGGGGCAAGTTCAGGGAACTGCAGGGAGCTGAGCACGGCTGGAGCACAGAGCGGGAGGCGGGACGTGATGAGAGACCAGCCGGAGAGACAGGCAGGGCCCGCTCATGAGGCGCCTTGATGCCTCGCAGACGCATTGGTAGATGCTCGAGGCACAGTCACAGCATTGGGGACAAGAAGATCAAGCTCCCTTGGGAAGATTCCTCCCTGTGCTCCGCTCCTTCCCTCCTCTGTAAAATGGGGACAGGAGAAGAACTTATGTCTCCAGGTGGTCCTGCAGTTCCATCTGTAACAAACACAGCCCTAAAATCCCCACAAGGGCAGGGACTCTGCTCACCCTACGTCCCAATGCCCAGAACAGAGCCCG
The DNA here is from genome assembly GCF_047675955.1 of Chlorocebus sabaeus. Classification (NCBI taxonomy): domain Eukaryota; kingdom Metazoa; phylum Chordata; class Mammalia; order Primates; family Cercopithecidae; genus Chlorocebus; species Chlorocebus sabaeus. The sequence continues at coordinate 14,018,841 of NC_132922.1, forward strand.
GCATACAGTAGGTGCTCAGTACTGCTCAATACACGGCCACTACTCTTGTCTGCATTTATGGAGTTTTTTGATGGGCAGCATGAGAACGGCCTGGCTGCCTGCGGGGCAGGCAAGAAGAGCAGCAAACTCAACCGGAAGTCCCCCAGAGTATCTGCTCCCTTGGGGACCTCACCCAGGCCCTGCTGGGCCAGGACATTCTGCCTCAAGACACACTCGTGTAGTTCACGGACTTTGGAGCCTGGCTTGGGGGAGGCTTTGAAGCCTGACCCAGGGGAGGCTGAGGTTGGAAGAATCCTTGGAGGGCAGCCAGGGCAGCTTTTCTGGCACCTGGCACACAGTAGGTGCTCAAAGCATGTCTGTTGGAACCGAACTTGCCACCCCTGAGGCAGCCCTCCCCATCTTTGGATGTCTCGCCTTGGGGTTCTAGAAAGTCCTGCTGCGCGAACCTGTGCCCTCTCCTCGTACTCTCTGCTTTGACCTCAAGCAGAACAATCCAGGCTCACTTTCAGATAAGGCCTTCGAGGTACAGGAAGACCCGTGCCCCCAGTACCTGGCTCAAGGCCTCATGAAAAGCAGTCCCTCCCCGTCTGAGGGCGAAGGCAGCTGAAAGGGGACAGGGAGCAGGGGAGGGAGCACACAGTGCTGCTGGCCAGCTCTTAGCGTCATCCCCTGAACCCTGTACCCCAGAAAGCAGGAAGTGCCCAAGCCTCAAACAGCTGCTGTTTCCGGAAGGTTCGAGTTTGCGTGCGGCTGGGTCCGCCAGGAGCATGTGTGGGGAGGAAGGAATTGAGGTCGGAGAGCCTTACCCAGCTCCTGCACCCTGCTCTGAGGCTCAGGAAGGCCACGCGGGCTCCCCTCTAAGCATTTGTTTCTGCTGCCCTTGCCCCCACACACCCCTCAGGTTCTACTTCCAGCCCCTGGCCCCACCGTGGGCCTTCTGTTCCCCGCGTAGGCCCACACCAGCCTGGCCTGTCTCTGGTGACCCCGAGTGGCCTCCACCTAGGTAACAGGGGTTACCTGCTATTCCAGTCCAGGGGGTGCAGGGACCAGGCTCTGTGTCCTCAGGGCCCCTGTAGCTCAGAGCGCAGGCCTAGCTACTAAGGAAGAATTCTGAAAACACTTCCCAAGCGACGAGGCTAGACGCTGGTGAGGCTGTGCTCCAAGCCCCAGCCTTGCCAGTCACTCTCTGTGACCCTGAGTAAGTCTCTTATCCTCCCTGGGCCTCAGATTTCTAAATTGTACAATGGCAAGTTTGGACTAGAAGAATCTAAGACATTTTTCACCTCAAAGATCCATCCATTCATTCATTTATTCATTAATTTAGCAACATTTATTGAGCCCTTGGTCCTGGTGCTCAACAAGGATGAGCTACCTTCTAGGGATACAGCAGTGATCAAGACAGACAAAGCGTCTCATGGAGCTTGCTTCTCATGCGGGAGCCAATGATAAAGAAAAAAATAATAAATGAGCATGTAATATTATTCCAGTAATATAAGAACTAGGCAGAAAAGGGAAATAGGGCAAAGGGTCAGATAGCAATGAGGTAAAGGCCGTCAGGAAGGCTTCTCAGAGGAGGTGACATTTGAGGCAAGCCCTGATTAGAGGAAGAACAAGCCAGATTCTGTGAATTCTGTTTGCATAGAAGATGAAAAGTCATTGCTGATCCCCATGTGAGGCAAAGGGCCCCAGTCTGGGACCCAGGACACCTGCATTTCTCTCCAGACACGGCCAGTCACTCATTGTGTGACCGTGGGCAAGTCACTCCCACTCTTGGAGCCTCGGTGTTCTCATTTGTGTCTGAGGGTGGTGAGCCACAGCTCAAAGTTTCCTTAAAGCAGTTCTGAGAGGCTGCATTTCTGAGTATTTGGGTTCTGACTCAACCCCAGCCTCTCATGTTGATCAGGGACTGCAGAAGGTCTGGCCTTTTTCCCCAAGGCCTATCAGGAGCAGTGAGAAGGCCCGGGGGCGGCCACACCCCGGCACTCACCTCTCGGCCCGCAGCTGCTGGGCCACAGCCATGGTGGGCGATGGTCCCAGGGAGCAGGTGGAGAGTCTCGCCCAGCCAGTCCCAGGCTGAGTTCACCTCTCACTTCCTCCAGCCACCCTGTGTCTCGTCTCAGCCTGCGGTCCTGGGAGTCCCCAAGAGCTGCCTTTGGGGAGGCTCAGGCCTGCTTCTCTCCACTCTGGCAGAGGCTCCTCCTCCAGGCTTTCTGGGCCTAGCCTGTGACCCGCACTTCCTCTTACCTCACCTCCCAGCTGTACAGAAATTAAGGAAGTGGACCCTCGGGTGCCAGGTTTGCAGGAATCCACTTCCTTGATGCCAGTCCTTGGCACTAAGCCTCAGTTGGGTATCAGAAGCCTTGCTCCGTCAGAGATGGGGTCCCAGCCATCAGGGGGTCTTGTGACCTTGGGGAGTCACTTCTCATCCTCTGGCCCATCAAACCCAGCCCTTGTTCTCTTACTGCCAAGCCTTTGCCTGAACTCTTCCCCAGGCCTGGAATGCTAGTCTCCATTTTCCTGTGATCCCTTAGGCCCAGAGTAAATGCCACCCCCTCCAGGAAGCCCTCCCGGTTCCTCTGGCCTCTGTCGTCCTAGAGTGTGAAGTTTGGTTTATGCTCCCTGGCACTCTGGGAGTGCCTTTCCTCATCCTTAGATGTCCATGTCTAGCCAATCCTCCTTCACAGGGCTGCCAATCAGTGAGTTTCACCCTCCCTGCTTAAACTCTCCTGCCTCATCACCCTGTGCTCAGGAGAAAGTCCAGAGTCCTTGCCCTGCCTGCCTCCTATGCCCTTGAGGCCCTGCAGCCTTCCCCAACCTCCACTCCTGAGCTCCCTTTTTCTCACTGGCCTCCTTTCCATTTCTAGAATGTTCTAAGACGTCCGCCCCAAGGCCTTCGTGCATGGTGTTCCCTCTGCTGGAACGAGCTCTTCACTGCCTCCTTTGCATCTCGGCTTAGAAGTTACGTCTTTAGTGAGAGCTTCCCTGACCACTCACCCTAAATTAAGGCCCTCCCTACCACATTCTCTCACAAGTCCCTGCACGTCTACTGCAGAGCACTCATAACTATTGTCATCGCACAGTCGTTTGTGTATCTGTGTGTTTAATGACTGCATCCCTGGCTAGCGGTGTGCCTGGCACATTGCAAGCACTCAACCAATATTCAGTGAATGAATGAAACTCTGCTAGTCAGTGACTGCGGCTCCTTACAGGTGTGGCTATTTGATTCTGAAGGGACCTCTCTGAGAAGATGTCCACAGGAGTCATTGGCACAGCCACACCCAGTAACTCCCTGTCAGCCACACACGCTCACACACTCATATTCATAGATGCAGAGCAGAAAGGCGTTTTAAACTACTTCACACATTCAAGTCTCAGCTAAAAAACAAGAAAGCATAATTTTCAGGTAGAATCAAAGACAGGGGTCAAGAATCTGTACCAGGGAGAGGAGAACGTGGCCCAGAGCCCATGGGAAAACCAAGACTGGATATGCTTGTTGGGCTGAGATTTTAATGCCAAATCTGGGACTATGTACAGGCCACAGGTCCTGCTGTTGGCAGAAAGTCAAATCTGAGCTCTCAGTGTAAAGTGAGTGTCAGAACCGATTATGGGAACAGAGTTTCTCAGCCGTCAGCTTGGAGTCACAGCAGGAGTTGAGGTCCTCTCGCAGGCCATGGGTGGAACAAGGGACGTGTGTACCAGATCAACCTCAAGCCTGTCCTCTGCACTGGTGTAAGACCCAGATACAAGCTATCCAGGTGGTGCAGAAATCCTAAACTGAGGCATTATATAAAAATAGTGTGGAGTCAGTGACTCCACAGGGTCTACTCTGTCAACTCACAGACCAAAACTACAAATCGTGAGCTGTGAAAGACAGCTCAGAGCCTCCACATCATGAAGAATTCACACCCGAAGAACTAGAAATAATACAAACAGTAAGTCCGATGAGTTGCTGGTGTCTCAGGGCTCCCAGGCTAGAGGATGAAACAATGAAACACAGAAATAACAGAGGAGCGTTATTAGTGCAGGTGTCTGTAAGTACCAAGAGGTGCAAGCACACGGCCATAACTGAGGGAAGAGGAGGACATTGGCCTACAGTTGGTCAGGAAGGACAGGAAATGGCAAAACAATTTTAGCAAGCAAGCATGATACAGAATTTGCAGGCGATTGTGTAAACAGTGTGTGTAGTATATGCCTACAGTTGGAAACACATATTTGTGTATAAACACAGCTTGCATAAGCAAGTGTAAGTGCGTTTCTGTTGTGTCTATAAAAGAGCATATAATGTGTATAGTGGTGGCATTGTGACTATGAGAGAATATGCTTAGATGTTTGGATTGCAGTCGGTGCCAAATGAGCATAAACACAAGTACATTTATAATAGGTGAACTCAGGCAAGATAACATATCCTTTTTGAACCTTTCTTCTTCACCAATCTGTAAAATAGTCTTGCCTAATTCAGTTGTAGTACGAATTAATAGAAAAATGTATAAAAGTGCCTAGACACATGGAAATTTCTTATTCCTTTTTTTTTTATCGTTTTCTGTGTGTGTGTGTGTGTGTGTGTGTGTGTGTATGTATGTGTCAGGCAGGTCAAGCCCTCAAGTTTACCTTCCCAGGTTTTTTCATGGCTTGTCTTCCTAACCCCGGTCCTCGCCACCCCCAAGAAACCTCCTGTGGCCCTGACTCAGCCACTGGGAAGCCACCTCTGCACCTGGGGGACTAAGGTGTCCAGGGAAGAGCCCGTGACAGGTCAGCTCTTCCCCTCCTCCCCTCTTTCTCTCCTTTTCTTCTGTCCCTTCCCACGGTTCTGCTGAATACGGGTGTTCCTCTGTCTCCTCATACACAGTACACTGCTGCTAATTTTATGCCTGAGCTCTGATACAGTGTAATTTGAGCCCAGGCACTCCGTCAGCAATGGGCTCCCATCCTGCCACTGCAGCAACGCCGGTACCTTCTACTCCCACTCCAGAACTGGGCTCTTGCTGCTGCTGCTGCAGGAGGAGAATGAGGCAGAGGGATGGCCTGGAAGAGGAGCCAAGCTCTTCACACTTGTTCCATTAAGCAAGCATTGACGGAACCTTTTTTGGGTAAATGCAAAGAAATGCCTGAAGTGACCTCTTACTTATGGAGACCTGATTTTTTATAATCTCCACACCCCACAGCCTGTAAATAAACCAAAAAAAAAAAAAAAAGTCATTGAATGGTCAGAATTGATAGCTCAAAGTCTATGCATTGACACTGGCATAGTTTATTCACAGAATAATATAAAAGAAGCCTGGTGCTCTCTTTCTGCCAAACCGAGAACTTGAAGCAGTGAGTTAGGAGAAGGAAGAAAATGACCAGGGGCAGCCAAACGCAAGTGACAGTTCAGTGACAGCCTGGCAATGATAAAGACCATGGAATACTAAAAAATATATATATTCTCAAAAACCAAAAAACAAATACCAGAGGCCACTCAGAGAAGGGCATCTCTGCATAACACCACTTACTAATGCCCATTCATAATCATGTCTCCAGGAAAAAGTCTAGTACACCTAGACCATGCCTGGGGAGATCCCCAGAGTCTGAATGGGGAATGGATGTGTGAATCACAAAAGTGTACAGCACTTTTCAATCCTTCCTCATGCAGGTGCTGGGGTATACAAGATAAGCCATCACCCCCATTTTGGAGATGAGGAAACCCGCCTTTGAGTAGCCAGCGGCCGGGGCTGAGAACTCTGTGATACAGAGGAGGTGAGCCTCTTCTACAGGACCAGGAGCTACCCCTGAGAGCTCATTATGGGTCCTCAGCAAATTCCTGCTGCCTACATCAGGCGCTCTCCAGGGTAAGAGAAGGAAAATCCCTGACTGGACTGTATAAGATTCCTGGGGATCCCTCAGGCACTGAATTCCCCAATCTTGACCCACATGTGTCTCCCTTTATAATTTATGAGGGGAGTTTCACTGGACCTCCTCCCTGAGCCATAAATAGCCATCCCTGGCAGGCCACCCGTGCAGTTTTTGAAGACAGGGAGGGTGTAGATGTGGCCAGTTAGACAGTAAACTCCCTGAAGGCAGAGGGCCTTCTCTTCTCTGGGAAGCCCCCGCACACAGCAGAGCTAGGTCTAAACCTCACGTGCCCTGGCTCTGTCATGCATTAGCGGTGCAAACTTTCCGATCATCGTTCATTTTTCTAAATGGAGATAATATTTGCCTCTACATTATTATTACTTGGAGAGAAAAATTGCAGGATTCTTGTATTCATTCATTTCCAAATGTGTTGAGAACCTACTATGTGCCAGACACCTACTGTGTGCTAGGCCCTAAATGAAACGCAGCCACTGTTCTTGAGACACGTACTTACTAGAGGCGTGTTAAATAAGGGAATGAACATCAAATGTTTAGGACGGTGCCCAGCGCATAGCAGGTGGTCAATAAATTCTAGACGTTAATGTTATTACTGACGATCATTCCTTGGTGTGACTTGGTCCCTCCCTTTTCTGTCTCCCTCTGCTGCACAGCTTGGTTCTCTCTGTCATACAACTAACGTTAAATTCTAACTTTGTCCCGCATCTGTCATCTGCTCTCTCCACTTGGGGGCACCGGGATGCGCACTTCCCTTGCGTTTAATCTAAATATTGACGGGAACAGACCGCCGGGGTGGGGCGCCGCGATCAACAGCGGAGTCCCCGTTCTGCAGCGCCACCTAGAGGTAAAGAGGTTGAATGTCATAAGCCGCACTAGAAGGACCCGGCCAAGCCGAGGGTCAAGTTGTAGCTGGCCAGGCAGAGCGTGCAACTTGCTGGCTCAGGCAACCTCTCCAGACAGCCCTATCAGCCAGAATCTGAGCCGCACTCAGGGGAAGCTACCCCCAGGGGCTAAGAATCCTGAATCTCTTCTCCACCATTATAAATACGGTAACAGCCAAGTCACTCTGAGAGTTGACTGTGCAATCACCCCTACACCGTGAAATTGCCAGGAGGAGCACGTGAGCTAGCATTTGCAAAGCCCTTAGTACAGTGCCTGGCCCACAGCCTGGCTTGGTCTATGTTGGCTCTGATTGTTGTTACTTAATCCTCACACCAACCCCCATAAAATAGTGGAATTCTTAGCCCCATCGGGAGATAAGGAAACCCAGGCTTTACGGGATTAGGAGAATAAACCAAAGCAGCTTGCTTAATGACCAGCAGAGTAAGATTTGGACCTCATATCAGGCTGATTTCAAGACTCACACTTAATAACTGTGCTGTACTGGCCCTCATTCATTCATTTATTCACTCCACAAGCATTCATCTAGCATCCACTCTGCACCAGGTAGAAAGGATATTGAGATGAATCCAGCACAACTGCTGCCCTCAGGAAGCTCACACTGCTGTTGAGGTACACAAATAAACACACATGCACAACACAGGCACATATACACATGCACACATACGCATGCACAGGCACACATACACATGCACACATGTATACACACACATGCATGCACACACAGGCACATGTACACATAACACATGCACATATACACATGCACACATATGCATGCACACACAGGCACACATACACATGCACGCACATGTATACACACATATGCATGCACACACAGGCACGTACACACATAACACACATGCACATATACACATGCACATGCAGGCACATATACACATACACACGTACATATACACATGCACACATAGGCATGGACACAGAGACACATACATATACACATGTACATGTACACATGCACACACATGTATGTACACAAGGCACATAGAAATGCACATACATCCATGCACACCCATGTTCACACATGTACACACACATACAGAATCAAGTACAATTTGGGGAAAACCAGGAGATACATGTTTCACATCCAGTTTCTCTGATTCCATCTCCAGTACTCTCTTTGGTCCCTAGAGGTTACAAACACAACTGTCTACAGCGGCCTGGCAGGTAGACTGGAGGTTTCAGATGGATCCGGGGGTGGAAAGGCAATGGAAGTAGGCTGTAGTCTAGGGTCTGCCTTTCATTAACGTTACATTCTGGGACAGAACTCCAACTAGTCCAAACTCTACATTTGAACCTGGCGTTCCAGTTTGTCATGAAGGTACTTTTATCAAAGTAGGATAGAACTTCCTTTTTAGCAGTTGATTGGCTTAATTCATAACTGTACGTATTTAGAATCGTGGTACATGGGCCTCTGTCCCATTGCTCCAGGCCCGACAAATGTCAGGGTCAGTGAGCAGGACAGATAGGCTTGTAGGTCATGGTGATTCTCAGGATTTCATTCAAAGAGGAAAGAGAAACCATTCAAGTGTTTTAAACAAGGAGTGATATGATTGAATGTATGTTTTTATAAGATGCCTTGGTCCACTACTTGGATATGGGCTTGCAAGAAGGTGGCATTAGAAGCAAGGGGGGGAAGCACCACTTCTAACAGCATTCTACTTCAATTTTTAACAATCAGCTTTATCAAGGTGCAATTTACACACCATAAAACTTACCAACTGAAAGCATACAATTCCATGGGTTTTGACAATTGTGTAACCAGCACCATCATCATTATATAGGACATTTCCTTTATCTCAAAAGATCCCTCAGGACACTGCAGCCAATCTCTTTCCCCTACCCCCAGGCCCTGGCAATGACTGATCCACTTTCTATCACACTATTTTGCCATTTCTGAAATTTCGGACAAAACCACAGAGTATGTGATCTTTTGTGCCTGTTTTGTTTTGTTTTGTTTGCTTTTTGTTTGGTTTTTCCCACATGGTATAACGCTGTTGAAATTCATCAATGTTGATATGTACATCGGTATTCACTCTTTCTATTGTCAACTGGTATTTTATTGTATGGATATAACATAAGTTGTTTTCCATACACAAGTTCATAAACATTAGGGTTTTGTTTTTCCAGTTTGGGGCTGTTAAAACAAAGGGGCTATAAACATCAAGCATAAATGTTTGAGTGAGCATGTACTTTCATTTATCTTGGGTAAATATCTAAGAGAGAGATGCTGGGTCACATGGTAGATGCATATTTAACTTTTAGGAAAATTGTTTTCCAGGTTGGGTGCGGTGGCTCACGCATGCAATCCCAGCACTTTGGGAGGCCAAGGTGGGTGAATCACCTGAGGTCACGAGTTCGAGACCAGCCTGGCCAACATGGTGAAACCCTGTCTCTACTAAAAATACAAAAATTGGCCTCGCGTGGTGGTGGGCACCTGTAATCCCAATTACTCGGGAGGCTGAGGCAGGAGAATCCCTTGAACCCAGGAGAGATTTCAGTGAACTGTGATCGCATCACTGCACTCCAGCCTGGGCGACAGAGCGAGACTCGGTCTAAAAACAAACAAAAAAACAAACAAAAAAAAAAGTGGTTGACCCATTTTGCATTCCCACCGACCCACGTATCAGAAGACAGAGGCTCCAAGGTGCTCAGAGGCAGTGGCTCCAAGTCTGCACAGCCTGGGGGTCTAAATGAGTCATAGCCTCTGGGCTGGTTATTAAATGATTTTCTCCCAGCTCCAAACCCTTTTTCTACCCTCTGCTTTGCGGTGCCCGAGCCGGGACTTTAAACCCTGTTTCTTCCGCTTTGCCAGCTGATTTCCGCTGCTCTCGGCCAGGAGGGGGCGCTGGAGGGAGACCGGAAGGATGGGAGAGGAAGAGGAGCTTGCTTCTTTCTATTTGCAGCCAGGACCCAACTGCTCTGCCCTGGAAGCCATGTTGGCCCAGCAGCAGTTGATTCTAGTTTCTAGTTTTTTTCACATTCCCAGAACCAGTCTCACCCCACCCCTTCCTGAGAGGTCGCAATTCTGAGTCCCAGCTCCTCCCCACAGCTCTAAGTCCCCTCCTCCAAGTTTCCAGGCTAGGGTAACCCCGCTCTCTTCCTTCCATTCCTGCAGCCGCAGGGGTAATGGCTGCTCCCTGCAGTTTCTATCTCTGGTTACCTCAGCGTCTCCTTTTGCCTTTTCAGTCTAACAAAATCTATTCAAGCAGTCTGCTTTCTAGAATTCTCACTTTAAAAATTACTTGTGTGCTTTCCGTGTCGCCAAACCTAGCCAGCCTAACAGGCATTAAGACCCAGCTCCCAGCTCCAGGGTGTCCCAAGGGAAATAGGGCAATGAGGCAGAAAGAGCTCTCACTCTCTGGCTATGAACTCTCAGACAACTCCCTCAAGCACCCAGAACCTCAGGTTATTTATCTGCAAAATGCATCCAAATACAGCCTAATATAAATGAGGGCTTAATAAATATTTGAGGGAGGAAGTGGAAGCAGAAGGTATTTTGTGTCTGTTATTGACACCTAGTTCATTTGAGCATGTTACACATTTTCTTCCAATACCCTGCAGGGAATGCCAAATCCTTCCCCTCTGCACTCTGTCTTTGTTCTTCTCGATAAGGTATAGCAGACTGCTAATATCCCCTACGATCCACTCTGTCCTTTCTCCTGTAGTGATAAAAGTCCCTGAGTTGTGGCTGGACTCATGGCCACCCAGCTAAAGAGAACATTTCCCAGCCTACCTTGCAGCTACCTGTGGCCATGTGACTGGTTGCTGATCAATGGAATGGGAGGGGAGGCCATGGACATGCCATCAGGTCGGGCCCTGAAAGAGAGAAGGTGTATCTTCCATTTCCCATCTCCCCTTCCAGCTGGCTGGAGAGGCCAACTATGGAGAACAGTTAAGCAACAAAACAGCTTGGATCTCTGACCCTGCTTCTGTTCAGATATTTCAGGGAGAAAGAAATTGCTATTGTGTTTTAGCAGCTGATTTTTTGATGCTTGTTATAGCAGCTGAACCTGTACCCTACCCAATACACTGGAGCAGGGATTGGCAAATGCTTTCTTTTCATTATCTTCCTTTTCTTTTTTTTTTTTTTTTAAGATGGAGTCTCGCTTTGTCACCTAGGCTGGAGTGCAGTGGTGCAATCTCAGCTCACTGCAACCTCAGCCTCCGGGGTTCAAGCCATTCTCATACCTCAACCTCCTGAGTAGCTGGGATATCAGACACCTGCCACCACACCCCACTAATTTTTATATTTTTAGTAGAGATGGGGTTTCACCATGTTGGCCAGGCTGGTCTCGAACTCCTGGCCTCAGGAGATCCACCCACTTCAGCCTCCTAAAGTGCTGGGATTACAGGTGTGATCTACTGCACCTAGCTGACAAATATTTTCTATAAAGCGTCAGATAGTAAATATTTTTAGGCTTTGCAGGGAGTTGGTCTCCGTCGCAACTGCTGAATTCTGCTGTGACAGCACAAAAGCAGCCATAAACAACAAATAATTAAAAAAAAAAAACACACACAAATAGTTGAATGTACATGACTATCTTCCAATAAAACTTTATTTATAAAACAAGCAGGTCAGTGTGGACCCTGCAGCAGAGTTAACAGCAAAGAGACTCCCTTGCGATAGTTCACAGACATAACAAGAGCTCAGGAAGGTGAATCCTGGGTGAGGGGTGAGGCAGAGCAGCTGCCCAAGGGTCGCTTCCTCCCTGAGGGTCCACCTGTGGTTCCTGCTGCTGCTACGATGCCACTGCCTTTGAAACTGCCCCAGGAAAGGAGGGCTCCTCTGGCTGCGGTTTACCCAGCACGGACATGTTGGAATGTGATTTTCCTAAAGGCATCAAAAGGGGAAAAATCTACAGCCAGCAGAAAAGCTGTGGCTCCAGCTGACCAGCATCTGCATGAGGCTATATTCAAAAAATCAGTCGTGCCTCCAAATATTAACTACAAAGGAACGGCAACCTCCCCCTTTCCACAAGCCCTCTCCTCCCTCCTCTCCGCTGCAGCACTCTGAAGCCCCTCGCCCTCCCGTATCCTCCCTCCAGCCTGGGCCCCAGGACATGCCTTCCCCGCTTCCTCTGCCTGCTCATTGTCTTGTACATCAACTCTACCTCTCCTGATGCATTATCCCCGTCTTCCTCCCATCTCTGTGATTTTATGGCTTTTCTTCATCCATTTGATTCTTTGCATCACCTAAGATTCAAAACTGGTCAAAGGTTTCCCTGGAAGGCTGGGGGCAGCACCCTCCCCAGCCAGAGCTGTCGCTTTAATTCCAGCCTCTGTCAGCGTCTTCACTTCTCACCTCTTCCTGCTGAAGATTCCATACCATGGGCACGTTTGGGGGCAAAAACTATGTCACATTCATCTATGAATCACCAGTGTCCAAAACAGGACCAATAAGCGTTTGTAGGAGGAAGGGAGGGAGAAAAAGAGGGGAAGATGGAGGCTGAGAGTGAAGAAGGAGACAAAGCAAGTGGGTAGACGCATAGTAGGACTGGGCTTCTGGTCTCGGACATTCCCCTCTTGCCAGAGGAGGCCAGGACCCAGGTGATTGAAATAAACGCATCTCTCGCTGCTCATGAGTTCTGCCCTGTATGTTAAAGGGAGAGCTTTCCCTCGCTCATGCCTACAGTGTGGCGACAACTGCCCAGGGTGCCCCACTCTGTCGGAACTGCACAGCCAGGAACCAGAGAGCTTTGTAACACACAGTCCTGGCATTTCTGTAACTGTCCTTTCAGCTCCTGGCCTTTCGGCCACCTGCTCCCAGCTGTGACCTCCTAGCCACAGTACACTGGGGACAGTGTACTCCTGTCCCCAGCCCTCACCTGGTGTTCTTCTGCAGCTCTGGCCTCTGCTATTTTTTTTTTTTTTTTTTTTTTTTTGAGACAGAGTCTCACCTTGTCTCCCAGACTGGAGGGCAGTAGTGCAATCTCGGCTTACTGCAATCTCCACTTCCCGAATTCAAGTGATTCTCCTACCTCAGCCTCCTGAGTCGCTGGTATTACAGGCACACACCACCACACCCAGCTAACTTTTGTATTTTTAGTAGAGACGGGGTTTCACCATGTTGGCCCGGCTGGTCTTGAACTCCTGACCTCAGATGATCCACCCGCCGTGGCCTCCCAAAGTCCTGGGATTACAGGCGTGGGCCACTGTGCCTGGCCTGGCCTCTGCTATTACCTACCACCCTCAATGCTGCCTCGGCTTCCCCAACCCCTGCACCACTCGCTCCCGCACCTTCTCCTCTGTGACTGGGGCTCCTCCCAGGTGCCTCTCCAACCTCAGCCACCTTCTCCCCTGCATGCATTCTGAGTGGGGATTTCCTTACTCCCGAGCGCTCTGTTACCATCCGCACACGGAGGACTCTGCAGTTGCTGCCTGGGCACCAGGCCGTGTGTCCCAACTGCCTCCTGGACCCCCTACCTCTCCCTCGCTGTCCCCCGAGCCCCTGCAAGCTGGTGGTTCCTTTCCCTCCACAGCAGCCCCTTCTCCTGGGCTCTGTCTCCACCATTTACTTAAGACAGAAACCTGGCGTCACCTTGGCCTTCCTGGCTCCTTGGCCTGCCACAGCCAATCTGTCAGGAACGTATTTCACTTCCTTAAGGTCCCCGTAACTGCCCCTCCTCCTCCATCCCTACAGCCTGGGCTTCAGTTCAGACTTCCCTCCTCTCCTGCCTGAATAATTTCAACAGTGGCCTACCTGGTCTCGTCTTGCATCCATCCTGTGGTTTGTCATCCATGCCCGCTTCTGGGAGGCCTGTCCTGAATATGACTAACCCCACACATCCCATCCCTCCAGGCCTCACAGTGGCTAAGAAAACAAGTCCATATTGCTCTCATTCTGCCGGGTTCCAGCTTGACTCCAGCCTCATTTCTCTCCTCTCCCAGATGAAATTCTGTGGCAGGTGCCCCCACCGACCAAGCTCCGTTGTGCCCAGGCCTTTGCATGTTCCAATGCCTCCAACCCTCACCCCCAATATCTCTGCTTAACCAATTCCTAATTCTCCTGAAAGACTCCACACACCATCCACTAGAAAGGTGTCACAAGGGTTCAAAACGGAACATCTGCCTGGCACACAGTAGGTGCTTAAGATGATGCAATTAGGATTGTTATGGTGGAGCCTTGGAGGGTGCCCTGGAGCCCTGGGGAGGGGGTAAGGAAGATCATGTGGTGATTTTTAGAATATTAGAATGGACTTCACACCCATCTTAGAATGGGCTTCAGCCTCAGGGTGAAGTTTGACGCTCAGACCACTTCCCCTTCCACTTAACAGCAGGATCTAGACTTTCTCCAGCACCCCTCCCAGGTCTTTCCAAAACTCTTCTTCTTCTATGACGAGGGAGGGAAAGGGTCTTGTCTCCCCTTGTTCCTCTGCCCCCACTCAGTCCCATCGGAATCCTGTGCCTCCCAGAGCCCTGCATTGTCCCATGTAGGGCACAGACCTGCCCCTTATGCCCCCAAAACCCCATCTACAGACTCTAACGGAAGGGCAGAAGGTGTATGGGTGACCAGGGGATGAGGGGCTCTGCACATGCCCCTCTGTAGGGCACTCATAGCCCTCCGCTATGCTGGTGGCCGCGGTGTCCTGAGAATCTCCTCTCTGCCACCCTCAGAGAATCCACCTCTCATAGAAGGCTCAAGGATAAGTCCCGGGCTGCTGGCTCTCACTGCACCCCCGTTGTCCTCTCCACCTGCTCCCCTCACCTTAGGGACCCTATGGGGGGGTGGTCTGAGCTCATTGGTTTTCTTCTCACTGGCACTTCCCTCTGCGTGGTGTAGGTTCTCTTTCTCCCTTCCTTCCTTCCTTCCTTCCTTCCTTCCTTCCTTCCTTCCTTCCTTCCTTCCTTCCTTCCTTTCTTCCTTCCTTCCCTTTTTTATTTTTAATGGAGTTTCACTCCTGTTGCCCAGGCTAGAGTGCAATGGCACAGTCTCGGCTCACTGCAACCTCCACCTCCCAGATTCAAGTGATTCTCCTGCCTCAGCAACCACTCCCCCACACACCGGGTAGCTGGAATTACAGGCACCTACCACCAAACCCAGCTAATTTTGTATTAGAGACAGGGTTTCTCCATGTTGGTCAGACTGGTCTCCAACTCCTGACCTCAGGTGATCCGCCTGCCTCGGCCTCCCAGAGTGCTGGGATTACAGGCATGAGCCACCGGGTCCCACCATGGTGTAGGTTTTCTGCCCTTCTGAATATGTTACCTTTCCTCGAAGCAAATCCCGCTTTCCACAGTGTGTTACCATCTCACATCCACTGATGCTCTTTCTCTTCTCTTTGTCCTTGACAGACGGACTATCCTTTATATAAATACATACACATACATATATATATATATTTTTGTCGTTGTTGTTGTTGTTGTTGTTTGTTTGTTTTCCTCTACGTCAGCAAGGGCTCAGGAGGGAGGAAAGATCAATGCCTGTAACTTTTTTCCACAAAGTAGTTGATTGCTTTCTGTATGTGCAACTCTCTTTTATCCAGACTTTTCCCAGGAGGCCTCTCCTTTTCAGCAAAAACAACACCAAAATGAAACAAGGTGTTTTCCTGAACTTGGAAGTAATCTGCTCCCCTCTCCCCTAGGAAAGCACCAGAATAGGCATTTCACTTTTGAAAGTTTGCAATATGTATATTTTTTTCTTTTCTTTACAGTATTCCTCCCACAGATGAGGAAACTGTAGCTTGGAGAGAATGAATTGCTGGACGTCACGGCGATGGGCTGCGACTTGAGTTTCATGCTTCTCGTTTCAGAGGGTGCCCTAGCTTCACCTCCATCACATGGCCTGGGACTCTGGAACCTGATGAGAACCCAGGAGCAGGGACCTTGGGCTGGCTAGGTACTTTCCCCGTGCCCATGCAGTGCTGCTGGCAGCAACAGCTCCCATGTCACACAGGAGGGAACGGAGGCTCAGAACTGCCAAAGTTCCACACGGATACGCCCTTGTAGAGAGACTCCCTCCATGGAAGAGTCACCTCCACCACTTTCTGCTGCTTCCCTTGCAGACATTTCAAACTTTGTCACCTATTCAAAGATGGCTTTCCACGGACTCCATGGGCAACCAACAAGCTAACCCATTGGGTGCCATGAAAAACACGAAGCAGCAGCCACATTGGAGAGGGGATTCCCCACTTGGAGATGCTCATCCTACCTGATGGATGAGGACCCCCGGTGCAAGGTCACCTGGCTCCCATCTATCGAGGGCTGTCAATCCTACACCTGTCCTCTCAAAGGCTAAGCCAATCCGCCAGCCCATTTGGGTGAAAGTGTCAGGTGGTGAACCATCGTTTCACACCCCATTCAATGTTGTTTGTTTGGTGTGTGCCATGGGCTCCGTGTTCCATGTCCCCATCCTGAAAATGGAGGTCCCAAGGATGAGGGATCTTTAGGCCAAAAGAACCAGGCCAGATTGGTGTGCACAGTGCCATGTGGTAAGCGAGGCTTTCCAAGCCCTGTGGGCAAACTCTGGGGAAAACAGGTCGCCGAAGACTCTGTGCAGGCTTCAAAATAAAAGCCTTCTGAGAGGGCTGTGCTGGGGTGGCTGGCAGAGCAACAGGGCAAGGCTTGGGGAAGCTGGAGAGAGAAAGCAAGGAAATGGGACCCAGGGGAAGAAAGCGTTTTCCAGAGGAAATGTTGGAGCTGTACCAGTTGTTAAAACGTGGACTTGTATCTGTAGCACTTGGTTCCACCGACTGCCCCCCAGCACCTGTGCTGCCCCTCCCCCTCCCCATGGCGCGCCCAGAACCTCCTCACGCCTATCACCTGCATGGTTAATGCTTGGCACATCTGGGGGCCATCTGGACACTGCTGTGGATCAGACAATCATTTTGACTATGACCCCTGGAAAAAATAATGGCATGAACTGCCATGGATGCAGCAGTGGCTTACAGAGCATTCACTTCTTGGCATCGTCCTATTTGAAGCACACACCAGCCAAGGTTTACAAAGCTTCGGATGGCTGCCAGGCACAGTGCTAGGCCCTGGGAAATCAGACACAAAGCAGGTACAGTACAAAGTCAGGCAAGGCTCAGAGACCCAGGAGCTGGTTCTGAGTTCGTTTGGCTCAAGATGAAGCAGGAGGGGAGAAACAGGAGAGGAGAGCCCAGGAGGTCAGCAGCGGACAGACCAAGGAGGGCCTTATAAGTCAAGCAGTGGAATCTGAACTTTATCAGGCAGGCCAGGAGAGATGTGGGAAAGATCTGAACAGAGGAGATACTGGGTGAGGTTTGTGTTTTACCAAGAACACCGTGGATGCTAAAGGGAAGAGAGGTTGCAGCCAAGCAAGGCTAGAAGCTGGTCATTGGGCTGAGGGTGAGCTCAGGGCAGGGCTGATAGGGTCTGAGGAGGAGGACGGTGGAGATAGACAGACAGAAAGCAGCATCAGTCAGGTGTGGTGGCTCACACCTGTAATCCCAGCACTTTGGGAGGCCGAGGCAGACGTATCACGAGGTTAAGAGATCGAGACCATCCTGGCCAACATGGTGAAACCTGTCTGTACTAAAAATACAAAAATTATCTGGGCATGGTGGCAGGCACCTGTAGTCCCAACTACTTGGGAGGCTGAGGCAGGAGAATCACCTGAACCCGGGAGGCGGAGTTTACAGTGAGCTGAGATTGTGCCACTGCACTCCAGCCTGCCGACAGAGTGAGACTCCATCTCAAAAAAAAAAAAAAAAAAAAAAAAAAAAAAAAAAAAAAGCAGAATCACAGGTCTGTGACTGGTTCCACACAACCGTACCATGTACCAAGCAAGGCTTAACAGTCATCCCCATTCGAATGATCAGGCAGGTTAAAGTTGCAGAACAATATTGTATGCTCAGCACTGCTCCAGGGGCTTTTTGGACAAAGTACCCAGCGAGGTGTGTGTTCATTCAATTTCCACTTGTTACAGATAAGGAAACAAAGGTAAAGAGTGTGTAAGTGACCGGTCCAAGGTCACACTACTAGAAGATGATAGAGTCAGACAAACATAGGCAATGTGAGAAGAGGAGAGAACTCAGAAAAACACCCATGTTGGCTTTGAAAAAACATAAATTTATTCTGTGTCTTGAAGGGGAAATCCCAGAAATGGGGCTAAAAGCAACTAGAAAGGAAATGCAGGCACAATATAAAGAAATTTCTAATAATCCAGGCTGCCTTTTGAAGGAATAAGCTTCTGACCAATGGAAGTATGCAAGAGTGAGGCCATGCCCCCACAGAGTGAGCCACCTTGAGAAGAGGGATGTCCATGAGAAAGAATGGAGAGGTTTGATCGGAGGAAGGCTCTGGATCCAGATTAATTGAGTTCAAATTCCAGCGTCCTACTTACCAGCTGAGGGACTTTAGTAAAGTTACATAGTCTCTGTGGCTCAGTTTTGTCATCTGTAAAATGGGGCTAAGAGGAGTGATTAAATGAATAAATACATGAATTAATCAATGTGTTAACTGACCATTCTCAGCATTCTCAGCACTAATAGGATCAGGAAACCAGGCAGACAGCCCTGGGAATAGGTGGCAAATGGCACTGTTCTCAGGGAAGCAGCCCAGGAGCTGGTCTGTGAGGGACCCAGGAAGGCCGTGTTTCTGTGGATTCTCTTGAAGGACTGGCTGCAAACAGGTTCCAAGCACCAAGCAAGACTTGCTTACATCCATGCCCTCTTTGCATTTACTTAGTTGTTTTTCCTTAGAGTTTACAAAAGCACTTTGACAGTTTCAGTCTGACTTTGATATTCCAAGAACAAATCCAGGAAAGAGTTTGTGGCCCTGGTTGAGTCAGAACATTAAAGGGATAACTGTTCCCCTCTCTGGTCCTTGAGACCAGAGTGGAAGTGCTGAAAGGAGTCAAATCCAGACTCCGAGGACTTCGCTTCGTTGCACTCTCAGCCTTGCCTATCAGGGTTGTAAAAGCAGGAAGCAAAAACCAACAGGAAAGAGACGGCTAAGTAAGTTGTAAAATCCATTTATTTATTCATGGACAAGCCTTATTTCTGATGCAAAATGGTCTCTCTCTCTCTCTCTCTCTCTCTCTCTCTCTCTCTCTCTCTCTCTGTCTTGTCCCTCCTTCTCCCCAAGAGTGAGATCCGAAGGATAGTTACTGTCCCAAATCAAATTGACCTCATGCATCAGTCAAGACCCAGTCAAATCCAGAAAGCACACACACCAGTTACTTTAACAGAGGGAATTTACTGTAGGGAATTGATTAGACAGGTCTCTGGGGACTGAAAAGGCAATGGGGAACTTCAGTGAGATGCCTGGAGATAGTAACTTCAGGAAGGAGCTTTGCCCCCAGGGCTGTCAGAGCACAGGGGAGAGGTGGTGGTGAACAGAACCCAGAAGTTCCAAAGAGAGACTCCACAAGCTGGGACGTGGATGGCTGAGGAGGGGACACTGGCCAGCTGGCCCTGAGATCTTGAGGGAGTGTGATGGGGCTGATTTGGAAGGTTCTGGAAAAAACTGGAGTGGGTAACCAAGTGCTGCTGCCAGAGTGAGGGACCAGTGCTGGGGTGAATAAGTGAAGCTGAGGGGATGCTCAGGGGATGGGCAAGTGGGAAGGAAAGCACGAGGCTCTTCTCCTCCAGCCTCATAGGCTCCCTCTAGCACGAACCAGTGCCAGGGCCTAGCAGGAGGGAGCTGGCAGTGAGGAAATGAGTTTGCAGAATCCCAGCCTTAGACTGGGAGCTGAACAGGGGAGGGTGGATCGGGGGCTTATACGAGATGGTGGCTTAATAACCAGCACACTCTGGGGACTCCCAAAGAAATGGGCCACAAACCTTGCAGCAACTCCCAAAGCCTAATTTTGAGATACAAACTCTCTTAGAAATTAATTCCAAGAGCACCTACTGTGTATCAAACACTGTGCTGGGCACTATGAGAAGGTGTGGAACTAGAAAGACTCTTCAGAGCTGAATGTTCAAATGTTGGCTCTACTATTATATGTTGGGAGACCTCAGATGACTCACAACATTGACCTCTGTTTACTCAATCATAAAATTCAGATGGGGGATGGCTACTGTATGTCTCACAGCATAATTGGAAGAATTGAATGAGTTGATGACTTTAAAGTGCCTGGCACACCCTAGCTTCCAGTTGGTCTTTCCTTTTTTCCCCCTCCTTTAAATTCTTCTCTTGTGTTGGTCCCTCCTCTGCCCCTGGTCTTTTTCCTCCTCCTCTATCATCACCATAATCAGTACCACCATTGCCATCCTCATCATCACCACCACCACCACCATCATCATCACCATGATCATTGACATCATCGCCATCACCAAGCAAGATGAAATATCAACATTAACAGAAGTTTGGAAGAAAGATTTCTCTGTAGCATGTGATACTGTTTGATAGCATTCTGCCCACAGTAGAACTTCTTTCAAAATTGGCGTCAATCCTCTCAAACCCTGCTGCTGCTTTATTGACCAAGTTGATGGAATATTCTAAATCCTTTGTTGTCATTGCAACAACATTCACAGCATCTTCACAGGAGTAGATTTCATCTCAAGAAACCACTTTCTTTGATCATCTGTAAAAAAGCAACTTCTCATCCATTCAGGTTTGATCATGAGATTGCAGCAATGCAGTCGCATCTTCAGGCTCCACTTCTAATTCTAGTTCTCTTGCTATTTCTACCACATCTGCAGTTCCTTCCTCCACTGAAGTCTTGAACTCCTCAAAGTCATCTATGAGGGTTGGAATCAACTTCTTCCAAACTCCTGATAATGCTGATATTGTGACCTCCTCCCATGAATCAAAAATGTGTTGAATGGCGTTTAGAAAAATGAATCTTTTCCAGAAGGTTTTCAATTTATTTTGGCCAGATCCATCAAAGGAATCACTGTTTATGAAAGCTGTAGCCTTATGAAATGTGTTTCTTAAATAATAAGACTTGAAAGTTGAAATTACTCCTTGAATCATGGGCTGCAGAATAGTTGAGCTAGCAGGCATGAAAATAACATTAATCTCCTTGTACTCCATCGGAGCCCTTGGGTAACCAGGTATATTATCAATAAGCCATAATATTTTCAAGGGAATCTTTTTTTCTGAACAATCGCTCTCAACAGTGGGTTTAAATGATCAGCAAACCATGCCGTAAACTGATGTACTGCATCCAGGCTTTATCGTTCCATTTATAGAGCACAGGCAGAGTAGATTTAGCATCATTCTTAAGGGCACGAGAATTTTCAGAATGGTAAATGCACACTGGCTTCAACTTAAAGCTACCAGCTGCATTAGCCCCTAACAATAGAGTCAGCCTGTCCTTTGAAACTTTGCAAGTTGGCATTGCCTTCACCTCTCTAGCTATGAAAGTCCTAGATGGTATCTTCTTCCAACAGAAGGCTGTTTCATCCACATGGAAAATATCTTACTTAGTGTAGCCACCTTCATCAATGATCTTAGCCAGATCTTCTGGATACCTTGCTGCAGCTTCTCCATCAGCACCTGCTGCTTCACCTTGCACTTTTATGTTATGGAGACAGCTTCTTTCCATAAACCTCATGCGTTAACCTCTGCTACCTTCAAGCTTTTCTTCTGAAGCTTGCTCACCTCTCTCAGCCTTCACAGAATTGAAGACAGATAGGGCCTTGCTCTGGATGAGGCTCTGGCGTAAGGAAATGTTGTGGCTGGTTGGACTTTCTATCAAGGCCACTCAAACTTTCTCCATATCATCAGTAAGGTTGTTTCACTTTCTTATCATTCATGTGCTCCCTGGAGTAGAACTTTTAATTTCCTTCAAGAACTTTTCCTTTGCATTCACAACTGATCTAACTCTCTGGTGCCCATCTTTTGGCCTATCTCAGCTTTTGGCATGCCTTTCTCACTAAGTTTAACCATTTGTAGCTTTTGATTTAAAGTAAGAGACAGGATTTTTCCTTTCATTTGAACACTTAGAGGCCATTGTAGGCTTATTAACTGGCATAATTTCAATACCTTCGTATTTCAGGGAATAGGGAGAGAGACAGGGAATGACCATTCCATGGGGTGGTGAGAACACACACAACATTTATTGATTAGTTTGCCATCTTACCTAGTCATGGCTCATGGCGCCCCAAAGCAATTACAATAGTAACATCGATGATCGCTAATCACAGATCACCATAACAGATATCAAAATAATGAAAAAGCTGAAAAGACTGCAAGAATTACCAAAATGTGGCACAGAGACATGAAGTGAGCACACGTTCTTAGAAAAATGGCACCGATAGACTTTCTGGATGCAAGGTTGCCACAAAACTTCAATTTGTGAAACCCAATATCTGCAAAGTGCAACAAAGCAGAACCCAATCAAATGAGGTGTGCTTGTATTCTGAAATGAACATTCCCTTAGGAGAATATTGGTATGTTTATTCATATAATAAAGTCATATAATACGTTAAAAATAAAATAATATTTGGAGGCTTACCTCCTAGTGGTGGAATTGCTGGGTCAAAGGGCATATGCTGCTTTTTCTTTTTCTTTCTTTTTTTTTCTGAGATGGAGTCTCACTCTGTCACCTAGGCTGGAGTGTGGAGTGCAGTGGTGTTATCTCAGCTCACTGCAACCTCTGCCTCCCAGGTTCAAGCGATTCTCCTGCTTCAGCCTCCCAAGTAGCTGGGATTACAAGCACCCACCACTATGCCCGGTTAATTTTTGAATTTTTAGTAGAGATGGGGTTTCGCCATGTTGGCCAGGCTGGTCTTGAACTTCTGACCTCAAAGGATCCACCCACCTTGGCCTCCCAAAGTGCTGGGATTATAGGCATGAGCCACCGTGCCCAGTCACATGTGCATTTTTAATTTGTATGGAAATCACAAAACTTCCCTCCTAAAATAGAAATTTACATTTTCTTAATTCATTGCCATCACTGAATACAACTGTACTTAAACATTTTTGACCATCTGGTAAGTTTAAAAAGTCTCTGATTTTGTATTTCTCTGATGGCAGAGGAGGCTGAGCATATTTTCATACATTTATTGGTCATTTGTATTAATTTTTTTATCACCCTCCTGTCTGTGCCTTAGGACCCTCCTTTCTATTGAACTGTTCATCTTTTTCCTATTGATTATGAACTCTTTGTAAATCAACAGCATTGGTCCTTTTTCTAGCATTTGTCTATAAGTATTTTTTGGCCATTTTGTTGTTTGCTTTGGACTTGGTCCATGGCATTTTTTAAAATCTCGCACAAGTTTTAATTTGCTACAGTAATGTTTGTCAATCTATTTGTTTATGGTTTCTGGGCAGACTCATGTTTTCAGAGCTGTCCCTATCCTTGCCAGCAGGTTGAAGGAATTTCCCTGGGTTGCTTGGTGACATGGCAGCCACTAGATGTGTCCCAGGCTCGCCCTCCACCACCTCCATGTGGAGATGCCGCCCCTCAGAAGATTCAGCAAACACAGCCCCTTAGCCTGCTCCAAGAGGGCGGCTGCCCCGCCTTTCACAGCCAACTTCAGGATGCACCCGGCTTTGGTTTTCCCTGACATCCAGCTCCTTTTAAGGAGCTATGCATCTTATACGTTTCTTAATCCTCCAACTAAATTTACCAGCTGTTGCTCACAGCCAAGACATCAGCTAAATTAAACTTTGGAGTGGCAAACACGGTGTATCAGATGCACCTCAGTGAGCCATGGTGGGAGCAGCCACGCCCCATCTGTCCTGAGGGCTGGGGGTCATGCTCTCCCTTCCCTCCTGGAATCTGGCCACAGCAGCAGCATCTCCCTTCCCTCAGAAGCACTAGGGTCCCGCCACCGGGGGATGATAGGTGTATTGAGTTACTTCCACCATTGAAAAGATTCTTCCTTTCATTCTACAGATATTTACTGAGGGCTCAATTATTGCCAGGCACTGTTGTGGCAGTGGGGAAACATCTTTCTCGTGAGAGAGAGAAATGAGGAATAAATGAATGTCTAATCCACAGTCGAGCGGCAAGAGTGCCTCGAAGCAAGGGAAGCAGATAGAGAGAGAGAGAAGTGAGGGTAGGGCTGGGTATCCCTTCAGACATCGTGGCCGGGGAAGGCCTCTGATGAGGTGACATTTGTGTAGAGACAGGAATGAGGTCCTAGACACAACCATGTGGGTATCTGGGGGATAAGGTTCCAAGGCATGTTCTAGAACCAGAGGGCCACCAGCAGTGAAGGAGGAAGGGGTGGGTGGGAGGAGAGGTGGAGCGAGTCGTGGGAAGATGCTGGCATTCTCCTCCATGTGCAATGGGAAGTGATTCAAGGTTTGAAAATTGGGAGAAGAGTGAGGTGTTTTCCATCTGAAGTCTGTTTGGTTTGCATTTACCCTCTGTGGCAGCCTAGGCACAGGAAAGGTCAGACACGGGTTGACGGTAAAAAAGAACTGATGGGCCGGGCACCGTGGCTCATGCCTGTAAACCTAGCACTTTGAGAGGCCGAGGTAGGCAGATCACCTGAGGTCAGGAGTTTGAGACCAGCCTGGCCAACATGGCAAAACCCCGTCTCTACTAAAACAAAACAAAACAAAAACAAAAAACTGGGCGTGGTGGTGCACACCTGTAGTCCCAGTTACTCAGGAGGCTGAGGCAAGAGAATCACTTGAACCTGGGAAACAGAGGTTGCAGTGAGCCAAGATAGCGCCACTACACTCCAGTCTGTGATGGTGAGGCTTCAGGCACCCCAGAGCAGCTCCTGGGGATCCTCTGAGTGAGCGGAGTGGGTTTGCCCTATGCTGCTCCTGTCACATATTGGGAATGTGGGTGAAACTCTCCTTGCTCTGGAGACAGTCACAAAGCAGGAAGGTCTACCTAGCTGGAACCTACATCCCTGTCCTCCGGAGGGAGGAAGCGCTTCCCTCACACCTGGAGACTCAGGCCCAGCAGGCGCTCCGCTTGGGTCCAGATGTGACCCTGTGTCCTGCTGCAAGGCCCCAGCTGCTCAGCCTGGCCTCTGAGGACCTGCCGGATTGGCAGGGACTGGCCATCCTGTGCAGACACTGCAGACTGGGGTTGGCCCTCAGTGCTGAAGGCTCCCGAGTTGAACTGGCCAGCACACGGAGGCTGGGCCAAAAGTGCAGCCTGGCACCAGCTTGCGAGGAGGCTCCCAGAAGGAACAATTAGAAAGTACCACAAAACACCTGGCGGACAACAGGGGCTGGAGAAATGCCAGTTCCCACTCCAATCACACACAGGCTCAGGCAGCATAATAGCTGTGAGACACGCACGCCACCCAGGTGGTGTTGAAGACAGGCGGGGACCAGCCCAGGAGGAGCCTGACCAGTTGCTGACTTGACAACCTTACTCTCACACACACACACACATACACACATACACAGACACACACACATACACACACACCACACACACATACATACACACACCACACACACATACATACACACATAGACACACACACACTTACACAGACACACACACACTTATACAGACACATACATACACACACACACCCCCACACACATACACATATACCACACACACATACACATACATACACCACACACACATACACACAGACACACACACACCCACCACACACACACCACACACACCCACACATCCACACACACATCCACACACCACACACACCACACACACCCACACACCACACACACCCACACACACACAGACACACACACAGACACATACGTACACACACACCACACACACATACACACACCCACACACACACATATACACATATACCACACACATACATACACAGACCACACACACACACATACATACACAGACACACACACACACACTCACACACTGCCCACACACACATACACACACACACAGAGTCGGCTCCATAGGAATAGGCCCTGATATGGTTTGGCTCTGTCCCCATCCACATCTCATCTTGAATCGCAGCTCCTATAATTCCCGTGTGTTGTTGTGGGAGAGATCAGTGATAGATAATTGAATCAGGGGATCACATCTTTCCCCTGCTCTTCTCATGATAGTGAATAAGTCTCACGAGATCTGATGGTTTTATAAAGGGGAGTTTCCCTGCACAAATTCTCTTCTCTCGTCTGCTGCCATGTGAGATGTGCCTTTCACTTTCCACCATGATTCTGAGGCCTCCCAGCCACGTGGAACTGTGAGTCCAATAAACCTCTTTCTTTTGTAAATTGTCCAGTCTTGGGCATGTCTTTATGAGCAGCATGAAAATGGACTAATGCAGGCCCCATCCCTCATTTCTGCAGAGTAAGGGCCCTGAGGCCCAAATATCACCCCCAGAATTCCATTGTTAAGCCCCAAATTCCACCATTAAATTCCACTTGGATCACAGATGCTGCACATACACGACCATGGCCAAGCCTCTCAATTTTATGTTTATTGAACATACAGAGCAGTAGACATCACTGAAAAGACGTCTCAGTCATGCCCAGTGTTCCAATAAATTGGAGGTAGAAATTATGCCAATCAGAAAAAATACTGCCTTTTTGACAATCACCAAATCACTAAAGCTTTACGTGTGTAGTCCTACTATTGGAACATCTGCAGATGTCACACATGTAAATGCAACTTGGTGGTCAATTAGAAAATCAACTCACTGTTTCTTTTAACAGATTCTTTAAGCTTCCTGCATAAATCTCACTCCAAATTAACATTAGCTTTCCAAAGAGAAAAAAGCATTCTGTGACCATTTCCACTGCAATTTAATCCTTTTTTAGTTCCCAGAATGATGGCAAAGCCATCAGGAGTGAGGATGATGGCTCAGCATTTTTGGGGCCTTCTGAATCTATCAAAGGGAGAAGCTAGAGGTTAAAACAGCCCTCAATAGAGGAGCCTGTCATGTCAAAGGAATATGCAGGAAGGCTGAGCAGATTAATTTCCTCCTGGTATAAAATATTCCTTCTGATCATAAAGAAATCTGCTCAGAAGTAACTCCAGCAAACCATGAAACTGTTCCGAGAGGGGCTAAGTGGCAAATCACAGCTTTGATGGTGACGAAAAAGAAAGAAAGTGAGATCACTGGATTCAACTTTGTCCTTTCCTTGCATTCTTCAAAAGCAAAATCTCCAGTCTCCCTCCTCGTCTCCCCCTACCCAAGAGCTGCACTTTTCTCATGTCCTAATATGAACAAAATGGTTCATGGCCAGATGAGCAGACAACCAGATAACTCTAAGGAAGAAAGAGGACCAAAAGGCTAAGATGAAGACACAGGATGGAGAAACTCTGCCTGGCTCCAGTTGCCTCTCTCAACGTCCACCATCCTGCATGTGGCAACAGGAGTTTCCCAAGTGTCACGGGAGATGCTCCAGCAGAAAAGGTCCAGGAGCTACAGGACAATAGGACGTTACATGCCTCTTCTTCCCTCTTGGAGAGAAGGCTGCAATGAAAGAATCTTGTTTGCCTTTTATTTTTCCATTGTGTATTTACTTTTCTTTTTCTTTCTTTTTTTTTTTTTTAAGAGACAGAGTCTCTCCCTGTCACCCAGGCTGGAGTGCAGTGGCGCAATCTCGGCTCACTGCAACCTCCACTTCCTAGGTACAAGCAATTCTCCTGCCTCAGCCTCCTGAGTAGCTGGGATTACAGGCGCATGCCACCACGCCAAGCTAATTTTTGTATTTTAGTACAGACGGGGTTTCACCATGTTGGCCAGGCTGGTGTTGAACTCCTGACCTCAGGTAATCTGCCCACTTCAGCCTCCCAAAGTGCTGGGCTTACAGGAGTGATCCATGGTGCATTTCTTGAATGTATTTGGCCATGGAATGCTCTGTTCATCAAACATCTGTAACAGTCTGTTAAAATGCCAGTATTTCCACCTCGGTTTTAGCTGAGGGTCTATGATAAGAGCTGCCATCTGTTCTCACATTCCAAAGTGAGATTCCAGTCCCTGAAACTTGGGGGATTGTTTATTATTGCAGCACAACTGAGTCCACGTGGACTGATACAGATGAGCGCCAGACACGAGCCTGGCCCATCAGACACTGTTGCCTGCGTATTTCAAATGGGACATTTTTTCTTAAAGGGCCAGAGAGCAAACAGGTTTTGTGGGCCAGGCTCATGTGGCCACAGACTACAGTTTGCTAAGCCCCTCATGCTGGACTTGCAAAGGAGAAGGTAAAAAACCAGTTTCGTGGCTCTTGGCTTTTCGTGCATTGGAAGGTATAAAAGGGTTAAAGTTGGAGAGGTAGAGAAGGCAAAGTTTGCAGGTTGTTCTTTAGAGACAGCTTTTGGAGTACTGTGATCCCCCAATCCTAAAGAGAAACTGTTAGGTGTAGTTCAATGATCTATTACCATGGAAAACCCATCCTAAACCTCAATCTTCAATGGTAGACTATCTCTAAGGATTCTTTAGGTTGGTAGTTGGATAGTGGCTTTGCTGCTGCTGGTGCCATCTGGGGTCACTCATACGGCTACACTCAGCTAGGATTTTGGCTGCCACTGGAAGCTCAAGGTGGTGCTACATCCGCCTTTCCCACCACAGGCTCCCATCACACCAGGCTCCAGCTGGGCCAGGGGCAAAGCTTTACCTCTGAACAGAGTTTGGGGTTTTGATTATTAAACAAGACTGGACATACTGTTTATCCAACTGACAGATACGTGTGGCTACCTGCAAGGAAAGCTTTTTATTACCTGAGTAAAAAGATTTCCTCCAGGATTGGGGAAAGGACTAGCCCTACAACATCAGAACCAGGGCAAGGGGAGGTAAATTACTTTCTGGTTATCCCTGCTCAGTTGATGTGACACTTAGCACATTTCCTAAGCAATGTCTCTGGAATGGAAATAGGTACATATTTAAGTACCCATATGACCCCTATGTACCTACTTCCATTCCAGAGACATTACTTGGAAAAGACCCTCAGGGAAAATTAGGATGTGCTAGAGCCTCTCACACCAGTAGACACTGGTTCACATGGTGATGTGTGAGCTCTCGTTTCTGGTTCCATCTATGAGACTCTATTCCCACACCCTGTGGACAAAATACAAATTCGCATACCTGTACGACGATGTGGTGGCTCATTGCACAGGATTTGAGGTCGAAAAAATCAAGGTTCTGGCCAGGCTTGGTTGCTGGCGCCTGTAATCCCAGCACTTTGGGAAGATCGCTTGAGCTCGGGAGTTCAAGACCAGCCTAGGCAACATAGCAAGACCCCGTTTCTACAAATAAAATAAAATAAAATAAAAACCTAGGTTTACATCCCAACAATTCTCCAGTTATTATCCATGGGATCTATAAAAATTCACAGTTCCTCCGAGCTTTAGTTTTCTCATCCATAAACTAGGCATAATGATGCCTCCCTCACAGGGTTGTTAGGAGAATGAAATGAGATAATCGTGCAAAGCATTCAGCTGGTGCGGAGGAAATCCTTGTCACCATGTCAGTGTCTAATGCTATAAATGGGGAGGACTGCATCTGTCTGGAATTGCTGTGTACACACATGTTCTGCTCAGGAAAGCATCAGCAGGAGCTGCTAACATTGGCTGCCTTTGGGGAGGGAACTGCATGGCTGAGAAGAGGCAAGGGGAAGACTTTTCACTGTTTAACTCTTTTGTACCTTTTGAATTTTGAAGCATATAAATGTATTAATTATTCTCAACATACACTTAAATGTTTTCTAATATTTTATTATGAAAATTTTCAAACCTACAGAAAAGTTGAAAGACTTTTAAAATGAGCATCATGTACCCACTGCTATGGATCGGTCATGGCCATTCTACTATACTAGTTTTATCTCATATCTATTAAACTTTTTAAATAAAATGGATCTATCTCTGAGGCCTAGGGAAGTTTCTTTACTTATTAGGGTCTGTATATTCCCTCTGTGAAATGCTAAGTGTGGGGTATTATCCCTGTTACTCACCACATCCAAGGTAAATCTGAGTGGGCTGTCGGCTGTCTTGCCTATATGTCATATGTCATAAGCACCCCTTGGGGTGCTCTCTCTCTCTCTCTCTCTTTTTTTTTTTTTTTTTTTTTTTTTGAGACTGAGTCTCACTCTGTCACCCAGGCTGGAGTAAAGTGGCACAATCTCAGCTCACTGCAACCTTCACTTCCCAGGTTCAAGTGATTCTCCTGCCTCAGTCTCCCGTGTAGCTGGGATTACAGGCACACACCACCATGCCTGGCTAATTTTTGTATTTTTAGTAGAGATGGGGTTTCGCCATGTTGGCCAGGCTGGTCTTGAACTCCTGACCTCAGATGATCCACCCACCTTGGCCTCGCAAAATGGTGGGATTATAGGTGTGAGCCACCGTGCCTGGCCCAGTTCTCTCTCCTTGAAAACAACCCCACCACACATGTGTGAGCTCCAAGTGGCTACAGATGCACCATGGCCTCATCCCCCTCCAACTTCACCCCCAGCAGTAACCCAGGGATGGTGGAGTGGATAGCCTATCATTTTCTTTGTGCCGGTCACCATGCTAAGCAATTTGCATGCACTATCTTAGTACGAACAACAACTTCATAAAGTAAAATATGAGTCAGTGCCTCATTATATATTGCTTTACAACAAACTACCACAAAGTATAGTGGCTTAAAACAACAATTATTTTATCATCTCTCTAAATTCCGTAATCTGAATTGTGCTCAACTGGGTGGTTCTTCTGTTCTTACCTGTGGTTACTCATGTGGCTGCAATCAGCTGAGGGTAGGCTCAGCTAAGACACTGGGAAGCTGGGCTTTCATCTCTCTGTGTGGTCTCTGGGCCTCTCATTCTCATGTGGCATCTCCATATGGTGTCTCCAGCAGGGCATCTGAATTTACCCGGCATATCTGAGCTCCCAAGAGCATGGAAGCTGTCAGGACCTCTTCAAGCTTAGGACCAGAGCAGGCACAGTGTCCCTTCCACCCCATTCCATTGTTTAAAGCAAGCTGCAAGCCCCGACCACAGCCAAGAAAAGGTGGCAATAAAGCAAGTTGCAAGGACCATCTACAGTCAAGGAAAGGTGGGAATACAAAGGTATGAATACTTAAAAGCACAGTTTATCAGAAACCACTGATATAATAGACTACCACAGTCAAGATTCTTTCTATTGCAAGTAAAATAAACTTGACTCATACTAACTAAGGGTTTTTTAAAAAAATAGATTGGGGGAGGATGATTTATTGGCTTTGTAACTGAAAGCCCAGGTGCGCATTTGTCTTTAGGAATAGATGAAGCGAGGGGCTCATTGATATCATCAAGGTTTTATCTTTCTTTTCATTTCTCAGACAGATTCTCTCTTAGTGGTGGGTAAGATGGCTGCCCACATTTCTAGAACCACATCCTATCAGCTCAGCAAGCATACAACGAACGGTATGAATACTTAAAAGCATGGTTTATCCAATACACTACCATAGTCAAGATTCTTTCTACTGCAAGTGAAATAAACTTGACTCATACTAACTAAAGGTTTTTTAAAAAATGGATTGGGGGAAGATGAAGTAGGTGGGTTATGCCCATTTGACAGATGGGGAAACTGAACTCGGGCAGTCAGAGCATTTCCCCATGTTCAGTGGTAAGTTTAGAATTTGTAGTACGTTTCCTTCCATTGCAATGTGTAGGCAGGGAAAAGAGAGGAGGGAGTTCAGGGGTCAGTCTGTGTTTTTGGCTTAGACAGCTGAGGTTTCTGTAATCACACGTGGATCTGGAATTTTAATTCCACTTCCATCCTGGAATTTGCAGTCGCCAGGGAGCTGCTTGCTCAGGGCTCCTCAGCCTGGGGAGTGGGGCCCTCACCTACCCCCTCGCTCCAAGGTCACTTAACTATGGGACTGGACTTTGGCCTGGCCCTGCAGAATAATCCTGGTCACTCTCCTCACCCCTGCCTCCCACCCTCTGGAGGTGGAGGGGCACGAGCCACAACACGTGATCTGACTGAATTCCAGTGGGGGCGTCACTTCCTACCCTATACTCCCCCACCTAATACCTGCTCACCCTTCAGCCTGCAACACCAAGAAATGGAGCTCTTTCTTGCTTGCTTGTCTGCAACACATTTTAAGAATCTGGGTAGCAATCTGGCATTATTTAAAGTTCATTTACTGAAGCATCTGTTCAGAATCGGCAAAGGTTGAATGTATGTGTATTTATGTTACAGGACATTATTATCCAGTAAGGTGTGTATATTACACAAGCAGGGAATCATGGTGATCTGCCTGGTACAGCGGCCTCTTATTGGCATATTTTGTGACCCACTCTCTGCTTAGGTTGTTGAATTCATGTATTCATTTCACTCTCACAACACTTGAGTGGAGGACTCTCAGGAGTCCCGATTGACAGAAGTGGAAACGGAAGCTCAGGGAGGTCAAGTCTCTCTGCAAGTGTCACACAGCTAGAGCTAGCAGCTGAGCCTGAATATTCTTTCATCTCCACTGTGTAACAGCAGCAGTCACCACTGACCCCAAACGCTCACCCCCGGGACTCATCTCCTCTCTACTCAGCTACCCCTCATCCCCCACCCTGCACCAGTTGGGCACACCCAGTGGACACCAGTTTGCCCCACAGCCAAGACATTCTTTCCATTCTATTGCTCATATGGTTGGTGAGATCATTTGAAAATACTCAGAAGTGGCCAAAACTAGGAGAAAAGCAAAACCAATATAATGCAAATAATAATAAGTACAAAAGTTCAAAGGTTCACAGGGGATGTGATAATACATCCAAGACTCCTTGGCACAGCCCCATAAGGACAATATTATTTTCATTCTTCAGATGTGAAACTGTTGTTCCTAAAGAGTAAATAATTTGTCCCAAGGTCACAGAGCTAGTAGGTTGGCTGAGCCAGATATTGAACCCAGGTCAATGTGGCACCGAAATCAATGCAGTTTCCTTTCCACCCTGCTGCGAAAGGGCCCCTGAGCTTGACAAGCTCATAGTCACGTTGGGAGAAGACAATTCCATGGATAATTGCGCCGCAGCAAACACAGGTCACAGTAAACACAGGTCAGTATGAGAGTGGTGTGTGAGCAGGAAGAAGAAATCAAGGAAGCTTTCTGGGAAGAGGTGATGCCTGAACTGAGTTATACAGGGTGCATGGCAGGTGCAGTGAGCTTACAGGAGGGAGAAGTCAGGACAATGCCAGAGGAAGTAGCACGCTGTCACTGCCAGCCATTACTGCAAGCAGTGGTCTATGTTACCCTTCAGGGTAAACCAAAGGTAACGTCTCCCTTGTATGTGACTCACATGGCTATATCAGTGATATGGTTTGGCTCTGGGTCCCCACCCAAACCTCATGTCAAACTGTAATCCCCAGTGTTGGAGGAAGAACCTGGTGGGATGTGACTGGATCATGGGGGTGGTCTCTAATGGTTTAGCACCATCCCCTTAAGGCTGTCTTATGATAGAGTTCTCCTGAGATCTGCTTGTTTAAAACCGTGTGGCACCTCCCCACCCCTGCCTTCTGCTCCCGCCTTGTAAGGCGTGCTGGCTTCCCCTTTGCCGTTCCGCCATGATTGTAAGTTTCCTAAGGCCTC
Organism: Chlorocebus sabaeus; assembly: GCF_047675955.1. NCBI lineage: Eukaryota > Metazoa > Chordata > Mammalia > Primates > Cercopithecidae > Chlorocebus > Chlorocebus sabaeus. Next base: position 14,051,939 of record NC_132922.1, read on the forward strand.
CCCAGAAGCAGAAGCCTGTACAGCCTGCAGAACCGTGAGCCAATTAAACCTCTTTTCTTTCTAAATCACCCAGTCTCCGGTATGCCTTTACAGTAGTGTGAGAAAGGACTAACACAATCAGTAAAAGTGACAGTCATCTGATATGCTGTCATCAATCAGATTCACTACAAATCTTGTGGGGAGAATGGGAGATGTTTTTAACTGAAGTGAAATTCATATAGCACAAAATTAACCACTTTAAAGTAGACAATTGAGTGGCATCTAATGCCTTCAGAGCTCAGAGTGTGCAGAATATTGTGCGACCACCACTCTCTCTGGTTCCAAACCATTTTTATCACCCCACGATGCAGTGACCTCAACACCCATTAAGTAGTTGACCTCAACAAGCTCATAGGTGGAGAGCAGACAATTCCATGGATAATTGCTCCACAGCAATGATCATAGTAAACAGAGGTGAATATAAGAGTGGTATGTGAGCAGGAAGAAGTAATCAAGGAGGCCTGAGCATCACCTCTTCCCAGAAGCCCTCCTTGATTATTTGGTGCCACTTTGACCTGGTTCCAATAAAGCCCATTAAGCAGCTACTCCCTGTTCCTCCTTCCCTCCAGCCCCTGCTTTCTGTCTCCAGATTGACCTAGTCTGGATATTTCATACATATACGTGGTGTGACTTTTTGTGTCTGGCGTCTTTCACTGAGCATAATTTAATATTTTACACATTTTCTAGTTGAGGAGGAGAGGGCAGAGCTCACACTGTGGTCTACAGTCGACACAGCATCTCCCGCTCTCTCTCCCTTCTACCTTGTTCTTATCCCTTTAGACACGTCCTGCCCTCCTTTGAGGGCCCAGAAGTCAGATCCACAGGCCTGGGTGAGTCCCTCCTCTGCCATTTTCCTTGGACATCTTATGCCCTTTCTGAACCTCAGGCTTCCCATCTGTCAAATGTCATGATTGACAAACGATGTGAATATACCTAACAGAACTGAATTCGACACTTACAAATGGTTAAGACGGTGAATTGTATGTGTTTCTTTTACCATCATCTAAAAATGAATACAAGGGAAAACCTTTAGAAAATGAGGTGGTTGGATCAGTGACTAGGGGCCCCTAATCCTGTAGAATCATGAGACCAAGCATTTCTGATTGAGACTTAGGGAAAAGAAAGGCAAGATAAGGAGACAGAAGGGAAAGGAACAAAGGAGGAGAGCTATAGCGGTGGGAGGAGGAGGAGGAGGAAAAGGAGAAGGAGGAAGGAAAGGGGTGGGCCATTCTGCTGCCCCGGTTCGTTTCCTCTCTGCCTCGATTGGTACTTGTTTTTATTTCTCAATTCTCAGCCATTGTCATTCTACAAATCTTGGTGCTAAACCCCAACACGAGCTGTGGGTTAGTCTGCAATATTGAAACAAAATGGGAACTACTGGGTTTTCAAACTGATTCAGCCTCTGAATTAAAAAACATTTTTTCTCAGTCAAATTTGACCCAGAATCAGGATGGAAGCAATAAAGATTTAATAAGAAAAAACTGTTTCAATGATGTCCTTAAAACCTACCAACTGTATTACCTGGAGCCTTTACACTGGTACCAACATCAAGCATCCCCCTCTTGGCTGAAGGAACACCAAGGCAGATAGCGACCATACATTCTGGATTTGCTCAGCCAGTTTCAAATACCCAGTTCCCTGTTCCCAGAGCACCCTCCCTTATCGAAATGTGAGCTGCCATTTTGGATCAGGAATTAAGATTCCTGGGGACAGAAGGCTATAGCTCCCAGGGAAGGCCACAGTTCCTGGAAGACTAATTACACACCAGCAGGTGCCTCTAAAGTGCAGGTGAATAAATGGATTTCGACAGCACTGTAAGTAGGAATCCAAGAATGTCTTAGAGAAGAACCACTGTACACACAGAGCCAAAAATAAAAATATCCCCCATTTGATTTATTCTCCTTGGAGTCTGTCCTGGAAAGAAGCTGAACGCTATGGTGGTACTTCAAAGTCCCAGCTGAAAAGGCAACTGGAAACAGAGAGAACAAGCAGAATAATAGGAGGCCGTTATCGAGGCAAATGCAGAGTTCTAGGAGGGGTATGAGGTCAGAGGGAAGAAACCCAGGAGGACTTCTGGTAAGAGGTGACATTCGAGCTAAAACATGAAGGATGATCAGCAGGTAGATAGTCCAGCAGGAGTGAGAGGGCAGAAAACCTCTGAAATCAAGGTAACCACGGTTGTATTTGCGTAGCAAGGGATTACTGGTTACACGCGCCCCCACCCCCGGCCCTGTTTAGCTCCTCAATTTTCTATTGTTTCTTTAAAGAGTACATGTCATATTTATAATCACATTTTTTCGAAGCAGGGAAATGTCGCAGTTTCAAAGGATTTTGAGAGTTTTCATGAGCACATGGGCTGACATCTGCGTTGTGATCACAGGAATGGAGACCCTCTCCTTCGTGAGCCCTCAGCAGGTTCTTTCCTTTGCCAGGTGTGTTAGCTAGCTTGGGAGCGGGCCTGAACAACAGAAATGGATCCTCTCACCCTTCTCAAGGCCAGAAGTCTGAGATCAAGGTGCTTTCTTCTGAGGCCTCTCTGGCTGTAGATGGCTGTCTCTTCCCTCTGCTTGTCTGTGTCCTAATCTCCTCCACTTGTAAGGACACAAGTCACACTGGATTAGGACTCATTCTAAAGACTTCATTTTAATTTAATCACTGTCGTAAAGATCCTGTCACCAAATGCAGTCCTATTCTGAGGTACTGAGGGTTAGGGCTTTGACATAGGAATTTTGGGGGGACAAAGCCAGTCTGTAGCACCGGGGTGTAGATAAGTGGTTAGAGGGGAGCCCTTGATTTTTCTCTTTTGCTATGGGAGAGTTCAGAGCATTAGAACTTGCCTGATTTTGATGCAAAGGAGCTGGATGCTGAAGAGGAAACATGTGGGTTGTTGGAATGGCTCTGAAGAGTCAGCTACTGGCCCTCCCAAGAGCCAAGGAAGAGCACTAGATGGGAGTCCCCAAAAAACACATGGAGGCTGGGTGCAGTGGCTCATGCCTGTAATCCCAATGCACTGGGAGGCCAAGGTGGAAGGATCACATGAGGTTGGGAATTTAGGGTTGCGGTGAGCTATGATCATGCCAGTGCACCCTGTCTCTAAAGAAAAAAAAGAAAAACACGCACACACACATACAAACTAATCATCCTCCCCCTCAACACACATGCAAACACACACTTTACGTAGACACGCCACACACACACACACACCATACATAGATGTGCCATATGCAAACACGCACCATACATAGATACACAAACACACACCATACATAGACACACAAACACACACCATACATAGACGCGCCATATGCAAACACACACCACACATAGACACGCCATACACAAACACACACCACACATAGACAGACCATACACACACACACCATACATAGACACGCCATACACACACACACCACACATAGACGTGCCATATACACACCACACATAGACACGCCATACACAAACACACAACACACATAGACGTGCCATACACAAACACACACCACACATAGACGTGCTATACAGAAACACACACCGTACATAGACACACAAACACACACCATACATAGACACGCCATACACAAACAAAACACCATACATATACATGCCATACGCAAGCACACACCACACACAGACACACCACACACACACACCACACACACCACACACAGACACGCCACACACACATCCCACAGACACACCACACACACACCACACAGACACACCACACACACCACACACACCACACACAGACACGCCACACACACACCCCACAGACACACCACACACATACACACCACACACAGCTACACATACCACACGCACCACACACAGACACACCACACATGCACACCACACAGACACACCACACACAGACACACCACACACACACACACAGCACACACAGACACACCACACACAGACACACCACACATGCACACCACACACAGACACACCACACACATACACACCACACACATACACACCACACACACACCACACACAGACACACCACACATGCACACCACACACAGACACACCACACACATACACACCACACACATACACACCACACACACACCACACACAGACACAGCACACACACACACACACAGCACACACAGACACACCACACATGCACACCACACACAGACACACCACACACATACACACCACACACACACCACACACAGACACACCACACATGCACACCACACACACACAACACACAGACATACCACACACAGACACACCACACACAAATAACCACACACAGACACATCACACACACACCACACACAGACACACCACACACACACCACACACACACACCACACACAGACACACCACACACACACCACACACAGACACACCACACATGCACACCACACACAGACACACCACACATGCACACCACACACAGACACACCACACACACACTACACACAGATAACCACACACAGACACAGCACACACATACACACCACACACACACCACACACAGACACAGCACACACACACCACACACAGACACACCACACATGCACACCACACACAGACACACCACACACATACACACCACACACATACACACCACACACACACAACACACCGACATACCACACAGAGACACACCACACACACACCACACACAGACACACCACACACACACCACACACAGACACAGCACACACACACCACACACAGACACACCACACATGCACACCACACACATACACACCACACACACACAACACACCGACATACCACACAGAGACACACCACACACACACCACACACAGACATACCACACACATACACACCACACACACACAACACACAGACATACCACACACACACCACACACAAATAACCACACACAGACACATCACACACACACCACACACATACACACCACACACATACACACCACACACACACAACACACCGACATACCACACAGAGACACACCACACACACACCACACACAGACACACCACACACAGACACACCACACACAGACACACCACACACACACCACACACAAATAACCACACACAGACACATCACACACACACCACACACAGATACACATACCACACACACCACACAGACACACCACACAGACATACCACACAGACATACCACACAGACATACCACACAGGCATGCCACACACACACACTCCACACACACCACACACAGACACACCACAACAGACACACCACACACAGACACACCACCACACACCAAACACACACTCCACACACGCCACACACAGACACACCACACAGATGCACACACGGACACACCTCCGTCAAGGATCATTCTACTCTGTTGCAGGGTGTGGGCTGTGCCAGTGATGGGGGCAAGAGGGACTGAGGGGGAGGGGACTGAGGAAGAGAGGATACAGTGAGAGGGGACATCGCCTTTGTAATCCAGTCGGAGCTGGGGTAAAGATGCCTGGGGGCCAAGCGTTCTCACCTCCTGTGGGCCAGCCTCCCTCGGCTCCTCCAGGCCCGCTCAAGAAGGGAGAACCCAGAGACCTCCTCTTTCCAATCCTCCCCTGCCTTCTGAGTACACGCCTCCCTCTTGCGCCCTCAGCCCATGACCTCAGCCATGATCTTAGGGTGTTCTGCTCCCTTTTCACACTCCAGCCCACATGGGGCGCTAACCCCTTCCCAGGGTTCCTCTGGGCACCACTGGGATGGGGTGGAGCCTTCCAGGGCATAACACAAACCCAGGTGGCCAAGAGCTCCGTTCACCCCAGCCCCTTGAGCCCTAACCCCACCCTCTATCCAGAGCCCCAGGCCCTTCCGGACCACAGTGCGTCTGAGCCCCTAACCCCAGCCCCTTCCAGCGTTCACATTCTCCAATTGTCCTCTTCTTCCCCTCCGTGAGGCTTCTCATTTCCCCAGCAAGGACACTGGGTCCTGGTCTCGGAGACCTTCCTGGAGAGTCAGCGGTTTTCAGAGGTGCCACCCCTGACTCTCCAGGTTTCTATGCCTAAAGCTATTCCAGGTCCTCTCATTCAGGAGCAGGCCAGGATCAAGGTCAGCTCCTCACAACGGCAACCCCCATTATCATTTGTGTTGGATTTTATAGCCTTTCTCAGACACAATCTCATTTCGTATTCACCACGGCTTCCTCTTTAGCTCCATTTTACAGGTGGAAAAACGGAGACCCAGAGAGATGAACCAACTGACTCAGGACCACACAGTGGGCAAGTGGATGGAGCTGAGGCAGGGACCCAGGGCCATCTGTCTGTGTGCCCTTGCCATCCTCACAACTGTTTTCCCTATAGCCGTTCTCTCCGGGGAGAAATCATGCTTAAGCGTGGATAAGGGGAGGAAAGAGAAACAAGGCCACAGGCTCGAGATCTGGCTCTCAGGAATGCAGAGATTCCTTTGAGTTAACACACATCATCCCACAGGGCTGATCTCATCGATATCATTAGATCCTGCAATGTCCACCCAGCCTGCCGGGGCCCTGGACGTGGGGAACTCTGTATCCTGTTTCCAGCCACAGCAGGTGGAAATAGTGTGAACTAATGAAATAGCGGCAGTGAAGCTAACAGCTGAATACTTGTCTCCTGGCAGGCGGCAGCTGACGGACTGCTGTCCTAGACACACTGGTCTCCTCCCCTCCACCAGCTGGGAGGCCAGAGCGGGCTTCGGGGAGAGCACTGGACGTGAGTGGAGGCAGACAGACCAGGCTCTGGTCCTGGTGAGCTGCGTGACTTTGGGCAAGTAAATTGACTTCTCTAAACCTCAGTTTGGTTCATCCATAAAAACTTCATCTGTAAAAAAAAAAAAAAAAAAAAAGATAATGGGATCCACTCTGGTAACATATATGTTACTGCAACTATGTGGATGTGCTCGGCTAAAGACCACGCCTCGTTTTAGGGGATAGAAGGGGGCGTCAGTGTGAGACTGTGGCATCTGCCCGGCTACTCAGGGTCCTCCTCCCTGCTCACAGTAAGAAAGCCTGAAGCTAGAGGAAAATTCCACTGGGTGCCACTGCTACCTTTAAGCAGAAGTCCTAGGCAGGTGGGAGTCCGTAAGGTCTCATGCAGAGCAGGATGGGCCTGGGTAGGGGGGCCTTAAGTCCAGGAAAGCAACTTTGGGTGCAGAGTGAATCATGCTCTAGAAGTTTGATGCAGGCAAACTGTCATTACACTCACCAAGGACTTAAGGCATGAACCTCCCGTGTGCCTGGCACACTTAGGCAGCCCCCAGGGACTCACCTCAACAATGACTTCATGGGCTTTGACTTCTCAAAGCCCCTCACCTCTCTGTCCAGGGACATCTCCCTCTCCAGACCATTCGACGTTCTGCCTCTTCCAAGCCTGAAGGGTATCTCGTGCTGCAGGCCTGTGCTCCCTTCGTAATCAACAGTGACAGGTTCAGGGATGATATGGGCCGAACTGAACTCATCACGACTGGTGAATGCAGCTCTGGGACTTTATTTTAATTTTATTTTATTTTATTTTGAGATGGAGTCTCGCTCTGTCACCAGACTGGAGTGCAGTGGCGCGATCTCGGCTCACTGCAACCTCCACCTCCTAGGTTCAAGCGATTCTCCTGCTTCAACCTCCCGAGTAGCTGGGACTACAGGCGCACACCACCACGCCCGGCTAATTTTTGTATAGCTCTGGGACTTTTGAGCAAGCTCTCAGGCAGTAGACTCCTTTTCCCCCAAAGGATTTGGACCTGAAAGTCTGTAGCATTGCAGGGACGGCCATCTTGACACCCTCAGGGGACAACCAGTTTGAGAGAATGGCACAAGGTATTACTGAGAAGTAAGAGAAACAGCGTCTTCCTGACAGCATTTGGGTTCTGGATCCAACCATGCTTGAACCTTCGTGGACTTTTCAGTTGCGTGAGTTAACAAACCCCGCACTGTCTTAAGCCAGCCCAGGTCAGATTTTCTCATCACTTACAGGCAAAAACAGACCTGACTGATAAACCCATTTTCTAGCATCAAGTCCCTTGTATAATTAACCAAATTAATAAAATGAAGGCTGCTTCAATTAGCACAGATTCAGAGCAAAAAAAATAAAACCAGATCATGTTTCCAGATACATGACTCAGGTTTTAGGACATCTCTACCCTACTTTAAGTATTATAGAGGGAAAGATGCTCCAGAATCAGAAAGTGCTCAGTTTAAATCCACTTACTTCCTACCTGTGTGACCTTAGGTAAGTCACTAAACCTCTCTGAGATTCTATTTCTTCGAACATCTGAGATAGAGTATGTAAAGCACTAGGTACAGAGTAGGTGCTCAATAAATGCACCCCCCCACACACACATACACATACGCGATATGGTTCAGCCCATCTAGATTTGCCTAATTAGAGGTACATGACGAAGACCTATGGGGACAAAGAGGAAGGCCATCTGGGCTCCCAAGAATTCACCCATGGTGGATGCTGCCCTGGTCTTCTGGCCTTATTCTAGAAGCAGGATAGTGTGGTAGAAAGGAGCAAGTGCTTTCGAGTTAGAGAACCTGGGCTGAAATCCTACCTCCATTCTGTGATCTTAGGCAAGTTGCCCAACCTCTCTGAGTCTTGTTCTTCCATCATTAGTGAAAAAGAGAAGGTTTTGGCTACCTCTTAAGGGGATACAAGATTCAAAGTGTGATGCTGTGCATACAGAACCCAGCACACTGTTCAACAAACAAGTGTGATTATTTTCCCAGGCCCCAGTCAGGGATCTTCCTCAAGGGTTCATCCTCAAGGTTCTCCTGCATCCGGCTGCCTGAGCTCAGCCATGCCCACGACCTGACGAGGTCAACTCCTTGACCTCTCTGATGACCACCAAAGCCCCATGGGTCTAGCCCTGACCTCACTCCAGAGTTCAGACACATCTCCACTAGGGCATCCTTCAGGCCCCCTAAACCCAGCACCAGCTCTTGTCTCCTCCACTATCCTCTGGAGGATTTGGGTAAGTCATCCTGGCCTTGGTTTCTTCATCTATAACACGATGTCGTTTGTAGAAGGTTATAGCCAATCACCGAGGAGGCTGTCCCAGCCCTAACATCCTAGGATTCCACACCACTCACTGTATCATCCCCCCGACTGAGCTCTACCTCCTCCCTACACTCCCCACCTTCAAAATCAACACGTTCCTTCTTCAGCAAGCCCCAGCTTGAAAATTTAGGGTCAGCTTGGATTTGTCCCTCTTGTTCATGCCACAGCCCCAATTGGGTGGAAGAGTCTCTCCAAGAGATACTCCCCTATCTGCACACTCCTCCCTGTTGCCACCACCAGCAACCTCGCTCAGGTCCCAGCACCACACCTCAAGGAGGCCCCAGCCCCAGCTTCCCCCATGCAGCCTGCCCTCGACCCTTTCTATCCATGGAGCTTCCAAACAGCCTTTGCATGGAGCCTGGGATTCCTCATGTCATTGTCAAGAACTAGACCCCACCATTGACAATCTCAGTGCCCTGGAGATTCTTTTCAGGTTAGGGATGAGGAAAGGAACATTTTATGGTGCTCAGGTTAGATATTCACTGTGTATTAATTAAATTCATTTGGTCATTCATGCTTCTCAAAACACATCCCTTGGATGGTCATCTCCAATCCAAGACAGACAACGTCAGAGATCTCTTTGCAAATCATGAAGGGCTGGGGCCTTTGTGACTCAATGTCACACCCTTGTGACATTTTGCAAACAATTTCAGGGGCTCCATCTTTCCCCGGCCCTAGATAGAGCACAGTTTACTTCCGATTGAGCTCATGTTACAGGTGGAAAGACTGAGAAAGAGAGAAGAAGGGACTTGTCTGAGACTATGCAGAACATCTCCTCCTACCAGGCACTAGATACTCGCACAAAAGTGCTGAGTCCGCTCCCAGCCCTAGGCCCGTGGCTTTGAGCAGCAGGTCACTTAACATCTAATATCTTCATGCTGTTTCCTCATCTGTGCAAGAACAGCCATGTCTACCTGGCGAGGCTGTAGTGAGAGATCATATAAGCCTAGGAACGGGACCCAGCCCCAGGCACAGAGAACAATTCTAGTTTCATTCTTTTCCTTGCTGTTTCTCTTCCTTTCCTGGCAGGATATGGAAGAAGGAAACATCGCTGCCATCTACAGTAGTCACGGAAGGCTTCATGGAAGAGGTGAGCCGTCCCTGGGCCTCAATTTTGGGTGCTGGAGGGAAGCAGGGGCCAAGAGTTATTAATAGGCTTGGCCTGATGGGCCCAGGGAGGCTGAATGTGATACAGACACCCAGCACCATGGTTGGGGAGTACCTGACACCGGAAGGGGAGGGGGCTGGGGGCTACGGGGAGTGCCACCTCCCAAAATAGCCAGAGCAGAAGCCTATATAGGTGGCCATCCCACCGCCAGGCTCACTTCCCGACAGGACCTCCCACCAGCCCAGCCTTTCAGGGCAGGCTTCAGCCCTCCACCCCCACCTGAGGTGAGTGGCAGCGACCGAGGTTGGAGGATAGAGGGATGCAGCAGGATGAGCCAGCTGGAAGGGACAGCTACATCTCCCCTGTCCCTAGTGACCTGGGGGCGGGGAGGGGGGTGTGGTGGGGGTGCTGGAGGCAGGGCAGCTGTGGAATGTAGGACTGAGAGTATGCATTCCTGCTTCTCCACCCAGACTCCTGGTGTGGCCTGCGGCAAACTCTCCCCTCCCTCTGCCCCTGAGGCTGGGCCTCAGATTCCCCAGCCGTAGAACAAGAGGGGTGGAGCCAGACATCTGTGGACTCTGGTGATGCCGTCAGAGGGGACCCAGAGGGCAGAGGAGGACTACCGAGGGCTGATGGGATGACCTCATGACATTGATGCTCTGGCTGGGAGGACTCAGCCCCGAAGGGGGTTTCAAGTTGATGAGAGAACTCAGTGGCAAGGAGAGAGGGAGGAAGGAGATGGAAGAAGAGTGGGCCTCTGTTGAGGCTCTAGCCTTTGCCACAAGGTCACTGCTTAGGGGCTCACCAGGATCCAGTGCGGAGCTGAGATGTATGGCACCTGATAGAGCTGGGTCCCAGGCACCAGGGAGGATCACCCAGAGAGTCACTGAACTCCACATGAGTGAGCCCAGGGGTGTGCTCTGCTCTGCTATTGCTTTGCCATGTGTCCTCAGACCACTCACGGATTCTCTGCGCCTCCGTTTCTCCACGGGTATAGCTGAAGGGTCTTTGAGCTGGGGAAATTCATTCTCCAACTAGGAGTGAGCTGGAGTGAGCTCACCCCTGGAGTGAGCTGAGCCTGGGAGTTGAAATGATCGCGTAGGAGCCTGGCATGTCTGAGTCAGCAGCCCAGCTGGGGACAAGGTGCAGAGGTGACATCAGTAGCAGCAGGGGCCGGGGCAGCTGAGGGATCCTGGGAAGTCCTGGATCGGAGAGGCATCAGGTCAGGAGCCGCAGTCTGGGTGCCTTGGAAGCCAGCTGGCGGGCTGTGGCCTGAAGGAGCTGACTCACAGGGAGGGGGCAGCTGGAGCCAGCAACGGTATCCTAAGGTTTCCAAGAAGGGCACCCATCCACGGCTGAGCTGCAGGAGACAGTGTTGACAATGATGTCAGGGAACTTGAGCTACTGGGCAGCTGGACAGCTGCTCTCCCTGGGCCCCACCACCGAGGGCCACCACAGCCCCAGGCCCTGCCTACCTGCCCATACCTTAAGTTGCAGTCCCCAGGTCCTACTTCATGGGACCACTGACATCAACACATCACCGAGAGACAGAAGCCCAGAGAAGGTCACAACCCAAGGTCACACAGGGACTTAGCACAGCCCAGGATCTAGAACCCAGGCCTCCTGACTCCCTGTCCAGTGCTCACACACTCTAGAAGCAGCTGGTTGCAGCTTGAAACCTTGCGAACCGTGGGGAAGAACACAACTGATCTCTGGCTGCATAAAGATAGACACTGTGACATTTTTCCAGAGGTGAAGTTCAGAGCCCCCACGCCTGCTTAGATTGTCTACAAAGTGTGGTCTGAAGGTGCTACCCTTCTTCCAAACATATGCGGGGCTTTCTGGGAGGGACCTTAGCAATTTCAAGCAGCCTCCCCCACCCTACTCTGCCCAAAAAGGTTTATGGAGGCAGGGGGAGTCTGGTCCCACGATGCCAGGACCCAGGAGACCAGGAAAGCGAGTAGTCAGTAGAGATCTGAGAAGTGTTCTTTGAAAAATCAAGCCAACAAAAAAATGAAAATGAAATAAATCAGGTTTTAGAATGTGCATCCCTGGCCAGATGTGGGATGGGGCACCCGAAGTGGGCCCCAGCAGCTACTGCTTGTCCCTGTCCCTGTCCCTGCCACCTCCTCCCTGCGTCCGTGGGTCAGGTTTCACGACCTCAGCGCTCAGATTTTGCAGCATAAATTTGCGTCCAGGAAAGACCAGAGCAGAGGCTGAAGTAGGAGTGGAGAGAGAAAGAGAGCAGGGCCTAGGGGATCCTGGGGTGCAGGCTGGCCGCTGAGGGTTCAGGATCTTCCCCCGCGCGACAGGACATCCTCGGAGGTTCCCAGATCTGAGACCCCGCACCTCCTGCGTGTCCTTGACAGCACGTGGACTTTCCAGACCTGGCTGGTGACTCCAGTGCCCCCTAAATCCCAGAGGTGGTCCCCTTCCCCTCGTGCCCTAGCCGCAGCCCCTGGGATCCCGCCGATCCCCGGCCTGGCGGTGCAGGAGCGGTAGCAGGTCCGCGCGCCCTCTTGCCCGCGGCCGGCGCTGCTCAGCCGCGCGACTGGACTGAGCCGCTCCCGCTGCGCTCAGAGTCCGGGCCCCTGGCGCCATGCCAGGCCCGGCGGGCGTGCGCCCGGCGCGCAGCACTGCAGCGCTGGTCATATGAGCAGAAATGATGAGAAAAGCACTTTTTAATCTTTTCGCACTTGCTCTGCCCGCTCAAACAGTTGCAGGATGTCGATGACAGACTTGCTCAACGCTGAGGACATCAAGAAGGCGGTGGGAGCCTTTAGCGGTGAGCAGCGCGCTCCCCCTCCATCCCTCTCCCCTTGTCCACCGCCCGCACCCCTGCACTCCGCGGGTCCCGCAGCCTGAGGGTCTTCCCCAGCGCGCTTCTGCTCACACTTCCCACTGGGCGCCGGCAAGGTCGGGGCGGGGGCGTCCTTGGCAGTTCCCAAACTCTGTCCGGGCGAGACGTGGCGCAGGGAGCGGGCGGGGAAGCGGGCGCCCTGCCCAAGTTACAGAAACTTGAGGGTGCTGAAGGCCCGGTGGCTGGGAGGACTCAGGGTCCGGAACCAAGGGCGAAGACCAGGGTCGGAGGAGGGATCGCCAGGGTCCTTGTACGAGCTCTCTGGACGTCCTCTTTAAGGCACGTGGAGAGGACTGCAGGGCGCATCCCCCTCTCCAAGCGACCCCTTTCCTGGACCCTCATTCTGGATAGGACTTTTCCCGCCAGGCGGTAGCCGCTGTTGGCCCCCTGACTGCCCTAGTTCCTTTACTGAGATTCAGCAGCGGACCTGCGGGCGAGGTGACCTTCTGGAGCCGGCGCACAGCTCTGCCCAAGCCTGCACGGGGCACCTTCAGTGCCTCCAACCTCGGGCCTCCTTAGGCGGGCCGGGGAGGGGAACTGGCAGTCTCACCTCTCCCAGCTGCCCGGGACTTCAGCGCTTAGCTGCCCACTTTCCTCCTCCCCTGTCGTACAGATGGGGAAACCAGGGAACTGTCTTGGAGAGGACAACACAGTTGCCCAAGGTCACCGAGCTGGGCAGAAAGGGTATTAGACCTGGGTTGCCCAGCCTAGTGTCGGAGGTGGGCAACTTTCCTTGCCTCTAGCCGTGTGCTGAGGGGAAGAGAACATGACTTTCACAGCCACCTCCTGCACACAGACACACACACATACACACACACACACCCCTACACATACACACACACACATACATACACATACACATACACACACACATACACACACACATACACACACATACACACACACACACACACACACATATACACACACACGATACAGGATCTAACATTGTACCCTTCCCCAGGTGTTCTAAAAGAGGACCCCAAGATACAGAAAATTGCAGGTAGAAAAGGACCCCCATTTCCTTTCTGCTTTGCACCCCCTCCCCTGGGCACAAGAACCTCTCTGGGAAGCCACCCTCCCAGGGTCCTGGGATAACCCTCTCCCTTCACCTCAAGCCCATCTGGGAAGAAACTTAACTGGGTATTTCTCGGGAGCCTCCCAACACCCCCTTCCCACTGCCTCCTAAATGGATTTCTACGCAGAGTCAGAACTTCCGGGTCTGCCCCTCCTCCTCCCTCTGGGTGACCTTGAGGGAAACCTGACCTTTCTGTGTCAATTTTCTGGCCACACAGTCTGTGGCCAAGAAAGAAGGTCAACCCTCCTCCCCCTGCTCCCAGGACCATGTTCATGCCCCCTTCAATTCCCCAGCCCACTCCCAACCAGCTGACACCCAAAAGGCTTCCTGGACAGAAGGTTCTCAGAAGAACAAAAACCTTTGGTTCTTAGGTGCTGCTCCCATCATCAGGAATGGGTGCAGTGGAGGCGGGGTGTGGGGGCAGGCTTGAGAGCCGGGGTGGTCAGGGTGTGAGCACACCTCTTCCACTCCCAGCTTTGTGACCTTGGACAGGGCATCCTCCCTTGCCCGGACTCCCTCAGTCCTCCGATGGAGGTGGGTACCTCTCATTCCCCACAACTGGCATGCGGGAATCTATCAACAAATGCTTTGACGTCCTCCATTCTCCCACACTTCCCTACCAGCCTTTCTGGTCCTTATTTGACCCTGCTCTTCCCCCTACAGCTGTTGACTCCTTCGACCACAAAAAGTTCTTCCAAATGGTCGGCCTGAAGAAAAAGAGTGCGGACGATGTGAAGAAGGTGTTTCATATCCTGGACAAGGACAAAAGTGGCTTCATCGAGGAGGATGAGCTGGGGTAAGCGGAAGTTTGCAGGGGCTGCCCAGCTCACGGCTGTGCGAGAGGGAGTGGGGGCTGGAACTCTAGCTTCCAAGTGTCCATCAGACCTGCCTTTCACTCTGCCTGCTTCACAGAAAGTAACTGTGTGTGAAGGCAGTGCTCGGACCCAGGGCACCAGGGGAGAAGGCTTCCCGGCACTATTGCTTCGGAAGAGTAAAACCCTCAGCTGAAAGTGCAACTAACTAGGTTAAGTGATAGCCACTTAATATTGCTAATGGAATGATGCTACTTAATAATTTAATACAAATGAAGAGGCAGTTTTTGTTGCTGCCTAGCACCATAGGCAGGGCAGAAAGCATTCACTTGAGTATTTCATTGATTTTCATTTGTCTGACAATTTCCACCTTCCTGCAGCCCCCAGCCCTCTGGTACTAGTGTGGCTGGTGCATTTTCTGGGCAAGCCAGGGATGCAGAACCAGCTCTGGGGGTCCAGGGATCCTTGGAGAAAAGCAGAGAAGGAGAAGGCTGTGGCTAGGAAAATGTATGCCTCCATCTGCAAAACCATCTCCTACCATAATCCCCTCGGCCACCCGGCCATGTCTACTGACTCAGGTTGCCTTATGTCACCTTCTGGCCAAGAAAGCCTTGAGTTTTGTCACAAAGAGAAGCGGGGGAGGGGGCGGTGCAGGGAGAGGTCTTTCAAGTAGGGACTTCCCCAACCATCCTGTCTCCCCACTAAACCATCTCACAAGGGTACCTTCTGTCTGGAACCTTCATATTCTACCCACTTACATCCAACATGCATGCACACTTCTGCACACACACACACACACACACACACACATTCACAGAGGCTGACTTCCCCCCGTCCTCCAGGCATCACCTTCACTGGGAAGCCTCCCCGCTCCTCCCCTCACCCCAGGCGGGTGGATACAGCTTCTGAGCGCCCTCCTCCACTTCCGCCCTCATTGTGCCCATCACACCGTGTGGTCTCTCTTGGAGCCTATGACCTCCTTATTTTTTTCAGTGCCTTCCGAAGATCACCACTGTGACCCCACTTTCCAGCATATGCCTGACACAGAAATGACACTTAGTGGATACTTGTTGGATAAATTAACCACTATAGGTGCCCTCCCTGAAGTGGGATCAGCCCGTCGCTGAGGACAGCCTGTCCTTTCCTGAATACTCATCCATGAAAGCACAGCCACCGAGCAGGCTACCTGGCACAGAGCACCTGTGTGCGTGACTGCTGCTCGCTGCCTGTCCCAGCCACCCCTTTCCCCACGCAGACACCAGACCGCCCTCCGTCCAGCGTCCTGCAAGGAGACCTCGGCCTGACTCCCTCACCGGCTTTCTCCCTTTTCTCCTTCAGATTCATCCTAAAAGGCTTCTCCCCAGACGCCAGAGACCTGTCTGCTAAAGAAACCAAGACGCTGATGGCTGCTGGAGACAAAGATGGGGACGGCAAAATTGGGGTTGACGGTGGGTAGCGGTGACCTGGGGTCTGGGCATATTGTGGATCTTGGGGTGTTGGATGCAAAAAGTTTGAAGTTATGTCTGTCACAAGGAAGGGATGATATGGGGCCCCTCACTCCCCCAGATTAGAAGATAAAAATCAGTCCATTAGGTCTGAGAGCTCTGCCACATACTCCAGACAAAGGAAAACTGGTGTATTTTCCTAATTTGAAAACCTAAAAGGAGTAGATTCTGTTTTTCCTGCTGGGTAGGGGATCCAGGAAGATTTGGGATTTTTTTTTCCTGAACTTAGCCTGCACTTTTGCATGAATACTGATCCGAGCTCTGCCCAAACTGGCTATGTGACCTTGGGCAGTGTCTCTCAATCACTGGGCCTCCGTCTCCCATCGGTAATCCAAGGAAATGAGGCCGACTCATCCCCAAGGATCCTCTGCCTCTCACATTCTCAGATTCCAGGGATGGAAATTCCTATCTCCTCTCCTCCTCAGCATCTTGTCCTGGTGTCCTGTAACCCCAAGTCTCAAAACCTATTTGGGTTTTACTCAAATGTACTATTCTAGCCTTGTAGCAGAGCCAGGAAAAACAGTAAGCCAGAAATCAGCAGGGAATTCGGACGGGGAATACCTGGTCCTGCCTTGCTTTGCAAGCTTCGATGGTAGCACAGATGAGAGACCAGTGGCCCACCGTCCACTCCTTTCTCCATTTGACTCCATGTGGCATTCATACAGCACACCCACATTGCCATCTCTCTTAGCATCATGATTTCCTCAGGAATTATCTCCAGTTTGCAGGTGGGCAAATGGACGTTGAAGGTGCTTAGCCTAGTTCGAAGAGCTAGGACACCGTGGTGGGGCAGGGATTTAGAACCAGGCCTGAATGAGTGTTTGCAGCATGCTAAGCTGCTATGGGCTTTTCTGCGGATCTCAGAGAAAACTGTGTGTAGGTGCTTGGCCTCTGGGCCCCAGGCTATCTCGGTTCAAATCCCAGCCCTACTGCTTTCGAGCTGTGTGACTGTGCACAATTAGATAACTACTCTGGGCCTCTGTTTTCTCATCTCTGAACTGAACATAATAATAATTCTTATAGGGTGATTACAAGGGTTACATGTGTTAATATGTAAAGTGCCGAGAGTAAATGCTATACACGCATTGATTGGCTGATTTATTTAAAACTAGGGACTGTGTTGCATTCATCCTTCTAGCCCCAGTATCTAGCCGATACCCCACACAAAGCAGGTTCTTCATAAACATCCGCTGCCTGAGTAGAAAACCCAGACTCCCATGCTCTATGCTCCCTCTCTGCCCCTTGCCAGCTGTGACCTTGAACACATCACCTCTGCACACCTACGTTCCCTTGCCTGGCAAATGGGGTGCAGGAGCTTCTCCTAAGACCTGTTTGGACTCGTTGTGAAAATTAAGTTTCTGTGAATACAAAATTGCTTTGGGAAAGGTACAAGGAATATGAAAGTAGGTGTATGCTTATGAGCTAGAGGGGTTTTTGTTGTTGTTGTTTATTTCTTTTTTGTTTGTTTGTTTCCTGCCAGTAACGAGAATGGAGAATCCCTATCAAGGTCAAATGCAGGGGGTCCCCTGGCTGTCTGACGCCAGCTGCCCTTCTTGTGGCTGGGAGGGAGGGAGGTGGTTTTAAAGGAGTGGAGTAGAGGGTATTGGAAAGGTATCATTGGCTTGGCTGCTCCTCGGACTTCTGGTGCTTGGCAGATCCTCCCTCACACCCCCATCCCCACCAGTCTGCTTATCCGACAGCTCCACCCCAAGGCTTGGCTCCCACCTCAACCCTGACCCAGGCCTCCAGACCTGCCTTCCATTTTTATTTGCAGCCAATATGCCATAGCTCAGAAGCCCTGGGCCAGGTCTTCATGGCTGACTGCTCACAGACAACCTACATGATGAAGAAAAACCAAGCCAGACTGGCCCAGTTCCCTGCCTCCCTCCCTCCCTCCTTGCCACACTCAGATCTTAAAGCATCAACTAAACTCTTCTAACAGATTCAGCAGATGTTGACTGAGTAGCAACTCTGTGCCTGGCAATGGAAGAGGTAAAAATAATTCAGGCCCATTTCCTGACTGGGTGCCCCTGAGCACCTGCTCCTTAGCCCTGAGCCCCAGCTTCCTCATCTGTAAACTAGGCATTATAACGTGAGAATGTGGCCTGTAGTGCCCAGCACATAGCAAATGCTCAATAAACGGCAACTCCAATGCCTTATTTATTTATTTATTTATTTATTTATTTAGAGACAGTCTTTCTCTGTTGCCCAGGCTGGAGTGCAGTGGTATAATCTCAGCTCCCTGCAACCTCCGCCTCCTGGGTTTAAGCAATTCTCCTGCCTCAGCCTCCCGAGTAGCTGGGATTGTAGACACGCACCACCATGCCCAGCTAATTTGTGTATCTTTAGTGGAGATGGGGTTTCACCATGTTGGCCAGGCTGGTCTTGAACTCCTGGCCTCAAGTCATCTGCCCACCTCAGCCTCCCAAAGTGCTGGGGTTATAAGCATAAGCCACCCACCTGGCCATACAATGTCATTTTTATTGTCTGCACATTGCTTACAGCTCTACACACATACATAAACAAGTGATAGTGCCAGCCAGAGGCAGAGGTGCAGGCATCAGGCATTTTGTGCAGACTCGGAGGCTATGCCGTAGGCTGTAGGGGACAGAGGGAGTGGGGTCCAGGCAAGGCACTGGCATCAGCTGGAAACTGTAGGGTATGTTCAGAAAGGGGCAAGAAGATTGTTTTGCCAAGAATGGGAGGAAAGATTTATTAGCTGGGCATGTCATGTGTGTCCAGCCCAGTGCTGGGTTTGGTTACCTCATTTGACCTTGGGATGACAGAAGACATAAGTGCAGATGTAGAAAGGGCAGCCCAGGGAGTGAGTGCAAGGTCACACTGCCAGCAAGTGCCAGGGCCAGGATTCAAACCCAAAAGCGTGGTCCAGGCCCACCTAGGCAGCCTCCATTGAGCTCATAGGCAAGACATAAAATAGGCAATGAGCACAGACCACCCTGAGGCACTGGGGCCCCACACCTCATGCTTTTGAGGTGGGAAGATGCAGATGCCCCCTTCCTCACTCCCAACCCCCTAACGCAGGAAGGGTGGGTGCCATGATGCCCAGTAGGTGGTGAGATGGGAAGCAGAGCCTTTTGGGACCCAGGACATTCTGTTTCAGATACTCTGCTTTGCTGTCACTCTCTCTTAAGGCCAGAGGGTCCAAGCCCCACCTATAGCTGGAAGATGCCTTCAGCTCCTGGTAGGATCTGGGGCATGTCCCAGAGAACCCTTCTGACCATAAAGTGCCTCATCTTTAAAACCATGAGGCAAGCCGGGCGTGGTGGCTCACACCTGTAATCCCAGCACTTTGGGAGGCCAAGGCAGGTGGATCACAAGGTCAGGAGTTCGAGACCAGCCTGACCAACATGGCAAAACCCTGTCTCTACTAAAATAAAAAAATTAGCCGGGTGTGGTGGCACATGCCTGTAATCCCAGCTACTCAGGAGGCTGAGGCAGCAGAATCACTTGAACCTGGGAGGTGGAGGTTGCCGTGAGCCGAGGTCACACCATTGCACTCCAGCCTGGGCAACAGAGCAAGACTCTGTAAAAAAAACAAAAACAAAAACAAAAAACAAAAAAACAAAAACAAAAAACACCATGGGGTAGATAACTAGCCAGTTACTGGGGTACATTCCAGCCCTGGGATTTCACAGATGTCCCAGTGGATAAACGTCTACACAGAGGACCACTTCAGTATTTTGGCTCAACTGCGTGACCTTGAATGACGATGGCAATAGCATCTAACTTCATAGAGCACTCAATACATGCCAGGCGCTGTGCTTAGCATTTCCCTCATTTAATCTTCCTAGCTATCTCTGAAATGTATACTACTATGATTCCCATTTTATAGATGAGCACACTGAGGCTCAGAGAGACTTAGGGCTTGCATAAACCCTTTAGGCTAGGAAGAGAAAAGATCAAGGTCTGAAGTCAGGTCTGTTGAGCTCCAAAGCACATGACCTGTGCTGCCTGCTTCATTCATTCATTCATTCATAGTTTAGTTTATGATAAGATGATTTTATTGATTGACTTATTGCCTATTTCTTTCTCCTCCACTAGGATGTCAGGTCCGCTGAACAGGAACTTTGTTTTGTTCAGTTCTAATCCCAGCACCTAGCATAGGGCCTGGCCCATAGTGAGAGAACAAGAAAAGTGTATTGGTTGAATGAATGAATGAATGAATGAATGAATGAAATGAACAAGTGCTCAGCTCTGGGCAGCACTGTGCAGTGATGAGGACGCACAACTGCTGTATGTAGGGGGAGATGATCTGCAAGCTGAGGTTGGGGATCTGTGGGGACTTGTCTGTCGCAGGTGCTGGGAGAGCCCCAAACCAGGGACTGCCTCTCTTCCCTGCTCTGTTTGTCCTTCTAAAGGTGAGTGATATTTACCAGGTTCTTGAAGATCCTGTATTGAAGGGAGGGGGTAGGAAGACAAAGTTCTAATAATAACCCTTTGCATTCCTGTCTCTGGGGCAACTACTTCCAGGAAACTCAAAGGCTTTTATAGATGTGGTTGATTGATTCTCAAAGGCTACCCTAAAAGGCTGGCGCAGAGCTGATATGGGGAGGGGCTGAAGGCTGAAAAGGAAAGAGAAGCTAGAAAAAGAGGTGAAGGGTGCCAAAAAAAAAATCTTTGTTAAAGCACCTGCAGTTGCAAAGCCCAGGCATAAAAAGCAGACAAAGCTGACTATGTGGCAGGTGCCTTTTCAAATACTTCACCTTCACAACGGGTCTCCAGCTGGGAGTCGGTGTCAGCATCACCTGGAGGGCCTTTGGCAACACAGATGGCTGTGCCAGACCCAGGAGTTTCTGATTGCTTAGGTGGAGCCCACACTTTTGCATTTCTAACAAGTTAGCAGATGGTGCTAATGATCTGGCGAACCACACTTAGAGGACCACTGCCTTACAATAATCCTAGAAAGTAGATGCCATCACTATCCCCATTTTGCAAGTGAAGAAGCTGAGGCATCGCGAGAAGTGACATGCCCAGGGTCTCTCTGTAGCACAGCTAGGACTGAGGCACAGTGGTCCAGCCAGGACCCTCTGCCATCCTGCCTCACATGGGCATGTGTCCCCAGCCTGGGCCTTCCAAATTCAATGCCTGCCCCCGCAGCATGTGCCGACCAACAGGAATCGAGGTTAGCATCCGTTCCCACTTCCTGTGTGCCAAGTGCTGCCCACAGGCCTTACCTCTTTTAACTCATTCAAACCTCCCAACAGCTCTACAAGATATCTTTATTACTGATACAGTCAAGGAAACTGAGGCCCAGGGAAGCAGAGCAACTTGCTGTGAAGCCTCGGGGCCCTCTTCAAACCTTGACTCCTCATATCTTGCTGCAGAGAAGATCCGCAGGCCCCACGCGCACACGTGCCTGCACGCAGCCCTAGTTACATTCTTCCCGAAACCCATTCCCGGTGATGGATCCACTGCCCTCTGCTTTAAGCGTGTCTAGACGCAAGAGTCTGGGGTTTGCATTTTGCTTCTGTTGCTGAAACGTAGTCATCATTATTGTCTAACCTTGCAGCGCCCCACCCCCCACTCACTCCCGTGCCTGAAGGAATTTACCTTTTCTGCTTCCCTCTGGCAAAATCTGTTCTCTTTTATCTTTAAGTAGCCTATTTACTGTGAGAGGCGGAGCGATAGCGTAAGGCCTTGGGCTGTGGTGGAGCCCCTGAGTCAGGCAGAAATTAGAAAGCCAAATGTTGGGGGTCAGCCGTGGGAATGGCTGTATCTTTTCCTCTTTCAGGACATCCATTCCCACACCTGGAAAGTGGGGAGAAAAATACTCACCCTACAGGGTTGTTGCTCAAATGAAGGGAATGTTCTGGAAATGATTCCTTTCCTCTTATTTTATGGGAATGCTTTGCTTGTAACCCACGTAAAACCTTTTGAAAGTGGTGGAATCTCAATCCTCAACAGAAATGAAATGGAGTCTAAAGCAGGAGAAAAGTGAGAGAGGGATAGAAGGAGAATTTGCCGGTCTCCCTGTAATTCTAGCCCTCCAGCCTCTATGGGGATTTGATTTCTAAGTAGGATAAGATGCTCATATCAAGGCCAGCCCAGGGTTTTGAGGGCAGAGCCCTAAGGTGCACTATGCTTTGTCCCATCTCATTGCACCCTGGTAGCGGCTCAGTGAGGTCTAGGGGACACTGTGATCCCCACTGAGAGACGTGAAAACCAAGGCCCCGTAGATAGTAAGTGCCAAAGTCACATAGCAAGTCCTTGGCCCAACGGGACCCGGGTCTCCTGACTCCACCACTCCCTCCCCTAAGCTGAGCTGAGACGTTTTAGTTATAAATGGCTTCTGTGCTTAGCAAGCTGCTCCTTTTATTCCCGTGTGGACTTTCCCTAGCTCTGGCCTTATGCTGCACTAGAAAAGATTTAGCAAGGGGAGAGGAAGCAGTCCTCCTTACATAACTGGCCTTCTGTGAAAGGGAGCAGCTGCTTGGTGGAAAAAGACATTCCCCTCCATGCCTCCCTCTGCTTCTGCCTCTGGGGGTTGCAGCTTGAGTTAGAACGCGGGGCCATTTAACTCCAACCTTTGAGGAAGAGACGCACCCTGGCCCCGGCCACGCCTGTTGGAATCTTTCTAGCTGAGTGACACTCAGCCTCAGTTTCTCTGTAAATAAAATGACGATAAGAGAGCTGACGAGGATGAAGTGGAATAACACACCGCGCGGTGCCTGGCACAGAGTGAGCCGCAGAACTGTTGACGCGGCCTCCTTGTGGCTGTCTGGCTTGACCCAGAGTGACTCTGCCTCCCAGTTCTCCGGGATGGGAAGGTGATCCCTGTTTGAGATACCAATTTATAAGAAACCGAGCCTGGGAGCTATTTAGAGGCGAGGTGATAAACCAAGAGGCCGGCTCCTTCATCCCGGTCATCACGGTCATCACGACAGAGGGAGGGAAAGAGCCCTCCAGCCGCTGACTCAATGGCCAGCTCAGTTTCGCTTTGGGCCATCCATGTGTGCCGGTCTCACCTGTCAATAGCTTCTAAATTTGTCCAATCCCCACAGCCTTGGACTAGGGCAGACCTAATTAGGCTAATTTCAGTTTCCTAAGGGAAAGAAAAGAACAGAATCCTCCAGTCCTCTGATCCTCCCTCTGCTGCCTCCCTCCCACCCCCGTCCCTACCGTCTACCTCCTTCGTCTCTTTCTGATTGGACAATGACGACATCTGCGAGCTGGCCCCAGAGGGGGTTGGGCGAGGTTTTAGCCTGCAAAGGTACTGCTGCACTTGCATATCTTAGAAGAGAATGATGATTCTGGATGCCTCCAAAGGAAGACTGTCTCTTCTACCTGTCAACATTAAGAGTTGATTTAGTCGCATTCCCACTGTGTGCCAGGCACTGTGCTGGGCACTCCTTCTCCATTATCTCATGGAGCCCTTACCATAACCCTATAAGGAGATAGTCCCAGTATCCCCATTTGATAGACGAGGAAACTGAGGATCAGGAACTAAGTTGCCATGGATGGGTGTGCTGGAGGTGGGATGCTATCCATCTCACTGATGGGATAGATGGATTGGAAACTTGTACCAGGTCAGCTGGTTGCTCGTTAGGTTTTCCGTGCCCTCTGTTTATATCTTCCTTATCCTGCTTAGTTTCAGGACTTTCGTGGTTAATGTTATGTCAAAGCTTCAACCTGTGTCCGTTGTGCTGGGGAGATCCACACAGGAGGTGGAACTAACACTTAGAAGTTACTATGTGCCAGTCATATTACCGATTCTGGTCTTTCTAATAGCTATCTAAACAGGCATTATTATACCCACTTTACAAATGAGAAAACTGAGCTTCAGAGAGCTAAAGTAGTGACTGACGGCCACCTAGCCAGGTAGTGATGGAACAAGATTCAGACGTAGGTCCGGGGTTGCTGGACGGTTGCAGGTAGGTGCCGGGATGGAGGCAGGAAATACTGGGATCATGGAGACAAACAATGGCAACATGAACAACAATGATGCTAACAATTACCAGTTATAGTACCATTTAGAGCCTCCTGCTTCTGCCAGGCAGTAGCCAGGCGTTCATAGGTTTGGTTTCAAAGTGGCTCGAGGTATAGAAACACTTTGGTTGCAACATCACCGGATACCGAGAGCTTGCTGTGCATCAGGCCTGTGACCAAGAGCTTTAGTGCTGGCTCCTCTGAACAACTTAAGGAAGTAGGTACTATCATGAGCTCCATTTGACAGGTGAGGCAACGCATCTAGTTGAAGGCCACAGGAACAAGAAATGGGAGCTGGATGTTACCCCCGGCTTGCTTGCTCCCAACACCATGTGACAGCCGGAAAGGTGTCTTCTAGACCCGATACTCACTCATAAGAAAACCAGGACCAGGGAGGATGAGGTGTGTTGTCCAAGGACAGCAGCAGATGGCAAAGCCAAGACTAGAACCCGATCGTTCAAAGCTGCATTCGCCATCCTGGGATCCTACCTACTGCCAGTTCAGCTGACCTAGAGTTTATGGGATCTTTTTGGTATTTTTTGAGACAGAGTCTCACTGTGTCACCCAGGCTGGAGTGCGGTGGTGTGATCTCAGCTCACTGCAATCTCCATCTCCGGGGTTCAAGCCATTCTCCTGCCTCAGCCTCCTGAGTGCCTGGGATTACAGGTGCGCACCACCGTGCCTGGCTAACTTTTGTATTATTAGTAGAGACAGGGTTTCACCATGTTGGTCAGGCTGGTCTCGAACTCCTGACTTTGTGATCTACCCATCTCGGCCTCCCAAAGTGTTGGGATTACAGGCGTGAGCCAACACACCCAGCCAGTTATTTGTTTTGCTTTAAGGTGAGACCTGGGCATTTTAGAGGAAGGGTTTGGCTAGGACACCTGTTAGTTAACTGACTGGCTCCTAAGAGCTCAGCCCTGAGGCAGACATGAAAGGCACGGAAGAGGTGGCTCCTGCCCTCAATTTATCTACAAAGTCCCCTGTTGAAGGTTCTGAGGGGATAAAATTAGAATTCCGTGTTCTGTGCTGAAGGCCAGCGCATGTGGCTATTGTGATGTCCTGGCTGCTTCAGAATACATTGCAAGGTGGGCAGAGGGGCTGATTTAAGAGGCTTTCAAAAACCCCACAGCTCCAAAGGACCTCCCAAAGTCTGACTCCAAAATGCCTGACTTTCCATCACTGGAGAGTCCCTCATTGGTGTCCCTGGGCCCCCGTCACACCAGCTGCACCAAATCCCATCTAGTGTGAAGGTTATCAACGGACTCTTTACCGATGAACAGCCTGAGAGCCCATAATTTCTAGAGTGAGGATGAAGGGGTCAGTGCAGGCTGGAGCACAGAGAGGACCAGCTTCCCCTCTTGACAGTCTTTCCACGAGCAGGCGATGGCAGACAGGCTCATGCATCCTTTATCCCAGGACAGAGAAACTCAGTGTCCCCAAACAGGGAATGCCAGTGCTGGATGAAATGACAGGTTTAAGTTGGAGAGGGCTCATGCTTCTGCCCGAGCCGGGACGCTAGCCCTCTCAGAAGTAGCCTCTCCACATTCGTGTAGGGGGTTCCTGAGGCCGGAGGCCAAGTCCTGGCTCTGGCTCTTGTTTTCCACATGACCCTGACACCTCACCTTCCCAGCCTCCATTTCCCCATCTATAAAATTAGAATCCTCCCAGACTGTCGTGTGAATTATATGAAGTAAGTCAGAGCTTGTTGAACCTTAAGAAGGACTCATGAGCCATCTCATCCATCCATCCTCCATCTATGCATCCATCCATTCATCCTTCTCTCCCTCCCTCCATCCATCCACCAGCTCCTCATCCATCCATCCATCCATCCATCTCTCCATCTATCTACTCCTCCATCCATCCCTCCCTCTATCCCTCCCTCCATCTTTCCATCCATCCCTCCATCCATCCACCCAGCACTTATTTACGAGCACCTACTGTGTGCCAGGAACCCTGTGGCTGCCAGGAGAGCAGTGAACGAGAGAGAGGCTCCCCTGCCCTCCAGAGTTTGTATTCTCGTAGGGGGAGACCGGCAAAAATAAGTGCATATATAAGATCATTTCAGAGAGTGCCAAGGACTATGAAGTAAATAAAAAGGGACTAATGAGACGGGGTGGTGATATTTGAGCTGGGACATGTGTCACTTTATACCTAGGTCAAAGTAGGTCGGAAACTACTGGAATGAAGAAGGAAGCCTAAAAGCATTTCTAGCTTGGATCATGTCTGCTGTGTGACCATGGTCAAGCTGCTTAACTTTCGAGCCTCAGTTTGTTTCCCCATCTGTCAAATACAGGCAAAGGTGTGTCTCTCATGGAGTAGTCATGAGGATTCAATGAGATCATATATGCAAAATGCTTCCCACATTGGCATTCAATAAATGTTAGTTACTGGCTGTAATTAATGAAAGTACTACTAATAAAAGACATCTCAAAATAACCACCTTCCCCACCGAGGTCCTGGAAGATCACAGACTCCTGGCTGAGAAAGCAAGTACTTTCACACCTGCCCTGTGAGAGGGACTCTGTACAAGTGTTTGTTGTTTTTATATTTATTTGATACTCCATCCTTGGCACTGCTGTTACCACTCGGCCAGAGAGCCTGGGGGTTTCAAGACCAGCTGGTGGACCCTCACTCTCGGTCCCGCCCTGCATCCCCCATATCCAGGTCACCCACCTTTCCTATCCTAGGACACCCTAGGGACAGGAGAGCATGGTGTCTATTTCCTAAGTCAAACCTCAGAAAAGTGAGGCACCCAGGTATGTTATGTGTCCCTTCATCTGGCCAGGGGCAGTGCCAGGTTATTTATTTATTTATTTATTTATTTATTTATTTATTTATTTATTGAGACAGAGTCTCGCTCTGTCACCAGGTTGGAGGGCAGTGGCGCAATCTCGGCTCACTGCAACCTCCACCTCCTGGGTTCAAGCGATTCCCCTGCCTCAGCCTCCCAAGTAGCTGGGACTACAGGCACGCACCACCACGTCCAGCTAATTTTTGTATTTTTAGTAGAGACGGGGTTTCACCATGTTGGCCAGGATGGTCTCAATCTCTTGACCTCGTGATCCACCTGCCTCGGCCTCCCAAAGTGTTGGGATTACAGGGGTGAGCCACCGTGCCCAGCCCAGTGCCAGGTTATTTCTACAATACAGCATGTGTTGGTTTGGTTTTTTGTGTGTGTGTTTTTTCACTTTTTTAATTTTGAAATAATTGTAGGTATACAGAAGAATTGCAATGATAGTACAGAGAGTGCTGTACACCCTTCACCCAGCTCCCCCGATGTTAATATTTTACATAACCACAGTACAATGATGAAAACTAAGAAACTGCATAGGTGGGGTTTTACATTTGTATTCCATACAAAGTCCAGGGAGGACGCAGCTCACCTCAAATGAGTCCCAGATACTTTTTGTGGCCTTTTTGAAGCCATTTCACAACCAGTTTTTTATTTGTCTTTTCCAAGGAATTATTACTGGCCCCTCTCTTCACTCCACTGACAGATGAGGAAACCAAAACCCAGAGAGATACATTTTCCAGCAAATACGGCCAGACTAGGCCTGGAAGCCCTAACTTTCAGTCCCCAGCCTGTGCTCTCCCCACATCACAACACTGCATTTTATTTTTTCTTTCTTTCTTTTTTTCTTTTTTTGTTGTTGTTTTGTTTTGAGACAGAGTCTCATTCTGTTGCCCAGGGTGAAGTGTAGTGGCACAATCTCAGCTCACTGCAACCTCTGCCTTCTGGGTTCAAGCAATTCTCCTGCCTCAGCCTTTGGAGTAGCTGGGATTACAGGCACCCACCACCACGCCCAGCTAATTTTTGCATTTTTAGTAGATACAGGGTTTTACCATGTTGGCCAGGCTGGTCTCAAACTCCTGACCTCAAGTGATTCACCTGCCTCAGCCTCTCAAAGTGCTGGGATTACAGGTATGAGCCACTGTGCCCAGCCAAGACAACACTGCATTTTCTAGGGTGATGGGAACTTGCCTGAGACCCCACACTCTCCACCAGGCTGCGACATGGCATCTCAGAGACATGTAGTGGCACGTGGCAGCAAACTCCTTGTCCTCTGTCATCTGCTGGGGAGAAAAACAACAGAGACGTCCAGAAATATTACTGGACCCTGAGCCTCAGTTTCTTCATCTGTAGAACAGGAACAATGACAAAATGCACCAGATAGGATTATTGTCAGAGTCAAATGAGATATTGCATATAAAGTGTTTCGAATAGTGCCTGGCATATGATAAGCATTCAGAAAACTATTATTATTAATGCTATTGTTATTATTGTAGTTATTATTATTGATTTTGCATGTGGCATGACATGGTGAAGTAAAAGATATGGTAGACCCATCATGTTCCACCTCACTTCACTCATCTGCCCACTCATTCATTTATTCATTCATTCATTTTCACACTCACACTCTGGGGCTCCTACAGCAGAAGCAAGAACTCAGAGAAAGCACCACCCAGGGCCCTGCAGTCAGGTGTGGACAGTCTCTCTTGCATTCCAGCCTGTGACTCACTTTCCTTTGTCATTTTCTTCTGCAGAATTCTCCACTCTGGTGGCTGAAAGCTAAGAAGCACTGACTGTCCCAGGTCTTCCACCTCTCTGCCCTGAACACTCAATCTCAGCCCCTCTTGCCACCCTCCTGCGTTTCTGTTCAGTTTGTTTATGTTATTTTTTACTCCCCCCATCCCCTGTGGCCCTCTAATGACACCATTCTTCTGGAAAATGCTGGAGAAGCAATAAAGATTGTACCAGTCAGACTCTGCTTGCTGAGGAAGACCCAGGCCTAGTCAGGCATTGGCTTTCCAGATGCATCTGGGCAGGGGGTGGGGGCCAGATTTCGACAGTTAGAAAAGATGTGATAGGAGAGAATGGAAGGGAACAGCCTCTTTTCTGCGTTAGGTACTAAGCATGGCACTCTACAGAGGTTACCCACTTACTCCCTAACACCACCCCATAAGGTCGGTGATGAAACTCCCATTCTCTAAAAAACTAAGTCTCAGAGAGGGGAAGTGATGTGTCTAAGCCCACAAAGATAGGATTTGTTAGTATTGGGGTTTGAATGCAGGTCCATGGTTGAGTAGGTGGATGGATGGATGGATGGATGGATGGATGGATGGATGGATGGATAGATGGATGGATGGATGGGTAGATGGGTGGGCAGATGGGTAAATGGATGGATGGGTGGGTGAATGGGTGGATGGATGAATGGGTGGATGGGTGCGTGGATGGGTGGATGGGTGGATGGGTGGGTGGATGGGTGGGTGGGTGGGTGGATGGATGGATGGATGGATGGATGGATGGATGGATGGATGGATAGGTGGGTGGATGGGTGTGTGGATGGATGGGTGGATGGGTGGATGGATGGATGGATGGATGGATGAATGGATGGATGAATGGGTGGGTGGATGGATGGATGGATAGATAGATAGATGGATGGATGGATGGGTAGATGGGTGGACGGATGGGTAAATGGATGGATGAGTGGGTGAATGGGTGGATGGATGAATGGGTGGATGGGTGGGTGGATGGCTGGATGGGTGGATGGGTGGGTGGATGGGTGGGTGAATGGATGGATGGATGGATGAATGGGTGGATGGGTTGGGGGATGGATGGATGGATGGATGGATGGATGGATGGACAGACAGGTGGATGAATGGATGAGTGGGTGGATGGATGGATAGACACATAGATGGATGGATACCATTAAGACTTTTTGTTACAAATCACAGAACCCCAACTCAAGTAACTTAAGCTAAAAAGGAAGGAAACAAAGGACTAGATTGGCTTATGTGCCTGAATAGTTAGGGGTAGGTCTTCAGGAACAGCTGGATCAAGGGATTCAAGTGATATCATCAGGACTAAGTCCCTCTTTTCCTCTCTCTGAGTACTGCTTTCCTTTGTGCTGAATTTGTTATCACGAGGGCTCTGCCTTCATGATGGCAAGATTCCTGCAGCAGCTCAAGGTGAACATTCAGCATTACCAGCAAAAAAAAAGAATTTCTTGTTCCCAAACACTCTATCAGAAGGCCCCAAATTTAGTCCCATTAATACTAGCAACTAACGTTCACTGAGCACTTACTCTGTGCTGAGTCCTTTACAGGATTCCATCTGCACAACAGCCCCATGAAATGTGTGCTATTATTACATCCCTTGTATAGATGAGGAAACTAAGGCACGTAGAATTTAAAAGTCACACGGCAACCATGGGGAGGATCAAGGACCCCAACCCCAGCATCACCTCCAGAGCCTGTATCCCTTCCTGAGTCAGACACAGAGGCCGGGAGGAGGGATCCTGATTGGAGACAGGTGGAGTCAGTCACACACAAGGCTCGTGGCCTGAGGGTGGGAGAGGGGCACCCCTGAGGAAATGAAAAGTGGGGACAGATGCTGGGGGTGAACATGGCCTACAGAATGACTTCTGCTGTTCCCCAAGACAGCCTTGGGGAAGTTATTTTAGATTTCCCTGGGTGGGGACGGGGCATTGGAGTGGTAGTCTCTCTCTCACCTGACCCCATGCCCTGCACCTCCCCTGCTCTCTGAGGTGTTGCCCTTAGGCAGGGCTGTCAGGAAGCCTCTCCCTGAGGGCCCAGCCCAGGGCAGACAACCCATCAGGACCCAGGCTGAGGGGCAGGGATGGGCAGGCCCCATCCAGGGTGGTAGCCAGGCTCAGAGCAAGCAGTCCTAGGCCTGGGAGGGGACTCAAGGCCAACACTGGGAACTGGGTCAACACAGCAGCAAACCCCAAAGGGCTGCCCTGCCAGGGGCTCAGCCAGGTGCCAGGGCCTGCATAAAGGTGGCATGTGAGCCAGAGGTGGAGAACGTGGGAATGGGCGTGGGAGTGGGAATGTGCACGTGCATGTGGGCAGTCATGAGGGCACTGGTACACACACATGCTTGTGACAACAGTCAGGACCAATGCAGACTTGGGTCTCCATGTGGGGTCTCAGAGGGCCCAACTCTGGACACCGAGGTGGGGTTGGGGAAGAGGAAGAGGGCCCACCCCATTGCTGGGTCTGTGTGGAATGCAGGCGGAGGGGCGGGGGCTGGGGAGCCGGAGCATTTCACCCAGAAACCAGGTCAGAGCCCTGTGAGAGGACAGGCAGGTCAGGACGACAGTGGCAGCTGCCCGCCGGCCTGGAGTGGCCTCAGTGCCTCTTGTTCTGCACCTGCATGGCAGCCCACACCATGCAATTCAGACTCAGGGCAGCAAATGGCGCGGCAGCCACGTATCGGAGAGCATGGCCCTTTGACCTCTTGGGGGACGCAGGGCATTGGCTCCAGGACCCTGTTTTGAAAAGACTCTGCCTGGGGCCTGGGAAGGTCAAGGAGGAAATGGCTTCCCTGCAAAGGCTCAGGGCCCCTGTGCTATTGCTGCAGGATAACAGAGGCAGCAGTAATGGCGGCCACCTTGGGGGTGGGAGGGTTCTATTTACCAAACCACAACATCTCATTTCCTCCTTTCAACAAGCCTCGGCAATAAGCACTACCATTACCCCCTTTACAGGCAAGAAAGCTAGGGCTCTCTGGGGACACACAGCCGGCAAGAGGCTGAGCTGGAATTAAATGCAGGGCTTAATGACTCAACATACCACTGTGCACAGCGCAGGGTGACAGCACTGGGCATCTTGTGGAGCGGGGATGGGAGGGGAGCACAGGAGTGTGGCGGGGGAGGTGAAATGACAAGGGACAGCCTTGCTGACCCCAGCAGTCATTCGCCAAGCCCTCTTCCTCCTGACTCCCACGTCGTGCTCCACCCAGCCATTTCTCTTGCCCTTGGCCACCACCTGAATCTGGGCCCCATCACGGGTGAGATTGGGCCCGACGTAGAGGACCCTGGCAGCCTGGGTCTCCCATTTGTAAAGAGTCTCCAGTTCAGACACGGGCATCTGTTCAAACGCGACTAATATCCAGTCAGTGTCTGTAACACGGGTTTGGCTTCTTTCTACACTGCAACCTTCACTGTGTCGAGGGCGCTGGCTTCTCCCCGTCTCTGGGAGACACTGGTGGGACCGCCCTCGTGTCCATGAACCACTGCAGTGGTCCCCAGCCTGTCTCCTGGCCTGCTCTCCCCTTCCCTCTCCCCTCTCCACCCAGAGCCCAAGGGCTCTTTCCAAAACATAGATCAAATCACATTGTTCTGCTTAAATCTTTCCAGCGACTGCCCAATCTATAGACTCAAATCCCGGAGCCAAACACAGAGTTCCTGCCTGTGGGCATGACCCAGCCTCCATCCCAGCCCTTCTCCCTCAGCCTGGCCCATTCTGCCTCCCTGTCCTCCCCAATCCCCCTTTCCCTGGCTCAATCCTCTTCATCCTCAGGAATCTACTCTGGAGCATCACCCCCAGCTGAGGTTAGAGCCCCTGCACAACTCCTGCAAGTGAAATGAAAAAAAAAAGCA
The DNA here is from genome assembly GCF_047675955.1 of Chlorocebus sabaeus. NCBI lineage: Eukaryota > Metazoa > Chordata > Mammalia > Primates > Cercopithecidae > Chlorocebus > Chlorocebus sabaeus. Next base: position 14,084,723 of record NC_132922.1, read on the forward strand.
ATATGTGACAATCTGATTCCCGTCCACCTCTCCCAAAGACCACGCGATGCCTGAGAGCAGGGCACATCTGCAGGGGTCCTGCTAAACCCCAGAACCTGGCATCAAAAGGATGCTAGGCTTCACCCACCCTGATGCAGATGTGGTCATAAAGGCCCAGTGTGGCTTGTGACTCACTCAAGGCCATACAGCAGTGCTGAGCAGAACGGGGCTTGGCCCCTGGCCCCTGCTGTGCCACCCCTGCCATGGTGCCATCCATAGGGACCTGCTAACTCAGTAAGGAATGCAGGCATGACAGGAAGCCTTCCCTGCCCAGCATACCCCTCTGTGGCCCGGTATCACTGGGCTCCAGTTCCTCAGTCTCCAGTTACCCCCACCCTGACACCTGCACCACCAGCAGCCTCTGGGTTTTCTCATCTGTTGAATGCAGCTCCTTCTCTTCATTGTCATGGTCAGAGGAGGCTCGCTGCTTATCTCTATGCCTTTTTGTCGGAGAGGCTGGGAGCAGGAAGGAGAAAGCTCAGGCCGGAGGAAGGGCCCCAAATCAATCTGTCTCTGAGTGGTTTTAGTAAGAGCTGGGAGGGCCCAGCTTCATGGAGTGATGAATGATCACTGGATCCCTGGATCTCCTAGCCCTGATCCCAGAGCTAGGAGACAGGGGACTCAGGGGAGAAGGAAGAGCCAGGAGCATCAGAACAAAGACTCCACGGAGAGAAAGGATGGGTGGGAAGTCGGGATTGAGCTGCCCTCTGCTATCAACCATGACCCTGGATAATATTACTGTGCTGGACTGTAGCTCTGGGGCTGGACAGAGCTGGATTCCAAATCTGCGTCTTCCTCCTTCTTGCTGGACACTTTGCATATACCATCTGCTATGGTCTGAAGGTTTGTGTCCCTCCGAAATTTATAGTCAAAACCCAACTCTCAAGGCGATGGTATTAGAAGATGGGGCCTTTGGGAGGTGATGGGTCATAGGAGTGGAACCCTCATGGATGGGATGAGTGTCCTCATACAGGAGCCCTGAGGGAGGCTCCTAGCCCTTTGCCCTTTCACCATGTGAGGCTACAGCAACAGGGAGCCATCTGTGAAGCAGGAGCCCTCACCAGGCACCGAGGCTTCCAGCACCCTGATCTTGGACTTCCCAGCCTCCAGAACTGTGAGCAATAAATTTCTGTTGTTTACAAATCACCCAGTCTAAGGTATTTGTTAGAGCAGTCCAAATGGACTAAGGCACCGTGTCTTAATCCACACTGTAGCCATCCAAGGAAGAGATGTCTGTCTGTTTTATACAGGAAGGTTCAGAGAGGTTAGGCAACTTGCCCAAACCACACAGCCAATAAAAGTGAAAATTGTAAACATGTATTCACTGACTTGACAAATAATTTCTGAGTGCCTACTTGTGCCCGACACAGCTAAACACTTTAAAGGATGACCTCATCGAAGCAATCACTTCTCAAAGCATTCAGCCTCTTTCTCTCTCTGCCTTCCCAATAAAGATTCCCCGTCCCCAAGGCATCTGCGGCCACTCAGACACGTTAGTCTAGGAAGATTCAAATTGGGTGAATCTGATGTTGGTTTATTTAGACCCAGAAGACTGTTTACAAGAGGCGGTTCAGCAAATGGGACAAAGGCCTGGTATTCTTGGCTCCCTTCTTATCCTCCTGCCTCGGTGCCGCCGGAGGAGGAAGGCCTGGGCAGCCCGCCTGGACCCCAAACTGTGCCACAAAAGGCCCCCCCTCAATTTCCATTCTCAGTTGCCTTGCCCTCCCTCAGTTTCCCCTCTCCCTATACCTCCTCAGAGAAGTCATTCGCAGGAATGGGTCCTTTCTGTGTCCTTTATTTGGGATCTGGTGAGGGTCAAATTCAGGGACTTAGGACACGATCCTTTAGTTCGTCACTGGAACCCACAGGCTCCTCACAGCCCCTGTCATACAGATGACGAAATGCAGCTTAAGTAGCTTTGCTGAGACTCCTGAATCCATTTGTTTGACCCCACTTTTTGCCTGATGGGGGACAGAGCCAGAATTTGAAGTGCAAGGAGCCTGGAGGAGTCAGCTTCCCCTGCATCCTCCCAGGGGCCTGAGAGCACTGGGCCTTCTTATGGCTGCGACTCATTCCTGAGTCATGACTCATTCATGGCTTTGTTCTTCCTCCCTCTTTCTCAGAGAGCCCCAAACTCCTTCACAGCCCACAAAACCCTTCATGTCTGACCCCTTCCAACTTCACGTTTCCCCTTTTCTCGCTACTCTCCTGCGTTCTTCTCTCTCACCTCCTCCACTTAGCCCTGCAACCCTACATTCATTCCCTGCATCCTCTGCTTCAACTACATAAAATGTGTCATTCCTCAAAACTGCCATGTCCTCCCTCTCCTCTGGGCCCTCACATAAGCTATTCCTTCGGCCACATCACTGTTCCTCCCCTGCCTGGCTCATTGCTACACCAGACTCAGGCTTCAGCTTCAATGAGGCTCCCTCCGGGAAGCCTTGTTTATTCCCACCCAACATCCAAGTCTACTTGCTCATTTTTACTGACAACTCTTTATTGAGAACCTACTCAGTGCCAGGTGCAATGGGCTCCACGATACATCAGCCAGCTAAGCCTGCTCTCAGGAGCATCTGTCCTGAGGGACTCCTGCCCTGTGCTTTCTGCCCCCCAACTCCACTTCATATTCATTGCCTCTCTAAGTATTTGTCTTCTCAAAGGGACCAAAATAGTTGTGAATCCTACATCTGGTAAGGATTTAGTATCCCGAATACATAAAGAACGCCTGCACCTCAATAACCAAAAGATAAACAACCTATATTAGAGTCTTCCAGAGAAGCAGAATAGGCTGTGTGTGTGTGTGTGCGCACGCAGGTGCACAGGTTGGGTATCCCTTATCCAAAATGCTTGGGAGCAGAAATATTTTGGATTGTTTTGGGTTGTGAAGTATTTGCATTATACTTACTGACTGAGCACTCCAAATCCAAAAATTCAAAATTCAAACTGCTCCAATGAGCATTACAATGACTCTCAAAAAGTTTCTGATTTTAGAGCATTTCAGATTTCGGATTTTCAGATCTGAGAGTTCTCCACTTGTATATGTATGTGTGCGTATGTGTGTAGACACACATGTATGTAGTGCATAAAAAGATTTGTGGCCAGGCGCGGTGACTCACGCCTATAATCCTCGCTCTTTGGGAGGCTGAGGCGAGTGGATCACCTGAGGTTGGGAGTTTGAGACCAGCCTGACCAACATGGAGAAACCCTGTCTCTACCAAAAATACAAAATTAGCTGTGTGTGGTGGCACAGGCCTGTAATCCCAGCTACTCGGGAGGCTGAGGCAGGAGAATCACTTAAACCCGTGAGGCAGAGCTTGCAGTGAGCCGAGACCATACCATTGCATTCCAGCCTGGGCAACAAGAGCAAAACTCCATCTACTTTTTTAAAAAATGTACTGTAAGGAACTGGCTTACACAATTAGGGAGATGAACAAGATCCAGCATCTGCAGGATGAATCGGCAAGCTGGAGACCTGGGAGAGCTGATGGTGTAGCTTCTGAGTCCACAGGCAGGAAAAAAGCCAATGTCCCAGGCTGAAGGCAGTGAAAGAAATTTTCTTTTCCTTGGAGGAGGGTCAGCCTTTTTGTTCCATTCAGGCCTTAAACTAACTGGATGAGTCTCACCCACATTAAGGAAGGCAATCACTTTATTCAGTTAATTTAAATATGAACCCACCCCCAAACACCCTCACAGAATCACCCAAGAGAATGTTTCATCAAACATCTGGGCACCCTGTGGCCCAGTCAAATTGACACATGAAACTAACCATCATGCAACCCAATTAAAAAGTGGGCAAAGGACTTGAAGAGACATCTCTCCAAACATGATATACAAATGGCCACCAGGCATGTGAGAAGACGCTCAGCACCATTTGCAATTAAGGAGATGCACAGCAAAATCACAATGAGGTGCCTGTACACTCACCAGGATGGCTATCATCCAAAAACATGAAAATAAGAAGTGTTGGCAAGGATGCTGAGAAATTGGTACCCTCATATATTGCTGGTGACAGCATAAAGTGGTGCAGTCACTGTGAAAAACAGTTTGGCCATTTCTTAAAATGTTAAAATGCCAGGTGCAGTGGCTCACACCTGTAATCTCAGCACTTTGGGAGGCCAAGGCGGGCGGATCACGTCAGGAGATAGAGAGCATCCTGGCTAACACGGTGAAACCCCGTCTCTACCAAAAATACAAAAAATTAGCCAGGTGTGGTGGCACACACCTTTAGTCCCAGCTTCTCAGGAGACTGAGGCAGGAGAATCACTTGAACCCGGGAGGTGGAGGTTGCAGTGAGCTGAGATCGCACCACCACACTCCAGTCTGGGCAACAGAGCGAGACTCTGTCTCAAAAAAAAAAAAAAAAAAAAAAAAAAGGACACAAGTTTCTAGGACATGGGTTTCTCTATGTTCCAGAAATTCCATTCCTATGTGCATATCCAAGAGAAATGAAAAAACATCCACACAGAAACTTAGATACAAGTATTTTTGGTTTGTTTTTGTTTTTTTGAGACAGAGTCTTGCTCTGTCACCCATGCTGGAGTGCAGTGGTGCGATCTCGGCTCACTGCAACCTCTGCCTCCCGGGTTCAAGCGATTCTCCTGCCTCAGCCTCCCGAGTAGCTGGGATTACAGGCATACACCACCACGCCCAGCTGATTTTTGTATTTTTAGTAGAGACGGGGTTTCACCGTGTTAGCCTGTCTGGTCTTGAAATCCTGACTTCAGGTGATCCACCAGCCTTGGGTTCCCAAAGCACTGGGATTACGACGGGCCTGGGCTTGTATACAAATATTTATAGCAACAATTATTCATAATAGCCAAAGGTGAAAGCAACCCACACATCCATCAATGGATAAATGGATAATCAAAATGTGACATGCCATACAATGGAATATTTTTAACCATAAAAAAGAATAAAGTATTGATACATGCTACAACTTGGGTAAACCTTGAAAACATTATGCTACGTGAAAGAAGTCAGTCACAAAAGATGACATGATAGAAGATTCCTTTTATATGAAATATCCAGGGCTGAGCACAGTGGCTCACACCTGTAATCCCAGCACTTTGGGAGTCCGAGGCGGGCGGATCACTTGAGGTCAGGAGTTCGAGACCAGCCTGGCCAACATGATGAAACCCATCTCTCCTAAAAATACAAAAATTAGCTGGGCGTGGTGGCTCATGCCTGTAGTCCCAGCTACTAGGGAGGTTGAGGCAGGAGAATCGCTTGAACCCAGGAGGTGGAGGTTGCAGTGAGCCGAGATCGTGCCATTGCACTCCAGCCTGGCGACAGAGCGAGACTTTGTCTTCAAAAAAAAAATAAAATAAAATAAGTAAATAAATAAATATTTGAAATATCCAGAATAGGTTAGTCCGTAGAGAGAGAAGACACATTAGTGGTTTCCAGGAGATCGGGAAGCAGAGAATGGGGAGTGATTATTTAATGGGTGCATTCTGGGGTGGTGACAAGTTTTGAAGCCAGAGTTGGTGGTAACACAAGATTGTGAACACGCTGAATGCCACTGACTCGTACACTTTAAAATGGTTAATTGCGTGTCATGTGAATTTCACCGCAACCATCATCGTCCTCACCCATCTTCCCCGTTTGATTCTTAGGTTTCCTGCGAGCTGGAATCCTTCACCATTGTAACCCCAGCACTCATGCAGTCCCTGGCACAAACGAGGTGCTTAATACAGCTTTGTTGAGTAAATAAACACAGAAAACAAAGCAAAACGGAACACAAAGCACCTACATATGGAGAAAAATATGCCTTTCTATAATTAAGGGCAGGGAGTGGAGTCTGAAGAATAACTGGGTTTATTTTGTGTGATTCTGTGGGCACAAAATCAGGACCATCTAGCGAGATTGAGAAGGCAATGGCTCTTGACTAAACCTGAGGAAGCCCTGTCTACCCTCAGAGTTGCAGAGCAATAAGACCGGCAAGGCAGTGAGCATCCCGACATGAGAGGCATGCAAACGGAGATGAGACAACATGTCCCCTAGACAACACGTTCCTCCCAACTCAGAGACGCCGTGATCTGAGATGATGATTTACAGGTCATTAAAAACCCATTTAGCCTCCTGCTGGCTCCTTGTTACCTTGTTGAATCAATCATTCACCAGATAATCTACTGAGCACAGGTGTCACACGGATGGATCCAAAGAATGTGCCACTTCCTAAAGAGGCAGAGAAGTTTCCAGGCCGTTTTTATTTTCTGCTTCCTGACCGGACCCAGGGTTCAGAATGCCAGCGGAGTTAAGGCTCTGATAGGCTGATGTCACCGGATTCAGAGGAGATGAGTTTGCAGTTCACATCCCTCCTGTGGGCTGCTCTGCCTGGGCGTCTGTCCCTGCAGTGTGCCTGCCACCTCCTGGCTCTGATGGTGTCTCCTAGTGGTGGTATCACCGCCAGCTGCTGCTCCTGATGCCGCTCCTCTGGGCATACCTTAGTGCCCACACCAGACCCCAGCCTCCCTCAGGGTCAGGCAGCAGTGTGCAGACAGGCGACTGACTGCGGCAACGCAGGAAGGGCAGAGGTTGAGAAACATGATGGGCATCCACAAACATACTATCGCGTGTCCTTTAAAATACTGAGGCTCTTCTGTAGTGACCTGGGGACATGCATATGCTGTGGAGTTTAGTTTTTTATAGGTGACATTATATATGATTACCCAGTGACCATCACTGTTGCCTTCTCACCTCTTTCTTTCCATCAGAAACCCATTTAGAGGCAGGGCAGCAATATGCCCTGTAGAAAATATTCCCCTGATCAGAGGACACGGTTTTGGTCTATGGGTGTCCACAGACAACCCTGGGTGGGGTTTGCATGGAAGCTTCTGGAGAAGCAGAACCTCTTAGCCTCTGGCCTTGGCCTTCCTCCTTTGCCATGTCTAGGATGCAGCCTTGGTGCCCAGAGAGGGAGCTGCCTTCTTACAACCACAGAAACTAAAATTGTAGCTGATGACGGTGGCATTAGAAGTCCAGGAGAAGCCTGGGTCCCTGATGGCTCCTTAAAGCCCTCCCACTGGCCTGCAAACTGCCAGCCTAAGGGCGGCTCGTGCCCATAATGCCAGCACTTTGGGAAGCCGAGGTGGGCAGATCACTTGAGCCCAGGAGTTCGAGACCGGCCTGGCCAACATGGTGAAACCCATCTCTACTAAAAATACAAAAATCAGCCAGGTGTGATGGTGCACACCTGTAATCCCAGCTACTCAGGAGGCTGAGGCAGGAGAATCACTTGAACCCAGGAGGCGGAGGTTGCAGTGAGCCGAGATCGCGCCACTGCACCGCAGCCCCGGCGACAGAGCGAGACTCCGTCTCAAAAAACAAAAAAAAAACCAACAACAATGAAAAAGAGTGCCTGTGACAGGAGGAAAACAAGCCCCTGTTTGTACCCGAAACAGACTTAATTCTAACCAATGCTGTAGAAATCAAAGAAAATTTACAACACGTAGTGTAGTGGGTTGAATAGCACTCCCCAAAAGATAGGTCCTCTGGAGCCTCGGATTGTGCCCTTATTCGGAATAAGGGTCTTTGCAGATGTAATTAAGGTAAGGATCATGAGATGAGATCCTGGATTAGGGTGGGCCCTAAATCCAATGACAGGTGTCCTTAAAAAAGACAGAAAATGAGAAGACAGGCAGAGGCCCGGAGAAGAAAACTCAGTGAAGGCAGAGGTGGAGGCAGAGGCTGGGGCGATGCTGCCACAGCCAGAGACCAGCAGCCGGAAGAGGCAAGGAGAGAGTGTGCCCAGAACCTTCACAGGGGGCCTGCAGATGCCTGGATCTCAGACTGCTGGCCTCCAGAAACATGGAAGAATAAATCTCTGTCCTTTTAAGTCACCTAGTTTATAGTAACTTGTTACAACAGCCCTGAGGAACCAATACAGGCAGAAAAAGGTGCCATACAGGGTACGTTGGCATCCACCTTAGAACCAGCTCCTCCAGAGGCAGGGGTGGGAGGATCGCATGAGCCCACGAGTTTGAGTCCAGCCTGGGCAACATCGGGAGATCCCGTGTCTCTAAAAAAAACAAAAAATTAAAAGGTACCATAGAAGACGTGGCATCTAAGTTGGGTATTTGAAAGACAGATCGTTCTCACGTTAAGCAAGAAAAGGGCCAACTGGGTGCAGTGGCTCATGCCTGTAATCCCAGCACTTTGGGAGGCTGAGGCAGGCAGATCTCCTGAGGTCAGGAGTTCGAGACCAGCCTGTCCAACATGGTGAAACCCCATCTCTACTAAAAATACAAAAACTAGCTGGGTGTGGTGGTGGAAGCTGAGACAGGAAAATCACTTGAACCCAGGAGGCAGAGGTTGCAGTGAGCCGAGATCACGCCATTGCACTCCAGCCTGGGCAATAAGAGTGAAACTCTGTCTTAAAAAAAAAAAAAAAAAAAGAAAGAAAAAAGAAAAAGAAAAACAGAAAAGAAAAGAGAGAGAGAAAGAAAGGTCAGCATCGAGTCTGTGCTCAACATAGGCCAGCTGTGGCTATCAGAGGTGTTCAGAGATGGGAGAACTCAAATTGCTCAGAAGCCCCCATGGCTCCAAAATTCTCTGACCACCTTAAACCTAGTGACTCTCAGTCATTCAACTGACTTTCAGTCACAGAAATGTATAGAAGGCCCTTGGGTCCATGAGGTGAAGGGGGACAGAATTCACCATATAAGTGTTTACTATCTCTCTGGAAAGTTCCACAATGCTCTTGCTCTTAAACCCTTATTACTCTTAAATACTCTTAGTCTGTGTAAGAGAGAGTGCTCCTGACCAAAATCAGCCAGAAGCCCCTCTAAGGTTCATCCTCCAAAATAAACTTGCATTTAACTGTTGAGCCACTTTTCATGTTTCTTTCCTCTTTCTTTAACTCTTACAGGTCATAATCACACCTCCCTCACAGGGCTGTTCTCTGTTCCCCACTGTCTCCCTTTTGTTGCTGCTACTCTGTGTTATTTTAGTCAGCACCAAGAGGCCCTTCCAGACACATGAGTAGCAGACTGTAATAGTAATCACCTCATGCCTTGAGCACTTCCTCCGTTGAGTATACTTTCCATCCAAGCCTGGGTGATGGATCTCGTATCCCAGATACTGGGGGGCCTGCACCCCCATCCCCCTCGCCCTGAAGACCTAAGCCTCTTGTCCAAGGGCTGTGGGAGCCCACTCAGCCCCTGCACAGGCCAAGGCAGAAGTGCCCGAGAGCAGTGCCCCACGCAGCCCTCGACCAGCACAGAACAGTGAGCTGGATCAGAACACACCAGCTTCCTCCCCTCTACCAGGATGATCTGACGTCAGCTCCAGGCAGTCTCCCGAGCCCGGGCAGGCCTGACCCTCTGTAGACCACAGGTGGTGGCGGTGGGTTCATTCGTTCCCCCTTCCGCCTTCTTCCTTCTCCCTCTCTCACTTGTCCACTCCCCTGGAGGTGCTTTGGGAGTCACTTTACAAGAAACCACTTGTACTCTAGACCTTGCTGTGGGTTGGCTACTGGGGAAGCCCCACCAAGGCAGTGTTGGAGTTGGGGATTATATGTGGTTTATGTAATCCCAGAGCCCTAGCTAAACTGGTCTATCCTGTGGGGTTATTTGCACCACAGTCCCGATGCACGTGCAGTATTCAGGGACACAAACTAGAAAGCAGCCAGCTCTCCGCAGCCTGGAGTGAATGTGGCAGGGGACCAGGCCCTTGAACATCGTGCTGTGGAAACAGAGCGTGCTCTGATGCTCCCTGTATTCACCAGGGAGCCGGCGGGGCCCCCTTGGATTCGCTCCAGCAAGAAGCCTGTGCTCCGCTCTTACCACCCCGGCTTCTCCAGGTCTTGGGCCACTTGTCACCCTCTCCTCTAGCGTTCACATCTGTTAATTCTCGAGGAGTGAGCAGAGGGCAATGGGCTGGGCAGAGTGTTTCAGAGACAATTCTGGGATGCCTGCAAAGCTCACCGGGTGAACCAGCGCCAGATGAGAAATTGCTATGCTCCGACAGTTTTGCAAAATTCAAAGCTTTTTGCTGGAGCAGAGGGTCAGTTCTTGGAAGGTTTCTTGCATAATCATCCAAAACGTCACCTTGTCAGCATCACCAGAGAGACCATCTCGGATGATCTGGGGCCAGCCCTTTCTCTGCATTTGGAAAGATCTTCAAGAATGTAAATCACAGAGGAAGAGAGGCCCAATTCTTCTGCCACCATAAACTGCTTCAGTGGGCATTTTATTGTCATCAAAAGGAAATTGCCTACACTTCACGGGCTTCTTACAAAGAAAGCTTCCAGTCCCTGGTAGAGATAAGAGTGTTTTTATTTATTCATCCACTCCTCTATTTATGTAACAACTGTATGCCCTAAAGTAGTAATAACGGGGAGCATTACCCAGTGTTTACTCTTCGGCTGGGCCAAGTGGTGTCCGTGTAGAATCCCATTGAACCCTCACAGCTCTCAGGGGTAGGTCTTAACATCAGCCCCACTTCACAGATAAGGAAACAGAAGCTCAGAGAAGTTCACGAGCTCTCCCGAGGTCACCCAGCCAGTAAGCCAAGGGGGTCAGGTTTGGAGAGAGAAGATTTCAGTTCTCGTCTCAGTCCTTCTTATTAGCTATGTCATGTCCACGTGTCATTTGGTGCATTTAGCTGAGCCTCAGTTTCCTCCTCTGGAAAATGGATGGAGCCCAGGTAAGAGTTACCAGACCAGGTGAAGTCCAGCAGTCGGGGAGTATTTTATACAATTCAGGACTCACTCTCCAGCTCGGCATATCCCAAAACTGTGTTTTCCCCAACGATGATTAAACTGGTAGGCTGTTCAAAATCTTTCCCAGCAAGCGAGATGGGGATACTGAGAGTGGGCCACAGACATGTTTTTTGCTTAGACTTCTAACTCAGATCTGTTGACTTAAATGTCTGCCCTCCTGTCCCACTACTGGGTGCTCGTACCACTGAGCACACCACCCTCAGGTGGAAGAAGTTGAAAGGGTCTGGGTTGCTTTGCGTCTCATCAGCTTCCTCTTTGACAGTGGGATGCCTCCTGCCAAAACAATCACGCCTGCTTACAGCTCCAAGAGGCTCAGGAGGCAGCCTGGAGTCCTGCCCCACTGGCCCAGTCGGATAACGCTCTTCTCTCGGCCACCCTGTGTTTCCCCTGCAGTTCCATTGGAGAAAGCCCCCCCCACCCCCGAGCTTTGTAGCCTGAACATCTAATGGATATTTTCACAACCTGTTAGAAGGCTGCTGAATTCCAGCTCCCAGATGCCACATTTGGGTGCTGACAACTTGTGCCAAAAATATTTGGAGGAGACGATGAAGGAACCAACCTCTGAACGGAACTGATCACGGTAGCCGTGACAGCTGTTACCTTTGTCCAGCATTTAACAATTTGCAAAGCATGTCTTAGGCATTACATGGTGTCAGTTTTGACCTTTGTGGTAACTCTTTAAAGAAGAGGGAGGTTACAGGTATTATTGTCCCAAGCCCAGCCATATCAAGTGGCCTGCTGTCTGTCAAGTCACAGAGAAAGTGCTTACCAGGAAGCCCCTGGAGGGAAGGGAGGGTCAGGAAGAGCCCTAGGGGAGCCGCTTCAGGAGCGGGGAGCAAAGAAGCCTCCAAGGTATGGGAGAAAGCCCAGTGGAGCGGGGAGGAGCAGGAAGAGAAGCAGGAGAAGAGGGATCTCCAAGCAAGGCAAAGGAATGGCAGGAGGAAGCAGAGGCTGTGCCACCTCTGCAGATATGTTCCATCAGAGATAGTGCAGCCAGTGGCTAAGAAGGTGGGTTTATGGCTAGTATATTGCTAAACTTCCCTGTGCCTCAGTTTCCTCATCTGTAGAATGGGCATAATAATAGTCCCCACTTCATGCAATTACCATGAGGCTTAAGTGCTTATTCCAGGCCTGCCACGTAGTAAGTGCAAAATGTCCCCTGTCCTAAAGCCCAGAATTGGACTTGACCACCCAGCCATGAGTGATTTTTTTTTTTTTTTTTTTTGAGACAGTCTCACTTGTCACCCAGGCAGGAGTGCAGTGGTGCAATCTCAGCTCACTGCAACCTCCACCTTCTAGGTTCAAGCGATTCTCCTGCCTCAGCCTCCTAAGTAGCTGGGCCTACAGGCGCACGCCACCACACCCGGCACATTTTTGTATTTTTAGCAGAGACGGGGTTTCACTATATTGGTCAGGCTGGTCTCGAACTCCTGACCTCAGGTGATCCACCCACGTCAAGTGCTAGGATTATAGGCATGAGCCACCGCACCCGGCCTGGCTGTTATTAGCATGTTATTAACTAGTATCACGAGCGGCTCAGTTTGAGAATCAGTGGGTTAAGATAATGATTCCTACAGAGACCCACAGTAAAGTGCAGTCTTTCTGACTCATATTTACAGAATTCCTACTATCAACCAGGCAGCGGGATATGACGGCTGTCAAGGAAACATGGTCCTTCCTCAAAGATTTGCACCAGTAGGTAGAAGAGGCTTGCTCTGGCCAGTCATTTAATCCCCACTGCAGAACCCCAGGACTAGGGATCTATTCATGCTCCCATTCCACGTGGGAGGAAACAGGGACAGAGAAGTGTAGTCAGCTGCCCAAGGTTACACAACAAGGAAGCCGTGGAGCTGGGATTTGAACCCCAGGGGTCTGGCTGGCTCTAGAGCCTGCATAGTGTGCCCCGCCAGTAACGACAAGTGGTGGTGACTGCCACTGGTATCCAGAGTGTGCAGGATGTGGAGGGCAAATGATGTTTGAGCTGAGAAAAGCTGTCGTGCTGCTACAGGGTGTTATATGGAGTGGGGACTGGGGAAGGGAATAAAAGGGTAGAGAGTCAGGGACCCACGAAACTTTGTCTCTAGCAGAATTTGACATAGCTCCAGCCTGAGGCACCCGGAATTCCTTGGCCCTCCTTGAACATAACCACACAGGCTTTATGCGTGGGGTGTGGAAAGTGGGCAGCGAGGGACGGCGGCAGGTGCGAGAAGAACCCTCCAGCGGGGCTCAGGAGCTCTAGGCTCTGGGATGTAAATCAAAGCATCGTGCCTCAAAGGGAGGCGCCCAAGGGATGTCTCAGCCTCTCATTCTCAGTTGGCGAGCAAATGGACAGAGATGCACTAACGTGGCACGTTTTGGAAAAGCAGCTCTTGGCTTCTGCAGATGGGATGTCTCGGGCTGTGAAAGGGGGCCTCCGGGTGGCTCTGGAGGGATGATTTCCTCAACTTTAAATAAAGGCGGCAGCAAAGTAAATCAAAAGGCTGCAGCCCTCCCGCCCTCCTGCTGCAGGTATTTTCCCGGCTGCTGCTGCCCCCTGCTGACACAATCAGGACATCGCGGCCTCCGTGCCCCGCCGAGGCCACAGCTCAGGCCTCCACTTTGCATTCCGGGCGCACAGAAGGTGAGTCAGTCCCATTTCCTCTGCCCTTTATTGAGATGGCCACCGCCAAGCACTGCATCAGCGGAGACATAAACAACCAGGCCCACGTGAACAGTGGAAAAAAGAACAGCAAAGGTCATTACCAAGAGAAGGCAGTGCACCAGATGCGACAGTGCATTACAGGAAATTGTAAAACAGAACTGCACCACCGCATTATAAATCCCCCTCCAGGGACTCATGGCCACCGCAGTGGCTGTTCATCAGAACCGGTGCTCCCTGAGTCTCACCATGTGTCAGGCGTACTGGGGACCCCTTGCATGTGGTGACTCTTCTAAGCCTCAAAGAGCCTACCGGAGCAGATGGGAGGAGACTGAGACACAGAGGAGAGGTGGCAAGACAAGGATTCAAGCCCAGGAAGCCCGAGTCCCATGGTCTTGCAGATTTCAAGTGCAAAGTCAATATCCTTTATTCAGTGGGTTCATACATCTAAATCAGTGCTTCTCATCCCTGGAAGATTGTCATTTGGCAATGTCCAGGGACAATTTTGGTGGTCTCAGCAAGGGAGTTTGCTCTGGCATCTAGTGGGCAGAGGACAGTGATGCTGTCAAACATCTATATTGCTCAGGACAGCCCCCATAACTAAGAACACTTCACCCCTAAGTATCAGTAGTGCCGAGGTAGGGAAACCCTGATCTAAATACATAAAATTTCTACGAATCTACTAGCACTCTCTTTTTGGCATTGCCTCTGACATGAGGGCATTTGAGCAAATCTGCTTTAATGTGTGAAAGGTATTCTTCTTGAGAATTCATGCAGAATAACTCTCAATTATTTAATTTCCCCTAAAACCTCCTATTTACCCAACTGTTGGATTGCATCCAACAATTCTGCTACTACACCCTGTGAATGATAGGGCTGTGACGGGGCCCAGGCAGCAGGAGAACCCCCTGGCTGTCACAGCACAGTGGCGAAGGGGCTTGGGCCCTGCAGTGGGGATGATCAGCCCTGGCGCTGTGCGTGGAAGGTTGCTGCTGTCCCCGGCAGGGAGCCGCAGCTCATCCGCATGCTGCTCTTCAGGGATGTCTGGACGTGTTCAGCCCTAGGATGATTGAACAATTCCTGGGAACAACTTGTCAGCAGCTGCCCCTCCACTCCCCTCTTACCCAAAGCCCCAGTAATCAACCCCAACAGTCCAGTCCCTGGCTTTGGGAAGCAGGACTGTTAACCCTTCCTCTTCCATAGAACATATGGGTGTAACTAGGGGTGCAGGCTGGGGGTGGGAGAGGACCCAGGATCAGGTCACCCCATATGAATGGTCATTGCACACCTCCCAGCAGTAAGCCCATTGCCTGCCCAAAAATTGGTATTCAAGAGTTGGTGCTTATTGAATGAATGAATACACAACCAGAAGGGTAAAGTCTATGAGAGTCATTCATTCATTCAAAAGTATTTACTGGGTGCCTCACCATGCTGGGGACTGTCCTAGATACTGGGTGAACAAAAAAGACCAAGTGTCAGTTCTCATGAAGATTGCCTTCTGGTGGAGGGCGACAGATACCATACAAATAAACTAATAAATATGGAATATAGGTGGCCCTCTGCATCCACGGGTTCCACATCTCTGGACTCAACCAACTGCACATTGCAAACATCTGGGGAAAAGAAAAATTTTTTAAAAAGCAACAATAAAAAATAATACAAATAAAATACAGTATACCAATATTTCCACAGTATTTCCATTTTATTAGTTACTGGAAGTAATCTAGAGGTGACTTAAAGTATACAGGAGGATGTGTGTAGGTTTTGTGCAAATATTACACCATTTTATATAGGGAACTTGAGTAGCCCCGGATTTTGATATCTGTGGTTACCAATCCCCCGCGGATACAGAGGGACAGACTGTGTAATCTCTGGCAGTAGTGAACGCTACAAAGAAAGTAAAGTAAGTCAAGGAGATTGAGACTGACAGATTGGGGGCGATGCTTAAATTGTGTGTTTGGGAGGGCTCCCCGAAGGCATGACATTTGAGCTGAGATCCGAAGATCATGAAGGAAAATCATACAGCTTCATTGGGAACAGTGCGTACAAAGACCCTGAGGTGGGAACGTTCCCGAAGAGCTTGAGAAACAGTAAAATGGCCCAACAGAGTAGATAAAGGTGGGTTCTGGCATTAGCTAAGAAAAGCAGTTTTCAACAGGAGCATCTGTTGGAGTCACCAAGAGGGTTTACAGGTTTGCATGTTTCTGGTGGAGGACGGGGGAGCGGTTTATCCTAGAGTTGGAACGTTTCTGGTTGGAGATGTCATTTGTGGTTTATGGTCATTTTGACATTAGCCCTTAGGTTGATGCCCTTTGGGTTGGATTTAGGCAGTTTTTGATCAAGGGGAACTTTAAAATGGCGGCGCTTCTCCAAGTTGGCGATGTCTCTGCTCTGTCATTACCCACCTTGCAAAATGAAGGAACCGAGGCTTCAGAGGTTGCCCTGATGTGTGTCTGTGTCTTAGCTAAGTGGAGCTGCCTCAGGAGAGTGACGCACTGAATGGGACCCCTTACGGGATTAACAGGGTCACTCACGGTGAACAGGTTGACCTGGAGGGGAGCTGGCAAAAGGGAGGCAGAAGACCAGAAAGAGATTTTTTGCTCACCGGACCTGGGGTGTCTGAGACGACTCACGTGATGTCACCAAAGAAGAAAAGCAGTTACGGAGAATGAAGGAGAAACAGACCTTTACTGTAACACCAGGAATGAATTCCAAGGAAAGAACATTTTAGACAACTTGCATTTACTCCGGATTTGCGGCTGAAACCATCAGTCATTCATAGAGTGTGTGTTTATTCCCCAACACAAGGCTGGCGGCCACCCTGAGATGGAGAGTGGCAGAGAGGTGGAATGTTCTAGGCGTCTGGAGGGAATGGGGAACTTTCACGCAGGCACCTTTGCTGAGAGGCTGCTCTTCCCTTCAGCATCAGCCTTCAGAGATCCCAGGGGCCCCAAAGGAGTGACAACAGGGGGTACATTCGGCCAACCAATGACAGTGATGATAAACCAAATCTGTCCAGATAAGCTTCCGCTCTCCCATCCACCCCACAATCATGTATGCACCTACTATGTCCAGGCACTTACAGGTTTCTCTCCTTCCATCCCCACAACCACCCCACGAGGCGGGTTCTCCTAGGCCCATCCTGAGAGGCTGAGGGATGAGATGACTTGCCCAGGTCAGGGAGATGGCAGTGATTTAGGTCTCTGACCCCCAACCACGTGGAAGAGGCACCCCCAACCCGGTAAACGCGTACCGAGAGCCTCCCTGGGTGACGGGCAACGAGGTGAGTGATGCATTCTCCTTTTGCAGAGAGTAAACGGACTAAGAGGAAAACACGAACTCAAGTTTCCGTGTCTCACCGCTCAGCCCCATCAAAGTGTACTTGTTCTCCCTTTGTTCACAAACATCAATTTAAGCACCTTCATATTTTAGATTTTAACGCTCATAACATTTTTGGGCTTTTAAAATTACATTTCCCTGCGGGATGCGGGGCAAGGACTGAACTTCTCGATGCACTGTCATAGCCGCGTTGTGCAGAACCCGGGAACCGGGGAAGCCGCCAGAACCGCTGCGAAGTCAAACGAAGTCAGAACGGCCTCTACTGCCGCGGCCTGGCCCACTGCGCAGGCGCCACTCCAGACAGTCTAGCGCCCAACCTGCCCCACTGTAGGCGAACCCACTTCTAGAAGGACAGCGGGAGTGGCGAATCCCCATTCAACCCGAAGACGGGCCAAGCCAGGCTCTGACCAATCAGAAAGCTTCTTTTATCACCGCTTCTAGCTGCTTGACGTGGAGGCTTCTTTATCTCGGGACTGTGGGGCGCAGTGGGGGCGGGATATGCAGTTGACTGACGTCAATAGCAACCACTCGTCAAGCAGAATGAACTTGAAGAACAGATAATCCTACGAGTTGCATCTCAAGAAAAGGCTGTTATCCCAACTCCTTACTCCCATTGGATTTTTGCGAGCCCTCGAGGGTGAGAGCTTTTGGCGGCAGCCAATCGAGGGTCAGCGAGGAGGAGGAGGCGGGGCAGGTGGGCTATGGTTACCTAGTGAGTGCGTTAGGCGCTGTACTTGTGGCCGGAGGAGAGCCGGGTCGTCTTACCCTGATCCCGCTGGGTAGGGCTGTGCTGAGGGGCTGGGCGGGGAGCACAGACCGTGTCCGCTCTCTTGCACCTTTTCAGACTGCCGTGTCGGGCCTCGAGCCGGGCCCACCGGGAGCCCTCCCCTGCCCACTCGCCCCCAGCGCCCGATTTTCGCTCTCAGCCCAGAAGGGCCGGGTTTGGTCATCCCCAGTCCCGTCGCGGCCACTGGCCCTTGAGATCAGCCCTCCCCACCTTCCCGTCCCAGGCCAGCCCAGGGCCCGAAGCGCACCCACCCGCGCCTCTAGCAGCCGCTCTTGTGCTCTGGGTACGGCTCGCGGGAGTGTTGGTTACCATGGTGAAGCTGGCAGCCAAATGCATCCTGGCAGGTGAGTCTGAAAATTTGCGCTTGAATACGGTGGTCTCTGGAGTCCAGAGCCTTCATAATTCATCCAAAGCTTTTGTTCACCTAAATTGCCTACCTTCTTTTCCTTTCTCTCTGCCGAAGGCGAGTTACTGCAATTACTGATACAGGAAGTTACATTAGGCGCGGAAGAATGATCTTCCAGAGTACTTCGCTCCTCCAGTGGATTTTCCCCTGCTCCCTGTCACATACTCTGAGACCACCTTTACCTGTTGAGCCGACTCGTTAAAAAATCACTAGTTAAAACTCTGGAGGAGCAGACTTGTTAAAACAAAACAAACAAAACTTAAGCAAACCTTGAGTGCTTTAGCTAAACATTTACTGTACCCCAAAGTTAGGCATCAGTGACTTTGGTAGTCTTTACTATGGGAATTTTTTTTTCCCTGACCTCACCCCCTCTGATAACGGTGACCTGAGCGTAGTGACCAGAGTTTGCAAAAGGCACTTGTGTGTTGTCTTTAAGACCCAAAGTTACTGTGCTGCCCCTCTCCAAGAAGGGCATAAATGTTGAGACTCCTAAAGGCAGGAATCTTTGTTTTGTTGACTGATACATCCCAAGCATCCAGAACAATGCCTGGAACATAGTGGGTACTCAATAAATACTTTCAGAATGGATGAATATACGGCATGCACATTTGTAGTGTGCCCCTTGTGTCACTCTGCACATTTAGAAAAACAATAGCTTGGATTATAGACTACGAAACACATATGCATGCTACTAAGTCCTTACTGCATGTGAGGCACACATATTTCATGTAATCATCTCACCATAGCACACTGGGCTAGGTACTGGATTTTTTTTTTTTTTTTTTTTTTTTTGAGACAGAGTCTCACGCTGTCACCCAGGTTGGAGGGCAGTGGCGCGATCTCGACTCACTGCAACCTCCACCTCCCTGGTTCAAGCAATTCCCCTGCCTCAGCCTCCCGAGTAGCTGGGATTACAGGCACGCACCACCATGCCCGGCTAATTTTTTTTTTTTTTTTTTTTTTGTATTTTTAATAGAGACGGGGTTTCACCATGTTGGCCAGACTGGTCTCGAACTCCTGAACTCAGGCGATCCGCCCGTCTCGGCCTCGCAAAGTGTTGGGATCGCAGGCATGTGTCACCGCACCCGGCCAGGTACTGGATTGTTGTGATCTTACTGAAGCACTGAGAGATGTCAGCCAAGGTCAACCCCTAGTGAAGCTCCTAGGCAGGATTTCAGCCCCTCGATCTGCCCAACTCCAGAACTCTTAACTCGTGTTTCTGTTCAAACCTGTGACCTTTCCAGGCTTCCCTGGCCAGCTCAGGAAAGAAGTGGTGAGACATTATATAGAGAAAAAGATTTCTTTTTTAAAAAATTGCCCTCTTCCAGACTGAGAATAAATTATGATATTTTTAATGGCTTTTATAATTTGAAAATAAAAGGGTCACACAGAAAGATGACTGACAGTAGTAACGGAATCATACTGGAGCAAAAGAAATTAATGGTTCTCAGGAGAGTCTCCAGTTTCCAGAACACCAGAGGAGGCAGTGTTGTGTAACAAAAGTAATTTTGCCTGTTCCTCTTATTGGCTGTGTCATCTTGGACAAAGCACTTTTTTGAGCTTTAATTTCCTTATGGATAAGGTGGGAATATTATTTTCTGAAGTTACTTTTTTTTTTTTTAAATGGGCTTCTCTCTGTGTTCTTTTTAAATTCGGTTTTCATCATGGAGCTAACTTAATGAGCACTTTGGGTGCATCAGCTCGGTGCTAGACCCTCGGTACAGGTGGTCTCACTGAATCCTCATAGCAACCCTGGGGGATTGGTCTTATTGCCATCTTCATCTACAGATGCGGCAACTGAGGCCCAGAAAAATGAGAACGTTTGCCTTGGGTCACAGAGCTGGAAGCGGCAGAGCTATATGATCCAGACCCTGGATCCTAGTCTGATTTCCAGGGCTTTAGCCGAAGCTACACTGTCCTCAAGCTGTGCTCCTCTGGGCCTTTTTCTGTCTTTTTTTTTTTTTTTTTAAGATGGAATTTCACTCTCGTAGCCCAGGCTGGAGTGCAGTGGCACAATCTCAGCTCACTGCAACCTCCGCCTCCCGGGTTCAAGCGATTCTCCTGCCTCAGCTTCCCGAGTAGCTGGGATTACAGGCACCCACCACCATGCCCAGCTAATTTTTTGTATTTTTTAGTGGAGACAGGGTTTCACCATGTTAGCCAGGCTGGTCTTGAACTCCTGACCTCAGGTGATCCGCCCGCCTCAGCCTCCCAAAGTGCTGGGATTACAGGCGTGAGCCACTGCGCCCAGCCCTTTTTTTTTTTTTTTTCTTTTGGCGTAATTTCACTCTGTCTCCCAGGCTGGAGTGCAGTGGTGCACAATCTTAGCTCACCGCAACTTCCGCCTCCCAACTCAGCCTCCCACGCAGCTGGGGTTACAGGCACACATCACCATGCCCAGTTAATTTTTGTATTTTTAGTAGAGATGAGGTTTCGCCATGTTGGTCAGGCTGGTCTCGAACTCCAGACCTCAAGTGAACCGCCCGCCTCAGCCTCCCAGAATGCTGGGATTACAGGCGTGAGCCACCCACCGTGCCTGGCCTCTTTGTGCCCTTCTTTACCCCAACTCCCTCGGGCAGTTCTTTCACCTGAATGCAGCCACTGCCTAGTTAATGGCTCCTGAACTCCAGCCTGCGCCTAAATCTGCAGCCTCTTCAAGGCTTCCACAGCATTTCCTCTTGAAAGTTCCCAGGGGCCAAAAGACCTCAGCCCAGAAATCAACCCCCTTTGACACCCCCCCACCCACCCCTGCCACACACACGCCATTGGTTTTGTTTTTCCATCCATGACCCACAGCCCTACTGCTGAAACTGTGTTATTCTGTTTTTTCTGTCACATAACTAGTCATTGAAGGACCTGATGTTCAGTTCAAGTGTTAATGCGTTGAACAGATACTCACTGGGCACCTGCTGTGTCTAAGTCACCGTGCAAGGTGCAGTGGGCATGCAAGCATGAAGCGGTTGCATTCAAGGAAGAATTAAGATGCACGTGATAAGTTCTAACACAGCGAACACAAAGCAAATGCCCTTTGTGTGCCAGATGCAGGGAAATACCTCCAGGCACAGCTGCTGCTTGTTCTGGTTCTGGAGAAGAGAGAAAACAACATTTGACATTGATCTATATTTTATTTACTTTTTAAAAAAACACTTAAATAGTACTTATCTATGCCAGGCACTGTACATACTAACTCATTAAATCCTCATAACAATTCTGCAAGTTAGGTGCTATGATTATCCTGTGTTATACATGTTGCAACTGAGGCACAGAGAGGTTAACTCACTGATTTAAAGTCACACAGCTAGAAAGTGATGGAGCTGGAATCTGGCTTCACAGTCTGTGCCCTTAAATACCGTGATATTCTGCCTCTTGATATACATGGAGATGGTAATAGAGTCTCCTGGGAGGGCTGCTCTGACATCACATCTTGCACTGCTGCTGAGCAATGATCCACATTAGCCACACAGATAAAGACGAAGGAGGGAGAGATGGCCTTCAGAGGCTGTGCAGGAAGGGTATTATTTGAGATTTCCTTGCAGCGAATGGACGGGATTTGAATTTGGTCTAGGGGTACCTGGAAGGAGGTGGCCTTGAGGAATTTTCAGGGACTGGGAGAACAGGAATGCAGAGCCCAGATTTGGGGTAAGGGATTGTTGGGGAAAGAGTGGGAAGGTGGGTTAGGGCTGACCGTGGAGATGGGTAGGCCATGAAGGAATCCTCAGTGGGGTTTGTGTGAAGGTTTGCCAAGATGGAGGCACTGTGTTATGAGGGTCCATCTGTGGATGCCACGCTCTGGGCGGATTAGAGCCGGGAGAGAGAAAGAAGAGGAGAGAAGTGTTTTCAGTGAAGGCACAGTCAGGAAGACAGAAAACGCAGTCGCCATTTCAGCAGAGACATTGTATTATATGGAATCGGTTCATCAGGCGGTGGAGAACTGAGGAAGCAAGAAGGCAGCACTGAGATGACGCAGAGTGGCGGGCAGAGGTCGGGGGTGTCAGAAGCTGGAAGAGCCCCAGGGAGCTGGGATCCGGACCCCTGAAGAAGGGGCCCTGCCCGGCGGGTGCCAGCACCTCAGGAGTTCAGTCACCCCCCGCAGGACTCCAGCACATGCCACAGAGCACCAGGACCCATTTCCCACTGGGAGGAGCCCAGCCCTGTGTTCAGGGCAAGACACGCCAAACCAGTTCCAAATCATCCTGGAGGGTCTATGTTTTAAGACCACTCCCGGTACCAAGGACTACATAAGTCAGGGGCCAGGCAAAAACCAGCAACTCTACTCAGCATTTCAATGGTGAGGATTTCAGTAGGATGTTAATGACAGAGGTGCTGGAGGACTGGAAGGGGGAGACTGAGGCAGCACGGGTAGTAACTGCAGGAAGGAGCACCGCCTCTCGGGCTGGGGAAGCAGAGGGAAGCATGTGGGGCTCTCAGCCCAGAAGCAGGGAGGAGGGGCCCTGGGAGCCGAGGTGTGGATCTCTGAGAAGAGGGCACTGCCCACTGGTGCTGGTTCCTCTGGGGGCAACAATAAGGCTGGTCTAGGAGTAGGGAAACACACACACACAAAAAAAACCAAGACCGGAAGCAGTTAGTGCTGCTGGGGTGCAGGCCATTGCTAGGGTAGTGCTAAGAAAAAGGAGAAGCAGGCGGGAAGAGCAACGTCCTCTCCCCTGACGCCGGCCTTCCCCTCTTCTTCCAGAACTCCCATTGGCAACACCTAATAGGAAGCTCCTAGCAGGGGAGAAACGTGTGCAGAGGCCCCCTCTCCAGCACACCACGGAAGGACTTGAGGCTGAGACAGAAACCCAGCCGTGAGGTCTGAGCTAACTGGGGCGGCGGGGTCAGCAGGGAGGGCCGAGCAGAGATGGGCTGAGACTCAGCCAAGGATGTGAGGAATGCAAGGGAGGCTGCCTGGAGACAGGAGGAAGGAGGAGGAGCAGTCAGAGGTGACCTGTTGAATCTGGGGACGATGAAAATACATGGTGGCATCACGAACAGAAAGCATGGGCGAGGGGGATGACCCACTCAAGACCAGGGCATGACAGAGCTTGGCCGTAGACAGACTGAGGTTGGAGGAAGATCCTTCATTCTAATGGCAACTGGCAATGCACACGGGTTTTTGGATATATAGACAAAGCTTGGGAGGGAGAGCCTGCCCTCTGTCAAGGTGACAAGAGTCAGTGGGATGGAGTGGACTGGGAGCAGAGCGCCACCGAGGACAGGCCTGTGGGAATGCCTACACTCGGGGAGCATGGGGCAGGCAGATGGCAGGAGAACCAGGCCAGGGCAGGGTCACTGAGGCCATGGGGACCGGACTCGGGAAGGAAGGGGTCGCTTCAGGCTGACTCACATCCTTCAGAGACGTCAAGGAGGATGAGAACCAAGAAAAGGCCATCGGCCTTGGCAACTGTGAGGTCACAGGTGACCTCACATCGTGCCCTTGCAGACGTCATCCTCTCGGTCTTGCAGAGCCCTGCCTGCTGTCACCCCCAGGCCCAGCCCTTGCCCCTAGGGAAGCCTCCTTCCCCAGTGAACCCTCTCATTCGTTTCTTTCCTCGATGCTCCCCAGACGCCTTGCTTCTCAGTTTGTGCTATTTGAATTTGCACTTGTCATCCTGTTGCTCTGCAAATGTGTTTATCAGTTATTTCACCTCCCTGTGCTTCTGAGCCCTCATAGCCAACACAGGCGGTTTCCTGTAAGTGTTGGTGACTGTGACTGACAGTCAGAGGAAAGATTTATGAAATTAACCAGAACAAATCTGTGAGGAATCTCATAAGCAGAAGGAGCCGATTTCCAGCTGGATTCAGGAGCAGAACTGGAGTCGGCAGGGCGGGCGCAGTCAGGGCCCAAGGAAGGAAAGCGACGCGCTCTGTTTGCTTCCGAGATGGACGGGTACCCCGTGACGGTCTAGGCTGTGGTTGCCCCAGATGTCATGGAAGGCTGCGGTGAGGAGGGCCTGGAGGGGCAGCATTAAAAATGGGTCAGAACTCATGCCTGTAATCCCAGCACTTTGGGAGCAGAGGCAGGCAGATCACCCGAGGTCAAGAATTCACGACCAGGCCGGCCAACGTGGTGAAACCCCATCTATACTAAAAATACAAAAATTAGCTGGGCGTGGTGGTGCGCACCTGTAGTCCCAGCTACTCAGGAGGCTGAGACAGGACAATCACTTGAACCCGGGAGGCGGAGGTTGCAGCGAGCCAAGATCACGCCACTGCACCCCAGCCTGTGTGACAGAGACTCCGTCTCAAAACAAGAAAAGGATCAGAAGTGGTCCCTGAGCTCTAGGAGAGGGGCAAGGTCTGGGAAGAGCATGAGGTTGGAATCCCGGGCAAGTTACCCAGCCTCTCTGAGCCTCAGTCTCTTCATCTGTCAGGTGAGGTTAATGATACCTTGGTGGAGAAGGAATGAATGGGATTGTGTGAACAGGTCCATGAGGGGGGCTCAGCACTTGTTGGTTCCCTTCTAAGGAGTGATGACAAATAGAAAAGCAGGACCTGAATAGCTCACTCAAACCTGGAGGAGTTCACATAAAATGAAATGACACAAGCATTGAAATAATTGTCTTACAAGAGAAAATTATAGGTGGGAAAAGTCAAAACTGAAAAGCGAACAGTGGCAGACTGTCGAGAAGTTGAGGAAAGAAGTGTTGAAGCCGACTGTAAAGTGGGAAGCAAAGGTGAAGAGACAGTACCAAGTGATACGAGTTGGAAGCCGCGGAGTGCGGTGCTGATTTTGCTAAGCATCCAGAGGATGAGAAGCCGAAAGCACGTGTTCTGCCAGGGCCTGGACGGTGGAGTGCAAGTCCATGTAAGACTCAGGAGGAAAAGAGGTAAAACATGGAAAGAATCAGCATCAAAGGAGGCTCATGTAAGACTCAGGAGAAAAAGAGGTAGAACATGGAAAGAATCGGCATCAAAGGAGGCTCAGCAGAGTCATGAGACGGAAAATGGGGAGGGCAAAGGGAAATTAAAGACGGGCAGGGAGAGCTTCCAGCACCTGTGACGGGCACAGGAGAAGCGCTCGATTAAATGGCGCCCAGCCATCTTGTGAAAGGCTCAGGTCTGAGACCGAAAACTGCGACATAAACCTTTAGTTCTGAGGGACCAGTTTCTGGGGCTGTTGAGCAGCAGAGGAGAGGGAGATAAAGCCAGTAGGTGAGAGACGAGCTTGGAGGAGGTGACTGCTATTGCAAATAGAATTGGTGGAGAGGCCTCTGGGAAGATGAATCCTCGGGTCACAGACGGGCACTCCGCGATGGAGACGGAGCATAGCATTTAGAAAGAGATTTCAGGATGATGAACATAGCCTCATACTTCTTGCTTCCCACAAACGCAGAGACCCTTCCATCCCTGACCCCCCACCCAAAATAGTATTCAGGTGGAAGCTGTCAACCCAGATTGGGTCAGTTGACAGGTGAGTCTGCCTGTCAGTGCCAGTCACACTTCTTTACCTTCAAGACTTGAAAGTAAATTCCAGTTTGGAAGTGACAGCTTTTCCCCATAGGGCGTGTTTCAGTGGGAGAGCGTCAGTTCCATTTCCAGGGCCCCAGAGCCCTCCGTAAGCTCTGTTACCTTCTGGGTCAGTTCCCGTGGATAAAAGGCTTAGCCATGCAGGAATGTGCTCTGGCTGCTGTGAGGTTTGCAGATCAGTCTCACAGACCTGTGCCCTGCCCACGGCCTCCGAACAAGTTCCTGTGAGAGGCAAGTACATCTCTCAAAACTCACTGAAGTTTTTGGTTTCTAGACTAATGTTCTGCAGTGAGAGATTCTCAAGTCGGATGAGAACGGAGGCGTTCTTTTTCTTCTTTTCTGACCTCACAGGAGACCCAGCAGTGGGCAAGACCGCCCTGGCGCAGATCTTCCGCAGTGACGGGGCCCATTTCCAGAAGAGCTACACCCTGGTGAGCTGGGGGGGTCGAGACCTGGCCATGGCTTAAAGAGAAGTGCTCAGTCACCGTGAGTGAGTGACTGCGGTTCCTTGAAGAAGCCTTAAGACAGCTGATGAGAAGCTGCTCGGAGGGCCACGTAGAGATCATTTTTTCCACTAGCCCAGGGTGAGAGGTCGGCTACAGAGCAGACTGGCCACAAGCAACTTGGCCACCATGTGTAGCAGCTCATGTCGGGGCAGGGAGGTGGAGAGGACTAGTGGGTCCTCTCTGACTTCGGCACACTGAGCTGCTTCTCACCAGAATGAGTCCAGAACAAACCCTTCCACTGGAGATAGCCCCCCTGGGATCGGGGTGCTTGTGTGTCCTCCTGTAACAGGCTCCCGCTTTGGGGGCCCTCAATGCTAACATTCTTGGTGTTCCTCGGTAGACAACAGGAATGGATTTGGTGGTGAAGACAGTGCCAGTTCCTGACACGGGAGACAGTGTGGTGAGTGATGCCTTTACCCAAGGGAACTCAGGGCTCCCCCAGCTGGGCCCAGGGTCTCTGTGGTCACACCACCCTCCCTAGGAGAGATGTAGGGCAAGGCTGTGGCCTGGACTTGTCTGAGCATTTCGGAATAGAATCAGGAAGCATTCAGGGGAGGGACTGAGGAGGTGGAGGAGGCAGGAAGGAGGACTAGGATATGGGCCTGGCCCTCAAAGAACTTGTTCTCTACTATCAAGGTTCTTGAGTCTCTGTATGGGAACCTGGGGCTCTTGAAAGTGGATTGCAAGGTTTTATGTTTGTGTGTACTTTTCTAGAGAGAGGGTTTGTAGCTTTCACCAGATTCCTAAAGAGGTCTGAGAAAAAAAAAAAAAGTATAAAAGTATAAGTACTTCTGATGAAGAGAAAGGTGAGTGCCCAGGTAACCAATATGCAAAACAGACCGTGGCACTGATGTTCAGACGGCATATGCTGGGGATCAGAGGCCAGCCAGGAAATACCCAGTGCCAGGAGGGAGCTTGGCGGGGAGCCGAGGGGTGATTTCCTAGGGGAGCAGCCCTGGGGGCTCTCACGTGAGCTGGGGAAGGTTTGGACAGGGCAGGAAGGGTCATCCCGCACCCTCTGTCTGCATCACTCCTTAGCCATCCCAGAAGGGTGACAGAATGTCCTACTTTAAACACCTTCCCCAGGCCTACTCGGTGACCTCCTTTAGAAAGAATTGTTCTAAGATCTGAAAATCAATTTGGTTAACAAAGTGCAGAATGACCTTTTGGAAACCAGAGCGCTCGCCGGCCTGTTTAACATTCTGTTCTGCCAGGTGGGAAGTCAGCTTGTTCCTGGTATTTTTGCACTCAGGGTTACAAGAGGTGAGATTCCACACAGAAAGTGCTGGTCGGTGCGAGAACCCGTCGTACCGCCTCTCTAAGACTCTGGAGTTCGCTCCTTTCCCCGTCATCTTCTCTCGTGCCTGGGAGAAAGAACAGAGCATGTGTGAAGATGTGGGTGCCTGTATTTCACCCCTAAGACAAGTCTAGTGTGAGCTGAGAGTGATACCAATGACTCGTAGCTTGTGGTTTTTCCATGTGGAGACTTTCTTGCTTTTCTGATTGTAGGAACTCTTCATTTTCGACTCTGCTGGCAAGGAGCTGTTTTCGGAAATGCTGGATAAATTGGCAAGTAGCACGTGGTCTTCTTCCTGACCATCACCACCTCCTGCCGAAACGCTGGTCCCTGACAGTGCTCACACAGCAGTTTCCCTGCACTGTGCTGTTGGGAAGCTCCCATGGCATTCCTCTTTAAGGGGCGTTCCTCCCAGCCCAGGACTCGTGGCTACTTGGCAAGAAGGAGCGGCTGACGCGCGTGCCTGCCCGGGCCCCAGCTTCGGGGTGCCCAGGATCCAATGGGCCAAGAGCCTTGCGGCTCAGTCCTTGCAGCCCTCCCCTGTGAGGCCTCCCTCCTTTAGAGCAACACCCTCCTGATGGTGTCCTTTCAGATGGTGTCCCCTACCTCCCAGGACAGTACAGACTGCCTCCTCCCCTCTGGGAAGTGCTATAGAGGCCTCAGCCTATAATGGGGCTCACTTTCTGCTGTTCCACTGGGGTTTTCTCCGGGAAATGCCCCTGCTGCTGCCCAGGGCTCACCACGCCCCATCCACCCCCGTCCCACCAGCCTCGCAGGATCCGCTTGCTGTACCTTCCATGGTAACAGTCTCACTAATCTGGGCCAGTGAGCTAATTAGAAGGTTTGAGTTCTCCAGAGCCCTCCCCTGCCTTTCCAAGAACAGCCACATTTTAATGGAAACTGTTTTCTGCCCCTTTTTTTTTTGTCGCCTAAGAGAAGTATATCTAATGATAGTGATTTCATACAGGGTTGGCTTCACGCATCGGTTCACGATGTTCACCCCAATTGCCTACTGTGTGCATGGCCTGGCACTGGGGCTGCCATGCCCAGCAGAAGGGAAGATGTATTTGGGCAAATCCAGGCCATGTGCCAGCCGTCAGCTCACACCCTTCCCTCCAGCCGGCCCTGACTCCCGGTTCACCCGCTCTGGCTTTAACTTGATGCCTGGCCTCTTCAGGATCCCCTCACTGAAGCCTGGAAGAAGGAGGGTTTCTTGAGTTAAAACCATGCTGAGATATCTCCTGCATGCATGTAACAGAGTTCAGTGTGTTCTAGCAAGAGTTCAAGAGTTAATCTGTGGAGTGAAGGGTTCATCAGTTTAGTTCACGGTCCTCCCATCCCGGACACTGCCAGGAGCCAGCACAGCCTTATAGGGTGAGGAGGAGCCCTCTAGAATGGACTCTGGGCTGGCCTTCCAAGGATCCAAAAGGGAATCCAATCTGGAGGGAAAAGAATTCTCCTCTGTATCCTGGAAGGTTACTGACACCCCAGAAATAAACCAGGTCCTAATTGTGCAAGGTTGGGGGATCCAGAAACCAGGGCATGACCAAGAGTCACAGGCACCAGGGTGCGTACCCACAGCCTGTACAGGGCCATCCGACATCGGGGTAGGCAGCAGGACATCGCAGGACTCTGAGCAGCCCCTGAAGGCAACAGCCCCCAAGAGTGTAGCCTTGGCTCTTAATTGGGTCATGGAGCCCTGTCCAGTTGTCGGTGTGGTTTGGATTAGGCTGATGCAGGGATGGCAAGAGAAGCAGAAAGTGTCCTCTGCATTTTAAAAAGCCAGCCCTTATTAAGAAGATACAAGCAAATAAGCTCCCAGGGCTGGCTAATGAAGAAAGAATCTTCTTTCAGGGCTGGAAAGCACAGAAACATAACTTGCATGGTGGTGGGCTCTCGATGAGAATGAGTGGAGAATGACTGAACGAGGCCAGCCACAGGTGAAAGCAGATTTCTGGGTAGAGAAGACCTCAGTCGTCCCCCATCTCTGTCATCGTTGTCATTGTTTTTAAAGCCTGTCAGGCCTGGACAAGTCACTTAGCCTCCCTGAATTCGGTTTCTTCAGCTACAAAGTGGAAATATTCAGACACTCCACCGCGTTGGGAGGCTTCACAGTGAGGCGCAGAAGTGCCCAGCAGAGCCTGGCCCAGACATGAGCTCTCGTCCTTGGCGGCACCGCCCCAGCCCTGCCTCCTGCCACTCAACGGGGCCCTCCGTTCATTCCTTTGGGGAAATTGTTTGACTTCTGTGGGTGTGGCTGTTTTCTGACTCCCATCCCCTTTATAGTTTTCTGTTTCCCTCTGCTCCCCATAGCCTTTCCCTTGGAAGGCCAAATTGTCTCCCAGCCTTGAAGTCACTTTTCCTGTTACTGACCCATGCTCGTCCTGTCCCTCTTGCACAGTGGGAGAGTCCCAATGTCTTATGTCTCGTCTATGATGTGACCAGTGAACAGTCCTTCAACAACTGCAGCAAGTGGCTGGAGAAGGCTCGGGCCCAGGCTCCAGGCACCTCTCTCCCAGGTACGAGCCGCAAACACCCATGTTTCCCAGAGGCATCGCTGTCCTTCGGTTCAAGAGCACAAGGGCATTGCAGAGGCAGCTGTGGGTGGAGAAGGGGCCCCGGGCTTTGACTTTGATGGCCTGAGGCATACACTGGCCCTGCCACTTAGCAGCCATGCCAGCCTCGGTGAGTCCCCACACACACCTCTCCCAGTCTAGAAAATGGGAATGAGGACACACACCTGGCAGAGCTGTGGGGCGACTCAATAAGGGGAGGGTGCTGTCATATCAGTTGTTAATTCCAGAAAGCTAACCCCAGGGAAGAGTTCCTAATTTTCTCTTGTCTATGGGGTACAAGTAAACATTCAAGTCCTGTTGTCACTTCTGAATGCTTTAAATCAGTTTATTTTTCGTCCCTATGTGAGATCAACAAATTCTCCTCATTATAGACCGGGGAAAGTGATCTCCAGAGACAGGCTCAAAAATTAGCTGCAGCTGATGCAGCTGGGAGCTGAACTAAATTACCTCTGAATCCCTGACTCCGAGCCGAGTCCTTAGATTAGTATTAATGACCAGTTTACAGTTTGCTCCATGCGCTAGGAATTATTAAAAGGCTCACATAAATTTGGCCCTCGCCTTCACGCGTTTGCAGCCCTTGAAGGAGGCAAGGGAAACAGATATACATGAGGTCTAGAAAAAAGATCTAGCAGAAGCTGTGCATGAAAAGCAAAGCCCACCTGTCTCTCTGTGGCCGTCGGGGCCAGCACGAGAGACCCCCAGCTTTCCCTGTGGGGTCTCACCACCTTGAGTCGGGCAGCTCTTAGAGGATGCTTTACACCCCTCAAAAATAGTGCTCTCATCTCGCCCGCTGTCCTTCCAGACTGTGACAGTGAAGTGTCATATTTTGGTTGTTTCTTCTGAGTAGGTGTTTTAGTTGGGAACAAGACAGACCTGGTCGGCAGGCGAGCAGTGGACTCAGCTGAGGCCCGGGCATGGGCGCTGGGCCAAGGCCTGGAATGTTTTGAAACATCCGTGGTGAGTATCTCCGCTTGCCTCGTCGCCAAGTCTGGAGTGGGCCTCTGCTGGCAGCGGTCTTGCACATGACCTCACGTGCAGGGAGCTGTTATTCCACCATATGCAGAGTCTCATTTGGAACTGATGTTTACATTCTTAGCCCAAGATCTCTTCTCAGTACAGCAGTAGCCGCTTAGACATAACAGGAAGGCAGATTAGCCAGCCAACCCCGGGAAAAGGTATATCTCAACTAGTAAGAAACAGAAGTGCATGGTGTGCGGTGATCATGACCCTTGACGTTTGCATGCAGTATTCTGGGTTCAGATGTTGCTAGAACATTGTTTCCTGTGGCCCTCACAATCAGGCCTGTGAACCAGAAGTTGGCCTCACAGTTCCCATTCCAGTGTTGAGCTGCTGAAGTGACTTGTCCAAAGTCCCATGATTAGTAAAGGGTGGAGCCAGGACTAGGACTTGTGGCCTCTAATTCCCATCAGTGCCGCCCATCCTCACCTTGCTGCAGCCCCAGGGTGACTCCAGGCCACAAAGTTCCTGCCAGTTAAAAGATCAAAAGACCTCATTAAGTAGAAAAAGCAAGTGATTTGTTATCAGCATCTTCAGAACACTTTTCATGGCAAAAGCTGCAATTACTTTTGCACCAACCTCATGTATCATGATTTTAGCTGTCCAGCACTGAGGAACCCGCTTCCTGTGTTTGGGAGTTTTAAAGTCCCTTCCTCCCTGAGGCCAAGATGCAGGCATGTGACCCAAGCTGCACTAATCAGATCCCTCACGTGAGACTCCACTAGGAAGGGCATGAAGTGATGACCTGCCCTCTAGGAGCAGGAGTGGCCCCAGACATCCATCTCAGAACCAGCAGGGGTCGGGGTGTTGGTTGCCCTGCCCCTTGCCAGGGTTGCTAGCTGGGGAGACCACCAGGCCTGGCACAGTCATGGTCATAACTTGGACCTCATCTTGTGGCCTTTAGACCTGATTCTGTGGCCCTCAAAAGAGTCATGGGCTGGTTAATGTGCTGGAGATCGTCTTCGCATGGGCTGGTTAATGTTCTGGAGATCGTCTTCGCATGGGCTGGTTAATGTTCTGGAGATTGTCTTCACATGGGCTGGTTAATGTTCTGGAGATCGTCTTCGCATGGGCTGGTTAATGTTCTAGAGGTCATCTGCTGCCCCAGCTTGACTTTGGCTCTAGGCACTTCCGCTGTTGCATCTAGGAACCTTGACCAGTGCTGCTGTCCAAGCTTATAAAATCCCCTCAAAGCAGCATGCTTCCTTTCAGTGGTAAAGGCAGGCACTCTGACCTCCCATGGAGAGCAGGAGAACTCGCCGTGGGAACCTGGACATGTTATTTCAACTGTTGGTGCCTCAGGCCTGTAAAATGAGGATAATAAAATACATCCCCATTGAGTAATAAATATGAGAATCAAGTAATATGGTGCATATAAAACACGGATCACAAAGTCTGGCGCCTGGTAAACACTCAGTAGATGTTAGCTTTCTTAAAGTATAAATGTTGCCCCTGGAATCTTGTTTATACTGTTATTACTTACTAAATCCTTGTATTCATGGCTTGTGCAGAGGTAAATATCACCCTTGCCCCTGGTCCAGTTATCACAAATGCTAAATTAATGAAGTCCAAATCAGCTTTTCCTGTACAGTAGGTTCCTCATCTTTTCTGCAGCACACCTTTGTGCAAAGCAGTAGGCAGTAGTGCCCTAGCAAACAGGATTTCAGTATTCCCCCTTCCTCCATTCATTTGTGAAATTGTCCCCGCACCCCAATATTCCATATTCCCTGGAACACTTGATAGAACTCGGAAATTAAAACCCACCCCAACCTCCAAAACATGAGTCACCAAAGGCCAGTGGGCTACCGGTTAAACTCTATTCAGGTGTTGAAGTGGGTGGGTATAAACTATGCTTGAAGAGGCTGCAGTAAGCACTGCTATTATCTGTGCAAGTTAACTAGTCCCCCCTGAGTTGAGGCTCACAGAAGCACCACTGGCAGCTCAGTTAAGAAAGCTGTAATTAAAAAGGAAATATAACCAAACGCAGCTTGAGACGCAGCCAAGGCCTGATGCCAAGCCCATCTCCTTCTCTCCTCTGCCTAAATGCCGCAGTGACCATCCTGCTGACCCAAAGAAGGTCCCTACAGACAAGTGGAAGAACAGTCCACGGTGATCACTGCCCTCCCAGGCAAGCGAGGAGTGGGGAAGTAATGTTCATTGAGGGCCTACTGTGTGCTAGGTGTTTTGCACACATTATTTGTTTAGGCTTCATAACAGCCCTACAACGTAACACTCCTGTGTTGTACAGATGACAGACTCAGAAAAGTTGTGTAGCTTGCCCTGGTCGCACGGTTAAACAAGGGCTAGAAACAGGACTAGGGGTCAGGCCTGTCCAGCTGGAAAACTTGGGTTTTCTAGAAGGGGTACCCTGGCCTCCCGCAGAGCCTGCTTTGGGACTCTGCAGAACACAATTCTAGGCCAGACTGAACACTAGCCTGAACCTGCCCTGAGAATCCCTCACTCTAAACAGACGTACTCCACAGCTGTCCTGCCTGGGTAAGCGAGATGATGATTAGTGATCAGACAAAAGGATTCCTGTCATTGGCAACCCTCTTCACGTATTTGGAAAATAGTTCAATTTCCATCTATTTCAGAAGCACACCGTGGTGTCTATTGAGGCTCACCTGCATTGAATTCCTTCCTTTTTATGTTGAGATCTCCCAAGATTGCGTTTTTGAGTGTTTTCGAATCCATTTAGAAATCCCTGTGCGTGCGCTATGCAGGCCTCAGTCTTTTTCCATTCCACTCTTAACTCTGCTTTTGACGGAAGCAGTGTTTTACCCCGACACTGGCATTGCCTGGGACCTTGTGCTCTGCACAAACAGCAGCGCCCGGCAGGATGTACTGAATTCTTGCTCTCATGTCCAGCTGGAGGTTGATGGCCTTCAAGTCTTTGGCTGTTGGGCGCTTACTGTAAATGTTCGTCCGGGCTACAAACGCTCCACTCTTTCCTCTACACTCTCTCAGCATTGCCACCGCTGTCTTTCCTCTTGGCCAACTGTTTTATTTGCTTAGGCTTTCCCTGGCTAGAAAGTCCAGGTAACTTTCTCCAAGGGACCTGGTTTCCTTCGCACATTTCTCTCATCCCAGCTGGCCTCGAGGAAACGCAGCTCTTCCCAAATCAGAGAATCTGGATGCTGGGCTGGGCTCCGAACCAGCCAGCTGGGCCACTTCACCTGCTGGGCCCCAGACGACTCACCTGTGCAGCGAAAGCACCGCGCTTGATGCCTTCTGTGCAGCGTTCTTCAGTTTGGAAATCCTTCTGTTTCGCTGGGGATATTTCACGGCCTCTTCTCAAGGTTGCACTTTTGCCAGCTGCCAGGGATCGTCTCAAAACAGGTCCTTAGTGCATTCATAGCTTGAGCTACTGTCTTGAAAGTAGTACATTCCTTTTTCTGCCAGCTTGTTTCTGAAAAAGTTTTTGAATGCACACGTGTCCCCACAGAGCGAGAGTGGCTGTGAAGTGAGAGGTTGCCGTTTCCGTTCGCCTCCAGCCTGTCCCTGCGCACCTGGAGGGGCCCATTTTTTCCACCCCTTAGATAAAATCTAGGGCAAGTTCCTTAACTTCTCTTTTCTCTCTCAGGTAACAAAAATTCTTTTCGGCCCCTTTAGTCACAAAAATAGTCATGATTTCAGGTATAAAGTGCCCAGCCCTGGGTGATTGTCAAAATTCTGAACTTCATTTGAAGTCGCACCTCCTCTCACAGTCTTCGGGAGGGAGAGACCGGAGCCAGTAGTGCAGCGTGTTTGTTGGGGTCTGTCATGGCCCGCTCCATACCTGCTGGGTGGATCCGGCTGGTGCCCCGTGGACGCCTCTGAGATGCCCCTCCCCACCCCATCAGTGGCGCTGTCTCACCTGCAGGCTGCTTCTCACAGGCGCCCCCTCACCCGTCCTGCAGCCCCGGTTCCTGGCTGTTCATTCTTATTGGGATCCATCACCCTCCCTGAGGCGGTTCCAGCCGAGGCCCCTTAAGACAGCACCAGGCTGGCGCCACTTGGCCCCCGCTGGTCCAGGGAAGTGCCACTGCAGCCGTTTAGTTTGACAAAGGAGGCAGTGAGGCCGTCTCGTTGGCAGCCCTCTCCTGGCTTGCCCAGCTGCCACCTCACCTCGATTCCTCCCAGGCCTGGGTCCAGCACCAGCCTAGGAAGAGGGTGCCCCGTGCTGTCTGGCTCTTCTTCGGGATGGGGGGCTCCTGGTTGCCTGGTATTTTGCTTTGGCGTTTGGAGCCTCAGTCAAAACTAAGACAGGAAGGGTCTCATTTTCACATCTCATCACACATACAGTGACTACAACTAAAAGCACAGGCTTTGTAGAAACAGACGTGGGTTCAGGCCCCAGCTCCACCATTCACAAGGTGTGTGGCTTCCTGCAAGGTACCTTCATCTCTGAGTTTCCTGAATCCATCTGAGTTTCCTTTTTGTAAAATTGGCATCCATCAAAGTGGCTACCCCAAAGGGTATGAGGATGAAATGAGGTGGAAAGTAGGTAGCCCCTGAATGAGGGAAGCATGGAGTGAGTGCTGGGCCTCTGACCCTTCTAAAAGTAACACAGCCAACTCTTTAAACTGTCTTTCCAGAAGGAGATGGAAAACTTCGAAGCCCCTTTCCACTGCCTGGCTAAGCAGTTCCACCAGCTCTACCGGGAGAAGGTGGAGGTTTTCCAGGCGCTGGCGTGAACAGCTGGAGCAGATCGTGCTGCACAACTGGAGAAGACAGAATTACCTTTGCACTTTTAATGTATAATGACGGCTTTAAATAAAATGAGGAGAAAATGTCGAAGCAGCAGCTCCTTTCACTCTTGGCCTGGGTGGCCCTAGTTCCACTGTACACTTTGGCCACTGCGTCACTGCCGGTTCCAGGGCAGCCGGGAGCCCCACTTGGAACCCTGGCCCTCCCTTCTGTGAGGCTGGTGCTTCGGGACGTCTCCTTGCTTGAGGGGGTGGACCTGCCCACTCTGCGCGGCAGGGCGCACCAGCTCCCTAAAGGGCCTCCCACGGCAAAAGTGAAGCCCACGGTGGGTTTTGAAAGGGCCTGGCCCAGCGTTTGCTTACAGTTTCCCACAGCTGAAATGCCCAGCTCAGAACCTGTCCTGAGGCTGAGACGGGGCTGATGGCCCCCTCCTTATGCTGACAGAGTCCATTCTGCTGCCTGCTCCTGGCAGCCAGATGCCAGACCTCCCTGGAGGTGGCTCCGTCACCGGCAGAACAGTGCCCTCTGCCGGCCTCCCTTGGTGCCTGTCTCTTGGTGGAGGGCCCGGCCTCTACGGCTGTAGGGAAGGCTGAGTGCAGGAAGGCCGAGTGCAGGAAGGCCAGGGCTCCCGCCTTCCTCTGGAAGCTGGGCAACCGGCATCATCGTTTCCACTGAGCTTGACTGTTCTCCATCCTGTCTCTGCTGCCAGATTAATCTTCTAAAACACCACTTTCATCATCTCACTGCCCTGATTAAAGACCCACAGAGGTGCCTCATCGCCTTTTACATCAGGCTGCCGGCCAAGGTCTGGCATCCAAGGCCTCCCTGACTGTCACCTTCCCCCAGGGGTCTCGGCTTCTTTCAGCCCCCATGCCCCAGAGGACTTCATCACTCTCCCTCCAGAGGAGCGAGGGGCGTCATGCAGAGAGTGCCGGCATTGGGGTGGACCGACCTGGGCCTGTCCCAATGATAATGATGGAAATTGCCCTGGTTCCTGTTTACGACCTGCCATGTCTCTACACGAGCTAAGCACATGTCATATATTCGCTAATTTAGTCCTTACAGGGCAGAGTCTCACCATCCCCCTTTTACAAATGAGGAGCTGGAGTCAGAGAACTAAGACACTTTAGCCAAGGGGTGGCCGAGCCAGGATCATGGACGCCAGAGCCCGGCTCCCAGCCGCCATCCTCTTCTGCCTCCTTCCGAGCTTGGCTGGGAGCAGGTGGGGGTTAGGCTGCCTCTCAAGGTCACTGTGAGAAGTGAAGTAACGGGTGTGCAGGGCATCTGGGCACACGGTGTCAGCCAAGGTCAGGCTCTCGCATCCCCCTTCTCTTCCTGTTACTCAACATGAAGCCACTGTAGCGGCCGTGTCACGCCTTCAGCAAGTCGTTACCAAGGGCCTACCATTTGCTGGGTATTTTCCTAGGCACTAGCAGCCAGGCTGCTCGTTTTGTGCCACATCTCCTGAAAGGGAAGGCTCACCATAACCAAAGGGATGCAGCGGGCTCATTTTCAGTTGCTCCAGAATTGGTTACCAGGACCACAGCTGTGAACAAAGATGCTAAGTAAACCACCTCCTAAAGAGATACGGAAGCTTAGGGCCAGCCCCCTTCCCCATGGCCCTAGTAAAGACGGAAGAATTAGTCTTGCTGCTGTGAGCTCCTCCTCCCCCTGCTCCCCGCTCCTCCCTGTCTGTATAAGATTCGAATGGTCAAGAGAGACGGGAGTGAGGGTGACCACTGTGTTGGTGAGTGGGTGCCCCCCCGTCACCCCCTTGCCCCGCCAAGGGAAGGAGGCCCAAGAGGATCCTCCTGAGACAGGATGCTGCCAGGAAGAGGAGGCTGGGACGGCACCCCAGTCGGATGCTCTCTGAGCTGCAGGAACCTGGTGCCAGCTGCAGCACAGGGTGGCAAGGGCGCCCTTGGGAAGCTCAGCACACATCCCCAGAGCTGTTTGGTCCCCTCTCGGAGGCGTTCCGTGGGGGAGAGGCTTGGGGAGAAGCCTGCACCAGGAGCAGGAAAAGCAAGGACCACATCTGGAAGGGCGGCACAGGTGTTCCACGGAGGGCTTCTAGAAGGACCCACGTGGAGTGGAGTCGTGTGGCCGGCCAGACAGGTACTGACAAAGGAAGCTGTTTCCCACCTGGAAAAGGGTAGGGGGCCTCTTCACTGGCAGGGCTGGAGGGGAATATGGTTGCCCCTTCCTGAGGAGACCGCAGCAACAGAGGAGGCTCGGCCCCAAAACGACCAGGCACTTCCCCCGCCCCCCACCACCACGGAGATAACAA
This sequence comes from Chlorocebus sabaeus, assembly GCF_047675955.1. NCBI lineage: Eukaryota > Metazoa > Chordata > Mammalia > Primates > Cercopithecidae > Chlorocebus > Chlorocebus sabaeus. The sequence goes on from NC_132922.1 coordinate 14,122,494, forward strand.
CAGATGGAACTGGACCCAGAGGAGGCCTGTGCAGAAGACGCGCAGCTCCTTCCTGGCCCCTCTGTTCCAAGTTACTCCAAACAGAGGAAGAAAAGACCTTGCTCCCCTCCCCACCCTTCTGGAAAAGAGATTTGAACAAACACTTCCGGGGGTTTGAGCTGACCTGGCCTGCCTTTCAGTGACTAGGATGGTCTGAAACGTGTCAGGATCAGTCTGCTAGGAAGACCCAGCGGGAAGGGGACCTCTGCAGAGCTTGATGGAAAAAAGTAATCAGGAAAAAGTAAAATGGTTTTGTTTCAGAGCCCATGGATTTGAGATTCTCCAAGAAACTGGTTCTACGAGTAAATAAATGATCAAGATCATTTCAGGCAGTGCAGATGACAAAACGGAGCTGAGGTGGGTATTGATTTGCGGGGTAACTGGTTTGGGGGGGACAGGGAGGACTATGAGAAGAAGAGACATTCTCACTGAGATCCAGCAACAAGGTCAGCAAGTGCAAAGGCACTGAGGCACGAACAAGCTTGGAACATAGAGGAGCTTAAGGCCGGTGAAGATATATCCTGGTGTGTGCTGGAGAAGCAGAGGGAGGTGAGGTAGGCAGGGGCCACAGTGGGAGGAATTTCTATTTTATTCCAAAGGCAACAGGAAGCCAGTGGTGGATGGACATCAGAGTTTTTTTTTTTGAGAGTCTCGTTCTGTCGCCCAGGCTGGAATGCAATGGTGCGATCTTGGCTCACCACAACCTCAGCCTCCCAGGTTCAAGCGATTCTCCGGCCTCAGCCTCCCGAGTAGCTGGGATTACAGACACGCACCACCGCGCCTGGCTAGTTTTTGTATTTTTTAGTAGGAATGGAGTTTCGCCATGTTGGCCAGGCTGGTCTCGAACAACTGACCTCAGGTGATCCACCCGCCTCCGCCTCCCAAAGTGCTGGGATTACAGGCATGAGCCACCGTGCCTGGCTGGACATCAGAGCTTTTATATCCTCACAGCGCCCAGCACTATTTGGGAACCTAACAAGTGGCTATTAATTACTTCACTTGCCTAAAGACCCCACTTTCAATAGCAAACATTGACAAAATGCATGCTGCATTTGCAGATTTTATTCCTGAATGAAGGCATTTGCTGAATGAATGCTTGGATCAGGCATTTGCTGAGCACCTACTATGTGCCAATCCCTGTTCTAGATCCTGGGGATTTGTCAGTGAGTAATACAAAAATGCCTCCCCTCAGGGTGCTTACGTTCTAGGGGGGTGAGAGAGGTGTTCAATTGAACGGGTAAAATTTGCAGTCTATTAGGTGGCAATAGAGCAGAGTGGTGCAGAGGACATGCCAGGATGGGGGCTGCAATATTAAAATGGGGAAGTCGGGAAGACCTTACTTGGAAGGTGACATTTAAGCAGGATTTGAGGGTCAGAGCACCTGGCACCCTCTAGGCATGGTTGGCTCACCAGTGCCCCCTCAGAGGTGGAGCACTTTCTTTTCCTGGTGCCCAGCACTGAACCTCAGTAAAGTCCAATGAGCGTGGGAGGTGTGGAGGGACACCAGAGATGCAGACCTGCCCCTAGAGTCACCTGCAGTCCATGGAGAAGAAAGAGGAGCCGACTCTGGATTTCTAAACTCCAGTGGAACCCAAAAAGTGGATCTTTCAAATCCTGAGGGAGGTTAGAGGAACCACCTCCTCAGTCTCCTTTAGGATCTCAGAAGAAGGTTCTGTTCGTTGTCCTCTACAATTCTTGCTTTCTGTAAGAGCGGTTTGGCCCAGGATCCGGCCTCTTGTCTCCTTTCATGGCTCTGGGCTGGCCATTCCACAGCAACTTTTTAGCTGCCTCTTGACATCACCTGATTCAGCCACAGAGGGCGGGGAAACCCAGGTGACTGGGAGGGTGGACACACTGTGGGGCCAGTCGCATGTGGGATGGGTGTTCAGAGACAGTTGCTCAGTTCCAAAGCACTGCCTCCGTGACACCCAGGCCCTTCCCTGCCGCGTCCATTCAGATGTGGATGGGGTAGGAGCAACCCGCCAGGGGGGTTTCCCTGGACACTATTTCTGCTGTGAAAGGAGCCCTGTAGCTTTCCATATCTGGGAAACATGCATGGGATAGACTGTCTTCTGGAAGGAGAGTTGGGGGCAGGAGGCAACCTGCTTCAGTGTCTATAAATAAAATGCATTCATTTTGGTGCTGAAATGTTGTGTTTTTAAAAATGGAATACTAAAAGCTTCCTGGCCCAAACTGGAGTGGCAAGAAGCACAGATTCAATTGATCCCAGGATGGGAACTGAAATTTACACTACGCCACATCTACTGGACGATTGGTGCCCATCCTGGAGATGCGGAGGGAAACCTTTGGTTTTGCACCTGTGCTTCCTATTCCAGCATTTGTCTCTGTCCAGGGTCCTGCCCTGCATTGGAGATCAGAGAGGACTGAGGAAGTGGCCTGGAGGAGCTCCAGGTCTGCTGCCTAGGAAGGGTTTCCAGGGACCTTGCAGGGAAATACCTGATGTTAGCCAGGGAAGAGAATTCCAGACAAAGGGAAGCATATGCAAAGTCCCCGACGCATGAAACTGGAGGCCTTCTTGGGGAACTGTGTGCATTGTAGGGTTTGGGGAGAGAGGGGTGCCCAGCAGGTGAGGTCAGAGACAAGGATGAAGCAAGAACACGGAGCTCTTTGTACCCAGAGCAGAGGAGTTGGACTTTTTCCAGAAGGGAGTGGAGAGCCATTATTAGAAGTGGCTCACCTGGATTTTTGCTTTGGAAAGATCAGCCTGGAGGAATTGGAGGGTAGAGTGGGAGAGAAGGTGCCTGGAGGTAAGGAAACCGAGAGCTGATGGGGACAAGGGGTAAGGAAGACAAGGCTCGCACCATCTCCAGCATTTGCAAAAATTGGGGAAATGTATTTTCAGCCCCTTAGAGTTGTCCTCATTTCACACACCCATCCTTTTTGTTCAGAACACCAATTGATTTTTAAAGTGTGTTATCCTTTATTTACTTTAGAGACAGAGAAAAACACAGAGAGAGTGACTTCTCCGGGTTGCAAATTGTCAGCGATGGAGCCAGGATTAAGAACTCGGACTGGCCAAACCTCTGTAGATCATATGATGTTTAGGTATATGATGCCCGTTCATTCTTCTGCCCTGCCAGCAAACAGAGCTGATGAATATGAGGAGCACAGTAGCTAAGAACTTGTTTCCATTCTAAAAAGGCAAGAAGGCTAGGAAGGCTCATTAGGAGAAAATATTGAACGGGCAGCTTTCGAGTTTCACCTGTGATCTGAGAGGGAAAGCGCATTTTCACCAAAGCCATTGTGTAACTGGTTCCGGGGGGCAGAGAGGAGTGACCAGAGAAGAGAATGGGGGCAAGAGACCAGGAGAGCAAAGACAGGGTCACCATCTAGAGGGCAGGGACTACATCTGATACCCCTGTAGACCCTCTGGACGCAGACAAGGTTTAGAGCACTGGCTCATACCAGAAGAGTAGAATTAGGATTGCAGCGGTGTGTCCTTCGACAAAGCACTGACCCTCTGTGATCCTCAATTTTCTTATTTATGAAATTGGAATAATACCACTAACCTCACCAGTTTTTGTGGGTGGACGGAAATATATAAAACCTCCTTTTAGAAGGTATGATATATAGTACACGTTCAGTGCCTCATAGGTGATTTCCAAATCATCTGTAGTAACTACGGCTTTTTTATGAGCATAAAAATAGTGTGTGCTTATTGCAAAAAAAAAAAAAGAAGAAGAAACTATTACTAAAAAGCATAAAGAAGAAAGTAGAAAATATTCAAATCCTACCATTCAGAGATAGCCATCCGTCACATCCAAGCGTGTGCACCTCCTCCGTTTCTCCTCTGCATGTAAAAATATGTACATATTTTGAAACCAAAAACAAAATGTCATAATGCCATATATACTATTTGGAACTTATCTCTTTTCATTTAATAATATCTGGAGGATATTATTTCAGGTCAGAAAATATGATTTTAGGCCAGGTGCAGTGGCTCACACTTGTAACCCCAACATATTGGGAGGCCGAGGTGGGCGGATCACTCATGGTCAGGAGTTCGAGATGAGCCTGGCCAACATGGTGAAACCCTGTCTCTACCAAAAATACAAAAGTTAGCCAGGGATGGTGGTGGGCAGCTGTAATCCCAGCTACTCGGGAGGCTGAGGCAGGAGAATCTCTTGAACCCAGGATGGGGAGGTTACAGTGAGCAAGACTCTGTCTCAAAATATATGTGTATATATATATACCATTATATGTATAATCATATACATATATATGATTTTACATCTTCATTTTATTTCTTTGTAAATCGAGAGAATTTTAAAACCTACACAAAAACAGAACAACGTGATAAACGCTCATTTGCCTGACAGCCAGATTCAGAACTTCCAAGATCCTGCCACACTTGATCCGTCCTGCTCCCCTGCCATGATGATGGTGGTTACAATCATTTAAACCAAATATCAGCCTTCCAGTCACTGCCTCTAAACCAACCACAAGGCCATTATCACGCCACATAAAATTAACAGTAATCCTCCAGGAGCATCTACTGTCCAGTCTACACTCAAATTTCTCTGATCTACCCCCAAAGGTTCTTTTGCACTTGGTTTATTACATGACGCATGCATAATGATATCCAGTTGAAGGACACCAGGTTTCTAGGTAGTCACCCAGGAAAACTGCCAAGGACAGTGTCCCCTTGCACGTATCTGTGGACCCCTGTCCAATTATTTCTGCAGGACACACATTCCTAGAAAGGGACTTTCCAAGTCAAAGTCTACGTACTTTTTTAAAAAAGCTTTTAATAGTATTTGACAAATTGCCCTGCAGATAAATTGTACCGGTTTACACTCCTACCAGTGGGTACCGGCACCCTGGACAGCCCTGGGTCGTTAATGAAAGGAAATTAGAGAGAGAGAAGGCAGGTGGAGAGAAAAAGAGGGAAGGAAGAGAGGGCTGGAGTGAGAGGGGGCAGAGTGACACTGCAGAGCTCTCGGTGCCCCCTGGATGCCAGGCTGCCCGAGCCAGAGAGGAGCTCAGAGAACCAAGGGTATCAGCCAACCAGCGGCTGCACCAGATTAAGCCCTAAAGCAACGATTCAGTCGAGACCGAGAACAAAGCTGAAGCAAAGACTCTTCGATCCATTCTAATTAGGAGCTGCCTTTCCAGAGAAATCAGGAGCAGGCTGCCACGGCTGAAGGCAAAAAAAGAAGGAAAAGAAAAAACTGCTGCAACCCAGCTGTGTGCGAAGCTTGTCTGTTTTCTTAAAATCCCAAGAAAGAGCTGGTCTGCTGTGCTCACAGTCCAGGGGGACCCTGTCATTCTGAGGGTTGTAGAATCCCACTGGGAACAAGGATCTCTACCATCAAAGGTCAGGGTGCTTTCTGCACTGAGACCTCACTAAGGACAGGGAGAGGATGGGAAGGAGACCTGTGTGTGGGAGCACTGACCTTGCTGTGGCGGCTGCTGGTGTGTGTGTGTGTGTGTGTGTGTGTGTATGGCTATAGTTATAAATAATATAAGTAATATAAATAAAACTAAAATTTATTTCAGATTTGAGAAAAGCAAATAAAATTAAGATACATTTGAAGCATGGAACTACACACAAAAATAGAGAACAGGCTGGTTCTGGCCCTACAGCCTGTGCTAAGTTGCAGGTTGACTCTTGGGTGGACGCCATGATGTATTGCTTACCTTCAGTGTACCCTCTCCGGTTCGCACTAGTATATTTATATGTTGATTACAAGTACCCAAAAAAGAACTAGTCCGTGGATAAAAATGACCTAATTTTCTTTTTCTTTTTTTTTTTTTTTTTTTTTTGAGATGAAGTCTCACTCTTGTCGCCCAGGCTGGAGTGCAATGGCGCAATCTCGGCTCACTGCAACCTCCGCCTCCTGGGTTCAAGCAATTCACCTGCCTCAGTCTCCCGAGTAGCTGGGATTACAGGCGCATGCCACCACGCCTGGCTAATTTTTGTATTTTTAGTAGAGACGGGGTTTCATCATGTTGGCCAGGCTGGTCTCGAACTCCCAACCTCAGGCGATCCGCCCGCCTTGGCCTCCCAAAGTGCTGGGATGACAGGTGTGAGCCACTGAGCCTGGCCCAAATGACCTAATTTTCAGTTGACCAAGCCATTCCAACAGTAAACATCAAATAACCTGAGATAAGGACCGTACTGAGCTCATAGTGCCAAGTCCAGAAATTCCCTGGTCGCCATATCATTTATCAGATGGCACTTAAATTAAAAGCACACAGTCAACATATCACATATACTCCCCCAAAATATGCACAACTATGATATATCAATTAAAAAATTGTTTAAGGCATGTAGGCTCTAGATCATGGTGGATTCTTGCAGTATAAAAGGAAGTTTTTCAGCAAAGAAAAAAGTTGTATGAACAAGCATCCTATTACTTTCAAAAAAAAATCAGCGGTTCATGCACTGTATCTTGATTTTATTTCACCTGGCAACTCTTTGAAGTGGATGTTTGTGTCCCACTTCGCAAAAGAGGAGAACGCACCCCAAACAGATGACACGGCACCTGGCTTCTTCTTGTGACCTCGGGCTCCTTCTTGACATCTGTGAGTCTTTTTTTGCTTCCTGGCTCATTGCCTCATTGCAGATTCCCACAGCAGCCACCTTGCCCAGGGGCGAGCTGAACGCAAGGCACAAGCAGGGGCTTAATCCCTGTGAGCCCCACTGTGGCCCCCGGGATCTCTCCCAAAGCCTCTTCCAGCGTGTTTCCTCTCACTCAACCTTCACAGCCACCCCAGGAAGCCAAGGCCACAGTTTTACATTACAGCTGAGGACCCAATGGGCCCGCGACCTGCATTCCCCAGGGCGGGCTCCCAGCGACGCCACAGCCACCGTCAGACTCTGTGAATCTCAGGAAACCTCCAGAGGAAGGTTGGGCCCTTCCCAACCGCCTCCCCGCAGGTGCTTGCTGATCTCAGGGCAGAAGGTGGTGACGGTCGAGAAGCAGCGTGGGGCGGTTTCATCTGCACGTGGCACCCAAGGCTTTGCAATCACACAGCCTCTGGGTGCAAGTCTCTGCTCAGCCTCTACCTCACTGAGTGGCCTTGGACAAGTCATGTCACCTCTCTGGGCCATAACATCACCCACTGCAGATGTTTGCAGAGGGTTCACAGCCCAACGATAGCTGCAGACGCCTCAGCCCCTGCTGGGTGGAACACTCACCACTCACACTATTGTTTTAGTTGCTGCTGCTGCTGTCATCCTATCCCGGATAATCCCAGGGTGTGAAGTCTACTGCTCCCCACCCTTCGTCCAAAGGAGCTCTGGGACTGGGAGACCTGGATCCCCGGTGAGTGACCCCTGGGAAGAGTGGCCGGCCGTGGCCCCAGAGAGGACTGGAGAGAGGCTCAGTGGGTGCTAGGAGGCCTGAGCTTGGTCGGTCTCTTGCCCTGGCTGGGAGGGCCTTTGCCTAGGCCCTCTGGCATGACATGAGTGGGCTAGCAATCCCTGGAGTCCTCATGTGTCTCACTTCTTTGACTTTCCACGCACAGCGTGCAGCCTAGGCACAGAGCCCGTGTGTCTCAACAGGCCCTGGCTTTTTGAGCACCAGCCACAGGCCAGGCCCCGCTCTAGGTGCGGAGGCTTAAGGGCTGGACAGGGCAGATGAGCCTCCTACTCCTTGCTCCATGGAGCACACACACTGGAGAGGGAGAGAGACAATAAGCCAGTTCACAATCCCGTAGAGAACCACAGGTTGTAAAAATCACTGGAAGGAAAATACCAGAACCCTCTAAACAAAACTCCAAAGGAGTCTTAGCAGGGAGGTGTCCAGGAGAAGCCTCTCTGTGGAGACACGAAGGAGCAGGAGTCAGGCAGAGAACGGGGAGTTGTACATTAGCCAGAGGAAATCGCATGTTTGCGGGTCCTGCAGCAGAGGGGCGTGGCCAGTAGAGGGGCGTGACCGGCAAAAGGCCAGAACTCCCGGGCACTGTGAGTGAAGGGAGCACGGAGAGAAGAGGCTTTGTGGCCGGGTGCAGTGGCTCACACCTCTAATCCCAGCACTTTGGGAGGCTGAGGTGGGTGGATCACTGGAGGTCAAGAGTTCGAGACCAACTTGGCCAACATGGTGAAACCCCAACTCTACTAAAAACACAAAAATTAGTCGGGCGTGGTGGCTCATGCCTGTGATCCCTGCTACTCGGGAGGGAGGCTGAGGCAGGAGAATAGCTTGAACCTGAGAGGCGGAGGTTGCAGTGAGCCGGGATTGTGCCACTGCACTCCAGCCTGGGTAACAGGGTAAGACTCCATCTCAAAAAAGTAAAATAAACAAAATAAAATAATAAAATAAAAAAGAAGAAGGATCAGAAGCCCAGCCAGGGCTTGGGAGTTACCTAAAGTGCAGGAGGAGGCCGCTGAAGGGTTTTGGTTGAGGGAGCAGGTGATGTAATTTTGGAGTTGGAGTTAAGGGAGTTAACTTAACCCACAGTTTCCCTCATTCATGCTTTCACTCATGAGACAGTTACAGAGCACCAAGGCTCAGCGAGGTGCAGGACTGGCCTGGGGCAGGGAGGGGAACCTGTGCTCTCTGACCCCACAGCAGCCTCTCCAGCGCCTCCTTGGCTGGGCTGATAGACCTGTGTTTTAGCTTGGACCTCTGTCCACCGCGCTTCAGGGAGGGCCCCACACATGCCTTGGCCAGTGTGTGATGAGCACTCCAGGAGGCGTGTGGTGTGGAACAGAGTCAGATTGGAACTCAGGATGGGAACCGCGCCTGCACAAGGAGAACGTCCATAAACAGCTGCAGAAGACTGAGTGGGAGGGGTGGAGGAGGGATGCAGCCTTCACTGGAGTCCTCACTCCACCATTGCTGCTGTTATGACCCTGCCACTCCTTGGGGTTTCACTACCTTTGGAAAATGGGAGGTTGGAAAAGACCACTGATTCTCTCTCGCTCGCTCGCTTTTTTTTTTTTTTTAAGAGACCAAGTCTCGCTATGTTGCCCAGGCTGGTCTTGAACTCCTGGCCTCAAACAATCCTCCTGCCTCAGCCTCCCGAGCAGCTGAGGTCACAGGTGCGTGCCACTGTGGCCAGCTTGACCATTGATTCTATAACAGCAGTCGGTGGAATGGTGGAAGCAGCCAGACACACTTGGGGATTACCTTGGGCGAGCCTATCTGAACCTCAGCTTCCCCATCTGTAAAATGGAATGGTTGTTCCTCCCTTGCTGGGCCACTGTGAAGGTGAGATGTGCCGTGGGAGCATGCCGGGCACACAGTGGGGGCCTGGCCAGAGTGGCTGCTCTCGCTGCATTTCAGAAGGGGTGGCTACAGCAGTCCCCAGCCTGCAGCAGGAGCTCTCAGCAGAGCCTCCTTCTCTGTCCTCGCCCTTCTGGAGTTGCCACAAGTTCCCTTCTCTTGCAGGCTCTGGGACTCCCAACTCCCAAGACAGAGGCAGACACCAGGATATGGAGGTGTTGCCCAGGGCTGAGCCTTGAGGTAAGGTGGGGATCCCACTCCTCCCCCACACTGCATGGGCAGCCTTGGGGCCTCATGCAAGACTGGCCCGCACCAGCCCCCACCCACGGGCTGCAAAAGCAGTGCAAAGGCCCAAAGAAGGGTGAGTGATGGAGGGAGAGAGAGCCACGTGGGTCAGGGGGAGCTCCAAGATCCCTGGACTGCTAGCGCTAGGTGGAGCTGGGAGACGCCTCCACCTACCCAAACCTAGAATCGCATGGATGGGAAGACACAGGCCCAAGCTGTCCCAGTGCACAACCCTCGCAGCTCACACACCGTGTCAGCTTCCCTTCTCTCCCTCCCTTCCTTGGGCAGGGCAGGGCTACTTTAGGGCCGGGGCAGGGAGGCTCAGAGAGGTGCAGAGACTTGCCCCAGCCACACAGCGGGCAGTGTGCCTCTGATCAGCACTTCCTCTGTGCCAGGCTTCCACCTCCTTCATCTCCTTTAATCCTCACAACAACCTTTCAAGGTGGGAGTGACTTCTTTTTTTAAAAAAATCAGAGTCTCACTCTGTCCCCCAGGCTGGAGTGCAGTGGTGAAAAAATTAGCACCCGACTAATTTTTGTACTTTTAGTAGAGACAGGGTTTCACTATGTTGGCCAGGCTGGTCTCGAACTCCTGACTTCAGGTGATCTGCCTGCCTCCGCCTCCCAAAGTGCTGGGATTACAGGCATGAGCCACTGCGCCTGGCCTGTTTGAGTGATTTTGCCCATTTTACAGATGAGGAAGCTGACATTCAAAAAGGTGAAGCTGAGTACTCTAGCATGCAGGGAGTGGGACTCCATAGACCCTGGGTTCATTTGCTCACAAAGCAGCAGCTCAAGCAGACACGCAGGCGCCCGGGAAGGATCCCGCGGCTGGGGATACTGGAGGAAAGGCCTGCAGGGCAACTGCTGTCCTGGAGGGCCTGTCTCAGGGTACAAGGAAGATCCAGGTCATAAACACTGTGAACCCGGCAGCTGGAACCCCTAGCCTGGAGGGTTAGAGAAAAAGGCCCCCAGGAAGGGTGGAGGGAGGGCTTCTGAAGTGGGGCAAGGGGCCAGTAATAACCCAAGGAAGCACCTACTGAGGACCAGGCACATAGTAGGCCCCCAGCAAGTTCTAGTTCCCTTCTGCTCCTCCCTAGGGACGCCTGTCCTGCCGACACCACAAGCCACACACTCAGGGGCTCAGTGTGCAGTCAGGAGCTCCCCGAGGTGACTGCAGGGTGGCCAGCGCCCCTTGCCACACTCCTACCACTTTCCCCCAGGATCCGTGTCCCCTGCACCCTGCATGACTGGACGCCTGGGTCACATCACGCCATACTTCGCCACACCTGGCTGCATGGCGCCCCTGGCCATTCAAGCTGGTCAACACCTCCAGGACAGCAGCCAAGGCAGTGGAGCCCAGCAGAGGCGGAGAAGTTGGGACCAGCAGACCCTCCTGACCCCGTTCTGATCGCACTCACTTACAAGGCCATCTGCTTGGCAGTGCGGCGATCTCAGGGCACTGGGGCAGACAGTGGCACCCGCACAGCCACGTGCTTGCCTCTGGGGCCTGGCTGGCTGCTGGTCAGGAGGTCTGGCTGGCCTTCTTGCTGCAGCTGCCAGCCTGGACAGGCAGCAGGGAGTTCCTGACTCCCCAGCCCAGACCCTCCCCAGGCCAGAGACCCAGGGGTAGGAGTGTCGGGGTCTCAGTGACCTAAGAGGAAGGGGAAGGGGTTTGGGGAGGGGAGGGACAGAGGCAGGCAGTGTGTGCCCTTCTTAGGACACGCACTGGGCACTGGACTGCATATGGACTCCAGGGCTCTGGAGACCACTGAAGAGCTCAGTGGCCCCCTGCCCGGCAGGTCCCCAGGGCCTCCTAGAATGACCACGAAAGCCTCCTAATCACCTCCTTACATCTGTTTGGACCCTTTTAATCCAGGTTCGCCGAGGTCTCCGGGGTACCTGTGTCGTCACGACATAGCATGTCACCCTGCCTGTCTAAAGCTTTCAGAGGCCTCCTGTGCCCCTGGGTTAGTGACCCAAATCCTTGCCCTGGTGTGCACCCACCTCACCAGCCTCATCTTGCCTCACTGCCCCCGGCCCCCACATCCCTGGGCTCTCTGTGTCACACACACACACACACACACACACACACACGCACACACATTTTTGGCACTTTCTTTCAAAGACTTTCCTTTGGTTTTGTTTTTCCTGGCTACTCTGTGTTAACTTTTTGCGCCTCAGTTCCTTCATCCAGCAAATGGGGTACTTAATAGTTCTTAATAGATGCTTAATAGTTTTAAGGGAGGAAACCACCCCTCATATCATTTTATGCCCAATTTCTGCCTCCAAAGAAAGAAGAAGTAAAAACTAAAAAGGCAGAAAAGAAATCCACAGGCAGACAGCCTGGCGCCACACCCTGGGCCTGGTAGTTAAAGATCATCCCTGATAATCGGTTCTGTTATCTATAGATTACAGGCATTGTATAGAAATGCACTGTGAACATCCCTATCTTGTTTTGTTCCGATCTTGTTTTGTACCGGTGCATGCAGCCCCCAGTCACGTACTCCCTGCTTGCTCAATTGATCACGACCCTCACACGCGCACCCCCTTAGAATTATGAGCCCTTCAAAGGGACAGGAATTGCTCACTCCTGGAGCTCAGCTCTTGAGACAGGAGTCTTGCCAATGCCCCCGGCAGAATAAACCCCTTCCTTCTTTAACTCGATGTCTGTGGAGTTTTGCCTGTGGCTCGTCCCGCTACAGTTTCTTAGTTTTGTTTCCTGCAAAGACAGACCCTGAGATAAGTGTTCAGGAACAAGCAGTTTATTTTGGAGGTTGCCCCAAAAGTAGCATGGAGGGGTGGAGAAGTGAGACAGGGTGTGCACTGCTGTGGGGGTACCCCTGCGAGGAACAGGGCCTCTATCACCTGGGGGCCTCTGAGAGGCAGCATTAGCAGGAGACGCCTCAGATCTGCCAGCCACAGGGCAAGGAAGTTGGAGTATTTACCCTCCAGCTCCCATCCGTCATTGGTGAGGGGGAGCTTCAACTCCCAGCACTCCCATCCTGAGCCTCTCAGGCCTGCAGAGTGACCCAAGACACTGGCAGCAAGCAGAGAACTGTCTTCAGGGTGCCCCTGCAGTGGGCTGAAGGAATATGGGCAGGACGTTAACAGCCTCTGCTTTTGTTTGCTTCGCTCTCACAGTGTTGCTCCAATTAAAGTGCTTATCATGCTGTCTGGCACCTAGTAAGTATTCGCTGAGCCTCAGCTGGATTATAATAATAATAATAAGGGCCTGTGATGATTAAGGATAAAGTCACTATGTTTCCTCGCACCTCAGGGCCTTTGCCCAGGCTGTTCCCCCTGCCTGCCCCTCCTCTGCCCAGCTTCTCTCCACCTGGTGAATGAGTTATTCTTCAGCTCACAACCCGAATGTCACCTCCTCTGGGAAGCATTCCTGGCACCTCTGGTTTAAATCAGGTCCCTCCCCCTTAGATGTGCTCAGAGCTCTGACTCTGCCCCTTTTCTTTTTTCTTTTTTTCTTTTTGAGCTGGAGTCTTGCTCTGTTGCCCAAGCTGGAGTGCGGCAATGAAATCTCAGCTCACTGCAACCTCCGCCTCCGGGGTTCAAGCGATTCTCCTGCCTCAGCCTCTCAAATAGCTGGGATTACAGTCGCCTGCCAGTACGCCTGGCTAATTTTTGTATTTTTAGTAGACACGGGGTTTCACCATGTTGGTCAGGCTGGTCTCGAACTCCTAACCTCAAGTGATCCACCCACCTCGGCCTCCCAAAGTGCTGGGATTACAGGCATGAGACACCGCGCCTGGCCTCTGCCCCTTTTCTCTCGGAGCATTTCATCATCGCAGTTGCCACTTTACATGTGTTTGCATGGCTGGTTGTGATGCTTTGCTTGTTGCCTGTCTCTCCCGCTGGACCAGGAGCTCCATGAGGGCACAGGCTGGGTCTGTTTTGCTAACGAAGACGTGTCTGGGGTGGAGCCCAGTGTCAGCACGCAGGGAGGGCTGGATCAGGCACTGGTGGAGTGGAGAGAGAGGAATCTGAGGATCAGCGGGGGAACAAGCACAAACTGAAAAGAACACAAAGAGGTGAATTCCAGACTAGAGCCATCGTGAACTAGGTAGTTTTTAAAAAAAAAATTATGTATTTATTTATTTTGAGATGGGGTCTCACTCCTGTCACCCAGGCTGGAGTGCAGTGGTATGATCTCGACTCGCTGCAGTCTTGACCTCCCGGGCTTAGGTGATCCTCTCACCTCAGTCTCTTGAGTAGCTGGGACTACAGGCGTGTGTCATCACACCCAGCCAATTTTTTGTATTTTCGCAGAGATGGGGTTTTGCCATGTTGCCCAGGCTGGTCTCAAACTCCGGGACTCAAGCCATCTGCCTGCCTCAGCCTCCCAGAGTGTTGGGATTACAGGCGTGAGCCACCACCATCAGCCTAAGTAGCTATTTACGAAGTAAATGGACAGACAAGACTGTGTGTCTGTGGGACCTACTTCATTTTCTTCCTGAGCATCCAGGAAGACTACATTTCCCAGCCTCCCTGTAGCCTGCTGGGGTCATGTGACCATCTGTGACCAGTGGAGTGTGGGAGGAAGTGATGTGCAGCATCACTCCCAGAGGAGTCTCCACACGATCTCTTTCCAGACTTACCAACCCCAGAGCAAGTATCAGCACACCTCTTCTGTAAACACTCAAGGGCAAATGTTCTGTTTTCTGGGCCACACAGTCTCTGTCGCAGCTACTCAACTCTACCATCGAAGTGCTAAAGCAGCCCGTGTAACTGAATGAGTGAGGCTGAGTCTCAATAAAACTTTATTTACAAAAACGGGTCATTGTTTGCAAACTTCTGTGCTACAGGACGGTGGGGCCACCGGACAGAAGGAACCCCATGTAACTGGGGAGCAGAGCCCACCTGCCTCACCACAGCCAACTTTCATTCAACTGAGTGAGAACTAAAACTGTTGTTGTGTTAAGACACTGAGGCATTTGGCATTATTGTTATAACCATTAGAATATCCCAACTCATATGGAATGTCACAGAGGAGCTGACAGTCATCTTGGGCCTTGACAGATAAGTAAGTCATGCTCCAGGTAGACAAGATGAGGCAAGGCATTCTCAGGGAAGACGGAACTCACGTGAGCCAACCGGTTGAAGGGTGGAGTGTAGTGTGGAAGGTATCAGAGGGCTTGTGCTACAAAAGCACATAAACAGTGGTCATAAGGGAATGGAAGTAGGAATCGAATGTGTGAAGGACAAAACAAGGGAGAGAGGGATGGAAAGGGATCGTGCACTTGGCTGCCTCTGTCCCCTAATGCACCTTGCATTTCCTACCATTTCTGTGTCTTCATCCATGTGGCATCCCTGCCTGCCATGCCCTCCCTTCATCTACTGCTCAAGTCCCATCCTTCCTTTAGGATTTGATGAAATCCCTGCAGGCTCCATGTGCAGAGAAGCAACAGGACCTATCAGCAAGAGTGCAGGCTTTGAGGCCAAATAGTCCTGTGTTCAAATCCTGCTCTATCAATAAGGGAAGCTAAAAAAGTAACTATTAAATATAAAGGAACCAAGACTTCCTTGGTTTGAAAACTTTCTTCCTTCTCAGAATAAGAAATGTCTTCCACGCAAAGATTAAAGCCAGGGTCATTAATAGGAAAATAGTTTAAAGATGAATCCAAGGACCTAACTATAAAGCCTTTTATTAAGACCTTAGAAAGATTTAAGGTGGTACCTCATAGACCTTTTCAAGCAGACAAAGGCCTTCTAAGGATCTTAACAGCATATGTTGAAGACCCTTTCTGTTAAATAATAGAGCTTCTAAGAATCATAAAGGCAGTCTTGCCAAGAGCCCAAGGTGAAAAAGAGATTTGTGGGTATGACTTTCGTCTAATGGAAGGGATTATAAATTGACTCATAAGATAAGAAACCTATACAATTTTTAAAGGGCCTGTTTCGGCTTTGAATTAAAGGGTTAGAGAGGGCACCAAATGAAAAGGGAGATTTTGGACCATAAAATCTCCATGGGCAGAAAGCAGGTTAAGAAAAACTGCTCACCTGCAAACACTGGACATTTTTTATGGAAACCCAAGGGTGGTCCAGAGGAAAGAACCAAGATCCCAGAGGCCAGAGTAAGGAGCCATGTGGGGAGTCTTTCCCAGGCAGTTGGACTGAGGACTATTCCAGGAACTGGCAACATGCGAAAATAATAGTTCATTTTTTAGCTTCTCTTATTGACAGAGCAGTATTTGAACATGGACTATTTGGCCTCAAAGCCTACACTCTTGCTGATAAGTCCTGTTGCTTCTCTGCACATGGAGCCACAGAGATTTCATCAAGTCCTGAAGGAAGGATGGAACTTGAGCCAGATGGATTTCAGAATTGCTCCGGACCAGTGACTCCTGTGTGTCTCCTGCTCCTCCACTTTTAGTTTAGGGGTGCCTATGGTGTTAATAGCTTTCCTGTGCCTGACCCACCATTGTGGAGTAGGAGTAGGAGGGCAGATAACTCACTTCTTTAGCTCACAGGTCTTCCTATTGAATGGGAGTGGCACTCAAGGAGCTGTACCCAAGAAACACCACCTGAAGAGATGCATTCCTACCTGCACCTGGCTGGATCTTGGCCTTTGAGCAGATGCCATACAGATCTCGAGGGGAAGGAATGAACAGGTTTTGCATGAGGAGCTTGTATTCATCTGCTAGGGCTGCCATAGCAAAATTCCACAGCCTGCGAGGCTTAACAAACAGGAATTTATTCTCTCGCTGTTCTGGAGGCTGGAAGTCCAAGATCCAGGTGTCAGCAGGGTTGGTTTCTTCTGAGGTCTCTCTCTGGCTTAGAGTCGGCTGCTTCCTCCCTGTGTCTTCCCACAGTCTTCCTTCTGTGTGTGTCTGTGTCCTAGTCTTTTTTAATAAGGACAACAGTCATTTTGGATTAGGGCCCATGATAATGACCTCATTGTCATTTAATCACCTCTTTAATGAACCTGTCTTCAAATACAGTCACATTCTAAGGTACTGGGATTAGGGCTTCAACATATGAACTTTTGGGGAGACACAGTTCAGCTTATAACAGGGGTGGGTATGAATCATCGTGAATAGCTGTGGCCAGAAGGCAAATTGCGGCAGATGGTATTTTCCAAAGATGCTCCCACATACTTGTCCTGCAAGGAACACTGCCACTCCTCCATCAGGAGGCGCAGTCTGTGTCCCCTCCCCTTCAACCTGGATGGATCTCTATGACTATCTTAGAGCAGAGCAGTACTCCCAATAGAATACAACAGCAGCGACGCTATGTGACTTCTGACAGTAGGTCGGAAAAGGCACCACAACCCCTTAGAACCCAGTCACCATGCAGTAAGGGAGCCAGAACACATGGTGATGGACACTTAGGAGTTTCAGCTGTCAGCTCCAGGTGAGCTCCCAGCCACCAGACACATGAGGGAGGAGGCCTTCAAACCAGCTTCAGTCCCAGCCCCTTGCCCTTAGCCCCCATCAAACTGTGACTGAGTGAAAGACCCTGGTGAGAACTACATGACTGAGCCCAGTCAACTGCCGATGCATGAGAGATGTAATCACAAATGATTGGTGTTGGTTTGCACCCAGTAAGTTTGGGGTGGTTCGCAATGCAGCAAGAATAACTGATACACTGGAGGGGTGAATATGAGCCAAAAAGAAGGAAGGAGGCAAAGATGGGAGGAAAGAAGAACTCAAAATGTTGCAGGTCAGGGACTTTGTCTTATTTGCCGGCGTCCTGGCACATACTAAGTGCTCAGTTAAACCTTGTTGAATAGTGAATTAGTGAAGGGAGACAGAAGGATGGCAATTTTTAGTGCACTGACTTCTTTTATGGCACATTTGGAGACAAAATGTCCAAATGCGCATTTGTCCAAATGTGCATCTCCAGGATGGACCCGGGAGAGACTACACGTTCCCAGACAGAACCCTTGGCTGCCCAAGAGCCTCTGAGGGCACAGTTGAAGAAGAGGCAATGGAGTCAATGGGTTTGACGTGGGCCTTAGGAGAACAGTTTGTTCCTGAGCAACCAGCAGCCACCCTCCTGGGACTGAAAACTCCCAGCAGGGCAGGGCAGGGAAGAGCAGAGCAGGTGTGGAGTCCAGGAAAGAGTTTGCCTCAGAGCCGGGCCTCTGAGGACTGGACATGACTGGCCCATGGCTAGAACACCAACCAGCTTTCAAGGGCTGGTCCAGTCGTCGTCCAACCGCCCCCACCCCCAGCTGTCACTTGGGTCTGCCTCGAATTGCTTTCTGTCTTACCCATCATCCCTTCCTTCCCAACTGTCCAGCCTTCAGCCTTGGTTTATTCCTGGGTTGTTTCACTTCCTCTGCTTCTATTTTCAGCAAACAGCCCGATCTCATTTAGGGGGCGGGCAGAAGAGTCTGTTTTATTTGCTTTTCATTTATTTTCTTCCTTTCATCCCATTCTTCTCCTTTTAACCAATTTCCTTCCAGGACCCTTTAATGTTCTTTATAATGCTTCCACTGTTCTTGTTAGAATTCTAGTCCTGCTCCCTGATATCTCCCCTGGGCTCTTTTGCTAATTTTTCTTCTCTCTGTGTGTTGCTCTCATTCCTCCTCTTTGCCACTTTGTCTCTCTCTTTCTCATCTCATCTGCCCTCATGCCTTCAAGCTCTTGAGGATCTGCCTTACCCTCTTCCCCTCTGCAAATTCCTCTCTTGTTTTTTCCTCCTTCTCTCTGCTTTTCCTCCTCAAACTGGGTTGTGAATGTTGTCCGCCTTGGAGCAGGACACACTGTAAGGCCGAGGCTCCCTGAGGGCCGGGCTGTGATCATTTTATTTTTACAACGTCCTTGGATAGATGGAAATGCTTGTGCAGGGTGGGGTTTGATGCTGGCTGGGAGGGGACCAAGACGGCAAATAGCACTTGTGATTAATATAGGTCAGTTGTCGCGCTGTGTCTCAGTGGTCCCGGTGAGAGGAGAACCTTGTCATCTGGGGCCCAGTTTTGCAGAGGTGGCCTCGGTGCTGTCTAGGGGAAGTTGGGACTGTGGCAGGTGAGGGAGATAGGCCGGCTGCTCTTCTGGAACCAAAGGGTTGGTGCAAGAGACCCTCCCTCCTCCTGCACCTCCTTGGGACCTGGGAATGCAGGAGGGGCCTTCATGAAGGCACTTCTCCTTCCTGCATGCTGGATCCTGGGGCTGCACCCTTTCTAGCACAATAATGGAATGGCAGGATCAGGCACACTGGGGTAACAGCAGCAAACACCTCTGCTCGTTCCACCAAAAGTGTTGAGTGCCCTTTTGGCGCCAAGCACTGTGCTGGGGCTGGGGACTTGACAGTGAGCAAAGCAGAGGTGGTGCCTGCCCTCACAAAGCTGATATTCTAAGAGGGAGACAGATGTTAAAAAACAAACAAGTAAAAATGCAATGGCAAATCATACAGAGTGAAAGAGATGGCGTGCTGTAGGAGAGAAACCCAGGGATCCTAATTTAGATAGAGGAGCAGAAAGATGCATTTCTGAGAAAGTGATATGTCTCTTGCAATCTGAAGCAGGATGAGGTGTTGTCCAGTTAAAGAGCAACAGATAGGTATGTTCCAAGTGGAGTAGAGAGCATGTGCAAAGGCCTTGGAACAAGAAAAAGCACAGGGTGGACTGGGCACGATGGCTCACACCTGTAATCTCAGCACTTTGGGAGGCCGAGGCGGGCGGATCACGAGGTCAGGAGTTCGAGACCAGCCTGGCCAACATAGTGAAACCCCGTCTCTACTAAAAATATAAAGAATTAGCTGGGCATGGTGGTGGGTGCCTGTAATCCCAGCTACTCGGGAGGCTGAGGCAAAAGAATCACTTGAACCTGGGAAGCAGGGGTTGCAGTGAGCCGAGATCACGCGATTGCACTCCAGCCCAGGTAACAGTGTGAGACTCCATCTCAAAAAAAAAAAAAAAAGCAGCAGCAGCAGCACAGCGTGACAAAAAGGTGAAAAGGTGGCCAGGGGCTGAAAAGAAGCTAAGGGACAGGGTGTCAGGAAGCATGTGAACCCATTTAACAGTTCGAGCAAGGAAGTACCATGATCTGATTTCTGTTTCAAAAACTTCCTTTGGCTGCTGTGAAGAGAAGAGACTGCAGAAGAACCAGAGTAAGCCATAGAGGACCCCTAAGGAGCATCTGAGTGGGAGATTGCAGCAGCTTAAACAGAGAAAATGCTAGCCAGGTGCAGTGGTTCCTGGACTCTTTGCTTCTCCTGGACACCACACTCTTGAGGTCCCTTCCACCTCTCTGATTTCTACCTCCCACCTCCCGTCCTCTGCTCATCCCATAAACATCTGCAAGCCTTGGGACTCCCTCCCTCACCCTTTCTTTCTCACCCGACACAGTTTTCCTGAGCAATTCTCTTTTCATTCTGCAGTTACCACCAGGACTAGTTTGGGTAATTCTAGAAACAGATAAACCCCCAAAGCTCAGGGGCTTAATGCAGTACAACTTCCTCTCTGCCTTACATGAAGTCCATTCAGCAGCAAGAGGAGAGAAGGGGGCTTGGCTCCCTCTGGTCATCAAGGGATGCAGGCTCAATTCACTTGGCTGTCATTGACCCTGAATCTGTGCTCACACTGGACAAGAGCAGGGTTGGGGGAGTCTGTCCACTTACCATCCTATCACTGGGGGATAGTCACCCTACCTCTCTGAGCATCCTTTTCTTCATCTGTCCAGAGGAAGAGCATGCCACTCACCTTGAAACTCTGTTGTGAGGTCCCATGAGAGCACAGACAAATGATGATGCTGATAAGGAAATTCTAGGCGGGCAGGGACAGGCTTCCTTCTCTCACATTTCCTGAGTCCAGGAAATACCTGCCAGTTGGCTGAACCCAGGAGTTGGAGATGTGGCTAGAAGGAGATGGAATCAGACACCATCGCAAGCCATGTTCTCAGGGTGGCCTTGCTGCTGGGGACTGTGCAGGGACATCCCAGCCAGAAGGCAGCTGTGTGACTGGATCCTCCTCCATAAATTCGTGGCCAGAGCATGGGAACTCACCCAGAGAACTGACTCAGCCTTCTGGCTGGCTCTCAGAGCCTGTGCTGGGGCTGCAGCAGGGCTGATGGTCAAATCCATCACCCACAGTCAACTACATGACAGTGGGCATATGCCACCAGCTCTCAAAGCCAGACAGGCTGGACCCTTGGTCCTCTTCAAAGGGAAGGAGGACTGACATTGATTGAGCACCTACTGTGTGCCGGAAGTTTTCTTAAGTGCTTTACATCCACCATCGTTTAAGCCTCACAGTAGCCCAGGAAGGGGCAAGAGGTCATCGTTCCCATCTCACAGGTTAGGAAACCAAGACTTAGGAAGCTTAAGATTGCAAAATTTCAATAAAAGCAAAACAAGAAAGAGGAAGCCCAAAGCATGCACACTTCAAACGCCCAGTGGCTTATTTTTGAGCTCTCTCGACCCACTTCTTTAACTCTCTTAAGACCATATCACTGAAAGGAAGGAGGCAGGGCCTGGGAATTAGAACACCTGGGCTCACTGTCCAGAGCCAGCACTTGCTAAATGAGTCATGTTGTGCAAACCACTGTAACCTCCTGAAGACTCAGTTTTCTCATCTGTCAAATGGTCACAATCATGCTGCTGTCCCAAGGTCAAGGGAGAGGAATTCACAAACTGCCAAGAGCTCAACATTTTCTTTTCTTCTTCTTTTTTTTTTTTTTTTTCTTTTGAGCAAGTTTCACTCTTGTTGCCCAGGCTGGAGTGCAATGGCACAGTCTCAGCTCACCACAACCTCTACCTCCTGGGTTCAAGTGATTCTCCTGCCTCAGCCTCCCGAGTAGCTGGGATTACAGGCATGTGCCACCACACCAGGCTAATTTTGTATTTTTAGTAGAGATGGGGTCTTGACATGTTGGCCAGGCTGGTCTTCAACTCCCAACCTCAGGTGATCTGCCTGCCTCGGCCTCCCAAAGTGCTGGCATTACAGGAGTGAGTCTCACTCTGTCACCCAGACTAGAGTGCAGTGGTGCCATCATGACATATTGCCACACTCGACTTACCAGGCTCAAGAGATTCTGCCACCTCGGCCTCCTGAGTAGCTGGGACTACAGATGTGCACTACCACGCCTGGCTAATTTTTGAATTTTAATATTTTTGTAGAGACAGTGTCTTGCTAGGTTGCCCAGGCTGGTCTCGAACTCCTGGGCTCAAATGATAACTCCTGCCTTGGCCTCCCAAAGTGGAGTAGAGAAGGGTTGAGAGAGGGAGTCCTGAGGCTCACAGATGTTTACGGGATGAGCAGAGGACGGGAGGTGGGAAGGAGAAACCAGAGAGTTAGGAGGGACCCCAAGAATGTGGCATCACATCAGCCAAGAGAAACAAGGGGTTGGAGAAAGGAAGAGGGGTCGAAATGCCCGAGGCTACCCAGAACTCCAGTGACTTAGATCTGAATGTGTCTGTTGTATTAGTAACACAGAAGTACCCGATGCCCCGGCTAAGATGGGTTTACTGGGGGGATGGGGCCGAAATAAGATGACTCCAGCTTCAGAAAGTGGGTCTGAGCATAGACAATGGCTGCAGGCCTGGTTTGAAAGCCTGGGCTGCAGAGGGCCATAGAGCTGCTGGAGGGTTCAGGGCACTTTTGTTAAGAAGACAGAGACTGGGGCATGTTTATAGCCAGGGAGGAAGAACCAGGAGGAGGAGGAGGCACTCAAGACGCAGAGCTTCATTTTTGCTGTATCTATGCCTTTCATCTCAGGCTGTCTCCAATCCTATTTGAAAATAGAGTATAAATAAATGATCAAATAATAAGACAGTATTCATTCCCCACCAGCCAGTGACCTTGAAAGGGTCTTCACAACCACCTTTGTTATCTCCTGGCTTGTGTCAGATTTACTCTGTCCTCCCCACAAACACTGACTGGGCACCTGCCCTGTGCCAAACCCCAGGCCAGGTCAGGACACAGAGCAAGAGCCCAGCCTCTGTCCTCAAGGAGCCCACAATCTGATGGTGCAATGGACACAGAGCCATGACCCAGGGGGACACTGGGATCCACACACTGAGAAATGCCACAGGTATGTCACTGCAGGAAAGGAAGAGGGATTAAGTGTTTCCCAGGACTGAAGAGGGTGGGAGTGTCCTGGAGGGCCTCAGGGAAGAGGTGACACCTTACCAGGGCTTTGAATGACACCCAAGAGTCCACTGGGCAGAAAGAGGTACAGCATGTGCAAAGGCCCTGAGGTGTGACAGAGCAGGAGCCTATAAGGGCTTTGGCATGGGTGGAGCCCAAAGGTGAGAACAACAGCCGAGCCAGCAGCTTCCACTGCAGGGTCATTTTTGTTTTCTGCAGATTCTAATGATGCTGTGTACAAGGGCATGAAATGATGCTCTGTGGCTCCAGTGTCAGGTAGAAATTTGAAGATCCAAGGAAAACTACTGGGGATTCATCCACAGGGTGTCCACTGCGTGCAAGGCGGTGCTCCAGAAGTTTGTGACATTTGGGGACAAAACAGGCAAAGAGTTTCACCCTGGGGGAGCTGACATAAGTCAGACAACAAATAGTAATCATAAATCACCTTCAGGAAATTCTCCTGAAGTAGATACTTAAGTGAAATCCTTCTATAAGGGTATCAGAAGGTGATACTTGCTATGAAACAAAGAAAAAGCGGGATAGCATGAGGGAGAGGAGGGGTTTGGGGTGTGAGATGTGGACAATGCAATCTTAGTGTGGTCAGGGAAGAAGGAGCTCACTGAGCAGACTTGCAGGAGATGAGGAAGTGAGCTGTGTGCGTAGCAAGAGGAAGGAGGGAGCAGCCGGTGCAAAGGCCCTGTGGCAAGAGCCAGCCTGGCGTGGGGGGTGACAGCAAGGGACCATTGTGGCTGAGCAGAGCAGGCAGAAGAGTGCTGCGGGACCTGAGGCCAGATCAGGAGGGTCCTGGGGGCCCTTATACCTTTGGCTTTTACCCTGAGCAAAATGGAAGTCATAACCCAGGCTTGAGCAGATAGGGGACACAGTCTGACTCTTGTCTTCAAAGGATCATCCAGTCTCTGCATGGGGAAGGGATGAAGGTGGGGCCGGTATAGGAGCTGGCAGCAGTGTAGGAAGATAATGGGGTAATCCAGGCAAGAAAGGATGGTGGCTCAGACCAAGGGGGAGGTGGTAGAAGGGAAAGAGGTGACCAATTCCTGACCCATGCTTGATTTCCTAATGGATGAGATGTGGGTGAGAGAGCAAGAGAGGAAGCCAAGGATGACTGCAGGGCTTTGGACTGAGCGTAAGGAGGATGGAGTTGCCAGCCTGTGAGGTGAAGGAAGTTGTGGGAGAAGCAGAGTCAGGGAGAGAGGGAGCCCAAGAGTATGGATGTATGGGGCTTGAGGTGTCTTCCAGCCATCCCACTGAGGTGTCAAGAAGGCTGTTGGAGAAGCCAGTCTAGGATGCAGGAACCGGCTATACTGGAGATAGAAATCTGGGAGTTGGCAGGGCGCGGTGGCTCACGCCTGTAATCCCAGCACTTTGAGAAGCCGAGGCGGTCAGATCACTTGAGGTTAGGAGTTCGAAACCAGCCTGGCCAACATGGTGAAACCCCATCTCTACTAACAATACAAAAATTAGCTGGGTATAGTGGCGCATGCCTGTAATCCTACTACTTGGGAAGCTGAGGCAGGAGAATCGCTTGAACCCGGGAGGCGGAGGTGACAGTGAGCTGAGATTGCGCCATTGTACTCCAGTCTGGGTGACAAGAGTGAAACTGTCTCAAAAAGAAACAAAACACAAACAAACAAAAAACCAGAAATCTGGGAGTCATCGGTGCATAGCCAGCATGCGTGAGGATGTTGCCATTTGTCCCCAAGGATCCAGACATGACACAGGGAGGAGGTAAAGGCCCTGTAATAAAATAGAGCCAGGAATATTTTGTAAAGAGCATGATCAAAGCCATATTAATAGGAGTGTGTGTGTTTCTCATGTCAATCAAGCTGTGCTGTCTTAGAAAATCAAATACTTTTGTGTTTACCTTGAAGTAAATCTAAAGAAACCAGCCAGCACTACTGCCAACGTTGAGACACCAACTGGAACCCAAGCACCTTCCATGTTTTCCCAGCAATGTCCCTCGGTCTCAATTTATTCATCCATAAAATGGGCACACGCCTCCCCATAAGAATGCTGGGAAAAACGAACTGTGACAATGTTTGATGCTGTGGCTTTTATGATTAGGATTGCCCTTACTATCGTTAAAGGGCCGGGCACATCGTAGGTGCTCAGAACAATAACGATCGTCACACTTCATAACACCAGTTGGGGAGGATGGCGAGTCCAGCCCTTCCTGGCTGGCGCCCCTGGAACACAGCATAGGTGGCAGCTGCCAGGCGGTCACATGGTCAATTAATGCCAGCTGTGGTGAGCGCCCATCTGACGCTGCACGAGCATCTGCCTGGTAGGAAGCAAACCAAGACCTGTCAGCTCAGGCTTCGTGGGGATCCCAACAGCCCCAAGGCCTGGGAGGGCCAGACCTGACCACACACCCCAGCCTGGACCCCGACGTGAACTGGAGCCCAAGACAAGAACAGTAATAAGAATGACTGGTTGAAAGCCAGGCCCTTTTCTGAGTGCCTTCAATGTCATAATTCATCAATACACAGACAACAGAAGGGTTCCCAGCAGGCAAAGAGCAGGATCCCCCAACACCACGCTTAGGGTACCAGAGAGGATTATTTTATTGCAAACAATGAAAACCAACTGTGGCTGACTGAAGTAAATAAAATGGGAAGGCCGGGTGTGGTGGCTCACGCCTGTAATCCCAATGCTTTGGAAGACCGAGGTGGGAGGATCACTTGAGGCCAGGAATTCAAGACCAGCCTGGGCAACATTGAAAAAAAAAATTAAAAAGTTTTTAAATTAGCTGGCTATGGTGCTACATGCTTGTAGTCCCAGCTACTCAGGACCGCTGAGGCAGGAAGATTGCTTGAGCCCAGGAGTTTGAAGTAGGAGTGAGCTATGATCACATCACTGCACTCTAGCCTGGGCAACAGAGCAAAACTTCCCATCTATAAATAAATAAATAGATAAAATAGGGGTGGGGTGTTATTTGGAGGATATTGGCTAGTCCACTGAGTGGGAGCTGAACCCAGACCTGAAAATGGGCAGGAACTGCAGCAGCTCCCAAGCCTGGGAAGCTGAAGCTACTCAACGGCCTGGTCGGTCCAGGGCTAGAATGACTGCTCTTTGCTGTTTGCTTCTCTCTCTTTGGGGATGGGGTGCTTGTCCCTGTTGCTCTCTGTTCCTGGCTCGGGATCCAGGACAGAGGGTCTGATGAGCTCATTTTGGGTCGGTGTCTAAGGGAGGGCAAGGGGCCTTAATGGACTGGACGCCAAGACTGCACCCGATGGGGAAGAAGCAATGACTCTAAAAGACATTAGGGTACTGGAACCAGAAGGAGGAGGAATAGAGTCTGGATGACCCTAAACAGCAAACGTCCATGACTCCTGGGTCTCTGAAGACAGGCAGACCCAGATCCAAATCCCGATTCTGCCACTAGCTGCCCATGTAACCTTGGACAAGTTCTTTTGTGTCTCTGAGCCTTCGCTTCCTCATCTGTAAAATGAGGGTTATGAAACCTGCAGTGAGAGTCCTGAGAAGGCACTGTCCAGGGGCTCTGTGAATAGGACTGCATGTAACAGGATGCTGGGAGGTCCTGGGGGCTCCTCCCACCCCAGAGTTTCACTGGGAAGAACAAAGTTACTAAATCCTCCAGAGCCATCTCAAAGAAGGTCTCCTTCTTGGAGTCCTAGGATTTCCCTTAGCTCCAGCGACAAGAGACACCAAACCGATAGGACAGCATTTACCAGGGAGAGATGCAAGAGAGGTGTTGAGGAAAGCAGGCAGAGTGCCCCGCTGTCTTTCTATGAGACCAGGAGGGCCTGACACCTAATCTTACCTGCCCCTCTCCAGGTCAGGAACCATGAGCACATCTCCAACCACTCTGAGCCGTTAAGCCTGCAATGCGCCCTGAGCCTGCAATGCGCCCTGAGCCACTAGGTTTTAACAACCCCGTGGTGCGTGAAGAAAGCAACAGTGGAGATGGCAGGGCAGAGAGGAGGGTGACCGCTGTCTGGTGTGGCAAGGACTCACATGTTTCCTGTGGCTGGGTGGACATCACAGTAGGTGCTATGGACTTAAGCCAAGGTCCACCCCGCTATCAAGATCAGGGGCTCTGGGAGCCAGAACTGTCCCACTTATCTGAGAGAACTGGGATAGAAAGTGAGAATTTGAGCCAGAGCTGCATCTTCCAAGATCCCAAGAACTGCACATGCATGCATGCATACGTGCACACACACACACATTTAACGCATGTGTGCACTGCCCACACATGCATGTACCTAAGCACACACTGCCCAAACGAGCACAAGTACACATATACATATGTACCTGCACATGCACATGCACATGAATGCTTATGTGTACATGCACATACTACTCACACATGCATGTACATAAGCATGCACTGCCCAAACAAGCACATGCACACATACACATATGTACATGCTCATGCATGCACACATGTACACACACTGCTCACACATGCATGTACATAAGCACAGTGGCCACACAAGCACACGCAAACATACACATATGTACATGCACATGCACATACATACACATGCATGCACACATGTACACACACTACCCACACATGTATGTACATAAGCATGCACTGCCCACACAAGCACATGCACACATACATATATGTACATGCCCACATGCACACATACATACACACATACACATGCATGCACACATGTACATGCACACACTACCCACACACGCACAAGGACACATACACATGTGAACATGCCCACACACGTGCACATGCACATATACAAATGTGCACACATGTGCACTCACTACCCCCTCACAGGCACACACACACATATGTACGCACACATGCACACAGGCACACACATACACATGCATGCACACGTGTACATGAGCACATGTACATGCACACATGCCCACACAAACATATGTACACATACACATATGTACATGCCCATATGCACACATTCATACACACATGCACATGCATGCACACATGTACATGCACACACACCCACACAAACACATGCACACATACACATATGTACATGCCCATACGCATGCATACACACACACATACACATGCATGCATGCATGTACATGCACACACTGCCCACACATGCACAGGCACACATACACATATGTACTTGCCCACACACACATGCACACACACATACACATGCATGCACATATGTACATGCACACAGTACCCACACACGCACAGGCACACATACACATATGAACATGCCCACACAGGCACAGACACACACATATACTCCAGAGGGAAGCACCCAGTTTCATATAAGATTACCATTTCGAAATGAACAGGATTGAGTCTTACTAACCAAAACGAGATTATTATTTTCAATAACTAAAAGTGAGAGGAAAGTTATAGAATGAGGTGTCCTAGAGGAAACCAGCTACCCAGCAAGAAAAACGAAGCTCAGCAGAGCACAGGGGATCAGTTATTAGGGAAAAAAAAAAAAAAAAAAAAAAAACAGAACAGAATCTTTTCCTATTTACCTCACAAGCTGAGGTTCCTCACACAAACTGGCTCCATTAATTACTATTATCTCCCAGTTCCAGGCTGGGAAGCTTGCTTGGCGTCCTCCCAGCACACGGAGGAAGCTCTATTAATTTGGGAATCTGAAGTTTAAACAAAAAAACAGGTGAGTGGGAGACTTTCTCGCTGCAGCCTATTGCCTTTCTATCACAAAGTGTGTCTGCAGGTGAGTTCACTGGTCTGAAGGATCTGGAGGAATTTCCAAAACTGTTCAAGGCACAATAACATTCTCCTGCTAACATTCTAATTTCATTCTTCCCCTTCTCCCAGGCGACTCCGTCTCCTCCCAAATTAAGATGCAGTATGAGAAGGCACCAAGGAACTGGAGGCAGGAGCTCCAGACTGAAGGCCAGGTGCTATCATCTGCAAGCTGTGTGACCTGGGACAAGTCTCTGCCCCACAGATCCCAGCGACCTCACCTGCAGCAATCATGACACCCAGCTCAATGAGTCCATGTGAAGAAATGAGACAGACCATGTGAGAATACACATGGTAACCTGCTAGACATGTGTGTGATTACCTAGAGACTAAGGGGGCTCCCTTGGGGTCTGAGTCCCAGGATCACCATGCCTCAAGCCATGTGACCTTACAAAAGCCACCTGCTCCCAGGCCTCAGTTTGCTCATCTGTCAAATGGAAAGGATGCTGGCATTTCTGTCAGTGGTGTTTCAGGGATAGGATAGAAGGAGATAAAGCATTGTGAGGCCGAGGCAGGAGGATCATTTGAGGCCAGGAGTTCGAGACCAACCTGGACAGCCTTAGCAAGACCCCCATCTCTACAGAAATAAAAATCAATTAGCCAGGTGTGGTGGCGCATACCTGTAGTCCTAGCTACTTGGGAGGCTGAGGTGGGAGGATCTCTGGAGCCTGGGAGGTTGAGGCTGCAGTGAGCTATGATCGTACCTTTGCACTCCAGCCTGGGTGACAGAGTGAGACCCTGTCTCAAAAGGAAAAAAGAATGTATTTGACCATTTTAGAACCAAAGCAGAGCACATGGTAATCACAGTCATCAGTATTGTTTCCTTTAATTGCAACTCCTCAAACCAGGGATCCAAGGGACGCCAAAGACACACCCAGGGTCTTTGACCTCAAACTGGGAACGGTTGTGTTACCCTTTCCCTCTCTCTCTTGGGCCCAATGGCTCATTCTGAAGGTAATGTGAGTGATTACCTCTAGAAACCTTCTCTTGACGCCAGCTGACTACCCCACACCAGAAATCAGACCAGGGCTGTCGAAATGGCTCAATCACTCACTCGGGACCAGAGGCGGCAGCTGATAGATTTTCACCCCTCTTCTAAAGAGACAGTAGATTGTCTCCACTTTGGTCTACTAGAGAAGCTTCCAGGGGTTTTTATTTTGTGAACATCTATTTTGTGCCCGGCTTCTACCAGCTAACTTACTCTACTTAGGGGACCCCTGCAGTAACACACAACATCACCCCGCTTCCCAGGTGAGGGGGGCACGGTTGCCATTGCAGCAGTGCTGGGATTGGAGCCCAGGTCTGTCTGCCCCAAGCCCACTCCCCTCACCTCCCCGTCCCAGTTTCGGCTGCCACCGGGCACTGAGCTTGCCACCTGCATGACCTTCCCCTCTCCAGGACAGACTTTGCTAGAAGGACGAAGGATGTGCCACCCAGGCATTTCCTCTGATGACCGCAGGATGAGTCTTCCCCATTCACTCATCCTGCTGCCCGTGAATCAAAGCTTGTCTTTTTTTTTTATTCTCTGCCTCCAGCCCTTGAGTTTCCAATTTCACCATTAGCTCATTGAACAGTGGCAGTGTTCCCGAGCCTCGCTCAGGAAGACTTCGTCTTCCGCAGGACACAGAGGGAGCACAAGGAGGTAGAGCCCGAGGGGACTGGAGCCCAGCCAGAATTGCACCACCGCCCGTGGGGCTGCCCAGAGGCAAAGCCTGGGGCCCGCATGGCTCCCTGGGCTCCCCGTGGCTCTCCGGGCCTCTGTGTGCTCTGTAAACCAAGGGTCAGCATCCTAAGCCTGGCAGATGCTGTATGAGTACAAACTGTAAAGCGCTAGAGGTATGTGAGTGGTAGGTATGGACTGGGCAGAGGAAGGGGCTTATACACAGTGAAATGCAATACCCATGCCAGGCACTTTTGCAAATGCCAGGGAGTAACGCTGTGCCCTTCACGATGCCCAGAGAATGCCCCAGCACGGAGATGAGCCATGAGGCCCACAAGAGTGAGAGAAAGGGGTAACACAACCGTTCCCAGTTTGAGGCCAAAGACCTTGGGTGTGTCTTTGAGGTCCCTTGGATCCTGATTTTAGGAGCTGCAATTAAAGGAAACAATACTGATGACTCTGATTACCATGTGCTCTGTGAAGCGCCCCAACTGTCTTATCTCCTATCCTATCCCCGCAACACCACTGACGGAAATGCCAGCATCCCTTCCATTTGACAGATGAGCAAACTGAGGCCTGGGAGCAGGTGGCTTTCCCAAGGTCATATGGCTTGGTGCATGGTGATCCTGGGACTCAGACCCCAAGGGAGCCCCCTTAACTTCTAGCTGGTGTAGGGGCAAGCACAGAGCATTGTGCCCATCCAGAAAAGGGCCCAGGGAATGTGGCTTCTCTATATCTCCCTTCACCACCACACCTGACCAAGAGGGGCAGGCCAAAAAAGCTGTCCACACTGGACTGTGCCACAGGGTACGGGGGTGCCTGCCGGACACTTGCATCTGGAGGTAAGTGACCCTCAAATCATGCTCAGGCTAAGCTGAAAGCAAAGGGGATACTGCAGATCTCAAGACAACTGAAACACTGAAGAAATTAGGCCAGGCATGGTGGCTCACACCTGTAATTTCAGCACTTTGCGAAACTGAGGAAGGAGGATCACTTGAGGCCAGGAGTTCGAGACCAGCCTGGGCAGCATTAGCAAGACCACCATCTCTACAAAAATAAAAATCAATTAGCCAGGTGTAGTGGCGCATGCCTGTAGTCCTAGCTACTTGGGAAGCTGAGGTGGGAGGATTGCTTGAACCTGGGAAGTTGAGGCTGCAGTGAGCTATGATCACACCACTGCACGCCAGCCTGGGTGATGGAGTGAGACCCTGTCTCAAAAGGAAAAAAGAATGTATTTGACCATTTTAAAAGTAAAGCGAGTTAGTGTAAGGCACTGTCAGAAATAGTTACACTCCCATTCTTTTGCTATCTGTGTGGTTTTATCTATTGATTGATTAATTGACTGAAATAAGATCTCGCTCTGTTGCCCAGGCTGGATTGCAGTGATGCAATCATCGCTCGCTACAGCCTCATATCCCTGGGCTCAAGGGATCCTCCTGCCTCAGCCTCTCAAGTAGCTGGAACTACGTGCACACACTACCGCACCCAGGTAATTTGTTTTTCATTTTTTTGTAGAGATGGGGGTCTCGCATTGTTGCCTAAGCTGGCCTCCAACTCTTGGCTCAAGTGATCCTCCTGCCTCAGCCTCCCAAAGTGCTGGGATTGCAGGCATGAGCCACTGTGCCTGGCCTTTTTTGTGGTTTACTATCCCTGTAGGCTCTCCAAACCCAAGATGTCTTGAGTCCCGTCTAGAGGGTCTGAAATCTCCCTGGACTGAAAGTCAGGAAGACCTGGGCTCTTATCTAAGATCTACTAACCCCTACTGGCTGTGTACCCTTGGGTGAGTCCTGGCGTCACTGGGCGTCGGTTTCCTCATCTGTGAAATGAAGCAAAAGACTCACCTGTCCTCTAAATGCCTCCCCACTCAGGCTTTCAGGGAGCCCAGCGGGTTGTATGTCACAGGTCTGTGGTGCTGAGTGCAAGTCTATATATTTCTTTCCAAATATTTATTAAGCACCTACTCTGTCAGTTCCTATAGATGCATAGCCTCAGATTGTCACAGGTCTGTGGTGCTGAGTGCAAGTCTATATATTTCTTTCCAAATATTTATTAAGCACCTACTCTGTCAGTTCCTATAGATGCATAGCCTCAGATTATTAGTTCAACCCCATGCAATCGAAATGGAAATGGAAGCATTCCATAGTTTGGAGAAGGAAGCAGAGGTTTCAGGAGGTGAAGTCATTCGCCCTTTGTCTCACAGCGGCATTCAAACCCAGGCTCCAGGTCTGAGCCCCTTCCATTTCATTCTGCTACCTCCCCCCATAAGGAAAGCAGGAAATGGAGAGAAAGGCTGCTTCTCCCTCCACATGACGTCCTATGAGGTGCTACAATTGTTATTCTCATTTCACAGAGCAGGACACAAGCACAGGCAGGTGCCCAGAGTCACACAGGATCTAAAGCCCCCTACAGTCATGTAAGCTTAACCATGGGGTTGACTGGGCTCAGTGGCTCAAGCCTGTAATCCCAGCACTTTGGGAGGCTGAGGCAGGTGGATCACGAGGTCAGGAGTTTGGAACCAGGCTGACCAACATGGTGAAACCCCGTCTTTACTAAAAATACAAAACATTTAGCCAGGCGTGGTGATGCACACCTGTAACCCCAGCTACTCAGGAGGCTGAGGCAGGAGAATCGCCTGAATCCTGGAGGTGGAGGTTGCAGTGAGCCAAGATGGCACCACTGCACTCCAGCCTGGGTGACAGAGCAAGACTCTGTTAAAAAAAAAAAAAAAAAAAAAAAAAAAAAAAAAAAAGCTTAACCACAGGGCTGCACTGCTGCCCCCACCTCAAGGCAGTCAAAATAGGAGGGGAAGGAGACAGCAGGAAGCTCACAGATGCCAGCCAGTAATTAGGTATGAGAGAGCAACACTATGGAGGCCAAGAGTATCTGAAAAGGGGCTTTGATCCCAGACCAGGACAGCAGGAGGCTGCCTGAAGGGGCAGAGGCATGGAGGATGAACAGGATTCGCCAGGCAGGGGAGGAAGAAGACATCCCACAGAAAGAAACCAGAAAAGAGCAGGCACAGAGCCCCTCATCCTGTGTGGGGGACAGTGTGCCACCCGGGTGAAGGATGCAAGCTTGGAAAGCTTACTGCACTTCCTGAGGGAGGGGAGAGACCAGGAATGGGGACACGGGGACCAGCAAGGTGGGAAGGAATGCCTGCAGGTAACAGTGCAAGGAGGGGTGGGGGTGGAGAGATGCTAAGAAATTAGAGCACCGTTTCCCAAAGTCAGGTTCCAGATTTTTGGGTTCTGCGGCCACTTAAGTCTGGAAGCCTGCCTTCCACGTCGCTGTCTGGGAGAGTATCAGGCACAGGAGCCGAGGCAAGGCTCGAAGTCCCGCAGCCATAGAACCTGTTCAGCTGTTTAGTGCAGGTTCTTAAACTTGCTTTGCCACAGAACCCTCGTGTGGCCATTTTAATTTTAATTTTCATAACTGTATCTAAGATCCAGTGGAACTCACTTGCCGCCAGATTTACTAGGAGGCAAGTGAACTGTGGAAATGAGTGGATTGAGCAGAAGTGAATCTGTGATTCCATAGCATATGCCTGCTCATAGTAGGTGCTTAATAAACCTTTACTGGAAAGACCCATGAGCAGAGGTGAGCTCACCACCTGCCGGCAAGGTTTGGGGTTCTATGAGAGGCTTCTGTTGCCTCCTCCCTCCACGCCAGACCTTTTTACCCATGGGTGTTTATTGGCTTTGCTACGGGCCAGGTGCTTTCTGACTTGCTTTGCTTACAACAGCTTATCAAATTCCCACTACCCTATGAGGCACCGAGAGGGTGAAAAACTGGCCCATGTTCACTCAGCAAAAAAAGTGGCAGAGTTTGCATTTTGATCCAAATTTGGCTTACTCCAGAACCCCCTTTCTTCATCATTAGATTTTGCTAAGTCTCCAAAATCTACCCTTATGCATTCACCTCTTTGGCTTAACTGCTTCTGTTAAACATACACATTTGAGGTCTGTGTTATACTAGCAGACATTTACACTTTAGTGTGAATGTATATTTTGAAAAGAGTACCTGAGGTGTGCATATACTATTAAAATGCCAATATTAATATTACCACTAGTACTGATATTATCCCTACCAATGTTTGTTATTTATTGAACGCTTACTCCATGCCAGGTACTGTTACTAGCCTGTTAAAGTTATTAAATCATTTAACTATCACAACAATGTGGTAGTCAGGAGACTTGTTCAACAAAAATTCACTCCCCTCTGTCTCTCCCTAGGGGCGTACGCTTCTCTCTCCCATTGACCTGCTTTGGCCAATAGGACTTCCCTTTAATTCTCCTCTTTGCCATGAGAACATGCCTTATGTAGCCGGTGGCCCAAAGAAGATGAAAGACAAATGGAGAAGACCTGTGCTTAATCCATAGCTCAGAGCCAAGCCTAGCAAACCCTGCCTAGATAAGCCAAACCCAAGCCTCCTCCTCCCCAGCCTCTCTCCAGATGCATGAATGAAATAAACAGTAGTAGTGGTTGATGTTACTAAGTCTGGGGGTGGTTTGTTCTGTAGCAATAACTGACTAAGACCCACAGGTGCTACTAGAACTCCTTGTTTACATATTTTTAAAACTGAGACATGAGGAGATTTAGTAACTGACACGTGTTCACAAAGCCAGTTAGCGAGAGCAAAAATTTGAACCCAACCAGTCTGGTTCCAGCACCTATCATCATACGATAGGGGTTGGGAATCTTAAAGAACAAGTCCCGAAAGCTTGTTAACATAACAAACCGAAAAAGGCAAATAACGCCTTGGTTTATGTCCCAAGTCAACAGCAGATAGCACCTCCAAGCCAGAATCCGAACATGGTGGGAAAATCCCAAGATTGACATGAGCTGAAAGAAGAGGTTTCGCTCTCCGTAGAGCTTCAAGGACTCTTCCCAGAGAAGGGGCACAGAGAGAGGAGTTCAGAGAGTAGCAGGGCCAGCGCCAGTGGTTATTAACAGTTGCGGAACATGATGAAGCTCATGGCCACCCTCTGGTAAGATGTCGCTCATGGAATGTGTCCCCATCCAGCCTCCTGAGGAGGAGAGAAGGAGACAATGGTTCAGCGGAAAAAGAGAACAAGAAAAGGAGATAGTTTACATACGAGCGATGGAAGGAAGCTGTCTACCCTGCACCATGGAATTCCTTTATTAAAATAACTTTGGACCGAGCAGGGTGGCTCATGCCTGTAATCCCAGCACTTCAGGAGGCCGAGGTGGGAGGATCACCTGAGCCCAGGAGTTTGAGACCAGCCTGGGCAACATGGCAAAACCCTGTCTCAAAAAAAAAAAAAAAAAAAAAAAAAAAAAATTAAAAATGAGCCGAACATGGTGGCATGTGCCTGTAGTTCCAGCTAGTTGGTAGGTTGAGATGGGAGGATCCACTTGAGACCGGAAGGTTGAGGCTGCAGTGAGCCATGACCTCACCACTGCACTCCAGTCCGGGAGGCAAAGCAAGACTGTCTCAAAAAAGAAAAAAAGAAACCCAACTTCGAGAATATCACGTTGTGAGTCCCCTGTGTTTCTTTCCATGTCCTTGCTGAGCCAATAGAGTAATCAAGGCGCAGAAGAGGGATGAGGCTTACTCCAGATAAAATAATACTGAGTAATTTTCTGAGTCAATAGGAATCCAGATCTCTCCAGAGCCCTGGACCAAGCATAGATTGAGGATGCCATTCGACATCTGAATGTGAGCACTACAAAGGCCCTTTGGCTTCCTGGGGTCCAAGTTCTGAGAGATGGGGAGACGAGGAGACCCAGAAGGGCCAATGACTGGTCAAAGCCACAGGCAAAGCCCACCAGGTTACTCTACGGATCGGAGATTATCTGTAGCAATATCTTTTAAAATTTCTATTCCCATTTGCCTCCCTCGTCGCCCCTATGGTTCTCCCACCCTTTCTTCCAACACCCTGAAAAACTTCTCCTGAACCCTAAGTAGAGTGCTTCTTGTCCATTTCTTTCTCCCCCTTTCTTTTTGATTCTGTATCCCTAAGTTCTTCTCAAAAAACTTGTCAAGAATCAGGAAAACCTGATTAGATGACAGCAGGAAAGCAAAGGCCAGGAACAGCCATTCATGAATAAATTTGGCTTGCTCTTACCCAAAGAATAAGCTTCAGTTTATAGCCTCTCCTTTTAGTTCACCTAATGCTCTGTCCTCATTCTTTTCTCCCAATACACAGCTTCAGGGCTGATACTACCATAACGTGAACCAAGCAATTGCTTATGCCCCAAAACCCCATTCATCCACAATTAGCACTCCCCAGGCTTAAGTCACAATGGCAGAAGGATCTATTGACCCTCGCATATGCACTTCTACTTTACCCAAATAAGTGTGGTTTGTGTGAAGGCTAGACTACAGATGTGCATGTGTAGCCAGCCATCTTTTCAAGGGAAACATGGTGCTCAGGGACATTTTATCTAGAGAATTCATTGAACTTGACATTGTCAGAAATTTATTTAGGACAAATGCAAACTAGCAGGAACTGTGTAAAATATTCAGCACACAACATGAGTTGGACATAATCAGGTGCCCCTGCCGCACCCTTGAGAATCTGGCTTGTGGATGCTCTTCCGACACCTGGACCATTTGACCACAGGTAAATTCAGCTCATCAGAGGTCATCATCGCCTGGGCCCAGCCTGTCCTACACACAGTGATCTGTCTAAACTGGCTCTCAGAACTCACTAACCAGACTGTGCTTCCAGTTGATGTGGTATTTTATAAGCAGCATAGATCAATTGGAAAAGTGAATTATTCCTGGTTAGTGACTAATAATAAGATAATAACATTATAACCACCTCCCAAAAAATGTGTAGGAGCTGAAGAAAATGTAGCAAGGCAGAAAAATTGAATTAAGTTATGCAAAAAAAAAAAAAAAATCAAGAGTGGGTGACTTTGCGAGAAGGCAAAGAGCAGTTAATTTGGCTTCAGAATTAAATTACTCCTCTGTTATAGATGAATTTAGCACCATAAACTGTAGGTAAATGTATTTAAATGATCATAGAGCTTATAAATCCAATAAATCATTATGATCTTACTGAGATGGCTCGGTTCACTTTTTTTGAACCTAAAAACACCTCATAACAGCCTGCAG
Organism: Chlorocebus sabaeus; assembly: GCF_047675955.1. Classification (NCBI taxonomy): domain Eukaryota; kingdom Metazoa; phylum Chordata; class Mammalia; order Primates; family Cercopithecidae; genus Chlorocebus; species Chlorocebus sabaeus. The sequence continues at coordinate 14,159,528 of NC_132922.1, forward strand.
TGAGATCTGGGGCCTGCCGCTGTGCCCAAACAGGTTTCACCCTTGCCCACTGTGATCCTTTCTGGTTCAAGTTCAGAGACAGCACTGGCCAGCCTCTCTGTCTGAACATCTTTCCCAGATGTCCGTGCAGGTCTCAGCTCCTTGGAGGGGCCTTCTCTGATCACCTCACCCAAAAGAGGACACCATCTCTTCACTCTCAGTCTCACCTTCTCCCACTACCAGCCTTTCTCTCTCCCTGTTTTGTACCTTCTGTATCTTTCATAGTCCTTCCTGCTTTATGAAAGAATCCCATCTTGACCGGGCGTGGTGACTCACGCCTGTAATCCCAGCACTTTGGGAGGCCGAGGCGGGCGGATCACGAGGTCAGGAGATCAAGACCATCCTGGTTAACACAGTGAAATCCCGTCTCTACCAAAATACAAAAAATTAGCCAGGTATGGTGGCCTGCGCCTGTAGTCCCAGCTACTCGGGAGGCTGAGGCAGGAGAATCACTTGAACCCGGGAGGCAGAGGTTGCAGTGAGCCGAGATGGGGCCACTGCACTCCAGCCTGGGCAACAGAGCGAGACTCCATCTTAAAAAAAAAAAAAAAAGAATCTCATCTCATTTAGCTGTCCATTTGCAGGCTCACTAGAATAAGTAGGAGATGGGAAAGACAGCACGACATGGTGTTTGAGAGGAACGCCGTGGGGCCAGGGAGCTCTCTAACTCACTCACTCACTGAGACTAACCCTGGGCAAGTGACTGGATCTCATGGGGCCTCACTTTTCTCATCTGTAAGACTGGGATGACGATACCCTCCTCCTAGGGTCATTTTGAAGATTTGATGAATGAACGGACGTAAGGCACTTAGAACAATGCCTGGAACATAATAAGCTCTGTATGCATTTCTAAAACTTTTTTATCATGGAATATTTCCAATACAGACAGAAGTAGAGAAAACGGTACATGTGGAGCATTCTTGATCCGAAAATCTGAAATCCAGAATATTCCAAACTCCAAAACTGTTTGAGCACCAACAGGACGCCGCAAGTGGAAAATTCCACACCTGACCTCAAAATACATGAACTTTGTTTCATGCACGAACTTATTTAAAATATTGCCTGACATCACCTTTGGGCTATGTCTATAAGGTACATATGAAACACAAATGATTTTCATGTTTTGAGTTCATGTTTTGATCCCATCCCCAAGATACCTCATTATGATATGCAAATATTCCAAAATCTGAAAACTCTGAATTTGAAACACTTCTGGTCCCAGGCATTTTTTGTTTAAGGGGTACTTACCTGTATAATAAATCCCTATTGCTGAGTTTCCATAATTGCCAATTTATGGTCAATTGTGTTTCATCTGTATTTTCATCCATTTCCCCCAACTTTAGATTATTTAGAAACAAATTACAGACTTTACAAAATGTTACCTGTAAATATTTCAGGAAGTATCTCTAAAAGGTAAAGATTTTTTTATTTTATTTTATTTATTCTTTAGAGACAGGGTCTCACTCTATTGCCCAGGCTGGAGTACAGTGGCATGATCACAGCTCACTGCAGCCTCAAACTCCTGGGATGAAGAGATCCTCCTGCCTCAGCCTCCCAAGTAGCGGGGACTAGAGGCACATGCTACCGTGCCCAGCTAATTCTTTTTGTAATTTTTGTAGAGATGGGGTCTCACTGTATTGCCCAGGCTGGCCTTGAACTCCTGGACTCAGGCAATCCTCTGGCCTTGGTCTCCCAAACTGCTGAGATTACAGGCATGAGTCACCGCACTTGGCTGAGGGTTCTTTATTTTAAACATAACCACAATATCATTATCTCACCTAAAAAGAATTAACACATTACCATTGTCACACCTTGAAATTGAACTTTTGTCTCCCTTGGTCTCTGCTATATCCCCAGGCCCAAGAATAAGGTCTAGCATATGGCAGATGCTCAATAAACATGTGTTGAATACAGGAGCGACTTCTCTCTTTGCTTTAAAGGCCTCTGAAGCTTCCTCCATTCAGTTACATTTGTCTGCTATGTACACACTTACATATTATCTTTGGTTTGAATACTATTTAATATCCTATAGTCCTGGGGGTGGGGGGATAGGAGGCACTGGGGAGGTATGAGAGCATCAACAAGATTCAACAAACATCTCCTGCTCCTCTGCTGAATGTCTGGCCCCATCTCAGGCACTGGAATCCAGGGGTGATATAAGACACCATTGAATAAAACCAGCTCAAAGTTCATGCAGAGCCAGGAACAACCAGATCCTGTGAAAGAGAAGAATATGGGGGAAGAACTTGGCTTATTAGAGATCAGAACATATTAAGGCCCCTATAATCAAATCTGAATGGTGCTGGTGAGGAAGCGATACACAGATCAGTGGAACAGAACAGACAGCTCAGAACTAGATCAAAGTATTCATGATAATGTAATACGTGGCAGAGAGAGTATTTCAATTCTGCTGGAAAAGGAGCAACTGTTTTATTAATCATTGCCAGCACAATCAGCTAGCTTTTGTAAAAAAGTTGAAACCTCCTCTTACAATCACACACATAAATAAACCCCCAGATGGATTAAACAGTTAACAGCCCCCAGCATTAAAATAATAAATATCTTGGAAGAAAATGCAGGAAATGACAAGGGTGATCTCAGCACATTTTTTAAAAACACCAAGAGAGTCATATTTTTAAAGAAAGACATATTTTACTACATAAAAATTACTTTTCTGGCAATAGATATTCACAACATTGATATAAAAACAAAAGATTTAAGCATAAAAATATTTGCAACACAGATATCAAACAAAATGTTAATATCTATATATGCAAAGAGCTGTTACAAACTGAGAAGCAATGAACAAGGAGTTAGGCAAAGGATAAAAATAAGCAAGACATCGCACAAATCTAAATGGCTAACAAGCATACAACAATATGCACAAACTCACTATTGTATAGGACACTAACTGAGATTTCACTTTGCCCCTACTAGAGAGGCAAAAATTAAAAATAATGCTAACACCTGTTGCTGGAATGGATGCTGGGAAACAGTAGGAAAGAGCTCATGAATTGTTGGAGAAAACGCAAAGTGTTACAGCACTTTTGGAAAGCAATCTGGCAACATTGACTAAAATAAAAAATACACAGGCTCTTCAATTGAGCGATCCCCCTCCTGGGAATCTATTCCATCAAAATAAAATATCCAGTTAGAAGGATGTATGTACAAGGAGGCTTATTGCAGCACCGCTTATAGCAGAGGGGAAAAAAAAACTGGAAATAAAGTGAACGTCCGTCAATAGAAGACCGGATGGAGAAATTATAGTAGTTCCTCACTTTGAAAAATGATTCTGCCATTAAAAGAATGAATTAGAGTTACAGAGGCTGACTTGGAGTGATTCCCATGGGTGGCGGTGTTTGAATGAGTAAAGCAAGACACAGAAAGGGTGCCTCATATAATCCCATTCTGTAAAAGAATGGTGCAGTATGTGAGTGTGCATCTGGATATGTGCAGGTGTGTTTATGTGTGAAGATGATCTGTGTGTCTATCTTGTTTATGATTGCTTGTACGTGTAGAGATATATCGGTTGTTAACATGGGTACGGAGATGGGAGAGGGATATATACACAAAGAGGAAAGAGACAAGTAAAAGAGAAAAAAAGCAAGACTGAAAGGGACTAACAGGTATGACTTCACCTCGATTATGCCCTTCTGCAGATTATCTACGTATGTATCTATGTATAAAGACAAAATGATTTCATGGGAGAATGCATAGCACAAAAGGACCTGGCTTGTTCAGAGAAACAAGAGGAGTGTAGCTGCAACTCTGTGGGAGTAGGGGAGGAAGGTGATGGATGAGATTGAAGGTCAGATCTCACAAGCTGTGTGTAGACGTCATCAAAGGTTCTAAGCAGGGAAATGCTACAATCTCACACCTTTCTTGAGCATTGTCTGTGTACCACAGAGTCGTAGGTCCTTGATGTAAATTCATGAATTCTATACTGAGGAGTCATTATTATTTTTCCCATTTTCCAGACGAAGAAATGAGGCTCCATGAGGGGGAGGCATCTTCCTCAAGGTCACTCTAACCCAGTCTTCTGGCTCCAGACTCCAGGTTCTTTCCACTACCCCACTCAGTTTGGCCTCCACAGGTAAATATAGTCCCCTTAGCATCAACAGCAGGCCTAGGCATAAGCCCTGAAGCTCAGCAAGGAGCTGGGAAGAAGTCCAGGGCTCGACAGACACCTACTTGCCACTCTGAGTAAGTGGAAGTGGGGGAGTCACCTAACCTGCAGAGTCTCTCCCCACTCTGGGGCCCTAATCATGTACTGGGTAGGACTTTGCCAACAGGCAGAGCTGTGTGTAAATTACAGCTTTGCCTATAAATTGCACACATGTATCTATTCACATATTAGCTGTGTGACCTTGGGCAAATTGCTTAGCCTCTCTGTGCCTCAGGTTCCCCCTCTGAAAAATGAGAGACATAACAGAACTTCTCCTGAGGACTCGATATAAAGATTAAATGAGTTCATATGACGTGAATTATACCAAGCACACAGCCACTCTCCCCAAGTGTCGTGGTAACCAGGTGGTCAACAAGGATCTCCTGCTGTTGAAGAGAATATGCTGTTACTATCAATTTTCCTCCTCTTCTCTCTAACTTACTCCAACCCCACATTTATCAACAAGCTGTGTGTCTTCAGGCCCTGTTCTGTGCCAAACACTGCAAGATACAAAGGGCAAAATGACAACCACAAGGGACAAGGACCCCGTCGTTCAGAACTTGAGGCTTCTTAGGAAAGATGACAAAACAGTATTTGCAGGACAAGAGGTGAGGACCCAGGGAAGAGGGTGAGGGAACCTAGCTAGGACAGCAAGTCTATCCCAGTCTGGGGGCCAGGGATCCACCCCTGGGTGCCTGTGGAAGATCCCTCATGTCCCTCTGCATGACAGTGGGTTCTGAATTCCAAGCAGGCCCTTGGAGTGAGTTGACGTGTTAGCACCTAGTAGGTTACTTGGCCCAGATAAGACTACCCACGAACGTATCAGATAGCCCGACTGATACCGACAGAGGGACTCAGGCACCTGGAGGTTGTTGAAGAGGAAGCTATTTTAGGAAAAGAGGAACTTGATATTCTGCAAAACCCATCAGGGGCTAGGAGATGGGGTCCTTGTCTACCCATTACAGTTTGCTCCTAATCAGACCTGTTTTCAGAATATGGTGCTGGACCACAGCTTATAGATGTTCAGAAACCTTGGTGATGTTCACCTCCTGTGTAAGGAGCCAGGTCAGCCACATTTATGGAATTGGTGGTGCACTTGGCAGCACAGACAAAGCACTCGTTATGAAAACTTCCCAGAAGAAGACCCCATTCAATCCCCATGACGAAAGCAGCCCCATGACTCCACCATCACATCCGTTTTACAGATGAGCAAAAAGTCGGAGAGAGGTACAGTAACCTGTCCCCAGCTTGGGAGAGTGGGGCAGAGCCAGCATTTCTCGAGCCCTTGGACACAGGAGCAGCCTGTTGGTCCTCTCACTTACTGCACTTTGGGTCTATACCTCTGTATGATACCAACACCTCCTTCACGTGCACCAGACGCCTAAAAAGAAATTCCACCAGGCTCAGAATCCTTTGCTACTGAGCCACCCTCGGATGTGACTAGTGATTCTCTAAGCCTGCAGGGTCAGGAAGCCCTGTTCCTTAAAAGGCAGGACAGCAGGCTGTTGGACTGCTATGCAACTGGGGGAAGGGGAATGGTCACCTCCTCCATGAAGCCCTTCCTGCCATGTCCCCGTCACCCACCCCATGGACCTCCTTGATCATGCTGCATTCAGTCATTGGTTCCTGCCGGTGACTGACTTAGTTTTTTTTATTTTTGTATCCACTGCACAGAGCTTAGCACATAGTAGGCACTAAGCTGGATTGAAGGCATCCCCTGATCAGGCCCCGCCTCCCTTTCTAGCTGATCTCTGCCAGTTTCCTCCTAGCACTTTGGAGAAACAGAATTACCTGTAGCTCCCACAAATGCACAATGCACTTACCACAATTACAATTAAACTATCAATCAATCATGTAGTCAATTACATAGTGGCTGCCTCCTGGGAATGTATGTTCCAATGTTCCTAGAGGCAGGGAGTACGTATGCCAGTCCTGTTCACTGATGTTAGGTGCTCGACAAACTTATGGGGCTTTTTAATTTAAAAAAAAAAAAAAAGTTTTTTTAAGACATGAGGTCTCGCTCTGTCGCCGAAGCTCAAGTGCAGTTCACTGCATCCTCAAACTCCCGGGCTCAGGTGATCCTTCCACCTCAGCCTCCCCAGTAGCTGGGACTACAGGCATGAGCCACATCTGGCTAATTTTTAATTTTTTTTATAGAAATGGGGGTCTCACTGTTTTCCAGGCTAGTATCCAATTTCTGGCCCCAAGCAATCCTCCTGGCTCAGCCTCCCAAAGCTCTGGGATTATAGATGTGAGCCACTGCCCTTGGCACTAACTTTTGTTGAATAACCATTTCATGCCCCATATAGGTTGGGTCTACTATTCCCTTTGTCTAAAAAACCTTTCCCTAGCCTTCTTGGTCTCTGAGTCTTCCACTTATCCTTCAAGACCTGGAGCAGCTGTCCCCAGCTCCTGGAAGCCCTTCCTGAATACCCAGGTGGCATTCCCTGTTCACTACAGGGTGTGTTCCCCAGTGTGCCTCCCTCCGCCCTCTCCCCATCCTGTTGCCCACATTATATTGAGCTCTGCCTACAGGTCTCTCTCCACTTGAGAGTGACTGCTTCTGAGCAGGGTTACGTCTGTTTCTTTCTTTTGGTATTTATTCAAAGCACATAACACCCAGTAGGAGCTCAACATGTAGCTAATATTTATTTAGGGCTTACTATGGAGTAGACACGGGAAGTACTTTCTCTACATTATTTTATTTAATTATCAGAACAGCACCTCAAGGCAAGTGATGCTGTCCCCGTTTTCCAGACAGGGCCAGTGAGATCTTGGGCTGTTGTCACTTGAGGCCACAATGCTGGCCAGCATCAGACTGGACCCCGACCCCCAGGATTCACTCCCCAGCCTGCATGGCACCCAGCCCTGTCCCCAGCAATCCTGGGGACACCTCCTCCTTGATCTGCTGAAATCCACATGGAAAGAAGTCCCCTCCTTTTCTTTCCTTGTCACCTCTCCAGGTTCCACTCTGCCCAGGGACCTCTGAAGCCATCCATTGTCTTCTCCCGAAGACCCCTTTGTCCTCCCTGTGCAGAGTTCTAGGCCAGCCCTCCCGGGATACTCCAACCGGGTCATTCCCTTTCCTTCCTCCTCTTCCTGCTTTGCTTCCGCTTCTCACCCTGCTGACCCAGGGGTTTTTCCATTCAGTCCACATGTATTTGCCACCTTGAGCCTCGCATATTTACTGTGTGCCAGATTCCATGTGCGAGGCAGGGAAGCAGTAACATAGCCAGGCCCCATCCTTGCACTATAAGTAAGAAAATAAAAATCTATGGGAGGTGAGGGCTGCTGCTAAGGGCTGATAAAACTTCAGCAGACAGAGAATTTGCAATGATGGGGAGTGGGGCAGGCTTTTTTGGTGGTCAGTTGGGCCTTTCCGAACAGACACCTGTGGGAAAAAGGGCATGAACCCAGTGCCAAGACATGCGTGGCCAAGGCAGAGAAATGGTGATGTCAAGGCCCTGAATGGGCAAGGGACCAGGATCCAGGGACAGAAGGAGGCTGGTTTGGCTGGAGGGAGGAAGGGCAGGAGAGTGGAGCTGTGAGGGGCTGAGCCTGGTCGCTAGGCCATGCAGGACTGTTCTGTGTCCCCTCCCAGTCTTGCTTGCCCAAGTAGGTTGCGTGCATCTCACCGTCTGCCTCCACCATTGGATGGCCACTCCCTTAAAAATCGCTGGAAATGGCCCTGCTTCCTGCCCTGTCCTTTCACAATCTTTTTTTTTTCTTCTTTTTTTTGAGACAGAGCCTCACTCTGTCACCCAGGCTGGAGTGCAGTGGCACAATCTTGGCTCACTGCCACCTCCACCACCCGGATTCAAGTGATTCCCCCGCCTCAGCCTCCCGAGTAGCTGGGATTACAGTCACGCACCACTATGCCTGGCTAATTTTTTTATTTTTAGTAAAAACGGTGTTTCACCATGTTGGCCAGGCTGGTCTCAAACTCCTGACCTCAAGCGATCTGCCGGCCTTGGTCTCCCAAAGTGTTGGGATTACAGGTGTGAGCCACCGTGCCCGGCCAGCTCATATTCTTCTTCTTGCTATTCCTCTGCATCTTTATGTGCACATTTTTTTATTTCATTCTTTTTCTAAACTGTAACTTTATGATTAGTTTGTTATTAGAATTTTATTTGCTGTAGTTTAGTTTCGGGGGAAATCCCATGCCAGTCCGGGGTGGTGGGGTGAAAGGCTAGCGTGCTTGGTGGCTCAGGACTCTCTTGGGGGTCACAGTCCTGTCCTGGGTGGGAAAGTGATTTCTCTCTAGGGATTCTTGTTCTGCACATGGCTATACCCAGGGTTTCTGTTTTCAGTTCTCACCAGGCTCAGAGCTAACCACTCCCCTTCAACACACCCCACTTTCCAAGCTTGGCCAGCCCCACTCTGCCCACCACCCCAGCCCCCTTTGGCATCAGAATCAGGGGCTCCCTGAGATTTTCTGGGCAGCTCCCAGATGTAAGGAGTAAAACCTGCCACCTCACTGCATCTCCTTCCCTCCCAGCCTCAGGGCCGACAGCCCCATCTAGACCTCTGTGCATGGAGTACTCCAGCTTGGGGCTGAGCAACTCTGTGGCCCGAGAGAGAAGAGCAGGCCCTGGGGGAGCAGCGCGGGTGGCACCAGGCCAGGGCCACCTCCCCAAGTCTGACCCTCACTCTGCCTCACTCCTGCACATACCCCATCATCAACTCAGGGCACCCTCATTTCTGCAAGTCCCACTCACCCACCAACGTTCAAGGGCTTCTAGAGACCTGCTCCTCCTATCTTCCAAATACGTAAATAGGGTTTCCCTTGCTTAATCCCAACAACCATAACCTTATTCGTACATCCCAAAAATATTCCCTGAGCATTTATGCAGTTCCAGGCACTTTCTAGGCACTGGGGATACTGCGATGAACAAGATAGATATCGTTTGATGTCCTGGGGGAGGTGGGGTGGGCAGGGAGAGATTTCAGATGATAAACAAGAGAATGTGAGGCTGTGATCATGAAAACAAAGCAGGCCAGTGTCATCCAGAGTGACCGGCACTGCTGCCCTGGAGGTGACATGGAAGCTAAGACCCGAACAAGCATTCCTGCAGGGGAAGCAACAAGTGCAAAGGGCCTACAAGAAGAACAAACTAGGTCACTATTTACAAGTGAGGAAGAGCTGAGGCTCAGAGGGGTGAAATCACTGCCTCAGGTCATGGAGCATAAGTAGCAGAGAGCTGAGATTCAAACCGAGGGCCTTCTGATGCCACAGCCTGTTCTCTTCCCACTTTGCTTCTGGTGGGACGAGGGCCCCAGGACAGCAATACCGATGGATGGTCCCTAACCCCAGGCACAGCAGTCTCTCTGGATTGGGCTCCAGCCTTCGTGTCCACCACCGTCAGTCACACCAACCTCCTGGAGGTCCCTCGTGCGGCTTCACGCCTCTTTGCACTTGTACGTGTGATTGTCATGCTGGGAATGCCCTCCTCTGTTCCTCTACCAGTTGTGATCTTTTCCCCTGGTCTTTGAGGATCAGCTTGTCCCCAAAGCCTTCTGAGACACTGCAAGACAGAAATGAATACTTCCTGCCCTGGACTTCCACAGCCCATGTCTTCACTATGTCCATTTATTCATCAAATAAGCATTGCAGACCTACCACGTACCAGCTCTGTGGCCCGAGAGAGCAGAGCAGGCTTGCTTAGCTGTGGGAACTGACAGCTGTGAAAACTGATGCACCGGACAAGTTCAGACACGAAACAGCAGTTCAAAACACGGAAGTGCCACAAGAGGATGAACACAGGGACTGTGGGCACACGTAGTGGGGAAAGCCAGACACCCACCCCTCTCCCAGGCTGGTCGGTATGCCCTGGGTCAGCTGTGTACTTGTCAATCTCTCTGATATGATATTTTAATCCCATCTGCATCCCTTGTACCTCAGCACAGGGCCTAACACAGAGAAGACATGCATTTGAAATTTTATAGCAAGAAAGATATCCGTTTTGATTGAACACCTACTGTGTGCTAGGTTCTGTTCCAAGTGTTGGAAATACAATGCGAACAGCCCAAATCTCTTTCTTCATGGGGCCTACAGTCCAGTGGGACTGTAATGTAATTGCGTGAGATCTTTACATTGCTAATTAATTAATTCACATGCCAAGAAGATAGAGGCTGGGAGCAGGAAGTGAAGAGGCAATAGAATGTAGCAAAACTAGATACATGGCCAAAGCAGAATTCTTGACTTTCCCCACCTTCCTGCATTGTTCCCCACCACCCCCCGACACACCCCAACCTGCTTCTGCCTCGCAGTTGCCCATCTCAGTAGTGAACATCAATAGTCATCAATTTCTTCCCAAATATCCCGATTACCTTCACTTCTCCCCATCCCATTGCCATTGTGCTGGTCCAAGCCACCATCACTTCTTGCTTAGAGCTCAGCAGCAACTGCCTTCCTGTCTCCCACTGTCTTCCTGCCTCCAGGGCTGATTCTCTCCTTCCATATCCCACCAGCTTCTTCCAGGTTGTTGCTCATCCTCCAACCTCCCCTCCATGGTCTCCAGGTGCTTGGCCTAACAGATTTCCTATTATCGTCTTGGGATCGGCCATGCTTAGTATTTTTCCCCCGAAACTGGCCAATCATCTCACTCACACTTCTGAACCTTTGCACAAACTATTCTCCCAGCCTGAAATGTTCCTATTCTAAGCTTCCTTTGCACCCTCTAACCACCCCCAGCTTGGCCTACGTACCTCTTTCTCATTCCTACACCTCAGTTTAAATATCCTGTCCTCAGGGAAGATGTTCTTCAGTCCCTAAGGTTGAGTTGGTCTCCCTGCCCCATGGCCTCACAATATCTTTTGCATTATTTTCTTTACTTCGATGTGGTCATTCTTCACCTGTATACTCACTCCTCTTGCTTGTCTATAGGTTCTTGGAGGCAGGGGCTATGTTTGTCCTGCTCACCATCACCAGGAATTAGCATGATATCTCACAAACAGTAGGTGCTCAATTCTTTGAATGAATAAACTCTGGACCTATAGGAAGTAGAACTTGAAGCAGTGCAAAGCGTCCAAATATCTGCTGTTACATTGACTTGAAATATGACCTTGCAACTTGATAGATGACTTCTCTGAGCCTCTGTTTACTCTCCCTATAGGAAAAGTTATTAATATGCATTTGCAGGATTGTTGGGCAGTTATGTGTGAGAATCTGTGTGAAAATGCCTGGCTCCTAGGATTTGCTCCACAAATGCATGGCGGATCTGTGGATGAGAAGTAAATAGCCTCAGTGCAATACCCTTACTCAGAAAGTTCATGTCTTGGGTCAAGACACAGCAGTTAAGACAGAGGCTCTCAAGCCAAGCTGCTGGACTAGATTCCCAGCTCTGCCACTTACTGTCTGGGGAACCTTATGCCAGATAGTTAAACCATTATGTGACTCAGTCTCCCCATCTGTAAAATGGGAATAATTATGACACCTATCTCATAGGATCATTGTGGGATTCCGCTTAGGTCAGTGCCTGGCACAAAGCAAATGCCCAACAAATGATAGCTTTTCACATTGCTGTTAACATGTAACACTGACAATCACACCATAATGCTCATATCTGTGGTCCTTCTAGACAGATGAAGGGACACATTTCCAGAGAGATTAAATGACTGTTCAAGGTCATATGTGAGGAAATAGCAGCTTTGTGCTTCAAGGCCAGGTCTGCTGCACCCAAATCCCATGTTATTTTCACTACATCGAAGCAGCAGCTCAAAATAGGCCTGTGGCATTTCAGCTAATTTCCTCTAAGCCCTTCCCAAGTAACCAAATGCAGGCATACAAAGCTGCCCCCCTAAGAGTATCCATTTAGCAGCTACTAAGTACTAAGTATGCCTGGTGCGTCCCAACCATCCAACGCGGCTTGTAACAAGCCAGCTCTTCCCAGGTAGCCTTGCCTGGTCAGCAGAAGGAACCTAAGAAGAAGAATTAGATTGGGAAGACCAGCCTAGCCAACATGGTGAAATCCTGGCTGTGCTAAAAATACAAAAATTAGCCAGGCATGGTGGCAGGCATCCGTAATCCCAGTTACTCGGGAGGCTGAGACAGGGGAATTGCTTGAACCCAGGAGGTGGAGGTTGTGCCTGAGCCAAGATCACGCCACTGCACCCCAGCCTGGGTGATACAGGCAGACCCCATGAGGAATAAGAAGAGGAGGAAGAAGAAGAAGAGGAAGAAAAAGAGAAGAAGAAGAAGAAGAAGAAGAAGAAGAAGAAGAAGAAGAAGAAGAAGAAGAAGAAGAAGAAGAAGAAGAAGAAGGAGGAGGAGGAGGAGGAGGAGGAGGAGGAGGAGGAGGAGGAGGAGGAGGAGGAGGGGAAGGGGAAGGGGAAGGGGAAGGGGGAAGGGGAAGGGGAAGGGGAAGGGGAAGGGGAAGGGGAAGGAGAAGGAGAAGGAGAAGGAGAAGGAGAAGGAGAAGGAGAGGAGGAGGACAAGGAGGAGGAGGAGGCCAATTTGGATGTAAAAGAGGGGAGGAGAAATGAGAGAAAACCTACACTTATTGAGTGCCTACTATGTGTCAGGCACTTCACATCTACCATTTAACCCTTACTGTGATCACTCCAGCCATTGTTCATCAAGTGTCTACTATGTATAAAGCTATACTCCAGGTCCCAAAGATATAACAGTGAACAAGACACAACTGTTGACCTCAAAGAGCTTTCAAATCAGTGAAAGAGACAACACATACACAATTATGTGCTATATGTACGATGGTGGAGGTCTGAATAGGATGGGTGGCTTGGTGGTGAAAAGCAGGGAGAAGCTGGGAGGAGCTTCAGAAAGGAAGAGGTAGGTGCTAAAGTGCCCATTTAACATATGGTAAGACAGAGGCTCTAGGAACTTAACTTGTTTGGAGCTATGCCGTTACTGAGCAGAGTCAAGCTGTGCCCCAGGCCCATTCTCTCTCTGGTAGTCTCTGCACTGTCCATGCTGGAAGCCTAAAAGCTGTTGCTTTCCTCCCCCACCCCTTTCCCTTTTCTCAATGATCACCTGACCAGAAGATTAATCAAACGGTGCTAAAGCTGCAGCCACTGTCAGTGGCTAAGATATTAGCAGATTCTGTGGACAAACAGAAGCTTCTGAGCCTCTGTTACTGATTTTTTTCTTTTGAGTAAAACCTTCAGAGGAAAGCGGGAGGGAGATGAGAAGAAGGGCTCTATCTGCAGTCTAAAGGGATTTTTGGACAGGTCAAAGACAACCAAGGTGACAGCAATAAGTGAGGGCAAGCCTCTTTGGCTCATGTGACTACCCCCAAGAATCTCTCCACTCTCCTCAAAAGGCCTAGCCTATCTAAGAGGACTTGGTGCCTGCCCCTCACCTTTGCTTCAAGGACAGAAGCCTTGAAAATCAGCCACCTGAGCCACTGGCTGAACTTGCTAGGTTCCCTGCTGTATGGGATCAGCAGATCAGCCCTCCCCATTCCAATACCCATCCCCATCCTCACAGGACAAGAAACCAAAGTGGAGAAGTCTTCAGTCTGCAAATAGAGCTCTTGCTGTACCCCAAAGGTACCTTAGCAGAGGTTGCAGAAACCTTGGTTCTGTTCTCCAGACACTAAACCTCTCCCAGATACCAGAAGCACAGCAACTGCCCCTCATAGGAGCCTTTCCGTTCTGAGAAAAGAACAGAGTGGTAGAAAGGAAATTTTGTGCTGGGCAAAGAAACAGGTAGTTTTTCTGTCAAAAAGAATACACTGGTCGTACCTACAGACCAACTCTGAGCTGAGAGAAGGAAGTTAGGCAATGGACTTTACACCAAAGAAAGACTGTATTTAGTTCACTCATCTTTTATATACTCTCTGATAATCACCACATCACTGAGAAATTGTCAAGCAAATAATCTCAAGAAAAAAAGTAGAGGGAGAGAGAAGAAAGTATTGAATAATGAGTTATGGGATTGAAACATCTCAACTCCCCCTGCCTCAATTGACTCATCATACTCACATCCTCTCCAGGGTCCCCCCCCACCAACACATACACACACACACAAAATATCAAAAACATGCAAAAACATGCACCCCCATCATGCCTCATGTGCTCTCACTCACTTAACTATAAAAGTGATCAGAGAAAAAAATGTAATCTGTAGCAGCAGAAATTAATGTGCTTCTTTCTACCAGAGGTCACATTAAGGAAAAGTTGCACATAAGAGAAATGAGAGGCGACGCTGTAATTAACCCACACACAATGATTCTTCTGAGGAAGAGAGGAGGGTTTCGGTGTTCCAGTGTTCATAGAAGGAAGATTTTTTATCTCTTCCAAACCAGTTTATGAATGACTTAGGATACTTAGAAGGATTCACATTTCACCCACTTCCCCTGAGAACATGTTTATCCCTGAAATGAAAATCATTACTCAAGTCCCAGCTACGAGTCGCCCTTTTGCACCCTTTTCCACGAATAATCTTTCCAAAATGTCTGCTTGTAGAAGCAAGATTTGGAATTTCACGGAAAACTACAGAGACGCAGACAGAGCAATGCACACCCCCTGGTAAGCCAGAGAGAGACAGAGAGGAGAGAGGAAAACCGAAAGAAGATACAGCTAACGGACCAACAAAATAAATCCCCAGCAAAGAAAAGTGAAAACAATGATTTAAAAAACACGTAAAGACGTGTTTGTAATTACCCGTCCAGGTTACATGCTCGCCGCTTCCAGGCAGAGAAACGGCTCGTTGAAGTTTTGTGCCCGTCTGACTGTGATGGGAGGGTTGTATTTGAAGCTCTGGGCACGTAGAGATGGAATGAGAAGGAGGCTGAGCTGGAAGAAACACCAAGGGGGGAGGGAAGGGGAGAGAGAGAGAGTGTGTGTGTGTGTGAGAGAGAGAGAGAGAGAGAGGGAGAGGGAGAGAGCTATCTCTAGCTACGCCTTCCTCTAAGCCCCGGGAGCCCAGGAGAGCGCTCATTTTAGGATTTGGGAGAGGGGTAAAAAGAGGAAAGGCGGCCCCCGCTCTGCGCTGGCCTTGCTGCCCCGGGGAGGGAGGACTCTGGCCCGCGCCCCCCTCCTGGAGGGCGGCCCTGGGAGCCGGGGAGCGCGCGGAGCGGGCGGCGCAGGGAGCTGTCCGGTTCAGCACCACCCGTAATGCAGTAGGTGGGAGCGCCTCCGCGGGGGCCCAGCCGGCAGCGAGTGGGGGGCAGGCGCGCGGCCCACCCTGCAGCAAGACGCCGGCTCCCTCGTTTCCAGGAGCTTTGCAGATAGCGGGAGGGAAACCCGCCTCGATTCTCCGGGAGAAACCCCCTCTCTCCCCCACTTCGCCAACACTACCCCCGCCACCAACAACAATAAGCGCCACCGCCGCTCGTCCTGCCGCCGCCGCCGCCGCCGCCGCGCCTGCCCGCCCTGCCGCCGCCGCCGCCGCCGCTGCCCGGGCAAAACCATGGAAAGCGAGACCCCCGCACCTGTGCAGCTGAGCTCAAGGGCTTACAGAATACTGGGAAGTCTGGTCTGAAACGAAAGCGCCGAGACCCCCCAAGGAAGAGAACTGGCGAAGCAAAGGATTTTCATGGCGCAGGCCGCAGAGCCGAGAACGAAGACCGAAGGTTGCATCTCGGCTCTTACAATCTCTAACTGTCTAGGTCCCGACCATGAGAAATGGTGTTGAGAATTCGGCTGTTCCCTGGTTCACTGTGGAAGCCATCTCCAAATTAGCTATCACATATGGAAACTGGAGACCAGAATTTTAGAAAAAGAGATTAAGGCATCTCACTTGGGGGGGTGGGGGGTGTCTTTTTATTTTTTTCTTTTTTTTTTTTTAAAAAAAACACTGCAACTGGAACAGTTTCTGATCTCAAAAGGCAAGCCTCTTCCCGTGTGATCTTTATAATTTACACTCTTTTCCGTGAGCTTTCTTACCTCCCTTTTTTTATAACTCTCCATATTCTCTATTCATACATATATCCATTATATTAGTAGTGGAATAATTTTTATTTTTATTTATTTTTTTTTTTGGCTTTAGTACTTGCACCCTCACACACACTCTCCCGAGAACCAGAAGTCGGTTGGGTGTTTATATAATGAAGAATTATGGGGCTGTTTGATCGAGGTGTTCAAATGCTTTTAACCACCGTTGGTGCTTTCGCTGCCTTCAGCCTGATGACCATAGCTGTGGGAACCGACTATTGGCTCTACTCCAGAGGGGTTTGCAAGACCAAAAGTGTCAGTGAGAATGAAACCAGCAAAAAGAACGAGGAAGTTATGACCCATTCCGGATTATGGAGAACCTGCTGCCTAGAAGGTATTTGACTTCCCATCTCCTCCCCCCTCTCCACCCCACCCCTCCCTTTTCACTCCCCCCCCCACCCTCCTCCAAATAAGTCCCCTTTACATTCCACCATTTTCTTAGTTCACTCCTTCCACCACCGATCAAGGTTGGTTGGGTTAGTTTCAGAGGAAAAAAAAAATCAATAAGCAAAACCCATACTCTACTCCCTTGCCTCCACCACCCTCTTCCCCTCAAACATCCTCATTGGAATAATCTATGACATGGTGAAAACGACAAGAGATTGTCTTTAAAAAGTCAAAGGTGTTCTGCCTGCTTTGGAGTCATTAGGATTTACCATCCAATTTAGCATTGCCATCTATGAGAGGGTAAAATAATTGCTTCTGTCTATGCTGTTTCTCTTTTTGCAATGAAGAATTCAAAAATGCTCTTCCCTTTTCCCTCCTCTTCTCCTTACTCCCCAAAAGTCCTAGATGCATCACCATCTGCAAATCTCCCTATTTAAAAAAAAGAATATGTTGTTTCTAAGAATCCTTATGTGGTAAATCCTAATTATTCCAGGATCTCAAGCTGAGTTCAAGAGCATTTCGTAATGTCTATGAGCCACACAGATCGTTCGAGGTGGCTGGCTGCGTGTGTGTATTTGTGTGTTTTAACGTTTACAAAGTCTAAAAATACATACGTCTCTCACAGGAAACAAGCCCAAGTTCTAATAAACAGCAATTCACTTGCGGGTTAGGCTTCCACAGAGTGACATGTCTGTTAGCCAGAAGCTAGTAGAGTCAGCATTGCAGCCGGCTTGAGAATCAGACATTGTGCAGGCAGGCAGAGAGGGAGGGAGGCGAGGGCATGGGGAGGTTGAGGGGGTGTCAGCTGTTTGCCTTGATCTTGCGGAGTGTTGAGGCATGTGTGTCTGTGCTGTGAGCACAGGGGCCGCCACAGTGTAAAGGCTGGGGGATCAGGCTATGGATGAAGGCATATACTTCTGGGACACATTAATAAGCACAGAAAAAAACTCCTGTGGGTCATCCAACCTGCATTTGGCAACAGACTTTAATATGAGGGACTGCATTTGAATGGCTATATATGTCTGTGTGTGCAAGTCACCCGTAGAAAGACGAGCACAGAGAGATACATATGCTTCCGTGTGGGGGGAAAAAAGGCTTATGTGCTTTGCTTCTGATATGAACCAATACTGGAGGCCGTCTGAGGCAGCGTCGGGAAGCAGGGACCGCAGGATTGTTTGTTAAGCTCAACATGGGATGGTGATGCAAGGAGTTGAGACCAGGGGATGGGGGAGAAGAGAGAGAAATGGATGGGTGAGGGAGAAACTGATGTGGCCCCAGGGTCTAACCCAAACTGAGCAAAAGCCACTCTTTGGGAAATGATTACATCTGGGAAAGAGCACAAATCCCATGCCCCCCTCCCAACATTCTTGGTGCAAACGGTTGAGTGATGGCTGAACATGTTTTGAATAGCTAAGTGACTTCATTGAGCGATGGTCTATTTGACGCATACTGCATTTGGTGCCCTTTCTCAATCCAAACTGCTGCCTTTAACATATTCTGCAGAGGAGCTCTATGCTGAATACTATATGCTCTTCCCCAGCCAGAGAATCAATATCAAGAAATTAATAGGGACTGTTTTAAACACACGCACACACACACCCCCTCCTTAAAAAAATGAAAAGCCTTTCATACAGCTAGTCATTAACAGTGGGAAGACTTCCATTTAATTAAACATTTATGACAGACTTTTATTCCAAAAGAGAAGAAAAGCAAAGTGAATGAGGACCGCTTTAGGGAAATGATCATAGTGGCAATTTGCTTTCCTTGGATTTTAGTTAGATGGATGAAGGGAGATAGGTAGCCAAGAGACTAGAGGAGAGACAAGACATTGTTTTAGTGTAAATACACCCAGAAATGGGTGGGTTGGCATAAATATACTTTTCTAAATCTGCGTTTTATTTCCAAATTCTTAATATTGTGATCTTTTAAACATTGTGTAATTCCCGGAAGGCAAACAGACTAGAGGCAGTTTTATATCACCCATGCATTAAAAAGGCTTAAGTATTTTCATTAAAATTCCATCTGTTTGATGTCCACATCCCCAAATGTGCTGCCCACCCCCTTCAACTTTCTCTCCAAGCTGCACACTCCCTCTCTCCCTGAATCGTCTGTAAAGGGTTAGAATTGCAACACTTCCCAAGGATTGTGTGATGCGCACAGGCACTGTGGGTTGGGCCACACACCCCAGCGGGGCCTCGCTGCCCTGGGGCAGTATTGTGGGGCCCTGCCAGGCTCTCCTCAGGGATGATACTCCCTTTCCACTTGTAGCCATGGCCGGGGCAGGAAGGGCTGGAGCTCCGGGCCTGCTTTTGACCTGGCCTTTAATTTCCAAAGCCTCTGTCAACTGGAGCTTTGCAGGCCTGGGACCACCTTAGGAAGATGGGCCTTGGCCACTTAGCAAGTGGTTTGGAGACTGTAAGCCTCTTATTTTCAAAGACTGCACTGATCTCCAAAGGCTGTAAGTTCAGTTTTTTCTGGAAGTTGGCATAGACAGTCCTTGGGGGCTGGCAGTGTGCTTGCTTTTATGAGCACTCACGATGGGGTTGCTTTCTATGGAGATCAAGTTGTTAGTGCTTTGGGTTCCCTCAACTTGTGTTTCTTTGTGTGTGTGAAAAATTGGACTTTCAAAAAAGATCCCCCCACCCCCTACCCCTTAACCACTTGATCTGTATTTTCTGCCCAATCCGGAGAAATTGCAAACAGAATTCATGTCTTCTTTCTAAGATGCCGCTAATGACTCCAGATGAAAACCAACCCTGTCGTCCTCTGATCTCTTTTGCTCTCTGGTTTTCATTAGTGCTTTTTGTCTCCCGAGGTGATTATTTTCGTTCACCTCTTGATGAAAATAAGAATAGGAAAAAAAAGTCCTTGCCTCTAAGGCTGCTTTTGAAATTAACTAGTCTGCTGAAGAATGAGAACATGACCACCTGTTAGGGACAGGCACAGGGGGAGGGGGAGAAGGGCCAGGGGAAAAACCACCACCCTTATTTTCTCCCTCTGCAGACTGAAAAGTCTGTGTGTGTGAACTTGAAATCCCTAGCAGGCTGGTGTCCTTAGGGGGATTTGAGGAGCATGGGTGGGAGAGGACAGTGTGTATGTGGATACAGGTAGGTGGGAGTGATAGAAGTTCGTGAACTTTTCAAGAAAGCTGAATTAAGAATCTCTGCATGGAGAGATGAATTGGCTCAGAGAATTATGCTCAGAGAAGAAGAGTTCAATGAAATCTACAACAAGATGCTAAAACAGCTTGTTCAAGCAAGGTGTCTCGAGGCTGCCTGGTGACTTGCTGCTCAGGATATTAACCTCTGCTGTCACCTAAAGGAAACATCGTCTCCAGGGACAGCGAGAAATTCACTCTTGGTGCTCAGTCTCTCCTATGCCTTCCTCCCTTCTGTCCTGGCTCTGTGGCTCCCCCAAAGGATTTCCAGACCTGCAGAGGTCGAGCCAATAGCAGGCATAATGTGGTCTGTAGAGGAAGCAAACTCTGTGTTTTCTTTCCCGCTCTGTCCGTTTTGCCTTACTGTAAGGCAGAACAGAAATCTTACTCTCTGTCCAGGCTGTCAGATTCCCTCTGCTGAATATCTCAGCTCCTTATCCATCAGTGGCTTCTCCTGTCTTGCCTCCACCAGGATGCTTGCTCATGGGGGCTCTGCCAGTCACTCTACATCTTTGCTCTCTTTGAGCAAGAAGTATCTCAATGGTCCCAAATTGTCTTTTCCAAGTTCATGACGGCCTGCGAGGTGATACAGTGCTCCGCACTCAGCTCAGCCATGGATCTCTTATTCTGCAGAAATAGAAAAAGGATGCATCTTTTATTTTAGGAAAGCCAATAGCCTTTCCCAGACACGCTTGCCTTCTAGCCCAGGTGGGCTGAATCTGGAAGGTACTAACAGATCTTCACACTGTGCAAGTATTGCTCCATAATTCCCAAGATAATTTGACTTTCTTTAGGTACTTTGGACACAGGAAGTGCAGAAGAAATATTTATCAATGGATTGATGCAGAAATTCTTAAAATTACCGAGATGAATGCAAACATCATAAGGACATGTGACAACCAAGTGATCGAAAGAGAGAGAAAGAGGGAGGAGAGTGGGGAGAAAGGGAGAAGGAGAGAGGGAGAGAAGGGGGTGCAGAAGTCAGAATGATTTGTTTGTTCTTCCTGGAACTTCTTTTTTTATAAGAATAATAATGAGTCATGAATTCACTATTATAAGATAAGTGAATTCAAAAGGAGTCAGTCATTGAGGTTGCACAGCTCCTAATTGGCTATAGTGAAGGCAAATTACTCAAGCAAAGGTAAAGAAAAATGATCCATGCACACAGCCTCTATAGGAAAGAAAAAAAAATAATCAATTGATTTTCTTCCCTTTTCTGCTTTTAAAGTATACCAAAGTTCAGCGTGAAATCAATATTCCCTAGAACAGACACCTCTGAGCAGAGACGAGGCCTTAGAATGGCCCACCCCTGCTTAGCTCCAGTAGAACCTTCTACTCTTTCACAAACCTCCCATCCAATTCAAAGAACCCTGACAACTTTCCCTCAGGCTTGGGTTCTAATCAGCAGCTTTTCCATACAGCGAGGCCTAGCATTCCTAGCCATTCTCACCGTGTTAGCCAAACCTGACTCCTCTACCTGGAGTCCTGGTCAGTTCACACCACACTGCCTGCCCTTGCTTCCCCTTTCCGGGTGAGCTGAATGAGGCTCACAGGAGTAAAGAACACACCAAAGTTGAGTGGCAGGCAGTGGCTGAGCCAGAACTTGAATCCAGGTTCCTTATGACTCATCGAGCTACATTGTCCCCCTATCCCGTGCACTCTGAAAGCCTCCAGAGGGCTCTGGGCAGTAGACCCGAGCCAAGGTGGCCTCCCACTTATATTCACTAACAAGCACTGTTCTATCCAGTCTGCTTTTTGTTGAGCATCCCTCACTGAGCAGTCAACCTGAGCATCTCAGGAAGAATGAGTCCCAACCCCGTCACTCCTCTGCATACCCCTCCCTCCTAGCTGCCATCTTGAGCCGCTTTGCACCTTTCAGGGTGACAACGACTGTGCCCTGGTCCACACCGCCTGTGAGCTGAGTAGCTGAGTCTAAGGAAATGCAGCAGTCAATTTCTAACCCCGAACTTCAGGCCACACTCACCATGTGCCTCTTTATTTTGTCCTTTCATTTCGGAGATGTCCTCAGTGTAAATGATCTGTGAGTTTATGTTTTCAAGCATTTTCAGAAAATAGCAAATTTACGTCCTATGTAACTCACCGAAGTTTTCAGATGAAGTTTTTGTGGTCTCGTTGAAAGAACTGATGCCACACAGACCTGGGTTTGCTTCCTGCACTGCAGCCTTGTGTGATCTGGGGCAAGTTACTCAACCCCTCTAACCCTCAAATTCCTTATCTGGAAAAAAAAAGAGGCATAATCTCCTCCTCAAAGGGCAGTTGCTGGCTTAGGGATTAAATGAGTGGATGTCTGTCCTCCCTTTTCTCAGACCACCTTATTTGAAATTGCAATCAGCAATCTCCACCTACACTCCTCATCCATCCCCCTTTGCTGTTTCATTTTTACAGAGTATTTACTGCCTTGTAGCATGCTCTGTCCTCTACTCATTATATGTGGTGTCTGTCTCTCACCACTAGACTGTCAGCTCCATGAGGGCAGGGATTTTCATCTGTTCTGCTCATTGCTGTGCCCACAGCAATCATGACAGTGCAAGAAGTCAATCTACCTTGTTAATAAATGAACCCATGACTACTGCCTGCTACAGTGTGGGTGTTCAGAAAGGGTGGTCCCTCCATACTGCCAAAGCATTATTTTTTTTTAACATTCTAAAAAATAAATAATGAACTCAATACAGAGGAAGGAGTGAGAGGAAAGAGGGAGAGATAGAAGGAGGGAGAGAGAGATGGAGAGAAAGAGAGAGAGAGAGAAAGACTGAATGCATAACGGACAATAATAAAAAAGATAATGGAAACAAAAAGTGCTTGGAGAGAAAATAAATGCCTGCTAAGGAAGTGCCAGGGGTGCAAGTCCTCTAAATAGATCCTGGCCACACCTTCCTCCCTCCACACCATCTAAAGTGTCTGTCACAGATCCTGGGGGAGAGCTTCCCTTGAGTGCTCACTTTCAGGTCGAGAGGAGGAGAAGATATAGATCCAGTCTGATAATGCAAGAAATATGTTATCAAAATGTAATGTCTCCTTTTAACCTCAAATATAAGTATTTTGGTCAAAAACCCATATTCAAATGCAATAGGCATTGTAAGTTTCCAGGTTAGCTCACAGCCAGAGATGGGGCAATTCCTTCACTCATTTATTTTATTGGTGAAATCTTTCATGAGCCCCTATAAAGCGTCAAGCACTAGGCCAGGAGATGAGGACATCATAGGAAGCAGCGTCCTTCAGGGTCACTGACCTTGGTGAACTCCAATTCACATCATTTGAATCCCAATTCACATAATCTCACATATATATAAATTACAGCTCTGATAAGCGCTATTCGCAGGAGATGCATGAGACGTGAGCTCACAATACTGGGATTGTAGCTAACCAGGGAAGGCTTCCCTGAGGAGGTGAGATGGGAGTGAAGATCTGAAGGATGAATAGGAGTTAACCCAGGTGAAGAGAGGAAGAAAGCACGTTCCAGGTTGGAGGGCGGCATGTCCAGAGGTGGGTGAGGAAGGAACGAGACTAGTACCGAGAGAATGCCAGGGTGGATAGGAAACTGAGAGGGGTGGGGGGTGGGGGAGTAGCAGGGAGGTGATGCTGGATGGGGCAGGAGGGGCAAGTGGAAGTGGTCAGGACCTAAAGTGCTTTGTTAGTCTTATTAAAGCGTCGCATTCTGTTGTTTTTTGGCTTCTCGCTTATAAGCTGTATGCCCTTGGGTTAGTCGATTCTGTCTCTGTGACTTATACTTACTTTACAGAATGGGGATAAAAATACCTGCCTTTATAGTTGTTGTAAGGATTGGAACAGCTGTTCCCTTTTTTTTTTCTTTTCTTTCTTTCTGCCTTTTTTTTTTTTTTTTTTTTTTTTTGAGAGTGCAGTGACACAATCCTAGCTCACTGCAGCCTTGAACTCCAGGGCTGAAGTGATTCTCCTGCCCCAGTCTTTGGAGTAGCTGAGATGACAGGCACAAGTCACCACACCTGGCTCATTTTTTTTCTTCTTCTTTTTTTGAGATGGAGTCTCGCTCTGTTGCCCAGGCTAGAGTGCAATGGCGTGATCTCCACTCACTGCAAGCTCCGCCTCCTGGGTTCACGCCATGCTCCTGCCTCAGCCTCCCAAGTAGCTGGGACCACAGGAGCCCGCCACCACGCCCAGCTATTTTTCTTTTTCTTTTTTTTTTTTTTTTTTTTTTTTGTATTTTTAGTAGAGACGGGGTTTCACAGTGTTCGTCATGTTGGTCTCGATCTCCTGATCTTGTGATCCACCCAACTCGGCCTCCCAAAGTGCTGGGATTACAGGCGTGAGCCACCGCGTCCGACCCCACACCTGGCTCATTTTTAAGTTTCTTCTAGAGATTGGGTGTCACTATGTTGGACAGGCTGGTCTCAAACTCCTGACCTCAAGTGATCCTCCGACCTCGACCTCCCAAAGTGCTGGGATTACAGGCGTGAGCCACCGTGCCCGGCTGCTTTCCTTCTTTGCCATGCTGCTTTTGCTTCCACACCGATCTGAATACAGTGGTTTCTTAGGCTTCTCAACTACCCATGAAAGTTCAGAGAAGGGTGAAAATAGACTCAAATAACTTTCAATCAACTAAATTTTAAAATGTGTTGATAGTGGATGCCTACCCTGTGTGAAACTTAGGTAGGCAGTCGTGAACAAATTCCTAACCCTGCTTCCAAGACCCTCCAGGGGAGGCCTAGCAGGGACCCTAAAGAAAAGGAACCTTGCAAAACAGTGCTGTTTCATCCTAGACATTTGAGACAGCCCTATAGCCTAGTGCCACCTCTTCTTATTACCCTCCCACAAATTCAGAGAGATTCTTGGCATCTTTTACAATCAGTTAGGATTATTGAGGATTTCAGCAGCAATTTGAATGAGGCTCAGTTATAACACCAGACTTTTTGAAAATAGGAATAAGAGAGATGTTAACTGTGCTCCCCAATGCTAGGAAATGCATGTCACCAGCTGTGGGATTGCTGGTGAACTGCGACAGCCTAGCCAGCCCCCAGTCCTTTCTCCTGGGTACATAAAAGGCTTTATTCTCCCAGTTCCGTATTCGCTCAGTTCTAAGACACAGCTAATTGTAAAATGACCTATCTACCAAAAAACAGCCTTCAGGGCAGAGGGCGACAAATTTAATGTTCCACATTAATTATAAAATACACTCTAATTTCAAAAATCTTGCAACTTAAAATACATGCCTTAGAATCAAAAGAAGACGGTCAGCTATCTTGCTAGCAGGAAGAAACGTAGGCAGGGTGCTAAGAGAGCCCAGAGGATTTCTCCAGCATGCAGCTGGTGCCTGCCCCGTGACTCAGGAAGCAGCATAGAGCAGCATGTGGCCTTACTAGCAACTTGCTTGAGGAGGAAAAGGGTGATGGTTGCTCTTTTCCAACAACTGTTCCCGAGTTTTTGCCAGGTACTGTGTGGGACTCTAGGATAGAGTTGAAAGACTCAATCTCTGCCCTCAAGGAATTTAGTCTAGTAGAGGAGATACCCCAGTGAACAGACGATGATAACTGCAGAGCATGAAATGTACATACAGGGGATTCTGGGAGCACAGGGATTGGGGAGGAAGGGATGCCAGAGAGGACTGAGTTCTCAAGGATGCAAAGTATGGGTGAGCAAGCTAAGGAAAGAAAGAGTACTTCAGACAGCAGGAACAGCATGTGCAGAAACAGATGCCCATGTGTTGGGCATTGGCAATGCCAATGGTCCCATGGAAGGTAGAAAGCAGAGAGGGATGAGGCTGGAAGGCAGCAGAGATAAGACCCCAAAGGCACAGAAATGCCTCACAGAGACATTTGTGTTTCAGCATGAAAGAAAAGGGAGGCCCAGAAAGGTAGGAAGCCAGGTAGGATCGTCACAACTGGCTTTTCCACTGTCTAGGTCACTGGTTGTTGAGGGCTTAGTGGACGGGATGAGGAGTGGGTCAGGCTGGTGAGACTTGCTGAGCAGGTGACAAGGTGGTTGCAGTGACCAGGTGACTTGCACTAAGTTAGACGTAGTAAACAGAGAGTAAAGGGGAGAAGGGAGATTGTAAGTGATGTACAATAGAGAGACGTCCTGTCCCCCCTTCTCTTCTCACTTCCCAGCATAACAAGCATGACTGAACACATACTATGTGCTAGGCCCTGCCATTACAAATATGTGGCTACAGAAAGCCTCTATTCAAATATCACCTTCTCAAGGAGACTTCCTGACCACCCTGTCTACAGTAGCCCCCCCAGTCCTGTCCCCCTCTTTAACATTATTTTCCTTTTTTTTTAGACAGAGTCTCACTCTGTTGCCCAGGCTGGAATGTAATGGTGCAATCTCGGCTCACTGCAGCCTCCGTCTCCTGGGTTCAAGCGATTCTTGTGCCTCAGCCTCCCAAGTAGCTGGGATTACAGGTGCATGCCACCATGCTTATCTAATTTTTGTATTTTTAGCAGAGATGGGGTTTTGTCATGTTGGCTCGTCTGGTCTTGAACTCCTGACCTCAGGTGAGCCACCCACCTTGGCCTCCCAAAGTGCTGGGATTACAGGCATGAGCCACTGCGCCTGGCTTCTTTTTTAACTTTCTGTTTTTATTTTTTTAGCACATACATGTTTCTGACCTGAGTCCCCCTGTAAGACTGGAAGCCCCATGAAGGCAGGGACCATGTCTGCCTTGTCCATCGCCATCTCCCCAAAGTCTTGTCTAATGTCTGGCACTAAGAAAGTGCTTGGGAGCTAGGTGTCAAATGAACGAATAAAGAGATGGGGCCTGGCCTCAGGGAGTTGCCCACCTAGTGAAGGAGATGGGCTTTTAAACAAAAACTCCAGGCATCCATTGACCAGTCTTTTCTCCTAAGCTTGGCTGAAACCACATGCTGAAAAACCCTTGATAACAAGCAGGTGTTTCCCCTGCAACCTGGGAGGTCCTCTGGGGTGCCTCCTGGGCCCCAGCTTTGCCATAAAAGCTGATAAGTCACTGCCTGCTGGAAAGCAGTCATCTTTTCTCTCGATTGCAATCCTTGTTAGTTACCTCCGGGCCCAGAGGCACTTACTTAGCAGCCCTGGGTTTGCCTTTGCAGAGTGCCGTCCCACTATTGACATATTCATTCACCATATTCATTCACTCTCTCCTGAACTTCTTTGACCTTGGGTAGCCTTCCTTCTGCTAACAAGCATGCCAAGGATCAGGTACAAGATCCCAGGTGCACGGTTGCTGGAGCCTCGTTGTACGAAGAATCCACCCCTTGTTTTGCCACCCCCTCCATCATGCAACTTCAATGCCCCAGTGCCAGCCTCTCTGACCTTGCACTAGGCAAAACTCACTGGAGACCAGCCACTGCCAACCCCTAGACCAATTCTTATCCCAGTTTTGCCCCATGGCTCTCCTCCTTCATTTTCTCTGCTTAAGGGATGTATGCACTCTTTTCTATCATATTTCCCCCCAACCTGGATCTCTCTATCTCTGATGAGGGACACATTTTATCCTTTCTCCTTCCTGAATTTTCCCTAGTGTTGATAGCGCTTGTCTCCAGTTTTCCTCCACCACGTTTGCAGAGTAGGTAATCCTGCAAAACAACTGTTCTGCCGTAACTTCAGTACTAATACTAACAACAATAATAATAGGTAGTCATTCACTGAGTGTTTCCTTTGTGCTAAGCACTGTTTTAGATGCTCTCCAGAGGCTCTTATTTAATCTTCACAATTCTGAAGATATGTGCTGTGATACCCATTAACTCCATCTTAAGAGGCTCAGAGATGTTAAGTAACTTGCCCCAGGTCACACAGCAAATGGCAAAGCTGGGATTCCAACCCAAGCCTGTCCAACCTCAAAACCTGTGCACCGCCTTCTATGACACTAATTATATCTTTCATTTTCCGTTGGCCCCCAAGTCTATAAATAAATTTCTTTCAGATGTTGAGGGCAATGCTGAACAGAAAGGCTGTTTGTACTCCCTTGCATGATGAAGTCTTCAGCATTTTGAGCTTAGATTAGGATATGCTCCTTACCCAGGGCAGAGTGGGGAAAAGGTAAGGGACTGCCAGATTTCCTCACGGCTTTGAAAACAGAAGGTCCTTCAAAATGCAAGGACATCGGTCTCCTTGCAGTTTGTGAAGGCGGAGAAGTGAATACAGATACTCCCTCTCCCCTGCCTTCTGCCAAAAGGCCCCTATCCCAGCCACATCCTACTTTATCTCCAGGACTTAGTGAAGTTGTCACCTCTCTCTGCTCCCTCCCACCTGGGGTCAGCTCCCTCCAGATCCCAGCATCTAATACCTTTTATGTTGCTTGCTTCCATTCCTGTGTCTTCCTCTAGATCATGAGTTCCCTCATCTATTTCTTCAACAAAATTTACCAAGTTACTACCATGTGTGAATAAGCATGAAGTGTTTAGGGGACCACTTGAGGTTTATACTATTGTGGGAGAACCAGGTACGGGAGAGGAGGTAGGGGAAGGTGTTAGTAACGAGGGATGAGATTGAGCAGAGACCTCATCACAGAGGGATGATTATATGGTGAGATTGCTCAGCATTTGCTGAATGAATGAGTGAGTGAATACAGAAAAAAGCTTGACATGTGGGATTATGATGCATATTTAATCTCAGATTTTTCCCATCATCGTCATCATTGTTATAAAGATGCAATTCTCTCCCAGCCAGGCCTGGAGTTCATGTCAGTTCACATCTGACAGCCTGGGTTCAAATCCCACCCCTGTCACTTATGAGCTATGCTCCCTTGGACAAGGAATATAGCCTAAGTCTATTTTTCACGTGTAAAACGGGGATAATCATTGTGTCTCCCTCCCGAATTGCTTGTGAAATTTTGGTGGGACGCTCCACATAGAGTGCTTACCGAGGCGCCGGCACACAGCCAGCATTTGACAAATGTCGGGTGCTGTCATTACCAGTGGTGTGTTTATTATTTATGATGCTAGCAGTTGATTGGCAAGCGAGCTGTGCTTGGCCCTCAAATGTTCTACATATTGAAAACTTTCCCATAAAAATCCACATTTTTGGTTCCCTTGGGGAAAAAAAAAAAAAAAAAACAAGATTTGTGTAACCCTGGGCCCTATCCCTGCTTGGCAGCCATCAGCAAGATCTGGGCAGCAGATGTCTCTTCCGTGCGGCAGGTGCCTTGCACTTCCCCCCAAGTCCCCACCGCTCCCGAGTGTCTTACGTGGCTTACATGGCTGCTCCGCTCCACCGTGCGTGGCCGTCGCCTGGCCTCTGTAGGCGTCCAAGTTTGCAAATCCTCCTCTACGCCTGTGGCAAATTAGAGGTAGAGTCTTCGTCTTTTGACAGCTGAAGACAGAACTAAAACGACACCAGCGCAGACAGGGTGTAGCAGCTCACACAGACAGAGGGAAGAAGAAAGCCATGCATCTGTAAATAAATGCATCAATATCCCACATTCCTGAGCAGGGCCTGCTGATAAGATTCAGGTGGAAGGCTAGCCTCATCTACTCCCTTTTAAAGAACCTCCCCAGGGTGAGTTGTTGCTTTTAAAGAGAGAGATGCTCACCCATTTTAGGCCACCTTGGCAGCTTCCCTTTCAGAGGCTGACATTTTCTGACCTTGACCCCAGTTCGGGAAGCACACCCCGTTGTGGTGACCAGCCACGTGGCATGTTTTATTCAATAACTGAGT
Source organism: Chlorocebus sabaeus (assembly GCF_047675955.1). Classification (NCBI taxonomy): domain Eukaryota; kingdom Metazoa; phylum Chordata; class Mammalia; order Primates; family Cercopithecidae; genus Chlorocebus; species Chlorocebus sabaeus. Next base: position 14,188,804 of record NC_132922.1, read on the forward strand.
GCCAGGTGCCAGGGCGACAGGCCACGCTGTTGGTGCTGGCTGCAGAGAGATGGGAGGGAGACCTGCTGCGGGACGGAGAGATTTACTACTTCTCATTTCTACCTTGGAAGGTTTCATGGAGAAGAGAGAAATTTTCGTTTTCTGGAGAGGAAAAATTGCCCAGTAATTGCCCAGAAAGAATATTAACTTAAAGACCTGTCGTTGGAATCTCAGAGAACGGTCAGACCTGATTTAACTTGATAATTTTTGAATGTTTAATGTAAGCCAGGCTCTGTGCTAGTTCACAGATCACAGAAGCAAATCAGCTGCCGAAGGGAGTCTGCCCTTCCTCTTCCCCGTCTCTCTTGCCGATTTTAATTTCTTTGTTGGATTTTACGCTCTCTGAATTTGTTTGTCTACTGTATGTATTATTTCTAATTGGAATGTGAGTTCCATGAGACCAGGGTCCTTGTCTGTCTTATTGACTTGCCATAGCCCAGGGACTGAGAGCAGTGCCTGGCCCACAGTAGGTGCTTAGTAAATGTTTTTTGGGTGAAAGAAGACACGCCCCTGCTCTGAAGGAGACCAAAGCCTAGAAGAGACAGGCAGACACCAAAACCATTACCAGTGAGCTCAGGGACTCGATGAAGGCACAAGTAAAGGGGAGAAAAGAGAGCAACTTTATTTGAGGAGGTCAGGAAAGAGGTCCTAAAGGCTGGGCCCTCTGCAGTGGGTTCTGCAGGATGAATAGGAGTTCACCAACAGTAGAACAAAGGAGATAGGCCCAAAGCAGATGAAGAAAATGGAATCACCCAAGTCTGTTCCCAAAAGGATGAGGTTAAGGAGAGAGCAGAGCACTTGGTCTAGAGCAGCACCTTCAAATTTTAATGTGTACACAGATCACCTGGGGATCTTGCTGAAATGCAGATACTGATCTGGGGCTCCAGGTGGGCGCTGAGACTCCGTTTCTCGTGCCCAGGTGAGGTTGATGCCACAGGTCTGCAGACCACAGTTTGAGATGCAAGGTTTCAGAGCATGACCAGCGGGTTCTGGTAGACAAGGATCTAAATCCCACCCCTGCCACTGGCGGGCTGGGCCTGTTTCTTTGCCTCTTCCATGAGGATAACCACCTTCTTCCCAGGCACCAAATAAATTCAGAGTGCACAGATCTGGGAAAGTTCAGTCCCAGCACCTCTATCAGTCCATTTCATTTCAGCTACTTTTTTTCTTTTTTCTTTTTTTTTTTTTTTTTTTTTTTGACAGGGTCTCACTCTGTCACCCAGGCTGTAATGCAGTGGTACAATCATGGGTCACTGCAGCCTCAAACTGCTGGGTTCCAGCGATCCTCCTACCTCAGCCTCATGAGTAGCTGGGACTACAGGTGTGCACTACGACACTGAGCTATTTTTTTTTTTTTTTTTTAAGAGATGGGACCTTGCTATGTTGTCAAGCCTGGTCTCAAATTGCTGGGCTCAATCGATCCTCTCACTTCAATCTCCCAAAGTGCTGGGATTACAAGGCGTGAGCCACTGCACCCACCCCATTTCAGCTAATATTATCATTTAAGGTTAAAGGAGGTGACCAGAGGTATAAGAAGAAACAGTGATTTTCCCCGAGAGCTACTGTTTGAAAGTCTCCTGTGTGCTGGGCCTTGGGCTAAGGACCATGTGTCTGTCACCTTCCCTAGCTGCATGGCACTCTATAACATGGGTGTTAGGATTCTCATTTTACCCATGAGGCAACAGTGGGAGTGTATGTTTCCTATTGCTGCTGTAATAAATTACATGAACTTAGTGCTTAAAACAACAAAAACCTATTATCTGACGGTTCTGGATGTTGGAAGTCTAACCTGGGTCTCACTGGGCTAGAATCAAAGTGTGGGCAGGGCTGTGTCCCTTCCGCAGGGCCTTGGAAGAATCTACTTGCTGGCCATTTCTAGTTCCTAGAGGCCGCCTCCTTCCCTGGCCTGTAGCCGCTTCCTCTATCCTCAAAGCCACAGTCGTTGAACAGAGTCCTTCTCGTGATTCTCCTGCTTCCCCCCTCACACCTAAGGGCCCTGGGGATTACCACGTGCCCGCCCAGATAATCCAGGATAATCTTCCTCTCTTACAGTCCGCTGATTAGCAGCCTTAATTCCATCTGCAACCTTAATCCCTTTTCCCATGCAATGTGGTGCGCTCACAGGTTACAGGAATTGGGATGTGGGCATCTTTGGGAGGCTGCTATTCTGCCAACCACAGGGAATGACTACCCAAAGAACTCCCCTAATGCTACAAGCTCAGAACAGCACACCTGGAAAAGACTTTAGAGCTTGTACCAGGAAGGATTCAATTTGACCATAAGTCACAGAAAAATAAAACTAACAGTGGTTTAAAGAAGACAAAGAGTTTGTTCACAACCTAGTGTCACAACCTTGGAATAGTACACCTGGAAGAGATTTTTAGAGATTGTATCAAGAAGGATTAGATCTGATGATAAGTAACAGAAAAATAAAATTAGCGGTGGCTTAAACAAAGCACGAAGTTTCTTTCTTTCAAGTAAACAAATCTGGGGGTGTAAAGTACAAGGCTGGTCTGGAGGCTCCACAAACCGGTTAAAAATGCAGACCCCTGCCTGCTCCCCACTCCATCATCCCCACAGTGGGCCCTTCAACCTCACAGTCAAGTAGGGCTGCCAGAGCTCCAGCCACTGCCTTCACATCCCATGGATCAAGGTGGAGGATGGCACAAAAAGACAAGGGCAAAGGGCACCTGTCACCTGGCTCCTAAGGAGGCTTCCTGGAAGGTATCACACAACATTTTTGCCTTAGCTTCACTGGGCAGAAGTTTGCTACATGACCATACATTAGCTATAGGGAAATCTGGAAAAGATAACCTTTATTCTAGGCGGCCACATGCCTGGAGGAAAACTCGAGTTTCTGTTGCTATGGGAAAAGGAGAGAGGGAAGTTAACTAGCGGCGACTCCACAGGGCTTATCTAGTCCAAATCCTCACCTTGACTTTGAAGAACATGAGGCCCAAAAAGGAAGGGACTTGGTTATGCTACAGAGTCCGTAAGTGGCAGTGCAGGGACTAGAACCCGTGTGCCCGGGTCCCAGGCAGCAAGCAGTGTGGGGTCTCCAGCACCCGACAGGGTGCCTAGCACGTAGTAGCAGCTCACTCATAATTGTGAGATGGAAGGCACTGTGGCATTCTACCACCGCAACATTCCCTCTGGGACACAGTCCCTGCTGCTACCTCTCTGAAGGTGGATAAAATGCCTACCTCTGGGAGGCAGGACCATTGCGAGCCTGTGTCTGTTTATCCGCCTTCCTCCCCATTACATCCCGGCTGCTACCCTTAGGGGAGCTCTGGGCTCCCCTATCTGTCCCACAAAGTCTTCAAATCCAACGGCCCTTACGCATGGAAGAGCAGCAGGATTTGGCCAAAGAGAAGCCTGAAACAGCACCGAGGAAGGGAGGTTTTTCCTTCTTCTGGACTTGCTCTATGACAGGGTCATCTGCTTAGAGATGCGCCTTTATATCTGGGGAGGGTTGTGGCAACGAGCTGTTGCTGTTATCTCGGTATGCCTTGGTGTCCGTTTTGACATAGTGAAGGGATTAGACAGGGGCCCATCCATGCCAGGAGTGGTGGCCACTCTCCCCTTTCTCCTGCTGGCCTCAAAGCCAAAGGGCTCCACCCTCAGACATTTGCAGCCTCTGCCAGTTCAGATGCCAGCAAAGATGCAGACACTTTCTTATGCTTCTCTGTTTTCAAGTCTCTGTCTCCTCAACCAGGTGGTAAAGCCCTTGAGACAGGGATGGTGTCACATTTACCTCTGTGACCGGCTGCCCGGCACAGTGCCTGGCACACCTCACACTCTTGGTGAATAAATGGGGATAGTACAATCAGTAGGAATTAAATAGCTAAGGCAGGGTCTGGCACATAGTAGGATCTCAGCAAAAATAATGATAGTAATTATGAACAAAAGAAGAAAAGGAGAAAGGATGGAAAGATGGACGGAGGAAGGGAGGAACACATTAGTTTGTGCCTTGGCTTCCACTGGAATCAGCCGCTTCTAGGGTAGGCGGCTCTCCCAGCCTCAGTGCGGGAGCAGCGGAATCCTTCCCCTGAGAACTGAGTTCACAGAAGAACATAAGAACCCGGCCGGAAAGGTCTGTTTCAAAGGGCCTGTCCTCCGGCTTGAGAACATTGTGCCTCTGGGGCTTCCCAATGGGCCTCGGCAGCTGAGGTGCCTGACACCAGGGTTACCAGGACGTGGCCAGAGGCAGAACACATGGTGTGGGTGAGGTGGGGGCAGAGCAATGGGGGTAAATGAAGCCAGCTGCCACCCCGGGTCTAAGTCAGTGGCTTTGCAGACCACAAGAGGACGGGAGCCAGAGGTGGGTTGGTGGAAAGGATGATGGTGGGCAGAAGCTCAGCATAGCGAGGTGGCACAGGGTGGGGAGAGAGCGTGAGAAGGCTGACAGAGGCCCCCGGGAGAGATGGAAGCCGCCTGGGCGCGGGCGGGCCCCTCTCAGAGCAGATGGAATGCTGGAGCCCAGAGGGTCCACGACAGTTGGTCAGAACGAAGAGGAACAGCAGCAGGATGCAGAGAGAGGCCTGCCCGCCCCCAGGCTGGGAGAGACACCCCTGCCGCCCCCAGAAACGCTGCCCAGGGAGAGCTCTGTGAGACACAGAGAACACAGAGAAACCAGGCGGGGCATGGATATTTGTGGACTAAGTGACGAGAGGAAGCCACAAAGCTTGTGGCTGGAGCCTAGGCTAAAATTGCAGGCCAGAGCCTCAGACGGCAGGACCACACACCACCGCAGCCCAGGACCAATAGATTTTCCCTAGAACCCAACCACTTCCTGCCCTACTTTCTTCCCAGCTTGATTGGGCAGCGTGATCCAGCAGAAAGAGCCCGATTTGAGCATCACACAGGCCTGGGTTTGAATCCTGACTCGCTCTGCCGCCTCGGGCGGGGCGCTTCACCTCTCTGAACCACCATTTCCTGTCCGCCACACACACGCACAAAAACAGAAATAAAAATGCTTCTCAAGCAGTGTGTTATAAAAATTAAAATAAAATCTGTATAAAGGACTTGCGTACCGAGTGGAGGCTCAAAAGATAGTGCTGTTATTTTACATCAAAAGAGAGTGCTGTTGTTTTAAATCCACCACCCATACTGTTATTAATCAAACACATATCTTTTTTTACTTTTTTTTTTTTTGAGACAGGGTCTCGCTCTATTGCCCAGACTGGAGTGCAGTGGCACAATCTTGGCTCACTGCAGCCTTGACCTACTGGGCTGAAGGGATCCTATTACTTGAGCCTCCTGGGGAGCTGAGACTACAGGGGTTCACCATCACACTGGCTAATTTTTTTTGTATTTTTGTAGAGATGGGGTTTCGCCACACTACCCAGGCTGGTCTCGAACTCCTGAGCTCAATAGATCCACCCACCTCGGCCTCCCAAATTTTGGGGATTACAGGTGTGAGCTACTGCACATAGCCTCAAACGCGTATCTTTAAATCGATCCCCTGTTTAAATCGAGCCTCATCCTAAGCAATAGTATCCAAGAAACCACTGGTTCGATTCACTAGTTATATTTTTAACATGCCTTCAAAATACTCAGCTTAAACCTATTTAAGTGTTCATCCCTATACCGCCTAAATTCATCTCAGATACCACAATGGCCCACCATTCACTTTGCAAAAGCGTTGTTCCTACTGATAAAGCATGTTTGAAAGACGTGGAGAGATGGGTGGCTCTTCAGCTCCATTGCTTATCAGCTTTTTTCTTTAGGTGATAAAAGAGACACTGGCATAGAATGTGAAAAGAAGGTCAGAGGCCAACTCACAGAAGTCGCCTGGAATCCAAGGGCCTTTCTGAGGCGTCGGGAGCACTTGGTTCTTAGTTACAATTTGACCCATTCCTCCATCTAGAAAGGATGGTGGTGTGGATGATAGCCGGGGGGCGGGGACGGGGGAGAGAGAGAGAGAGAGAAAGAGAGAGAGATGCTGCCTCCCTTGTTGACATACCGATTTGTACTAGAGGATTTTCCCTTTGGTTTCCTCCAGGGTGTTCAGGAGATGCCCCCTCTCAAGACACCATCAGAACAAGAGGAATTAGCTCCCCCTGTCAATCAGCAGGGAAGGAATTTCTTTCTCCACCCTAGAGCCTTCCAAGCATAGGATTTACCTCTGGTAGGAAGAGGTGCTCGCTTGGAGGAAGCTGTGAGATTTCTGCGTAATGATCATACCTGGGTGTGAGAGGAAAGGCAGTTTTGTCGTAACAGGAATGACTGTCTCCCATAACAATAAGGACAAAAAGGATTTGGGGTATATAGGAAGGGATGGGATAAGGTTTGAGGAACCCAGGTGCTGGGTAAGAGAGAATGCAGGCATTTCCTTCCTGACTCTTAGTCCTGACTCAATCTCTTAGATCCAAGGACTTCATCCACCATCATCTAATCCTGAAGTATTGCACTTTGACCCAAGAGTGTTTATTTGGGAGATCCAGCACTGTCTTGTTAGACCCTAAACTGCTGAGAAGAGGCATAGCTACTTCTTATACAGTTGAATGAATTAACACATGGTTACGGATATAAACTAATTTCTGGGTATTAATGCGGGGCCGTGGAAATAAATCACAGAATATCTTGTCTATACAGCAATGAGATGCCAGGAAAGAAACACAGGATGCTGCAAAGGAAGCGCTGAGAGCAAATGCACTTTCCCTTTGGAAGGCCCGGAGCGATCATGAGCTAGTTGACTGTAAGAGCCCCCTTTGGGATGGCAGGCGTGGGGGAAGTAAGTGTTCTCGCAATGAAGCTGATGGGATTTTAATAGCCAGACAGATGGCCTAAGGAAAAAAAAAAAAAGGAAGATTTTTTTTTTAAATGAAGGAAAACACTTCCATAGCTTCCCTTCAATTAAAAGAAAGTGAGAGCCATCCATGCCGGGAAGATTTGTCACCATTATTAGTATTGTCAGTCCAGATGTCCTTTAAATAACTGTATGATTGAGCATCAGTAATAAACCAGGGCAGCATCTTCAAACAAATTAGAGGGTGTGACTCTCTACTGACTTTCGATTCAATTTTGATTATGTTGGCTTCATTTGGTCTCACGATTTAATAATGATCCCAAATAATTGTGTTGTTATTATTCTTGTTTATGCAGTCAAACGTTTATCACTTATTGGCTTCTTTAGTATCCATCCTCCTAAGAACTTCAGGTTGTATACAAGCCACCATTGAGTAGCCAGCATATCTGAAAATTTGATTCAAGAAACCTGGGAAGAAGTCGGGAGGGGAGTGGAATACAAGATACAAACGAAGTGTTTGAAAAGAAGGAGAGGATGGAGAGGGAAGGAAGGGAAGAAAAACACTACCTATTGAGCACCCTCCTGTATGCCAAAGGTTTTATTTTATCCCCACAACCACCATGCAAAATCTGTTTTAGGCTTCTTATCCTCATTCTGCAGAGGAGGAAACGGAGGCGCTGAGAGATTAAGCGATCTGCCAGAGTCCCACAGCTAACAGGGGTAGAGGTGGGAGTCGGGATTTTTGGGACTCCCTCTGGCTTCACTGGCTTCACTCCTGCAAGGGCCTTCAAGCCCTGCGTCTTCTCCCCCAAGTCTCAGCCAAGCTGTGGGAACCCTCCGCAGCTTAGAAATGAGCTGTCTCGTAGCATTCCTGCAGTGTGTAAAGGAACAGAAATTCACACGGGAATTCTGCCTCCCGGTTTGCTGTTATACTTCCCCAGTTCAATTCTCCGAGTCTCCTAATGGCTGAGCATCATGAAGATGGGCTGATGGTAGAGGGGGAGTTGGTCCCTGAGAGCATGCAGCCTTGGCATCCTTTGGCTGTACCAGAAATGGACCCAATAGAGAGTGGGGGAAGTAATTATCTACAGGAAACATACACATACCCTGTGTCCAGCTACCATGGGCTGGATCCCCTGGGATCTACTGTATAGTCCTTATTTTTTCATTCAATTCCCACAACCACCTTGTATGGCAGGGTGGTTGCACAGATGAGAGAACTAAGGCCAAAAGAAGTCAAGTGATTTTTTTTTTCAGGTCAGTCATTGGTGGTGCAGGGATTTAAACCCTAGTCCATCCAATGGATTCCAAACACAAATGATCAACTTTACTTCAGCATCAGTGTCATGAGTTTTGATAAGAGACAAAAGGAAAGGGTGGGAGAAATTAGAAATGTAACGCGCGGGAGGCTGAGGCAGGAGAACGGGGTAAACCCGGGAGGTGGAGCTTGCAGTGAGCTGAGATCCGGCCACTGCACCCCAGCCTGCGCGACAGAGCAAGACTCCGTCTCAAAAAAACAAACAAAAAAAAGAAATGTAACCCAAAAAGATATTTGGAATAAAAGTGGCTGCCCCCCAAAAAAAAATGGATTTAATTCTGTTCCTGCTCAAAGGCTGATGCTCAAATTTAATTCAGTAAGCATTTACAGGATGTCAACAATGTGCAGATCATTATGCTAAAGCGCCAGGTGCTGACCAAAGATTCAGATTTCCTGTCTTCTTCCTTTTTAAAAACTTTTGACTCTGAATAAAAAGATGTACCCCTTTTCCCACAAAGAGATAAAATCATGTAGTTGCTCTTCTCTATGCTATCACCAGGTAGGAAAGGTCCAGTCTCTGTGAGGGCTTGGAAGCATTCTCTATATTCTAAAGTGCTGCATCAGTTACTTTTAGGCCCCAAGCGCTAAACGAACTGAAAGAAGGTGGAGGGATGAAGACAAACTAAAAGGGAAGAGCCATGGAAATACAACCAACCAGCAAAAGAAAATGATCAATCAATTAATAGACAGACAGATGGATAGATGATAGATAGATCTTTAGCTTCTCACTCGTGAAAAAGATACAAATTCTTAAAACAATAAAAAGGAATAATTTTTCTATTGTTCATTCTCATTCTTTTTAATGGATAAATGTATAAATAAAGAAGTTGACAGAAAAAGAAAAGAATTTGAGAGATAAAGGCCAGAATCAGGGTTTTTCATATGTGCTGCTGGTGGTGGTGATGATGGTGATGGTGGTGGTAGTAGTATTGGTGATGGTGGTGCTAGTGGTAGTGATGGTGATGGTGGTGGTGGTGGTGGTGGTGGTGGTGGTAATAATTATAGCCATGATGCAGGTGGTGGTGATCATGAAGGTGGTGCTGATGGTGGTGGTAGTAATTGTAACCATGATGCAGGTGGCAGTAATCATGAAGGTGGTGGTGATTGATGGTGATAATGATTGTGATAAAGATGGTGGTGATGAAGGTGGTGGTGGTAGTGGTGGTGATGGTGGTGGGGGTGGTGATGGTGGTGATGATAGTGGTGATGGTGGTGGTGGTCGTGGTGATGGTGGTGGTGGTGGTAGTGGTGGTTGTGATAGTGATGATGGTGGTGGTAATAATTACAGCCATGATGCAGGTGGTGGTGATCATGAAGGTGGTGCTGATGGTGGTGGTAGTTGTGATAGTGATGATGGTGGTGGTAGTAATTGTAACCATGATGCAGGTGGCAGTAATCATGAAGTAATCATGAAGGTGGTGGTGATTGATGGTGGTAATAATGATTGTGATAAAGATGGTGGTGATGAAGGTGGTGGTGGTGATGGTGGTGATGATGGTGATGGTGATGGTGGTGATGATGGTGATGGTGGTGGTAGTGACGGTGGTAATGGTGGTGATGGTGGTAGTGGTAGTGGTGATGGTGGTGGTGGTGGTAGTGGTAGTGGTGGTGATGGTGGTGGTGGTGGTAGTAATTATAGCCATGGTGCAGGTGGTGGTGATCATGAAGGTGGTGCTGATGGTGATGATAACAATTGTGATGCAGGTGGTAGTGATGAAGATGGTGGCAGCAGAGATGGTGCTTGCGGTGATAACAGGGATTGTCATCATCACTACCATTTGGAACACAGTATCCAAAACCTTTAACGTGTATTACTTCATTTTAGAGAAAAATTCTGCATTTTTCAAAATAACAATTATTTCTAACTGAGTTCCACCCTGAGTGTCATCCAAACTCAGCCAAGTTCAGAGAACAGGGAGAGCTGGAGTGGTGGAGTGGGCTCTTTCTCCATCACACATAAGTGGGCAGTGACCTAGGGAGGAACAGTTACAAAAACGAGGGCAAGGCTACAAAAGCCCTCTCCAGTCTTCCCTCAACCAATTGCCTCCAAGGCTATTCACCCAAATCAGTCCCCAACGTTGATAGAACTTAATGCCCTTTCACCTGAAAACTGTTTAATAGCTTTCATAAAATGCATAACTTATTGTGATCTGGTTCCTAGTGGATAAATAAAAATCATTTGTGATAATTGAAACATATTTATTTTTTAATTAGGTAGCAGCCGTGAATGAAGGGCCCTCAGAGAGCCATCTCCTATAACCTCTCCAGGAGCCCTACTGACATAGTGAGGGCAGCATTCAGTGGCCGGTGTGTTCGCTCCTGCCCATGTTTTTATATGAAGGACTTTAGCCCCTGACTGAAAGCCCTACCACTTCACCAGAACTCATTGTGCTTCCTTTTTTAAAAAAGGAAAAGGAAAAAAGGAAAGAGAGAAAGAAAGAAAGAAAGAGAGAGAGAGAGAGAGAGAAAGAGAAAGAAAGAAAGAAAGAAAGAAAGAAAGAAAGAAAGAAAGAAAGAAAGAAAGAGAGAGAGAGAGAGAGAGAAAGAAAGAAAGAGAAAGAAAGAAAGAAAGAAAGAAAGAAAGAAAGAAAGAAAGAAAGAAAGAAAGAGAGAGAGAGAAAGAAAGAAAGAAAGAGAAAGAAAGAAAGAAAGAAAGAAAGAAAGAAAGAAAGAAAGAAAGAAAGAAAGAAAGAAAGAAAGAAAGAAAGAAAGAAAGAAAGAAAGAAAGAAAGAAAGAAAGGGAGAGAAAGGAGAAAGAGAGAATCCAAAATGCTGGCAGATCAGCTGCCAACAAAATGATTTCTTTAAAGAACAACCTAATAACTGAGTATCAGTTAAGGCACAGCCAACTGTGAAGTTTCCTCTGGCCATGCCAGGGGCTGCAGTAACTACCTACTCAGTGCTGTGCTGCAAGCGTTGATTGGGAGCATAGGCTCTGTCGGAGGACTTGACATTCCAGCAAAGACACAAACCACGTGTCCTTGGGAAGATGATGTGCAAAGAGATCGATGAGCCAAGTAGGGTTTGAGAAGTGGGAAAATTGGGTCAAATCCCTGTGAATATACCTGGGGAAAGAAGAGGCTACTGCAGAAGGGAGGCTGTGTCCTTGGTGTTTTTAGAAAAGGGGGTGGTGTCCTAACTGCAAGAAGAGGAGAAGGTAACCATGGTGGCTCCTGGCCATCGTGAAGAAATGGAGGGGGAACAGGTGTGAGCGACTGGCATGGAGGTGGAAATGAGGTCATATCCGTAGTGTGGGAGCTGTAGGGGGAATGTTATCGCATGTGCCGGGGGAAGGATGGAGGCAAATTGGGTCACGTCTTTGTGGAAATGATGAGAGAATTGGGTCAGAACTGTGGGGGAGAAGGCTTGAGAATTGGGTCGAGTCTTTGGTTAGAAGGGGGAATTGGGTCAAATGTGAATGTGTGTAGAGAGAGGGTAGTAGAAGGTAATAGAGAGAGTGGGCTGATCCCTAAGGTCAGAGGGGAAGGGGAACAGGGAAGCTGCTTTGATTCACCCTGGGGTTAAAAATTGAGCTACTGGGTCCCGGTCATTTCCTCCCAATTCCATTGACTTGCCCCTTTGTAACATTAGACTGAAAATAGGCTTTCCTCCTCCTACTCCAAATTGTGTGACATAAATCTCAGCCAGGACGGAGTGTCATTCATTCTTCAGCACTTTGCAAACCAACACAGATTGGCATTTGGGAAGATAACCATTCCATCACTTTATGTGGCCTCATTTTACCTAGAAAGCCAGACTGGTGAGCAGCTGCCCCCGCTTGGCGTTTCAGCATACCACCAGATTCAATACCAATTCTCTCTCCTTTGTGACCACTGGCATCACTGCAAGACTTGAAGCCTCAAAGTACATTTTGTAAATAAAAGCTGAGTAATAAGTTCATTTTAGCAGCTTCCAAGCTGGCTTTGTTGAAATCTGTGCAATCATGGGTCAGTCAAACCACAACAATACTCAAAATTATACTTAAAAAGAATGTACTTTTATTAATCAGCTGAACTCCTGTTGGCTACTTGGTTAAATAGAACCATTCTCAAAGAGCAAAAATGGAATGTGTAATTCACAACCTTGTCTGCTGTGACACTCTACGGAGAAATGTATGAAACCATGGAACTTTATTTGGTTAAACGGCACCACAGGCTCAGCACATGCCGGTGTGTATTTCTCTGGTAATTTCAGCTTCATTTATGCCCATGTGGGTTAAGGAGGGTTTCGGTTGAGGCATACACTTGTGACCTGCTATCTCCTTTGAGAACCTAGGCATGGAGTTATAATGAATCGGATCCAATAAGGCCACATGGGTTAAATCTGCATTCTCCCGAAAATTCTTTTTTATTGGCATGAATCACTGTGATTAATGAGATAAGCTTTTAATAGGCTTCTGTAGCATATGAACCTCTCTGACCTGCCCCAGAGGAAGACACCCATCCAGGCAATGCAGTGGTGGGGAAACCGTATCCTTTCCCGTGGACCCGAGAATGCTTAAGGCTCTTTAGAGAAGAATAGAGACGGACACACCAGTTCTTCCTATTTCTTAGGTGATATTTGGTGGTATTTTGGAATGATGGGGATAAATACACTTTCAGATCAAATAATTTGGCCCTGGTTTTTCTTGACTCTCAGAATCTTTGAGTGCAGAAGGATCTTGCAGATTCTGAAAGCCTTCTCCAGGAAATGAAGAGAGAAGGGGGCTAAAAGGGAGTCGTTCCCTCTGCAATTCAAATCAAACCTTCATTTTCTTCAGCAGAGTTATTTTAAGTCATTCATTATTATTTTTCCTCTGAAGCAGGGACTGTTTGATACCGTAAGATTGTTAGAACCAGAGAAGAGTAAAGGTGACACCGAAGTATTATTCTTGCTGCAATTTCAGATGAATTTGCTGCTGACAAAAGATTTTTGAAACACACACACACACACACACACGCACACACACGCACACACGCGATATTAGAAGAAGCAGAAAGAGAGGCAGGCTCCATCAAGCAGCTCAGGGAAATTAGGTCCCTGCCATTTTTCCAGGGCATTCGCTGAGGCTGATCCAGCAGATGTTCCCAGGCAGTGGGGTAGAGGGAACAGCTCCGGATATGGACGCAGAGAATCTGGGCTAGAGGTTGTCTGTGTCTTCTGCTTCTGAGCGTTGTGACCTTGGTCAAGGCCCTTAACCTCTCTGAACCTCTGTAAAACAGAGGAAGAGGACAATGCTGACATTTTCACGGTGAGCCACAGCCAGCAAAGCTGTAGCAAGTTGAGCCTCACAGCAGCCTCACAAGGAAGGTAGTATGGACTCGAAGCCCTGTGCTTCGCAGGGTGGCTCTGAGAATTGAACGAGTTAACACAGGAGCCAGCAGGTGACCTTAGGCCAGTTGTTTAGCATCTCTGAGCCTCCTATTTCTCATTTGCAAAATGAGTGATGTTGCACTTAACTGAGATCCTAAACCGGGCTATGTGCTGCATCCTGGGTACGCCATCGATAGTAGTCATTTGCATTAGTTCCAGGTGGCAAGTTCCACTCTCCTAAAGAGAGGGCCATGGTTCCAACCAGAGAATGATCTTCTGCCACCAGTAAGATTCAGGTTTAGAGGGACTTCTGAGTCACTGTTACTGAAAGAAAGGTCAAAGTGCAAAGTACGCGTGTGTGGTCACAGCTACAGAGACGGCAAGATCAAATGTGTCTGTGAAAACCCATGTTGGGGCGGCAAATACCCCCAAGAGGTATTTGGGATATTTGGGAGGCTGGCCCTCCTAAGAGACAGCGCTGTGGGATGCCTGCTCCACGAGGGGTGGGGCGGGACCACACAGGAGGCTTTGATGTCACACGGGCCAGGTGTGACTGGTATAAGCATCACCTCTCACCACCCCTGGGGCCGTAAATCTACTTCCCCTCTACAGATTCAGGATGGCAGCCATGCTAACCTCATAGGGTCATCGTGAAGCTTCAATACCATAGCACAGGCAGGGCTGTCATGGTGGAGCCTGTTGAACAGAGGGTGCTATAATCACTTTGCTATTGTCGTTCTAGTTGCTGTCACTGGTGGTAGTACTTGAATAGTAAAATCAGCCTTTCTTTTCTTCCTTCTCTCTCTTTCTCAATACCTCCCTACAGGAAGTGAGAAGGGATGAAAGCGGGATGTTACAATAACAGGTTAACAGGCTGGAGGCAGGAGAGAGGCACGGCGATGGGGAGCTGTGAGCGGGGCCCTCCAGTGCCCTGACACTGCCAGGACAGGCCATGCCGTCCCCCGGTGGGGTGACATTGGAAATTTAACGTAGCCCAGCAGGCTCTGTGGCTGTTGAATGGGACATAGTTCCAAGGACCGTTACCCATATGAGACTTGCCATCTTGGAAGTACTCCCAGTTCTTTGAGAAAAATCGACATAAAAGGAGGTCTATGTGTATTGCAGGATGGAATCCACTCCCACTGGGCTTTGGAAACTGACCAGAGCTTGAATGTTGGATCAGGAAAGGAGAAGAGGGGAGAGTACTTACATTTTTTATAACTGGTCACCCACCTCATAAATTACCTTATTTAAGCCAGGCATGGTGGCTCATGCCTGCAATCCCATCACTTTGGGGACCGAGGCGGGAGGATCACTTGTGTCCAGGAGTTCAAGACCAGTCTGGGCAACATAGTGAGACTGCATCTCTACAAAAAAAAAAAAAAAAAATACTGGGCATGGTGGTACATGCCTGTAGTCCCAGCTACTCTGAAAGTTGAGGCGTGAGGATCGCCTGAGCCTGAGAGGTCGAGGTTGCAGTGAGCCATGATCATACCACTGCACTCGGCCTGGGCGACAGAGTGAGACCCTGTCTCAAAAAGTAATAAATTACCTTGTTTAGATCCTTGAGGAATCACCACACTGTCTTCCACAATGATTGAACTAGTTTACAGTCCCACCAACAGCGTAAAAGTGTTCCTATTTCTCCACATCCTCTCCAGCACCTGTTGTTTCCTGACTATCTAATGTAAATGATGAGTTAATGGGTGCAGCACACCAACATGGCACATGTATACATATGTAACAAACCTGCACGTTGTGCACATGTACCCTAGAACTTAAAGTATAATAAAAAATAAATTAATTAATTTTAAAAAATAAATTTAAAAAAGAACTTATAAAACTTAATAAGCACGCTAAATAAACAAACAAATAAATAAATAACCTTGTTTAATGCTCTCACTAACCCTGTGAATAATGAGGCAGGATTTATTGAACACTTACTATGTGCCAGACATTGTTCTAATGATTTACTTTTGTCATCTCATGTTAATCTTCACAACAATCCTTTGAGGCAGATACTATAATCAAACTTACTTTACAGATGAGAAAACAGAGGCCCACGAAGATTCAGTAACTTACTCAAGGACACAGTCAATTAGTAGAGAGCTGGGACTCAAGTCTGGCTTGGGTGCCCACTGTGCACCCTACCTCCCTCTTCCCGGTGGCATAGCACAGTGGGTAAGAACAGGGTCCCGGGATTCAAACTGCCTGTGTTCAATCCAGCTCTTTCAGTGCTCTGCATTAGACCTCAGTTTCCTCATCTGTAAAATGGGGATAAAAAGAATCCTCATCAACAGGTGTGGGCTAAGTGCGATGGCTCATGCCTGTAATCCCAACACTTTGGGAGGTAAGGCAGGCAGATTGCTTGAGCTCAGGAATTCGAGACCAGCCTGGCCAATATGGTGAAACTCTGTCTCTACTGAAAATACAAAAATTAGCTGAGCATAGTGGTGCACGCCTGTAATTGCAGCTACTCAGGAGGCTGAGGCAGGGGAATCACTTGAGCCCAGGAGGTGGAGGTTCAGTGAGCCAAGATCATGCCACTGCACTCCAGCCTGGGCGACAGAGGGAGACTGTCTCAAAAAAATAAAAAATCAAAAAGCAAGCAAACAACAGTGTGTTTTAAGAATTAAATGAGAATGGAATGAGTTTATCTCCAGTCCACGCTGAGGAAGTGGGAGGTGGGAGAGGTGAAGTCACTTTCCCATGGTCACCCCTGTCCCTTCTCAGAAGTGGTGGAGCCAAGAGGGCAGGCTGGCTCTGAGCCCACCACATGGCAACGTCAGCCGGGACCAGCATCAGCCTGCAGCCATCAGTGGGGTGGGGGCCCAACTAGGCAACCTCTTCAGTGGCCAGGGCTGACTTGGCCAAGCATGGGCACCACCAGGCCTGTGTCTTACTTGATCATGAGGGAGGGATGGCTGCCCGTGGCCCCCCAGCAATTGCGTGCTATCGAGAGAGATTCACAGGGGACCCCGTTACCAAATCACCCCGGCCACCCTCACTTGAGGGCACACCCCCACTCGTGACGCACATTGCCACCTCTCCTGCCTGCCTGTTTTCACTTCCTGGAAGTGACAAGTAGAGTTGACTCGTGATAACTCATGCTTCATCAACTGTAAAGTGCTTCATAAACTGTAAAGTCCTTTGTAAACTGTAAAGTGCTCTGCCCATGTGAGGGCCTTGTATCAAGGCAGGAACCTCTGAGGAGAGGCCGAAGTGCCTCTCTCCCACCTGTGGTGTCCCCCTCTGGCTCTCAGCAGCAGCGAGTGTGGCGAAGGGGCAGGCCCCCCCGTCACTACCCGCCAGCATACACTGCCCAGACCTCCTCCTTGTCCTCTCTCCTGCTACCTCTCCTGCCTGCGGTACCCCTGATGGTGCTTTGCGCTGAAATAGCCACTCCATGGAGGCGCCATTTCCACAACATTTAAGAATTCATAAAAGAGATCGATGTGTATGTTCTGTGAGGTGTTTTCTTCACAGGCAAGCTACCATCCACAAAGAAGGTTTACTGATAGTTCTGATGTTATTAGAGTTCAGAGAATTCGATTTCCAGTCTTTTCCATCTTTTCCTAATCCTTGCTGCCTACTCAGCTTGATCAATTGCCTTCTTCTCTTTTGCTGGACCCATTCCCCGCCTTGCTGTCTGCTTTCTGGGAGATTCATTCCTTCACTCCTTCAACACATTTTGGTCTTTTATTTTTGGAGACAGGGTCTCACTCTATCACCTAGGCTGGAGTACAGTGGCACAATCATGACTCACTGCAGCCTCCACTTCCTGGATTCAAGTGATCCTCCCATCTCAGCCTCCTGAGTAGCTGGGACTACAGGCATGCACCATCATGCCCAGCTAATTTTTGCATTTTTTGTAGAGATGGAGTTTTGCCATGTTGCCCAGGCTGATCTCAAACTGCTGGACTCAAGCAATCCACTTGCCGTGGACTCCCAACATGCTGAGGTTATAGGTGGGAGCCACTGCACCTGGCCTCGTTCAACATATAACTATGCAAGTCCCATGATGGGCCCATCCCTGTGCCCAGAGATGGAAACAGCTACAAGGCAGATGCTGTCCTTAGCCCAAGGAGCTTCCAGTTCTCGTTTGCTTCTCAAACTTTGGGATGCACAAATCAGTTGGCATGTGACTAAAGTACAGATTGGGATTCAGTGGACCTGGGTGGGGTGTTTATATGGAGAGTCGAATCGTGTCCAGTGGTGGTTTGTGATGCCTTGGGAAGAATGGGCTTTGCAGGCATCCTGGAGAAGGAGAACTGACTTCATGAACTGAGAACTGGAGGAGAACGGAAATTGCTCCCAGGTTCAAGGTCACTCTGAGAAGCTAGGGCATCCGACTTCCTAAGACCCAGCTCGTTAGAGTAGCTGCTCTCAGCAAAAGCCTCACTGAAGTCAGCCTGTGTGAGAAACTTCAGTGCCTGTGGTTTCCCGGTTTCCTCTCGCTCCTGGCCTTCCCTCCCACCCCTATTCACAGTGACTCATGCCTATAATCCCAACACTTTGGGAGGCCAAGGCAGGAGGACTGCTTGAGTTCAAGAGATTAAGACCAGGCTGAGCAACAAAGTGAGACCAAGTCTCTCTAAAAATATTTTAGATTAGCCAGGTGTGGTGGTATGCGCCTGTAGCCCCAGCTACTTGAAGGACTAAGGTGGGAAGATCACTTGAGCCCAGGGGGTTGAGGCTGCAGTGAGCCAAGGTCACACCTCTGCACTCCAGCCTGGGTAACAGAGACCCTGTCTCAAAAAAAGAAAATTAAAAAAAAGGGGCTCCACCAAGGCCCCTTCCTGGCTTCCCAATCTGTGTAACTGTAGCAACCCCAGCACACCACAGTCCATGTTCACCTCTTGCCATGGGTCTGAGGAGATGTCTTTACCCTGTCTGAGAATGCAATGTGTTTCTTCTTCCCTTTCTTTATTGCCTTTTGCTGAAAGTTACCCCTGTCTTACCTGCTCCTATCCTCAGCCCTAATCTCTAACCTCTTATCCCCAAGAATACACCTCTTCTCTCTTCTTTTCTCAAAGGCTAGCCATTTTTCTTCCTAGCAAACTGTCCCCCTTTGACAGAAAGAGATCTGGCTCCCCAAATGTTGGGCTGCCTGAAAAGGAGATGGAAGCTCTGCCACAGAGATCAAGGAGGCAGAGGCCCCATGCAGACGCTTGTAGCACGCAGCTTCCAGCCAGACCTGTAACTTAGAACACAGATGTCTCCAGGTGTCCCAGGAAACGTGGTCAACCCTCTCCCTTCGGTCAGTAGGAAGGTCGGGAATGCACAGATGGTCAGAATATCCAAAAAATTATTTGCTGGCGATTTGGTGCTTTGCAGAAGAATGAGATCCTAACGCCCAGATTTGCCTTAAAACACTGGGTAACCGTTTGGAGCCTCTCTCTGCTTGTATGGTGGAACATTTCAGCTTGCAATCACCCATCAGTCACAGCCCTCATCAAGCAAATACCAATTTGAAGCAATAGACCTCACGAAAGGGGATGAATTATTTAAGCCAATCAGCTGTCAATGAGTGGAACAATTCTGGGAGACAAATCCAAGGGGAGTACAGAGTGATATTTTTCAACCTGCTTCGAGATTGTCAGATTAATTTTTACTTATTTATTCCTGACCTTAAAGAGAATGTATTACTGCAAGGTTAAAGCATTTCTTTCTAAGTATATAATTTTAGAACTTCGGAAATAAAAGAGATTGGCCGGGCGCAGTGGCCCACGCCTGTAATCCCAGCACTTTGGGAGGCCGAGACGGGCGAATCATGAAGTCAGGAGTTCAAGACCAGCCTGGCCAACATGGTGAAACCCCATCTCTACTAAAAATACAAAAATTAGTTGGGTGTGGTGGCGCGTGCCTGCAATCCCAGCTACTCAGGAGGCTGAAGCTCGAGAATCACTTGAACCCAGGAGGCGGAGGTTGCAGTGAGCCGAGATCACGCCACTGCACTCCAACCTGGTGACAGAACGAGACTCTGTCTCAAAAAAAAAAAAAAAAAAAAAAAAAGAATATAGACTTTGGACCTGGCCTGCAATTCTGACTTCCTTGCCCTTTGACAGATGATTTTAATTCTCTGAGCTTCAGTTTCTCCTTCAGAGAACTAAGTATGATGAGGCTAACTTAAAAAATTAGCAGGCTGTGGTGGTGTCCCCTATAGTCCCAACTACTTGAAGAACTGAGGTGGGAGGATTGCTTGAGCCCAGGATGTTGAGGTTGCAGTCAGCCAAGGTCATGCCTCTGCACCCAGCCTGGGCAACAGAGAGACCCTGTCTCAAACAAACAAACGACAAACAAAAAATCCTGCCAGAGCCCCTTCCTGGCTTCTAAAACACTGCCCTGGAGGTGCAATGTTAAATACATTTTAAGTAAAGCTTACCACAAAAGCTCGATTTTTTGGCTATCATGATAATCATTACTTTTGTAACAGCCCAGAGAGACTGTCAGGTTATAAAGATACAAATTCTAAAGTAGACCCCTCCGAACAAGTCAATCAGCCCGAAGATGCTAAGCTACCATCTATATTTATATTTGGTATTTCATTTTGTTTGTAATTAACAGCGTAACTTCTTAGGTCCCAAAAGTTGGGATGGTGGATCCTTGGGTTTCAAAAAATGAACTGGCCCTCATCTGTTGGTTCTTCCTTAATTCTCTTTTCATATTTGCCCTTTAGCCAGCTGTCCATCTCCAGCTAGCCCAGCACCCAACGCTGCTCACCGTATCTGGCACCCAGTAAAAAGTTTACTAGATGTCTGCTGTTGATGTTTTAAATGAATGAAGTTTGTAAAGGGAATCTTATGGTTAGTTAAATCAGGGCTGAGGCACAGACAGAGAGGGTTGGATCCCGGCATTCAAATCGTTCATAATCTAAATATAGAATGAAGCCAGGCATGGTGGCTCACACCTGTAATCCCAGCATTTAGGAGGCCAAGGCAGGTGGATCACCTTGAGGTCAGGAGTTTGAGACCAGCCTGGCCAACATGAAAAAACCCCATCTCTACTAAAAATACAAAAATTCACTGGGTGTGGTGGTGGGCACCTGTAATCTCAGTTACTCGGGAGGCTGAGACAGGAGAATTGCTTGAACTCGGGAGACAGAGGTTGCAGTGAGTTGAGATCTTGCCTTTGCACTCTAGCCTGGGCAACAGAGCGAGACCCTGTCTCAAAAAGAAAGAAAAAGAGAGAGAGAGAGAGAGAGAAAATTTTAATGAAGAAAAAAGAAAAATGAATAACTCTGGAAAGAGAGTGTTGACATGAGCACACACATTCATGCGTGTACATGCACAAACACACAATCACAGAGAAGCCAAACATTCAAGTGGGTGGTTTGAACTCCAAGTGCATTAGGAGTTCAGAGAGGATGTTTGTTTTGTTTTTGTTTTTGTTTTTGTTTTTGTTTTGAGACAGAGTTTCATTCTTGTCACCCGGGCTGGAGTTCAATGGCACGATCTTGGTTCACTGCAACCTCCGCCTCCTGGGTTCAAGTGATTCTCCTGCCTAAGCCTCCCAAGTAGCTGGGATTACAGGCACCCACCACCATGCCTGGCTAATTTGTTGTTGTTGTTGTTGTATTTTTAGTAGAGATGGGGTGTCACCATGTTGGCCAGGCTGGTCTCGAACTCCTGACCTCAGGCAATCTACCCGCCTCAGCCTCCCAAAGTGCTGGGATTACAGGCATGAGCCACTGCGCCCAGCCTCAGAGAGGACTTTCTGGCAGAGTCTAGACACAAGCTATGCCTTCAAGGATGCCTGGGAGATACAGAACTGACGCAGGCAGGCATTCTAGGGTGGGCGGTGTGATGGTTAAATATATGTGTCAACTCGACTGGGCTAAAGGAAACCCAGATCGCTGGTAGAACATTATTTCTGGGTGTGTCTGGGAGGGCACTTCCGGAAGACATTAGCATTTGAATCAGCAGGCTAAGAAAAGAAGGCCTGCCCTCACCAATGTGGGCAGGCGTCATCCAATCCACTGATGGCCCAGATAGAACAGAAAGGTTGAAAAAGGGCAAATTCACCCTCTCCGTTTGAGCTGGGACATCCGTCTTCTCCTGCCCTCTGACATGGGTGCTCCTGGTTCTCACCCTTTGGACTCAGACCAATACTTACACCCGGGTGGGCCCAGTGGCTCACGCCTGTAATTCCAGCACTTTGGGAGGCCAAGGCAGATGGATCGCTTGAGCTCAGGAGTTCGAGACCAGCCTGGGCAACATGGTGAAACTCTGCCTCTACCAAAAAAAAAAAAAAAAAAAAACCACAAAATTTAAATTTAGCCAGGAGGGGTGGTGTGCACCTGTAGTCCCAGCTACTCTGGAGGCTGAGGCAAGAGGATTGCTTGAGCCCCAGGGATTGAAGTTGCAGCGAGTGGTGATTGTGCCACTGCACCCCAGCCTGGGCAACAGTGCAAGACCCTATCTCAAAAAAAATAAAATAAAATTCACTCCCCTAGTTCTCAGGCCTTTGATCTCAGACCAAATTGTACCACCAGCTTTCTCGTTCTCCAGCATGCAGATGGCATATTGTGGGACTTCTTACCCTCCCTAATAGCATGAGCCAATTCCTGTAATAAGTCTCCACTTATATCTCTCTATATATATCCTATTGGTTCAGTTTCTCTGGAGAATCCGGGCTAATAGAGATGGGGATGTACACGGGAGAAGGCAGGGACCCTGGATGGCCTGCAGCTCTGGCTTGTCCTGGGAGGCATGGGCCGTGCATGATCAGGGTGAGGACTGACAGCCAGGAGTCAGAAACAAGGATAAGGAGGGAGAGAGGGGCCGAGAGCCCGGCAGAGGCGTCAGGATGCAGAACCGCAGGCCCCGGAAGCAGTGAGCCTCCATTCCCTCCCCTCCCCTCTGAACTGGACCTAATCGTATCACCTGCCTCAGAGACTGTGGCGGTGTCTGAAGAGTTCATGCAGGTAAAATGTTTAGAACGGTGCCCAGCATGAGGCAAGAGCGGGGCGTGCTTGCTGTTTGATGGTGGTGGTGAACGTTATCCTTGAAGATTTTGAGCCGAGAAGTAACAGCGTGGATGAACTGTTTTAGGAAGCCAAGTCTGGCAAAGCGAAAAACCAAGATAATTACCAGATATTTAGGCCAAAAGAGAACTGATTAGCATAGCTCTGTCAGGCACACTTAACGACACCCAGTGACCTAATTTCTCGAAGGAGAAACACGAACCCCTGCTTTATGCCTCTCTGTTCAGAGGCGACATGAAGGCGAAATGTAGCTTTCCCTCCCCAGGCTCTTTGTCTCAAAGGGTTTTTCACCAGGGAAATAAACCAAACGGCCTTTCAAGGTTCTGTGTGGGTTCCGTATCTCCCATCACCTAGGCATATGCTTACTTTGTAATAATAACAGGTCATAAGTCCCCATCCAGCCTGCACTTCCTCTTTTCTGAGAGCCAAATCCATTCAGCAGCTACTCACTGAAGTTCGGTGCAAAGTACTGGACTGGCCTGGAGTAAGGGGTGGTCACAAAGTGCAAGACATGGGTGCTCACTGTCCAGGGGGCTGAACAGTCGTATAAATAGCTCAGAGCATAAAATCAAGAGGGGTTAGGGCCAAAATCCAGAGAGGGGCTCAGTGCAGCACAAAAGAGGAAGTGGTAAGTTCCAGGGTGGAAAAGGGTGAGGAACGTTCTCTCCGAGGTGGGAGCAGTATCTTAAAAGTGGGTCCCGGCTGGGCACAGTCACTCACGCCTGTAATCCCAGCACTTTGGAAGGCCGAGGTCAGAAGTTCGAGGCCAGCCTGGCCAACATGGTGAAAGCCCGTCTTAGCTGGGCGTCATGGCGGGTGTCTATAATCCCAGTTACTCGGGAGGCTGAGGCAGGAGAATTGCTTGAACCCTGGAGGTGGAGGTTGCAGTGAGCTGAGATTGCGCCACCGCACTCTAGCCTGGGTGACAGAGCAAGGTTGCATCTCAAAAAAAAAAAAAAAAAAAAAAAAAAAAAATGATCCCATGTTGCATGTGGGTCAAGTGGGGTGGTTGGGGAGCAGTTCTTGCAGAGAAAGAAGGAACAGCAAGGCCTGGAATATGAAAGAGTAAGGTGCTGCCAGGGGAAGTGGGCCATCCAGTCTAGTGGGGGACAGGAAGGAGAGAGGTGATCGTGACAGAGAAACTAGAAGAGGCACAGAGACCTTGTATGCCAGGCTAGGAAGTTAGGAAGTGTGGTTCCCTCTGAAGGCAGTGAGGAGCCTCCACTCATAGGCTTGTTGGTTTTATTGTTTTTTCTATTTTTTATTGTGGTAAAATACACATAACATAGCTTTTACCATCTCAGCCATCTATACGTGTAGAGTCCTGTATCATTAGATACCTTCATGTGCAACCACCACCACCACCTATCTGCAGAACCCTTCATCTTATAAAACTACAAATTTGTCCCCATCAAACAATGATGCCTCATTCCCCCCTGCCCCTCAGCCCCTGGCAACCATGCTTCTGTATTCTGTCTCTATGATTGCCACTATTCTGCGGACCTCATATAAGTTGAATCGTACAGTATTTATCTTTTTTTTTTTTTTTTTTTTTTTTTTTTAGACTGGGTTTTGCTCTGTTACCCAGGCTGGAGTGCAGCGGCATGATCACAGCTCACTGCAGCCTCAACCACCTGGGCTTAAACAATCCTCCCACCTGAGCCTTCTAAGTGGCTGGGACCAAAGGTGCACGCCACTATTTACCCAGCTAATTTTTTCCATTATTTGTAGGGACGAGATCTTACTATGTTTCCCAGGCTGGTTTCAAATTCCTAGGCTAAAGTGAGCCTCCCACATCAGCCTCCAAAAGTGCTAGGATTACAGGTTTGAGTCACTGCACCCAACAGTATTTATCTTTTTGTCTGGCTTATTTCATTTAGCATAATGTCCTCAAGTTTCATCCACGGTGTAGCACATAACAGCCTTCCTTTTGAAGGCTGAATAATATTCCACCATATGTATATACCCCATTTTGCTTATCCCTTCATCTGTTGACAGACACGGGTTGCTACTGGGTTTTAGCTATTGTGAGTAATGCCACCATGAACATAGTTATACAAATATCTCTTTGAGACCCAGGTTTCAATTCTTTTGGGTACATACCCAGAAGTGGAATGACTGCATCGTGTGGTAATTCTATTTTTAACAGTGGCTGTACCATTTTATGTTCTCACCAACAATGCACAAGGGTTCTAATTTCTTCACATTCTCACCAACACTTGTTATTTTCTTGTTTTTTTGTTTTGTTGTTGTTGTGTTGTTGTTTTGATAGCTACCATCCCATGGGAGTGAAGTGGTATCTCACTGTGGTATTGACTTGCCTTTCCTTAATGATTAATGATATTAAGCATCTTTTCATGTGCTTGCTTATTGGTCATTTTAACTAGCACCTTCCTTGGAAAAATGTCTGTTCAAGTTGTTTGCCCATTTTTGTGTTGAGTTGTTGGGTTTTGCACTCATGGGTTTTAAAAACAGGAGTCATCTGAGCAGATTTAAAATAATGAAAGCAATTCATTCTAACTCGTGCTAACTGAGCATTTACTATGTGCCAGGTACTGTGTACTTGCTTCATGTACACTGGTCATCAATCCTCGTGACAACCCTGTGAATCTGGCACTACTTCAATCCCCACTTGGAGATGAGGAAAGGGACGTCTAGAAGGGTTAGGTAACCTGCCCAGGGTCACACAACATAGGAAGGAACAGAGCAGGCTTCAAACCCAGGCAGCTTGGCTCCAGGGCCCACACACTCGTCATCAGGCTCCACTTTGCTAGAAAAGTCATTCTGGCTGCTTGTGAAAGGTAGACACTGGGAAGAGAAGCTGGAGGCTTGGAGAGGAGCAAGGAGGTGTAGGAAAGAAATCCTACAGGCCACCCAAGTCTTTTGTGGGCTGCCTTCACCAGCCCTCTTTCCTTTTAACAAGCCTCTCCCTTTCGGCCTCTCTCCTCCATCCTGGGTTCCTTCTAGCAGGCCCTCCCACTCTCACCAGCTCCCTCTGGGCACCAGCCTGGCCCTTCATGGGATTCTACCCTCCCAATCCACCAGGCATCCCCTCGTCAGAGCTGAGTTGTAAACTCAAAAAATCAATTTCTTCTGGGTCTATTCTCTTTACATCCGCCTAAAACACATGCTTTTTTCCCTGGAAATTCCTCTCTTAATTTTGCTTTCTTGTTCTGTAAACATTAGGAGATGATGCTTATATGAAAACTCTGTTTTATTACATTGCAGTCTAGCAAGCATAATCGAATTAGACGATGCCTTATTTGAGCACACTTCAGCTGGATGCTTCCTCCCCGATTGCACCACTGCTCTCAGCTCGGGTTTGTCAGTCAGCTTTGAGCAGTGAGTAGAAAGAGAGTCGGCCTCAAATCTAGGTTCAGATTCCAGGTCCACAACCCAGTGTGAGGTCTTGGACAGGTTGATCTCCCTGACGCTTAGATCCCTTGCCCGGAAAGGGGTGTGGGTGGTGTTCATCCTCTTTGCATTATAATGCATCCTTAGTGCGATTAACCCTGTGATGGGCCTGGCACCCAGGGATGCTCTCTAGTGGAATGAGTGTAAGCTTTAGGGAAACAAGGACCTTGGTCATCCTGTTCACTGCTGGAGCCCCAGTGGCTAGAACAGCGCGTCTCATCGAGTAGGTGATCAATAAGCATTTTTGAATGAATGAATGGGCAGATAGATGAATGGACAAATGTCAAAATATGCCTCTCCATTTCTCATTCCGTGTGTGTGTGTGTGTGTGTGTGTGTGTCTGACCCTCTTGGCTCTTAAATCCTTACTATAAACTTCAATCCTGTTCCTCTCTCCTGTATGTACCTTGCAATTTCTGACTCACTAAGTCAGTGGAATTAGGCTTGCATAATATAGGTTTTGCCAGCCACCCTCATGTAATTTCCAGCCATAGGGGAGGAAGGGTGGGAAGATGCATTTAGCCAGGTGGTCCAGAGGGGAGCAGGAAGGTATAAAAACAAAGGTGCTCATTATTGGATGCGGTCCTTAATGAACTCAGGGATGTCCCCTCTTAGCCGTGATTTGTGCTCGTCCCTGCAACTGACAGCCTGGTTCCTTCCGAGCCTCTTCAGGGCATCGGTGCCCTTGGTTAGAAACAGGCCCATGTGATCAAGGCCTGTGTCCTGAATTTCCCTGTCTTCCAGCCCCCCACAGATGGGAGCTGGGTTAGGGCTGCCTTGTTCTTGCCCAGGACACAGCGGGTCCCCATGACGCGGTCCTGCTAGACTCTGAACAGTACCAGGCAGTCATCTGAGGCGCCCAGGGATGCTGAGGACTGCGAGCGTTGCAAACTCTTTGTATGTCTGCTTCCCACAGCTTGTGGGAGAGGCCCCCTCGCGACGCATTAATAAAGACTAAAGGTCCTTCTAGTCCCTGTGATCTTCACCATGTCAAAGGGAAAGAGTCGTTTTTCTATCCTCCTCTCTCTGTCATTTATTAATATTACAGGGTTTTGCTCTAAAAAGAAAAAAAAAACTCAGGATGCCTGGAGAAGATGGGTATTCTGAGCGCTTGAACTTTAATATTGCTTTGTCATTTTATTGCTTGCTTATGTGTGCAGCAATCATCAGAAATCCAATTTCCCTGAGTATAGAGGGTAGAGGTGGCCCTTTCCTCGAAGTACCCCTTGGCGAAAACCAAAGGGTACTTTTGACTCGGAGGTCCCCAAGTAATCTCGGTTCACAAAAAAGCAGAACTGCCTAAGTGATCACGCTTAAAGGAGAAAAACAGCTACCGGTCAAATCCATGTTTTCTCAGCACGTCCTCCATGCCAGGCACTGGACCGGGCACCCACCCGTAGACTGATTTGGGCAAGGTCTGTCTCCTCTCAAAGGACTGGGGCTCCTGATGAGAACTTGTCTTAAACCATGGAGGAGGATGGGATCCTGAGGTACCTCACTGAGTTCTGTCTCTCTCTCTTTTTTTTTTTTTTTTAACTCTTATTATTCTAGAAACATATCGTGAGTGCTCAGGTTTCATTCAACAACTATTATTTGAATCCCTGTGTGGTGCAGGGCCCTGGTGATACAGAGATAACTACGCCAAGGTCCAGTAAAAGAGATGAGTAAAGAGAAGTGCATAACCAGGTGTCCCATGGAGAGCTAAAAAGGACTCATCTGAGTTCAAATCCTGGCTCCTCAACCATGACACAGAAAAAAATAACATCTACGTTGGCGAGTTGTAGGGCAAACTAAATGAAAGAGTGTTTGTAAGGGGCATGCACAGTGCCCAGGAGACAGAAAGTGTGGAGTCAGTTTACTCCGTGTTAGGTGTTACTGTGAGGTGATCACACCCAGGTATAGGTGAGCCCAGGCTAAAGGAGAACCTACCAATAGTGCTTAGGAGGGAAGTCTTCCTGGAGGAGGAGGCACCTGAGCTGAGCCTTAAAGGACACACACAGCTGAGTCAGGCAGAGACAAGGAGACAGACCTTACAGGCAGAGGGAATGCAAAGGCAGAAGCCTGAGTTAGCCTGGCGAGTTTGGGGACATGTGTGTAATTCATGTCATGATTCCAATGTGTGGGTGGGTGGCAGATAAGAGAAGAGAAGGGAGCAGGGGTCAGGTCAGAAAATGGGATGAAGGAGTGAATGAACTGGCAGATCACTGACCGCTCTGCACCTCAGTTTCCCCATCTGTGAAGTGAGGATGTGATCGCTGTAACCACTTCACAAGATGGCTTAGAACAGCAATGAGTCAGCCAGGCGCAGTGGCTCACACCTGTAATCTCAGCACTTTGGGAGGACGAGGCAGGCGGATCACCTGAGGTCAGGAGTTCGAGACCAGCCTGGCCAACATGGCAAAACCCCATCTCTACTAAAAATACCAAAAAAAATTGGCCAAGTTTGGTGGTGCATGCCTGTAATCCCAGCTACTAGGGAGCCTGAGACAGGAGAATTGCTTGATCCCGGTGGTGGAGATTGCAGTGAGCCAAGATCATGCCACCGCACTCCATCCTGGACGACAGAGCAAGACTCCGCCTCAAAAAAAAAAAAAAAAAGGAACAGCAACGAGTCCATGGGAAGCAGAATTGTTATCGACACACCAGACTCACAAAGCTGCCTTCAAGGGAATATTGCTAGCCCCATTTTCCAGGTGAAGAAACTGAGGCTCAGAAAAGCATTAAGAGGCTTGGCCAAGGTCCCATGGGAGTGAGGATGGAGACATTGTTCAAATCCAGTCAGCCTGCTTCCCAGGCCCATGAGGCCACCTTGCCTCCAATTCCAGAGGTTTTATCCTGTGACACGTTCTGGACGAGGTCCCCTCACAGCTAGGGGACTGTCAGTCTCGGTTTCCCTTTCATTTGATGACATGCAGTGGAGCCAATTACAAAAACTACTCTGCCTTCCGCCTCAGACGCTGTGGCCCTTCACCAAGGAGGCCTCCAACAAAACAGATTTGGGATGACAGGATCGCTTGATAAGGTCGATGCTCTTAGGAGCAGAGCAGGGTTCTGTTTTCAGTTGCACACCCTAGGCCCCACACGGGCCCCTTACACTCAGGTCCACACCGAACCTCCTGACATCCCAGTCCCATAAGCGTGAGGGAAGTTGGATGATTTGTCCTATGTCACTCAACTCAGAAATGGCCATGATGGGAGGGCAAGTCCACACTTCTCCCACTTCACCACGTAATCTCCGACTAAGGAGGAAATAAATATGATTCCATCGAACATGTGATCTCAGGAGCCTGCATGTGAATGTCGCTCCCCAGCCTGCTCAGAGGAGCTGTAGAGAGTTATACCCCGTCGGGAACTGCCTCTGACATGGCAGCCTCAGTTCCCCATTCCACTTCTGGACTCTTCCAGAGACCGATAGGAGACCGAATCCAAGCCTGCTCTCAAACAGTGTGCCTGGGATGGTCCGAGCACTGAGTTGATTGATTTCACAGTAATAGGGGTTAGCACCAAGGATCCTGCTTCCCGGCGAAGGCCTGCACTCAGAAAGTGTGTGCCAGCACTGACACACACTTCATCACACACACGGTTCATCAGCATCACAGCCAGAAGTCACTGAATGCCCACAGTACACCCAGCCCTGTGCTGGGTACTGCCTGTATATCTCATTTAATCCTGTAACAATCATCTCCATTTTTCAGATGAGGAAACTGAGGCCAGAGGAGAGTTAGTCATTCATCCCAAGTCACATAGCTCGTAAGAAACTGGAAAGAAGTCATGATTTTAAAAACTTTAGAAGAGTAGGTTGTGAGTGAGGACTGGGATGAGGGAAGGGTCTGGGCTGTTACGGGGCAACCTTGCTTCCATGTTTATCTAACAACCCACACCTCCCAGCCCTGGGCTTATTCACCGGGGACACTTTGTGGGTGAGAACTGGGTAAGCCAGCCAAGCACACACGCTGCCCCCCGCCCTCACCTGGGCAGGCTGGTGGAAGGAAGGCCACCACATTGAAAGTAGCAGCATCTTTGTGTTGGGGGGAGCTCAGCGCCGTGCGCTCAATTCCTCTTGAATCATATTGGCAAGAATTCCAGGAGCAGCGTGGAGTTGCCTTGTGATTTTCCAAGACAGAAAGTGAGAATGGGCTGGAATAAAACCAGCAATCGAAAGCAGCACCGGAAGGAAAACAATGCTGAAATGTGACATACGCCTGCACGCGCCTGGCACCGGAGGGCTGCAGCCGGGTGAGCAGCCCACAGAAGCCGCGGTCAGGAGCCCGGCTCCACCGGCAACTGCCCCCCGGCAAGGGTAGGGGGATTTCCTGTTCGATTTGGAAGGGAATTCGGCAAATATTTGCTGAGCAGCCCCTCCATGGTGCCAAGTCCTGTCATGGGCACTGGGGACGGGAGATGACTCAGGCATCCCTGCCCTGCAAGAGCTCACAGCTTAGTGAGGGACAATGACACATAAACACAGAACCACATACAAGAAGGTGGGACAGGTCTGTGCCGGGGAATGAGAGCTGACCTGGGAGGTCCGGGCTTGTGTGGGTACCAGGAGCAGAGTCGTGGGGGGATTGTCCCCATCTGCTCCCCAGAGGAGGCTGGGCAGTCAGTGCAAGCTGGGAGGTACCGGCCACTGGGCTACTGTCCTCCCTGCAGCTCTGGTGGCAGGAAGCCAAGGCGAATGAGTCAGGCTCTTCTAGGGGACTGCTTACTCAGGCAGCCAGAGGCAAGAGGAGCTGTGAGGGCCTCCTCTCGGGGGTGGCAGGCTGGGGGAGGGGCCGCGCAGATATTCAAGGTGTTCCATCTGGCTGCTAAATTCCAGCAGTTGGCACAGGTTGGCATTTGAACGCAGGTCTTTCTGATCTCCCAAGCAAAGCCTAGCTCAGTCCATCAGCATTTCACCTGTGTGCCTGTGTCCCCGTACCATCCCACCCTTGCCATCCCCTCCCTCCCCCGGCCCCAGAATCACCCCAGGTCCTGCTTCTTTGGCCCCACTCCTTCCTGGGGGGCCAGGTAATCTGCTGCCCCTCAGCCCGGTTCACAGGAGGGAACCTGGGTTTTGAAACCAGGAAGACCCCAAAACTGGATTCGTGAACTTGGGCAAGGTAATTTGCCTCTCTGAGCCTCAGTTTCCCCACATGAAATAAGTCATGTGAAACAACACAGTATTCACTGTGGAGCAGCCTTTGACCCGGTTAATGCCTTCCTTCTTCTTCTTCTCCTTTCCCCTCCCTGAGAAATAGCATCAGGGTCGCCATGGGGGACAGCCCTCTCCCCATTCCCCGACTCCACGTGGCCCTATCCCAGCCTCTTTTATGACTTGGCAGGATCGGAGCCTGTGCTATGGGAAGACAGGTTGCTACCCAGGCCCTCACCCACAAGAGGACAGAGCCCCCACCCTCCCGCTTTCCCTTAATAATGCCATAGAAATCTCTCAGCAGGTCTGTGCCTACACCTAGCGGGAAGCAGTTGGTATTTTCAGCCCACACCGTCTTAGACTTCTAAGGGCCGTCGGTTTCCTACCCACTGTGTAATGTGGTATTTCCTCTTCTGACTCCAGTGCTTCTCTTGCCAAGCCACATGCTGGAGTGAAAGGGCATACATACACTTCGGAGCACCACCGTCTGGCACTCCCTCAGCTCCTGTAACCTGCACACCCCTTCCCTCCCTCCCGGCGTCATTGCTGTCCCCACCCCAATACCAGACTCCATCTTATCTTCAGTCTCTGCAGGGAGCCAGTCCTGACCACCCAACCTAAGGGGTCCCTGCCCCCCACGCTCTTGTCCTGTCCCCACACCCTGCCTATTCCCCCTAGAGCACTATTGCCATCTGTGATTACATTATGGTTTGTTACTTTGTTCACTGTCATCATGACCATAGATTGAAATCTCCCTGAGTGCAGGAGCATTCCTGTTTTGGTCCCAGCAGGGTACCCGGCACCTGGGCAAGGGCTGGATATACATGCATTGAATAAAGAAAGGAAGGAATTAAAAAAGAGATGGATGAGGAAGACAGGCTTAAATCCCACCCCAACACTTAGAAGCCCTGAGATTGTAAATTACCTAGCTTCGGAGCTGTATTATCCTCATCTAGAAAATGGGAATAGTAGTATCTGCTGGAGAGCTATTTGTAAGGCCTTCTCATGTGTGAAAAGCCCAGCATGCAGTGCATGCTTCTCTCTGCTCCTCTTCCCTCTCCCAGGCCCCATGGCCTCTCTAATGCCTGTCACTCCCTGCCCTTGTTGGTGAGAGGGGAACTTTCCCTTAATACTAAGGTAGAATCTGCCTTGATCTTGGGTTCTTGTCTTGGTCTGAAGTTCACAGCTCCAGGCAATCTTCCTTCAAATAAAGACTAGGATAATTTCCCTCTATACCTGCCCACACTCAAGTTCATGGGCCTTTTTTTTTTTTTTTCACTCCTGTGGCTTTGTGAGGTCTTTGTTCAGATTTGTTTCCCAGACTGGCTTATTAACGATGCCCACAGACAATGTCAGTAGCCCTGATGCAAACCAGTACCTGCTGTAATACTTGGTATTACACTTATTATGACAACCTTAGAGGAACATACTGGACAAACCCCCAGAAGTGAAAAGTCTCTAGCTCATCCCCCAAGACACAAAGCCTGTGCCCACTTCACAGTCTCAGTGAGCTTCTCTAGAGCCTCAGACATTCTGAAGAGCTTGGGAGTGAATGGAGACTTGAGTTTTTCTTTGCCCCAGCACCATAACCACACTGGGATTTTACAACCTGCCTCGTTCCCTGGGGCTCCAGAGCTCTCTGTGCCTACTCAATATTCTGGAACTGCAAGCCTCCACTCCCTAAGCCACAGCAAAGGAAACACACAGACCTCATGACGCTTTTGCTCATTACACCACTGTCCATTTGCAGGTCAATCTTACTGTGTCCAGGAAAAAAAAAAAACAGTTCTAAGATTTATAAAAATGAAAACTCTGTACAGGTTTTTAAAAATTATAGGCACAGAGTGTAAATCCAGTGTCCAGCTCTATCCAGCATAGGAATCAAAATTTCTTAAGATGAACTCCTCAATCGAGAGAAGACTTATCCAATAAAAGCAATTCCAGCCCCAGTGTCCTCTAGCCAGGCTCCTGGAGCCATGTGCACACCTCTTCTTCACCCAGGCAGAGCCCTCCCAAGTCCAGGCCAGGCCCCTCTATCTGACATGGGAGTAGTATGAGGTTTCCAGGGCTGGGACTGTTTTCCTTTGAGGCCGGATTCTATATACCCTTAAGTCTGACCACAAATTATAATCTCCTCTGGTTTCTATCCATTGTGGAACTGAAGACTTGTCTCACTCCTTGGATGCCTGGGTTGTCTTTGTTCAGTTACCTTTCCATGCCCAGAGCCACTGGATCTCTCCAGAAGGCGGCAAAAAGTCAATGTTAATCCTTAACGATTAAGCTGCAGACATCTCACACATATACACAACTATCCCAGTACGATCCTAGCAAGCATCAGAGGCCACGTGGAGGTGACCCACCCACTGCCTGAGAGAGCTGTCTGCATTTACTCCACAAATCACTGTCGAGCACTTCTGTGTGCCAGATGCTCTTCCGGGCACTGGGATCCAATC
The DNA here is from genome assembly GCF_047675955.1 of Chlorocebus sabaeus. Lineage (NCBI taxonomy): Eukaryota > Metazoa > Chordata > Mammalia > Primates > Cercopithecidae > Chlorocebus > Chlorocebus sabaeus. Next base: position 14,222,190 of record NC_132922.1, read on the forward strand.
ACGGACAGAGCAAACAAAAGTCCTGGCCCTCATGAAGGGCCCTCATTCTACTGGAGATAGGCAGACAACCGATCAATAAATAAAGCAAAATATAGGTCAGCTGGAGCTGAGTGCTGCAGAGAAGAATTAAACAGGAAGGGGGCCAGGGAGCGTTGGCCAGGAATGCCGCCATTTTAAATGGGGAAGCCTAGGAGGCCTCGCTGGGAAAAATCCAAAGGAAGTGAAGGAAAGAGCCATGCTCGTGTCTGGGGCAAAGTCTCAAGGCAAGAGTAACAGGAACACTCCGGGTGCATTTGAGGAGGTGCAAGGAGGCCAAAGTCCCTGGAGCAGGTGAGGTCAGGGAGGCAGCAGGGGCCACACTGAGAAGACTGTGGCTTTTGCTTTGAGCATCATGGGAGCTGTTGGAGGACTTTGAGTGGAAGAGAGTCACTTCCTGGCTGGTGGGTAGAGAACACACTGTAGGGGCTGGGGTGAAAGCAGGGAGACCAGTTAGGAGCCCGTTACAGCCATCCAGGTGTAAGAAGGTGTGGCTTGAATTAGGGGTGGTGAAGGTGGTGATGAGAAGTGGTTGGATTCGGGCTGTGTGTTGAAGGTGAAGCCAACAGGATTTGTTTATTGGTTGGATATGGGTCATTAGAAAAAGATGGGAGTCAAAAATGAGCCTGTGTTTGTAGGCCAGCTTAGAATCCTCTACTAACTTGCCAATTCACAGTCTTTCCCTTCCCCAAATCATTCATTAGGACCATAACTGCAAGGACCAATACGACTTCTTGGTAACTTCTTGGTAATTTCCTCACTTAAATCAGTTTCTAGAAGTCATAAGGTGAGTCTCTTTATTAGATTGTTCCATCCTATACTATCTGAATGTCTTCAGTAGCCCTTGGTTATGAACCTGAAGATACTTGAAAGTCTTAAGTGGGCCAGGTGTGGTGGCTCACACCTGTAATTCCAGCACTCTGGGAGGCCAAGGAGGGCAGATCACCTGAGGTCAGGAGTTCAAGACCAGCCTAGCCAACACGGTGAAACCCCGTCTCTACTAAAAATACAAAAATTAACTGGGCGTGGTGGCACACACCTGTAATCCCAACTACTCCGGAGGCTGAGGCAGGAGAATCACTTGAACCCAGGTGGTGGAGGTTGCAGTGAGCCAACATCTCACCAGTACACTCCAGCCTGGGCAACAAGAGTGAAACACTGTCAGAAAAGAAAGGAAGGAAGGAAGGGAGAGAGAGAGAGAGAGACAGAGAGACAGAGAGACAGAGAGAAAGAGAGAAAGAGAGAAAGAAAGAAAGGAAAGGAAGAAAGGAAAGAAAGGAAAGAAAAGAAAGTCTTAAGTGAACTGCACCCATTGGTAGTCTTATTTATTCATTCAGCAAACATTTACTAAATACCTAATGTGTGCCAGCTGCCGCAGTCTTAGCTATGCACTGAATCTATAAAGGGCAATAAAACATAATTGGTCCCTATTCTGCATAACCTTGCGGCCATGGAAGGTACACAAACATATAAACTAACAAATTGGCATACAGAGGGGTAAGTACTAAAATAGAACTATGAAGAAATTAGGGTAGGCACATCAACAAGCTAGCTAATTGCTAGAGGAGTAAAGGCTTCACCCAAGGAGGTGAGGCTTGATCCCGGTTTTAATTGTTTAACCAAGACCTCAGGTAGAAAAGTTGATATTCTCCTTATAGAAACTATTTTGCCATAAGCCCAGTAGGCTATATTTGTGTAACCCTAACAAATTACAGAGCTCCAAGTGGCTCAGTTCTGCAAAGAGTCACGTACGAAGAAGTCAAATAATAATTATAAAGGAATTCCAATCCAAACCCTACTTATAAGAACACTGAAAAGGACCCAATTTCTAGCCCACAGAGACATTTCTCACTTCTAGAGCTTCCTCCACCAAACGCCAAAATTCCCCAGCCTAGCCCCAGCATTCTCTTTTCCCCCCTCCCAAATCACAGCTCCCCTTAGTCAAGACGGACTTGGGTTTCCTCCATCATCCTTTCCCTTTTTTTAATGCCTCTCTGCTCCTCTCCACACTTTTCCTGAGTCTGCAAAGCAAAGATTCAGACACTAGTTTGGCAAAAACCTAAGTTGGGATAGGAATAGCAAGAATATGTCCCATAACATTTGCCTAAAGGAACTGAGAGCTTGTTTTCGATAACTAGAAAAGAAATGTAATAATCTGAATTTCTAGAATATCCTCATGAAACTCTTGTAGATGAAGATTGTTCTGACACCATAGAAGTCTGAATTAAATTGGAGCTTTTTTTATGAGTCTGAAGTTAAAACAGCTCTTCTCAATAGCCTGTGACATCTGGCTTTTGACTTTTGAGTCTTAAGAGACACAGCTTTTCCCACAGTCTTTCTAAATATATGTGCCAACGAGCAGTGTCATAATGAACTTCTTATAAGTATGGGCTTTAAAACTACAAAAGAGGCTGTGCGCAGTGGGTCACACCTGTAATTTCAGCACTTTTGGAGGCCAAGGCAGGAGGATCGCTTGAGCCCAGGAGTTCAAGACCAGGCTGGGCAACATAGGGATCCTCTGTCTCTACAAAAAAAAAAGTTAATAAATTAGCCGGGTGTGGTGACATGCACAAGTGATCCTGTGAAGTTGAAGCTGCAGTGAGCTGTGATCAAGCCACTGTATTCCAGCCCGGGTGACAGAGTGAGACCTTGTCTTGAAACACACACACACACACACACACACACACACACAACTACAAGAAGAAAGAGAAACATGGAATAAAGTATACCCACATTCTTAGTACAAACAGATTGAAGAGGGATAAAAAACATTCCTCAAAGAGAAAGATTGACTCTCTTGAGAATATAGGGAACATAATTTATTTGAGTCAGGTGTAAATTTTGTCCACAGTGCTTGGATGTAGGAAAGCTGCGTTACTCTTTTTTTGTTCTGAAATCAATTAACTCTAACTCTGAAAGTACCCCCCAAATGCACGCACACACACACACGCACACACACACACACACACACATGCACACACACACACACTGTACTTACTGGAGTAGCCAAAAAAAAAAAAAAAAAACTAAAGTCTGTCATGTTTTCAAGAGGACTCTTCCTCTCTCTCTTATAATGTGGGAATCGTGGAGGTCTTACACCATCAAGAACCTCCAGGAAAGGGCTGGTAGTTCTTCAAGTCGTCTCCTGGCCATGCCCTTCTGGTCCTGAAGGTCCCACACGCTTGGACACAGGGGACTGTCCCAGGCTGGGAACCCAGTGCCCGGGTTCCCAGAGATTTCAGAGCCGTCCCTGTCTGCAGACACCTCTGGCCTCTTCAGAATGGCTCCCTTGACCCCTCCCAACCTTGGAACTCTTTTTACTTCAGATCATCCAGCTCTGTTGTTTCTATAAGCCAAGGCTGGACACCACAGCCTCTGGTGTCCAGAGCAGCCAGGCAGGTGCGTGATGGAGGAAGCATTCCATGTGGCAACTGAAGCACATACAGGTCCCAGCCCAGGCAGCTCCGGGTCAGCTGCAGCCAACTGAGGCACTGCAGTGCTAAGGTTGCTAGATTGTTTGATTTTTCGAAAGAAGCCAGATACTCAAAGTTTTATGTGAAACCTCCCAATTTTTCAATGTTAGCAACTCCTCTGATTTTTATTTTTTTATTTTTTATTTTTATTGTTGAGACCGAGTTTCTCTCTTGTCGCCCAGGCTGGAGTGCAATGGCGCGATCTCAGCTCATGACAACCTTAGCTTCCCAGGTTCAAGCGATTCTCCTACCTCAGCTTTCCAAGTAACTGGGATTACAGGCATATGCCACCATGCCCGGCTAATATTTTTGTGTTTTTAGTAAAGATGGGATTTCTCCATGTTGGTCAGGTTGGTCTCGAACTCCTGACATCAGGTGATCCACCCGCCTCGGCCTCCTAAAGTGTTGGGATTACAGGCATGAGCCACCGCACCTGGCTCGAATTTTAAAATAACAACAACAATGTATAGGCCAATTCTGCTTGCCAAACAAAACATCTCTGTCTTTGCCTACAGCCTAGGGTTACTCCAGCATGGGGACTGTCTTCTGATGGCACCTTTGCATCTTAGCCCTACAGTCCTAATGCTATTAACATGGCCCTGAGAGCTCTTCTGCCTCCTTGGGAAGGGGTGTGAAAACTAACTAGAGCAGTGGAGACCCAACCTAAATTAATTGCTCACAGGGTGTCTTTCCACACGTTCCCTCCATCAAGCGACATTACTGAGCCCCTGTTATGTGCCTGGTGGCAGCTTGCTGGGAAATGGGGATGCAAAAATCTCATAGACGTGGTCCCTTCTGCCCTTACAGTGTCATGGGCAAAAGAGTCATCCATCAAAACAGCACATTGATAACCACATAGTCCCTACTATGATAACATCCACAGAAAACAGGTATGTGGATCCATTTTACAGTGAATCATGGGGAAATTTCATTCAGGGATTCAGAAAGAGCCTGAGACCTGAGGGTAAGCAAGACCTAAAGTGGATGAAGAGTGTTTTGGAAATAGAGGAAGAAGGGTTTGCTTGCAAAAAACAGAAAACATGTTTGCAGGGTGAGAAGAAGGCCCGAGAGACTGCACTGCAGACGGGGAGGGCTGCAGATGTAGGCAGGGCCTGGAGACTGAGCTAAAGACCTTGACCTTCATCCTAGGCTCCTGGGAAGAAAGCAGTAACCAGTGGGGAATGGCACAGGGTCTATGGGACCACACAGTTTGTATGGCCTAGAATCCAGCCCTGTATGCTACCTAGAGACAAGAGCTGAGGGGAAAAATAAATCAGGAAAGTGGACTAGAATGTTTCTAGGAAGGGAAGTTTGCAATTTTATATAGAGTGCACAGGGAAGACTTCAGTAAGAAAGTAACATTTGAGTAAATGCTTGAAGGAGATGAATGAGAAAATAATATCTAAAGAACAATAAACAGCAGATATCTAGAGAAAGGTGCCTCAGGTAGAGGAAACAGCTAACGCAAAGGCCCTGAGGCAGGAGTGTGCCTGCTGTGTTTTACGACGGCAAAGAGGGCCAGGCGTGGTGGCTCATGCCTAAAATGCCAGCATTCCGGGAGGCCAAGGCAGAAGGATCACTTGAAGCCAGGAGTTCAAGATCAGTTCAAGATCAGGGCAACAAAGTGAGACCCCCATCTCTACAAAAAAAAACAACAATAAATAGCATGGGCTGGGTGCGGTGGGTCACGCCTGCAATCCCAGCACTTTGGGAGGCCGAGGTGGGAGGATTGCTTGAGCCCAAGAGTTTGAGACCAGACTGGGCAACACAGTGAGACCTTCATCTCTATTTTATATATATATAAAAGCTGGGTGTGGTGGCGCATGCCTGTGGTCCCAGCTATACTCGGGAGGCCAAGGCAGGAGGATTTCTTGAACCTTGGGAGGTTGAGGCTACAGTGAGCCATGATCGAACCCCTGCACTCCAGCCTGGGCAACAGAGCAAGACCCTGACTCAAGAAAAAAAAGTAAAATAGAATGGCAAGGAGGCCAGTGTGGTTGGAGCGAGACCAGCCAAGCAGAAAGGAGTAGATGATGAGACTAATGAGGTATCAGGGTGAAGGGAGATCATGGGGCCTTATAGGCCACTGTGAGGACATTAGCTTTGACTCTGAGTAAGGTGGGAGTCACTGTAGGGTTTTGAGCAGACAAGTGACCCAACCTGACCTGTATTTTAGCATCATTCTTCCAGAGGCTGAATTGAGAATTGAGTGAAGAGAGGTTGGTGGCAGGGGAAGAGAGGGCAAGTGCAGAAGCAGAAAAGCAAAGGAGGAGGCCAGTGCCGTTGTCCAGGCAGGAGTTGGTGGTGGCATGGACGAGGATAGTCATAGGAGAAGTGAGAAGTGAACAGTGGTTCTCTTGAGACACAGTCTGTATTAGTCTGTCCTCACACATACTCACACTTGGGTATCTTGGACATACCCAAGACTGAGTAGTTTATCAAGGAAAGAGGTTTAATGGACTCACAGTTCCGCATGACTGGGGAGACCTCAAAATCGTGGCGAAAGAGCAAGCGGATGTCTTACATGGCAGCAGGCAACAGAGCATGTGCAGGGGAACTGCCCATTGTAAAACCATCAGACCTCGTGAGACTTACTCACTATCATGAGAACAGCACAGGAAAAACCCACCACCATGTTTCAGTTACCTCCCACTGGGTCCTTCTCACAACACATGGGAATGATGGCAGCTACAATTCAAGATGAGATTTGGGTGGGGACACAGCCAAACCATATCACAGTTTCAAAGTAGAGCTGTTGGCCGGGTGCGGTGGTTCACGCCTGTAATCCCAGCCCTGGCTGAGGTGGGCAAATCATAAGGTCAGGAGTTTGAGACTAGCCTGGATAACATGGTGAAACTCTATATCTACTAAAAATACAAAAAACTTAGCTGGGCATAGTGGCGGGTGCCTGTAATCCCAGCTACTTGGGAGGCTGAAGCAGGAGAATCACTTGAATCTGGGAGATGGAGGTTGCAGTGAGTCGAGATCACGCCACTGTACTCCAGCCTGGGTGACAGAGTAAGACTCCATTTCAAAAAAGAAAAAAAAAAGTAGAGCTGTCAGGATTTGCTGGAAACAGGATGTGAATTAGCAAGAAGAGTCAAGGGTGACTCTGAGCTTTCTGGTCTGAGCCACTGGAAAGATGGAGCTGCCGTGGCAGAAGGTTGAGACTGGGGGAGATTGGGAGCTCAGCGGAGGACATGTCATCATTACGACACCTGAAGTGACGATGCCGAGTTGGGAAAACCCCAAGTGAGGGCAGCATCTAAATTAGAAAGGCAAAAGACAACTCGTTAGGGCTTTCCAGGTCATGGAAGGGAGTTCGAATATTTTTCTTGGAGACATGGGAAATCATAGAAGAGTTTTAGGTACAAACTAATTTACTTTCAGAAGACTACATTGACCATTGAGAGAAGGCTGTGTGGGAGGCCTTTGCACGGGGAGTCAGAGATAGGGGTTAAGATGAGGATGATGGAGTTGGAGAAAAGGGACAGTGTTGAGACAAGACTCACTGATGGATGGAATATGATTGGTATTGGAGAGAGAAGAAAAAAAGTAAAGAAGATTCCCAGGTTCCCATTTTGAGCAAAGAGGGTTATGGCAGGGCCATTTACTGAGATGGCAAAGGGAAAATCAAAATGTCAATCAGATAAAGAAATATTTGTTGGATAAGGCTACTTGAGCTGGAAGTGAATAGATGTTCACTCAGGGGCCCTGCAGATAGAAGGGTGAAGTGGAAGGTCAGAAGGTAGATAGTTCAAGACAGAGACAACCCCACATGTTCCCAGTGTAGACTTGCCTGGGCATTCTGAGTGAGGTTGTGCTGGAATAGGAGAACTGACGGCCAGAGGGCAAGACAAGCTAGAAATGCCGGCAGGAACCTAGCGAGAGACGGCCGTTTATTTCATGTTACCCAGAGCAATGGGTGTCTGGGACCTACCACGTTGAATTCTGGGTGATTTCACTGATAAAGAATTGGCAGTATACGATATTACTTTTTCTGTTGCTTAATTTGCAGAGCATATGCTCTTTTAAAATTTTTTATTTGCATTTCATTATGGGCTTCTCTTGGACACTTGCCATGACTTGATGGAATCATTTTATAAAGGGCTGAATTTATACTGGGTAAAAGATTGCATCATTTCTCAGATTGATGAAAAGGACTTGCTGGTAGTTGAGCTGGGCAACGCTGTTAACTGGCTGATGCGCACCTTCCCCAGAGCCGGAAAATACATGTTTGAGCGTAAACATTTCTCCTCTGGCTCTTGCTTTATTAGACAAAGATCTGACATTTATCCAAGGATCATTTATTATTTCAACAATATTTTTAAATCCTTACTTCATGTCTGAGGAGCCTAAGCGCTGAGGAAAGAGTAGAGAGAAAGCAACACAGTTCCTGCTCTCATGGAGCTTAGACATGTACACACGTATGCACACGTGTCCACATACACACAGAGACACACACACAACAGCTACAAACTGTGCTATGCACTGTGAAGGAAAAGCACAGGGAGTTAGGAGAGTGTGTAACCTGGTAACTAGGTAAAAGGGGAGCAAGGAAAGAGCATTCCAGCCAGAGGCAACAGAGCATGCAAAGGTCCTGAGGTGGGACAGCAAATTGAGATAATGATGGACCACGAAGAAAGGCGGAGTAGCTACAGAAGATGCTCAAAATTGACGTAATCAGACTTGCATTTTTTTTCCTTTTGAGACGGAGTTTTTGCTCTGTTACCCAGGCTGGAGTGCAATGGTATGATCTTGGCTCACTGAAACCTCCGCCTCCTGAGTTCAAGAGGTTCTTCTGCCTCAGCCTCCTGAGTAGCTGGGACTATAGGAGCCCACCACCACACCCATCTAATTTGCATATTTTTAGTAGAGACGGGGTTTCACCATGTTGGTCAGACTGGTCTCAAACTCTTGATCTCAGGTGATTCACCTGCCTTGGCCTCCCAAAGTGCTGGGATTACAGGTGTGAGCCACCACACCTGGCCCATATTTGCATTTTAAATAACCTTTCTGGCTACGATGCCAATACAAATTTGAGGAGCAAGACTGAGGGCAGACCTGTGAGGAGGTCCTGCAGGTGTCCAGATAAGAGATGACAATGGCCTGGACCAGGATGGGGAGGAGAGACAGAGAGAAGCGGAAGACTTTTTTTTGTGAAGTAAATGAATAGGACAGATGCAGCTCTGTAAGGGACGGCATCCATAAGAACCTAAAATCAAGATATGCCAGAATCATTGGCCTGATTGATCATTTGCAATATGGCTAATCCACTAGAAACGAAAGCCCTCCGGAGCTGTGGGTTGGCAGTGACTGTAGATTTGAATCAAGAATGTCACTGCCTGCCTACCCCTGTGATCAGAATGCCATCCCACAGGCTATGAGAAAATATTAAGTAAGGGGCCCTCGTGAAGTAAGCAGGACCTAGCTCATTCATTTATGCTTTCCTTCATTTATTATTATGTGAAAAATCTCAAAACGTAAAAAATACTATGGGAGTCCAGAGGAGAGAAGCTCAGAGTCTGCAGCTGGAAGAGTGGGGTTGTGGGGAGCCCAGGGGAAGAAAAGGGTTGGGGGAGAGCTGATGAGGATCCCAAGCTGAAGAAAAGAGCATAAAACTAGAAAATCTAGGAGGTGTGGTGTGACTGGAGCCCAAAGCGTCTGTTGAGGAATAAGGAAATGGCTGTTATTCCAGATACGGGTTTTACATTTTATTCATATAAAGGAGGCAATTATCTGCTCAATTTTACAGACTAAAATAGGCTTCTTGGATTTGATGGGATTTTAAAAAAACAAATGTAACTGATTGCAAATCAATTTTTCTGCTGCTATAGATAAAACTTGGCTGAGGAGCTGCAGATAGGAGCAACGATAGCATTCTTATCTAATTCGGATTTCATCACCACTTGAACAGCTAGCAGACAAGGTCTTGTGTTCTGCCTCTGTGTACTGCTAAATTTTAATTCCAGTGAACTTCTTTTTTTCAGTATGCCAGGAGTAATGTCACTATCTCAAACTCGAGTTAGGAAAGAGAAATATTAAAAGACGGGAGTAAGTTTCCTCGGCTAGTGCTCAACTATACCTATAAAACAGTTATTTCTCCATGAAATGGGAAAAAAAGAAATACATATATAACCATGGAAAGATAGTTCCCAGACATAGGCTTGCTCTTAGATATTCCACACAAATCTTTACAAAATCAAGGCAAGCCGATATTTTCTATAGTTTTTGAGGTGGATGAGCTTAGCACATAATTTTAATTGTTCCAGCTTATGTCTATCCCCAACTTCCTTTGCATCTGTTTCAAGCTTTGATTTCAACCTAATGTTGCTCAATCTTTAGCATAAATTAATGCGAAGGATGTGCTATCCAAAAAAGCCTGACTCTATGCAGGTAATTTTGTATTAAAATATGCATTTGAGCTTTTAAAGTTTGGATACACATGGTTGCTTCTTATAATGTTTCTTTTCACATTTGTTTATGGAAATGGGAGTTGAATGAAGGGGAGGGTGCGAAAGTGAAAGAAGAAACCCTTTATGTGCATTTCCTATTATGAGATTCCTGTAGCTCTAGAGATACAATGTTTCCATAAAGTGATTTAGCATTCATAAATGCCAATTTACAAAGCATTATCCATTGCCGTCGAGGAAGAAAATATATTCTCCCTTTCCCTGCCCAATAAGTAAACTTTGGAAACAATTATAAGCACGTGTAATAATAATACAGAAACATGCATTTCTACAGCAACTTTCACTGGAGAATTTCTCGGTTGCTTTGCAAACAGTAATTAATTAGACCCTCTAACATTCCTGCAAGGGAGCCAAGAGATGTGGTATGCTTTGAACAACCCCCAACACTGACTCGCTGTCACCTCTGGGGTTGATGAACAGATGTTGCTTAAAAACTGCATAGCACACAGAATTCAACATTTTAGAACATTAATGAAGGACTTAGAATTCTGAGATGCAACAGAGAATTGGATGTGGTGCAAGCTTTGGTCTTGTTATGTGAATTTAATAGAGGGATACTGTTTTCTGTGTCATCTGTCATCATAGCATCCACTGGGACCCCACTTATCCAACGGCATGAAGTAACTCTGCCAGGTTCATCATCCCAGAGATGACCCCATTACCAAGCAATTTTGCCTTAAGGAATATAACCAACTTTAAAAAAAAAAAAAAAAGAAAGAAAGAAAAGAAAAAAATACATATATGGGTCTTATTCACCAGGTGCTGTTTTAAGCACCTAATTGCTCATTTGATTCTCACAGCAACTCGTTTTGGGGTCAGTATTATTTTTTATTATGATTATTTCCATTTTACAGGTGAGAAAACTGAGGCATAGAAAGTTTAAGAAATTTGCCAGTCATTCAGCCATGCTACCTCTCAGTATTAGCATTACCTGGTAATAAACTTGAACGCTTACAAATTGGCACATTTTCTCAGCTTGGTCATGCAGGTTGTCTTCACAATCTGCTAGAACACTCATGTGATTTACCAGGAGTGGTGAGTCAGAGGCAAGAAGCCAATCTGAAAAGAAGAAAAATAAGCCCCACTTGCTTCATCACCTTGGAGAGCATCTTCCAACTACTGGCCAAGACAATAGCACAGCTCTCAAAGACCTAATGAGGTTCTGCTATAAAGGGCTGAGGCTGAGAACAGGAAGACGTCAAGCTAATGGGGATTGTTGCTTCTCCTTTCTCTTACAAAGATCATGCTTTTGTGATGACAGAATTAGGTGTAGGATTTTCAGGCCAGTTTTAGCCTGGTTCAACTGGAGTCTGGGACCTCACAGCTCTGGTTTTCCCATTCTTGGGCTATTGGGATGTTTTGGGCCTAAAAGCAGATAAACTTTATACTTAATATTTAGTTCTCTCATTGCATATGGGTGTGTCTTTCTTATTATTTTTTCCCAGATCCCTGCCAGGAGACTATCTTCCAGGGCATTTGGGCTTTTACCCAGGGAACGTTGATGTACTTTTTCAGTTTGCCCATAGCAGGGGCAGTGAAGTGCATGGTTAGAACAGAGCTCTGAGTTTATACTGCTTGAGAATTTCTCTCAACTCTGCCACTTTCCAGATGTAACCTTGGGCAAGGTGCTTAGCTTTTTTAAGCCCCAGTTTTTAAAAATCTGTAAAATGGAACTAATAATGGTAACTGAGTCTGAAGTTGTCCTAAGGCTTAAATAAGGTAATATGGTTAGAAAACACATTTTATCATGAGAAGAAATAGGGACAGTGGTGATGCCCCTTCCTGAACAATAAGATTCATGTAACTAACATACGTTCCTTCTCTGCTTTGGCTGTCAGGAAGCTTCGGTTGCACAGAGTAGCATTAGAAACCCTTTAAGATGCTGAGGCCTGCCCATTGGTGTTTCTTTACTTCTCCTCTGGTCCTGACCTTCCCTTCTGATTGGCATATTCTTTGATCGTTTGTTTTGTGATTGCATTGTCTGTGTAATTTAAGGTCACTGCACACAATGGATAGTTAGATAGATAGATATAGATCATTAGAATGTAAGTCCCAAATGAGCAAAGAGTTTTGTCTATTTTGTTCATTGCTATATCCCAAAGGACTAGGATAGTGCACAGCATAGAGCTGGGGCTTAGGAAATATTTATTGGAGAGAGAGAGAGACAGAGAAAGAGAGAGAGAAGGAAGGAAGGAAAGCAAGGGAGGAAGGGAGGAAGGGAGGGAGGAAAGAAGGAAAGGAGGAAAGGAAGAAGGGAGGAAGGGAGGAAGGAAGGGAGGAAGGGAGGAAGGAAGGGAGGAAGGGAGGAAGGGAGGGAGGAAGGAAGGAAGGAAGGAAGGAAGGAAGGAAGGAAGGAAGGAAGGAAGGAAGGAAGGAGGGAAGGAAGGAAGGAAGGAAGGAAGGAAGGAAGGAAGGAAGGAAGGAAGGAAGGAAGGAAGGAAGAAAGGATCTCTCTTGCCAATTTCTTTCTATCATCTGACCACACAACTGTTTCATGGCTTGCTTTGAAAAGATCACTAGACACCCCTTCTTACTTGTCACATCTGCCCATAACTGATGCTCAAAATAATCTCTTTACTTAAATTTACTATAGTCACTAACTCAGTGTCTTTGCATCGGTGCTGGGTTAGCTGTCTGCTACCACTATCCTAATTATCCATGATTACACAAGTCTTTGCCAGGCAGACGAGCTGCAGGAGAAGTTTCGGTGATGATGCTTCTCACAGTGTAGTCTGTCTTTCCCCTATGTCTAAGGACAGATGAGGATGCAGCGAGGGAGACTGGTTAGGAAAATTCCTCATGATCAAAATAACCAATCTCGAGATCTCAGTGGTGCAGATCCTTCTCTAAAAGCTAACAGGGCTTTACTGATGCAATAGAAACAACAGTAGTAAAATTAGTTGCAGCAGAAACATGCCCTTCTGACTCAGAGACCCAGTGTGTGGGTGGAGCTGTACCATGTATCTAATGGGGAAATTCCCCTGGGAAAGGCTGGATCCTTCCCTTCGACACAGCCACAGGCTTCAGCACTGCTGGGTATTTGCGACAGATTACTAGGCAATACGAATGCACTGGGCGTGGAGTGGAAGAGACTTGGTCGAATCCCCATCCGGAGCACAGCAGCTAACACAGCTTCCAAACCTTCTCCAGCTGAATTCAACTAACATGTGTTGAGTGCTTACTATGTGCCAGGGCCAGAGAACTGTTGGGTGTGTCCGATTTCCAGGCATTTGTTTTTAAGAACTGGAAAAGATGCTCATACGTGCCCCTGTCTCCCCAACCTCCTTCCCTCGAGCTGACAGCCTTGGCCTCGAGATTTTTATAACCTCCCCAGTCAGAATCAGCTTCCCCTCCGATTTTTGGAAGGAGTCCAGTCTACCCTCTTCTCTCTCTCAGCAGGGATCGTACAAACAGCAATTCCAACCAGGCAAGGAGCGCTTGTCTTTTGTTCCCTTCAGGAGCTCTCCCAGCTCTGGTCTTGTTAGAAGGATCTCACCTTGGAAGTCTCCCTGGGAATCAGCACATGTTCTGATAACGCTAAAGATTAAGCCAATGAAATAAAAATTCATTTTTGAGACATAAACTGTAAACGACCAGGATTTTCCACGGAAATATTGGTACTTTGGCAGAGGTCCGGCGGCCCTCAAGTTGACAGTAATTTGCTGCTGTGTGCCAGGCAAGTCCTGAAGTCATTCAATAGACAAGACATCATCAAATACCACATCTGAATTCTGTTCATATTATTAGAATGAAAAGGGTAATGCAATTCAATTGCCTAGAGAATTGTCGTACACACAGACCTAAACAGAGCTGGCCAGAGACAAAATTTCTTAGCAAGTGAAGTTTGTCTACAGGGCCCCTGACTTGCCTTCCTCTGCCCTTCCAACTAGACCTTTTCCTTGTACAGGATTCCGGTGTGAATTAAGGTCAATGTGTTGCCCCTCCCAAGGGTATTTGCTTTTTAAATGAACCTTCTAGTTTGATAAGGAAGGGATTAAAAACTAACATTTTTCAAATACCTACCATGGACCAAGCACATTTTCACAAGCATTGTTCATCCTTACTGCCTACTGGAAACTTGTTTATTTGTGCAAGAAACATCTATTGGCTATCTGCACTGAGCCAGGCACTGTGCTAGGTACTGGAGATCCAGCAGAGACTAAAAAGACAAAGACCTTCCCCTCGCGAGCTCTGCGGACTAATAGGAAGAAAGAGGCAATCAGCTAACAAATGCATAAATGTTTGTCAGGTGGTGATAAGTGCTCTGCAGAAAAATAAAGCAGGGCAAGGGGACAGAGAGTAACAGAAAGGGATACTGTAGAAGATAGGGTGGTCATGGAGGCCTTCTCAGAGGAGGCGGTTATTGAACAGAGCCCTGAAGAAAATGAGCCAAAAAGCATGTTGCTATGTTGAAGGCAGGGCATGGCGGGGCGGGGAGTACTCCGGGTCGAGAGAACAGCAAATGCGTAGGTCCTGGGAGTCCTTGGTGTGCCCCAAGAAAGAGACAGATGGGAGAGGACAGCGTGGATGAGGTGGAGAAATGGAGGAGGCAGGAGCAGGGAAGAAGAGGAGAGTAGACATGGAAGGGCTCGTGGGCTGGGATGGGGATGGGGACTCTAGAGTCTACACTGAGGGACATCAGGAGCCACTGGAGGGTCTAAGCCAAGGAGCGACCTTCGTTGACTTGGGTTTTCAGAAGCTGGCTCTGGCTGCTGGGTGGACAGGCTGCCTAGTAACAAGCGTGGAAACAAAGAGGCCCTTTAGGAGACAACTTCAGTGACCTGGGAAGGAGTGAGTAAGGGAAGGTGATGCTGAAGGCTCAGGCCCCGCCTTCTGCAGTGGGTCTTATGGCTCCCATCCTGCTGCAGGTGAGGAAACCGAGACGCAGAAAGGGTAGGCAGTCAGCCAAGGCCAGCTGGCTAGTAAGCAGCCAAGCTTGAGCCCTGCAGGCTGCCCAGCTGCAGAGGCCCGACTCCTAGCCCCTGCCACAAGCTTCCCGTGACCATGCAAAGAGAGGCACTGCTCCTCCGTGAAGGGATCTTACTCCTCAGAGAGTAGGAAGAAGGATTTTTGGAGGCTGAGGATTTTTCTGGGCCCTCGTAATCTCACTCCAGCCCTTGCTTTGAAAGGGTTCCATCAAGAGGAAATAACGATCGTCAACACTTAACAGGCTTTTTCTGTGGACGCAGCAGACTTCTGAGTCACTCCCGCTTGTCATTGCAAAGATTCCTCACAACCACCCCTGTGAAGGAGCCACGATCTTCCTTCCCATTCTACACATGAGAAAACTGAGGCACAGCAATATTAACTGGTCAGGATGATAGGGTTGGGATATGAACCCTGGAAGTCTGGGTCCCAGAGTCCCAACTCTTGGACATGGTACTATTTCTTCCTTGAAGAGCTGCTCCCTTTTGATGTGGTGCTGAATTTTGGACTTGGAGACCGAGCCTCATGCTGCTGATACACACTGAAACTGACTCCCATTGACAGGAACTCAGGAGACACTGGAGAGTGTCCCTGTGGGGCCTAAATGGCCCCTCCTCAAAAAACTGTTGATGGGGGCTTCCTGCCCAGGGTACGAGACAGATGACAGGGCCTCGGGGTTCCCATCTGTCTCTAGGGAGCCAGTATGCCTCTCACTGTATATCACTGGCTCATCCATCCTGGGGCACAAGCCTTCCAGATGTGGGGAGAGAAGGGTTGAGCAGTCATTAATGAAACCACAGCTGCCAACTCCCAATTTCATTTGATGGATGACTGAGATGTTCCCAACCCTTCAGCCCTCCCAGTGTTGAGGGGAAAGGGGTAACCAGAGTAACAGGCTTACATGGAGAGGATAAGGATACAAACAGAGATGACACAGGGAGGAGGAGTGGACAGAGGAGGTGGGGTTCCCAAAAGACAAACTGAACCATTCTGGGAAGATGAGAGGGTGCTGTGTGTCCCTGAAGGGAGAGAGAGAAATGGAGGACACAAACTCACAAAATACCACAATCCCAGACACACGTAAGTCCCTCTTTGCTCTCACCCTTCCTTCTACCCAAAAAGCTTTCCCCTTCTGTCCAGATGCCTCCACAGCACTCAATTATAAGACCTTCCCTAAAAACCCTCACTCCTTAGGAAGAACTGACCTACCTTCCCTTTATGCCCCATTTGAGTAATCATCATAAACAACAACAAGATCTTTTTATTGAACTTTGTTTTTATGTACTTTTTATTTCAATTTAGTATCAAAACAGCCCCACAAGATGGATGTGGTTAGCTCCACTTGATAGAGGAGACATCTAGAGCTCAGAGAAGTGAAGTGACTTTCCTGAGGTCACACAGATGAGTAACTTGAG
Source organism: Chlorocebus sabaeus (assembly GCF_047675955.1). Lineage (NCBI taxonomy): Eukaryota > Metazoa > Chordata > Mammalia > Primates > Cercopithecidae > Chlorocebus > Chlorocebus sabaeus. The sequence goes on from NC_132922.1 coordinate 14,238,513, forward strand.
GATCCGTGATCCAACCTGGAACACCTGCCTCGGAAGCTCAGGCCCTTACGTATCTACCCCACCCCAGCTGAGTTACGGAAGGGCTGGCACGTTTTCTCAGTCACTTTTGCATCTTCAGCGCCCAGTTGGTGCTTAGTAAATATTGATGGGAATGACTCATGAATGAATAAATGGATGAAAACTGAGTTATAATGAACTGGAGTCTATAAATATGCTCACATGCACTTACATTTGCAGAGACAATGCTAACAGTTCTTGAGAACCATTTATTCATTCAATATAAAAAGTGCCTATTGGAAATGTACTGTGTGTGAAACGTTGGGGATATTGTGGGAAGCAGAACTGTCCTGGTCCTTAACCTTCAAGAGTGCATAAAATAGAGGAGGAGAAAAACCGAAAACAGTCAACAATATCACAAATGGAAATGTATTTGCAAAGTATTAAAAAAGTGAAGAAGAGAGTGTGGGGCACTAAAGAGAGGAGTGTGGTTAGACAGAGGGGGCCAGGAACACTCTTCAAGTGAGAAATATTTAAGGTTGAATGGAAGTCATCTAGAGAAAAATTAGGGGAGAGTGTTCCAGGCAGAAGGAATGGCACATGCAAAGGCACCAGTGCAAGACTAAGAGCTTAGAGTCTTCCAGAAAGTACCAGAAGCCCAGCATGGACAAAGCAAAGAGCAGGGGCAATGGAAGCAAACAGAGCTAGAGACACAGGTAGAACCAGAAGATGCAGTGCCTCATGGGCCTCATTAAGTGTTCTGGATTCCAGCCAAAGGGCCATGGGAAGCCTCTGAAGGGTGTGAAGCAGGGAAGGGACGCGCTCAATCTGCTCCTGTTCTGTGGGCAGTGCGAGCAAAGAAGGAAGCAAGAAACAGGCAGAGAGACTGGCCAGTGCCGTCATCCAGATGGGAGCCACCTGGGCCACAGGCGGTGATGAGAAATGGGTGGATGCGAGATCCCTTTGGAAGCAGGATATGGAGCACCGATGATGTTAACATAACTCAGACATGTCCGCACATGAACCCACAGTGGAGTAAAGGCAGTATGGACTTTGGAAACAGATAAGAATTTTTTTTTTTTTTTTTTTTTTTTTTTTTTGAGATGGAATCTCGATCTGTCACCCAGGCTGGAGTGCAGTGGCACAATCTTGGCTCACTGCAACTTCCACCTCCCGGGTTCAAGCCATTCTGCTGCCTCAGCCTCCTGAGTAGCTGGGACTACAGGCACCCGCCACCACGCCCCACTAATTTTTGTATTTTTAGTAGAGATGGAGTTTCACCATGTTGACCAGGCTGGTCTCCAACCCCTGACCTCAAGTGATCCTCACGCCTTGGCCTCCCAAAGTCCTGGGATTATAGGCATGAGCCACCGCACCCGGCCAGGAAACAGATAAGATTCTAATTCATCATCTATCGTTCATGGCTGTGTGGTTCGAGGCAGGTCACTGACCTCTTAAAGCCTTGGTTTCCTCAACTGGAAAATAAGAGAATCAACCTCCCCAGGACCATTGTCATTGAATGAGATGATGCATATGACAGTGTGGAGTGCAGTGAGCCCCTCCCAACAACCCAACATCCCTTTGCCGTCTCCAGATACCGATAGCCCAACTTCCACGCTACCCACCTGATCACTGGGCTCTACTGCCTATGTAAACATTTTTAAAGAAAATGAATCCCCTTATACTCCATGCCAAAGAGAAAATGCAGGCTGGCCTTGGTAGGAAGGCTTGCAACAGCCTGCCAACCTCATTCCACTAATACTTGTCAGTGGCCACAGTCTCTCATCACTTGAACAGTAACTCAATTACCAGTCCCTGGGCACCTTCAGGTGCAAAGCCTCTCCCATAAGTCCCCATTGTTTTTCTGAGAAGCCCAGGATACAAGTCAATTTCTTGGCCCTAATGAGAGCTTTTCACCACCTGACAGTAGCTATTGAGTATGTGCTAAGAAAATGCAGCCTTAAGGCCACCCCGGCCGCCTCCCAAGACCAAGGCCCTGGCCAGCCAGGAGGTGCAATGTGGGCTCTGGCACCAGAACCTCACACAGCAGATGTTGCTGCCTTCAAGGCTGGCCCAATTATGATGTTAACGCCCTGGACGTTAATCCCTGGGTCCTTGCCAGCCAGAACCTGCTCTGCTCTCTGGTTTAATAACACAAGTCCTCTGGAGGGATCAAGAACGGGTCTTGGGAATGCCACACTTTTAACTGGTCAGATTCAAAGCCCAGCTTCTTCTCTGCATTACAAGCAAGGCCTGAGATTTCCAAGTATTTTAGCCTTGTGAATGCCTGCCCACACTGCCACAGGGCAGTCAGTTTTAAGGATTGTGATTGCAACTGAGATTCAGAAAATTAAATGTCTTTCTCAAGGAAACAGAAGACATTCATGGAAACTCCTTCAATACAGATTTGCTTTCCCGATACCCAGGTTTCTTAGACTTGTTAAATAAACGAGAAGTTCTACGAGGGTAGGGTAAATAGCACAGTGTCTGGCACAGAGTAAAGATTTTTGGCATGAATGGCTAGTCCTGATTCAAATTCAATATCAGATCTATGATGTACAGTTCAATGACTCAGTTGTTTAAAAGTAGAATATCCACTCTGCATTATCAGTGACAATTTCTTAACATCTGTTGCCTCACCCTCTAGAACACCCCTGAGCCACCTTTCCCTCTGTCCAGGCTGTGTGTATGCCACAGAAGCCAGTCCCAAGGGAACCTGATCTAGGCGCAAAATCATGGAGGGCTTCCTTGAGGTGGTTGAGTCTATGAGAAATGGAGGGTATGTGGGTGTGAAGCTGGCACTGGTGCATTTGGGGGTTGGGGAAGGAATAGGCTTGTAAAGTGCATTCTGAGCAAAGGGAACAGCTTATGCAACATCCCGGGACTGGATTATGGAGAAGGAGGTGGAAAGGGATAGAATGAGATGAAGATGGAGAGAGAAGCAAGGCTCAGACAATGAGGTACTCAGTGGGCCATGTTAAGAATGTTGGTTTTTATTCTTAAAGCAGTGGGAAGTCATTGAAGAGTTTTGAGGGTGAGAAACGGCAGGAGTGAAATGATCAGATCTGATCTCGAACTGACTGGAGAAAAGCCTCAGAGGTATGCAGAAAACCCAGTTGGGAAGTTATACCAGAGAATGAGATGCAAGGAGTTAGTGACTTAGTCCAAGGAGGCAGCAGCAGAGATGAAGAGAAGAGGATGGATTTCAAAAATATTTAGGACCTAATGGATTGTATGTGAGGATGAGGGAAAAGGAAATATCCAGGATGACTCCCAGAATCCTGACTCTCACAACTGGAGATGGTGAGCAGGAGATGCTGGGAAAAGACCACATTGGAGGGATGGGAGGTGAGCGACATGGGAAAGGGAGTGGATCATGAGCTCGGGTTGAGGTGCATTGGAGACAGCCAAGTGGCAACAACCTGTAGTGAGTTGGAGATACGGGAAACTCCCTGCAGGGAGTTTCAAGATATCAGGGCCAGAGTTATAAATGTGGGAGTCACTGATATGGGGGTGCTAACTGAAGCTGCAGTTTCCTGGGATTTCTTAGGGACAGATGACATCAAAGGGATGTACCATAATTTACTTAACCCTTCTCCCACTATTGGATGTTTGGGTTGTTTCTGTCTTTTAACACGGTAAGTGGCCCAGTAACAAGCATCTTTGTCCTCATTTATAGCTTTTTTCCATATTCTAGGTTAACTCTCTAAGTAGCTGATATTACTAACATGGTTAGCAATGAATACCTGCTAAGAGAATAAATATATATGCTCATTCTCCCCGGAATAGAATAAAATAGAAATTCTTTTTTTGATTGACCATTTTTCTTTTCTTTTCTTTTCTTTTCTTTTTTTTTTTTTTTTTTTTTTTTTTTGAGACGAGGTCTCGCTCTGTCGCCCAGCCTGGAGTGCAGTGGTGCAATCTCAGCTCACTGCAAGTTCTGCCTCCTGGGTTCACGCCATTCTCCTGCCTCAGCCTCCCGAGTAGCTGGGACTACAGGCACTCGCCACCACGCCTGGCTAATGTTTTTTGTATTTTTAGTACAGACGGGGTTTCACCATGTTAGCCAGGATGGTCTCGATCTCCTGAACTCGTGATCCGCCAGCCTCAGCCTCCCAAAGTGCTGGGATTACAGGCGTGAGCCACCTCGCCCCGCCTTGATTGACCATTTTTCATCATGGCCTGTGTAACTTCTTTCTTCCAATGTCTGGGTGATTTATTAAGTCTTCCCTAACCAGGGCAACCAAAGGGACCTTCTTCCTCTGAATTCTCATGGTTAATCCCAGAGACATTCACTCCAATCTTGTCCTTCAGAAGCCTGATATTTTAGGACATATACACACATGAAAGATAATTGTCTTCCCCACTATAAGTTTTTGAGATCTGGGACTACGTTTTATACTTCTTGAATCCTCTGCAGAGCCTAGTAAAACCCGGCACAAGGTCTATAGGTAACGATTACTATAGATAACTAACTAAACAAGAGGATAGTAAGAGCTAATCTATTAAACCCCTGCTACACACCAGACCAGACCTGTCCTGGGAGCTCCAAAAACAAAGTCTATTTCAACCCTCCCAAAAAAAATTTTACCCCTATTTTGCAAAGGTATCAGGGTAATGGTATCTGATATAATAAATAAACTCCCAAATCACAGTAGTTCAATTCATAGAAGTTTATTTCTCATTCACTTTAAGTCCAAAACAGGCAGGTCTCCTCCAAGCATTGATTCGGGGACATATGCCTTTCAGTCATACAGCTCCACTGTCTCCAACACACAGCTTCCGAAGTCACCATGATCCCCTGCCTCAAACCAGAAGGAGACAAATCATGGCAGATCATCTAGGAGAGGCTCTTATGGGTAGGCTTAGAAGTGACATACATCCCATTCATCACAGCCACTGGTCAGAGCTCAGGCCTGTGGTCACACCCAACCACAAGGAAGGTTGAGAAATGTGGTCAGGCTGAGTGCTAGACTATAGGGAAAACAGCCTTGGGTGGTTCATAGTAGTCTCTGCCACATGAAGATAGAAAGCAAAGCCCAGAGATGCTAAGCAACTTACCTGATATCACTCAGCTTATACACAACTGAATTAGAATTCACTCTCAAGACTGTATGGCTCGAAAGTCTATGCTGTTTTCACCACATCTTACTGACTGGCAACCATCACTGGGGTCCTCTCCTTCTGGGGTGGCCTCTGAGCTGCATCTGTTTGAATCATCTTGGCAACTGTTTAATTTCACATATAACCCAACTCCAAACTGCAGTGAGAGCAACAGATCCACCGAAACCAACTTTCAGATGTATTTTGCAGATGCATCCTGTGTTTATTTCAAATGTGTTACTGGCTTGCTCCTTTAACAAGTCAATCAACTCATGGGCGTGCCCTTGCAGTACGGAGGTACATATTCCTGTTCTAAAGCCCACGTCTTATAAACTTGACATATTCAGATGCTATGCCTTTTATCGTGAGTAAATTAAGCTCTTAAAATGTCAGAATGTTTTTGTTTCATTTGACATTCTCACCATAGGTCAAACTGCCTCCAAAACAGACATGTCTAAATAGCTGTCTAACCATATTGCTCAGAATGACTTTTTAGGAAGTCTAGGACATCCAGGAGTGTGGTGATCCTGAAGCCCTTGAGCATCAGTAATTCTGTTTGGATACATTCCCATGTAAGCAATTTACATCTGCTGTGTTATAGATCCAGAGGTTGGAAAACCAAAAGGGATCTTGGGAAGTCATTGGCTCTACCCCTTGGTTTGTAAGCATAAACCTTGGAATCTTAAAGTTGAGAAAAATAATGACATTAGGAAGAATAATAGCAGTTACCCTCCGTGAATCCATTCATTCAACACATAGTTATTGGAAACCCCCTTAGTGCCAAACACTGTTATAGAATCTGAAGATATGGAGCTGGCATTCTCATGGGGGAAAGAGTGAATACACAAATAAATATAAAATGAGTTAGGTGTTGATACGTGCTTTGAAGACACATAAAGTAAGGAGAAGGATGCAGAATGATCCGGTAGGAAGTTGTGAGGTTATGCAGTGGCTAGGGAGGGTCACTCTGACATTTGAGCAAAGACCTAAAGAAGTGAGGTAGTGAGGCTCTAGGTAGAGAGAACAGTTAGCAAAGAGGCTTGAAGGGAGAATATGCTTGGCATCTTCCAGAAACAGCAAGTAGATTGGGTGAGCTGGAGGGGTGAACGATAGGAGAGGTGGCAAAGAAGATTCGGAAGGGGGATAGATTGGGTAAGGTCTTATAGCCCAGAAAAGGATGCTGGGCTTTACTGGCGCTGAGATACGCAGCCTTGAAGGGTAAGGATATCTAGAGAAGAGCGGTTTGAGGATGAAGACCTGGGCACTCCACCATTTAGGGGTCTAGAAGATGAGGAGGAATCCACAAAGAGACTGAGAATGAGTAGCCAGTGAGGTAGGAAGAGAACCACGTGATGGGGTGCCCGAAGGCAAGTGAGAAAGGGATTCAAGGAGGGAGTGAGCAACCAATTAAATGCCACTGATGGGTCAAGTAAGATGAGGACAGATAACTGACCATCAGATCTGACAAGCAGAGGTCACTGGTAAACATATCATGAGTCATGAGAGGATGCTGGAGGTGAAAAACTAATGGGAGAGAGAGAGAGAGAGAAGCAGCGAGACAAAAGGGATTGAGAGAGAAAGAGAATCTCCTAGTATTAGCTGGGCATAGCACAGGTTCTTTACATGAATTTCCCAATTTAATTCACAGGACCACCTTGATTGCAGAGGGACAGTCAGTTGTTTTCTCCTTTTTACAAATGAGGCCCAGGGGGATCACACAGCTCCTACGTGTGAAAGCTGGACTTGGTCTTCCCGTGTGCCAGACCTCAGAGTTCCCCTCTTCTTTCCTCCGAGCAGCCTATGTCTTCCAGAGGCCATCTGGGGCAGCCGACATAAAATGGATTCCCACTTAAAAAAAAAAAAAAAAAGTCAGAAAATAGGTCATTCAGCTTCCCTTTGAACAGTGCCTGAATCACTCTAATGATTAGCATCTCTCCTTTCGAGTTGTAATTACAGAGGTTCCATAATCCACCCCTGTACATGACCACACATTCTGGCGTGTTCTTCAAGGAAGTTCTTCCTTGCATTACTCCACTTCTTTCCCTATTAAAAATAAAACTTTTCTTTGAATAGGAAAATGATTCCAATTCCTATTGAATCCAACTCTCAGAAGGGCACAAGCATTGGAGTCCTTTTTCCATCTCAGACCCTAGCCTGAAGTCCAGCCCTAGCCAGAAAGCCCGTGTGCCTGCTGGAATATCCATCTGGTTGTCCTGCTGGCCCTCATATCTGTTGAGATGCTTTGAGTTGCAGGTAAGAAAACACAACCCAAACTGGCTTCACAGTAATTAATTAATTAATTAATTAATGAGTTGCTCACATAACTGGGCAGCTCTACCTCGTTCACCTGTTTTTCTTACTATCCTGAGGCTGAGAGAAGACAGGACAGTGTCTTGGGGCCACACATCCACAAAGGACAAGAAAGGGTCACTTCTGGATGCTTTTAGATAAACACAAGGAAGATACTTTCCCAGAAGACCCCACAAAACCTTTCTTCCTGTCTCTTTGGCCCAAGTGGGTCACAGGACCACTCTCATGCTAATCATTGGTCAAGGATAGGTTACCTGCCTGGACAGGAAGACCATCCCGGGGCGAGGGTAGGGCCAGCTTCCCCTGAAAGACACTGCTGACACAGAGGCGGGGGCTGAGAGGCAGTAGTTTCACAAGATCAGTGTCCTGTGAGAAGGGAGGAAGGGTCACATGGACCCCAGGGAAGTGACACACCACATCTCCTACATCAGAGTCCATAACTTAACTCGCCTTCTTCACCTTCCTCTGCTGAATTGGAGTGGATGAAAACACCATCTGTGAACTTACAGAACCCAGGAAACAGGAGCTCCCTCATCCTCGCCTCTCTCATCTCACATGTGTACCGCGTTGCTGCATCCTGCATCTTTTGCCCATTAAAGAGCTCAATAGGGCCGGGCACAGTGGCTCACGCCTGTAATCCCAACACTTTGGGAGGCCGAGGCAGCTGGATCATGAGGTCAGGAGTTCGAGACCAGCCTGGCCAACATAGTGAAACCCCATCTCTACTAAAAATACAAAAATTAGCCAGGTGTGGTGGTGGGCACCTGTAGACCCAGCTACTTGGGAGGCTGAGGCAGAAGAATCACTTGAACCCGGGAGGCAAAGGTTGCAGTGAGCCAAGATCGTGCCACTGCACACAGCCTGGGTGACAGAGTGAGACTCTGTCTCAATAAATAAATAGCTCAAGAATCTGTCCACATCTCTCCCTCCCACCTTCCTCAGGCTATCACCAACTCTGCCTGGGCTATTACAGCAGCATCTTAATTCATTGTATCTCTCTGCTTCCCACCACATCCTTCCATGCAAACATCTACACTGGAAGCTCATGTCTCAAAAGATAATACCTAACAGTGTTGCTTCGCTTTGTAAAGGCCTTCAGGGTCTACCTGAAGCTTCAAGGTTTGGGTTCAGCTCTCTCGGGGCCAACAGGGTCCTTCATGACCTCTACCTGCCCCTCCAGCCATCCCCTACCTCTTTCCATGAACCTGGATTTATGCCATCCTGAGGTATATTAGATTCCCAAATGCTTGCTGTTCTTGACTCCAAACAAAATTCCTCTTCCCCTCCTGGAAAAATAGTCACCATCCATCTGGTGCTCAGGCAGAATTCCTGAGAGTCATCCTTGATTCCTCTTCTCTTCACCCATGACATCAAATCCTTCTGTGGATAAGGTTGACTCTGCCTCCAGAACATGATCCCAAACTGCCATCTCCTGTCCACGCCCACAGCTTCTACCTCCACCCAGGCCACCATGGCTTCCCACTGGGTCTGCCACAATACCTGGCCAACTGGTCTACCTACCCACTGCCACCCCTTACAAACAATTCTTCAGGTCCTCACCAGAGCCCACAGTGCTACGTCATCTGACTCCTGCTTACCTCTGTGGCCACACTGCCCCCTCCCATGGTCTCCCTCATGCACTGCCTTCTTCTGGTCCTCGTCGACACCAAGCTTGTCTCTGCCTAAAAGCCTTGCTGTTCCTTCTCCCCAAAATGCACTTCCCCGGGCTTTGCATGACTGACGCAGGGGGCAGCATGGAAGGTGATTTCTCTGAGACGGGCTCCCTGGCCACCTTTACGCTCCCATGCCCTCAGATCACATAATTCTTTCTTGTAGGCTTTGTGACACATCACCATTTAAAAGTCTCTTCTTTGTGAATTCGTTTATTTACTTGCTCACTCTGTTCCCCTAGAATATAAGCTCTCTGAAGGCAGGGACTTTCTCTATCTTCTTCACTGGGTCCTTGGGAACCTTGGGAACTTGTGCCTGGAACCCGGTAGGAGCTCAATATATGTGCTGAATGAATGAATGAATGAATGAATGAATGAATGAAGTGAGGGAATGGACAAATGACTTGTCTGATTTGTATTCTTCTCACAACCTGGCCCCCTTTACCTGCCTAACTCCTTCATATCCTTCAAGATCAGGTCTGCTGATCATCTCTCTTCCTCTGCTCTCTCTCTCTCTCTCTCTCACACACACACACACACACACACACAAACACACACATACACAGTTTTTCCCCTCTCTATCTCCCACAATAACACCCAGCATTTACTGCTTACTGTATGTTACACTCTGCCTTATGGTTATGGTCCCTCCCCAAGCTCTGAGCTCCCTGGGGATGGGGCTATGTCCTTCCACTCTGCATCTCCTTCACCAGCTCACAGCCTGCGCAGGGAAGGCACTGGGTGACTGCCTATTGAGTGAATAAATGAATGAATGAATGATGAATGAATGAATGAATGAAGAGTGAACATATTCTTCACCAATATTTAAGGCTTTGGTTATTCCTTAAGATATAAAATCAGATCCATCTTACCCATCTCACTCAATCAGTCTCCAAGTTTGGGATTTTGAAGAGCATCCTAATTCCCTCCCAAAGTTCCTCTAAGTCCGTATTCTCGCTGTAACAAGCAAACACTTCTCTCTGAATCATTTTGGAACTGGAGCCTCCCTCGACATTGTATTTCTGATTGGTTGCTGTTTGTTTTGACAGTTGTCAGATTTTTTTGATTTATGCCAAGCTCTCCCTGGGGTTTAGTTTCCCGAATCCTCTCAATCGAGTGCCTAGAAAGAAGAGAAAATGACTTACCTGTAAATCTTTTTTATTGAAGGCGCACCATAAAACAGATCTTCTTTCACCTCTCCACTCTCTCCTGAGATTTAACGATTCTTGGCTTTTATTGTTGTCTTTACCCCTCATTTCAAATAGAAAGAGCAGTGGGGGTTGGAGGGGCTTATCATATCCACCTGGGAGGAACGGCAGGATCACGCTTCCCTGCCAGTGAACCCAAACAATCAGAGCTTTCTAGGGGAGTTCTTGACAGTTTCATACCAGAAACACACACCAAGCTGAGGACATTTATTATATGGCACACATCCCTCGAGCCAAAATTACAGACCATTTTCTCCTACCTGTCCCTTCTGTTTGATTTCTGGCAGATGTCCACGGATAAAACCACCAATTTCCACTAGGAAAGCAGAACCCTAAATATAAATAAGAGAGGACTTCTGGGGCTTCTATGGAGAGAAACTCTCCCTTGCTCATTATAACTAGTGTTTCCACACATGGTGCAGAGCCGAAGCATTTGCAGGAAAAGAATATTTCAGAAACTCAAACGAACATTCCTTCCTCCAGTAACCCTTACTCCCTCTCTAATATCCATCTGGGCGAGGGTGTTGATTAAGGTCAATGCGAAATGACTTTATGTTTTGCTCTATTTTTTCTCTGCATATGCTAGTCACTGTGTACCTTTCAAAAACATCTCGTCCCCAAATATCTATTCCTTTTTATAAATAGCACACATTATTCTCTGATTGTATAAGCAAAACATGCTTATTATAAAAACTTGAGTACGTACAGAAAAGTATATAGAAGATTTAAAATAATTCATAACATTCTCGCCCAGAAATAATCATTGATAACATTTTAGGAGAAATACTGAAAGTTATTTGTCTTTTTTCTGTGAATGTACATATGTATGATGAGGATTCAGTTCATATTCTATACACAATTTTATGTTCTCTTTTTTCTTAATACCATATCGAAATGTTTCCAAGTCCTTAATCTTTGAAACATGACTTTGAAAACATAATCGTATTTTGTTAGCCTTAAAATCCATCCTAGATAAAATAAAACCAAAGACGTTATCAGGTGACAACAGTTACCCTGAAGTAACAAGTGAGTCTAAAATTCGAAAATCAGAGTCAATTGCTGGGCATGGTGGTGTACGCCTGTAGTCCCAGCTACTCGGGAGGCTGAGGCGGGAGGATGGCTTGAGCCCAGGAGTTCGAGGCTGCAGTGAGCTATGACGGTGCCACTGCACTCCAGCTTCTTAAAAAAGAAATAAAAAGAAAGAAAGAAAATATCAAAGTCATTCATGCTAACTGCTTTTGAGTGGTCTCCATGGCAACTTGCCAACAGGCAAGACTGAGGTGAGTAGAAGGCAGCTAAGCCTGAGAATGTAAAACTCAAAGTCCAGCTGTGGGTCACCGTTACCTCTAGCTAGTGGGTTGACAAGCAATTTTTATTTCTTTATTGTTCCTTTCTGTATAGACTGTATGTGTTACCGTGAGCATGCCCTGCTTTTAAAATCACAAATAAAGTGTAACGCTATGTTCATTTTGAACACAAACAACACCTAATTATGTATTTACCCTGATTCTCTCATTCATTTTCTCTCCCTCTACACACACACACACACACACACACACACACACACGTCCCCACTCTCATCCAGTTCCCACTTTCACTTCCCACTATTCCAGGCACACAGGCTCCACCCCTGCCCACTCCTTCCTCCTTCCCCCAGGTCCTGGATGGGAGGGGTGGGAGTTGGGGAGCTTTCATCTGATCCCTCAGTCTCTTCATATCTGGCTCTAGTTTACTGTCTCAAACCTGATGCCAGGATGCCTCCTCAGAGGAGTGACAGACTTTGACAGAAACAGGTTTTGGCATCAGAAGAGCTCTGTCACTTCCTATCTATATGGCCCCAGCCAAGTCACTTAGCCTCTTTGAGCCTCATTTTCCTCATCTATAAAATGAGGATAACCAGTTTGCAGGATTATACCATGACTAAATGAAGTCGGCTTGCACCGAATAAATGCCTGTCACCCCATACTGCACTGACCATCTTTGGGGTCTTTGTTTTACTCTAAAGCTGTCTGTTTTTCCTCTGGCCAAGACTGAGGCCAAGATCTCCCCATGTATAGCTACAGACTCTTAATCAACTGGGACTTTTCTGCTTGAATAAAGTGACACCTTTTAACATTGGAACCGGAAAATCTCCCAAAAGCAAACCATTGAAGAGACAAAAACCAAAACATGACTCAACTCTTTAAAAAGCTCCCGCTTAGTTGTTTAAGGTTCTCAGCTTGTCTTTGCAGGGAAATCCACAAAAATGTCATAAATATTGTCTTCATTGATAAAGAAGAGAACAGACCAATGAAACAATGACAGTATCTATTCTCCGATCCTACATTTTGTTCAATTATTAGAGGAGGAGAGGGAAGGAGGAGGAAGAGGAAGGAAGAAGAGGAGGATAAAAATAAATACTGGTATGGATCAGATGATTCTTTCAAAAGAGAGGGGAAATAAAAAGAAGCAGTAGTCAAGAATGAGGTAGGTCGATGCTGTCATCCTTTGCCAGAGAAGCAAGCTTGGATCGAGCATTTAAGTGACTCCTTCAGAGACTAAAACAAGTCAGCATCAGAAATAGGATTCGAATTTTGAGCTCACAGTTAGTCTGCAACTGATACTAATTTTAAAGGTGTCGCCGGGTGTGGTGGCTCACGCCTGTAATCCCAGCACTTTGGGAGGCTGAGGCAGGTGGATCATCTCAGGTCAGGAGTTCGAGACCCACCTGGCCAACATGGTGAAACCCCATCTCTACTAAAAATACAAAAATTAGCTGGGTATGATGGCAGGCACCTGTAATCTCAGCTACTCGGGAGGCTGAGGCAGGAGAATTGCTCGAACCCAGGGGGCGGAGGTTGCAGTGAGCTGAGATTGCGTCACTGCACTCCAGCCTGGGTGACAGAGTAAGACTCCATCTCAAACAAACAGAAAAAAGGTGTCAGTGCAAAACCAGGTTTTAAGGTAGCTAGCTCAATCTGCTAAATTTTTCATGCCTGTGCCTTTAAATTCCCAAGTAGCATTTCCTGTTTCTGAGTAGCACTTGTTCTCTTTTTTGTTTTTTTTTGTTTTTTTTTTTTTTTGCTTTTTTCCAAGAAAATGACTAGAGGTAGAAAAGCACATACAGTCAATTACTTTCAGAAGGTTTTACTAAAAAATATTTTTTTAAACTGCAGTTAAAGATAAACACGATTTCTCCAAAGCCGAGCTACTTTATCAAGTCAGGCAAAGCATGATACAGTTTCCTTTTAAAAACCCAGATTAGCTGCTATCATCGGTGATGATCTGGATGTAATCCATTACAGTTTGCAGAATCAAGCAGCCTACTACATACTTGGAAGCATCCTTCATTCATTGGACAATACTTACTGCACTCAGAGTTTGTGAGGATGCTATCTAGACCCTGGGGACACCAACCAAGGCAAAGAAGGGGCACCAGTGCCCTGCCCTGAAGGACCCTGCCCTCCAACAAGAGAATGTGGGTGGGAGGACATACAATCTCAAGGCAGAATGTGATCACCAAATCATAGAGTGAAGAAAGGCCATCTCATCCAACCGTCAATTGAAATGAGGCCCAGAGAGTGGATGCAACTTGTCCAAGGTCACACAGCAAGTTGCGTTTTCAGACTCTCTATCCAGTGCTCTCTCCTCTGTATACAGAATAAACTTTAATTTTTGAAACGTGCTACATTCCCCTGCCGGGGATTGCACAAAGCCTGGTGGAGCCTCAGAGATCCCGTATTGACACCTTTTACGTTAGGATCCTAACCTCAAAGAATGTTACATCTGGAAGGGACCCCAAGGATTAATCTGTGGTCCTTTTTTCTTTCTTTTCTTTCTTTCTTTTTTTTTTTTTTTTTTTTTTTTTGACACAGTCTCGCTCTGTTGCCAGGCTGGTGTGCAGCAGCGCAATCTCAGCTCACTGCAACCCCCAACTCACTGGTTCAAGCGATTCTCCTACCTCAGCCTCCCCAGTAGCTTGGAATTACAGGCACACGCCACCACGCCCAGCTGATTTTTGTATTTTTAGTATAGACAGGGTTTCACCATGTTGGCCAGGATGGTCTCGATCTCCTGACCTTGTGATCTACCTGCCTCAGCCTCCCAAACTGCTGGGATTACAGGCATGAACCACTGTGACCGGCCTAATCTATGGTTCTTAATCAAGGGGTATCTCACCCCAGAGTCACAGAATCAGGCCCTAGGGTTGAGGATGTTTCAAGCCACCTTGAAGGTGTTCATCGGACCTTTCCCAAAGAACTAGGGGCAGGTTTGGAGGGGGGACCAGCAAGGTGAAATGGCAACTGGGAATTCAGAAAGAGGAAAGAAAGATAAGCAGGGAGGGAGACAGTTTAGGCTGGTCTTCACTGGCAGAGGTTTTGGAGTCAGACAGACCTGGGTTCAAGTCCAGGGTCCAGCCCTCAGCCTGGGTGCTGTAGGTAAGCAGGCTGACCTCTCTGTGCCTGTTTTCTCACGTGGAAAAGAGAGCATCCCCCTACCTCATAGGTTTGCTACAGGGCTCGGGGCGCTCAGGGGGATGATGTGGGGTACCTGGCATGCAGTCAGTACCGTACGAAACACTGTCGTTGCTGTCACCACCAGGAGCAGGCTGGGAAGGTGAGAGAAGCCTCTGCTTGGTTCACGGCTTTGCCTCGGGCCATCCCTGCTGCCTCCCACACAGACTCCAAGGATTTGCTGGTGTTGCATGATTTAGAAATGATTCTAGAATTCCAAATCATGGATTCCAGGGAACCAGGTCCCCAATATCTGAAGCTCAAAGGCAAGAAGGTCCCCTCTCTGGGGATCCCCAAGGCTGTAAGAACAGATGCATGTTAATGAGATGAGGTGAGGAGTCATCCCTTAGGAACTGTACAGTCTAGAATCTGCAAACCAAAAGGCCCTTCAAGAACTTTGGGACCAACCCCACTTGGAGGCCCAGAGAAGTCAAACAACTTGCCCAAGGTCATACAGAGCATTATTGGGGTTAATGAGACTGAACCCCAGTCTCTCTTCATCCTGACAGCAGAAATAATAATTGGGATGATGAGAGGATTCAATGAAATTTTGCAGTAGAGCATTTTGCACACTGACTGGCCCACAAATGTCTTAATGAATTATACTAATAGTAGTTATCATTATCATTTTTATTACCATCGTCCTCATCATCATCATTATTGTCAGTTTTTAAGCAATTCCCCCCCAGACACTCAGCTGAGTCCCTTTCAGTGGCTCAACCCTCAGTCTTCAGTTTCAGTCTTTCTGTGTCAATTACCAGCTAATGAAGTCACAGGGGCAGACTCTGGCCAGTCACTCTTGTCTTAACTCACTCGGTGCTCACAGTGAGCACAATCAAGTAGATATTCCTGCTCCCCCATTTCCCAGAGAGGGAAACTGGGCACAGGACAGTTAGCCATATGCCCAAGATTACACCAGCAGGAAGGGGCAGAGATGTGGTGTTAGTCGAGGCTGCCTGGCCTCGGCATATGGATGCCAAATGCAAACACTCCGTCATCACACTTCCGTATCTTCTCCTGAGTTAGGCCTCCATTAATAATCCACATTCTGGGCTGGGTGTGGTGGCTCATGCCTGTAATCCCTGCATTTTGGGAGGCTGAGGCAGGCAGATCACTTGAGGTCAGGAGTTCGAGACCAGCCTGGCCAATGTGGTGAAACCCCATCTCTACTAAAAATACAAAAATTAGCCCAGCGTGGTGGTGCCTGCCTGTAATCCCAGCTACTCAGTAGGCTAAGGCAGGAGAATCTCTTGAACCTAGGAGGTGGAGGTTGCAGTGAGCCAAGGTCGTGCCACTGCACTCCAGCCTGGGAGACAGAGTGAGATCCTGTCAAAAAAAAAAAAAAAATCCATGTTTTGAAGACTGAATGAGAAAGAGGACTTGTCTTACCTTTTTTTTCCTTTTTTTTTTTTTCTTTTATTTTCTTTTATTTTCTTTAGACGGAGTTTTGCTCTTGTTTCCCGGGCTGGAGTACAATGGCATGATGGGTTCAAGCGATTCTCGTGCCTCAGCCTCTCAAGTAGCTGGTGTTACAGGCATGCGCCACCACACCCGGCTAATTTTTGTATTATTAGTAGAAACGGGTTGTCTCCATGTTGGTCAGGCTGGTCTCAAACTCCCGA
Organism: Chlorocebus sabaeus; assembly: GCF_047675955.1. Taxonomy (NCBI): domain Eukaryota; kingdom Metazoa; phylum Chordata; class Mammalia; order Primates; family Cercopithecidae; genus Chlorocebus; species Chlorocebus sabaeus. Next base: position 14,254,916 of record NC_132922.1, read on the forward strand.
CCTCAGGTGATCCGCCCACCTCGGCCTTCCAAAGTGCTAGGATTACAGGCATGAGCCACCACGCCCGGCCCTTGTCTTACGTTTTAAGTGATTTAGTGTGAGAGCATGGCTGGCATATAACAGAAACCTAAAAATTGTTCCCTCCCTCCCCATGGAGGTCCAGAGCCGAATGTCTGCCTTCACCGGGCGTATTTTGGCTTCTGTTCCCGCAAGATGGCTTGTGTTACATACATTGCTAAACTCTCTTTTCCTATTCTAAAGGTAAGGAAGTAAGATCTAAACCGATGGATCTCCAGCTGCCATCCCTGGACCTCAGCACTTTGGGGAACTTATTAGGAAGGCATATTTTCTGGTGTTGCCTCAAATCCATTGAATCAGAAACTCTGGGCATAGGGCCCCGCAGTCTACATTTCCACAAGCCCTGTGGGAGATTCCGTGGCACACTAACAGTTGAGAACTGCCGATTTCAAGTATTATGCCACACCTAGCATGTGCCTAGCACATAGTTGGGGGCTCAGGAAATGTCGGTTGAGCCAGCTGGCCAGGTCTGAATCCTGCCCTTCCACTGACTAGCTAAGCAAACGTGCACAAGTCACTTAACATCTCTGTGTCTCAGTTTCCTCATCTGTAAACAGGGAATGAGAGCCGTGCCTTCTTCGTAATGGTGTTTGGAGGGTTAAATGAGATCGTAGATAGAAACCCTTGACCAGAGTGAGCAGCAGATAGGGAGCATTCAGTAAATGTCACCTGCTGTTTCATTGTCGTCGGCGTTGGCAAATACATGAACCAACCTGCTGGAAAACAGTATGGCTTGTCTTGCAAACCTGCAAGTTTGTCTTCACTGGCTGAAGCTCCTGTTGTCTTTTTAATGCAGCTCTAGTCAAGAAATCTTTATTGAGCAACTACTATTTCCAGCACCTTTTCGATTCTGGGATGTCAGGGTGAATAAGGCACTGTACCCAGGAGACTGCACTGGCAGGGGAGGACACAGGGGAGCACAAGGGAGTATGTGTCACAGTGCCTGTGTGTGCATGCAGCAGAAAGGCAAGAGGGAAGCTCCAATAGTGTTTGTGTGGGTATGCGTGTGTGTGCATGCACGCACACGCATACACACACCTCATACTTAATCTTTGTTTGTCTTTTTTTCTTTTTTCTTTTTTGAGGCAAAGTCTCACTTCATCACTCAGGCTGGAGTACGGTGGCACCATCTCAGCTCAGTGCAACCTCTGCCTCCCGGGTTCAAACGATTTTCATGCCTCAGCCTCCCGAGTAACTGAGATTATAGGCATGTGCCACCACGCCTGGCAAATTTTTGTATTTTTAGTAGAGATGAGGTTTCGCCATGTGGGTCAGGCTGGTCTCGAACTCAAATTTTTGTATTTTTAGTAGAGACAGGGTTTTGCCATGTGGGCCAGGCTGGTTTTGAACTCCTGACCTCAGGTGATTCGCCTGCCTCGGCCTCCCAAAGTGCTGGGATTATAGGCGTGAGCTCCTGTGCCCGGCCAATCTTTGTTTTCCTAAATAAAAAACCACCTATGGACATTAGGGATAAAATTCATTCTGTTCTCCTGATTTCTTTAGCAGTTTCAAGAATGAGTTCAATACCTATAAGAGATCTATTAGTCATTCATCCAGGCAGCAAGTTTAATCCAAAAGCAAGTCATTTTTTTTGCCCTTGAATTGCTCCCATCTCATACAATGTAACAGTTCTAAACACAAAGTTTGTTACCGGAACAGACAGACTTGCACTGTCAAACCTAACAGTCAGGAGCAGGCTGCTTAGGTGCTGGCAGCTCTGATGCTAGATTTCCAGGAGTGGGGAAAGCTTCCCAGAGGAGGTGCAACTCAAATCAGCCTTGAAGGATAAGGATTGGAATAGTAAATATTTATTCTTTTTTGAGCTCCTACTGGCCTCAGGCCAGATTCAAGAGAGAACCCGGTAAATAATGCAAACGTGACTCTCATTGGCTCTAGACGCTCTGATGCAAGGCCCTGTGGTAAGTATTTAATGTGTGTGTCTGATGTGAGCTCCATAACACACACAGTAGGTAGTCACACATTACCACTAGCACTATTTTACAGATGAGCAAAAAAAAAAAAAAAGTGCAGAGAGGTTAAGTAACTTGGCCAAGGCCCACAGTCAATAATATTGCTGGAATTCAAATCTGGGGAGTCTTACTCATAAGTCTGTGCTCTTAAACACTCCACCATATCCCAAAACAAGTGAACTGACAAAAGAAGCAGAACAGATTTTCTATGTGGTGATTGTTTATTTGAAGGAAAGGAAAAGAAACCATTAGAATCCTTTTTCTCCAAACGCATCCATGTGAACACATTTCTCTCTGTACAGCAAGCATCACTCTGGGGCATGAGTTTTGCTATCACTTAGTGGAAAGTCATTCAATTGCATCCCAGAGGACCACCTGCCTTAAGTTCTTATGCCAGGAAAGGAATGCCTCTCTGAGCCACTTTCCCTCTGCAAACAGATTTGGAAGATTTGTACTGAAAGGTGAGGTGTCCAATTACTTGTCTTTGCTGGCCTGCTCTGTTGTAATCTGAGCGAAGTCACAGAAGATGGGAAAGGATTTCCCAGAGTCTATTAGTCCTTCCCAGGCTCAGCAGTCCAGGCACTGTGTGTGTGTATGCACACGCTTGAATGTGTTTTCTAGTTGATGATAATCTTTTAAAATCCACTTAAGCATAACTGACTTGTAAGGATCTGCAGAGGCGCCTTCCAACCCAGCATGGCTGCGCCATTTCAGTGCTGGAGTTTGCCTTTGTGTTTACACAAAGCGATGACCCCAAGTGACAGCATTTAACTCTTAACAGATTGATAAACATGTCCAGCTGCCACTAGAGTGGCATGTATGTCCAAATTTCAAGTGACAACAATCGACCCTCAGATTAAAATCTTTTACCTTAGGAAGACTGTACTTCTCTCTTGCAGTCTGTGTCAGTGGAAAGTGAGACTCGTAGAATAACACTTTCACTTCTTAAGTTATTGGACAAATTGAGACCTTGATTTTACATCACAAAGGCAGCATCACTGGGCAGGAACTTTACCGCCTTGATTATCACTGAGTGATGAGAGAAGAACAGAGGCAAGGTGGATGATGGGGCTACTGTCAACTGATGTCAAATGACATTGTGGTGGTCTTTAGGTATGAGGGTCTTAAGATAATTCAAAGTGAAAACATTAGCAGACAAACAGAGTCAACACTTGGTATATATTGGACAAAGCATAGTGAACTCAATAGACACTCTGACAAAACATCACCCATCGCATTCAATCAACATTGTTCATTTGACTTCTATTAGTATTGCAACTCTGTATTTCCTTGGTAATTTTGACAATTGTATGAGAGCTGTAAGCGTGAGCGTAAGAAATTTGCACCTCGTGATAATGTTTTTACATTTTAAACCTCAGAATTTTTTAAACTCTGTCATCCTGCGGTGCCATGAGAATTATATTCATTTAATACATCCCTACACTACTCAAGTTTGAGAAATCCTAATGCAGTGGAATGAGCATAGATTGATAAACAGAACTGAGTTGAAATCCTGCCTCCACCACATGCATGGAAACACTGCGATCTTGGGCAATCTGTTCACCTTTCTGGGTCTCGGTTTCCTCATCTGAATATAAATAATAACATTAGCCACACAATTGGCTGTGAGAATTTCAAAAGCTATTTTATGGAAAGTGCCAGACATGTAGTAGACACTCCCTAAAAGTTAATTTCTTGCCCTGTTCTCTAAGGTTTTTTTGTTGTTTTGTTTTTGTTTTTGTTTTTGTTTTCGGTTTTTTGTTTGTTTGTTTGTTTGTTGAGACAGAGTCTTGCTCTGTCACCCAGGCTGGAGGGTAGTGTTGCCATCTTGACTCACTGCAACCTCTGCCTCCTGGGTTCAAATGATTCTCCTGCCTCAGCCTACCAAGTAGCTGGGACTATAGGCACACACCACCACATCTGGCTAATTTTTTGTATTTTTAGTAGAGATGGGATTTCACTGTGTTAGCCAGGATGGTCTTGATCTCCTGACCTTGTGATCCGCCCGCCTCAACCTTCCAAAGTGCTGGGATTACAGGCGGAGCCACCGTGCCCAGCCCTTCTCTAAGTTTTATTACCATCTGCAGGCCATTCTGTTGTCTCTCTCCTTCCTTTCAAAGGTGGAGGCAAGACCAGGGATAGCAGCCGCATCCAGTATCATCAATTCTTGCCTGACTGTGTCCATTTCATTCTTTCTGACTTGTCAAGACTACAGGAAGGCAAGCCCTGGCAGCTAACAGGGAGGCAGAGAGGTAGAGCAGGCACTTAGGCCCGCAGCTGCCACCCGTCTCCCCAGGAAGGGGAGAGCCAGTCGCTCATGTAAGGGAAGCAAGGAGACCTGGCAGCAGACTGGGGCAGCCTCTGCAGCCTGGGATGTGACAGAGGAGCAGCTGCCTCTGAGGGGCCCCTGCAGGCACACTTGGCTGCTTTCCTCTGGGTTTCACCCAGGTTCTAGTCCAGATGAAGATGCAACCATATGGTGGCAAGCTCCTCTTGGGAAGAAAGGGGAGGTTGGTCCCACCAAACCCCAACGGAGCAAGGTCACAGAGAAGAGGCTGGCAGTGTCCTGGACCCAGAGTCCTGGAAGCCATCCAGAAGCCACCTGGTGTCACCAGCACACAATTCAGAATTCACTACCTATCCCTCCTCCTGCCCTCCACCTCCACCCAGGATGGTGCTTAGAATCAGATAATCATACTGCACATGTTTATTGATCAGCTGCCATGGCCAGGTAAATACTGCAGAGCTCCCGTGCGTATACTCTTGGCAAGTAGCTAAAACGTATAGGACTTTTAAGGTTTGGGTTGATGGTTACCAACCCTTAGAATGTGATAGGTGTTCAACACAATTTATCTCACCTAATTTTCCCAGAGCTCCTCAAATGCAGGAGCTAGTATGCCATTCTACAGGTGAACAAACAGGCTCAGAGAAGTCAAGCAGAGAGGTGATGAAGTCAGAGTTTGGTCATTGGGCTATCTGATTCTAAAGCCCATATCCATCCCATCATACCACATTGCCTTTTGAATTTAAGATGGGAAAAGAGATTGATGTTTTACTGACTGCCTACTAGATGCCCAGGATTAGGGTTTTACTGGATTTCTTCCTTTTAAACTTATGCCTATGGAGCAGATATACATCCTTTTAAGCCTATGGAGCAGATATACATCTTTTGCAGATGAGGAAACAGACTCAGATTAAGTAAACTGGCTTAACATGAATAGCTGGTAAGTGACAAAGCCAAGGTTTACACCAGATCTATCTGTCTCCAAAAGCTGGCATACTTCCTCTCATTTAGTTCCCTCCTCTGAGCAAATGACCAGATTACAGCATTTCCAGCATGACTGACCTGACACAATGCTTTTACCTGTCCTCTGAACTAACATACATAGAACACCTACTTTGCTTTCAGTCCTGTGCTAGGCTCTGTAATGGATTTTTTAAAAATAGTTTATGCTCCTAATCCCCAAGGAACATCTATCCAGATAGATAAACATGAAACATGAAGAAAGAATACTAAATATGTCAGTGCTCTTCAAGACTGGAAGATGGAGAAATACCAAGCTCCTCACCCCCATGTCCTGGTCTAGCAAGTTCCTAGTCATCTTCAAGGTCTCAGTTTCAACATGGATGTCTTGGGAAAGACTTCACTGAAAACCCAAATTAGGTTACATCCCAATTACACAACTCCAGGAGCCCAGAATTCCACTTCCCAACACCCACATGCACCATAACTTGGTCAATGCCTGTCCCCCTCCCAGCCTGTGTGATTCTTGAGGGAAGGGATGGTCTCTGATTCATTCACCACTCTCCCCAGTGCCCAGCATCCTTTTGCTTAGCACAATGCCCAATATAGAGTAGAAAATAAATAGATCATCATGGTATAAATGAATAGTGCATTAGGAAAGACTTTGTAAAGGAGGCAGGATTTTAATTGTGCTTTGAAGAACATGGAAGACTCAAATAGGTCATGAGAAAGGAGATGACAGTTGAAGCAGAGAGAACCTTATGAGCCAAACAAGCAGGATGCAATGGTGTTGGGCCACCTAGGTCCATATAGGGAACAAAATGCCTCTCAACCCCTGCCTCACACCATACAGAAAACAACAACAACAACAACAACAACAACAAAAACCTCAATTCCAGATGGATTACAGAGCTCAATGAAAAAGGAAAAACAGTCAAGCTTTGTCCAGACCTCTATCAGCAATATTCTCTAGTTTCCAGGAACTTACACTCTCACTGGGGAGACAGGTGAATGGCAACAATTGGAGACAGTAAAATCCAGTAAATCGTAAGGCCCTAGACTATAGAGTGCAGCCTTACCAAGATAAATCCCAACAGTGAAAGACAGGTATTTAATATGCCTTACCTAAAACGCAGCTGCATGAAAAATGCATCAGAAATTCAAGGATAGAATTCTAACAAGGGAAGATTTTAATAATAATTCAATATTAAAATGACTCAACAATAATAAGTAACATTTACAGAGTTCTTAGTATGTATCAGGCACTTCTCTAAGCATTGCACCGAATTAACTCATTTGACCTTCACACAACACTAGGAGGATTATACTTTTCTTATCTCCATATCACAGATGAGGACACCAGGGCAACAAGAGGTTAAGTAATTCAAGGACATTGTCACCCAAGGGACACAAGATCTGGAGTCAGATGACATAAGTTTCTGAGTTGAGGGTCTTTGGGGCAAATGAGCCCTGGGTTTGAAAAATGGGAGAGATAAACATTCCATCTATCACGTGTGTGGTCAAATAATATTATGTGAGGAATAAATAAGAGAAAGTTTGAACATAGATACACTTTCATGCCTTGACATGCAGTACATCTGTGAGTTCCTTTTTTTAACTAATACAATTTTTTTAACTAACACTATTTTTTTTTTTTAACTAACACTATTGTGACATTATTTCTTTGGAAAGCAGAAAGCTAAATCAGACAGAGTGTTCCACAAATATTTACCGAGCACCTGCTACATGCCAGGCATAGGTCTGCACACTGGTGCCGCAACAGTGGGCAGAGCAAAGCCCTGCCCTCGTGGGTTGTCCATTCTAATGGGACAAACAGTAAACACAAAAACAAATAAAAATGTGATAGTGGTAAGATGAATGCAGGGTATGCGATAAGAAGAAAATTAACCCAGCTGAGGAAACAGAGGATGATGGTCATACCATGTTTGTCCTGAATAAGTGAGGAGCCCACCTTGTGATTACAAAACAAGAGCATTCCAGACAGGGGAGCCATAGTGCAAGAGGCCCAGAGGGGAAGTCTGCTTGTTGTATGGAAGGAGAAACCAGGAATCCAGTGTGGCTCAGCAGACAGATTGTGGAGAGCAGCAGTTGAGTGTAGCAGTCATCACAGACTAAACCAAGTAGGGCCCTGCAAATGTGGTACCCATGAGATACAGGAAATCCATCCACTGGACAGTAGTTCATGCAGTTTGTTCACTAGTCTTCTCTGTGAGACTCCTGCCAATCACTACAAACCTTGTACACACACTTGCCCTCCCAACCAAATCAGATGCAGCCTTATATGCTGTAGTGGACATATGGCTGTGAATACATTCATTCAATTCATTTATTCCCCAGACATTTACTGGGCACCTGGTGCAAGCCAAGGCCCTGGCTGGGCAGTGGGGTACATTGTGAACAAAACACACATAGTCCCTTCTCCAAGAGCAAACCTCTGCTAGAGAGGGAGATAGGAAGTAAACTGCATCATAGTGACAGAGGCCCTTGTTGTCTGGCCCCACTCAAGAGATGAGGCAAGGACAAGAGAAGCTGGAAAACATGAAATGGTTTCTTCCCCCAGACTCTGAAGCTTCCTTCTCCATGTGCAGTAGGTCCAAGGACGTAAGGCATTATGTCGGTGTTGCCAATTCCAGATCTCAGCTGGTAATGAGCAAATGGATCATTGCAAACCACAGAAAAACCCCAAACCTCCTTTGAGTCAATAGGTGCAATCCCTTCCTTCCACAAGCTTTTCAGTAGCTACGTTAAACCCAGCAAAATTGATTATGGCATCACAGGCCTCACCACTTGCTGCTCCCACCACCCTCCCACCAGGTTCAGGTTCAGGTTGCCTGCTCTCTGTGGATGTGCTGACCAGGCACTGGATGGTGCTTGGGTGCACTGGAAACATGAGAGGGTGAGCAGGCTGTCTCTGCCTAAGGATACAATGATAAATGCAGCAGCCCTTCAAGGGCCTTTCACACCAGTGGAGGAGACAGGCGAGGAAGCAGGCCACAGGCTTTTCAATGTAGTCCAGGAATGTTGCCATACCAAAGAGTATGGGGTGCCATGGGAACCAGAAGGGGCTGCCGGCTCAGGATTTGGTGTGATGTGGGGGAAGGGGCAGTCTTCAAGGAAGCCTTCCTCGAGGAAATGATGTGTAAACTGAGCACTAAAGCATCAGTAGAGCATATCCAGAGGTGGGCAGAGAGGAGAAGTGATAGAGAAGTGAGCTGGGAAGCACAGCCATGAAGCGCATGGCAAACGTCCAGAGGTAGGAGAGAGCGCAATGGGTCCTGGGACTTTGAGCAGGCTGTAGTTTCTGAAGAGCAAAGCAGCTGTCGAATTGTGGTGGACCCTGTTAGCCTTATCAAAGAGTTTGGACCTCATCCTGTAGGAATGGGGAGGCACCGAGGAGAGGCAGCTCCAACTTCACCTTTTGTGAATCACAGTGACTACAGAGTGGAAGTAATCGGTGGTGGGGAAGAGGGAAGCAGGGGAGCCAGTTGGAGGTTGGAGGGTATTCTAAGAGTTCAGGGAACATTGGGAGGGGTCTGGATTCAAGACACGTTAAAGAATTGGCGATTTGCTGGGAGTGGAGATGAAGAGGTAGAAATCAAGGATGACTCCGAGGTTTGCAGCTTGCGAAATGGGCTGGAGGAAGGCATGATTTATTATTGAGAGAGCCTAAGAGGATGGGGGAAATGGACACTAAGTTCAGGTTGAGGTTCCAATATCTGTGGGACATTCATGGGGGGACAGCCAGCACACCAAGAAGTCAAGGGAAAGAAGACAGGACTGGGTTGTATATAGAATTGTGGGTCATCGGTATGTAAATGAAAATGGAAGCCAGAGATGAGATTCTCCAAGGAACATATGGAGAATGAAAAGAGAAGACAGCCAAAGAGAGAGCCCCAGAAACACCAAAGGTAGAAGATAATCAGAGGAAGAGGACCTTGCAAAGGAGTCTGAAAATGAGCAGGAAGAAAACTAAGCAACCTTGAGGACCCAGACGCCAAGGGAAGACGGCACATCAAGAAAGAAGCTAGGTGGTCAGATTACTCAAATCATGTCAACAGGGCATAGCAAAAGCTGTAGGGGCATGTGTAGATACTGGCTGTAGGGACATGTATAGAAATGCCTCCCACACTAGCACTTCAGGGAGAAAGGCATTAGAAACCTCTGCATCCTGCTTTTTCATTACCCCCTGCTGTGCACGAAAGTACAGGTGTGAAATCCAAGATTGATTTACTGCAGTGTTCCCCAAAGAGTGATCCAAAGATTGTAGCCCCGTGAGATGAAAGACACACATGCACACAAACACACACACACACACACACACACACACACAGAGAGAGGGAGAGAGAGAGAGTCTGTAGTGCCACGAACTTTTGGAAACATTGAGCACTATATTCCCACATTAGAGTTTGACAATGCAATCAGCTTAGTAAAGGCACAGAAAAGCCCTGTGGTAAGGAAACCTGTTTAACCTCCCCTTGCTCAGCAATTTGCCAGTGGTACCCTTTTATTTTGTATCTCCTCTTAGCATCTCCTAGGGCTGGAATCAGCAGAATGCGCTTTGGAAATCACAGTGTGAGTAGGAAAGGACATGTCTAACCAATGAAATACCTGCAGCAGGTAAACCACTGGTAAAAAGCATCCTCTCCCAAGTTTAGGAGAAAATACTTCTTTGGTCTGGGTTCTCTCATTCATTCATTGAGCTAAAGCATATCAGGTGTCTGCTAAGTAGTATAAGTGGTAGCACAGCTGGAAGGTGGTGGACGGGGTATGTTTTGGAAGGTGAGGGCTGAAGATCATGGGAAGCACATTCTTTGGACGTGTCTTGTGTACTCGTGGTGGAGCGTATGACCAGCCAAATAACCAGGTGGATGCTGGTCATGTGAGAGGGATGTGGGAAGAGGCATAACCACGAGGTGACCTCTCTCCTCCAAGAAACTGTGAGATTTCCAGGGACGATAAACGATGAATGTATGGAAGATATTGGCTGGTAAAAACAATGAAGAAAACGAGTAAGGGTCTCAGGGACTTAGGAGGCTAGAGGCTTTTACCCCAGGCAGAGTAGAAGATTATTCTCAATGTGGTTGTAGTCAATACCATTTATTAAGCATCTACTATGTGCCAGGCACCTTATATTATACTAATATAGTAATGGCTGACATTTAATGAATTCCTACTATGCACCAAGTACTTTTCTAAGTCCTTTAAAAATATTAGCTGATCTATCCTTCCAACACCCCAGCAGATACTTACCATTGTATTCTCCAATAAGGAAAGTAAGGCACTAAGAGGTGACATGTCTTACCCGAGGTCATGACTAGGAAGTGGCAGCCCTGAGATTTGAACCCACACAGTCTGGTTCTTCCAGATATTATACTCTTACATATTACATTCTATATCTAATAAAATGTCCTACTGATACTTGAACTTGGATTGCTGGAGTCTGCAGCTAAAGTGCTTACCATTACACTCTGGAACCACCCACATTATTTATGCTCTTTAATCTTCACAACCATGTTTTGACATCAGTGTTATTAACCCGGTTTAAAGAGGAGGCTCAGGGTATCCACACAACTCATAGCCAGCAGCACTGACACTCCTGAATTCATGGAGTCTGATGCTGAAACTCATGGTCCCAGGTCTCTACTCCCTTGTCCCCGAGACGGCTTTTTTACAGGCTGGAATTGGGGGTGATGGTCAGCAGATTTCACAACTACTGAGGCCTGGGTCCTGACCAGATAGAACAGACGCTGGCCACAGTGCTGGAACAACAGCCTGGAGACCCGCGACTGGTCAGGCTCCCACACTTCAGTTGTTGGGAAGGCTCAAGAGATCTCAGTGGAGGGGCCAGAGGGGCCAAAGCAGTGGGCAGAAGGGGCATTTGGGGGTGCTTGGACAGCAGGCATTTTATAAACTCGTATTTGACCATTGATGTAGCTATATCAGTACCCCGCCCTCATGCTGTCAGTCCTGGCCGGGATCACAAACACGGCTATTTACCAGTTCCTGGCAGCTTTGACCTTCACTGCCCTTGGACTCTGGGCCAAGTGGGCTTAAAGGCAGTTTCCCTGTCCAAGGTTTGCCTCTGAAGAGTCTGCACCTGACCTGGGGTCGTAGCCCTGAGCCTCAAGTAGGTCAGGTTCCTTTGCATCATTCTATGGTCACATGCTGCAGCCACAATCCTAGCATATGCAGAGTTCCAAGCACAGAATGGGCCAGGACCCTCCATCACCTCTACCAGAACTGCCAAAAAGCAGTGCCCTTGAGCCCGAATCTGTAGAGGGCAGCTCTCAAGGCTGGGAGGCACCATCCCAGCCCCTGCAGCCCCTTGACGGCGCTGCAGATCCCCACACAACACCCTTAAGTAGCTCCTAATTGAAGGGCTTGCCCAGCCCTCTGTGCATTGTGGATCTAATTAAGTTCCGACATCATATCAAATTGAATCCTTTTATTAAACATTTATCTTCAGATTCCAGAGTGTCACAACACTACATTGTTTTAAATGACAGGAATGCAGTGTTTGCCTTCCCAATGCAAATTAATGGCAATGGCAACTAAAGCAGCCACTACTGACCACAGCCACGGGGAGTAGAGAGGTGGGGAGTGGCCTTGGGGGTCTTCCCCGAGCCCACTCTTCCTCAACGAGGGTGGCAGAGGCCTTGGCGGTCTCCCCAAGAACCCCCACCTCTCCCACACATACGCAACAACTAGAGAAAAAACTCAACCTCCTTGACCTTGGTCTTCCCTGAGCTGTCTGGATCAGCTGCAACTTCTCTCAGTAATTTTCCTTGTCCCACGGGAGCCCCGTTACTCCTGGGGATTGTGGTGGGAGGTAGCCCAGCTTTCTCATTCGCTTCTCTGTGGACAGGCTGGCGTCCACTCCTCTGTCCTCTCCCGCCCCTCATCTGTGAAGACTTCAGAGCAAAGATTCTGGCCTTCTCATCCTGATCTGCCTCCCTGGCACAGAGAAAGATTCCAAAGCGTTTTTATTCAGTTAGTCCATCACTCATTAAAGACCAACTCTTGCCCTCAGCTTCGTAGTCTCAATACCACTCTTTACATTTGTCCCAGAGACCATTACACTCTGGGGGACTGATTCCTCCCAATCACATTCTAGGAGACTGATTCCTGCCCAATCACGCTCTGGGGGGCTGATTCCTGCCCATTCACACTCTGGGAAACTGATTCCTGCCCGATCACATTCTAAGGGGCTGATTCCTCGCAATCACTCTCTGGGGGACTGATTCCTCCCAATCACGTTCTAGGAGACTGATTCCTGCCCAATCACGCTCTGGGGGGCTAATTCCTCCCAATCACGTTCTAGGAGACTGATTCCTGCCCAATCACGCTCTGGGGGGCTGATTCCTCCCAATCACGTTCTAGGAGACTGACTGATTCCTGCCCAATCACACTCTGGGAAACTGATTCCTGCCCGATCACATTCTAAGGGGCTGATTCCTCCCAGTCACTCTCTGGGGGACTGATTCCTCCCAATCACGTTCTAGGAGACTGAGTCCTGCCCAATCACGCTCTGGGGGGCTGATTCCTGCCCAATCACGTTCTAGGAGACTGATTCCTGCCCAATCACGTTCTAGGAGACTGATTCCTGCCCAATCACGCTCTGGGGGGCTGATTCCTACCCGATCACGCTCTGGGGGACTGATTTCTGCCTGATCACACTCTGGGAGACTGATTCCTGCCCAGTCACATTCTGGGGGACTGATTCCTGCCCAATCACATTCTGGGGGGCTGATTCCTCCCAATCACACTCTGGGGTACTGATTCCTGCCTGATCGTGCTCTGGGGGGGTCTCTGAGGGGACTGATCCCTGCCCGATCACACTCTGGGGGGTTGATTTCCGGCCCGATCACACTCTGGGGAACTGATTCGTCCTGATCACGCTCTGGGGCACTGATTCCTGTCTGATCGTGCTCTGGAGGGGGTGCTCTGGGGCACTGATTCCTCCCGATCACGCTCTGAGGGGCTGATTCCTACCTGATCGTACCCTGGGTGGCGCTCTGACGAGACTGATCTCTGCCCGATCACGCTCTGAGGGGACTGAGCTCTGCCCGATCATGCTCTGAGGGGACTGATCTCTGCCCGATCACGCTCTAAGGAGCTGATTCCTCCCGATCACACTCTGGAAGGGCTGATTCCTCCCGATCACACTCTGGAAGGGCTGATTCCTCCCGATCACACTCTGGAAGGGCTGATTCCTCCCGATCACGCTCTGGGGGACTGATTCCTGCCGATTAGACTCAGGAGAGACCCACACATCCATACACATGAATGGCTTCTGAGGCAGAATCCTCTCTCCTGGGATGAGGGACAGTGCTGAGAAAACCCAGAGGCTCTGCAGGTGACAGGTCACCTAGAAACCCTGAGAGTCACATTTTGTTGGTTCTTCTTCTAGATTTGATAATGCCTGGCCTTCTTGTGATAACCACAATAATAATAATTAACAATAGCTAGCAGGTGCTGAGAGCTCACTGCATGTACTGTTCGAAGAGTTTCACACACAGATTAGCTTAGTTAACCCTCATGAGAAACTGTGAAATAGGTAATGATATTATTCCAGTTTACAGTAAGGAAACTGAGGCTCAAAGAGGTTAAATATATGTTCATAACATCAGGTTCATTTGCGAATAAAAAGACATTGAGGAGTTTGCCCAAGGCAAATACATGCCCAGGTAGTCTGATAGCATCAGTCCTGAGTCCCTATTAAAAATAATGGCTAACATTTATCAACCTCTATGAGCCTGCAGTTTCTCACCTATGGAACAGGCTCATTAATAGAACCTACCCAAGGGGTTGATGTGATGCGTAAATCAGGTGATATGTGAAGCATTGGGACAGAGAGGATTTTTAAAGTCTCCCATATCTACTGAGAGAGAGAGAACAGAAAGTATTCAGTTCAATCCTTGTCCTCCATGCAATTCCATTAGGAAAATGACACACAAGCTTGTGAAATCTGAACTAAGACAAGACAGCAACACAAGAGATGTCATGGGGTAGCCTGTGGTTAATTGCCAGCTGAGTGATCTTAGAGGTAAAAGCAGAGATGAAAGCAGCGAGAGGCAGCTCAGGCTGTGAGGATCAGGGAAGGCTCCTTAGAATCCCAGCTTCCAAGGGATAGAAGGAACCTCAGAATCCCAGCTACTGTAGAAATTCTCTCCTCAGCATCCCTAAGAAGCAGCTGAACCCCTTCTGTTGGTACCCCTCCAGTGAGAGGTAGCTCACTACCTTGGGAGGCAGCTCTGAAAACACAACACTCACCCAGGTATCAACCTGACCTCTCCTACCCTACACAGGGCCCAACTAGGGTAAAGCAAGCAAGGTGCAAAGTTGGAGATGCTTACGGGACTCCTTAAATTTGGCACCCTAGACATCTCACCCTAGTCTCGGGTCTACCTGTACATTACCACCCGTGGCTTCTAGCACTGCCCTCCAGAGCGAAACGCATGTTGTTTTAGGTGGAGAAGAGAGGAGAGCTTAATTCAGCTCGGAGCGCATGATGGAAGAGTCAGAGCTGAGAAAATGAGAGCTTTGGGTCTGATTGGATGTAGCTGGGAATGTCTGGTTCTATGTGACAGGCAATGGAAAATCTTGGTGATTTCTGAGCAGGGGGCGGTGTCTTTGGCCTGGAAATGGGAATGTGGCTACATGGGCATCCCCAGGCCTGTGGATCCTCATTGCATGAGCTGTTTCCAATCTCACGGGCAATGGTGTAGGTGGTGTTTGAGCACTCCGGCCTGACTTCATGCCACAAAACTGAATATACATATGTGATTAAAATGGACCAAGGGGGCCAGGTGCAGCGGCTCACATCTGTAATCCCAGCACTTTGGGAGGCTGAGAGGTGGAAGAATCACTTGAGCCCAGCCTGGGAAATGTGATGAAACCCTGTCTCTACAAAAAATACAAAAATTAGCTGAGTATGGTGGTGCATGTCTGTAGTCCCAGCTACTCAGGAGGCTGAGATGGGAGGATCACCTGTCACTTGAGCCTGGGGAGTGCAAGGCTGCAGTGAGCCGTGATTGTGCCGCTGTACTCCAGCTGGGGTGACAGAGCAAGACCCTGGCTCAAAAAAAGAAATGGGCCAAGAGAGTTTTGGGGAAAACTGTGGTTAGAAAATTGAGGTCTATTTTGCCAAGTAGGAAAGGCCACAGGCATTTTTCACCCATTGGAGGAATCTGGGCCCGTGGCTTCTGATCTTGTCCCTCCAGTCCTTTCCCCACTCAGCCACCAGGGCAAACACATCTGGTCACATTACTCTCCTACTTAAAACCCCTCAGTGGCTCCCCATTGCTCGTAAGTTCAAATACGAAATGGCTTCTTAGACCCTGAATAATCTGACCACTGCTGCTGTCTCTCCTGACTGGTACACCACACACATACACCACACACACACACACACACAGACACACACACACACATACACAAACACACACACACACAGACACACACACATACACACACACACACTATACACAAACACAGACAGACACACCACACACAAACACACACACATACATATACACAAACACACACACAGACACACACACATACACACACACACCATACACAAACAGACAGACACACACACACACGCACACAGATATACACATACACACATACACACACACACACAGACACACACACACAGACACAAACACACACACACAGACACACACACATACACACACACCATACACAAACACACAGACAGACACACACACAGACACACATATGCACACAGATATACACATACACACATATACACACACATACACAGACATACACAGCACACACACACTACACACAGACATACACAAATACACATACATACACACAGACACACACACCACACACATACACACACACAGACACACACAGACACACACACATATGCACACAGACATACACATACACACATATACACACACATACACATACACAGAGACATACACAGCACACACACACTACACACAGACATACACAAATACACATGCATACACACAGACACAGACACACACACCACACACATACACACACACAGACACACATATATACATATAGACATACACAGACACCACACACACACAGACACACCACACACACATACATACACACATATACACACACGTACACACACACACTACAGGCACACACTACACACACACAGACATACATACACACAGAGACACACAGACACACATCACACACACACACACATACACACACATATATGCACACAGGCATACGCACATATACACACACATACACACACATATACACAGACATACACAGCACACACACACTACACACAGACATACACAAATACACATACATACACACAGACACAGACACACACACCACACACATACACACACAGACACACACACACATATATGCACACAGACATACACATACACACATACACACACATATACACAGACATACACAGCACACACACTACACACAGACATACACAAATACACATACATACACACAGACACACACACCACACACATGCACACACAGACACACACATATGCACATAGATATACACAGACACCACACACATACACACAGACACACCACACACACACATACACATACATACACACATACACACATATACACACACACTACAGACACACACACTACACACACACATACATACACACACACAGAGACACACAGACACACACCACACACCCAGACATACACACACACATACATACACACACACACACAGGCCAACCATCTGGATTCCGTCCTCTAAATGACACTTCTGGGCCGGGCGCGGTGGCTCAAGCCTGTAATCCCAGCACTTTGGGAGGCCGAGACGGGCAGATCATGAGGTCAGGAGATCGAGACCATCCTGGCTAACACAGTGAAACCCCATCTCTACTAAAAAATACAAAAAACTAGCCGGGCAAGGTGGCGGGCGCCTGTAGTCCCAGCTACTCGGGAGGCTGAGGCAGGAGAATGGCATAAACCTGGGAGGCGGAGCTTGCAGTGAGCTGAGATCCGGCCACTGCACTCCAGCCTCAGTGACAGAGCGAGACTCTGTCTCAAAAAAAAAAAAAAAAAAAAAAAGACACTTCTGGCCTCTGTGTCCTGTCCTCTCTCTGGTTGGCCCTCACTTGCTCTTCTCTCAAGCACCTCCCTGCCCTCCCTTTCATCTGCCAATTTTTTACTTATCCTTCACGGCTCATCCGAGATGGTGCTTCTTCCAGGAAGCCTTCCTGACATCCCACCAGTACCCAGACTATGCCATGCACTGTCCCTGCTACCCAGCATCCTGTACTGTGCTTTAATCGTGGAGCCCAGCAGACACCTAGAACCTCCTGCCCGGGGTCAGAGCCCAGCTCCTCCACTTACACGAGCAACGAATCTTTAGGGGTGTTCCTTCACCCCTCTGTCCCTCCACTTCCATATCTGTAACATACGGAGACTAATAGTGTCCACCTCAACAGACTTGTTGTAAAGCGCTTAGCCCCATGCCTGGCTCATGGCCATTTGTTCCCGGCGACCAGCCAATGCCCTCGCTGCCCTTGTGGTTTCATTCCGGGTCGTGTGCATTAATTATTTGTCTAGGGGCCTCTCAAGACTCAGCTCTGGGGGACAGGGAATCCGTCTGTATTGATCCCTTCTCTATTGTGGCACCTACTCAACACCAACACCTAGTAGCCACTTGATAAAAATTCAAGGACGAGCTGAAGTACTGAGCTGAAAGATGAACAACTTGTCCAAGAACACATGGTTAATACACGACAGAAAGAGAACTCAGACCCACGCTCTCCTGCAAGAGGCACAGCCACCACACCACAGGGCCTCTTAAGATGAATTTAGGGCTGTTGACACATGACAGTGTTTATTCATTATCCGCCTACTCCAGGGAGTCTGGGGTTGACAGAGTCATTTGAACAGTCCTGTTTCATAGGATCTAAGCGCATGCGGTTCCCATAGCTCCTTGGGCAGGCTCTCTTGGCACAGCAGAGTGTAATCACCAGTCTCTCCCCTACTAGTTTGTGAGCTTCTTAAAAGTAGGTACTCTGTGATCTATCTGTACCCCGACCATGGGGCCCAGCAAAATGTAATCACACCTACCTCTGATCGAGCTAGGTGACAGCCTCGATGCTAAGCCCTCTCAATGCGGTGTTTTATGCAATTCTCACAATCCTATGAGAGAAGTTTGACTCCTCGTTTTACAGCGGAGGAGCTGACGCTCAGAGGTTCAGTGGCATAACTAGAATGTGGACCCAGGAAGCCAGCCTCCAGACCCTGTGAAGCTAACCACTGAGCATCACTGCCTCTCTCATACGGGCAGATAGGCAGACTTGGGAAATACTGCGGATTGGGTTCTGGATCACCACAATAAACCAAATGTCATAACATAGTAAGTCACACAAATTTTTTGGTTTCCCAGTGCATATAAAAGTTATGTTGGGGCTGGGCATG
Organism: Chlorocebus sabaeus; assembly: GCF_047675955.1. Taxonomy (NCBI): domain Eukaryota; kingdom Metazoa; phylum Chordata; class Mammalia; order Primates; family Cercopithecidae; genus Chlorocebus; species Chlorocebus sabaeus. Next base: position 14,273,696 of record NC_132922.1, read on the forward strand.
GTGGCTCATGCCTGTAATCCCAGCACTTTGGGAGGCTGAGGTGGGTGAATCACTTGAGGCCAGGAGTTCGAGACCAGCCTGGCCAACATGGTGAAACCCCATCTCTACTAAAAATACAAAAAGTAGCCGGGCATGGTGGTGGGCACCTATACTCCCACCTACTCGGGAGGCTGAGGCAGGAGAATTGCTTGAACCCAGGAGACAGAGGTTGGAGTGGGCTGAGATCACACCACTGCACTCCAGACTGGGCAAAAAAGCGAGACTCTGTCTCAAAAAAAAAAGTTATGTTAGGCCAAGGGCAGTGGCTCACACCTGTAATCCCAACATTTTGGGAGGTTGAGGCGGGAGGATTACTTAAGCCCAGGAGTTTGAGACCAGTCTGGGCAGCATAGTGAGACCCCATCTCGACAAATAAAATATTAGCCAGTCGTGGTGGCACATATCTGTGGTCCCAGCTGCTTGGGAGACGGAGGTGGGAGGATTGCTTAAGTCCAGGAAGTCAAGGCTACAGTGAGCTACAGTTGTGCCGTTTCACTCCAGCCTAGGTGACAGAGTGAGACTCTGTCTCAAAAAAAAATGTTATGTTTACACTACACTGTAGTCTATTAAGTGTGCAATAGCATTATGTCTAAGAAAACAATGTACATACATAACTTTAACATATTTTGTTGCTAAAAATGCTACCGATCATCTGAGCCTTCAGTGTGTCACCATCTTTTTGCTGGTGGAGGGTTTTGCCTCAATGTTGATAGCAGCCGATTGATCAGGGTGGTGGTTGCTGAAAGCTGGGATGGTTGTGGCAATTTCTTAAACTAAGAAGACAATGTAGTTTGCCACATCAATTGATTCTTCCTTTCACAAAAGATTTCTCTATAGTAAATGATACTGTTTGATATCTTTTTATCCACAGTTGAACTTCTTTCAAAGTTGGAGTCAGTCTTCTCAAACCCTGCTGTTGTTTTATCAACTAACTTTACATCATCTTCTAAAAACTTTGTCGTCATTTCAATTATGTTCACAGCATCTTCACCACGAATAGATTCCATCTCAAGAAACCACTTTCTTTGCTTATCCATAAAAAGCCACCTCTCATCCACTCAAGTTTTATCATGAGATTGCAGCAATTCACTCACATCTTCAAGCTTCACTTCTAATTCGAGCTGTTTTCCTATTTCCAGAATATCTGAATTACTTCCTCTTCTGAAATCTTGAACCCCTCAAAGTCATCTATAAGAGTTGGAACAAATTCTTCCAAATTCCTGTTAATGTTGATATTTTGACCTCCTCCCACGAATCACAAATGTTCTTATTGGCATCTAGAATGTTGAGTCCTTTCCAGAAGATTTTTTATTTACTTTGCCCAGATCCATCAGAGGAATCACTGTCTCTGGCAGCTATAGCCTTATGAAACGTATTTTTTTAAATTATACTTTAAGTTCTAGGGTACATGTGCACAACATGCAGGTTTGTTACATATGTATACTTGTGCCATATTGGTGTGCTGCACCCGTCAACTCGTCAGCACCCATCAACTCATCATTTACATAAAATGTATTTCTTAAATAATGAGACTTCAAAGTCAAAATTACTCTTGATCCATGGGCTGCAAAATAGATGTTGTGTTAGCGGGCATGAAAACAACATTCATCTCCTTGTACATCTCCATCAGAGCTCTTGGGAACCAGGTGCGTGGTAAATGAGCAGTAATATTTGGAAATCTTCTTTCTGAGCAGTAGATCTTAATAGTGGGCTTAAAGTATTCAGTAAATCCTGCTGTAAATAGATGTGCTGTATCTGGGCTTTTTTATCTCATTTATAGAACACAGGTAGAGTAGGTTTAGCATATTGCTTAAGGGCTCTAAAATTTTTAGAATGGTAAATGAGCCTTGGCTTCAACTTAAAGTCACCAGTTGCATTAGCCCCTATCAAGAGAGTTAGCCTGTCTTTTGAAGCTTTGAAGACAACCATTGACCTCTCTTGCTATGAAAGTCCTCGATGGCACCTTCTTCCAATAGAAGGCTGTTGCATCTACCTTGAAAATTTGTTGTTTAGTGTGGCCACCTTCATCAATGATCTTAACCAGATCTTCTGGACAATTTATTGCAGCTTCTCCATCAGCACTTGCCCTTTCACCTTGCACTTTAGTGTATGCAGGAGCTTCTTTCTTAAACTTCATGAACCAAACTCTACTAGCTTCCAGCTTTTCTTCTGCAGCTTCCTCACCTCTCTCAGCCTTTATACAATTGAAGAGAGTTAGGGCCTTTCTCTGGATTAGACTTTGGCTTAAGGGAATGTTGTGGCTGGTTTGATCTATCCAGACCGCTCAAAGTTTCTCCATATCCGCAAATATATTTCACTTTCTTATCATTCATAGAGAGTAGCACTTTTAATTTCCTTTAAGCACTTTCCCTTTGCATTCATATCTTGGCTAACTGTTTGACATAACAGGCCTAGCTTTCAGCTTGCCTGAGTTTATAACATGCCTTCCTCACTAAGCTTAATTGTTTCTAGCTTTGATTTAAAGTGAGATATGTTCAACTCTCCTTTTCTTTCACTTGAACTCTTAGAGGCCATTGTAGGGTTCTTAATTGCCCTAGTTTCAGTATTGTCGAGTCTTAGAGAATAGGGAGGTCCAAGGAGAGGGAGAGAAACAGGGACATGGCCAATTGGTGGAACAGGCAGAACATACGTAACACTTATCAATTAAGTTCTGCATCTTATATGGTGTAGTTCATGGCACTCTAAAACAATTACAATGGTAACATCCAAGATCACTGATCACAGATCGCCATAACAGATATAATAACAATGAAGAAGTAGGCCGGGCGCAGTGGTTCACGCCTGTTATCCCAACACTTTGGAAGGCTGAGGCGGGTGGATCACCTGAGGTCAGGAGTTCAAGACCAGCCTGACCAACACGGCAAAACCCCGTCTCTACTAAAAATACAAAAATTAGCCGGGCGTGGTGGCGGGTGCTTGTAATCCCAGCTACTTGGTTAGCTGAGGCAAGAGAATCGCTTGAACCTGGGAGGCGAAGGTTGCAGCAAGTCGAGATCACACCACTGCACTCCAGCCTGGGTGACAGAGCAAGATTTTGTCTCAAAATATATATATATACACACATATATATATATATTAGAATGTGTTTAATAATAAATACATATAAAAGGCTATTTTAACAGACAACAAAATGAAAAGTCAACGTACAGATTGGGAAACATTATTTGCAAACCATATATTAGATAAGGGTTAATACCCGAGGTTTTTTAAATATATATTCTTGTTTAAACTAAAGTCTCAATATCCAAGATTTATAAAGAACAGATACAACTCAATAGCAAGAAAATGTATAACACAATTTAAAAATGAGCAAAGGACTTTAATAGGCATTTCTCCAAAGATGACATTAAAATAGCCAATAGGTAAATGGGAAAGTGTTCAACATTACTAATCTTCAGGGAAATGCCAGTGAAAATGACTGTGAGATACCACTTCACACCCTTAGGGTAACTATTATCAAAAGACATAAGATAACGAGTGTTGGCGAGGGTGTGGAGAAAAGGGAATCCTCGCACACTGTTAGGTGGTAATGTAGGTTGATGCCACCATTGTGGAAAATAGTATGGAGTTTCCTCAAAAAAAAATAAAAATAGAACTCCCATATGACCCAGCAATATGTCTTTTGGTTTATACCCAAAGGAAATGAAATCACCACCTTGTAATGATACTTACACTCCCCAGGTGCGGTGGCTTGCGCCTGTAATCCCAGCCCTTTGGGAGGCCGAGGCGCTTGGATCACGAGGTCGGAAGTTCGAGACCAGCCTGGCCAACATGACAAAACTCTCTCTCTACTAAAAATACAAAACCTAGCCAGGGGTGGTGGCAGGCGCCTGTAATCCCAGCTACTCGGGAGCCTGAAGCATGAGAATCACTTGAACCCAGGAGGCGGAGGTTGCAGTGAGCTGAGACTATGCCGTTGCACCCCACCCTAGGCAACAAAGGGAGACCCTGTCCCCGCAAAAAAAAAAGAAAAAATAAAAAAGGTATCTACACTCCCATGTTCATTGTAGCAATACTCACAATAGCCAAAATATGGAAACAATCTAGATGTCCATCAATGGATGAATGAATAAAGAAACTATGGTGTTTACATACAATGGAATATTATTTATGATTCAGCCTTTAAAAAGGGAGAGATCTGCCATTTGCCACAAGGTGCATGAACCTGGAGGACAATATGCTAAGTGAAATAAGCCAGACACAGAAGAAAACTGTTTTATGACCCCACTGATATGAAATCTTTACCAAAAAAAAAAAAAAAAGTCAAATATCAAGTATGTAGAGATAGAGAATAAAACAGTGGTTACCAAGATCTTGGGTGAGAGGGAAGAAATGGAGAGATATAGGTCAAAGGATTCAAAGTAGCAAACGTATAGGGTGAACAAGTCCAGAGCCCTAATGTACAACATGGGGACTATTGTTAATAATAGTGTACTGTATTCAGGATTTTTGCTAAATGGGGTTATAGCTGCTCCTGCCACACAGGGAAAAACTGAGTACTATGTGAGATGATGGATGTGTTTATTTTTTCCACTATAGCAACCCTTTTGCTGTATATATGTAATCATACAACATCATGTTGTATACCTTAAAGTATACACAATAAAATGTACTTAAAAAAATTTTAGGCTGGGAGCGGTGGTTCATGCCTATAATGTCAGCACTTAGGGAGGCCAGGGCAGGCAGATCACCTGAGGTTGAGAGTTCCAGACCTGGCCAACATAGTAAAACTCCATCTCTACCAAAAATACAAAAATTAACAAAGCTTGGTGGTACATGTCTGTAATCCCAACTACTCAGGAGGCTGAGGCACAAGAATCACTTGAGCCCAGGAGGCAGAGGTTGCAGTGAGCCGAGATCGCACCATTGCACTCCAGCCTTGACAACAGAGCAAGACTCCATATCAAAAAAAAAAAAAAAAAAATTAAAAATCAACCTTTTTTAAAGATTATTTTAACTTGTACAGATTATGTTCATCAGGATTAGGTTTGGCTATAAAGTTTTGTGCATTTCATTTTTGTTGTTGTCGTTTTGGTTTATTTACCTAAAATTTAAAAGATAGGACAGGTGTGGTGGCATGCACCTGTAGTCCCAGCTACTCAGGAGATGGAGGAAGGAGGATCATTTAAGCCCAAGAGTTCGAGGTCACAGTGAGCTATGATCATGCCACTACACTCCAATCTGGGTGACAAAGGAAGAGCTTGTCTCTAAAAAACTTAAAAGTAAGAAAATAAAGATAGTTGATAGTTTATTTCTTTTTCATTGCACTGCTATGGAGATAAGTTGTCCACGACTGCTATAACACTCCATGGTGGTGTGGCTCGGATACCCTTTATCTTATTCTACCATCATGCAACTCTCCATTTTCAAGATTGCCTCATTGACCAAGATGGCGGTTGTAGCTCCTTAGTCCACGTGCCAAGAGGAAAGGACTGAGAAGGGCACATCCCATGCCCTGAAGGCCTTTCCTCCCAAGTCGTTCCCACCATTTCCGCTTGCATCCCATTGGTCAAAACTTTGTCACATGGCCACCTCTAGCTGCAAGGGAGGTTGGGAACTAAAGTCTACATTCTGGGAAGCCATATGTCCAGGGAAAACTTGAAAAGAACAAGATATATTTGGAAAGAGCCTCTGTCACAGCAGGGAATATAGAATAACAATAAAATGAAGAGTGCCTATGCACTCACTACCAAGTTAAAAAATAGAGCATTCCTGGGACATTGAAGCAGTTGTGTGCCCTACCCTACCTCAGTAAAACATTCTTTTTTTTTTTTTTCCTTTGAGACAGGGTCTTCCTCTGTCACACAAGCTGGAGTGCAGTAGCATGATCATGGCTCACTGCAGCCTCAACCTCCCAGGCTCCAGCAGTCCTCCTGCCTCAGCACCCTGAGTAGCTGGGACTACAGGTGTGCACTACCATGCTTGGCTAATTTCTTATTTTTTTTGTAGAGACAGGATTTCGCCATGTTGCCCAGGCTGGGTTGGAACTCCTGGGCTCAAGCGATCCTCCCACCTCCACCTCCCAAAGTACAGGGATTACAGGTGTGAGCCACCACACCCAGCTACAAACACTCTTAAACTTGATGTTTATCATTCTCTTGCTTGACTTTATAGTTTTGCCACATACACATGTATTTCTAAATAATCTATAACTTAGTTGTACATGTTTTTAACTTTGTGAAAATGGAATTATGCCATATGTATTTTTCTGCAGCTTGATTTTTTCTGTCCAGTGCCATGTTTGCGGAATTCATCTGGGTTGACTTGTGTAGCTGTAATTCACTCATTTTCACTGCCGTATACTACATTACATCAATATACTACAAGTGGCTATCATTTTTCTGATAATAGAAATCTGGGCTATTCCCAGTTGTTGTTACGAGCAGTGCTATTATGAACATTCTTATACATCGTGTGCATGTATACAAGTGTTTCTTCAACACACATTTCTAAGCAGAATTGCTGAGTTGTGGGCTATATGTATATTTTGATATATTCAAATAGATATGGAGTGGGGGCAGGGTCTCACGCTGTCACCCAGGCTGGAGTGCAGTGGCATGATCTTAGCTCACTGCAACCTCCACCTCCTGGGTTCAAGCAATTCTCCCACCCCAGCCTCCCCAGTAGCTGGGACTACAGGTGTGTGCCACCACACCCGACTAATTTTTGTATTTTGGGTAGAGACCGGGTTTCACCATGTTGGCCAGGCTAGTCTAGAACTCCTGATCTCAAGTGACCCGCCCACCTTGGCCTCCCAAAGTGCTGGGATTACAGGCATGAGCTACCATGCTCAGTCAGATATAGTCAAATAGTCAAATAGGTATTTTTTATTTGTTTGTTTGTTTGTTTGTTTTTTGAGATGGATTCTTGCTCTTGTCGCCTAGGCTGGAGTGCAATGGCACAATCTCGGCTCACTGCAACCTCTGCCTCCCAGATTCAAGCGATTCTCAGGCCTTAACCTCCTGAGTAGCTGGGATTACAGGCCCCTGCCACCAGGCCTGGCTAATTTTTGTATTTTTAGTAGAGATGGGGTTTCACCATGTTGGCCAGGGGGGTCTCGAACTCCTGACCTCAGGTGATCTGCCCACCTCAGCCTCCCAAAGTGCTGATATTACAGGCATGAACCACCGTGCCTGGCCAGGTATAGTCAAGTAGGTTTTTCATAAGAGAAGTGCAAAACATCCTGGTGCCCCAGGGATTCTAATATTTGACATGATGCTCAACTGTTTAGGTGAATGGAAATGTGTAGTACAGTCCCTGGCCACCCACACACACTAACTCATTCATTTATTTATTTGTTCAATAAACTTTTGTCAGGCAGCCATTACCATTAATTAAAAGGCACGCCATCAATGTGATAATGATTTTTCAGGAAAAAAGAGACACACTGCAGTGAAGTGAACTCGTGAATTATAAGACACATCTCAATTTCAGAAACATTGAAATTTGCATGTGAACGTCTTAGAATCAAGGAAAATATGATACATTCAGGGAATCCTCTAGAAGAAATTCTGCCCTTAAGGAGCTTACAGAGTTCCAGCTTCTTGTTCCCAAGCAACAATACACAAACAGAATATGACCAAAGCAGCTAAAAGGTGCTTGGCAGCCTCACTACCCAACCCAAAGCGTGGCCCCGCACTGGGGCCTGGCAGCGTGGGTACTGCTGCAAACTCATGAGAAATACAGAGTGTCACTGAATCTGAACCTGGCTTAACGTGATCCCTAGGGGCTTCCCATGCCCATTAAAATGCTGAAAATTCACTGCAAAGGAGCATAGGAGAGGAAAGAGTCTTCCCGGCTAAGGGCAATCAAGAAAAGCCTCCTGAAGGAGGTGTCATTTGAAGAAGAAGAAAAAGGAGGACCTACGTTGTTGAGTATCTGTTCTGGGTTAGGAACTGCACTGGGGCCCTTCACTTCTGTTATTTCATTGAGTCTTCAGAGTTAATCCCCTTACCCCCTCGGCAAGGACCGATATTGCCTTCTTACAGCAAAGGAAACTGAGGCACAGTTTTCACATAATTGCTCAAATTCACACAACTACTAGGTAACAGAGCCAGGCTTAGACGCCAGATCTTTCTAACTCTGGAGCCCAATCTCCTTCCCCAAATCACGTGTAAAGAACTAAAGGGGCCCGGCACGGTGGCTCATGCCTGTAATCCCAGCACTTTGGGAGGCCGAGGCGGATGGATCACCTGAGGTCATGAGTTCAAGACCAGCCTGGCCAACATGAGGAAACCCCATCTCTACTAAAAATACGAAAAGGTAGCCAGGGGTGATGGCTGGTGCCTGTAATCCTAGCTACTTGGGAGGCTGAGGCAGGAGAATTGCTTGAACCTGGGAGGCGGAGGTTGCAGTGAGCTGAGATCGTGCCATTGCACTCCAGCCTGGGCAACAGAGAGAGACTGTCTCCAAAAAAAAAAAAGAAAAGAAAAACTAAAGAAGGAACCCTGAGTGGCTGAGGAGGGTGGATCACTTGAGCCCAGGAGCTCAAGAACAGCCTGGGCAACATGGCGAGACCCCTCTCTACAAAAAAATACAAAAATTAGACTACACATGCCTGTAGTCACAGCTACCCGGGAGGCTGAGGTGGGAGGATCTCTTGAGCCCAGAAGGTCAAGGCTGCAGCGAGCCATGATTGCGCCACTGCACTCCAGCCTGGGCAACACAGCAAGACCCTGTCTCAATAAAAAGAAGAAGAACTAAAGAGGTAGCTATGGAGATGAGAGCGAGGACGGGATACAGCTGAAGGTTGGATGAGCAATTGCTCCTTGTTGGGGTCAGCTCCTGAGTGCCGGGGACTTCAGTGTAGTGGGAGCTCAGAGTCAATGGAAGGAGCAAATTCATGGCAGGCAAGCAGGACAGACCACTTACTTCATCTCACCCTGCCCAGTGGCTAGCACACAGTAGGCATTCGAAAGTAGCCATTGAGACTGCCCTCTCCCTTCTTGACGCCTAGCCCTTCCTCCCCTCCCTCCTTCCCCAAAAATAAAAAAGAAAGAAACTATCCACTGAAAGAATGAATGAACGAATGAGAGAACGATCAAACTCACAGGATACCACATGTTCTGTTGTTGCAAACCATCCAACCCAAGCTGGTGGCTGCGCTGTGCCCAGGGCCCTGGGGTTCCAGCCAGAAACAAGCCAGGCATGGCCCACCCTCCCTGAGTCCTCCCGAATCCCTGCCGTCAGGGAGGGTCTTGCCAGGAAAGCAAAAAGCCAGGAGCAGCAAAGGTTGAAAACACAGAGAAAGCAGCTCCCACCAAACCCTTCATTTGCTTCACTTAAAAATTTACTCAGACAGCCTCCTCCCCACGCCTCAGCTCGCTCCACCGTGTCCCCTCCTGGCTCCAGAGCTGCTCTTTCAGCTTCTCATGAATATGTGAAAAATAAAACAGAGTCTGTTCAGCCCCTAATGACCAGGTTTATGAGGAGCTTATTGTATCTAAAGAAACAAGACAGCAGTTGGTGTGAGATATTAATGTGCTTTTTACAAAGCTGATGAAACCTCCTCTTAAACTACTTAATACCTGCAAGCTGCAATTCCCAGCCTGAAACGGTGAACTCCTGGAGCCAGAACTGTGCCAACCCACGGCGCAGCCCTTGGCCTTTCTGCCTCAGCGGGGCCTCAACTCACTCGGCTTGGCGGTTGGCGGGGCACTGCCGCTCTTCTGGGATGGGGGTTCCATGGAGAGTCATGGTTGTTGAGCCCCTTAGCTGAATAACCCTTGGTGGGAGAGTCTTCCCTGCATCCCCTTTCCTCCGGAAGCTCAAAGCCAATTCCCGAGGGGGCAGCGAAGAGTGAGACCCCTGCCATCCGCTCCAGTCATCGTCCACCCTCACTCTAGCCCTCCGATGGGCCCAGTCCTTTTGCAAATCCCCAATACCACCAGTTTGTCACGTCTTTGTACCAGCTGACCCCTCACACAGGATCACCCTTCATCCAGTGGCGTGCTGGTAAATGTTTAACAACCGGTTCCCTGGGTGGGAGGTGGGGACCTTGGTTTGTAGCATTTGCCGTGGATTCCCACGGTGTGACTACACCAACCGTATTCAATTTCAAACTGCTAACAAGAGCTGGGAAGACACTGGCGATGAGCTCCCTTGAGCAGGGGCGAGCCGACACGCACACTGCTGGCTTCGGGCCTTCTCTCAAGTCCTGTTACTCCCAACTCTGCTCTAGGAAACCTTCTCCCACCCACGGGGACAGTGTGTTCCCTCCTGTGTCCCACACTTTCCTGCCTGCTCTTGCTAGAAAGCCCTCCTCACCCCTCCACCATGTCCTCATCACGCCTACACACACACATACACACACAGACACACACACCCATGTACACACAGAGAGACAAACACACATGCACACACAGACATACACAGGCACACACACACATTTGCAGACAGACACACACGTACACATACAGACACAAACACACATGCACACACAGACACACACGAGCACACACCCATGCACACACACACCCATGCACACACAGACACACACGAACACACACACACCCATGCACACACAGACACACACGAACACACACCCATGCACACACACACCCATGCACACACAGACACACACACACACCCATGCACACACAGAGACACACACGCACATGCAGACACACACGCCCATGCACACACAGACACACACCCATGCACACACAGAGACACACACACACATGCACATGCACAGACACACACGCCCATGCACACACAGACACACGGACACACATGCATGCACACACACACACACCCATGCACACACAGACACACAAACACACGCACATGCACAGACACACACACACCCCCATGCACACACGGACACACACACAGACACACACCCATGCACACACAGACACGCATGCACACACAGACACACATACACACACCCATGCACACACAGATACACAAACACACACGCACATGCACAGACACCCACGCATGCACACACGTAGACACACACACCCATGCACACACAGACACACACACACAGACACACACAGACCCCTCACTGCTTCACCAGGTTGACTCCTCCACTTTGTGTCAGCTCAGGCACCTGACCTCAGGAGACCTGTGTCACCCACACACTCTCACGCCTGGACACGCCTTCCTTCTGTGTGCCCCAGACACGCTCCGCTGTCCTCCGTCATCACACACATCCTCTACACCACAGCGTGTGTTTTCTGTCTGCTACCATAGACTGCAAGTTCCTCGAGGACAGAAAGTGTATTTTTCCCCCTCTGGGCTCTCAGCAAGTTGCACGAAGCATGGCATAGAGTTGGTGCTACATAAATGATAGCTGAACAATTGTGCTGCCATAAGGCCTCATACCTCCTTCTAATATATTATGTGAGGCGTTGCACTCTAGTAAATTCTGTACCATCTGTCTTTCTCCCTAGAATGTGAGCCTGAAAGGCAGAGATTAGATTAGATTTTCCTCTACCATCCCAGTGCTAGGCCCTTGACCCTTAGTCTCTACCATAGGGAGAGAGGATGCCTAGAAATGAAGCCAGCTGGGAGGAAAGTCAGAGATGGAGAGAGATTCCAGATTTTGGAGCACCTGGATCCATCTGTGCCTGAAGCCATCACAACCCCCAGGGTAGATTACCACCAACCAGAAGGAAATACAATGGAACCCTAGGCTGGCCTTAGGGAAATGAAATCTCATTCATTTCATCACCTCTCACCACTCTCCTCTTACTGGAGTGGTATCTGTTGATGCAGATGTCCTACAAAGTTCAAATTTCACCTCTAATGCTTGAGTGCTGCTAGTACCCCCTCCCCTCCCACACCCTTCCCCAGCACCACCATTAGTCAGACTGAATCCAGGACCTACTGAGCTCCAAGTGCTCCTGGAGACTCTGTGCTCCTCCAGCCGACCCTCACAGACTCATCGCCACCAGAGGCGTTGGAACCAATCTCACCGTGACCTGTATCCCAGTTTACCCCCATCACTCCTCCCTACTCATCACTTGTCCCTCAGGGCCGTGTGTCCCCTGATCTGGCTGGATCTCTAACTCCCCCGCCCTCCTGAATCCTTGCCATGGCACCTTCTAGAATTTAGGTCACAGTGCCAACAGAATCCCCCCTTCCTGTCCTTGCTCTAATGGAAACCTGGCTCTCCCCGAAGGACACCACCGCCCCTGCAAACTCTCACTGTGGAGAGTGTTTTACTGCCCACATCCCAGGCCTCCCTGGACCTCATCAACATTTCCGGTCCATTTCCCTGCCTCCTCCCTAAACTCCCTGTCTCTGTGAAACACATCTCAGCCTACCTGTCTGACTCCCTCATGGCCACCGTCATTCAGTCCTTGGGGAGCTGAGCGCTGGCTTACTGCCTCTGCCTCCAATGCTGCTCCCGTTATCATCCTTGGAGATTCCACAACCAGGCAAGCAGCCCCTCCAGTCCCTGGCCTTGACCCCTTCACTCCAACCTGACGTGCCAGCACTGCCTCACCCATTGTTAAATATTGAAATTCTGTTGTACCAATCAGTCTTGCTACGTCAGGGAAGCTGGCCGGGGGCAGGGGTGGCTCCTGTGTTGGGCCCGGCAGAGAGAAGAGAGGAGCTGGGACTAAGGCTCCATCTCCTCTCCTCGCTGCCCAAGGCTGGGTTGAGATCTCAGCTCTGTTCTCAGGTTCTATAAGCTCCAAGGCCCACCCCAAGGGTGGGGGCAAGAGAAGCAGAGTCTTCCTACTGGCCCTGACCTCCTGAGGCTGCTGGGCATGGGGAGGTCCTCCAGTCGAACAGTAGAGGACAAGTTAGGAGAAGATTCTGCACTCGCCGAGATGGAATGACCCTTACTCTAACAGGGAAGTTTAGGGAGCATCTGGTATGGTTCCCTGTGTCAAAGCATGGTCCAGTCTAGCCATCATTTAGCTCATAACAGCCTCATCATCAAAAGATCACACCATTCATTTCTAAAACGCAGTCGGTGGTTTGGGGCTTATTAGAATAATTTGATGAATCATTTGCCCTTCACATTTTAACCGGGTAGGCAGTTTCTTAATATATACTTGATGTATACAGAACATATGAGCGAACATTGTAGTTTTACCTTATCTATTAATTTGTATGACCTTTCCAGTGCGTACTTGAAGATCATCCTACCTCCACCTGTCCCGAGCCACCTCATTCGGGCTCTTACCCTTGCCCTTGGCATTTCCAATACCCGCGCCCCCTCAACTCTGTCTTTTACATCCCACTCTCTGGCTACCACGTGTCACCCTTGCAGCTCACTCCCATGCACTCCCATTTCAATAATGCTTTGACCCCACCCCAACAACCCCAGGCTCAAAGCATTGACTGCCCTCCCTGCTCCACCCCCACCCCTGCCTTTGCACTGCCTCACTTGCCCTTCAGGTCCTCATTTCCCTGTTTACCCAGCTTGGACTCCATGATCCATCCTCATAATCCCTCCCTTTCCACCCTCTCCCTGTTGCACTCACCTCACAAACCTCCTCCTGGTTAGAGGCGACTCTCCAACTAACTGCACCCACGCCCCGAATGTGGCCGGAGAAAGCCACAGAATCTCAGAAGAGACCTTCATGCCACTGACACACATACTTCACAGCCTGGTCCACTACCTCCCACTCTCGCTTCCCTTCCTCTGTCCTCCCATCCCCAACCCTTCCTCCCCATCCTCGCAGTTAATGCTCCTACTTCCCATTTCGTCGGGAAAATAGAAGCAAGCAGAAGAGAAGTGTTATACCCTCCCACCATGTCTGCCCATCCCCAGCACTGCACCCACGAGCTCTGCCGTCCCTCCTGGCACAGCACCACCCACCCTTGCACTGTGTCCTGGGCCTCGTCTCCTTGCGCAGTGCACCTGTATTGCGCCTCCATCTCTGCAAGTCATCCCTTCTGTCCTCCTTTCTTTTACTTTTTTATTTTGATTTTATTTTCGAGACAGAGTCTTGCTCTGTCACCAGACTGGAGTGCAGTGGTGCTATCCTAGCTCACTGCAGCTTCAAACACCTGAGTTCAAGGGATCCTCCTGCCTCAGCCTCCCAAGTAAGCTAGGACCACAGACACATACCACCACACTTGGCTAATTAGTTTTTATTTTTTGTAGATATAGGGTCTTGCTATGTTGTCCAGGCTAGTTTTGAACTCCTGGGTTCAAGGGATCCTCCTGTCTCAGCTTCCCAAAGCTAAAGCCTAAGCCACTGCCCCCAGTCCTTCCCTTCTTCCCTCTCTACTAGAACATTCCCACTAGTAGCATACAGGCCTTAATATCTCCCTCCAACACAAAGCAGCCAGCACTAGCCAGCTAGTGGAGGACACCCCAGTAGCACAGTGCAGGGAGACACAGGGAGGTTAGGAGAAAGAGGCAACAAAGGACATGGTGGGCGCTCAGGCAGCAGGACCAGCATGCATGTGCCAAGGTCCTGAGGTAGGAGGGAGCGTGGCAGGAAAGAAGGCAGAGATGAGCAAGGAGGGAGGAGGCAGGTGGGAGGTGAGGCCAGAGGTAGAGGTTGAGGGTCAGGCTTTGTTAGAGATGTTGAGCTTTTCTCCGAGAGCACTGGGAAGCTGGAGTGTTTCCGAGCTGGAGGTGGCATGATCAGATTTGCATGTACAAAGGATCACCGTCATAGCTCTGTAGAGAAGGATAAGAGTGGGTGCAAACTGATGAGTGGGGAGGCCACGGCAGCCATCCAGGGAGCAGGGATGGTGGCCTGGTGGTGGGTGGTGCTGTCTCAGAGGCATCAGGCAAGTTTGAGACACTAAGGATCTAACACAGACAGGACACCCTGATGGATGGAGCCTGCAGGGAGGAGGAAGAGATAGATGTCGGTGCTGACAACTGGGCTCAGGCTTACACCAGGAAGTGCTGGAGAAGCATTTGCCGAGCTAACTGGGGCCTCCAGAGCACCAGGCAGGAGGGAAAGATCAAGAGTTCACGTTCAGTGCCTTTAAAACATCCACCAAGAGACATCAAATAGGCAGTCGGATACCCAGGTCTAGGCCTCGAGGAGAGGTCTGGGCCACTGATTATCTCACACAGCCTCTCTGTTAGCATCTCCTGAACCCTCCTTCTGTGCCAGGCACTGTGCTCGGAGCCAATGGTCCAAGGATGAGTGAGGCCCAGGTTTGCACCGGCGGAGCCACCAGGCTCCCCGTAGAATGTGAGCTCCTGTTCCTGTGGGGTCTTACCCTTGCCCTTGGCATTGCCAATACCCGCACCCCCTCCACTCTGTCTTTTACATTCCACTCTCTGGCTACCACGTGCCACCATTGCAGCTCACTCCCATGCACCCCCATTTCAATAACGCTTTGACCCCACCCCAACCCTAGGCTCAAAAGCATTGACTGCCCTCCCTGCTCCACCCCGCACCCCTGCCTTTGCACTGCCTCACTTGCCCTTCAGGTCCTCATTTCCTTGTTTACCCAGCTTGGACTCCATGATCCATCCTCATAATCCCTCCCTTTCCACCCTCCTGTTCCTGTGGGGAACAGGAGTGGGTGTGGCCCACCAGGATGCAGCTGGGGCCCTTCTGGGTTAAGCTCTGTCCTCAATTTGTGGGACGCCTCGGGGCATGTCAGTACTGCTCTCTGAGCCTCACTCCTGCACAGATTCTTTATAAAGATGCCTGGCACCGGCTTGCTGAAATATTTGTCAGATTGAATTGAAAGGATATGAAAGTGCTTCGCAAAGTGCTTTTCAAATACACTGATTCGTAATTGTAACAATAGGGAGAATTTGTTATCCTCTTAGCAGCTGGTATGAAGACTTTTCCCACAGAGAAGGGTGTGTGGTTGGATTAGGGAAACAAGGTACTACGGAGGGGACAAGGCTTCCTTTTAACACCCCAAGATACAGGAGGGCAGAGAGGCCATGACAGGAGAGGGGTGGGAACAGCAAAAAGCACGGAACCCAAAACACTCAGAGAAGACACCTGCCCATGGGACCATTTTGAGTGGCCCTACCAAGCTTCAGTGAAGCGACCAGAAGTCCCGATATGCTCTGGGGAATTGTTTCTCTTGTAGAAAAAGTTGGTGAATTTGGTACAGGGAGAGCTCATGTGTGAAAGGAAGTTACAGAGGTTCCTCTTTTCCATTATACACAGCATAGCCAGAAGTTCCTAAAATGCTTATATTTCTATGTAGTAATAAGTATCCCTGTATACTATATACCTGCGTACTATTAGGTTGGTGCAAAGTAATTACGGTTTCACTATTACTTGGATGGCAAAAACCACAACTGCTTTTGCACCAAACTAATATATAATTCTATATTTTGTACATATATATAGGTCTAGGCTGGGCACAGCGGCTCATGCCTGTAATCCCAGCACTTTTGGTGGCCACGGTAGGCAAATCTCTTGAGGTCAGGAGTGGGGGACCAGCCTGGCCAATATGGTAAAATCCCGTCTCTACTAAAATACAAAAATTAGCCAGTTATGATGGTGTGTGCCTGTAACCCCGGCTACTTGGGAGGCTGAGGCAGGAGAATCGTTTGAACTCGGGAGGCAGAGGTTGCAGTGAGCCGAGATCGTGCCATTGCACTTAAGCCTGGGTGACAGAGTGAGACTCCATTTCAGAAAAAAAGAAAAAGGTATATGTAATACCGTAAAATTCCTGAGTAATATCTATAGTACATACTGGAATCTGCCCCTACTTTATAAGACATAGTCTCAGGACTGTAGAAGGAAATCATTGCCAACATGTATTGAGGGCTCTATTAATTAGGTCACACTAGCTACTAAGTCAGTGGCTGGACATAGTCAAATTTCATTTCTCTCTCACGTCAATGCCCCCAAGGACTTCCTAAATGTGTCAGGCACTGTTCTGACTACTCAACATGCATCAGCTCAGTGAACCTCCACGACAATCTGCCAGGGAAGAATTCTTGCTATTGCCACTCTCAGGTGAGGACACTGAGTGACACACAGCTGGACCCAGGCAGTCTAGCTATGCAACCTGCATCTTACCCACTGTGCATACACCCCACCCAATTCTTCTTCCATTCAGAGAAGGTTAAAGGACGTTCGCTGTGCCTACGCTGGTGCTGGGGATAAGATGGTGAATGAAACAGTCTCTGCTATCAGGAAGCTGATGCTCTGGTGATTTTACGGTCTATGCTACTTATCAGTTTTTGGAAAGGCTGCATTCAAGAGTTCACTCACTCATCAGTGAACATAGGGGAGGACCTGCCTGTGACACTGTGCTGGGATTTGCCCCGGGCCAGTTCTCACCTTCCCAGCAGGCACCAAGGAAATGTTTAGAGTCAAAGACCCTAGCTGGAGCCCTGATTCCATCATTTCCTAGCCACAAGTACTTACTCAGCTAGTTTAGCCTCCCTGAGCCTCAGTGTCCTCATCTGTACAATGGGGATGATAAGACCCCTCTCACAGGCCTGCGGTGGAACCAAATTGAGTTGTAGTTCAAGAACTTGGCCAAGGGTACAGCCCCCAGGGGGCTCAATCTCCTCCCCACCCCCATATTTATTTCAGAGCGGTTGGCGGCTGGGTTTGGTGAATTCCGCGCAATTGCAGATGGGAAAGTGTTTTGCAGGCTCTTCTAAAGGGCTGTGGCAGCATCTGGCAGCGCCAGTGTGGGGTGTGTCCCTGTTAGAAAGTGATCTGCTGCTTTCTCACATGTAAAATGCAGGGTGACTCCCAGCCAAGCTGGGGCACAGCGACGGGCTGGGGAGCGTTCGTCAGCCTCTTCCGTGGCAGTCCCCAGCCCGGAATCAAGCCTCCGCCGCTGCCAAGCCTCCGTTAATCCTCAGAAGCTCCGGTGCAGGGACAGAAGGCAGCGTTTTGAAGTCGTCGGCTTTAGATCCTCTCCGCAGTACTGCGGGTGTGTATTGTGATTCACCAGGCAGATGTCCAAACAGACAAAATGAAACCTTCCTTCAGGGGTGAGGGAGACGGCTGAGTGAGTTTCCAAAGAGCCAGAACTCTAGAAGAGGCAGGTGGGCCCTAAGCGCCCCCAAAACTATGATGTTTCATGCGCTCCTTCTCCTCTTGTTTTGCAGGGAATTTCAAAGGTCTGTGCAAGCAAATCGATCACTTCCCAGAGGATGCAGATTACGAAGCTGACACAGCAGAATATTTCCTCCGTGAGTGCACACATTGTTTTTATCTCCCTCCTGGTGGTGGGCCCTGCCCTTCCATCCTTCACAGAGTCAAGGACCAGGCCTATGTAGAGGCCCTCATCACAGCAGAGGGCAGGCAAAAGCTGAGTCTCTCTCCTTTCCGGAGTGCAGACCTTCATACATGCTGTTCCCTCTGCCTGCAATGCCCTTCCCTCCCCATCTTTGTCTGGCAAACTCCTACTCAGTCGACCTCAGCTAAAACATCACCTTCTCCAGGAAGTCCTTCCTGCCTTCTGCATGAGTTCCCAGAGGACGGTACTTTATCATTGCTGTGGGGACCTTGACTATTTGAGTAACCATCTCCCAACTCTGTTAGCGTATGGACTCACCCTAGCATTCACCATTATATTCTCAGCCCAGTGCTTGGCACGTAATAAGCGCTCAGTGAATATTTCTTGAATAATTGGATGAAGTAACCCACCAGGCAGTGCCAGATTGGAACTTCTAATGAAAAAAAAAAGAGAGAGAGAGAGAGAGAGATTTTTTTCTTCCCCCGCAAGTCAAGTAAGTCAAAGTTAAATCCTGATGTAACAGCTGCAATCTTAAATCCACCTGAGACATATTATCAAGATAAAGCAGTCTGAGGCCCCAAAGAAATGTCTCAAGTAGCAGCAAAAACTAACAAGGCTACCTATTCCCTGAGAAAGGGATTTCCAAGAGAGGGGCTGAGAGTCCTTGATGCCTGGGACAGCAAAACCAAAGGTTCTCAGGCCATCTCTTTGGAAGGAGGTTTGCTCTCCTCCCAGGAGCATCCCCGCCTCTGCTCCAGACCCTTCCACCTCCCCTCCCCAACAGCACAAGGGTTGCCATTACCCTCAGATTACTTTTATGAAGCATGTAGGAGGCATTTTATTATATAGATTGCCCCTGTCTCTTTCAATAATTACTTCTCACCTCAAGCCCAGCTCTCAGGTCAGCCTGGAATCTGGTTTCATTGAAAAGCCCGTGGAATGTGAAGTCAGTCAGGCAGCTGGGAAGAGAGAGGGAGGCAACACGATGCAATTTTTAGATTCTTTTTTTAAAGGAAAAAATATCATACCCTGCTCGTCATTTCCTTTTATGAATTCCCTCAAGACGTTGCTCTTAACTGGAATTCCTAACAGGCCATTTGGTTGTGGTTACCTGTTACCTACGACTGTGTCTGGGTTGGGGCTGCAGGAGCCCAGCTGTGCAGTAAATGTGGGTTGAACTGCTTCTGTGTGCTGGATCCTGTGCTCAGTGCTGGGGAGGCCAAGATGGATGAGGGAGACGCAGTACCTGGCCCCAAGAAGAGCACAGCCTGGCGGGGAGGGCCCTTGGAAAAACAGCTCAACTTGGGAGACACTGCATGATAGAGGTGAGGCCTGAATGTAGAAGGCGGAAGCCAGCAAGCAAAGCCAAGCCTCACACTGGGAGCCACACTCCCAGAGCACAGGGCTCACCAGGTGGAGTCTGAATTATGTCATGCTTTATCTGCTAGGCAGTAAGCGCCTGGGGGCAGGAAACTTGTCTCATTCATTGTTGCCCTTATAACGGCTCAATGAATGCTTTTTGTTAAGAAGAGATAGAGGATTCTTCAGCGGCAATTCCTAACAATTCAACACCTCCATTTCCTTGTTTTTAAGAAAGAAAAGCATAGAGCATAGAGTATTTGGTTCATTTTGGTGTCCCTGGACAAAAGACTTGGACTCAGATTGGCAACACAGGATTCTGAAGGTCTGATTTGAGTTGACTTAATCCAACAATATTTTTTGAACATCTGTAACAGGGGTCGGCAAACTTTTTCTGTGAAGGATCAGATGTTGAATATTTTAGGCTTTTGGGGGCCATACAGTCTCTGTCCCATTTACCCAGCTCTGCTCTTGTGGCCACTGACAATAAGGAGGCATATGTGTGGCTGTGTTACAGTGAAGCTTAACTTGATTTACACAACCAGGCAGCAGTCTTCATTTGGTATAGTTTGCTGACTCCTGGTCTATAAAATGCTAGTCCTGGGCTGGACAACAAAAATCATTTTTTAAAGCTGGAAGACGTGAGTTTCTATCATTCTCTACGAAGTTCTAACCTAGATCTTGAGAGAAGCTGGGAGACAGGGATGATTTTTCTAGAAGGATTCCCCCTGCCCCCACTCCTTACCCCTGCTTCTGATTCAGAAGCTCCTCTGGGGCCTCCCTGGCACACTGCATATGTCTACAATTCAACCCTGACCACACTTTGCTGCAATTTCGCTGGTTCACACTTGGGATCCCCAAGAGGCTATGAGTTTCTTGAAGGCAGAACTATATCCCATTCATTTCTGCACCCCAAGCACCCAGAAAAGGCCATGACAGGGAATTTGACCCAAAAAAGCACTTTGATGACTCAGCAATGAAGTGACTGGGCGGGTGAATATGTGAACACTCAAGTAAATCATAGTCTAATGCCCCGAGATCAATGCAAGCAACAGGCTTCCAGAAGAAAACAGCTGGGTCCCCATTCGCCAGAGGTAGGCGGGTGGCTCCCAGAGGTGTGCAGAGCTTAGGCCCAAGATGCGGGCTGAGCTGCACCCGGGGTGGGCAGGGCCTGAGTCCACTCCTAGTTAAGGTCTATCAAACCCATCTGCACAGCTCATCTGCCGCAGGGGAGGCTGTGAGGGGGCAGAAGCAGCCCCTCTCCCTGAGGGCTAGCCATCTGGAGGGAGACCTATGGACCTAATGTTTATGCTGCATGCTGGAATAGAAGGAAGCGTAAGGTGCTGAGGGAACCTGTTCCCTAACCCAGACCAGAGGAGGTCCTTCCAGAAGGGTTCCCTAGAGAAGATGGCACCAGAGCCCATTCATTCATTCATTCACTCAAGAGATATTTACTAAGTACTCACTGAGTGCCAGCACTATTGTCAGTCCTGGGGATCCAAGAGTAAATCAAACAAAGAGGGCCAGTGCCTTCATGAAGGTTATATCCTAGTGTAAGAAACAAGTAATAAACAAGTGTGAAACACCCTCTCCCTGCCCTCTGCACCCTGAGATAGTTTTGTTGTTGTTGTTGTTGTTGTTGTTGAGATGGAGTCTCTTGCTCTTTCATCCAGGTAGGAGTGCAAAGGGTTCAAGTGATTCTCCTGCCTCAGCCTCCCGAGTAGCTGGGATTACATGCGTGTGCCACCATGCCTGGCTAATTTTTTGTATTTTTAGTAAAGATGGGGTTTCACCAGTTAAGCCAGGCTGGTCTTAAACTCCTGACCTCAGGTGATCCGCCTGCCTCAGCCCCCCAAAGTGTTGAGATTACAGGCGTGAGACACCATGCCCAGCCCCAGCGGAGATAGTTTCTGAGTGGTCTGGGAGGAGTTGGAGAGTGGAGAGTGATGGGGGAGGGACCAGTGGGTCTGGGGGCATGTCACTTAGATAAGGTGGTCCCACAGTTTCTCTGAGTGAAGAAAGGGAACCAGGTAAGATTTCTAGGGAAAAAAGTAGCTGACAGAGAGAACAGCAAGAGAGGAGTCCTTAAAGCAGACACAGAGCATCATGTTTGAGGATCAGCGGTGTGGCTGGTCTTGCAGGAGCCCAGTGCAGGGGTAGAGTGGGGTCCTACGGCAGAGACAGCACAGAAACCCAGTCATGTGGGCCTGGGACCAAGGGGAGACCTCAGTTCTCATTCTAAGTGTGATGGGAATGACCGATTTAGACACGTCAGCCTGGCTGCTGTGGTAGTGATGGTTGGAAACGGAGGCAGGGATCCCAGGTGGCGGGGTTGGGGGGTGGGGGGAAACCAGAGTGTAACCATGGTAATGGTGAGAAGGAAGGAGATGTTTGGGAGACAGAGCTGACAGCAGCAGGGGTGGCCACTGATGGAGCATGGGCCATGAGGCAGGGGATAGATTTCAGGATAGGGACAGAGGTAAAAGGAGAGGGAAGAAGCAGTCAAGCAACTCTTCTTTCTCCCCAAAGAGCAGATTTCAACCCATGTAGAGCATCTCCTAAGGGACCTGGGGCTTGTTTTCGATGTTCCCAAACAGCTCAATGAATTCTTTTTTTGTTTTGTTTTGTTCTGTTTCGTTTTAAGATGGAGTCTTGCTCTGTCACCCAGGCTGGAGTGCAGTGGCGCAATCTTGGCTCACTGAAACCTCTGCCTCCTGGGTTCAAGCGATTCTCCTGCTTCAGCCTCCTGAGTAGCTAGGATTACAGGCGCCCGCCACCACATCTGGCTAATTTTTGTATTTTTAGTAGAGATGGGATTTCGCCATGTTGGCCAGGTTGGTCTCGAACTTCTGACCTCAGGTGATCCACCCACCTCAGCCTCCCGAAGTGCTGGGCTTACAGGCATGAGCCACCACATCCAACCCTAAATTAATTCTTCCTGGAAAAGCAGAGGTGTGAGCTGGATGGGGCACAACCCAGCCACCAGAGTGTTCCTAAACCCAAGACCTCTGCAGAATGAAGAACTGGACCAAGCTGAACCACACCAGCAACACACATCGCTGGGGCCCCTTAAATTTCCTATGAAGTCACATGGTCCATGAAACAGATGTAGCATCTTCCTTCACTTGTAAGTGTGAGCAATTCACACACTCCACAGATCTTTCTGGAGTGGACCCCCCTGTATGCCAGGTCCTTTTCAAGGTACTGAGGTTATGGTCCTCAGGGTACTTGCAATCTACAAAAAAATGAAACTAACAAGTGAATGATGTAATATGTTAGACTGAGATAAGACTTATGGAAAAAAAAATCAAGCAGGGACAGGGGATGGGGAATTCTAGAGTAGGGATGGGATCAAGAATGAACAGCGGCCGGGCGTAGTGGCAGGCGCCTATAATCTCAGGCGCCTTTGGGAGGCCGAGGCCGGCAGATCACCTGAGGTCGGGAGTTCAAGACCAGCCTGACCAACACAGAGAAACCCGGTCTCTACTAAAAATATCAAAAAACTTTAACCAGGCATGGTGGTGCATGCCTGTATTCCCAACTACTCGGGAGGCTGAGGCAGGAAAATCCCTTGAACCTGGGAGGTAGAGGTTGCGGTGAGCCAAGATTATGCCATTGCACTCCAGCCTGGATAACAAGAGCAAAACTCCTCTTCAAAAAATAAAAATAAAAAGAAGAACAAACAGCAAGCGCAAAGGTCCTGACTTGGGAGCATGCCTGGAACACCTGAGGAACAGGACTGAGTCCCGTAAGACGAGAATGGAGTGAGCAAGGAAGGGCGAAGGAAGAGCAGGTGTGGAGAGTCCCAAGGACCCTGTGGGTTGCAGCGAGAATTTTGGGGTTTGCTCTGGTTGACTGACACCATCTCACTTTTGAACAGGCTCTGGCTGCTGTGTTCATAAGGGACTGAAATGGGATGAGGGCAGAAGCTGACAGAAGAGTTAGAACTCTGTTGCTATAATTTAGGCAGGAGGTGATGGCAGCTTGAACCAGAGTGGTAGCAGTGAAGGGGGTGAAATAGGATCAATGTTGAAAATATTTCCAAGGTGCTGCACACAGGATTTTCTGAAAGGCTGAATGTGGATTTTGAGAGAAAGGAAGGAGGCCAGGATGGTGCCAAGGCTCGTGCCCATGGGGGAGCAACAGGTTGAGACTGGGGCTCAATATCAGCCATATTCAGTTAGAGATGCCTGTGGGACTTCCTGGGGCAATGTCACGGGCTCAGTATGAACCTGAGGCCAGTGTTCACAGGAGAGGTCCCGGCCAGAGATAGTGAGTTTTCGCGTTGTTGGCATGTAGGTGATATTTAAAGCCGTGAGACTCAATGAACTCACCAAGGGAGTGGTACACAGAGAGAAGGGGAGAGGCCCAGACACTAAGCTCCAGAACACCATGAAGGCTTAGGGGCCAGGGAGATGAGGACACTCCAGGAAAGGGGACTGAGCAAGAGTGGTCAGTGAGGTGTCCGGGGTAACTCCCACCGTCCTTGCTACACCAGCTGAACTGGGGATGTGGAGCAGAGAGGCAGGACAGAGAAAGCCAGAAGGGCATGGCTGGACAGCAATTCAGAGCTCATCTCCTGGGGCGAAAAGGATGGTGGGGCTCACTGCGCTCAACCCAGCAGGCCAAGCTTAAGACGTTGCCCAGCCTCTTGGAGGGCCTGGCAGAAGGAAAGCACTCAATTAATATCTGATGGACAAATGAATGAATGAACGGACACTCCTACTCCCTAGTGCCTATGAGTATCCGAGGAGTCCCCCAGCCTCTCCTGAACCACACTGATAGAGAAACAGCTATAGAAGCCCCTGGTCACCACCCCAGGCTCCATAAAGTCATGACCAACATGGACTTAACCCCACCTATCACTGGCTTATCCAGTAATGAATGGTGACTGGACTGTTTCTCCCAACCAGCGCTGTGGGCCCATTGAATGTGTCTGCTGTGGTGGCCTCCATATCCTCTTCCCTTCCTCGTTTACCAACGATTGAGGAGCGTGGTGAGGAATGAGGCAGTGGTGACTGGGGTGTGACTTCTCTTGAATGTCAAGCGTGCATCCGTGCATCTGTCTTTGTGCGTGAGGGCATGAGTCTGTGCTGTGTTCCGTGTCTTTCGGTACCTGCATGTCTGTGCGTCTGAGTGTCTGAATGTGTAAGCACCTATGTGTTTGCATGTGTCTGTGTGTATGTGGGTCTGTGTGTATTGAGTGTGTGTGTGTGTGTATGCGTGCGTGTTGTGTCCAGGAGATAGGAGTTGACATTTCCTAGCTGTCCTATTGTGATTTGGAGTAAGGGAAGAAGAATCAGAGGAATCTGGCTTCCTCCAACAGTCATGTATTAAGCACCTACTGTGTGCAAGACCCCAAAATCCACTCTATTGTGACCACTCATAGTCCAGGACTGCAGGGTATGGTCAGGTCTCCCCACTCCATACTCAGAGCCTGGGGCTGGAGGTGGGGGTGTGGGGCCCAGGGCTGGCTGCTGTCTCTGACGCACTCCCTCCAAGGAGTGTGTCATAGGCCACACACACAGACAGGCCTCAACGGGTGGATCACCAGGCCACACTCCAGAGCCAGAAGTGGACAGAAGGGGGAAGGGAGGTGAGCCCTCTGCAAAGTCGATGCCCCCACTCAGCTCCCCCCAACACACACAAGAGATGTACGCCCAGTTGCCTTTAAACTTGACGCCTCCCCAGGGATTCACTGACCACCTGAGGATGATGACAGGCAGCCTGGGGAGAAGCCAATAGCAGGAGTGGAACGGAGGGGGGAGGCAGAAGGCAGCCGAGGCAGGGAGGACCCATGCGAGGGGCTTCTGGGGGGTGAATTTACAGAACTTGGACACCAGTGGGAGGCAGGCTTTGGCACACTCGGGGCTTCAAATCCAGCTCTGCCACTTCCCGGTGAACCTCCCTGGGCCTCGGTTTCCTCGCAGTGGGGACGATGCTCATGTCATCTTCCTAGCATTGCCATGAGGATTAAGGGAGTTAGAGTTGGACGGCTCTTCACACCTGCCCGGAGCCAGTGAGCATTCCGCAGGCATTCACCACAATCCGTACTCACTGTTGCGTCCCATTGCATAGCGATGAGTGCAAAGAACAAAGAGGAAACAGGGAGGAGGGATGGGCGCCCAGGGAGGGTTTCAGTTTGCAACAGGGTGGTCAGAAAGTCCTTGCGGCAAAGGTGACATTGGAGCAGAGGCCTGAAGGCGGCGAGGGAGTGCTTGGGAGGTGCAGATATCCTGGAAGGGCATTCAGGCAGAGGGAACCGCCAGTGCAAAGTATCTGAGACTGGCGGGTTCAAAACAGCCAGGACACCCTGTGATAAGCAGACGAGGGGCAGGCAGGTGGGAGAAGGGGTGGGGACCAGGACTCGGGAGCCTCTGCTTTCCCCTGAGATGAGACCACCGTGGGAGGGTTCTGAGCAGGGGACAGGCATGGTCTGATGTTCAGGCTACCAGTATCATTCCAGCTTCTGCAGGAGAGGGAGACCATCTAGGAGACCACAGCTATCCTCCAGGCTCAAAAGGCAGGTGCTCAGGCCCAGTAGTGGAGAGGTAGCTGAGAAGGGGTTTGATTCTAGATGTATCTGACACGACAGCCAGCAGTTTTTTTGTTTGTTTGTTTTTGTTTTGTTTTGTTTTGTTTTAGAGACAGTTTTGCTTTTGTTGCCCAGGCTGGAGTGCAGTGGCATGATCTCAGCTCACTGTAACCTCCACCTCCTGGGTTCAAGTGACTCTTCTGCCTCATCCTCCCAAGTAGCTGGGATTACAGGTGTCTGCCACCACACCCGGCTCATTTTTTGTATTTAGTAGAGACGGGTTTTTTCCATGTTGGTCAGGCCGGTCTTGTTGGTCACCTAACCTCAGGTGATCCACCCGCCTCGGCCTCCCAACGTGCTGGGATTACAGGTGTGAGCTATCATGCCCAGCCGAGCTGGCAGCTTTTACTGACAGCCTGGATGGGGGAAGTAAGAGAGAGGTCTTGTGGACGGCCAGGAGTTCTGGCTGGCAGATGGGGCGAACATCACTGCCCTTCTCTGAGGCTGGGAGTGTAGGACGAGGCTGCTGTGCGGGGAGGTGACCACTCTGTGCCAGTCTGTTTCATCTTGGTTTCTGTTACGGAATCTTCTCCCCACGGACTGTGAACAGCTTGAGGACACCACAAGGAGTGGCTGCAAATAGAGTGTCCTCCTCCCACCCACCCACCCCCTCCAGCACAGGGCCTTTCCCAGGATCAGACCCAGGGGAGGTTTGCTGAGTGAATAAACAAGGTACCGCCCGCCCTACAGCAGCTGGCATGCTCACCCTCTTCCCAGAATGAGGTCAGAGGAGGATACTGGGTATCAAGCTGGGCCACAGTCACCCTTCCCTGCCTCAGACAGTGTCCCACGTCCCCATTGTCCCTCTCTCCCCAGCTCCTGCAGTCCCACCGGGGAGCATGAGCCAGGGAGGTGTGGGGAGACCAGGTGTCAAGTCCCGAGCTTGTTACTTAGAATAAAGGGACCTGAATTCAAGGGGTGCTCCACTCTGTGACCTTTGGCAAGTTACACAACTTCTCTGAGCCTCCCATGAAGAGTGCTTTTTTAGGTCTTCCCAGAGCCCCAGGGGAACAGCATGAGGGGTGTCCACCAGGCCTCACCCCCTAGAGTTTTAGAAGTGTAGTGATCCATCATTCTGGCTTTTTTTTTTTTTTTTTTTTGAGATGGAGTCTCACTCTGTCGCCCAGGCTGGAATGCAGTGGTACCATCACGGCTCACTGCAACCTCTGCCTCCTGGGTTCAAGCAATACTCCTGTCTCCGTAGCTGGGATTACAAGCGCACGCCACCACACCCAGCTAATTTTTTGTATTTTTTAGTAGAGACGTGGTTTCACCATGTTGGCCAGGTTGGTCTCGAACTCCTCACCTCAAGGGATCTGCCAGCCTTGGCCTCCCAAAGTGCTGGGTTTACAGGCGTAAGCTACCGCACCCAGCCCATCATCCTAGCTTCTGAAATGCTGGAGTGAGACACTCCCTTAGGATCACCCAGCCCCACCCGCCCATTTTACAGATGAGGGAAAAATGGAGGCCCAAGAGGGAAAATGACCTGCCCCAGCCCGGCACACTTTCTGGGACTGCACCCTGGAAGTGTTATCCAGGTCCATTATCCTGCTACCTGTCCACTGCCCAGGGCTGTCAGGCCCTTCGGGAAAGCATTGCCATAAGGGGGCTTCTGAGAGACATCTCCAGAAGTCATTACAACCAATGTGGCTTAAACCATTGTGACCCCATCCCATGGTTAGGAAGCATCTAAGCTGCCACTTGTACTCAATCACATCTGCAGAACCAGAGCAAAATGATCACCAAAAGCCACCGTCCAGAATGCACACTGGTCAGCAGTTTCTATTCTATCCTAGTTCATTTCTTTTTTTTTTTTTCAAGACGGAGTCTCACTCTGTCGCCAGGTTGGAGGGCAGTGGCGTGATCTGAGCTCACTGCAACCTCCGCCTCCCTGGTTCAAGCAAGTCTCCTGCCTCAGCCTCCTGAGTAGCTGGGACTACAGGTGCATGCCACCACGCCCAGTGAATTTTTGTATTCTTAGTAGAGACGGGGTTTCACCATGTTGGCCAGGATGGTCTCAATCCCTTGACCTCGTGATCCTCCCACCTCGGCCTCCCAAAGTGCTGGGATTACAGGTGAGAGCCACCGCGCCCTGCCCCTGTTTCTTTTTTTTGAGACGGAGTCTCTCGCTGTCACCCGGGCTGGAATGCAGTGGCCGGATCTCAGCTCACTGCAAGCTCCACCTCCCGGGTTTATGCCATTCTCCTGCCTCAGCCTCCCGAGTAGCTGGGACTACAGGCGCCCGCCACCTCGCCCGGCTAGTTTTTTGTATTTTTTAGTAGAGACGGGGTTTCACCGTGTTAGCCAGGATGGTCTCGATCTCCTGACCTCGTGATCCGCCCGTCTCAGCCTCCCAAAGTGCTGGGATTACAGGCTTGTGCCACCGCGCCTGGCCCTGTTCATTTCTTTAAGGGCTGGTTGCTACCACTACACTGATTTCATGACCTAGTAATGAGTCACAACCTGCACTTTAATAAACAGTGGCCTCGATAACCCAAAGCCCCATGACAGACAGCAACAATTTACTCCGCTGGAATGATGACTACGATTTGCCGGTGCTCCTCGCGTACCAGACATTATTCTCATCGCTTCAAGTGTGTGTACTCAGTTACTCCTCATAGCATCCTGTGAGTTAGGTGTGCTTGTGATCTCCATATGGCAGAGGGGGCAGCAGAGGCCCCCGGGGGACCAGGTTACAGCTAGGAAGATGGACTCAGGCAGCCTTTCTCCTGAGCCTGTGTGACTGGTCACCAGTCTCTACTGACAGCAGGAAGCAGGGACGTATCCGGCATCCTGCACAGATGGTACTCCCCAAGTTAGCTCCCTGGGCTCCCAAAATGCTTTTCATGTGTTATTATATATAGCACACATTCATTGAACACTTGACGACGTGCCAGCCCTGACACTTGAAACATTATCTTAATTCATCTTCACAACCACTCTATGAAGGTGAGATGACCAGTGTCCCCATCACACAGATGGGAAAGGCAAGGCACAGAGGTTACACAGCCAGTGGGGGTCCAGGAGGAGACCCCAAGTGGGCTGCCTCTGGAACCCATGCTCCAAACCATAGCATTTGACTTCTCTTTCTCTGTCTCACCCACCATCTTTGTTCTCCTTTTTCTTCTTTGAGGTCTTTCTGTCTCTCTCTCTCACATATGCACACAAACACATACACGCACACACACGCACACACAGAGGCATTTTGGGGGTTTTGTTTATTTTTAATTTTTTATTTCCATGGGTTGTTGGGGAACAGGTGGTGTTTAGTTACATGAGTTACCTCTTTAGTGGTGATTTGTGAGATTTTGGTGCACCCATCACCCAAGCAGCGTACACTGAATCCAATTTGTAGCCTTTTGTCCCTCACCCCCTCCCCACCCTTTCCCCCTAAATCCCCAGAGTCCACTGTTTCATTCTTATGCCTTTGCATCCGCACAGGATAGCTCCCGCTTATGAGCGAGAACATACAATGTTTGGTTTTCCATTCCTGAGTTACTTCACTTAGAATAACAGTCTCCGGCCGGGCACGGTGGCTCAAGCCTGTAATCCCAGCACTTTGGGAGGCCGAGACGGGCGGATCACGAGGTCAGGAGATCGAGACCATTCTGGATAACATGGTGAAACCCCGTCTCTATCAAAAAAATACAAAAAACTAGCCAGGCGTGGTAGCGGGCGCCTGTAGTCCCAGCTACTCGGGAGGCTGAGGCAGGAGAATGGTGTAGACCCGGGAGGCGGAGCTTGCAGTGAGCTGAGATCCGGCCACTGCACTCCAGCCTGGGTGACAGAGCGAGACTCTGTCTCAAAAAAAAAGAAAAAAAAGAATAACAGTCTCCAATCTCACCCAGGTTGCTGCAAATGCCATTAATTCATTCCTTTTTATTGCTGAGTAGTATTCCATCGTATATATACCACAGTCTTTATCCACTCATTGATAGATAGGTATCTGGGTTCGTTCCACATTTTTGCAGCTGCAAATTGTGCTGCTATAAACATGCATCACACAGGTATTTTTTGAAATGCATCCCTTCTCACGGCCATTGGCTACACCAGCCAGCACAGCATGGAAGGAGAAGATGAGAAGAGATGCCCAAGAGACTAGAAACCTCCTTGCAACCCAGCAAGTCTGTGCAGGTCTGTGAGTGTAGACTGTATCCCCTAATGGGGATGGATCCTAATTCATCCTAATGATGAATCAAATCCCGGATGGGATAAGAGCTTAACACTAGGCACAGAAAATAAGGAACCTGCCCCCGCCCCCCGCCACATACCTGATTATGGTGACTGTTTTGATTCAAGGTCATTACTCGCACAGGGAACAGGTAAGGCAGCAGCATGGCCTGGCTGTGCGGACCCTGGAGAGAGGTCTTAGTGGGCACAGGACCATCAATGAGGGACAGGGCCTTAGAGATCATGTACTCCAACCCCATCAGAGTGCAGATCTGAGGGCAGAGCGGGGATAACACACGTTCAGGTCCCGTGGAGAGCCAGGCAAAGAGTGCACAGCAGGCCCAGGTCTCCTGACCTACCCCAGTCGTCACATCCCCACCCGCACTGACCACCAGCCCACCCTCCTCCACTGCCAGACACCTCGGGGCCCTGCGTGCCCTGTCTGGCCCGGCCTCCGGCTATGCCCACCGTGAAGCACCACGTCACAGCGTGATGGCCACAGAGGCTGGGGCCCACTGAGGCACAAGATCACAAAATGATTTGTCTAGGGAGTTTGGCCAAAAAGCGGATTTGCGAAGAACGGATAGCTCAGGCCACCCCTTCCAGAAGGCAAGATGTCACTTGCCTCCTGGGCACTTAGGATACTCTTTATTTCTGTCACCAGCACAAAAAATAATAAATTGCTCACAGTTCACTGACATCCTGCATTTTCTAAAGCGTCCACATTCCTCTTCCTGCTTAATCCCTGCAACCCTGTAAGGTAGATGGAGTTAGGATTTTCATCTCCATTCTACAGAAAAGGAAATGGGGGCCAGGCACACTAACCACTAGGGCTCCCCAAGCCTTAGGCCTAAGCCTCTCCTCATCCATGGGCAAGCTCTTCTGCGTGCCTGTCACACAGCTTCAACCCAGATGGCACCCCTGTGCTCCACATCTGCACATGCAACTGCCTTACCCACCCTCCATGTGCACATCCCCAAGGCATCTCAAACTCAGCATGTCCAAAACCAAACCTTGATCTTCCTCCTCTACTCTCTTTTTTTGTTTGTTTGTTTGTTTTGTTTTGTTTTGTTGAGACAGAGTTTCACTCTTGTCGCCGAGGCTGGAGTGCAAAGGCGCAATTTCAGTTCACTGCAACTTCCACCTCCCAGGTTCAAGCGATTCTCCTGCCTCAGCCTCCCAAGTAGCTGGGTTTACAGGGATGCGCCACCACCCCCGGCTAATTTTGTAATTTTTTTAGTAGTGATGGGGTTTCACCGTGTTGGCCAGACTGGTTTCGAACTCCTGACCTCAGGTGATCCACCGGCCTCGGTCTTCCAAAGTGCTGGGATTACAGGCGTGAACCACCACACCCAGTCTCCTCCCCTTCTCTCTACTCACTGCTAGGCTGGGTCTTCTCCCAGTCCCCCAGTGGTTTTTTCCACCCAGCTGGCAAGTCTGAAACCCAGAAGTTATCCTCAATGCCACCCTCTTCACTACCCATATCCATCCATCAAGCTTCAGTTCACCTCCTAAACATCTCTCAAACACATCTGCCTCTGCCCATGCCCTTTGTACCTACCCTGGCCCAAGCACCGGCATCACTCCTCTCTGGTCAGCTGCAGCAGCCTTCTCGATGCTTCCCTGCAGCCAGCCTTGACCCCTTCATAATCCGTTTGCTTCTTAAGATGCAAATCAGATCATGACAACTTGCCTGTTCTAAGCCCTTTAAAGTTTCTCATTGCTCTCGGGATAAAGCTAAGCTCTTTAGCTCAACCCATGAGGTCCCACGTGGCCCAGACTCGCCTGCCTCCTCTCCTTTAGTGCTCCCCACACTCCTCCACTGGCTCCTCATGATCCAGCCTCCTTCTAGGTCTGAACAAGTCATGCCTCCTCCACCCCGGCTCCTGCTGCTTTCTCTCCCACAGCCCTGCCTTCATTGTGCCTGGTTAGCTGCTCCTTATTCACTAGAGGTCAGATCCACCACCACTTCCTCAGGGAGGCCCATCCTGATCTCCACATAAGCTCAGAGGATGCTTTGAAGGGCAGCAAAGTGTAGAGCCTGAAAAGAAGGGAAGGGAATGCAGTGGTCAGATGCACAGACCCTAGAGTCAGACTGCCTGGATTCACAAACCTTGGATAAATGGCTTAACCTCTCCTTGCTTCAGTTTGGTCTCTGTACAATGGGCATAATTAAAGTACTTATTCAGGCCACATGTGGTGGTTCACGCCCGTACTGCCGGCACTTTGGGAGGCTGAGGCAAGCAGATCACTTAAGGTCAGAAGTTCGAGACCATGCTGGCCAACATGGTGAAACCCCCGTCTGTACTAAAAATACACAAATTAGCCAGGCATGACAGCACATGACCTGTCATCTCAGCTACTTGGGAGGCTGAGACACAAGAATCACTCAAACCCAGGAGGCGGAGGTTACAGTGAGCCGAGATCACGCCACTGCTCTCCAGCCTGGGCAACAGAGCAAGACTCTGTCTCAAAAAAATAATAATAATAATAATAAATTAAAAAATAAAAGCGTTGGATTTGAATCTAGGTCTATCACATTTCAGAGGCCGTACAATTATATGCTGCTTAAGATAATGCAACAAGTAAAACTAAAATAAATTTTAAAAATAAAAATAATATAAAGTACTTACTTCATAGAGTTGTAATCAGAACCAACGAGCTTGTGTATGTGCAGTGCTCATAACAGTCCTTGGCATACTCTAAGCTCTCTATGAACATAGTTGTCTACATGTGACGTTAGCCTGTCACACACCATCATGGTGCCATATAGGGACTTTTCTTTCATAGTATGTTATCCAGGCTGTATGATTACCTGATGACATACATGTCCTTCATGAGGGTGTAAGCTCTATAAGGTCTGTTTTGTACCCCTCATCTCTCTCATGCCAAGCCCAGGCCTGGCACAGTGGTGGGCACTTAGTCCATATTTGCTCACCGGACTCACAGTTAGCCTAGAGCAAAGCATCTCCCTGCCCCGGACCACGTGGTCTTTTCCCCAATACAGAGTATACTCTTGGCCAGAGCTGGCCAAGTATGACTAGCAGGCCAAATCCAGCCCACCCAGCCTGCCACCGGAATTTTTCTTTTTTTTTTTTTTTTTGAGATAGAGTCTCACTCACTCTGTCACCCACTGCCCAGGCTGGAGTGCAGTGGCTCCGTCTCAGCTCACTGCAACTTCTGCCTACTGGGTTCAAGCGATTCTCCTGCCTCAGCTTTCTGAGTAGCTGGGACTACAGGCACACACCACCACACCCGGCTAATTTTTGTATTTTTAGTAGAGATGGGGTTTCGCCATGTTGGCCATGCTGGTCTCGAATTCCTGACCTCAGGGGACCCACCCACCTCGGCCTCCTAAAGTGATTTTGTAAATAAAGCTTTATTGGAAGACAACCACATTCATTTGTTTACATATTGTTTATGGCTGTTTATGTGCTACAACTGCAAAGTTAAGAAATTGCAACTGAGACCATATGGCCAGCAAAGACAAAAACATTTGCTGTCTTTCCCTTTACAGAACAAGTTTGCCAGTGTCAGCTTTAGGCATGTGTAATCTCCTTGAAGCCAAAGCCCATGGCTTCATGGGGTTGGTATAAGGCTTACACCACTCTTAGAACAAGGCCTGGTACAGGGGAAGGGCTCCATAATGTTGGCAGGTAATGTGAAGTGCCATATGCTTACTCATAGGAGACCAGTAAATATTTGTTCATTAAATAAATCAGATATTTTCTGCCCCTTGTGATAGATTTTGGCACCAAGACCAGGCCTGCCTTTGTGGAAAGTCAGGACAATTTATAGGGAAGTTATATCTGGACTGACATTTTGGGGAGAGGGACCTCAGAAATAAAAATTGCTACCTTTTACTGTGTACCTTCTAATGTGAGACACAGTAAAAGGTAGGACCCAATTTAATTCTTTTTTTTTTTCTTCTTCTTGAGATGGAATCTCGCTGTGACGCCCAGGCTGGAGTGCAATGGTGAGATCTCGGCTCACTGCAACCTCCGCCTCCCGCGTTCAAGCAATTCTTCTGCCTCAGCACCCCCGAGTAGCTGGGACTACAGGCGTGCACCACCATGCCCAGCTAATTTTTTCATTTTTTGTAGAGAAGGGGTTTCACCATACTGGCCAGGCTGGTCTTGAACTCCTGACCTCAAGTGATCTACCCGCCTCACCCTCCCAAAGTACTGGGATTACAGCGGTGAGCCGAGCCCAGCCCCAATTTAATTCTTATAATAGCACTTCTCAAACTTTCATATGCATGCAAATCTTGCTCTGGGGATCTCATTAAAATGTAGATTATGACTCAATTGGGGGAAAGAGCTGAGGGGCGGCATTTCTTTTTTTCTTTTTTTCTGAGATGGAGCCTCGCTCTGTCACCCAGGTTAGAGTGCAGTGGCGCAATCTCAGTTTACTGCAACCTCCGCCTCCCAGGTTCAAGCAATTTTCCTGCCTCAGCCTCCCAAGTAGCTGGGATTACAAGCGCCCACCATCATGCCTGGCTACATTTTGTATTTTTAGTAGACGCAAGGTTTCGCCATGCTGGCCAGGTTGGTCTCGAACTCCTGACCTAGGTGATCCGCTCGCCTCAGCCTCCCAGAGTACTAGGATTACAGGCATGAGCCACCATGCCTGGCAGGACTGCCTTTCTAACTAGATGCCAGTGCTGCTGGGCCTCAGGCCGCACTTGCAGCAGCAAAGCCTTAAAACATTCCTATAAGCTAGAGATTATTTTTACTATTCCCATTTCATAGGATGGGGAAACTGAGGCTCAGAGCAGTAATGACCCCTGCCCAAGGGTCACACTGTTGATAAGTGACAAAGCCAGGATTCAAAGTCAAGTGTGACTAACTCGAAAATCCCCATTCCATTTGTGACACTACCCATTCAGAAATACCTCCTTCAGGAAACTTCTCCAATGTAGGAGTCCCTGCTTGCTCCTAAATCAGCTTCCTTCCCAGCTGGATCTGGGCCCTGCCAAGTCTGGTGGCCTAAGCATGGTGCTATTTGTTAGTTGCCCACTGATGCCTTTTTTTTTTTTTTTTTTTTGAGATGGAGTCTTGCTCTGCTGCCCAGGCTGGGGTGCAGTGGCACGATCTCAGCTCACTGCAACCTCCACCTCCCAAGTTCAAGCGATCCTCCTGCCTCAGCCCCCCTAGTAGCTGGGACTACAGGCATGCGCCACCATGCCCGGCTAATTTTTGTATTTTTTTTCAATAGAGGCGGGGTTTCACCATGTTAGCCAGGCTGGTTTCGAACTCCTGAATTCAGGTGATCCACCCACCTCGGCCTCCCAAAGTGCTGGGATTACAACTGTGAGCCACCGCACCCGGCCTGTTGCCTTCTTTCTGGGCAAAGGGGCTTCTTCCAAGAGAGGCCAGAGCTTGGGGCTGGCTCTGCTGTGCCAAAGAGGTTTCTGTTTGTATTCCCCGCTGGTGGCCATTATTTAGAGCATGTCATACGCTGCCTTGGTGGCTTCTGAAGCCGTTCTGATTCCTCCACATTGCTCTTTGCTGGCTGCAACACAGCAGACCCCTCCCTCCTCCCCTGCCGCCCTCCATCTTGTCCACACATGCCTGGCCTCTGGCGCACACACGCATGCATCCCAGCTCCCTCCGCAGCCGACCCTCCCTCCCCCTGCTGGCAGGAAGGCTGAGCTGGGGCATCCGGGTTCCCACAGCGGATGGGGCGCAACTGGAAAAATCAAGCCCTGGGCTGCTGTGAGTCCATTTGCTCTGAGGACACAATTGGGTCGGCCACCTGCAGGCATCCCGTGGGTAGGAAGAGCCCACTTTCTTGGAGGGGGAAGGCCAGAGCCTTTCTTCTGCCTGTTCCTCTGAGCTGCTGCTGCTGCTGCCCCTCGGAAACCATACCGGCCTCTTTCTTTCTTTCCTTCTTTCTTCTGTCATTCCCCTTTGCGGCTGGCCAGGACCATGTCCACATGGAAAGGGCAGAGCTATTAGAAACTATCTAACTGCCGAGAGTGGTGGCTCAGGCGTGTAATCCCAGCACTTTGGGAGGCCGGGTGGATCACCTGAGGTTAAGAGTTCGAGACCAGCCTGGCCAACATGGCGAAAACCCATCTCTACTAAAAATATAAGAATTAGCCAGGCATGGTGGCGGGCGCCTATAATCCCAGCTGCTTGGGAGGCTGAGGCAGGAGAATTGCTTGAACCCAGAAGACGGAGGTTGCACTGAGCCAAGATCATGCCACTGCACTCCGCCTGGGGTATAGAGCAAGAATCTCTCTCTAAAACAAACAAACAAAAAGAAACCATCTAACGGTCCATACCCCATGTTACACAGGGGAAAAACAGAGGAGGCGAGTCACCTGCCTTAGCCACACAGCAAGTGAGTGGCACAGCTAGGACCCAAACCCAGTTCTCCAGGCTCCGTGGCACCCACCCTTTCTGGGCTCCTTGGAAGTCACATAGGGAGACTACAGGGTGCTCCCAAAGTTGAGTCAGTCTGGATATGAATCCTGGTTCACTAGCTGGTGGCAGGGGAGTTTCTCTCTCTGAAACTCAGTTTTCTTGTTTGTAAATTGGGGCCAAAACAAACACATCCTGCCAGGCTGTTATGAGGATGAAATTATATGATATATGCTAGGTACCCGCTCAAGACCCAACCCAGAGTGGATGCTTAACAAATATTCTCTCTCTTCTCCTGGGTTTTCAATGAGCTCTCACCATCCTCACTTGCTTATAAAGATGTAAGTTCAGGTGGTTTTTAGTCATGCATGTCTGTGCATGCATGGGTGTGGATGTGGGTGTGTTTGGGCTGGGGGATCAGGTTGAGGACACAGCGTGTTGTCTTAGCAATGATTTGCAAGGAGAGAACACCTCCCTGGGTCTGGGGAGGGAGAAACCCCATCCCGCCCAAGAGAAGGAGGTGCTGAGGCTGCAGAGTAGCCCAACCGCCTCAGGCCCCCATCCTCCCACCCCTGCTTCCCTATACGCAGCTCAGTTTTGCCCCAAGAGCTCTGCCCTTCTTCAAGTCCCCCCAGATAACCCACTCACGCATTCATGAGCAGTGTAGACTATGCTGCAGATCCATGACTGGGACAGAAGAAGGGTTTTTACATCACACACATCTCAGCAAACAGCCTAAAATCCCCTTTCAATGCCTGTAATCCCAGCACTTTGGGAGGCCGAGGCGGGCAGACCACTTGAGTTCAGGAGTTCAAGACCAGCCTGGTCAACATGGCGAAACCCTGTCTCTACTAAAAATACAAAAACTAGCCCGGTGTGATGGCGCACACCTGTAATCCCAGCTACTTGGGAGGCTGAGGCAGGAGAATCGCTTGAACCCAGGAGGTGGAGAATGCAGTGAGCCAAGATCACACCACTACACTCCAGCCTGGGCAACAGAGCAAGACTCCATCTCAAAAAATAAAAATAAAAATAAATTTTAAAAAAGAAAAAGAAAAATCCCTACATTTCTATATAGAGAAATTCTCTTCTCACGGATCCTTCTTGAACACACTGCCACCCAAAGGGGTGGGGACGGGGATGGGGATAAGAGGAAGCTCCACTCCTGGCACCTTCCCTTCCAAAACCAACCTCCCTGACCAATCCCTAGGCTTGGCCAGAGGGCCCTGTAATTTATCAGGACTCGACTTTCTTAGAAGCCACTTAAGCAACATTTAAAGAAGACATCTTTGGCCGGGCACAACACTTTGGTAGGCCAAGGTGGGCAGATCACGAGGTCAGGAGTTCGAGATCAGCCTGGCCAACATAGTGAACCCCCTTCTCTACTAAAAGTACAAAAATTAGCCAGGCATGGTGGTGCACGCCTGTAATCCCAGCTACTTGGGAGGCTGAGGCAGGAGAATCACTTGAACCCAGGAGGCAGAGGTTGCAGTGAGCCGAGATCGCCCCACTGCACTCCAGCCTGGGCGACGGGGAGACTCTGTCTCAAAAAATAATAATAATAAAAAACACATATTTCCCCTCACCCCTGCCTCAAGCCGGCTCTGCCACCTGCCTGGCCCATGGCTGGGTCCTGAGGTCACAGAGCTGGGTCCTGAGGTCACTAGCTGCCTATTTGAATTTGGATAGAAAAAAAAAACTGTTTTACTTCGCAAAGACACTTTGTGAAGGGCTCCCCAACACCTCTGGGTCCTCATTCAGGTGCTGCTCCCCCCACAAACACATGTAACCCTGGCCTCTGCCCTTAGCTGCCTGCCCCCCTTTTCCCCCATCCACCCCCAACTGTAGGAGCCCTGGCCCTCACCTTCTGTGTCTCCCTTTTCATTACCATATTCTTTTTTTCTCCAGTCCTGTTTTTCAGTCCTTATCCGGAAGGGTTTCTCTTCTTACTTTGTTTTCTTTGCAATGTGCCTGTTCCTTCCTTTTGGACCACAACCCCATGTTTATTCACTTAATGAGCTTCTATTGGCAGCCTACTGTGTCGCTGGACAGCTAGGATAAAGAGAAGACATGTTTTCTTTGTAAAGTCCCAGTCCCTGCCTCATGACCCATGGTTCATGGTGGAAGCATATGTATACACCAATATTTATTATAATATCATGCGTTGAATGTTTATTATAGACGCCAGAAACCTATCTAAGTGCATTGCCTGAATCAACTCATTTAATCCTCACAACAATCTTAGGAGCTTGGCATTATTACCATCCCTGCTTAACAGATGGGGAAACTGAGGCACACAGAGGTGAGATACATTTTTTATTGCACAGCTAATAAATGCTGCAGCCAGACACAAATCCAAGCCATGTGGTTCCACCTAACCACTGTACCACACTGCCTCTCAACGTGCCCAACGGCCCCAAAGCGTAGACGAGAGAGCTCGTAATTTTGCCTAAGGAAGTCAGGGAAGGCTTTACAGAAGAGAGGACTTAGAGCTGGGTTTTGAAGGATGAAGAAGAGTTTGCTGACTGAAGAATAGGAAAGACATTTCAGTAGGAAGCTCTGTATTTCAAAAGTCAGCAGCATGAAATGACACGTCATGGGAAGTTTGCTGTGATGGGACAAGAGAGAACATGTGGACTGGGAGCCATGGGAGCTGGAAGAGGGCAGAGGCCAAGTCACACAGGGCCCTGTGTGCCTGATGGCATGCTGGAGTTTGGCCCTGGAGGCACTGGGGAGCTCCTACAGGGCTGTGAGCTGGGCAGTGGTTTGCTCGCTGTCTCTCTCTCCCTGGGATTGCAAAGCAGCCCTCCTCTAAGGCTGTGTCCATAAACCCCAGCGCCTCGGGGCTGCTCTCCCACCTGCCTCTGTGCGCCTCAGTCTCACAGCCATGCCGTTCTCTTTCTCCCTGACTCTCTGTGTTCCACAGGGGCCGTGAGGGCCTCAAGCATTTTCCCGATCCTGAGTGTGATTCTGCTTTTCATGGGTGGCCTCTGCATCGCAGCCAGCGAGTTCTACAAAACTCGACACAACATCATCCTGAGTGCCGGCATCTTCTTCGTGTCTGCAGGTAACAGCCACTGATCTGAGTGGGCTGGAGTCCAGGCCTGCCACTGGGAAGAAGGCTGAGGTCTGGGTGCTTAGGGGCCACGAGGGCCTGGCAGAGAGAGATGGGGAGACAGGAGAGGAATCTCCAGGACTTGCACTAGGTCATGTTGCAGGGGAGAAAGGTTGTGGTGGGGGCTCCTGTCCTGTAGCAACGCCTGAGCCTCCACCAAATCCTCTAGGAGCGTCCCCATACCCCATCCCTTAGCCCAGTGGCCCATCTTCTTCCCACCACTTGGAAAAAGGCCCAAATCCCCGCTTCCTCTCAGGATACTTGGCCAATTGCCACTTGCCCTTCTCCCTCCTGGTGCAAGTAAATCCATGAGGAGGCTAGAGAGAGGGCACCCAAGTACCTCGCTGTTCCAACCCCTATGGGATACTCAGCTTCACCTTGGAAACCGAGGGTGGACACTCCCCTCACTGTTCCACCCAGGTGGGAGCAGGCAGGCACCCACATCCAGATGTCTGAGCCCAGTTACATGACAGATGAGTCACACTCACTTCAGATGCCAGAAAAAGAACCTGGGTGTAGCCTGAGCCATTTAATAAGAATGACCAACATCAGGCCGGGTGCAGTGGCTCATGCTTGCAATCCCAGCACTCTGGGAGGCTGAGACAGGAGGATTGCTTGAGCTCAGGAGTTCGAGACCAGCCTGGGCAACATAGCGAGGCCTCAAGACCATGTCTCTACAAAAAATTTTTTCTTTTAATCAGCTGGGCGTGGTGGCACATCCATAATCCTAGCTACTAGAGAGGCTGAGGTGGGAGGATCGCTTGATCCCAGGAGTTTGAGACTTGCAGTGAGCTATGATCACACCACTGCACTCCAGCCTGGGTGACAGAGCAAGACTCTATCTAAAAAAAAAAAAAAAAAAAAAAAAAAAGAACCACCACCATCTAAGAGTACTCACATGTATTCACCCTTTTAACCTTCTCCATGACCCTAAAGAGTAAGGCTTACCCTGACTCCCATTCTACAGATCTGGAAACTCAAACCAAGGTTAACTTGCCAAGGTTTTGAACGCTGGCAGCCTGGCTCCAGGAGCCCACCTTCACCCACTGCTACACCAGCTTCAAAGCCCTGTGCAGCCTTAAGCAAGTTCCTTAACCTCTCTGTGCTTGTCTCCTCATCTGTGCCCTGCTTGAGAAGCACCAAGCAGTGAAAGCAGGTAGTGAAGGCTCAATGAACAGTATCAGTTACTCAGCACCTTGTGAAATGCCTCCCTTCTCCCGCCCTGCCCATGTCTGTTTCCATTAACGCTTCCCTTGTGGCTCTCTCTGAATGGAAAGAAAATGTTAAGGGGAAGCTGGCAGATGTCCCTCTACATTGCCCCACCTGTTCATGAAAATGCGGGACCCGGGAAGGCCCACAGAGCTGTCCCTGACCTTTAGGGCTGCCCAGTGGCCGACTTCCTGAGAAACTAACGTCCTTCTCTCTGATCCCCCCACCCCGCCACGCTGCACCCCGCAGGTCTCAGTAACATCATTGGCATCATAGTGTACATATCTGCCAATGCCGGAGACCCCTCCAAGAGCGACTCCAAAAAGAATAGTTACTCATACGGCTGGTCCTTCTACTTCGGGGCCCTGTCCTTCATCATCGCCGAGATGGTCGGGGTGCTGGCGGTGCACATGTTTATCGACCGGCACAAACAGCTGCGGGCCACGGCCCGCGCCACGGACTACCTCCAGGCCTCTGCCATCACCCGCATCCCCAGCTACCGCTACCGCTACCAGCGCCGCAGCCGCTCCAGCTCGCGCTCCACGGAGCCCTCACACTCCAGGGACGCCTCCCCCGTGGGTATCAAGGGCTTCAACACCCTGCCGTCCACGGAGATCTCCATGTACACGCTCAGCAGGGATCCCCTGAAGGCCGCCACCACGCCCACCGCCACCTACAACTCCGACAGGGATAACAGCTTCCTCCAGGTTCACAACTGTATCCAGAAGGAGAACAAGGACTCTCTCCACTCCAACACAGCCAACCGCCGGACCACCCCCGTATGAAAACCGCGGGGCCTCGCCAGCGCCGGGGCCGAGCCGGGAGGAGGGCGCGGTCCCCGGGGGCGGGGCGGGGTGGGGCGGGGGCACCCAGACCATCCGCGGGGAGACCTCCCAAAAGCGAAAAAAAAAAAAAAAAAAAAAAAAACCACACACACACACACACCACAAAAAAAGAGAAAAACATAACAAGTAAATTTTAAAAAAAAGAACAAAATATAAGAGGAACAAAGCAGCAAAACAACAGGAAATGTGGGAAAACATAAACGAAGGAAGAAAAACAAACTCTAAAAAAAAGCGAGAGGGATAAAAAATTAAAAATAGAAAATAAATCTAAAAGAAAATGCATGATTTCCCATGTACCATTATTTTAACATTTAATAAAAATCAATTTAAATGAAAAAATAAAAGGGAACCAAGATAACATTAAAGCAAAAAAAAAAAAATGTGAACAGAAAGGAAAGGGGATGTCCTTTGTATTTTTCAGGGTTTATGTTACTTTTTTTTTTTTTTTTAACGCCGGGAGAGTTATTTTTCTGTTCCCTTTAACCCCCAGCGGGCCCTGCCTCCCTGGGAGAGTGGGGGGCGAGACTCAGGGGCCCTGGGGCCAGGTGAGCCTGCAGTCACTGCCAGGTCCCTGGAGCCCCTGGGTGGGTGCCCCAGGAATGCGGGGAAGGCTCAGGGCTCCAGCCGGCTCCGCCCAGCATTGATGGGGCAATTGTAGGCCTCCAGGTGACCGAGCCCTTGTCCCTCCTCTCCGTTAGGGTGCCTGGAGGGGGGTACACTTGGGGCTTGCCTGGCCCCAGGTTCCCAGTCCTTAATGGTCCTTAACCCACTGTGATGACTTCCTAGGCCTTGAGGAAGGGGAAGGAGAGGGGAGGTTGCCGGTGGCTTACCAAGATGCTGGAAACCCTGGGGTCCTCAGGGTGAGCCTCTTGGGGTCATGTCCCCAAGCTCCTGTCCTTGGGGTCAGGAGACGCCCAACCCCCGGGGGACGTGAAACAGCTCTCCCTCCTCACCCCTCACCTCAGGGCCGCCTGATGACCCTGGGGTGATGGTGGACCCCCAGACTCATAAGCCCCCCAGTTCCCTGGGAAGGGGGTTCATTGACCCTTTGGGGGTCCTTGGACTCACTGATGCCCTCTTGGGGCCCAGCGGGTTCAACAATGACACTGCAAAAAGGTTTCTTTTTACAAAAGAAAAAGGAAAAACAAGTGGTGATTTTTTTTTAATAAAAAAACCACAGACTATAAATAAATGTAAATATAAAATAAGTGGATTTACTTGCAAGAAAATCAGATAGTATTTTTCTTTTAATTCTTTTCCAGCTTTAAACTGTGAAAACAAAAAAGGGGGTGGGGTGGGGGACTTAAAATTTAGCAGGGAACTTGTAAAGAAAAAAAAACAAAACGAATATACAAATCCATTTACAAAAACAAAGCAAAACCGTCGTGAGAGGTGAGAGCTGGGCTTGAAGGTTGGAGGGAGTAGGGGAAGGTCCTAGTGAGCTGTAGGAGGTCTCTGTGGTGGAAAGGTGGCTTCCTCAGACCAGGAAGGTGCTGTGAATGGGGGAAGACAGAATCCAACAAAGAAAGAGACCACACGCCCCACGCGCACGCATGCATGCACGTTCACACACACATACACAGTCCACTTAGCCCAGCACCGCAGTCACTCACAGGGACACACTCAGTCTCAACCCTTGCATCCCATACATAGCCAGGGGCGTGACTCAAAGGAAATTGACTCATGCCCTCCACAGCCATGGACTACAACAACTCCACACTGGCCTTTGTGTTCATTCACACCCTTCCAACACAGCACACACATGAACACACACATGCACGCATACACACACACACACACACACACGCACACACCACTCGAATGCATGGGAAGGGCACCCGTCTAGAATCTAGGACTGGATTCTGGAATTCCTTGCTGCATGGCCTCTCTGGCCCTTAATTTTCCCCCCATGTAAGCATGTGGATTGACCCAGATAAGCCCTACAGGCCCATTCTTGCTCTATGTATCTGTGACTTCAGATCTGCCACCTGCCCCAAGGATATGCCAGGGATGACCAGGACAGCTGCCACCAGGCCCCCAGGCTCATCATCAGTCAGCCTCTCAGACACACACACACACACACACCATATACCTCCTCACTGTGCTCCCCAAACCCCTGCCCCACATCCAATGTCAAAGCAAAAATACACACATGTGAGCAAACATAACGCTGTTCAGGCAAAGAAGGGAAAGACACAGGGGTCCCCAAAGGCCTTCTTCACTTTGTGTCCCCTTGCTGCGATCATGGAGAGTTAAGGAGGCTTCCTTGGAAGAAGAGATCTGCCACCAGAGCTTTCCCAGTATCTTTGGAGATCTGTGAAAAAGAGGATCCTCTGAGGTTTGCTGGGAGGGCTTAAGGCTGAGGGGATGGAGAGGAAAATTTTAGCAGTTCCGTCCCAGTGTAAGGACCAACCCCAAAAGTTAAACTTGTACCACAGACTAAAGGCCAGGGGCATCCTTTGTTTCTCCCCTTTCTTCCCCAGAGTGACAAGGGCCAGTTCAGACTGTCAGAAATCCAACAACTTTCCTGAACTGGAAATTTCAAAACAGGCTGCAAGTCACTCCCAGGTGACTGAAGGTCAAGGTGAGGCCCCCTGCCTCTGCCTGTGAGTCTCCCTCGGTTTGCATCTTTCTTAACACTGGCATTTCCTGAGGTTGAGCTCTCTGGGGAGTTCTAGAGAATGGCTCGCAAGGCTTTTTGAGCTTGCACATCTCACCTGCCTTTCCTGTCTTTTGCCTGGGAAAGGAAAGTTATTTTTCCAGGTCAGCACAGGGCAGAACATCGGCCAGCCCAGCCCAGAAGTGCAGGGGGAGGTCATGGGCCCTAGGGCAGAACGATGGGAGAC
The DNA here is from genome assembly GCF_047675955.1 of Chlorocebus sabaeus. Classification (NCBI taxonomy): domain Eukaryota; kingdom Metazoa; phylum Chordata; class Mammalia; order Primates; family Cercopithecidae; genus Chlorocebus; species Chlorocebus sabaeus. The sequence goes on from NC_132922.1 coordinate 14,318,380, forward strand.
AATTCAAGGTGTGGTAACCACCACCAAGTTGTCCTCAGTCTGGGCAGAAACTCAACTCTACCCTTCTCCCACCCCAATCTTGCCCGCCACCCCGCCAGATTCCAGACCTAAAGGGATCAAGGACAAGAGCCACGGGAGAATGGAGAGGCCCCAAGGAAACAGCACCCAAGTGGGTACTGTCTGAAGAGAAAAACTAGCTCCGATTCTCTGAATTCCGACAGAGCGTTTGGGAAGGCAATCAGTGCTTCCTTCCATGGTGCGAGGCCTGGGTTCTGGGTCTGCGGGAAGAAAGCCACTGGGGTGTGGGTGACATCGTCGTGGCTGAGAAGGGGCTAGGGGGTCCGGAGGGAAGGAGCCAGGACCGGAACTGCAAGGGTGTTGCTTCCCAGGGTGTGGATGATTGCTCATGTCCAGCTCAGACCAGTTCAAGAAACTAACCTCCATTTATTTTCTTGGTGGGTCTTTTTTTTTTTTTTTTTCAGACTGTTAACAGAAAAAAAATTTTAAAAAGCAGAAAACTGAAAAAAAAAAATCCTGGTACATGAAATAAAGATTTTTTTTATAGCTTTTGGTCCTCACTTCAGTGAATTTCTTTAATTCCTTCCCCAACTCCTGGCATCCTATTCAAAACAATCCTAAAGCTGTAGATTCTTGGGGATGGGAGCTTTAGATGCTGGGCAGTAGGGCGTCCCCCCAGCCTCTAGATCATGAGTTCCCTATTAAATATCCTTTAGGGATACTTGCACGCCTCCAGTGACAGAGGGCTCACCCCCTCCAAAGATAGCACCAGCCAGCGCTGAGCAGCACTCTTTGGCAAAAGTCTTCTCTGCACACTGAATTTTAATCCACCTCTTCCTTCACACTCCAACAACACTGAATAAATCCCTTCCCTTTTCAGCATGACAGCCCCTCAGATATTTGAAGACAGAGAGCATGACGTCCTTGAGTTTTCTCTTTTAGAATAAACCAGCCCTACTCAACATCCCAATTACACTCCAGCATTTCCATTTTCCCCCATGAAAGTGTGCAGTTTGGAATGGACATGACCCTGCCAGTTTACTCAGTGGGGCTCCTTGCAGAGGGGTGCTCCTCAGGGAGAAGGGGAGCCATGGAGTGGCAGAAGAATAGGGAGGGCCCCTGGGACTCTCTTAACTTGAAGAGATGAGAAAGACAAGATGGGATGCTAACAGGAGGATGTGACCTTTGACATCAGAGAAAGGCCCCATTGGAAGGATGACCTGTCATGCCCCGAAACAGCTGTCTAAGATAACAGCGCTATCTAAGATGCGGGCGGTTGGGGCGGGGGGAGCATATTCACTGTACAGCTCTCCTGGGGCTCAAGAGAAAGGAGATGGCAAGCAGATGACACCTGCACGCTGCGCAGACCTAAGAGAAGGTAAGCCCTGTACCACGCGGCCCGGAAAAGTCTACTCCAGAAGGGGCCAATGTTCAAAACTCCCTGTTCAACTCAGCCTCAGTCTGCTGGGGCCACACCGCCAAGCCCCCACCAATCTCAATTATCTCTCTCTCTCTCTAGCCTCACCCCTAACACTTGTGGGGTCCAGGGCAAGAGTAGAAAGGGAGGCTCACTCTCCATAACTTAAGTCTGAAGATTTCACAGCTGCACATCAAACTAACCACCTTAAAAACATGGTTTATCAGCCGGGCGCGGTGGCTTATGCCTGTAATCCCAGCATTTTGGGAGGCCGAGGAGGGTAGATCACAAGGTCAGGAGTTCAAGACCAGCCTGGTCAAGATGGTGAAACCCCACCTCTACTAAAAATACAAAAACTAGCCAAGTGTGGTGGTGGGGGCCTGTAATCCAAACTACTCAGGAGACTAAGGCAAAGAATTGCTTGAACCCAGGAGGCGGAGGTTACAGTGAGCTGAGATCGCACCACTGCACTCCAGCCTGGGCGACAGAGCAAGACTCTGTCTTAAAAAAATAATAATAAAATAAAATAAAATTTAAAAATATGTTCTATCCTCTGTCCTGGCAAATATGTCCTTGTGACAACCTAAAGTGTTAGGTTTGAATTTAGAATTGTCAACCTCCTCTGCGTTCTGCTCCTTAAAGTAGCAGCATGGGGCAAGTCCACCCTGGAAGCCTAGACCACAGCTCCCTGCCCATGACCCACCCCTCTTCCTTTCCCACTTCCAGCTCCACTCAGCACATTCAGGGCATCTCCCACAAAGTGGGCACCCATCCCAGCCTGCACACCCAGCTTCCCCAAAACCACTGCTTAAGGCAGGAGGACACAGATCCTCAGGAGGACAGATGGCAGCTAGCCCTGGAAGCCAGCTTGGCAGGACTCTTGGAGCAGAAATTCTAGACTAGCAAGCATCAGACAAGTGTCTAGAAGAGGGTAGGGCCTGGGGTGAGCACATCGCCTTGGCCTGTGAATTCCTCCCCACGTGGGAAAGGGCTTGGTCTGAGAAGGGCCAGGGCAGGATCCCCTCTTGCTCTTGTCTAAGGCCAACACAGCCTCTCTCTGGCTTTGGAATGTAGATTTTAACACTCAGAGCCCAGTTTAAGGACTGACTCCCAGAGAGTCAGTTACAGGCTATGGAGCTCAGAAGACCTCTCCCTTCATGGAAGAAAGTCACAGTTGGAGGCCAGCAAGGGCAAGCGATGTGTCCAGGCTTGCACAGTGAATCAGCTTCAAGCAGGCACGAGGCCCAAGCCTCCAGACCTTCCAGCATCCCTGGTCACCTGCCTCAGATGGAGGTTTGAAGCATTCCTCCTTCCCCCTCTTCCATTCATGCTTCAGGCTTAGCAATTCCTCTTTGCAGTCATGCTGACCTCACCAAATCCAAAAACTTCAAAGCATCTGCAGGGAGTGAGGGAAGGCACTTCTGTCTTGGTGAGTATCTAGACCTGCCTAACAAGGAGTATTGGTTTAGACTGACTTCTAAGGCCGCTCGGTGAAAGCTGGCTGGCAGCCACCAACTGCCTGCTCCCCCAGGGCACAGCTCTGGAAAGAAGCATTACCATCACCAGAGAAACTTAGCCCTGCCTCCCCTGCCCACCACAGACTGGGCAGCCACAGACATGAATCCTTCCGTGTACTGAGGCCAACTCCTAACTCCTATGGGCTCATGTGAGCCAGTTATGTGTATCCCTTCCCAGCTAACTCCATATTCCGTGACGCCACATCAGCAGCTTGAAGCCGGCCATGGTGGGAATATTTACACTGCAGCAATGGGCAAATGCTGCTAATCAAGGCTTACTTTTCCTTTTCTTTTTTTTTTTTTTTTTTTTTTTTGAGATGGAGTCTCACTCTGTTGCCAGGCTGGAGTGCTGTGGTGTGATCTTGGCTCACTGCAACATCCGCCTCCCGGGTTCAAGTGATTCTCCTGCCTCAGCCTCCTGAGTAGCTGGGACCACACGTGTGCGCCACCACACTCAGCTAATTTTTGTATTTTTAGTAGAGACAGGGTTTCACCGTGTTGGCCAGGATGATCTCGATCTCTTGACCTCATGATCCACCTGCCTTGGACTCCCAAAGTGCTGGGATTACAGAGTGAGTCACCTTGCCTGGCCCCAGGGCTTTTTTTTTTTTTTTTTCCAATGAAGAGTCAGTTGTTAAACATTTGCCAGCATATCACTGCATCACATCCTCTGTGGGAATGGTGTGTGCCCAGAGGCTCACTCATGGACATCTTAGAGACACATCCACACCCCACAGTGCATGTGCATGTGTGTATGGCCACATACATGTTCCCATGTGTGCACATGTGCATAAACACACATACATACACTCACACACACTTCTGGAAGTAGATCCATTCACACAAATATACTCAATCAGTCATCAGCATTTATTGATCACCCGCCCCACCAAGCCTTGATCTTGCTCCCAAGAGTACAGGGATGACAAGGATGTGGACTTCCCTGCAGGAAGCTCTCAATAGAGGCAGAGACAGGGACAGGTAAACAGAGACTGACCAAGAAAGGTGATAATGCCACCACAGGGGGAGAAGGGTGAACGAATGGGGGGCAAGGCACATGGAGGAGGTGACACTGGGGCTGAGGACCTACGTAAGCCACTCCACGTGGTTCTCCACATGCTTAGTCCCTAGGTCCTTGGAGACTCGTCTGTGCACTTCCATGCACAGGCCAGCAGACGGGGTGCACGCTATGTCACAGACGCTCATGTCTATGTGGACACACCAACCACATGTGCATGTGTGTGCACTCACACAGACTCACAACATCCATCAGAACAAGGGAACACAGCACGAGGTCAGATGGCCTCACCGTATCTTTCAGAACAAGGAAACACAGCACAAGGTCAGGTGGCCCATTTTTGTCACGAGGTGCGCCCCGCCCTGAAGCAGTGAGCCCATCTTTCCCTCACTCTGGCTCTCCCTCTCTCCAACACTCTCTCTGTCCCCCTGTCTCCCACTCTCTTCTGCTCTGGCTCCCTTTTCTCCCTCCTCCCTCTTCCACCGAGTTACCAGCCTGTCTCACCTCATCCACCCTGCTGCAGAAGGGATTCCAAGGGGAATACGAAGTCAGTCATGCGAAACCCAGGAACCTCTGTCAGTCAGTAGGGCTGGAGGTAGAGACAGAAATGGGGCCCTAGATGGGATCTCTGAGGCAGCCCTTTGAGATGAGACCCCCGAGACTAAGAATATCCCTCCCACCCCATTGATTCCAGGCCTGGGATGACCTGTCACGACCCTGAAACAGCTCAAATCTCAGAACCTCACAGGGAGGTAAGACAGGGATGTGAAACTCAGATACCAGCCTCAGGCAGCATAGACCTAGTTGGTGGGGGGACAGAGGCAGGAAAAGGTAGGACTGGAGCTAAGCCACAGCTTTGTTATGTCACTGTCTTACTCGAAAACTTTCAATGGCTCCCTAGCACCCTCACAGTAAGGCCTTCAAAGCCCTCACAGGAAGTCTGTTTATCTATCTTGCCACAGCAAATTGGGATTTATTGAGATTCTACAATGTGTCAGGCACTGCCAGATCATGGTATCACAGCCCTATTAAACAGGCATTATTATCCCATTTACAGGTATGAAAACTGAGGCTCAGAGAGGCAGAACAAGGGTTCTACCTTGAGAACGAGAGAGGCAGTATGAGGGTTAAGAAGGTGGGCTCTGGATCAGGCATGGTGGCTCATGTCTCTAGTCTCAGAACTTTGGGAGGCTAAGCTGGGTGGATCGCTCCAGCTCAGGAGTTTGAGACCAGACTGGACAACGTGGTGAAACCCTGTCTCTACAGAAAATACAAAAATTGGCCGGGCACGGTGGCTCAAGCCTGTAATCCCAGCACTCTGGGAGGCCGAGGCGGGCGGATCACGAGGTCAGGAGATCGAGACCATCCTGGCTAACACGGTGAAACCCCATCTCTACTAAAAAAAATACAAAAAACTAGCCGGGCGAGGTGGCGGGTGCCTGTAGTCCCAGCTACTCGGGAGGCTGAGGCAGGAGAATGGCGTAAACCCGGGAGGCGGAGCTTGCAGTGAGCTGAGATCCGGCCACTGCACTCTAGCCCGGGCGACAGAGCGAGACTCTGTCTCAAAAAAAAAAAAAAAAGAAAAAAAAATACAAAAATTAGCTGGGCATGGTGGTGAATGCCTGTAGTCCCAGCTACTTGGGAGGATGAGGTGCAAGAGTCATTTGAGCCCAGGAGTTCAAGGCTGCAGTGGGCCATGATTGCATCACTGCGCTCCAACCTGGGCGACAGAGACCCTGTCTCAAAAAAAAAGAAGAAGGTGGGCTCTGTAGCCACATTGGCAGGGTTCAGACCCACAGCTTTGGGCAAGCTATCCACACATCAGTTGCCTCATCTGTAAGAGGGGAATGATAACAGTAACCACCTTATAAGGTTGTATGAAGTAAACGAATTCAAGACGTTAGAGTAGTGCCTGGCACATGGCAACAGTAATGTAAGCTCACACCTACACAGCACTTCCTACATGAGTGAACACTCAATATCTGTAGCCATGGTACCAAGATATCCTTAGAATGTGGTGGACTGGGGTTCAAAGGTGGGGGTCTCTGCACCCAGAGCCCTCATTCATATCCATTATTCTGTCCTGCCTCCATCATCTATACACACGAGCATGCGCAGAGACCTCCCGGGTCCCCTAATGGAGAGCTGTGCAGGATACAGAAGTGTAAGGCGAAGGAAAAGGGTGATTCTTCCTGGCAGGGGTGTGGAGGTCCAGGTTATACAGGTAGTGTCAGGGAATGTTGTACAGTTCTGAGTCATGAAAGCCCCTGAGGGCTGAGACTTAGGCCATACCCGTCTCCCTTCTGGTGCTATCTCAGCCTGGGCTCCAGCCACAGAGAGTTACACTGGCTCTTGGGAACACTTCAAGACCACTGTGATGCCTTGTATTCATTCATTCATTCATTCATTCATTCATTCATTCATTCAGCTCCTGCGACATGCCATTCACTGTGCTCAGTGCCGGGGATAGCCGCAATCAAGACAAACATGGTCCCAGCCTTCTGTAACTCAAGTGCTACAGGAAAAAAGGGGAAATTGGCCAGGCGCGGTAGCTCACGCCTGTAATCCCAGTGCTTTGGGAGGCTGAGGCAGACGGATCATGAGGTCAGGAGTTTGAGACCAGCCTGGCCAACGTGGTGAAACCCTGTCTCTACTAAAAATACAAAAAATTAGCCAAGCGTGATGGTGCATGCCTGTAATCCTAGCTACTTGGGAGGCTGAGGCAGGAGAATCGCTTGAACCCGGGAGGTGGAGGTTGCAGTGAGCTGAGACCGCACCACTGCACTCCAGACTGGGCAACAGAAAAAAAAAAAAAAAAGAAAAGAAAAGAAAAGAAAAAGAAAAAAGGGAAAATTAGCAAGTTAAGAATCAAATAATTATATAATTATGGATTATTGCGAATGCTATGAAGTAAGTGCATTGGGGCAATGATTTTTAGAATATCAGTTACCCAGGAGGCTGAGGCAGGAGGAACGCTTGAGACTAAGAGTTCGAGGCTGCAGTGCACTATGATTGCACCTGAGAATAGTTACTGCACTCCAGCCTGGGCAACATAGTGAGAACCTGTCTCTCTTAAAAAAAAAAAAAAAAAAAAAAAAAAAGAGAGAAAGAGAGAAAGAGAGAAATGTATCAGGGATTAACCTCTCTTTAGATTATTGGAAATTTAGTGGCTTAAAACAATACCATTTTATTGTCTCCCACAGTTCTACGGGCTCAGTTGGGTGGTTCTTCTGTTCTGTATGATGTTAGCTGGACCTGCAGTCATTCAGGGGCTCAACTGGGCTGGAGCAGCCAAGTTGGCTCACGCACATGGCTGGAGTCCATGCTGACTGTTGGCTGGGGGTTCAACTGGGCTGTTGAGCTGAACACCTCATTTCTCCCGCTGTGTCTCTCTATGTGATATGTGCCTCTCACAGCATACCAGCTGGGTTCCAGGTGGCAGGAAGGAGAAGCTGCCAGTCATCTGAAGGCTTCGCCTCAGAAACGTCAGTAAATTACCTCTGCCACATTCCACTGGCCAAAGGCAGGCCCAGGGTCCAGCCCAGTTCCAAGAGAAGGAGAAATAGAGTCTATTTCTCGATGGGATCAGCAGCATACACAGGAGAGGCCAGGAAGCACTGGGAGCTATCTTTGCAGACCAGCTACCACAACCCCTTTAGACAGAGCAGTCAGGGGAGGCCTCCGTAAGATGCTGACTTTCAGCAGAAATTTGAAGGACAGGAAGGATGAGCCAGACAGAAGCAGGGGATGGGAGAGAGCAGAGGGTTTCAGGCAGAGGGAACAGCACACGCAAAGCCTCTTTTTCTTTTCTTTTTTTTTTTTTTTTTTTTTTTTGAGACAGAGTTTTTGCTCTTGTTGCCCAGGCTGGAGTGCAACGACACAATCTCAGCTCACCACAACCTCCGCCTCCCAGGTTTTCAAGTAATTCTTCTGCCTCAGCCTCCCTGAGTAGCTGGTATTACAGGCATGTGCCACGACTCCCAGCTAATTTTGTATTTTTAGTAAAGACCGGGTTGCTCCATGTTGGTCAGGCTGGTCTTGAACTCTTGACCTCAGGTGGTCTGCCCACCTCGGTCTCCCAAAGTGCTGGGATTCCAGGTGTGACCCACCACGCCCAGCCACAAAGCCTCTTTTTCTGAGGTAGGAAAAGCACCTGGCTTGTGAGAACATCTCAAAGATAACTCAAGTAGTTATCCTGGGTGAGCAAGGGGACAAGTTACACAGGATAAGGTGGAAGAAGTAGGCAGGGGTCAGTCCTGTAATCCCAGCGTCCCCAGTCCCTGGGCCATGGACCAGGGCCACACAGCAGGAGGTGAGCAGCAGGTGATGGAGCATTACTGCCTGAGCTCCACCTCCTGTCACATCAGCAGCAGCATTAGATTGTCACAAGAGCGTGAGCCCTGCTGTGAACTGTGCATGAGAGAGATCTAGGTTGCATGTTCCTTATGACACTCTAACTAATGCCTGATGATCTGAGGAGAAACAGTTTCCTACCCAGTACGTGGAAAAATTGTCTTCCATGAAACTGGTCCCCGGTGCCAAAAAGGTTGGGGACTCCTGCCCTAATCCAAAGGGGAGGCCTTCCGGTTATATTCTAAGTGCAAGGAGAGCCACCGATCCAGACACAACAGGGAAAATCATCACTGGGCTTTCCATGCAAACTTCACCCAGCCAGAGCCAGGGCTCAGGGCTAAACACTGTGACCGATATAAGAAAGGCATTTTTCTTTCCTGAAGTTCGTGATTTTATTGAATTATTTACTTGTAGGCTGGGCACGGTGGCTCACACCTGTAATCCCAATACTTGGGAGGCCAAGGCAGACAGATCACCTGAGGTCAGGAGTTCGAGACCAGCCTGGCCAACATGGTGAAACCCCATCTCTACTAAAAATACAAAAATTAGCCAGGCATGGCCACCTGTAATCCCAGCTACCTGGGAATCTGAGGCGGAAGAATCGCTTAAACTCAAGAGGTGGAGGTTACAGTGAGATCGCAACATTGCACTCCAGCCTGGGTGACAGAGCGAGATTCTGTCTCAAAAGTAAATAAATGAATTAAATTAAATATAAAATGAATTATTTACTTATAATTTGTAACCCACCCTTTCCCATTCAATTCAATCTCTATTTAAATATTCAGCTTTTTCTATGAGTAGAAGAGCTTACAGTAAAAGACACATGAATAAAAGGCTGTCAAAGGTAGAAGACCAAAACCATGGAAAGGGGAAGGAAACAGTTTGACAAAAAGCACAAGCTTCTTGGCAAGCAAGGCCAAAAGGGAAACGTCATACATTCTGTAACGTTCATTGTCAAAGTCAACACTTCAATTGCCGTGGAGAAGAAAATCTTTTTTCTTGATCTCATGGTCTCTGGGGAACAGAGAAAACACACATAAACCAGTAATTAACAATTCAGGGCTACAACTGGAGAAGGCCAAAAGGGTGCCCTAAGCAGAAGCTGGGATGGAAGTCTTACAATCTTTGCATCTCAAAGCACTCGCCCCCTGAGAACAGGCAGGAAACGGCACGCAGGAAAGCAGGGACAGTGGAGTTGGAAAGGTCTGCATTTGAAGCACTGCTCCACCCTTCGCCAGCTGCATGACGCGCTCAAGAGATAGCTTCCCTGGGTCTTCATTTCCTCATCTGCAAAATGGGTTCAATAATCCCCACACAGGGTTAGCCCAGAGGACACACTGGAATGAAAGCTCCTGGCATAGTAGCTGGTACATAATAGGAGCAGTCATAACCACAGCTGGAATCTACTAAGCTCTCCCTTTGTGCCACGCATTAATTTAAGCACCTCATGTGTTAATGCTAAAGGCAACATTGTGAGATAGGTCTTATTATCCTCATTTTACAAATAAGGACACGGAGGCTCAGAGATGTTAAGATATGTGCCCAGGTTCACACAGCAGGAATATGACGGAGCTGAGAAAATGAGCTCAGGCGGTCCATTGGCTGCAGAGCTCACCTCCTCACCACCACACTAACCCACTTCTCCAATAGTGGTTTCCTTGCCCCCTTCTCTTTCCCTTCATCCCCCAATACACTGCTGAGTACTCACAGCTAAATGGAAGCAGTTCCCTCCACAGAGCCAAAATCGTCGTCCCACTAGCTCATCTCACTCTCACCTCCTCCCCACCCTTTGCCTCTCTCCTTGTCTGAGCTCTGTCCTCTGTAATTCATGAAAGCCAGAACTGACCTCTTCTCACAGGACAGCCCTTCAGAGTCCATTGCTTCTGCTGAAGGGACTGGTAAAGGATTAACAGAGGTGAGATGGAAAGCTGGCCATGGAGAACAGGGAGGATCCTTCCCATGGGCTCCTTGAAGGCAGAGGTATGCCTCATTTATCACATGTGTGTGGCATGTGGTGAAGCCCAGTAACCTCATGAGTTGAATGAAGGTGAATTGAATCGAATTGAACTGAAGTGGATTGCAAAGTTGAATGGATGGAAGGTGGGTGGGTGGGTGGGTGGATGGATGGATGCATGGATGATTGAATGGATGAATGGGTGGACGGATGGATGATGGATGAATGAATGGATGATTGAATGGATGGGTGGGTGGATGGATGGATGATTGGATGGATGGACACGTGGATGGTTGAATGGACAGGAGTGACCATCGCTGGTAGGGAATTCTGGTAACTGAAGGTACAGAGGTAGGTGTGTTGGGAAACACTGAATAAATTAGTGTGACTGGAGAAGAGGACTCATGCCAGGGAGATGCAGAAAAGAATAAATGCCCACACTCTCCCTCCTACAGGGAGAGGTGGAGGCACTCGGGGGTGCTGTACAAGTTGTGTGCTCCGTGGCTGCTGGGAAGGGAGGCGTTAACAGCAGGATGGTTCCTGGCCAGCTGCAACCAGGGTGACACTGACAGATTACAGCGTGTCCTCCGCACTAATAACACTGCGGCGTCCTCCTCCTGCCGTTCCCCAGCCAGCTCCAACTCCAGTGGATCAATACCAAAAGGCGTACACTGAAAATCCCCAGCCAACTCCCTCCAAGGCTTGGATGCTTCAAAGCACAGAATTGCAGAGTATAAGGATCTCAGTGACCAGCTTATTTCCTGGGCTGGGCACTCTCTGGGGCCAGGGATGGTGTCCTATTCACCTTGGCTTCCCCTGCCCCATTACAGGACCAGGCAAGGATAGCCCTCTCCCAAAGTTTGCTGAGTGAAGGAATCTACCTCCTGGCCAATGAGAGTCCTCACAAACACATGTGTATGGCTCACAATCCTTCGCCTCTACTTGCATACCTCTAATGGCAAGAGGCTCTCAACCTCCCCCAAGCAGCCAGAGCCTTCCTTTATTGATGATTAAAATCGTATTCTCTACTCTTTTTTTTTTTTTTTGAGATGGAGTCTCACTCTGTCGCCCAGGCTGGAGTGCAGTGGCACGATCTCAGAGGAGGCAACCTCTGTCTCCCAAGTTCAAGCGATTCTTCTGCCTCCGCCTTCTGAGTAGCTGGGACTACAGGTGAGTGCCACCATGCCCAGCTAATTTTTGTATTTTTCACTATATTGGCCAGGCTGGTCTCGAACTCCTGACCTCGTGGTCCGCCCACCTCAGCTTCCCAAAGTGCTGGGATTACAGGCGTGAGCCACCGCGCCTGGCCCATCTTCCCTATTCTGAATTAACCCCTCCTCTTTTATTTCTCCATGGTCTTCTATTTTCCAATTTCTTCCTTTTCCTTGGACACCTCTTTCCTCCTCTCCCAAACCATCCAATAACCCAGTCCTCATTTCCTCGGGTACTGAAGTCAAATGATGAAGGGGAGGAAGAAGGGAATTAGTATTTATTGAGTGCCTTCCCTAGTTGAGATATGTCAGAAATGTCCACGTGCCAGATGCAGTGGCTCACGCCTGTAATCCCAGCACTTTGAGAGGCTGAGTCAGGAGGATCGTTTGAACCCAGGAGTTCAAGGGTGCAATGAGCTATGATCATGCCATTGTACTTCAGCCTGGGCAACAGAGTAAGACCCTGTCTCAAAAAAAAAAAAAAAAAAAGAGGGAGTGAGCCTCGTATTATTCCTATCTCACAGATGAGGACTGAGGCTCAGAGAGGTTAAGGAACCCAGAATCACACAGCCACACAGCAGCAGGGCCGAAGCTGTGCCATTCCAGCTCCCGGGCACACAGGAGTGAGTGCTTCCCACATCTTCTTGTCCTCAGATGAGTCTAGAAAGGACGCAACTGGTCCCCTAATGCCCCAAGGGACTTGCTCAAGGTCACAAGAGCAAAGGGATTGCCCAGATTGGGGCACTTCCCCCACAGCTTGTTGCTTCCCACTCTCTCCCCCACCCAAATAGCATTTCTCAGGGAAGAAAACTCGGGCTCCTTGGAAAAACAGCTGATTCTGGGAGTGGGGCAGGGAAAGAACAAGAAGAGATGGGGGCATCTTGTTCTTCCAGGAAGCCAGGAAGTGAACGGACTACGGGGACTGGGGCACAGACTTAGGATCCTCAACGAGCCGTTTGTGCAGCAAAAAGAATGGGAGGACACCAACTCATCATATATCAACTGGCTTCTAAAAGGGGAAGTAAGAACCAAGCAAAATAACATGCATTACATTGCATTACATATAACATGTAAAGTACACATATGCAAACATGTACAGGTGCCCATCCTGCCTGGAAGAGCTCTGCACATTGTGGACACTTGCTCAGATGCCACCCTGAAAACCTCTGGGGAGGAATTCCAAGCCCCCAGCCCATCCCAGCCCGGCGTCTCCAAAGCCTTTCCCTGCCTCTCGCTCCGTAGTGAAGACCAACAGGGACAAGGGGCTTCCGTGTGGTACTGACCTGCATAGATGCCTGGAGAGGGATTGGCTTGTCCAGAATCCCCACCAGGCACTGGGGCCAGACCTCCCGGGCTCCTGAGCCCATGGCCTCCTTCCGGGCCCACCCACCTAGCTTCCTGGCTCGTGTGCATGGCACGGTGGGCTGGAACTGCTCCAGAGTCAGCATGAGCCTTAGAGAGGTACTGTCCTAAGCCAAGCCCGCAGGCTGCCCCTCTTCCTCTCACTGTGCCTTCCGCCCTGCCAAACGCCCACCGGCTATGACAGCCCCACAGCAGCCACTCTCCCCTGCCTCGTCCCTGCTTGGTCTCTCACCAGGCCCCTGCAGTCCGCATTTCCTGTCCCTACCTGATCACCTCACCCCCAGTCCAGGCCCACACCGTCACACTTGTGCACACAGACCTCTTGATGTCCAAGTCCCTACCCCTTGCCATCCTCATCCCACCCTCCAAGCCTGTCCACTCTTTGCCCAAAGCATCATTTAATGGTGACACTTGTCAAGCTCTCAAAAAAAGTCAAGATCTAAACCCACACTGGCTCTTCCCAAAGCCCACGTCTGTGGTTAACAGGCACTTGTCTTGCCTTTTGTGCTTATGTCTATATAAAACACCTCTTACAAAACAAATAGGTAAAGTCTCTAGAAAATAAAAAACACAAGAGATTGTAAGAGTGGTTGCCTCTGGGGAGGGAGGGAGGCCAAGGCGGGTGGATCACGAGGTCAGGAGTTCAAGACTAACCTGACCAACATAGTGAAACCCTGTCTCTATTAAAAAATATTTAAAAATTAGCCAGACGTGGTGGCGTGTGCCTGTAATCCCAGCTACTCAGGAAGCTGAGACAGGAGAATCACTTGAACCTGGGAGGCAGAGGTTGCAGTGAGCCAAGATCATGCCACTGCACTCCAACCTGGGCAACAGAGTGAGAATCTGTCTCAAAAAAAAAAAAAAAAAAAAAAAAAAAGACAAGTCCTGACTCCACTAGTACCAGTTTTATGACCTTGGGAAAAACTTATGTCAGCATCCCTAGTCTCAGTTTACTCGTCTACAAAATGGGATGATCACAGTACCTGCCTTGTAAGACAGACAATAAACCCAGCCCCAAGAAGTGCTTAGCACCACAAAATAGTCAGGGCTCAGTAAACATGAGTGATGGGCCTCTCTTTGCCCACCTTCTCCGTGGAACTGTGAGCTCCTAGCACAGCTCCCACCATGGTGATTCCCTGACAAATACAAGATGCAATTCACAGTCCTCAGGATACAGCTTTCAAGGCCCTCCCTGCTGGTCCCACTGTCTTTCCTACTGCATCTGTTACCCATCCTCAAATGCATGACTGACGGACGTCCTTTGACAGCTCCTGCCCGTACACACCCCACTGCCCCTGACGCTTTCCTTCCCCCAGTCCTCATGTGCCTTTCTTTGGTAATCTGCAAACTCATTTCATCCTTCAAATGCTGCAAAAGGTCTCCTCCTCTTGTAGCCCTCACCCTGCGCCTGCTAGACTTGGTTACCCCGTGGCACTCAGTACAGATCTCTGGGCAATTCAAACCAAACCACATTGCTAGCTCTTTGCCCTCTATCTCCCCCACTGCTCTGGAAGCTCCGGGGGGACAGAGGCTGTGTTTGCATATCTGTATTCCTAATGCTTAGCGTGTAACAGGAACTCAGAAAACGTTTGTGGAATGAATGAATCATTCCTGACCACTCAGCTACTTGGCGCCTTCAGGGGCTGAATTATGGTGAGCCATTCATGGCCTGCAAATGCTACACAGCGAAGGTAGTGACCTCCTCTCTTTGCAATCTCCAGCCCAGAAGCCGCCTCTCTCAGCCTGCACACCCTCAGAGAGCCTTCCAGGAGCTGTTCGGCAATGCAGCCTGCAGGGCATCCCCCTGCCTCTCCTCTGCCTGCCACAGAGGTCTGCGGAAGCCCTCAATCAGAAGCCGTGCTAGGAGTGGGGACAGAAAGACAAATAAGATACAATCCCTGCCCTCACGGATGAATAACAGCCTGGAGGAGACAGATGCCTGGGTCTGCCTCATTCCATCCGCCACCTATAATTCATCAAATGTCTATCACGTGCCTCTCTCCTCCGTGCCTTTACATAAGTTCTATCACCCTCTGTGCCTCAGTTTCCTCCTCAAGTGGGACGGAAAGACCCACCTAATCTAACGCATCAGGACTGCTTGCAGACAGAACCAGATAATGCACGTAAATTGCTCAATAAACTATGAAGACCTGTACCGATGTTATTACGGCTATTATTAATATAGCTTAACGTAACAGTATTGAATAACTGAAGCCCTCCCGGCAGCAGGCACAGCGACTTGCACATAGTAGGTGTTTAAATGATCCTGATGCGTTGAAATGCAGTCCGGGGACTGGGCCTGATTTTTCATGAGTTGTGGAACAGCGCCATCCTGTGGCCACAGTGCAGAGCACACAGATCTTCTGGCCGAGTGCTTTGACCGACCCAATGAGGGCTGCTGAGATTCGTTTAGGACAAATTCAAGGAAAAGTCCGTTTGACACCACGGGGCAAGAAGTTTCTTCGTCCCTAGAGGTGGTACAGGCTCAGAGTACAAACAGAGGCAACAAGGGTTTGAAACAGCATTCTGCATTATTTCTCTATCAAGAAGTTTTTGGGAGATATGAAGCACCCCCGGTGAACAATCCAACCATGTGGTCAAAGCCTGGTCTGGTCTGGTCTGGCCCTGTGGAAGGTCTCAGAAGACGAGACCAGGTGTGGTGGCTCATGCCTGTAATCTTAGCACTTTGAGAGGCTGAGGCGGTCGGATCACTTGAGGTGAGGAGTTCAAGACCAGCCTGGCCAACATGGTGAAACCCCGTCTCTACTAAAAACACGACAATTAGCAGGAAATTGCTTGAACCCGGGAGACGGAGGTTGCAGTGAGCCAAGATCGTGCCACTGCACTCTAGCCTGGGCAATAGAGCCAGACTCCGTCTCAAAAAAAAAAAAAAAGAACAAGACTTGAACTTGGCTCTGCCACTCTGCCATGCTCAAGCTGTGTGACCTTGAGTAGACTGCTGCCTTCTCTGAGCACCAGTTGTCTCATCTATGCAATGAGGTCATGATCCCTGCACTGGCCACCTCAAACAGTCATTGCATAGATCAAATGGCGTAAGAGAAGCATAAGTTTAGAAATGGTCAAGTGTTATACAAACACGATGGGTGGTAATCATTCTAATTTCCAATCACAGTAATAACGGGCATTGACTGAGCTCTGCACTGTGCTAAACACTTTCACACATAATCTCACTTAATTCCCACTAACCCTTACCAAATAAGTACTCTAAGAGGCCCATTTTGTAGATGAGGACATTGGAGTTTAGAGGAATTTGAAATCTTGTCCAAAGTCACACTCAACTAATAAGGAAAAAAGTCAGGATTTGAACTCAGGACAGTGGGACCTCCCCCACAGTAGGGGAGTCTCAATAGTTCCAGCCACAGACATGGGATTTAAGGGGAGCCCCTGATAGGCAGGTAGGTGCCTTGAAGAAAACAAAAGAATTATTGATATTTCTCCTCTTTTGCCTAGGAAATTCTGCTTCCTTCCCATCTCTACCCCAGTACCTGCTGTGACCTTGGAGCCTCCCAGGAGAAGGGAACCCTTGGGCTCTGCATCCAGGGCCCTGCTCACACCCAAAGTCAGAGAATCCCAAAGCTCTCCCTTCCAGGGTCCAAGCCTGACCAAAGGCCATGTGTGCTCCTTTAAGGGACTGGCAAGGGCAAAGTGGGGGATGGTTCCCTTTCAAGGTCACTGTTAAACAGATGATGCCAAAATTTGTTGGGAGAAGTGGCTATTTGTCAACAATCATAATGACCCTCACGTATCTAGAGTCCTCTTGAGCTAATGAAATGTCTAAGATTGCCCCCTGTCCACTTTCTCAATGTTTGGCCCTCAGAACACTCCTTTGAGGTCAGAATCCTTAGCCCTACCTTACGGATGAGGAAACTGAGGTTCAAGGAAAGGAAGTGACTTAACGGAGGTCATACTGCAAGTAAGTGGCAGGGACAGGACTCGAGTCTAAGATTCCAGAGTACGTATCCTCCTAACTCCCGAGGAATCCAGAGAGAGGGGAGGTAGAGTGGCCTGGAACTGTTTCTGGTAGACAGCCCTGGTTCTAGGGAAAGTAGTCCAGAAATGTTTCTGCTTGGTAATCCTAGTTCTAGCCCCACTTCTGCCATCAGCAGGCTGTGTGACCCCACACAAGTCACTGGGCCTCAGTCGCTTTTTGCCAGAGATTCCTCGTGAGCTCTGACTTTGCGTCCTTTATTCATGTCCTTGAGCCATAAAGATGAGGGTGTTCAGCAGCATCTGCAGGTTTTATAGACAAGCAGCTGTGACTTCGCCTCCCTCGGGAAGCTTTTCCTGACTGCCCAAGGCTGAGTTATTATTGCTCATCGTGCTCTCACAGCACCCACAGCGTTGCATTACAACTTATCAGCAAACTCCCACAGGCCCAGGCGGCAAACGTGCATGACTATGAAGAAGGTCGAATCTGGTGCAATAGGGAGTAGTGGGGACTGAGGCAAAGTAGAGAGCCCCTGGCCAAGGGGGCAGCTCCTATTCAGCTCCAGCTTCTTCTCGTATTGCAGGAAGGCCAGCCTGGTGTTGCCCAGATCGTAAGAGAAGCCAGAAAACTGGATTTTTAGGTGAAATCTGCTTTTTAAACATAGACTCAAAATCTATTTAAGGACTTTATAGGTATTGCAGCCCCTGGATTAGCCACACCTACTTGCCCCATTAGACTCTGAGTTATTTGGCCGGGCACAGTGGCTCATGCCTATAATCCCAGCACTTTGGGAGGTCGAGGCGGGTGGATCACTTGAGCTCAGAAATTCGAGACCAGCCTGTCCAACATGTTGAAACCCCATCTCTACTAAAAATACAAAAATTACCCGGGTGTGGTGGCACGCACCTGTAATCCCAGCTACTTGGGAGGCTGAGGCAGGAGAATTGCTTGAATGCAGAGGCGGAGGCTGCAGTGAGCCGAGATCGTGCCATTGCACTCCAGCCTGGGTGACAGAGTGAAACTCCATCTTAAAAAAAAAAAAAATAGACTCTAGGTTACTTGATAGCATGGCAAGGTCTCGCCCTGAATGCTGAGTGACCAACCCAGGGCCCGGAACCTCACAAGTGACCAGTGATTGCTTTTTAAATGTTGCAAGGTCTTGCCCCAGCCAAAGCCCCCTACCTCCAAGTTTCTGGTAACCAGGTGAACCCCACTGGCACGTATCAAGGGCTTATTTGCATGCCAGGCACTGCCTTAAGCACGTCACATACATAGTCTGACCTAATTCTATTATCCCTCCCTCCCAAAGTGGTACATACTATGATTCCATCTATTTTACAGATGAAGAAGCTATGGCTCAAATGGTCACACAACTTGCCCAAGGTCACACAACAGTGACAAAAATTTAAATCGCTGGAATTCAAATTCAGGCAATCTGACTCCCCAGATGTCTGCTTGCATTACAGTGATATCAGACTGCTCCATGAGACCACCTTAAATATCACCTTGTGGTCACTGGGTCCCAACCACAAGTCTCTCCAGGCACCCACCAGGGCAGTAGGAACCAAGGCAAGTGGTATGAAGAGATGAGACACCTGACGCAGTGGCTCATGCCTGTAATCTCTGCACTTTGGGAGGCTGAGGCGGGTGGATCACCTGAGGTCGGGAGTTCGAGACCAGCCTGGCCAACGTGGTGAAACCCTGTCTGTACTAAAAAATACAAAAATCAGCTGGGCCTCGTGGCAGGCACCTGTAATCCCAGCTACTCGGGAGGCTGAGGCAGGGAGAATTGCTTGAACCCAGGAGACAGAGGTTGCAGTGAGCTGAAATCGCACCACTGCATTCCAGCCTGGGCAACAGAGTGAGACTGTCTCAAAAAAAAACAGGGCTGAGAACAACACTGTGCTGCAGAAAGCAGAGGCCTGAGGTTCAGAGAGGGGCACCTACTGGCCCACAGCTGTGCGGCCAGATTGAGCCAAAATCAGTGTTTATCTTTGGCCCTAAGACACCAAGTCCCAGCTTCCAACAGAAGAAAACATATGGGGCAGAGAGAAGGAGCCAAGGAGAGGCCTGGTTATTGCTCATCCCATTGAAACAGTCAAACACTCTCTAAACTAGCTAAATGGTTCCGAAGGAAATGGGAATCTATTTTGTCTCCTGTCGCCAGGCCTGCAAATCCTGATATATCTCAGGCCACGGTAGCGAAGCGGATGGCTCAGCACTTGGAGACATGCCCACACGAGGCAGGAAGTAGGGTGGATGATTCAACAGGTACCTCTCTATTCTGAGAACCGGTCCTGTGATGGGTGAGTGTATACGCAGCTGAAATAAAAAATGATTTTGAATACCGACCACTGGAACGTACAGCAAGCCTCCCTTTCTTCCGGGGGACCTGCAGCATTCTCTGGGGCTTTAATCTTTCCAGGTTTTACAGTTCTGAAATTTTGCTGAGACAACAAGGTTCTTGGGAGGCTAGGGTAGGCTGGTGACTCAAAAGCTTCCTTTCCTGCCGGCACACCCTCCAACAGGATGATAAAATGGCTGCCGTTCTACCTGGGACACCATGTTCCTTGCCCTCAGTCTTCCTCATCTGCCAAATGGGGGTAGTGATCTCTGCCTAACTGAAACAGAAAAGTTTGGTACAGGTAGCACAGCTCCACAATTTCTTATCTGAAATCCTCATGGCTCAATGTGCTTTATCAATTTTTTTATTTTATTTTATTTATTTTGAGACACGGTTTCACTCTGTCACCCAGGCTAGAGGGCCACGATTTTGGCTCAATGTAACCCAGCCTCCCAGGTTCAAGCGATTCTCATGCCTCAGTCTCCCCCAGTAGCTGGGATTACAGGCACCCACCACCATGCATGGCTAATTTTTGTATTTTAGTAGAGATGGGGTTTCACCATGTTGACCAGGCTGGTCTCGAACTCCTGACCTCTGGTGATCTGCCTGCCTCAGGCTCCCAAAGTGCTGGGATTACAGGGCTGCAGCCACCACATCCGGCCTCAGTGTGCTTTCTAACTTGGAATTCTTTGGATTCCTGAAAGGTTTTCAGGTGGATCTACTGCATATCAGGTGACATGCCAGTGAGCTCTGGAGCAACAGTCCATAAACCCTTTCATTTTTCTGCAGCAAAATGTATAGATACACTAAGTGGGACAAAATAAAGACTATAAATAACCTCACATCCAATTCATATCAGGTTTGCCATCAGATGCTTGCCCCAATCTCATGAAAAAGCTTTCGCTTTTCAGAGCTTTGGGGGTTTGGGAATTGTGCATGGAGAGTGCCAGCTTTGGTTTCAGCCACACCTGGGTTTCCATTCTAATTGCATCCTGACCAGCTGGCCCACCGGGGGCAAGACATTCCTCCTCTCTGAGCCTCAGTGTTCTCATCTGTAAAATGGGATGATAATGCCTATGGTGCTTCTTAAAAGATAAGCAAGGAAATGCAGGTTGCCACTCTGGAAGAAAGGCTGGCCACACTGACAGGTCCCAACGAGGTGAATCCACTACAGGATATCCGGGATATATCTACACACAAGGCAGGGGCAGACTCCCTCTCCCTCTGACCAAACTTACAAGGCTGATGCATAGCAGAAGATCCATTTATTATTGGATAGCACAGTAAATACCCCACCAACAGAATGGAGCACTTCCTACAGCCCAACCAGCACGGGCTTCCCTACAGCACAAGTTCCGTGAGGATCCATGGTGTCACAGCACTGCTTGGTGAGAGGGAGTCAGAATAAACAACCACATTAAGAAGCATTTATCAGCTGGGCGTGGTGGCTCATGTCTGTAATCCCAGAGTTTTGGGAGGCCGAGGCGGGCAGATCACTTGAGCTCAGGAATTCGAGATCAGCCTGACCAACATGGTACAACCCCATCTCTACCAAAAACACAAAAATTAGCCAGGCTTCGTGGTAGGCACCTGTAATCCCAGCTACTCGGGAGGCTGAGTCACAAGAATCACTTGAACCTAGCAGGCAGAGGTTGTAGTGAGCCAAGATTGCACCACTGCACTCCAGCCTGGGCGACAGACTCCATCTCAAAAAAACAAAAGCGTTTATCACAGAGCAGCTTGAAGCCCCCTCTCTTTTGGGAGGACAGTCTTGCCCAGGAAATGGGGATGATGCTTGGGTCAGCGCAACCAAGAGCCTGTGCCCTGGACAATGCCAGCCCTGGCTCTGTGACCATCCCCTTCCTATTTGTCCTCTACTGAGGCACTCTTCCATTCACTCTTCCTCCAAAGAGGGTGCAAGGTAACTGACCAGGTTCCCCTTGATAAACCAGGATCATAGTCCAGGCCTGTCCTTCTGAGCCAGACTCCCTCAGAAACTTTGCCTGGCATTGATGTACCCCACGCTCTTCAGTCATGTTTGCAGATAACCAAACTGATGACTCTTAGAAAAGGCCAGTCTGCAGGCGCAGTGGCTCAAGCCTGTAATCCCAGCACTTTGGGAGGCCGAGACGGGCGGATCACAAGGCCAGGAGATCGAGACCATCCTGGCTAACATGGTGAAACCCCATCTCTACTAAGAAAAAAAAAAAGAAAATACAAAAAACTAGCTGGGCGTGGTGGCGGGCGCCTGTAGTCCCAGCTATTCAGGAGGCTGAGGCAGGAGAATGGCGTGGACCCGGGAGGCAGAGCTTGCAGTGAGCTGAGATTCAGCCACTGCACTCCAGCCTGGGCAACAGAGCGAGACTCTGTCTCAAAAAAAAAAAAAAAAGACAAAGAAAAGAAAAGGCCAGTCTGCATCCATGGCAGAGTTCATACCCCTAAGATGGCCACGACAATATCTCCCACTCCACATACTTGTTCCGTAACTTCTTGCCTTACCCAGCAAAAACTTCAGTCTCTGCCCTCTCTCCCCCTTGACTCTGGGCAGGCTTGTGACGCACTTGGAACCAACAAGTTACAGGGATGGGAGTGATATCACATAACTTCTGAGGCTAGATCACAGAAGGCAATGTGGCTTCCAACTTGTTCGCCAGAGCACTTGCTCTGAACTCCTCACACAGACTCACTACGCAGAGTGACCCTGAGACTAAATGGAGAGAGAGAAAGAGAAGCTCCACCCACACCCAACTATAATGCATGAGAGACCCCAGGTCAGAACCACCCAGCCAAGCACTTCCCTAATTCCTGACCCACAGAAACTAAGACATACAATAAAAAGACTGTTGTCGTTTTAAGCCACTAAATTTTGGTGTGATTTGTTAATGACCGTTTTATTTTCCTTCTGCCTAGGGTGACCATACCTCCCAGTTTAAGTGAGACGATTCCAGTTTACACCTTTTATCTGGCATAATCAACGATAGTAATCCCTTTCTTGCCCCCAAAGTGCCCCAATTTAAATGGCAAATTATATGGTCACTCTACATTTGGCCGAGTTCTCAGAACACACTTCAGATTCTGGCAACAACTCTTCACTCACCGCCTAGAATAACTGAAATGCATGAGGTGCCTAGCACAAAGTGTTCAAGAAATCGATGCTCGTTCCTCTTCTTTCTCCTAATTCTGTTCTGTCTGAATGCTCAGCAGTATTTTGCCAAGAGATGGCTTCAGTGTGGTGGCTCATGCCTGTAATCCCAGCACTTTCGGAGGCCAAGCCGTGTGGATCACCTGAGGTCAGGAGTTCAAGACCATCTGACCAACATTGTGAAACTTCATTTCTACTAAAAATACAAAAATCTGACCAGGCGCGGTGGCTCACGCCTGTAATCCCAGCACTTTGGGAGGCCAAGGCGGGCGGATCACAAGGTCAGGAGATTGAGACCATCCCGGCTGACGAAACACCATCTCTACTAAAAATACAAAAAATTAGCCAGGTGTGGTGGCGGGCGCCTGTGGTCCCAGCTACTGGGGAGGCTGAGGGAGGAGAATGGCGTGAACCCGGGAGGTGGAGGTTGCAGTGAGCTGAGATAGCGCCGCTGCACTCCAGCCTGGCCAACAGAGCGAGACTCCGTCTCAAATAAATAAATAAATAAAAATAAGATTTGCCGGGCATGGTGGCGGGCACCTATAATCCCAGCTACTCGGGAGTCTGAGGCAGGAGAATCGCTTGAATCGGGAGACAGAGGTTACAGTGAGCCGAGATCTTGTCACTGCAGAGTGAGCCTAAAAAAGAGATGGCTTCAGGAGCAGGCTCAGTCCCCTCACAGTCTCGAGAATGCTCTCCCCGCAACAAACCTGCATCCTCCCGAAAACAGGGTACCTGTTACACAGCCACAGCTCCCAGGCAAGCCCAGGGCTGTCCATTTCACCAGAGGGCTCTCAGTAAGCCCGTCCCATGGGGAAATTCTGGAGCTGCTGCTGGTATTCAAGATAGGAAGGCTCTGAATTCCTCAGAGAGAGCAGGCAAGAGACAGAGGAGGAACAACACAACCCTGCAACTGTCTTTTTATTATCTCTCTTAGTTTCTGTGGGACAGGAATTTGGGGTAGGTTTGGCTGGATGGTTCTGCCCTGGGGCCTCTCTGGCCTCTCGGAAAGGCCTTCCTCACCACCCCTGTAAGGAGTAAAAGCTTCTGAGTCCACAAAACTGCTTTCAAATCCTGGCTCCACCATTTACTCACTGGACTAAGTACTCAACTACTCTGAGCCTCTTTCTCCCCACCTGAATGAATGGCAGGGTCCATGGCAATTTCAATGAACTTTTAGAAAAAAACACTGGCCAGATTCTTTTATTCATTAACTCAGACAATGAATACCTACTTAAGCACCTATTCTATGCCAGTGATATGCTTTGACTGTATCCTCACCCAAATCTCATCTTGAATTCCCACGTGCTGTGGGATGGACCTGGTAGGAGGTAATTGAATCATGGGGGCAGGTCTTTCCCACACTGTTCTTGTGATAGTGAATAAGTCTTACGAGATCTGACGGTTTTAAAAGGGGGAGTTCCCCTACACAAGCTCCCTCTCTTTGCCTGCTACCATTCATGTAAAACATGACTTGCTCCTCCTTGCCTTCTGCCATGATTGTGAGGCCTCCCCAGACATGTGGAACCGTGAGTCCATTAAACCTCTTTCTTTTGTAAATTTCCCAGTCTGGAGTATGTCTTTACTAGCAGCATGAAAACGGACTAACACAATCACCTATTTCAGAAATGATGGTCAGAAAAGACCTGCATAAGGAGGTAACTCTCGAGCAGAGGCATAGCTGATGAGACCAATTCAGGCACCAGGAAATCTGGGGGAAGAGTGTGCCATGCAGAAAGAACATCAAGTGCAGAGGCCCTGCTGAGATGGAAAGAAGGCTGGTGGGCCAGGCATGGTGGGCTCACGCCTGTAATCCCAGCACTTTGGGAGGCCAAGGTGGATGGATCACTGGA
This sequence comes from Chlorocebus sabaeus, assembly GCF_047675955.1. NCBI lineage: Eukaryota > Metazoa > Chordata > Mammalia > Primates > Cercopithecidae > Chlorocebus > Chlorocebus sabaeus. The sequence continues at coordinate 14,342,518 of NC_132922.1, forward strand.
GGTCAGGAATTTGAGACTAGCCTGGCCAACATGGTGAATCCCTATCTCTACTAAAAATACAAAAATTAGCCAGGTGTGGTGGCACATACCTGTAGTTCCAGCTACTTGGGAGGCTGAGGCAGGAGAATCACTTGAACCCGGAAGGTGGAGGTCACAGTGAGCTGAGATTGTGCCATTGCACTCCAGCCTGGCAAAAGAGCAAGACCCTGTCTCCAAAAAAAAAAACACAAAAAGTGGCAGAGCCTAGACATCAGATATGTCTAATAATTTCTAATAAAGGAGGTATGCTAGGAGGCTAAGGAAACCCATGTCAGGTAGAAAGGATCTGAGGTTTGAATAAAGTCATGCCCTCAGATTATCTTTCATTGTTTTAAAATTCTGAAACAAAGACACCAGGAGGAACTCCATAGCCTGGGAGTTGCTGAGAGGACAGCACTGTTATCTACTGCAGTAAAGCAGTTTGTGAGTTGTCACTTCAGAATCACAGTTAATGCGGCGCTCCTGGGCTCCAGCATAAACATATCCATGAAATCTATCCAAGTGAGACCCAGAATCTGAATTTTCTTAAATACCATCCTGGTCAGGTGTGGTAGCTCACACCTGTAATCCCAGCACTTTGGGAGGCCGAGGCAGGAGGACTGCTTAAGCCCAGGAGTTCAAGACCAGCCTTGGCAACATGATGAGTCTTCCTGTCGACAAAAATTTTTTTTAAATTAGCCGGGTGGCCGGGTGCAGTGGCTCACACCTGTAATCTTAGCACTTTGGGAGGCCGAGGTGGGTAGATCACCTGAGGTCAGGAGTTCGAGACGAACCTGGTCAGCATGGTGAAACCCTGTCTCTACTAAAAATACAAAAATTAGTCGGGCCTGGTGGTACACGCCTGCAATCCCAGCTACTTGGGAGGCTGAAGCAAGAGAATCGCTTGAACCTGGAAGGCAGAGGTTGCAGTGAGCTGAGATCCTGCCACTGCACTCCAGCTTGGATGACAGAGAGAGAGTCCATCTCAAAATAAATAAATAAATAAATAAATATTAAAAAATTAAAAATTAGCCAGGCAAGGTGATATGCACCTGTAGCCTCAGCTGCTCCGTAAGCTAAGGCGAGAGGATCACTTTAGACCAGGAGTTAAAGACCAGCCCAGGCAACATAGTGAGAAACTGTCTCTATAAAATTTTTTTAAATAATTAGCTGGCCAGGTACGGCGGCTCATGCCTGTAATCCTAGCCCTTTGGGAGGCCCAGTAGGAGGACTGCTTGAGCTCAGGAGTTTGAGACCGGCCTGAGCAACATTACAAAACCCCATCTCTACCAAAAATACAAAAATTTAGGCAGGCGTGGTGGTGTGTGCCTGTGTAAACCCAGCTACTCGGGAGGCTGAGCTGGGAGGATCGCTTGTGCCTGGGAAGTCGACGGTGCAATGAGCCGTGATCCTGCCACCACATTCCAGCCTGGGCGACAGAGAGAGACCCTGTCTCAAACAATAAATAAAAATAAATAAAAACGGTGTTCCAGAAATCCCTGTCCTACAATTAAGTTTGAGAACTGTTTAAGTATGGTTTGAACTCTGGCGGTTAGAACCCTAAACTAGCAGTCTGATCTAGGCAGGTCACTTGGCACCTCTGAGCCTCACTTTCCACAACTATAAAGGCGGAGGGGTAACAATAAAGTCCGCCGAAGACCCCGACCAACCTCTCCTGCGGTGAGCTTCACACTAAGCAGGCGGATAGAGCAGGCGGGGAGTCGCGGGTGACTATGGGAAACATGGGGGCTAAGGCGTGCCGCGAGCATTGTGGGACACAGAGGGGCGCCAGCCGCTCCCCGCCTCTAGCTTCGATTGCGCGGCCGCCACGTTTCAGTGATGAACGCCCTCTTTGGGCGTTCCCGGATACCGCCTGACGTAGTACCAATCACACCTCTCGCGTCTCGACGCCTCAGAGGCTAATAAGGACGCCTGGCGAAACGCAGTAACGGATTTCCGGGTGGACCTTCGCTTTACGGCTCGTAAGTTCTTCCGCCCAACCCAGAGGAAGCGGGAGCGCAGTTTACGACAGCGCCGGTCGTGTTTACGGCGGCATCCGCTGCGCGCGCATGTTTTCTTTTTTCCTGGTTTCTCGGAGTGCTGCTGCTAACGTGGTGTCCGGCCAGCACCATCTGTTGCCATCCCGGCCGGCCGAGGCCGTTTCAGGTGAGCAGCATGTTTCATAGGTTCCTGCGGACCTCCGGAGCCGGCTCGGACTAGGTCCAGCCTTCGGGGACCTCACGGAAGAGACCTCTCTTAGTCCCTTCCTGCTGTTGCTGTTCCTCCGCTGGGCGGGGCAGGAATCCACTTTCGGGGGCCCCACGTCCTGCACACTACTGGACGCGGGACACGACTTTGTGGGTGAGGTCCCTGGCCCTAGGCCCTGCTCATTGCCCAGGGACTGGGTGAATTTGATTGCCAGTTAACCCATCTCGGTTAAGGCGGAGGGGTAACAACAAGGTCTTTCTGAAGTGGCCGAAGACACCCTGACTTTTTAAGTGGGGTCTTAGGGGTGCCAGGTTGAGCGGTGTTTGGCCCCTGTTCTATAGTGCATAGGTTACCTTCCATTTTTTGTGAAACTGGAGGCCAGGATAGTTACGCCACCCCCTGTTCAGCGATGGACGGCGTATGATCTGTAGTGGCCTGCCAGCCACAGAGCCCCTTCTGAGTGCCTTCTTGGAGCCTCCCTATCCTGCCCCTCTGACCAATACAGCTGTTACTTCGTTTTTACTGAGCAGCAGTTTCTTCTCCTGGTTCCTCTCTGCTCTCGTTTAAAAAAAAAAAAAAAAAAAAAAAAAAAAACACATGTATTAAAGCCAGGGTATCTCACCGCTGTCTTTCCAGAGAGGTGATGCAGGTCAAGCCTCGGGCCTTTTCCCTTGTTGAGCTTCTGACAGAATCCGATTTTTAAAAGTGTGTCTTGCGACTCACTTTTGGTATTACTAGGTACGGTCTCAAACCCCCAATCTTTGCGGGCTGCTGCCCAGCTGTAATATAATGGAAAGAAAGCTGGACTGACAGCAGGCACCCCTGGAAATGAAATCTGTTTTGAAATGATGATGTCAGCTGCTTGGCTAGGCTGGGCTTCAAATTTTTGCCTCTAAAGTGGGGGTGAGGGGGTGTTAATGGTGTTAAAGTATCTGGCATAGTTCTTGACACATAGGAGCTCAGCAGTATTTACTACAAATTGTTCTGAGACCATCACCCTTTTTCTTGTGTCCTCTTCCTATAGTTCCTATCAGGAAGATGAAGCTTCTAGGTTTATTCTGTGTTGCTGTCACCCAAATGTCATCTCTGAAGGAAGCCTCAATCTGCCCAGCATGGGGCTTTGGGGAGAGTTTACTAAGTTCAGCATACCTGTTATTTTGATTGTTCTCCAGCCTCCAAGAAATACTGGATTTTTGTCTTTTTGAGACGGAGTCTTGCTATGTTGCCCAGGCTGGAGTGCAATGGCACGATATTGGCTCACTGCAACCTCTGCCTCCCAGGTTCAAGCGACTCTCCTGCCTCAGCCTCCTGAGTAGCTGGGATTACAGGTGTCCACCACCATGCCCAGCTAATTTTTGTATTTTTAGTAGAGACTGGGTTTCTGTTGACCAGGCTGGTCTCGAACTCCTGACTTCGTGATCCGCCCACCTCGGCTTTTCAAAGTGCTAAGATTACAGGCATGAGCCACTGCACCCAGCCTCCAAGAAATATTTGTGTAGTGAATGCCTTCTAAGCATTTTCAGAAGGCTACAACGGAAGATAAATGCATAGATTTTTTTAGAGGAAGTGTCAGGCAAGCATCCGCTGCAGAACCCTGGTCTTTTAATTCCCCTGAGAGAGCTATAGTGTTATGCAGAGTGCAGACACTGTAGTCAGACTGCTTTGGTTCACATTTTTCATCAACTAGCATTGCAACTTTGGGCAGTTTCTTCATTTCTCTGTGCTTTGGTTTTCTTATCTGGAAAGTGCGGATAACATTGGCTCCTACCTCACAGGATTGTTGGCAGGATTGAATGAATGAATGAGTGGTCACCACTAAGAACAGTGCCTGACAGTATTCATGAACATCTGACGTGGCCACTTTGGGCTTGAGGTCTATGGGGACCTCCTTGGCCTTCTGGCAGTTCTTTTGCCTGGGTTTATGTCCGCTTGCTCTGCACACAGGATTTGCGTTGATGGCAGAAAATTGAAACAATAAGAAAGGAAAATCGAATTTCAGGATATACTTAAAGATCCTTTTTTCTCAGCACTCTATATGCATAAATGTACTTTTGCAAGTCTAAATACTTGTGTGGCATTTTACAAAGTGCTTAAAACAAGGATCTTCTTTATTTTGCAGATGAAAAAGACTAAAGCGGCTGGACGTGGTGGCTCACGCCTGTAATCCCAGCACTTTGAGAGGCCGAGGTGGGCGGATCATTTGAGGTCAGGAGTTCAAGACCAACCTGGACAACATGGTGAAACCCCGTCTCTACTAAAAGCACAAAAAATAGCCAGGCAGCGCTTGCCTGTAATCCCAGCTGCTCAGGAGGCTGAGGCAGGAGAATCACTTGAACCCAGGAAGCGGAGGTTGCATGCCACTGCACTCCAGCATGGGTGACAAAGTGAAACTCTGTCTCCAAAAACAAAGAAAAAGACTACTAAGTCTTAGGGAAGTTGAATTTGTATGAATTGGTGAAGGTATATCTCAGAACCAAAACAAGGTTACTATATTTGAAAAAACATCAGTACATTTTATCGAATCTGTGACACCATTGAATTTTTTCAAACACTTACATTGTGTAAGACAAAAAAAGAAAAACTACCAATCAATATGACACCCTGTGAAGCACAAGGTGCAGCCTCCTTTTAAAGATGTTACAGTGAAAGAGTTTCGTGAAATTAATGACATAGGGTCAATCAGTTTTGTTTGCATTTTTCTCAGTTTTAAGTACATATTCACAGTGTAATTGACAAACAGTAGTAGTCGCTCAACAGTGGAGGGTTCCAGTTTGCGTGTTGCTTTTTGAATTCTGTCATTTATGTCTTTGCTTACTTCATATGGAGGGCTTTTTGTACTCTGAGGCCTTCGTTCATGCCGCTACTCACATGATTTATATTTTTCAGGTTTTGGAAGATGGCAAAGTTCATGACACCCGTGATCCAGGACAACCCCTCCGGCTGGGGTCCCTGTGCGGTTCCCGAGCAGTTTCGGGATATGCCCTACCAGCCATTCAGCAAAGGAGATCGGCTAGGAAAGGTACTTGCCTGTCAGCAGGAGTCTGAATCTTTGCAGCTGTGGCTGCTACTCTCGAGTCCCTGTTTAGATTTTATTGTCTCAAAATCTTAACTCGTGAATTTTTTATAGGGATGGCAGCTGAGAAAGGTTATCATCTCTGGGTGTAGTGATAGGAGAGCTGGGCACTTAGAGAGGTGTGGTGAACGAATTCTGAGACTCTCCCACGCTGTCCTCTCGCTTTCAGGGGTTTCCGGGTCTGCAGAAGCTTGCATGGTTGACCTGTGCATTCTCTGTCTTGCCTTGTTGTTCATAGGTTGCAGACTGGACAGGAGCCACGTACCAAGATAAGAGGTACACAAGTAAGTGTTTCTGCGGCTGAACGCCCCAATCAGGGCCTTGGGAAAGTTGTTCTTTATTCTAATGACCTTCATCTGAAAGCTTTTTGAAACGGGAAGGAACTGGCAACAATAATTCATAGCTTTCAGGGATGTAGTCTGGACTTTAACAGTAACCACATTTTTGGAACTAGCCCCCAAAACTTAGTCTGTTCATTAAAGAGGTCTAGCCTATTAAAATGGGGTTTGGAGCCCTTTTAAAAACCTGTTGAAAACATTAGCCAGGCATGGTAGCATGCGCCTGTAATCTCAGCTACTTGGGAGATTGAGGCAGGAGAATCACTTGAACCCAGAAGGCAGAGGTTGCAGTGAGCCAAGATCATGCCACTGCACTCCAGCCTGGTGACAGAGCCAGACCCTGTCTCAAAAAAAAAAAAAAAAAATTATAAACCCCTGGTTTTAAGATCCTGGTACTATAAAAAGGTTTTTCTCTGTGCCATTTCAGATAGTTGGAGGTGGCTGCCTGGAGAACTAAGTTAGGATAGCTGAGGCTGAGATTGGCAAGAAAGTATATCGTGATCTATTAGACATACCTGCCGTGGGTCCCTGATAATGGAGATGGTGGTTAGCAATAAATACCTCAGATTCTCACACAATAAAGCAGAGAGTGAAATGGGTTAGCTTGAGTCCTTCAGAGTCTTGGCTTAGAAAGTTCTTTAGACCAGAGTTTTTCAAAATTGAATGTGCATGTGGATCACCTGGGGATCTTGTTAAAATGCTGGTTCTGATTCAGTGGGTATGGGGTGGGACTGTGAGTCTGTGTGTCTAACAAGCTTCCAGCCAATGCTACAGGTCTCAAGACCACCCTTGAAATAGCAAGGCTTTAGACTGGTGCGTATCTGGTAAAGTCTGTGAGTGTGGTTACTACATGCCGTCACCTTTGCCTCCAGATAAGTACTCCTCTCAGTTTGGTGGTGGAAGTCAATATGCTTATTTCCACGAGGAGGATGAAAGTAGCTTCCAGCTGGTGGATACAGCGCGCACACAGAAGACGGCCTACCAGCGAAATCGGATGAGATTTGCCCAGGTAGGCCAAGAACCAGCAACCACCATCTTGGGGCTGTTACTGTTGGCCATCACCTGCCTAAAAATGCTACCCTGTGACTCCTAATGAGAGAGGGAAGCATATTAGAGGTCTTCTCAGGTGAATCTCAGGTCACTGTTCCATAACAAGAGGTACCAAGGTAAACTTGAACTAGGTTCAGCGATGCATTTAAATAGTTTATGTTTCTGTTTAGCAGTAGGTAGGACATCAGACTTGTATGCTAAAAGCATTTGTGCTGGATAAGAAGGTGCACCCATGCCTGTTGCCACACGTAATTGGTGTGTGCAGACTTTATTAAGTAGACGGTCCAGTCAGGTTGCGTATTATTACTTAAAGAGGCAAACTCAGCAACTCTAAAAAGACCCAGTAAACATACTTCAATGAAAAATATGTCACGGGAATATAAGTCTAAGCGAAGTCCAAGTACTTACCCCCTAACACCCCCAAGCTATTGATGCTGTGGAGTGAAAGCACAGAGCAAGATGTGAAACTTGGGATTTGGCATCCTAAACTTACTCAAAAGACCTCCCGCTCATTCTGCCTATTGTGAGCCAAATCTCCAAGATGCTGACACGGGTATTTCTTGCTGATGCCTAGAGGAACCTCCGCAGAGACAAAGATCGTCGGAACATGTTGCAGTTCAACCTGCAGATTCTGCCTAAGAGTGCCAAACAGAAAGAGAGGTGAGATTTTCATCCTGCTGGAACAAGACACCCTTCCCAGACTGGCCGTAGTTGGAAACAGTAGGACAAAAGCGGGAGGGTAGTTGTCTTCCCCATCATTGCAAAAAAAAAAAGAGGAAAATACTTTCTACAACCAGTTAAGCCACCTTTTGGCTTGTCGTTCTCAAGCTGGTTCATGGCAGATAGCATGGGCAGCAAACTTAACTCCTTGTGCTGGCCGTGTGCACTGAAGGGAAACCCAGGCAGGCAAGAAGAGGCTCTGGAGCTTACCTTGGCTCAGTTCTGCTGTGGGACAGCTCCAGGAAGCCCCATGTATGCTGGTCCTGGGAGCCTCCTGGTGGTGTGTGGTCCAGCGGCCACTACACCCCAGATTGGAGCTATCAGTGAACAGGCACTACAGATGAAGTAAAATATGCCTGGTCAGTATTTGAAGGCAGTGTGCCTTTTCTAGCACCTCCAGTGTGCACCCTCTGGGTCTCTTCCTTTCTCTAAGCCCATTTTTCATAGTTCAAAGGAGTTAGTGATGATGACAAGTTTTAGCTGAAGAGAATGGCAGCCTGTGCCTTTTGAGGAAGCCACTGATTTTGAGGTCTGCACTGAGATCATATTTCTCTCTTTCCAGAGAACGCATTCGACTGCAGAAAAAGTTCCAGAAGCAATTTGGGGTTAGGCAGAAATGGGATCAGAAATCACAGGTAATGCATTTATACCAGAATTCTGCCTTGGAATTTGGTTCTGTTTATTTGGTTGTCTTTATAATAGCTTAGATGAGATATACTTCACATACCGTACAATTTAGTCGTTTTTAACATATTTGCAGAGTTCTGTAACTGGTCAATTTCAGACCATTTTCGTCACCCTCAAAAGAATCCCTTACCCTTTAGCAGTCACCCTGTCTTGATCTGTTTTCTGTTGCCAGAACAGAATACCTGAGAGTTGGTAAGTTATAAAGTGGTTTCTTTAGCTCATGGTTCTGGAGACTGGGAAGTCCTGGATCAGGAGCAGCATCTGGTGAGGGCCTCATGCTGCTTGATAGCATGACAGAAAAGGCAGAAGGGGGAGGAGGGTGCAACAGAGAAAAGGGCTAAACTCTTTGGGTAGTTAGCCCATTGCTGAGAGAAGGGCATAGGCATTTATTCCTTTTAACGATCTAATCTCTTAAAGGCCCTACCTCCCGACACTACCACAGTAACAACCAGCTTGCCGCGAGTTCCAGGAGGCCAAACGCTAACACGCCCAATACCCCAGCCCTAGGCAGCTACAAATCTGTTTTCTGTCTCTGGATTTTTTGTTCTAGACATTTTACATACATGGAATCATACAATATATGGTCTTTTGTAACTGGTGGCTTTTATTTCGCATGTTTTCAAGAGTCATCCATGTGGCAGCATGTGCCGGTACAGTTGTCCTTCAGTATGTGAAAGTCTACACATTCTCAGGTCCCACAGTCGGCCTGTGGTACCCACATATATGAAAAGTTGGCCCTCCATATACTCGGGGTTTGCATCCCAAGAATACTGTTTTGTTTTTTTGTTTTTTTCTTTTTTGAGACAGGGTCTCGCTCTGTCACCCAGGCTGGAGTGCAGTGGCATGATCTTAGCCAACTGCAATCTCTGTCTGCTGGGTTCAAGCAATCCTCCCGCCTCAGCCTTCTGAGTAGCTGAGACTACGGGCATGCACCACCACGCCTGGCTAATTTTTGTATTTTTTGTAGAGATGGGGTTTTGCCATGTTCCCCAGGCTGGTCCCAAACTCCTGAGCTCAAGCAATCCGCCCACCTCAGCCTCCCATAGTGCTGGGGTTACAGACATGAGGCACTGCGCCCGGCTTGTATTTTCAGTCCATGTTTGTTTGAAGAAAATCTGCATATGAGTAGACCCATGTACTTCAAACCCATGTTGCTCAAGGGCAGCTGTGCTTCATTTGTTGTTGGTTGTGGGTTTTGTTTTTAGACTGAATCTCACTCTTGTCACCCAAGCTGCAGTGCCAGTGGCACGATCTTGGCTCACTGCAACCTCAGCCTCCCAGGTAGCTAGGATTACAGGCCCGAGCCAACACGTCTGGCTTTTTTTTTTTGTATGTTTTGTAGAGGCAGGGTTTCACCATGTTGGCCCAGCTAGTCTCAAACTCCTGTCCTCAGATAATCCACCTGCTCCTGATCTCAGATAATCCACCCACCTCAGTCTCCCAAAGTGCTGGGATTACAGGCGTGAGGCACCACACCCAGCCCAAATGAGCTTCATTTCTTGTTTATTGCCAAATAAGAGTCCTTTGAATTGATACGCCATGTATTTTTGAGCCTTTCACACGCTGATGAACATTTGGGTGGTTTTTCACTTTTTGAGTATTATTGATGCTGCTGTGAACGTTCACCTGCGTATGCTTGGGTGGGCATTCTGAGAACAGAACACGTGTAAGCAAAAGTGAAGCTACATTTTGTTGGATATGAAGCTATATCAAGGATAGTTAATACCCCGAGAGAAATATAAAGGACCTGCTGCATGTTTATCAGGTGACATCATTACCTGGGAGTGGAACCCCATTTGTTTCTGAGCTTTTGATCCCTTTGGTCCTCTTCCAGACCATAAATTCCTGGGAGTCAGGGATTCTATCTTATAAAACAGTCAGCACTCCATCACTCAATTTATTGAATAAAAGCTCTTTTTCTCTTCTCTCTTTTACTGAGAAGGAGTCTTGCTCTGTCACCCAGGCTGGAGTGCAATGGTGCTATCTCAGCTCACTACAGCCTCCACCTCCCAGATTCAAGCTATTCTCCTGCCTCAGCCTCCCGAGTAGCTGCGATTACAGGCATACATCACCACACCTGACTAATTTGTGTATTTTTAATAGAGATGGGGTTTCACCAGGTTGGACAGGCTGGTCTCGAACTCCTGACCTCAGGTGATCTGCCCGCCTTGGCCTCCCAAAGTCCTGGGATCACAGACATGAGCCACTGAGCCCCTCCATTTTGTGTGGTGGTTGTTTGAGACAGGATCTCGTGTCACTCAGGCTGGAGCGCTCTTCGTATTTTTAGCCTTTTATTTATGTTTTGTATGTACTGTAACTTTTTTTTCCTCTATTGTTTTTCAACTGCAGAAACCCCGAGACTCTTCAGTTGAAGTTCGTAGTGACTGGGAGGTGAAAGAGGAAATGGATTTTCCTCAGTTGATGAAGATGCGCTACTTGGAAGTATCAGAGCCACAGGACATGTAAGCAGCATCTTCTACTACTTTCTACCCTGCTCTTATGTGTGTGGACCATCTGGTGATGGGTATTTTCTTAAGCCCTAGTATTTCCAAAAAGGCTTTGAAGCCACTTACTCAAAACACATTGCATAAGGTTAACAGAGGTGTTTTTAAAAAATCAAGACCGACCAGGCGCAGTAGATCACCTGAGGTCAGGAGTTCAAGAGCAGCCTGGCCAACATGGTGAAAACCAGTCTCTACTAAAAATACAAAAATTAGCTGGGCGTGGTGGCACACCCCTGTAATCCCAGATACTCAAGAGGCTGAGGCGCGAAAATCGCTTAAACCGTGAAGGTGGAGGTTGCAGTGAGCTGAGATCTTGACATTGCACTCCAGCCTGGGTAACAAGAGCGAAATTCCATCTCAAAAAAAAAAAAAAAAATCAAGGCCAAGGGGAAAAGCAGAGGTTCACTGTCTGCAAACTTCTTTTTAACTTCCTGGCATCCTCAACAAAGAAGAAATGAGTTATACAACTCTTTTGTCTTTTTTTTTTTCCTTTTTGTGGAGAACGGGGTCTCGCTATATTACCCAGGCAGGTCTCGAACTCCTGGGCTCAAGCTATCCTCCCGCCTCTGCCTCCCTGAGAGCTGGGATTACAGGCGTGAGCCACCGTGCCCGGCGAGTTATACAACTCTTGGCAGAAAGAGAAAGAAAGAAAGAATGGAATTTGCTGATTATTAAACTGTATATTTCTGTTTCCTGGCGTCCTGAGCAAAACAGCAATAAGATTAAGTTACGAAACTCTTGGCAGGAAAAGAAACACAGCAATTCTTCAGGAGAATCTTTGCTTCTCCTGACATTTCAAATAGCTCCTTACCTCAAAGGACAAGCAGGCGGAACTTAGGTAGTGGGAAACCAGAGCACTAGACCAGACGTCAGCCTACCCAGGTGCCTCTGAAACTAGTCGTCTCCTGTCTTAGCCTCAGTCGCCCTACCTTTAAAATGGCGTTGGGCTGAATGAGTTGTACCAGGACCTAAGTGGACAAGAACTCATCAGGCACTGGGGATTCGTCTCTCCTGTTCTGGCCAGAAATTGCTTTCCATCTCTTTTAGACTTTTGGATAAGACTTCTGGATCTATGGCTTAGAAAGAAAAACCTGGGGTTTATCTCCCTTACCTGGCATGTCTCTGCCTGCTCTTCCCGCAGCGAGTGTTGCGGGGCCCTGGAATACTACGACAAAGCCTTTGACCGCATCACCACGAGGAGCGAGAAGCCGCTGCGGAGCATCAAGCGCATCTTCCACACTGTCACCACCACAGACGACCCTGTCATCCGCAAGGTGTGCGCCTCCTTCTGCCCCCTCCCACTAGGTAGGAATGCTGTCGGCTTCTACAGCTGAAGCTGCAGAAAGAACAGAAGACATGGGAATAATGTATGTATTATATGTAAAAGCACTTTGCCAGGTAGACCGGAAACGTGGATGTTAAGCACAGCTGGACTTGAAGCCCAGTTCCGCCATGCTTCCTGGCTCAGTCTGTGGAGCCTTAGTTCTCTCATCTGCAGCCAAGGGTAGAGGTACATAGCACGTACTACTGGGACAAAGGTGAAAGCATCTGAAGCACTTGGCTGGAATCGAGCAGGTGCTTAGGGGGCTGCAGTGTCACTGCCACCCGAAACTTGCTGGCTGACTGGCTGCAGCGTTTTTGGTCAATGAGGCGGGGCCTCATTCTTAAGGATTTATGTGGTCAGCAGAGGAGTTCTTTCCCGTCCTTGTGAGTGGGCAGTGAGACCTGGGAGCGTCTTTCCATCTTCTCTCTTGGATCCTCTTTGTAGCTGGCAAAAACTCAGGGGAATGTGTTTGCCACTGATGCCATCCTGGCCACGCTGATGAGCTGTACCCGCTCAGTGTATTCCTGGGACATTGTCGTCCAGAGAGTTGGATCCAAACTCTTCTTTGACAAGAGAGACAACTCTGACTTTGGTAAGAAGCGTGCCTGGGGAACAACTCCAAGGCATTGAGTATTTTTGGTGGTACAGAACAAGTCTCTGGTGCTAGAGAATGGATAGAAAGTGGTCCATCTTCCCAAGGGCATTGACAGCAGCAGCATCTGAATCTCTCCCAGGCTCTGTATTCTGAGATTAGAAGAGACTGTCACTGCAGTGCCTGCTTGGGGCCTCAGCTTTTGGAGTCCTCACTGCACCCTAATAGCAGGCTTCCAAATGTTGCTTTCTTTTTTTTTTTTTTTCTTTTCCCAAGACCTAGTCTCACTCTGTCACCCAGGCTGGAGTGCAGTGGCACAATCTTGGCTCACTGCAGCCTCCACCTCCCACATTCAAGTCATTCTCCTGCCTCAGCCTCCCAGATAGCTGTGCCACTACGCCTGGCTACTTGCTGTATTTTTAGTAGAGACAGTTTCACCGTGTTGGCCAGGCTGGTCTCAAACTCCTGGCCTCAAGTGATCCATCAGCCTTGGCCTCCCAAAGTGCTATGATTAGAGGCATGAGCCACCATGCCTGGCCCAAATTTTACTCGTTTAAATACCACTTTTTTGAGTTTTGCCATCTTGCATACCTTCTTCAGTGTTTGCTTACAGTACATACACTTACATATTTTATGCCATACGTATATGTATTTATACATCATAAAACCATGTCACTCAAAAATTAACAAAACAGGCCGGACATGGTGACTCACACCTGTAATCCTGGCACTTTGGGAGACCAAGACAGAGAATCACTTGAGGTCAGGAGTTCAAGACCATCCTGGTCAACATGGTGAAACCCCATCTCTACTAAAAATAAAAAAATTAGGCCAGGTGCGGTGGCTCAAGCCTGTAATCCCAGCACTTTGGGAGGCCGAGACGGGCAGATCACGAGGTCACAAGATCAAGACCATCCTGGCTAACACGGTGAAACCCCATCTCTACTAAAAAATAACAAAAAACTAGCCGGGCGAGGTGGCAGGCACCTGTAATCCCAGCTACTCAGGAGGCTGAGGCAGGAGAATGGCGTGAACCCGGGAGACGGAGCTTGCAGTGAGCTGAGATCCGGCCACTGCACTCCAGCCTGGGCAACAGAGCGAGACTCTGTCTCAAAAAAAAAAAAAAAAAAAAATTAGCCGGGCATGGTGGCGCGTGCCTGTAATCCCAGCTACTCAGGGGGCTGAGGCAGGAGAATCGCTTGAACCCAGGAGGCAGAGGTTGCAGTGAGCCGAGATCACACCACTGCACTCCAACCTAGGTGACAGAGCAAAACTCCATCTCAAAGAAAAAAAAAAAAAAAGAGTTTATATTCTGAGCCTGAAGCCTGTGGTCTTAAAAAGCTTACAAAATCATTCTCTTGAGGAATCCAGAACGATTGAAAAGGGACAGCTTCCTTCTTGTGTGATTGAACTGAATGTCGGGTACTATCTTGAGTTATTCTGGAGCAGCTACCCCACTCCCCCGCTTATGTGTTCCACACCAGGGAGACCCACTTTAGGAGAGGGCGGTTCTTTGAAGGAAGGACCTGCGTTGTTTGCCTCTCCACATCTCCCCACAGCGCTGCGCACATTGTCCGTGACTCTTTGTTGCATGGTGAGTGACCATGCCACGCTTTTGCAGACCTCCTGACAGTGAGTGAGACTGCCAATGAGCCCCCTCAAGATGAAGGTAATTCCTTCAATTCACCCCGCAACCTGGCCATGGAGGCGACCTACATCAACCACAATTTCTCCCAGCAGTGCTTGAGAATGGTGAGGAAACAAGTCTCTGGGCGTTGATTCATTCTTATTTAACCAGCTGCTACTTGTGGAGCATCTGCTTCTTGCTAGGCTCTTGGGTTGTGGGACTGAGCAGGACAGACCCAGTCCCCACCTTTAGCAGGGGAGTTACATGCCTGGGCTTGGGGGTCAGGCTGTCTGACTTTGAACAAAGTTCCTGTCCTTAAAGAATTTAATGGTAGTGGAGGAGAAAACACAGTGAACCATAAATAATAATTGATTTACATCAAATGGTGATGTGTGCCATGGCAAAAAATGAAGTAGAGGTGGACATGGTTACGAACTCATTTTCATTCATCAGGTGCTAACAGTTGGGAGGGGTCAAGTAGGCATAAAACAGGCAGCGAGCTCGGAGCCCCATCAAGGGCCCCAGGAACCTGGCCAGAGCTGCAACTAAGCAGAGGTGCTGGGTCTGACTGATTGGCCTTGGCCTTGTCAATGAAGTTAGCTCTGTCTTGTGACACCTTTGTTTTTGCAGGGGAAGGAAAGATACAACTTCCCCAACCCAAACCCGTTTGTAGAGGATGACATGGATAAGAATGAAATCGCCTCTGTTGCGTACCGGTAGGTCACCTCTCTGGTGGGTATTGTGACCAGATTGGAGGATGGGCCCCACTCTGTCGAATCCCCAGTGACCACGTGAGTTTCTCCTTCGCTGCAGTTACCGCAGGTGGAAGCTTGGAGACGATATTGACCTTATTGTCCGTTGTGAGCACGATGGCGTCATGACTGGAGCCAACGGGGAAGTGTCCTTCATCAACATCAAGACACTGAATGAGTGGGATTCCAGGGTGAGCCGCCATCTCCATCACCCTATGGTGACACCATGTCTCTGTTCCCTACAGTGCCTGTTTACGCAGGCTAGGTTGTGTAAACTGTTTCTTATCCCTTTTCATTACTTATAGAGCTACCTGGATTTTTTTTGTCTTGTGAGTTTTTTCCTCTGCTTAGTTCCTTGCCGAGAAAGAGCATGATTGTGTGTAGAACTATGTTAAGTGTTAAGGACTTTTCTGCTTATTATTTACATAGGAGCCATTTAACTCCTTTCTTCCAGTACTTTCTTCATCTCTGTTCCATTGTGGCCTCCTGTTGGCTTCTGCTCTCTGAACATCTGATTTTTTCTTCTCCTTATTATCTGGGTTGGCAGTTTCCTGTAAGTCTGGCCGCTCTTCTTTTTGACCTCTTCTTTCATTGAGCCACTGCCTTCAGTCTTTTCATACCTTTTTTCCAATTCCTCATTTCCTGAACTCATGGATTCTACCATCTGGCTTGGAATTGATGCTTCAGAGGCACCTTGAAAGAAACATGCTTCCTTCACTTTTCCTCCTCTTTCCATTTCCACCCCACCCCCACCCACATCACCTGTTGGAGGAGCACACTGGGAGGTTTGCTGTGACCTCCCTCTGGGGTCAATGGCCTTTTCTTGGACTTTTCCCGGTGAGCTCCCCAAAGCATTCGGGATCGTTGCGCCTGTGTTGCTTTGCCCTCTGTGTTACCGCGTTACTCTGGTCTCACCCGTTTCCCTGTTCCCTTCACATGTTGTCTTTGCTGGCTCCCCTCCTTTTTGACCCCAGTGGAGTCACCTGGACAGCTCTCTTCACCATACGTACTTCTTTATTGTACAACTTTGTGTTATCTTTTGCTCCATAACAAATTAACAGAAACTTAGTGACTTAACAATACCGATTTATATATTTTATTTTTATTTTTTATTTTTTGAGACAGAGTTTCGCTCTTGTTGCCCAGGCTGGAGTGCAATGGGACGATCTCGGCTCACCGCAACTTCCGCCTCCGGGGTTCAAGCGATTCTCCTGCCTCAGCCTCCCGAGTAGCTGGGATTACAGGCACGCGCCACCACGCCCAGCTAATTTTGTATTTTTAGTAGAGACAGGGTTTCTCCATGTTGCTCAGACTGGTCTCGAACTCCTGGCCTCAGGCAATCCGCCTGTCTCGGCCTCCCAAAGTGCTGGGATTACAGGTATGAGCCATGGCACCCAGCCTAACAATACTGATTTATTAGCTCATATTTTTGTAGGTTAGAAGTCCAGTGCTGTGTGCTTGGTCCTTGTATTAGTCCATTCTCGCACTGCTGTAAAGAAATGCCTGAGAAGGGGTAATTTATAAAGAAAGGAGGTTTAATTGGCTCACAGTTCTGCAGGCTCTACAGGAAGCGTGAGTGAGGAGGCCTCAGGAAACTTGCAATGGTGGCAGAAAGCAAAGGAGAAGCAGGCACATCTGACATGGCCAAAGTAGGAGAAAGAGAGAGGGGGAAGTTGCTATACACTTTTAAACAACCAGATCTCTTGAGAACTCGGTATCACAAGAATAGCGCAAAAGGGGAAAATCCGCCCCCATGATCCAGTCACCTCCCACCATGCTCCTCCTCCAACATTGGGGTTTACCATTTGACATGCGATTTGGGTGGGGACACAAATCCAGACAAGGCAGAAATCACAGTGTCAATAGAAACAGGACTGAGTTCTCATCTGGAGGTTCTGAAAGAAAAGCCATTTCCAAGCCCATTTTCATTGTGGGTAGAATTCATTTCCCTGCAGTTGGATGACAGAGGCCCCCATCCCCCTGCCAGCTGTTAGCTGGGAGCCTTTCTCAGCTCCTAGAGGCCACCTGCATTCCTTGTCACGTGGCCCCCTCCATCTCCAAGCTAGCAACAGCACAGCAGATCCTTCTCGTGCTTCAAATCTCTGACTTCCTCTGTCTCTGATCTCTACACCTAGATTTGAGAGACTCATATGGTTGGGTGAGGCCCAGCCAGGTAGTGTATATTAAGGTTAACTGATTGGGGGCTTTACATCTGCAAAATCCCTTTTGACATACAAGGTAGCATAATCATGGGGGTGATAGTTGATCCTAGCCATAGGTTCTGCCTGCAGTCAAGGGGAGGAGACTCTGCAAGGGCAAGGGTCACTGGGGATCATCTTAGAATTCTGCCCACCCCAGGCCTCAACCATGAACTCTTTGAAAATGATTTCTCAAATCTACTCTGATTTATTATACTTCCCATTGTTTTTCTGCTAAAACACCTTCCCCTTCCATGTGCCCCCCGTCCTGTCATTGCCTCTGGGCCAGCTGTCCCTCAGGATTGTCTTTCTCCCACCTAAGCTCTGAGCCTCTAACATCTCCAACTCCTTTTTTACATTTGCTGTTAGCAAAATAGAAGGGTTTGCTGTCTTCTGACTCAGTCCTGGATTTCACTGATATCAAGCCAATACACAGCTTCATCAGCAGTGCAAATTGGGAGAAGGACTCTTAACGTGCCCCAGCAAGCTGCACACAGTAGTGCGCACCTGTAATCCCAGCTGCTCAGGAGGCTGAGATGGGAGGATCGCTTGGGTTCAGGAGTTCAAATCCTAAACTCACCAGATTGGGCAACATAGTGAGACCCCCATCTCAAAAAAAGCAAACTCACGGCGGTGCTGCAGGATATTTTAAATTTTTTAGGGAAACACCAGAGACATCTTGTCATAATACTACTACATGGTTTGAACCTAACTAAATAAAAGGAATTATTGGCCAGGCACTGTGGCTCACGCCTGTAATCCTAGCACTCTGGGAGGCCGAGGCGGGCGGATCACCTGAGGTCAGGAGTTCGACAGCAGCCTGGCCAACGTGGTGAAACCCCGTCTCTACCAAAAATATAAAAATTAGCTGGACGTGGTGGCGGGCGCCTGTAATCCCAGCTACTAGGGAGGCTGAGGTAGGAGAATCGCTTGAACCCGGGAGGCGGAGGTTGTGGTGAGCTGAGATCACGCCACTGCACTCCAGCCTGGGCGACAAGAGCAAAACTCCTTCTCAAAAAAAAAAAAATAATAATTAAAAGGAATTCTTGAGTATTTCTTTTGCCCTGTGGTTGCCATGAACCAAGAAAGTTTGGGAACCTCTGTCATGTGACCTTTGACCAGTCATTTCACTCTGGGTCCAACTTCCCACGTCTATAAATGATATGGGTAGAAAAGAGGATCTCTTTGGGGTCCTTTTCTGCTGTGTGTGCATTTATGTAAAATGTCAGACTCAGCTTTGCACCCACTGCAGGCTTCCACCCCCATCTAAGGCCAACTCCGCTTGTCTTTCCTATCCCACCATGCCTCTCAGATCAAGAGCTCCTGTCTCTACCTGTACTTGTGCCAGTATTCTCCACTTGGCTCACTGTTACACATCCTCTGTGAAGCCCTTCTTTACCATGCAACACACAGTAAACACTTGCCTCTGCTGTTTAAAGTGTGTGTGTGGTTGTGTGTGTGTGTGTGTGTGTGTCCATCATTCCCTGTGTAGGTGAGCTTTTAGAAGAGAGGAACTGTAAGTCGTTGAGTGCCGGCTGTGCGGCAGGCTGTGCAAGGGAAGGGACCATGTCTTTGTCTCTTAAATGATAAGATTTAATGCGTACCTACCCACTTTCTAAGCAAGCAGACTGGGGAGTTCCTTCTCTGCCAGAGGAGGTCCCAGCACCTTGGGCATTTAGAGCTTGCTTCTGCTTCTCTAACGGGGCTCTCCTGCAGCACTGTAACGGCGTTGACTGGCGTCAGAAGCTGGACTCTCAGCGAGGGGCCGTCATTGCCACAGAGCTGAAGAACAACAGCTACAAGTTGGCCCGGTGGACCTGCTGTGCTTTGCTGGCTGGATCTGAATACCTCAAGCTTGGGTGAGGGTCCTGTGCAGGAGCTGGCAGCTGATCTTGTGAAAGGAAGGGTCTGGGTAGGGAGGTTGGCCCTCCCCTCCCCGTGTACTGGACAATTGACTGGCAGAGATAAATCCGGGGATGGGGTAGAGATGGAGGGATCAGTCAGGACACAGATACCAAACAGCAGGCATGCTGAATGGAGTCCTGAACTAGGGCAATGATGTCAGTGAAATCCAGAACTGAACACTCAGAAGACGGAGTTTTCCCTTTCCCTTGAAAATAGCAGTGGACCAGGTATCACCATTTAATTGACATTTGATGCCAAGTGTTGCTGTCTCTGTGCCACCTGCTCTGACCACTGATATCCCTTCCTCTGTTAGTTATGTGTCTCGGTACCACGTGAAAGACTCCTCACGCCACGTCATCCTGGGCACCCAGCAGTTCAAGCCTAATGAGTTTGCCAGCCAGATCAACCTGAGCGTGGAGAATGCCTGGGGCATTCTACGCTGCGTCATCGACATCTGCATGAAACTGGAGGAGGGCAAATACCTCATCCTCAAGGACCCCAACAAGCAGGTCATCCGTGTCTACAGCCTCCCTGATGGCACCTTCAGCTCTGATGAAGACGAGGAGGAAGAGGAGGAGGAAGAAGAGGAAGAAGAAGGTGTGTAGCAACCCACTTTCTGAGGTCTAGAGTGCTCTGTGGGCTATCACGGGAGCAAGTTCTATAGTCATTGTGATCTTTAACCTTGATAAAACTTTGAGAATTCCGAGACTTAAGTATCAAGCACAATTCACTTTGCCTCCAAGAGCTTTTTCCAGAGCCTTTAGATCACATCAAGTGGCTGGGGAGGATAGCGGTGTTTTAGAGAAGTGGCTGGACTGTGGCAGAGGTAGAGAAAGATGAGGGAAGTCCCGGATGGAAGCCCATGGTCTAGAGGGAAAAGCTCCGCTCTGGGTTAAATAGCTTGAAAGTTGTCTCTCCAGCTCCACCAGCTGGTGACTGAAGGAAATACCTGCCCGGCCCTGTGAGGATCTAAAAGGCTTCACTTCTGAATGGAAGTGTTGAAAACTCACACGCAGTCCAGCAGAGGTTCAGAAAGGAAAGTGAACGCCATATCACACAACCTGGCTTATTTCTCTTACATTTTTTGTGTCTTTCAGAGGAAGAAACTTAAACCAGTGATGTGGAGCTGGAGTTTATCCTTCCACCGAGACTATGAGGGCCTTTGACGCTTAGTGGAATGTGTATCTAACTTGCTCTCTGATGTTTAGCAGATAAAATAAAATATACGTCTGTTTAGTCTCTCCTTCATCATCTATCTGCATTAACGATTTACAGTCCTTTCTTCAAAAATTCCTGGCAGAGTGGGGATGAGATTCAGCAATTTCTATGTGGAATTCAGAATGTGGGTGTCATCATTTGTTGTAAGAAGTTCATTTCCACAAGCTCGAGTGCCTGCTGGCTGTGTGAAGAGCCAAGTGTTGCTTTTGGAGAGTTCACTGGGAGGAGCTGGAGTGCAGAGCGCGAGTACAGCGCAGAGCAGGGCGTGGATGAGATGGCGCTGCTGCGCATGAGGGAGGCTGCCACGGAGAGCTTGATGGATGTCCCGCTGGCTGATTGTGTAATGGTTTGTGAATTGTTGTTAAGCTTGGCCTGGGCTGGTGACAGTCTCAGGCCTGTCCCTACAAAGCGATGTGTCATAAGAGCTCTGGATGTTTAGGATATGTAAATTTTTTTTTTTTTTTTTTTTTTTTGAGACAGAGTCTCACTTTGTCGCCCTGACTGGAGTGCAGTAGCACAATCTCAGCTCACTGCAACCTCTGCCTCCCAGGTTGAAACGATCCTCCTGCCTCAGCCCCCCTAGTAGCTGGGATTACAGGCATGCACCACCATGCCTGGCTAATTTTTGTATTTTTAGTAGAGACGGAGTTTCGCCATACTGGCCAGGCTGGTCTTGAACTCCTGACCTCAGGTGATCCACCCGCCTCAGCCTCCCAAAGTGCTGGGATTACAGGCGTGAGCCACCGCACCCAGCCGAGGGTATGTAAACTTCTGTATAAGTGGACGTTGTTCTGTTCTGGACACTTTATAATTACCCTGCCAGGTGTTAATGCTGAGCTTTCTGTAGTATCTAAGCCTCATACAGAAGTGTGATGCTGGCAGGAGTAGTACCATTGTGAGGTGAGGAAACAGGCATGGTGGCTCAAACCTCTAATCCTAACACTTTGGGAGGCCAAGGCAGAAGGATCAGTTTAGCCTAGGAGTTTGAGACAAGCCTGGGTACAGGGAGACCAGGGCCTGTCTCCACAAAAAAAAATAAACTATTAACCAGTCATGGTGCTTCCACCTGTGGTCCCAGCTACTCAGGAGGCTGAGGTGGGAGGAGTGCTTGAGCCCAGGAGTTCAAGGCTGCAGTGAGCTATGATCACACCACTGCACTCCAGCCTAAGTGACAGAAGGAGACCCTTTATCAAAAAAAAAAAAAAAAAAAAAGCCAGGTGCAGTGGCTCATGCCTATGATCCCAGCACTTTGGCACTTCGGGAGGCTGAGGTGGGTGGATCACTTGAGGTCAGGGGTTCGTGACCAGCCTGAACAACATAGCAAGACCCCGTCTCTACTAAAAATACCAAAATTAGCCAGGCATGGTGGCACTTGTAATCCTAGCACTTTGGGAGGCTGAAGCAGGATCGCGTGAGCCTGGGAGGTTAGGGCTGCAGTGAGCCATGATTGTGTCACTGCACTCCAGCCTGGGTTACAGTAAGATTCTGTCTCAAAAATAAATAAGATGTCCCTATTTTATTTTTGGCAAAGTATTTTGCCTAACCTCTCTGGCTCCAGTGCTTATTCAACAAATGCCTGAACTTCCGTATGTCAGATACTGGACAATTTCTGCTCTGAGGAAGCTTTTCTCTGATCTTGACACAGACTGAAGAAAGTAAATGACATTCGGCCGGACGCGGTGGCTCACGCCTGTAATCCCAGCACTTTGGGAGGCCGAGGTGGGCGGATCACGAGGTCAGGAGATCGAGACCATCCTGGCTAACAAGGTGAAACCCCGTCTCTACTAAAAATATAAAAAATTAGCCAGGCGTGGCGGTGGTCACCTGTAGACCCAGCTACTCGGGAGGCTGAGGCAGGAGAATGGCGTGAACCTGGGAGGCGGAGCTTGCAGTGAGCCAAGATCACGCCACTGCACTCCAGCCTGGGCGACAGAGTGAGACTCCGTCTCAAAGAAAAAAAAAAGTAAATGACATTCTTTGGTAGGTACTTGTAGGCCTGAGAGGTCAGGGAAGTTTTTCTAAGGAGTCCCCAGCTACGACGTTTAATTAAAAGAATCTTGGCCGGGCGCGGTAGCTCACGCCTGTAATCCCAGCACTTTGAGAGGCCGAGACGGGCGGATCACGAGGTCAGGAGATCAAGACCATCCTGGCTAACACGGTGAAACCCCGTCTCTATTAAAAAAAAAAAAAATACAAAAAAACTAGCCGGGTGTAGTGGCGGGCGCCTGTAAGTCCCAGCTACTCGGGAGGCTGAGGCAGGAGAATGGCGTGAACCCGGGAGGCGGAGCTTGCAGTGAGCTGAGATCACACCACTGCAGTCCAGCCTGGGCGACTGAGCGAGACTCCGTCTCAAAAAAAGAAAAAAAAAAAAAAAAAGAATCTCCAGCCATGCAAAGCTGCAAGCTCGCAGTTCTTTCCACCTGCCCTTACCACAAGAACACTCAGCCCCATTTCACTGGACTTTGAAGGTTCCTACGCTGACCTCGTATTTCTTCCCACGTAAATCTCATGCAGGGGCCACATGCCACCCCTGGGAAGCCAACCTTGATCATCCAGTTCACGTTATCTCCCTCCTGCCATTTATCTTGCCTCCACTGAGTTTTAATTCCAGGCTCCACTTCCTGTGATTGCAAACATATCCCTTCATCCCTATGTCTCCATTTGACCAGTCAGCTACCAAACGTCGGAAACAATGCCTTGCCCGCCTCTCCTGTTTGGTGGAAGATCAAGGACAGTCGTGTATGTTACTTGGTAAGCAGTACACTGAGTCACTGTAGCAAACGCTTGTTAATTGGCTTATCCGTCCTGGCTCCACCACGCTGGTTTCCAGTCCCACAAAACTGGGTAGGCCAACTAGTTTTAGTGTTAGGCTACATTCATGGAATATGAGAGGTAGGATTAGCTCCAAAAATCACGTGCTCTCCTCCCTCCGTGTAGAGAGGCACATTTTAAAAAGAAGGGGCCAGTTCCCCACCCCGGATCTCCAGACCTTCCACCCTAGCCGGTGCGCGCCAGCCCCAGACCCCTCTGCCAGACCCCGGAGCAGCGCACGCACCATGTGCGCGCCAAGGCCGCGCGCCGAGCCCAGAGCCGGCAGCCAGCCAACTTGTCCCGGCGTGCAGCGCGCCGCGCACGTGACCCCGCCCCCTGCCATTGGTCCGGGCGCGAGGGGCGGGGCCGTCGCGGAGCGAGCAAGCCAAGCGCGGCCTCATTAGACCACGGGCTGCAGTCGGAGCGGCTGGGAGGATCGTGCGCTTCTCGGGGGTCGGTCGGAGGCGGGGAGGCCGGAGCTGCGGGCGTGGGGACCTGGCGGCTCCTGAAGCGCAAGCTGGCGGGCAGCAGGTGTGCGGGGCATCCCTGTCACGTGGCCGAACAGCCTGGGGCGCGCGGAGCCTGGCAGGGGGCGGGGCGCACGCAGGCCACACCCCCTTCAGACTCCTGCCCGGGCATTGGAGAGGGGCCAAGGCGAAGTGCACCTCTGGAAGGTCCAACCTGAAGGGTGGTTTAAAGGAGTGTTGGGCACCCTCAAATTAGGGGAAAACTGGGGAGCACCCTCTCCTTCCCCAGGGCGGAGGTTACTACAATTATAAGCAGGGAGCCGGTGCCCCTAAGGAAGGAGATCGTGAATGAGATTAAGATGGAGGGGCTTGGGATTCCGGGGAGCCCCAGGTCCCAGCTTGAAACGGTAGAGTCTGGGCAAATGAGCTCGTGTGAAGACCGTGGCTTCTGGGCCTGGCCCTGACCCAGATTGCAGTGAGAGTTCCCGCAGGTCTCTTTCTGGGCCTCGTGTCTCCCGGCCGCCCGGCCGGGTGCGAGGCCTTACCCCTCTGGTCTGCTGCAGGATGGGCCTCTCCGCTGCGGCCCCGCTGTGGGGCCCCCCGGGGCTGCTCCTGGCCATCGCCCTGCACCCAGCGCTGTCGGTACCCCCGCGCCGGGACTACTGCGTGCTGGGCGCTGGGCCCGCGGGCCTGCAGATGGCCTACTTCCTGCAGCGCGCTGGACGCGACTATGAAGTGTTCGAGCGCGCCCCGCGGCCCGGCAGCTTCTTCACGCGCTACCCGCGGCACCGCAAGCTCATCAGCATCAACAAGCGGTACACTGGCAAGGCTAACGCCGAGTTCAACCTCCGCCACGACTGGAACTCTCTGCTCAGCCACGACCGCCGGCTGCTCTTCAGACACTACTCACGTGCCTACTTCCCCGACGCCCGCGACATGGTGCACTACCTGGGTGACTTCGCGGACACACTGGGGCTCCGTGTCCAGTACAACACCACCATCGCCCACGTCACTCTGGACAAGGACCGACGGGCCTGGAATGGCCACTACTTCATCCTAACCGACCAGAAGGGCCAGGTGCACCAGTGCAGGTAAGGCCTGTGCCTGAGCTCACCTGCAGAAGCTGGGACCTTCCCCACAGGAACCACACACCTTGATTGGCCAGTAGGTGTGGGAGGAATGGAAGAAAATGGGTATTTCGCTTTTTTTTTTTTTTTTTTTTTGAGACGGAGTCTCACTCTGTCCCCGAGGCTGGAGTGCAGTGGCAGGAGCTCAGCTCACTGCAATCTCCGCCTCCCTGGTTCAAGCAATTCTCCTGCCTCAGCCTCCGCAATAGCTGGGACTACAGGCACGCACCACCACAACTGGCTAATTTTTTATATTTTTGGTGGAGATGAAGTTTCACAATGTTGGCCAGGCTGGTCCTGAACTCCTGACCTCAGGAGATCCACCCACCTCAGCCTCCTCAAATGCTAGGATTACAGGTATGAGCCACCGCACCCAGCCTTCGATTCTATTTTTGAAACCACCCTGTGATCAAAGCATTCTTCTGCAGGTCGGCAGGATCTAAGTCCCCACCTGCCCTCCCCTGGATGGCGATCCTTACCAATGGAAGGAGCAGGACTTTGAAATCAGGCCTCTATGTGTTTAGACTCTGGCTCTGCTGCCTTTACAAGCTTTTAGGCCACGGACCTGAAGAGCCTGTGCCTCCTCACCTGTAAAGCAGGCCATGTTCCACCTCCAGGTTGCTTGGAGGAGTCAGTAAGATGGTGCACAGATACACTTAGCACAGGGCCTGGTACAGAATTACTGCTCAGTAGATAGATGCATCCGTCAGAGAACTCAGAAAGGGGAAAGCAGAACATCAGGTTTCCTTTCATCACCAAGGGTGATACCTGGTCTAACTGTTGTGTGCAAACTTAGGTGAATTCTCCATTTCTCATAATGTCATCTTCTCCTCTCTCACAGAGCAAAATTAACCCCCAGTACAGTGCTAGGGAAAATACTGTGAGCTCAGGGAGAGGCAAGGGCAGAGCCTCTCAAGTGCACTGGAGTGAGGGCGTAAACGAATGAATTAACAAATGAATGAATGAATGTCCTATTTTCTTTTAGCGGCCAGTGGTTAGAGTGAGGCAGGTGGGTGGCCAGTGGTTAGAGTGAGGCAGGTGGGTGCGTGGGTCCAGGGAGTGGTTTTCACTTAGTGATCTTATAGCTAAGAGACTAAGCCATCTTTCCTTTGTCCCTGCCTGCAGCGTCCTCCTTGTAGCCACTGGCTTATCAGTCCCCAACCAGGTTGACTTCCCTGGCTCCGAAAACGTGGAGGGTTACGAGTCTGTGTCCATAGACCCTGAGGACTTTATAGGCCAGAATGTGCTGATCCTGGGCCGTGGGAACTCAGCCTTTGAGACGGCAGAGAACATCTTGGGTGTCACAAACTTTATCCACATGCTCAGCCGCTCCCGGGTCCGTCTGTCCTGGGCCACCCACTACGTTGGAGACCTCAGGTAGGCCACATCCCTGCGTGTGTGTTCTGTGCTGGGAGTCCAGAGTGTGAAAAGAGCCTCCCCAACCCTCCCCTGCCCTTCCTGACCCCAGCTGCACTGCCCAGCTTTCCTCTGAGCCTCTCTCCCTGCATTCTCTGTGAGCCCAGAGCCATCAACAATGGCCTGCTGGATACCTACCAGCTGAAGTCCCTGGATGGGCTGCTCGAGTCTGACCTGAGGGATCTGGCCATCCTGAAGGATAGCAAAGGCAAGTTCCATGTCACCCTGAAATTCTTCCTGGAAGAAGCCAGCACCAACCAGAGTGCCGACGCCATCACCCTCCCCCAGGATGACAATGACAACTTTGCCATGCGCGTGCCCTATGACCGAGTCATCCGCTGCCTGGGCTGGAACTTTGACTTCTCCATTTTCAATAAGTGAGTTCCATGCGGGAGGAGGTGGGCTCTCCTAGCGAACCCTCCTGACCCGTCCCTAGGGGAACAGAGTGGCTGTTCAGTAGGCTGGCGACAGAGCTCCCAGGACAGCACCCTAAGAATGGATGTGAGTGCTGCCTGGTTTCCCTCCAGGACATGAGCTCTCTGACCGTTGAGGGTCCCAGGTGGCCCTGAGGCCCTTGGTCCTGGAGCAGTACCAGCAGATCTTCATCGGCATTGGGAGCCTCCACCTGTGAGATGGAAAGGCCGGCTCAGAGAGAATACAGAAGGGAATTTGCTGGAAGGCAGTGTAGCGTAGTGGCTGAGAGCACAGGTGCGGGAATTGTCTTGAGATTCTGTTTGCCAAATCTGTGACCTCGTTGAAAGTTGTTTAACCAGGCTGTGACCCAGTATCCTCATCTCTAAAATGGGATTCAAAGTTTCTTTCTCATATGGTTATTGCGAGGATTAACATAAGAATGTGCGTGGAGGCTGGGTGCAGTGGCTCACACCTATAATCCCAGCACTTAGGGAGGCCAAGACAGGCAGATCACTTGAGGTTAGGAGTTCGAGACCAGCCTGGCCAACATGGTGAAACCCCGTCCGTACTAAAAATATAAAAAAATTAACCAAGCGTGGTGGTGGGTGCCTGTAATCCCAGCTACTTGGGAGGCTGAGGTGGGAGAATCGCTGGAACCTGGGAAGTGGAAGTTGCAGTGAGCCAAGATCACGTCACTGCACTCCAGCCTGGGCAACAGAGTGAGACTCCATCTCAAAATAAGACGAATGTGCGCAGATGCCAGGCACGGTGGCTCATGGTCTCACACCTGTAATCCCAGCAGTTTGGGAGGCCAAGGCGGGCATATTACTTCAGTTCAGGAGTTCAAGACTCGCCTGGGCAACATGGTGAAACCCCATCTCTACAAAAAATACAAAAATTAGCCAAGTATGTTGACACATGCCTGTGGTCCCAGCTACTCAGGAGGCTGAGGTGGGAGGACTGCTTGAGCCCAGGAGGTCGAGGCTGTGGTGAGCTAAGATCATGCCTCTGCATTCCAGCCTGGGCAACAGAGTGAGACCCTGTCTCAAACAAAAAAAGAGATGGCCGGGCACAGTGGCTCACACCTGTATTCCCAGCACTTTGGGAGGCCAAGGTGGGCAGATCATGAGGTCAGGAGTCCAAGACCAGCCTGACCAACATAGTGAAACCCCGTCTCTACCAAAAATACAAAAAATTAGCCGGGCATGGTGGCACGTGCCTGTAATCCCAGCTACTCAGGAGGCTGAGGCAGGAGAATCGCCTGAACCTTGGAGGCAGAGGTTGCAGTGAGCCAAGATCGCGCCATTGTGTGCTCCAGCCCAGGTGACGGTGTGAGATCTCTGTCTCAAAAAAAAAAACCAAAGAGGAGAGAAAGAAGGAGAGGGGGGAGAGAGAAAGAAAGGAAAGAAAGTGCTGGGAGCTAGGTGCAGTGATGAGTACCTAGCTACTCAGGAGGCTGAGGCAGGAGGATCACTGGAGCCCAGGAGGTCAAGGCTGCAGTGTGCTATGATCATGCCTGTGAATGGCAGCTGCACTCCAACCTGGGCAACATAATGAGACATAAGAGATAGGGATCTCTTAAAATAAATCAGAGAAAGTACTTGGCATATATCATGTGCTCAATAAAATGTTCGTTGCTAAAGTTATTTATCATTGTATCTTGAAGGGCTGTTTTATGAAGTCTAGACTTTAAACATTGCTGCCAACTACCTCAGGAGGTTTGGTATCAAAGCACCCTCCAGTCTTTCATTTGCCTTCTGACCAGGGTGCAGAAAGACAAAGGAGAAGCTGTTGTGCTTGTCCAGACCCTCCTTTCCATCGGCCTCCCAGAATGCTAGGATTACAGACGTGAGCCACTGCACCTGGCCTGACTTCGTTATTTTTTTTGTTTTTTTGCTTTTTCGTTTTTTTTTTTTTTGAGACAGTCTTACTCTGTCGCCCAGGCTGGAGTGCAATGGCATAATCTTGGCTCACTGCAACCTCTGCCTCCCAGGTTCAAGTGATTCTCCCGCCTCAGCCTCCCAAGTAGCTGGGATTACAGCCATGCACCGCCACCCCCAGCTAACTCTTTGTGTATTTTTTCGTAAAGGTGGGGTTTCACCATGTTGGCCAGGCTGGTCTCGAACTCCTGCCCTTGTGATCTACCTGCCTCGGCCTCCCAAAGTGCTGGGATTACAGGAGTGAGCCACCTCGCCCGGCCGACTTCATCTCTTAAGTGGAGATGATAATACCCATCTGCTAGGGTCATGGTGAGGTTTAAATGAGACGAGAAAAGTAAGGCACTCAGTGCCAGTAATAAGTGCCACTGTAATAAGTGCCTCCTGGCTGGGTGCAGTAGCTCACACCTATCATCCCAGGACTTTGGGAAGCCGAGGCAGACGGATCACATAAGGTCAGCATATCGAGACCAGCCTGGCTAATGTGGTGAAACCTTGTCTCTACTAAAAATACAAAAATTAGCTGGGCACGGTGGCAGGAGCCTATAATCCCAGCTATTCAGGAGGCTGAGGCAGGAGAATAGTTTGAACCCAGGAGGCAGAGGTTGCAGTGAGCCGAGATCGTGCCATTGTACTCCAGCCTGGGCGACAAGCGAAACTCCATCTCTTTTTTTTTTTTTTTTTTTTTTTGAGAGGGAGTCTGAGTCTGGCTCTGTGGCCCAGGCTGGGGTGCAGTGGCCGGATCTCAGCTCACTGCAAGCTCCGCCTCCCGGGTTTACGCCATTCTCCTGCCTCAGCCTCCCGAGTAGCTGGGACTACAGGCACCTGCCACCTCGCCCGGCTAGTTTTTTTGTATTTTTTAGTAGAGACAGGGTTTCACCATGTTAGCCAGGCTGGTCTCGATCTCCTGACCTCGTGATCCGCCCGTCTCGACCTCCCAAAGTGCTGGGATTACAGGCTTGAGCCACCGCGCCCGGCCGAAACTCCATCTCAAGCTAATTAAATAAGTGCCTCCCACATAGCAGCTATTTTCATCAACAGCCCTTTCCGCTGACAGGTCCCTCCGACTTAACTCGGGAAATGCATTCGGCAAGAAGTACCCGCTAATTCGAGCTAGCTATGAATCCAAAGGAAGCCGGGGTCTGTTTATCCTGGGTACCGCCAGCCACTCAGTGGACTACCGGAAATCTGCTGGGGGCTTCATCCACGGATTCCGATATACAGGTGAGCCCAGCTGAGAAGGCAGAACTGTCCCCAGGCAGAACCACTCTCAGCATCCCAGGGCTTATAAATCTACTCCTATGTCCAGAAGCATTAGGGGATTGCTTGTCAGTAGCACATTGTCATAAATCGTCTTGGGGAAGTGACAGCAGGTTTTTGTGGTCTGAAGACACGTCTGGGGAAGTATCAGATAAAGTGTAAAAGTCCACGGCTGTAATCCTAGCTACTTGGGAGGCTGAGGCAGGAGGATCCCTTGAGTCCAGGAGTCAAGGTTGCAGTGAGCCGTGATGATGCCACTGCACTCCAGCCTGGGCGACAGAGCAAGACCCAGTCTCAAAAAATAAAATAAAACCCAGCGTAAGCCGGGTGTGGTGGCTCACGCCTATAATCTTAGCACTTTGGGAGGCCGAGGCAGGTGGATTGTTTCAGGCCAGGAGTTCAAGACCAGCCTGGGCAACATGGCGAAACCCTGTCTCTACTAAGAATACAAAAATTAGCCAGGTGTGGTGATGTATGCCTATAGTCCCAGCTACTCAGGAGGCTGGGGCATGAGAATTGCTTGAACCCGGGAGGTCGAGGTTGCAGTGAGCCAAGATCACACCACTGCACACCAGCCGGGGCGACAGAGTCAGATCCTGTCTCAAAAAAAATTAAAATAAAGCATAAAAGTAGATACATCTGGAAGGGCTATGTTATGTGCATAAGCCCCAGACAGGTTAAGTATCATGTTGGCAGGAACGCTGAGCTTGAAGAATGTGAACCTGGTTCCCAGCTGGGTGGTCCTAGAGGTGAAGCTTCCAAGCCCCTGATGGACATCCTAACATCACAGATGGAAATGAGGTGAACTCTCCACCATCGTGGGTCCATCGTGAGGGCTAAATAAGGCAATACCTGGCCACCAAGCAGCTATGAAGCTCCATGCCTATATAGACAATTTGGGTACTGACACATTTCAATAAAAATTGCAATCTGGGCCAGACGCAGTGGCTAACACCTGTAATCCCAGCACTTTGGGAAGCTGAGGCAGATAGATCACCTGAGGTTGGGCGTTCGAAACCAACCTGATCAACATGGAGAAATTCTGTCTGTACTAAAAATACAAAATTAGCCGAGTGTGGTGGCGTATGCCTGTAATACCAGCTACTCGGGAGGCTGAGGCAGGAGAATCGCTTGAACCCGGGAGGCGGAGGTTACAGTGAGCTGAGATCACACCATTGCATTCTAGCCTGGGCAACAAGAGCAAAACTCCGTCTCAAAAAAATTTTCTCGCCGGGCGCGGTGGCTCACGCCTGTAATCCCAGCACTTTGGGAGGCCGAGGCGGGCGGATCACAAGGTCAGGAGATCGAGACCACGGTGAAACCCTGTCTCTACTAAAAAATAGAAAAAAATTAGCCGGGCGCAGTGGCGGGCGCCTGTAGTCCCAGCTACTCGGGAGGCTGAGGTAGGAGAATGGCGTGAACCCGGGAGGCGGAGCTTGCAGTGAGCCGAGATTGCGCCACTGCACTCCAGCCTGGGCGACAGAGCGAGACTCCGTCTCAAAAAAAAAAAAAAAAAAAATTTCTGCTAACTTGAGAATGTTTACAAAGAAAATACTAAAATATATTTTAAAAACATAATTGCACTAAAATAATCCCCAACCAAAAATTGATATTTGTGATTTTAGGAATAAATGGGAAATAAAAAGGAAGTGAGAGAAATGAATTCACACGTGTTGGGTGACTTCAGTGGGCTGAGCACTGAACACACGACCCTGGCAGGGCCGCCAACACCCTGAAAGGTGGGTGTGAAATCTCCATTTTCCTCAGAGTGTGAAGCTCTGAGGCTCAGAGTTTTCGTGATTTCCTCACCATCATGAGAATTAAACTCCCAAGGCCCAGGCGCTTTCTTGAAAGACACTTTCTACAAAGGTGTTCTCTTCTTTCATAGAAAGCAAACCGGTGCCCTCTCTATGGCGAGCAGTCTAAAATGTTAGATGTGGCCAGGCACGGTGGGTCACGTCTGTCATCCCAGCACTTTGGTAGACTGAGGTGGGCGGATCACCTGAGGGCAGGAGTTTGCGACCAGCCTGGCCAATATGGTGAAATCCTATCTCTAATTAAAGTACAAAATTAGCCAGGCGTGGTGGCGGCCACCTATAATCCCAACTGCTCGGGAGGCTGAGGCAGGAGAATCACTTGAACCTTGGAGGTGGAGGTTGCAGCGAGCCAAGCCCACACCATTGCACTCTGGCCTGGGCAAAAAGTGAAACTCCGTCTCAAAAATGAATAAATAAATAAAAATTAGATATTCCCTTTCCTGTGGTTAACCTTCTGAGAAGGACAGGGTATTGGTTGAAATTCACTCAGTGAAGCATACAATATTCAGTTAGGTGAGTCTATTTGAAAGAATGGAGTCAAAATCTTACAGCTGAGCTTTAAAAAATTAGTAGTAGTAGTTGTTTTTGAGACAGTGTCTTGTCCTGTTTCCCAGGCTGACGTACAGTGGCGCCGTCTCAACTCACTGCAGCCTCGACTTCCCAGACTCAGGCCGTCCTCCCACCTCAGTCTTCTGAGTGGCTGGAACTTCAGGCACGCACCACCACACCCAGCTAATTTTGTTGTTTTTATTTTTGTGTGGTAGGGACAAGGTTTCGCCATGTTGCCCAGGCTGATCTCAAACTCCGAAGCTCAAGCAATCCACCTACCTCCGCCTCCCAGAGTGTTGGGATTACAGGCATGAGCCACCACGCCTAGCCTGAGCATCAAAAATGTGAAAATATAGGGAACTAGAGGGAGTAATCTTTTATTCTGCCACTCAAAGACATTCTATGTTTATATTTCTTTTTTCTTTTTAAAGACAGTAAGGCAGGCCAGATGTGGTGGCTCATGCCTATAATCCCAGCATTTTGGGGGGCCGAGGCCAGCAGATCAGCTTAGGTCAGGAGTTTGAGACCAGCCTGACCAACATGGTGAAACCCATCTCTACTAAAAATACAAAAATTAACCAGGCTTGGTGGCACACACCTGTAATCCCTACTACTTGGGAGGCTGAGGCAGGAGAATCACTTCAATCCAGGAAGCGGAGGTTGCAGTGAACCAAGATCGCACCACTGCGCTCCAGCCTGGGTGACAGATTGAGACTCTGTCTCAAAAATAATAATAAAAATGAAGACAGTAAGGTGGACTTTATTCCAGGTTAGAACACTATAATAATAGGTGTAGGACCACTGCAGAAGGGTCTTACAGTACGGGCAAAGGATTGGACTCAATTCTGGGAGTCAGTTCCTCCTGGAATCCGGGAGGCAGAGGTTGCAGTAAGCTGAGATCGCGCCACTGCACTCCAGCCTGGGCAACAGGGCGAGACCCTGTCTTAAAAAAAATAAAATATATGGCCGGGCGCGGTGGCTCAAGCCTGTAATCCCAGCAGTTTGGGAGGCCGGGACGGGTGGATCAAGAGGTCAGGAGATCAAGACCATCCTGGCTAACACGGTGAAACCCCGTCTCTACTTAAAAAAAAAAAAAAAAAAAAAACTAGCCAGACGAGGTGGTGGGCGCCTGTAGTCCCAGCTACTCAGGAGGCTGAGGCAGGAGAATGGCGTAAACCCAGGAGGCGGAGCTTGCAGTGAGCTGAGATCGCGCCACTGCACTCCAGCCTGGGCGACAGAGTGAGACTCCGTCTCAAAAAAATAAAAAATAAAAAAATAAAAATAAAATAAAATAAAAAATATTTTAAAAAAGAACTTAGAGACAGATGGATTTAGGCTGTGAAAGAGAG
Source organism: Chlorocebus sabaeus (assembly GCF_047675955.1). Lineage (NCBI taxonomy): Eukaryota > Metazoa > Chordata > Mammalia > Primates > Cercopithecidae > Chlorocebus > Chlorocebus sabaeus. Next base: position 14,375,879 of record NC_132922.1, read on the forward strand.
GGCGAAGTCAAAGATTTCCATGGGCGCATCTCTGATGGAAACAGAGCTGTGACGGGAGGAAGGTTTCTGGGAAAGGCTCTGTGTCAGACTTGACGTTCCTTATGTGAGGTGGAGCAGGTGGGACTCCCACGTGCAGATGGCCTGAAGCAAGGGCAGATAGACTCTGGCCTGGAGACCAAATCCAGCTGTGCTCACTCCTTTGCCTGTTGTCTTGGCCACTTTTACACTAGGGGCAGAATTGAGCAGCATCACTGTGTAGTGTATGACCCACAAAGCAGAAAATATGGATTGTCTGGTCCTTTCCAGAACATACCTGCTGGCCCGGCTTTAAAGGCAGCTGCCATCTCCTCCCCTCATGTGTTCACCACCTACACTTTTGCTCTGGGCCATGCAGACCAGTGTGTATGGCATTCTCAGGGGTTGATGAGGCGTGGCCATCCCTCCCAGTGACCAGAGATAAAATCCTAAGTGCAGCATGCCCCTCCTTCCTCTGGCTGTTCCAGTGCGTGCTGTTCACCGGCTCCTAGAGCACCGCCACCACAGCGTCGCCTGGCCTGCCACCGAGCTCCCCATCACACAGCTAACCAGCTCCATCGTGCGGCGCGTGAATGAGGCTTCTGGGCTCTACCAGATGTTCGGTGTGCTGGCCGATGTCATCCTGTTGAAGGAGTGAGTAGCCCATCCCCACCCTACTCCCCTCGGCCCAGCTTCCCCCACACACTGCATAGCGCTTCTCTTCCTATTCCAGGTGCGGGGTGCCCAGTTCTTTCCTAAGATGAAGGCTGCTGGGGGGAACATGTCTGTTCTGGGGAAAAAGAGCGCTATCAACTCTACAGACAGTCCTATGAGTGGTCATGGGTACATTAGTGAGCCTCTCTGAGCCCTTCTTCCTCATCTGCAAAATGGGGAAATTGTGCCTACCTTGCAGCAAGAAAGGAAGGAGTAAAGGTCACTTGTGGAAAGTGTTTGGCAGCACGTGGATGAGCAGTAGTCAGAGGCAGCCGCGTGGATCTCAGAGCTCCCTCAGGCCAGGGCCTTGCCGGCCACCGTCATCAGAGTCAATTTAGTGATAAGCAGCAGATCACAGAGGATGGACAGTCCCTGAGAAGGAAACAGTGCAGGGCACAGAGGGGTGAGGGGCAAGGGGAGACAGGTGGCAGGGAGAAGCAGGGGAACAACCTTCAGTGAGAGGGAACAGCCCGATCCAAAGGCAGGACACGCTATAGCATACCAGGTTCAGGGACATGCAGGTAGCACAGCTGTACTCTGTACAAAACCTTCGGGTCACCCTCCATGCCCCTGCCCCTGTCTTTTTTTTCTTGAGACAGAGTCTTGCTCTGTCACCCAGGCTGGAGTGCAGTGGCGTGATCTCGGCTCACTGCAATCTCCACCTCCTGAGTTCAAGCAATTCTGCCTCAGCCTCCCAAGTAGCTGGGATTACAGGCACCCGCCACCATGCCCGGCTAATTTTTTTTTTTTTTTTTTTTTGACTCAGAGTCTCTCTGGGTCTTGCCCAGGCTGGAGTGCAGTGGTGTGATCTTGGCTCACTGCAGCCTCCACCTCCCAGGTTCAAGCGATTCTCATGTCTCAGCCTCCTGAGTAGCTGGGATTACAGGCGCATGCCACCACACCCGGCTAATTTTGTATTTTTAGTAGAGACTGGGTTTCACCATGTTGGCTAGGCTGGTCTCAAACTCCTAACCTCGGATGATCTACCCACCTTGGCCTCCGAAAGTGCTGGGATTACAGGCGTGAGTCAGCGTGCCTGGCACCCCTGTCTCGAATGACACCCGACATGCAAACAATGGGCAAGTCTTGTTACCTCTCCCTTCAGATGATGTCTGGAACCCAGCCAGCTCTCACCTGCTCTACCACCACCATCTCGGTCCCGATCACCAGGCTCTACCACCTGCACCCATATGACAGCCGCCCCACTTGGCCTGGGGTCTGTTCCCAGCACAGTAACCAGAGTGGTCCTTAGAAACCTGAGGCACGCTGATCCCAGCTCTGCTTAGTCCTCCCCAGCGACCAGCAGCATCACTTCTCAGGCCAGACGACCCCTCATGTCTCGTCATGGGAGGCACAGCCCTCCTTGACCTGACCTCTCAGGCCTCTGATCTCCTCTCCTGCCCCTGCCCCTTGTTCACTCCCCTCAGCCACGTCGGGCTCTTCTGTTCCTTGAACACAAAGTGCTCACCTACTCCTCAGGGCTTTTTCCTGACTGTTCTCTCTGCCTGAGACACTCTTTCCCCAGATATCCCATTCAGGTTACATGGAATTCTCTGGACTTTACCCCACATGTGCGTGAGAGCTCAGCTGAAACGGTAATGTTAAGTGAGGGGCGCACTGCTTGATTGACGCTCCGTAGAGGGGAGATACACACGCACACACGCATGCTTACCCCGTGCCGCACCCCTCACCTCTGCCACAGCACTGAGGGCCTCCCCCGTGTTGCCGTTCTCCCAGGAATGCCATGGCCTTTGAGTACCTGGAGGAGTTCCCCGTACAGATGCTGGCCCAACTGGAGACACTCACAGGGAGGAAGGCAAGGCATGGGCTCTTCGTCATCAACATGGAATATGGCAGAAATTTCTCTGGCCCCGACAAGGACGTCTTCTTTGATGACCGGTCTGTGGGGCACACGGAAGACGCCTGGCAGTCTAACTTCCTCCATCCTGTCATCTACTACTACAGATACCTCCCCACCGGTGAGCAGGTCTCTGCCCTCCCCCAACCTGTGGGCTCCTCAGACCTCACCCTCTGCAGGGTTGTCACCCACCCTGAAACCTTCACACACACGCTCAGCTGACCGGGGGACGGCTGCGGGACTCCGCCTAGAGACCACTTGGGCAGAAGGTCCGAGAACGATAAACGGTGCTTCCAGATTCTGACACATACTGTGACCGGCACAGGACATGCGGGGAGTGTCGTGCTCTCCACCAGCCACTGTGTAGTAAGAGGGACACGGCCCTGCTGCAGGTCTCCAGAGGAGGCTGACCATGGTGGGGTGGGAGGGGTCTGAAGAGTGAGGGAACCAGAGCTGGTTAACATGGTACAGAGAAACTGGGCAAAATCCCTGGGCCTGTCCTTTTGTTACCATGTGACCTTGGACCATTACTTAACCTCTCTGAGCCTCAACCTCCCCTCTGTAAAATGGGGATTACAACAGTACCTTTCTTGTAGGGTTGCATGAGGTTAACTCTGACAGCATACACAGAATGCCAGCCCGGTGCAGGCACAGAGTAGCTACTGATAAATGAACAACCTCGGGAACACACCCCCTGCTTCAGAGCTTGAAGGGCAGTCAGGTGGAAGAGGGTGGTTTAAACAAGGGTTGTTCCCAAAGGCAGAAGTCGTATCAGCAGGTAGCAGCGACAGGGGTGCAGGTCTGTGGTCAGTATAAGGAGGCACTAAGAGGCTGGGCACAGTGGCTCACACCTGTAATCTCAGCACTTGGAGAGGCCAAAGCAAGCGGATTACAAGGTCAGGAGTTCAAGACCAGCCTGGCCAAAATGGTGAAACCCCATCTCTAAAAAACATGAAAAAAATACAAAAATTATCTGGGTATGGTGGCACATGCCTGTAATCCCAGCTATTCAGGAGGCTGAGGCAGGAGAATTGCTTGAACCAGGATCCAGGAGGCGGAGGTTGCAGTGAGCCGAGATTACGCCACTGCCCTCCAGCCTGGGCTACAGAGCAAGACTCTTTCTCAAAAAAAGAAAAAAAAAATGCTGGTCGCAGTCGCTCACGCCTGTAATCCCAGCACTTTGGGAAGTTGAGGTGGGCGGATCATGAAGTCAGGAGGTGGAGACCATCCTGGCCAACATGGTGAAACCCCGTCTCTAATAAAAATACAAAAATTAGTCGGGCGTGATGGCGGGTGTCTGTAGTCCCAGCTACTAGGGAGGCTGAGGTAGGAGAATCACTTGAATCCAGGAGGCAGAGAGGCTGCAGTGAGCCAAGATTGTGCCACTGCACCCCAGCCTGGGCAACAGAGAGAGACTCTGTCTCAAAAAAAATAGTTAAAGCTGTTCAGTGGGGGAATTGGTCACCTCCAAATTCAGGTTTCCCAGAATAGCGATGGCCAAGTCATGACTCGATGACCATCTGACTGGGACACCACAGAAGGGAGTCCACACCAGCGGGAAGCTGAACTAGATGAGTGCTGAGACCCCTCGCCTCTGAGTCTTCTCACAGAAAGGCCAGTTTGAAAGCAGCCACAGCCAGGCGCAGTGGCTCACGCCTGTAATCCCCGCACTCTGGGAGGCTGAGGCAGCAGGGTCACCTGAGGTCAGGAGTTTGAGACCAGCCTGGCCAACATGGTAGAGACTAGAACCCCATCTCTACTAAAAATGTAAAATATTAGCTGGGTGTGGTGGCGGGTGCCTGTACACCCAGCTTCTCTGGAGCTTGAGGAACAAGAATCACTTGAACCCAGGAGGTGGAGGTTGCAGTGAGCCTAAATTGTGCCACTGCACTACAGCCTGGGCAATAGAGTGAGACTCTGTCTCAAATAATAATAAAAAAATAAAAATAAAGCTGCACAGTAGATCTCAGTCTATGTGAGTGTTAGAGAAACACCAGCCTGAAGTTACTAGTTACAGCACTGCCTTCCAAAACCACAAGGGAAAAGCCTAGTTCCTCTTCCTCATGGCAGCCTTTCAAATATCTGCAGGTGGCTCTTGAACAGGCTGACCACAGCCCAGCCTGGGAGGCTGTCGGGAAAGCCGAGCACGAGCGAGTGAGGGCAGTGTTTGGGCTGTGTGGGATCCGTGCTGTGTCTTCCCGAGGAGGGGAAGCCCAGCCTCGCGGCTCTGACATGGCCCCTCTCTCCTCCCCACAGAACAGGAGGTGAGGTTCCGCCCTGCACACTGGCCCCTGCCTCGGCCCACAGCCATCCACCACATCGTGGAAGACTTCTTAACAGACTGGACCGCCCCGATCGGGCACATCCTACCTCTGAGGCGCTTCCTGGAGAACTGTTTGGACACCGATTTGCGAAGCTTCTATGCAGGTAATTTAAGCTCCCACAAGGACAAAGGGTCTAAGCTCGAGGTTGAAGAAAGGTCGCTGAGACCCAAGCCCCGTGGAGTTTCAGGACCCATATCTGGAAGTCCAAACCCCAGACTACCATTCCTGACAATGCCGTGGGCTAAATACAATACACCTAAAAATACTGGATAATATATCTTCTTTTTTTGTTGTTGTTGAGACCGAGTCTCACTCCGTTGCCCAGGCTGGAGTGTAGTGGCGCAATCTCAGCTCACTGCAACCTCCGCCTCCCGGGTTCAAGCAATTCTCCTGCCTCAGCCTCCTGAGAAGCTGGGACTACAGGCTCATGCCACCATGCCCAACTAAGTTTTGTATTTTTTAGTAGAGACAGGGTTTCACCATATTGACCAGGCTGATCTCGAACTCCTGACCTCGTGATCCGCCTGCCTCAGCCTCCCAAAGTGTTAGGATTACAAGCGTGAGCCACCACGCCCAGCCGATAATATGTCTTTTCAAAAGAATTAGCAGGGCAGGCCGGGCACAGTGGCTCATGCCTGTAATCCCAGCACTTTGGGAGGCCGAGGCAGGCGGATCACCTGAGGTCAGGAGTTCGAGGCTAGCCTGATCAACATGAAGAAACCCTGTCTCTACTAAAAATACAAAATTAGCCGGGTGCAGTGGCACATGCCTGTAATCCCAGCTACTCGGGAGGCTGAGGCAGGAGAATTGCTTGAACCCAGGAGGCGGAGGTTGCAGCTGAGATCATGCCATTGCACTCCAGCCTGGGCAACAAGAGCGAAACTCCATCACAAAAAAAAAAAGAATTAGCAGGGCAAGGCACCATGGCTCACACCTGTAATCCTAGCACTTTGGGAGGCCGAGGCAGGTGGATCACAAGGTCAGGAGTTCGAGACCAGCCTGACCAACATGGTGAAACCCCGTCTCTACTAAAAATACAAAAATTAGCCAGGCATGGTAGCACGCCTGTAGTCCCGGCTACTTGGGAGGCTGAGGCAGGAGAATCGCCTGAACCTGGGAGGCAGAGGTTGCAGTGAGCCAAGATCCACCACTGCGTTCCAGCCTGGATGACAAAGGCGAAACTTCGTCTCAATAAAATAAAAAGGGGGCTGGGCGCAGTGGCGCACACCGGTAATCCCAGCACTTTGGGAGGCCGAGGCGGGCAGATCACGAGGTCAGGAGATTGAGACCATCCTAGCTGACACGGTGAAAACCCGTCTCTACTAAAAATGCAAAAAAACTGGCCGGGCGTTGTGGCTGGCGCCTGTAGTCCCAGCTGCTCGGGAGGCTGAGGCAGAAGAATGGCGTGAACCCAGGAGGCAGAGCTTACAGTGAGCCAAGATCACGCCACTGCACTCCAGCCTAGGCAATAGAGCGAGACCCTGTCTCAAGAAAAAGAAAAAGGTTAGCAGGGGCTAGTAGTGATTTCTGTTTAAAAAAAAAAAATAGAGATATCTATGCATACATAAAGAACTGGCAGGGAAATAAGGCCACTCCCCAGAGGCCGGACCTGTAAAAAGCACTAAACCTGCTGAGCTGGACCCCTGCCAATCATCAAGAGCCCAGAGTCTGGGCTTTAATGGACCACCCCTTGGGGTGGACGACAGAGCTGGAGCAGGATGGGAGGCCTGTTTAGAGATACGCAAATAAAGCTTGGATCTCAGTAGGGAAGCTGGGAGCCAAAACCCTCCGAGGGAGGAGATAGATGAGATGCATGGTTTTGGCCCTAGATAGAGTAGGAGAGAAAATCTCTGAAAATATCCAACCAGTAGGCCCCACTTGTGTAAATTTGGGGCCAAACTTCATGAGATCATTGAGCCGTAGAAATCACAGAAGCAAATGCACACCTTCTCAAAAAATACACTTTCAGGCCAGGTGCAGTGGCTCACGCCTGTAATCTCAACACTTTGGGAGACCAAGGGGGGTGAATCACCAGAGCTCAGGAGTTCGAGACCAGCGCTGGCCAACATGGTGAAACCCCATTTCTACTAAAAGTACAAAAATTAGCTGGGGGTGGTGGTGGGCGCCTGTAATCCCAGCTACTCGGGCAGCTGAGGCGGGAGAACTACTTGAACCCGGAAGGCGGATGTTGCAGTGAGCCGAGATCATGCCACTGCACTCCAGCCTGGGCAACAGAGCGAGACTCCCTCTCAAAAACAACAGCAAACAACAAAAATGCCAGGGTGTGTGAGGGAGTGAATTCCAACCCTGAGTTGTGGGTTCCACCGATGCATCATCCCAGGCCCTTTAGCCTCCTGTCTCCCACTTTCTAGACACTGTTTAACTGTACAGGCCACTGTGTGCTGCTGCCTTGGACTGGAGAGAATACCCGCAGCAGAAGGCCGGCTGGCATAGTGGCAGCCGTCCCTCCGTTCTGTAGCTGATGTGCAGCTGCTAGTGCTGGCCCCAGATTCTGCTGAGCCCCTGCAGAGGGGATGATGTCGTCAGAAGGTGGTGCCTGCCAAACGGCCACCTTGCTGCCCTCCCAGTCTTCCCGCTGTCCTCTCGCGCATCTGCTGTCTTCCCTGCTTGGAGAGGATTGCCATGGCCTGGCCAGCCAGGGGCCTCCATGCTAAGAGTCAGAAATAAACAGGAAGTCGTATTTCTGGAGCACCTTTCAGCCTGGTCACCCATGGAAGCCTCACGACATCCTTTGTACTGTGCCCATTTTTCACTTGAGATAGAGGGGCTCAGGGAGGTGGGAAGGCTCGCTCAGAGTTACAGAAGGACTCCAGCCCATTCCGGACTCTCCGTCTGCCCTTCTTGTCTCTGACGCCCTCAGAAGGCTGAGCCCATATCTGCGTCAGCTTTTCTGTTTGTTTAAAGTCTTATAAGTACTTGGCTAAAAGACTTTTTCTCACTGTATTAGTCTGTTCTCACGTTGCTATAAAAAATACCTGAGACTGTGTAACTTACAAAGAAACAGGTTTAATTGACTCACAGTTCTGCAGGCTGTATAGGACACATGGCAGCATCTATTTCTGGATGCTGGATCACGCCTGTAGTCCCAGCACTTTGGGAAGCCGAGACAGGCTGATCACTTGAGGTCAGGAGTTCGAGACGAGCCAGGCCAACATGGTGAAACCCAGTCTCTATTTAAAAAACAAAAAAATGAGCTGGGTGCGGTGGCGGGCGCCTGTAGTCCCAGCTACTGGGGAGCCTGAGGCAGGAGAGTCACTTGAACCCAGAAGGCAGAGGTTGCAGTGAGCCAGGATCGTGTCACTGAGGGAGACTCTGCCTTAAGAAAAAAAAAAAGAAACCGTTCCCATGATGCAGTCACCCCCCAACAGCCCCACCTCCAGCATTAGAGATTCCATTTCAACATGAGATTTGGGTGGGGACACAGACCCAAACTATATCACCCACCTTGCCTATTCTCTACCTTCATTCTCATTCCCACAAGGAACTCCCAGCCCTAGTGGTTGTTCCTTTTAGTAGCTTCTCTCTCCACACGGCTTCTTTTGGTGGTTTCTTCATATTTCTTTTTTCTTTTTTTTTTTTTTTTGAGACAGAGTCTCTGTCACCCAGGCTAGAATGCAGTGGCATGATCTCGGCTCACTGCAACCTCTGCCTCCTGGATTCAAGTGATTCTCCTGCCTCAGCCTCCCGAGTAGCTGGGACTACAGGCGTTCATCACCACGCCTGGCTAATTTTTGTATTTTTACTAGAGACGCGGTTTCTTTCTCATTGTGTTGGCCAGGCTGGTCTCGAAGTCCTAACCTCAGGCGATCCACCCACCTCGGCCTCCCAAAGTTCTGGGATTAAGGCGTGAGCCACCACGCCTGGCCATTTCTTCATATTTCTACTTGATAAGTATCCACGGCTATCTTTTTTTTTTTTTTTTTTTTTGAGACGGAGTCTCGCTCTGTCACCCAGGCTGGAGTGCAGTGGCCCGATCTCTGCTCACTGCAAGCTCCGCCTCCCGGCTTCGCGCAATTCTCCTGCCTCAGCCTCCCGAGCAGCTGGGACTACAGGCGCCCGCCACCTCGCCCGGCTTATTTTTTTGTATTTTTAGTAGAGACGGGGTTTCACCGTGTTAGCCAGGATGGTCTCGATCTCCTGACCTCGTGATCCGCCCGTCTCGGCCTCCCAAAGTGCTGGGATTACAGGCTTGAGCCACCGCGCCCGGCCCCACGGCTATCTTATGATTGGACAAATTTGATGCATGCACCAGCTTTCTGTTGTGGGACCAGTGAGGATATACCCGTATATCTTTCTGTCCCCCATACTGTTTAGATCAGAACTTTGCACGTGGTATTTGCAATTCAGATGTGGAGGGAATGCGTCTTTGCAGGCAGATCGGAGCTCACAGTGGGACTGACCACTGAGTTCCCAGCTGCACCAGGTCGAGGGTCTGTTCATGAGGGTCAGAGCCCTAACCCCTGTGTGGCCGCCTGCAGAGCCCCAGGCTCAGCCCTGATCTCTGGGAGCTGAGGCATTGCTGTGGTTTGCTTTCATTTTGGAGCCTTGTTCTTCCAGAGTGTCAAGGCAGCCCCCTGCCCTGGAGCCTCGTGGAGGGTCATGATTCATGACCTACTCAGGTTGGATGTGAGATGCCCAGAAAGGTCAGCTCCCAGTTTCAAGGGATGGAAGATACCAGGCGAGGCCCGCAGTGAAGCCCCCACACCTGGCATTGGCAGCTCCCCTTCCTGCACCCCTCCCCACACGTCCCAGCCTGGCTCATTCTCTTCGTTTCGCTTTTGTGTAGAGTCCTGCTTCCTGTTCGCCCTCACGCGCCAGAAGCTGCCACCCTTTTGCCAGCAGGGATACCTGAGGATGCAGGGACTCGTGAGTACCGAGAGCCTTCGGCAGCACAGAGTGGAGAACAGGCTCCTACGGGACGATGCCCCCATGGGCAGGGACCTGGAGGACAGCAGCCAGCAGCCTGGCAACCAAGAGCTACTAGGTGCCCCCCTGGCTCCAGGGCCTCTGGCCCAGTCCCTCGATAGCAACAAGGAGGAGCTCTGACTGTCCCTTCCTAGGCTGTGGACACAGTGGCCAGGCCTCCCCACCCAGGCCCATGGTCAGTTCCTCTTTCCCTGCAACCTCACGCTCCCACCGGTGTGTGATTGCCAAAGACCACTCAGATCATGGCAGTGACTGCACCAAAGCCACCAGACGGCACGTGAGAGCTGAAAGTCAGGGATACGGTGGTCTCCTCCCTCCTGTCCAGAGGCAGAAGAAGGGCATCCTCCGCCAGGTGTGAGCTGCCTTCCTCAGCCCAGCTTCTCTGCAGTGGAGCAATCGCTGCGCCCCAGGCCAGCCTGGTTCTGCCCCCTCTCAAGTGCCCCTCTTCCTTCCAGGCCCCTCCTCAGATGGGCTTGCGTCCCGCCTGTGGAGCGCTTCACAGGGGAAACCCATCTGCATCTTAAGGGTTTGTGGCAAGTGCTTTAAAACAAAAGCTCTCATATCCTCAACAACCAACGGGCAGTTGCGATTGTTGCCCCAGACGACTGCTGAAGACACCAGCTGAGAGATGTCAAGTAATTCCCAGGGACCCCCAGCTGCGAGTCCCCGTCTGTGTCACTTGCCACACACTGCCTCAACTCCGCCCCATTTTCAGCAGCGTTTGAACTTAGCTACGGAGCCCAAGAGGGTCAGCCCTGCTTATCATCGTAGGCCCAGCAGGCTGCTCTCCAGCAGCAATAGGACAGCTCCCTGAAAGCCATCTTATCTCAGCAACTTTCTCCTTGAGCAGCAAGATTCAGAGCTGCTCTCCCCAGTTGCACCCTCGACTCATCTTCCGGCTGGCTCTTCTCCCCCACCCTACTCCCTGCCCTCTGCCATCCTGAACCACGCCTTGCTTCTAACTTGCCTGGTCAAGTTTTGTAAAACATATCCTGCTGTCTCTGTGGTGGGCACCCATATGTGCTCACCATGTGTAAGGTGACATTTCCTAATGCCTTTACGTGATAATGATGATGAATTTGGTTCCTGGTCTCTGCTTCATTGTCCTTCCTCACCAGCAGTCTGCATTCTCCCGTCGGGCATCTTAGTCTCATTTATAAGGGCATACTATAATCACAGTGATTTTTCAAAGCCCAGGATCATAGGTGATTGCTTTTTCACTGGTTCTTACTAGCTCTTCATGTATCCACTCAGAATTCCAAGGACAATCCCAGCACTTTGGGAGGCCCAGGCAGGCAGATCACCTGAGGTCAGGAGTTTGAGACCAGGCTGACCAACATGGAGAAACCCCATCTCTACTAAAAATACAAAACTAGCCAGGCGTGGTGGCACATGTCTATAATCCCAGCTACTTGAGAGGCTGAGGCAGGAGAATCACTTAAACCCGGGAGGCAGAGGTTGCGGTGAGCCGAGACAGCACCGTTGCACTCCAGCCTGGGTAACAACAGGGAAACTCCATCTCAAAAAAGAAATTAATTAAATTAAAATAAAGCATGCACTGGGTGCAATTGCTCACACCTGTAATCCCAGCACTTTGGGAGGCTGAAGCGGGCCAATCATCTGAGCTCAGGAATTCGAGAACAACCTTGCCAACATAGCAAAACCTGGTCTTTACTAAAGATAAAAAAATTAGCTGGGCATGGTGGTGCATGCCTATAATCCCAGCTACTTGGGAAGCTGAGGCAGGAGAATCACTTGAACCTGGGAGGCGGAGGTTGCAGTGAGCAGAGACCAAGCCACAGCACTCCAGCCTAGGTGACAAAGCAAGGCCTGCAGTGAAACGCCCATACCCCATCTCAAAAAAATAAGAATAAAGTATGCTACAACAAAAGTGAAAAAAATTCTAAGAACCCAGGCTTTCTGGATCCAAAGCTCTTTCATGGGGATGTCCTCTTCCCCTCTTGGATAGGTCCAGACTTTTTTCTTTTCTCTTTTTTTTTTTTTTTTTTTTTTTGCAATGGAGTTTCGCTCTTGTCACCCAGGCTGGAATGCAATGGCACTATCTCAGCTCACTGCAACTTCTGCCTCCCGAGTCCAAATGATTCTCCTGCCTCAATCTCCTGAGTAGTTGGGATTACAAGCGCCTGCCACCACACCCAGCTAATTTTTGTATTTTTAGTAGAGACAGAGTTTCACCACATTGGCCAGGCTGGTCTCAAACTCCTGACCTCAGGTGATCCACCTGTCTCAGCTTCCCAAAGTGTTGGGATTACAGGTGTGAGCCACCATGCCTGGCCCAGTCCAGACTTAAACACCTGGCCCCACTGTCAGCAGACACAGTTCACTCCAGTTCTTCTCAGAGTTACAAGAAGAGGACTCCAGTAGCCTTATTCTGTCAGGGACAAATTATTTACCCCATGATAATGTGGGATATAATAAATTCCTCTTCAAAGGTTTTAGCCTGTAAATTGTTAAATACAATGAGTTCTGAGATCCTCTCCAAAGAACCAATGTATCAGTGTGTTCAGCTCCCCTGTTATTTGTTCTTCATTTTAAAGTTTAATTTCCTCATTCTTTATGTCTCCTTGCCCCTAGTTTCAGTAAACAGCCCCCTCCTAGCCTCTGTCACCTGCTCTGACCTGAGTCACCTTTAGTCACCTGGTCCGGAACTGTCTTTCCTGTCAAAACTGCTCAGCCCGCCACTCCGGCTCATACCCCTGCTCTCTTTAAAATAGCCAGTAGGAATTAGCTTAGATTGTGTGGTCCAACCCTAGCCAATAGGGGAACAACACAGCAGTAGAGGCTACCTGCACCAGAGATAAGAACTCATTCCCCTCCCTCGTCCAGGTGTGCTCTCGCCATTGCACCATCCACGAGATGCACCCTTCTATAGAAGTAAAATTGCCTTGCTGAGAAAATTCGAATGCTGTTTCTTTTGTGGCAATGAAAATTTATTTCTAACAAATTTAGGGTCTTGTTTGGGATTCCCATTCTCCTCTGAGGAGGGTCTAGACCTCTCCCATGAGGAGGCATGCCCCGCTGCCTTGTTGTGGTGGTCCCAGGGGTAAGGAATCGAGACCCACCGATGTAATGAATAAACCTATACTCTCAGCAATGTGGAAAGACACCGGCTGGTGACCTGGGGGAAAGGATCCTCACATACCACAGTGACCAAATAACTCTCTGCACAGACCAAGGTAAGAAACATCGCAGGGGCGACAAAGTATTTCCTTGGTGGTCAGGATATTCTGGGGGTTGAAAGTGTGCGTGAATGCAAGGAGCCTCCAGCAGGTGGAGCTAAAGGATAGGCAAGACATCTCCAATAGAGATTGAGCCTAACCAGGACCCAAGATGGGAAATGCCCCAAGTAAGGTAAGAGAAAAAAAGGAGAAAGCTAGCAACAATAATATTCCCCCTAATAATCCCCTAGGCCTAATGTTAAAATATTAGAAGGATAATGAAAGGACCAAAAACAAACAAACAAAGCAGCTGCTGTCCCAGACCCTTCTCCTATCCCTGTTGTCCCCTTTCTTATAATCCTGCCTCTTGAGAATCGTCCCAAGAGCCCACTCACTATCAGCCTAAGCCTAAGCACCTTTCCCTAAAAGGACTTCAACGCAAGATCAAGCAAGGTTAAAAAAAATACTCAGAACCTCGCTTTCCCCCTCTTCTCGGGAAGAAAGAGGCATGATCCACAGGGCTGCTATGGGAGCCTAGGAACATGAACACCCTCCTAGCCAAAACGTTCCTACAATAGATCAAAAAATTCCCACCCAAGACCCCCAGTGGGACAATAACAACACAGCCCACCCAGAAAGTATGCAGGACTTTAGGGAAATGATGATAAAGGGGACTGAAGAACCAGTACCCTGAACTCAGAATCTTACCCGGACATTTGGTATACAAGGGAAAGATGAAGGGCCTATAGGATTTTTAGATAGATTAAAGGAACAAATGAGAAAATACACTAGTCTAGGTCTCGAGGATCCTTTTGGGCAGTGAATGTTAAAACTTCATTTTGTCACTAACAGTTGGCCAGATATTAACAAGAAATTACAAAAGATGGAGAACTAGAAAGATAAACCTATAGAAGAGCTTCTAAGAGAAGCCCAAAAAGTATATATAAGAAAAGATGAAGAAAAACAAAAGCAGAAGGCAAAAATCCTGCTGTCCACCATACAACAAAGTACCCAGGGGGCAGAACCTATAAAGAACCTAAACCCCCCACTCTCCAGGCAATATAAAGGGTATGAAAGAGTAAAGCCAGGAGACTCAAAGGTAGAGAAAAAAAACTTAGAGGAGAGAAAAAGACTGACAGAACAGAGGCAAAAAGAGAGAGGCAAAGGGGGAGTCAGAGAAAGAGAGGCAGAGAGAAAGGCAAAGAGGGAGTCAGCGTCAAAGAGAAAGAGAGAGGCAGAGGGAGAGAAAAAGAACAAAAACAAATATTTCAAATTAAAAGTAAGTCACTTCGAAAGAAAATGTCCCAAATGGGAAAAAGAACAAAAGTCATATATAAAAGCAAATCAGCTAATATTAAATTTCTGTTTATCCCAGAGGCAGGAACAAACCTATTAGAGATTTAATGCTAAAATTTGGCATAGGCCTCTATATTAATCAGGGAAAATTCCTCCCCTCCTTAAACTTGCTCACCACCGCACACAAAGAACTCATTCATCCCAAGGTATAGCCAAAAGAGGAGAATCGAGGAAAGTTACATATATCTCGGTTTCATGTTAAATTAAAAACCCCTGGGGAAGTAGTAAAGAGAAGGCAATGTATCCTATTCCTTTCAAGGCCAGGGTAAATTTAAAACCTATAATTGATAATTGAAGGTCTTCTCCATGATGAACTTGTTAAACCCTGTATGAGACATACACTCCAATACTGCCTGTAAAGAAGCCAGACAGGTCATACCAGTTAGTACAAGACCTTAGAGCTATTAATCAGATATCCAAACAGGCTACCATTTCTTAGCTGTACCACTAGCCCGCTTTGCAGCTAGGGAAGACCTAGGATACATGGAGTTAAATGCTGGAATAAGCCAGACCTTATCTGCACTTCTGTCTAGGTCCTAGGCTCTACACCTGGCACATAATTAAAATCCCAAACTTACAAGGTTTTCAACAAAAGCAAAGTTTGCTAAAAGTTAACAGTGTAACATGTATTCTCCTAACTTCTAATCTTGTGGCCTTAGGCAGTCTAGTCCCCAGACGTGAAGGAAGTTCGCTTTGGAAAATAACAGTTATCATTTTTGACATTAAAAAAAGGAGAATTATGTGAAAAGAATCTCATGGTAAATTCTTGTCCTAAAGTAAAAAGAATCTCATATGGTAAATTTTTGTCCTAAAGTAAAAAGAATTTCATATGGTAAATTCTTGTCTTAAAGTAAATGAACTGGTTGTTTAAAGAAAAGGATGTTTACAAGTCAGAAAGTTAAGGCATGTCAAAGATTGTCTGTAGAAGTCGTGAAAAATGTTATAAAAGGAAATTTATGCAAAAAATGTTGTATAATTTAAAAGTAATTAGGCCTCCTGAATGTAAAACTACTGAAGAAACAGTTTATGTGCAAAGTGTGTAAGAAGAGCAAAATATACTTTTGGTAAAAGAATTATAAGGAAGCATAAGAACGTGGATTTTTACCTACATTAAAAGGTTTAAAAAAATGTTTTAAAGGTTTAAGCAAGTTTTGAAATGTTAATTGTAAAAGAAATTCCATGTGTAGACATATTGGCTAAAGTTAAAGGGGTACTCTCCAGTTCCACTTTACTGGGGTACTGGTACCCCAGTTTTTCTGGTACCATCCCGTTTTTCTGTAAACTAGACATTAAAATAAAAGCAAAACAGGTTTTTCTTAAAGCACTAACCTGCTCTTTAACAAAAATGATAAAAGGTTAAAAAGAGTCTATAAAAATCTTAGCTTGGCCGAGTATGGTGGCTCACGCCTGTAATCCCAGCACTTTGGGAGGCCGAGGCGGGCAGTGGATCACCTGAAGTCGGGAGTTCGAGACCAGCCTGACCAACATGGAGACACCCTGTCTCTACTAAAAATACAAAAATTAGCCGGGTGTGGTGGCGCATGCCTGTCATCTCAGCTACTCAGGAGGCTGAGGCACGAGAATCACTTGAACCTGGGAGGCAGAGGTTGCAATGAGCCGAGATCATGCCATTGCACTCCAGCCTGGGCAACAAGAGTGAAACTTCATCTCAAAAAAAAAAAAAAACTTACCTTGCAGTCAGACATTAAAATTGGATAACTGAGGCCGGGCACGGTGGCTCAAGCCTGTAATTCCAGCACTTTGAGAGGCTGAGGCGGACAGATCATGAAGTCAGGAGTTTGAGACCAGCCTGGCCAACATAGTGAAACCCCATCTCTACTAACAATACAAAAAAATTAGCCAGGTGTGTTGGTACACACCTGTAGTCCCAGCTACTCGGGAGGCTGAGGCAGGAGAGTCACCTGAACCCGGGAGGCAGAGGCTGCAGTGAGCCAAGATCTCACCACTGCACTCCAGCCTGGGTGACAGAGTGAGACTCCACCTCAAAAAATAATAATAAAAATAAAAATAAAATAAAATTGGATAACTGTGTCTACAAGGTTTTATTAAAATTGAGTTTAACATTAATAGCACACTAATATAAAGGTGAAATGTAGCTTATCTGGTATAAAATCATACAGTAAGCATTCTCAAATACAAAATGGTGTTTGACTTTCTTTGGCCTAAAAACTAATAAAAATAGATGCTAAAGAGAATTCAGAAGGAAAATGGATATTGCCAGACCAGAGAGAAACATTATCCAAACCCCCTTATGAGGGAAATCTTGTTCCAGCTGCATCAAGAGACCCATTGGGGGCCCCAAGCTGTGTGTGATGTAGTCGTCAGAGTTTATGGGTGCATAGGAATTTATACCCTGGCCAAACAATCGCTTAGTACGTAAGAAAACCAATAAACAGACTATAAGAAGATTACCCCTTGGGGAAAGGAGTCCAGGCTTAAGGCCATTCCACAGTACCCAGATTGATTACACAGAGATGCCTCCAACTGGTCGTCTAAAGTATGTATTAGTAATAGTAGATCACCTTACTCATTGGGTAGAAGCTATTTCCTTTTCAAGTACAACTGCTAATAATGTAGTCAAGGCATTAGTTGAAAATATTATACCCAAGTTTAGTTTAATAGAAGACATTGATTCAGATAATAGGACTCATTTCACTGAACATGTCATTAAGAAATTAGCCCAGGTACTGGATATAACATGGGAATATCATACTCCCTGGCACCCACCTTCATCAGGAAGAATGGAAAGAACAAACTATAAAAAAGCCACCTAACCAAATTAGTCTTAGAGACTCGGTTGCCTTGGGCTAGATGTCTTCCCATTGCCCTGTTGAGAATCCAAACTGCTCCTCAGAGAGATGCTGGCTTAGCCCCTTATGAAATGTTGCATGGGTTGCCCTGTTTGCACTCCACTGCTAACATTCCCACATTCAAAACAAAAGATCAGTTTCTCAGAAATTATATATTTGGTGTATCTTCCACTTTCTCTTCCCTCAGAACTAAAGGTATTTTAGCACAGGTGCCACTCCTAGAGTTTCCAGGACACCAACATCAGCCTTAGGACCACGTCCTTGTCAAAAGATGGAGGGAAGGAAAACTCAAACCGGCTTGGGGAGGATCCTACCTAGTGCTTCTAACTACTGAGACTGCAGTTCGAACAGCAGAAAGAGGATGGACTCATCACACCTGGGTCAAAAGAGCACCACCCCTCCAGAATCATGGACAGCTATTCCAGGGCCAACTCCAACCAAGCTAAAGCTAAAACGGGTTTGATCCTCTTATATTGCGTCTCTTTCTTTTCCCCTTCTACTGCTAGTCCTCTCGTTATTAATGTAACTAGGTCAAGTTCACCCCAAACTATTAACTTTCGATGCTTGCCTTGTGATGCCCTGTGGAGATTTCCCAAACCAGAGGCAACTCTCCACTTCAGAAAACTATCTTTGTCCTTCCTAGCTCTCCTCAGACTGGAAATCTGTTAACTGGGATGAGTTAGTTTGGGAAGAGTTTGACGAAGATTCCAGTATAAACTGGGAATCTTGTCCTCTTAGAGCAGAGCTTCTCGCCTAAAGTTGGTCCAATGCTCTACAAAATACTGAAGAGCGAGAATGGACCGCCCCAACGAGTACCTGCAGTTTCTTAAAGCCATATATTCATTTTACTAAAGGAGTTACCCCTCCCCATTGTCAGCTGAGCCAATGTAATCCAGTACAGATCACCATCTCTCCTCCCTAGAGTTTTTTCCCTTCATTAAGCCATTTCTACTGTATAGGAGCAGAAGTCTCAGGGAAGGACCACATAGGATCCTTTGAAAGCACTTCATTGCCTCCTCACCTCCTGCGCCCCCTTCTCCCTCTCCTAAGTTCTCCACTAACTAAACCTTCTCTCGTCATATACCCAATGATAAAACCAAAGTAGTTGTTGTAGAGGTTAGAGATTTAAAACAAACTATATTGAAACAGGGTATCAGGAAGCAAATGCTTGGCTGGAATTGATTAAATATTCTGTCCACACACTAAACAAAAACAACTGTTATGCTTGTGCGACAGGCAGGCCAGAGACCCAAATTGTCCCCTTTCCCCGTGGGTGGTCCTCTCACGGACCAGGCATGAGCTGTATGGTAGCTGTCTTCCAGAACTCCACAGCCTGGGGCGACGAATCATGCAAGACTCACTGCTGTTCCCTGAGGTCAAGAGCCCTGCAGATCAGCCCCCAAGGGCCATTTGGCCTCCAGCCCTTGATATTAACTTCACCTCGTGCCTTTCATGGCAGGGGGAAAAGTTAGCATCCCTTGGAGACTTAACAGGGTACAGTGAAACCAGGCCTTTTCAAGAGCTTGCCAATCAGTCTGCCCTTGTTCATCCCTGAGCAGATGTGTGGTGGTATTGCAGGGGACTATTGCTGGGTACTCTGCCAAGTAATTATAGTAGTACTCTTACTGTAGTCCAACTGGCCATCCCTTTCACCCTAGCAATTCATCAACACGATAAAAAAAAAAAGTAAGAAAAGTGCCTCACATGGGTCCTTTGACCCCCATGTTTATATAAATGCTATTGGAGTTCCATATGCTATCAGGAGTACCAGATGAATTTAAAGCCCGAATTCAAACAGCTGCAGGATTTAAGTCAATATTTTCGTGGGTGACAATAAAAACGTAGATTAGATAAATTCCATCTATTATAATCAGCATTGGCTTATTAATTACACCAGGGATGCTGCCAAAGGGATAGCAGAACAATTGGGGCCCACTAGCCAGATGGCCTGGGAAAACAGAATGGCCCTATGTATATTAGCCGAAAAAGGAGGTGTTTGTGTTATGATTAAAACTCAGTGTTGTACCTTTATCCCAAACAAGACTGCCCCAACTGGGAGCATAACAAGGGCCTTACAAAGACTTACTGCTTTATCCAATGAACTAGCTAAAATTCTGGAGTCGATAACCCTTTCTCAGGGTGGCTTGAAAGGTGGTTCGGTAAATGGAAAGAAATCATAGCCTCAATTCTTACTTCTCTTGCAGCTGTAATAGGTGTACTCATTCTTGTTGGGTGTTGTGTCATACTATGCATCTGGGGGCTAGTGCAAAGACTTATAGAAGCAGCATTTACTGAAACCTCCCTTACCTCTCTCCTCCACCTTATTCACATCAGTTTTTTCTTTTAGAGGATTAAGTTGAGCAGCAAAGCCAAGACATGTTCAAAAAAAGTTTGAAGAGGAAGTACTATGAAAATTGAAAGGGGGGAAATTGTAGGATATAATAAATTCCTCTTCAAAGGTTTTAGCCTATAAATCGTTAAGTACAATGAGTTCTGAGATCGTCTCCAAAGAACCAGCGTATCAGTGTGTTCAGCTCCCCCGTTCTTTGTTCTTCATTTTAAAGTAACTTCTTCATTCTTTGTCTTCTTGCCCCTAGTTTCAGTAAACAACCCCCTTCTAGCTTCTATCACCTGCTGTGACCTGAGTCACCTTTAGTCACCTGGTCCGTAACCATCTTTCCCATTAAAACTGCTCACCCCACCACTCTGGCTTATACCCCTGCCCTCTTTAAAATAGCCAATCAGAAGTAGCTTAGACTGTGCAGTCCAACCCTAGCCAATAAGGGAACAACACAGCAGTAGGGGCTACCTGCATCAGGGATAAAAACCCCTTCCCCTCCTTTGTTCAGGTGTGCTCTCACCATTGCTCCATCCACGAGATGCACCCTTCTATATAAGCAAAATTGCCTTGCTGAGAAAATTTATGTTCGAGTGCTATTTCTTTTGCAGCACCAAAAATGTATTTCTAACAATAATACTTGGGATAGTCTGAATGAGGCTGAAACTTCTAAATTAAGGGTTTCTCCCTAACCAGGATGTTGGATTGCATACAGATTACAGGTAAACCAGAATTTGGATCCTGTCATCCCACCCTGCCTTTTTCAAAACTTTTTAAAAAAATGTATCTCTGATAGGATCAAACTCATAATATCAAATCCTGTTACACACATCTTGCCTACCCAGTTCCTGAAGGGTGACTGAGCCATTTGTTCCAATAAGGATATGCGATGCTGCAGCAAATAATATACTGATGCCTAAATATGTGACACCTGCTGCTTTCTCCTTAGTTTTTTTTTTTTTTTTTTTAGGTGGAGTCTCACTCTGCAGCCCAGGCTGGAGTGCAATGGCATGATCTCAGCTCACTGCAGCCTCTGCCTCCTGGGTTCAAGCAATTCTCCCGCCTAAGCCTCCCGAGTAGCTGGGACTACAGGCGTGCACCACCACGCTTGGCTAATTTTTGTGTTTTTAGTAGAGATGGGGTTTCAACATGTTGGCCAGGCTGGTCTCGAACTCCTGACCTCAAGTGAACTGCCCGCCTTGGTCTCCCAAAGTGCTGGGATTACAGGTGTGAGCAGCCACACCTGGCCCCATGTTTGTTTTTTTAAAAAAGCTGACTACCACCCACTAAATTAATTTTGCAAACCCACTGATGTCCACATCCTGCAGTTTGAAAACCACTGCAATAAATATTGGTAACAGGTAGAAGTTTTACCCTTAGCCCAGGCTGCCAGTCCTGGCTTCCTTCCCTTTGCCTCACAGCTGTGCCCTGAGCCTGCTTTTGACTAAGCCAGACCCAGGCGTGTTCAGCTCTAGCTGGACAGAGGAGCCACCATGTAGCTGAGAGCCCCTTTGTAGGGTGCCGAGAGCTCAGCCTTCTCTGTGTGTCTCACAGGCTTTCCCTGCATGAGTCATCAGGCAGCAATGACATGGATTCTGTCTCTACTGCAACCCACAGCCCAACTATGAGAAAGGCATTATTCTTCCCATTGCTCAGAGAAACCTGAGGCCAATCAGGGTGAAGTGACTATGGGAAAAGGACAAACAGGACTGGTCCTCCTTTGAAATTCAGAATGTGAATTAAGCGGCAAAATTGGCTCTCTAGAAAATACTGTGGAAGTGCTGAATAGGACTGATAGGTAGCTGTAGAAGAGCTAGAGACAGCTGTAGAAGCTGTCTGTAGAAGCAGCTGTAGAAGAGCTGTAGAAGTGCTAGAGACAGAAAAGCAGATACAAAAATAGGCAGGGCGGCTGGGCGCGGTGGCTCATGCCTGTTATCCCAGCACTTTGGGAAGCCGAGGCAAGCTATCACTTAAGGTCAGGAGTTCGAGACCAGCCTGGCCAACGTGGTGAAACCCAGTCTGTACCAAAAATATAAAAAATTAGCCGGGTGTGGTGGTGCTCGCCTGTAATCCCAACTACTTGGGGGGGCTCAGGCAGGAGAATCACTTGAACCCAGGAGGTGGAGGTTGCAGTGAGCCAAGATCATGCCACTGCACTCCAGCCTGGCTACAGAGCAAGACTCCTTCTCTCAAAAAAAAAAAGAGACCGGCGAGGTGGCTTAGGCCTGTAATCCCAGCACTTTGGGAGGCCGAGGTGGGCGGATCACGAGGTCAATAGATGGGAGACCATCCTGGCCAACATGGTGAAACTCCATCTCTACTAAAAATACAAAAACTAGCTGGGCGTGGTGAGGCATGCCTGTAGTCCCAGCTACTCGGGAGGCTTAGGGAGAAGAATCCCTTGAACTCAGGAGGCAGAGGTTGCAGTGAGCCGAGATCGCGCCACTGCACTCCAGCCTGGGCAACAAGAGCGAGACTCCGTCTCAAAAAAAGAAAAAAATTCTTGATCAACAATTGAGAAACTGCCTGTTCTTTTCCTTTAAAAACGCTCTTTCAGCTGCTGCTAATCCAAGTGTATATTCAGGACAACTTGAATCTCTGCTCCAAGTTGCAGTCTTCGAACTTGACCCAAATAAACTCCCTGCTTAAATTAAGCTCGCCTCAGTTTTTATTTGTTTTCCTTTAGGTGGACACAGACGAGGGCCATTTAAGGATGACCCCTAAACTCCCGGGTGAGTTCTTTTACATATAAAGGGCACCATGCCTTTGAGAAGCTTAACTTTACTTATTAAATGAAGAAACAGAACCTGTCAACATCTTTAGGAAGTGGACGGCGCCAGTTATAAACAGGAGGCCAGGCAAAGTGACTCACGCCTGTAATCCCAGCACCTTGGGAAGCTGAAGCGGGCGGATCACTTGAGCTCAGGAGTTCCAGACCAGCCTGGCCAACATGGCGAAAAACTCCATCTCTATTAAAAATACAAAAATTAGCCTGCGTGATGGCGTGTGCCTGTAATCCCAGCTACCTGGGAGGCTGAGGCAGGAGAATCGTTTGAACGCGGGAGTTGGATGTTGCAGTGAGCCGAGATCGCGCCACTGCAACTCCAGCTTGGGAGACAGAGCGAAACTCTGTCATTAACCAATAAATAAATATAATTAAAATCAAGTAACAGGAGTTGACAAAATCAAAAACCACGGGGACCTCTCAACTGCCTTTTCTCCCTTAAGCACCCTCCATTGCTACCCCTGCGCCATTACCTCCTCTTCCGGTCCCTCCTCTAGGGCCCGCCAACCCCTTCCGGTTCCGCCCCGCGCCAGCCTTCCTCCCGACCAGGGCCTGCCCGCCTCTTCCAATCCCTCCCCCGACTGCCTGCCTATTGCTTCCGGTCCCTAGCTGAGGCCCCGCCCTTTCAGTTGTGCCTCCTCCCGCCATTCCCATTGGCGGAAAATCCCAGACGCTCCTCAAATTAGAGAGGGACAGGTCGGGGGCTGTGGCTCACGCCGGTAATCTTAACATTTTGGGAGGCCGAGGCGGGCGGATCACGAAGTCAAGAGATGGAGACCATCCTGGCCAATATGGTGAAACCCCGCCTCTACTAAAAATACAAAAATTAGCTGGGCATGGTGGCGTGCGCCTCTAGTCCCGGCTACTCGGGAGGCCGAGGCGGGAGAATCGCTTGAACCCGGGAGGCGGAGGTTGCAGTGAGCCGAGATCGCGCCACTGCACCCCAGCCTGGCGACAGAGCGAGACTCCGTCTCAAAAAATTCGAGAGGGATGGTGTTCCACCTGCCTGTCCCCGGAAGTGACGTTAATGTCCGCCTCCCTGAGGAAGTGACGACAGGAGTGCCCTTGACAGGCAGGGAGGGCTAGGCTGTGCATCCCTCCGCTCGCGTTGCAGGGAGGTAGGAGCCCAGTGGGGCTGGCTCGAGGTGGTGTCGTGACTGAGGCTTGCCGCGAGCGCGTTCCTGCGCAGGCTGGCGGCCGGGCGGGCGGGGGGCACCTAGCTCGCCGGAGAGCCGGGGTCCCTGGTGGCGTCCGATTTTTCCCAGTTCCCTCCAATCATGTCCCTTCTTTATTAGTTCCCTCCAGTACATGTCTCTTCGTTTCTGGTTCCTACCATACTCTTAGTTCCTCCTTCAATTGTTGCGTTTCATCTTTTCAGACGACCCTGGGTTCCAGTGTTGGCTGTCATTTAATAATGGGGTTACTTTGGGCATGTCACCTAACTTACTTGAGCCTCGGATGCCTTTTCTTACTTGCAATGTGGGCAGTACAATAGCAACTTCCTCAAAGTTGCTGTAGGAAGATCAAGAATATATGTAAGGTACTTGGTCCTTACATAAATTATTAAATGTTGGTTTCTCCCTCCCGTTCTTCTGTTATAATCTAAATCCCGATTTCTTTTTGGTTGTGAAGCCAGTTTTCCTGTCCTTCTGGTTTGCCTAGCTATTCCTTTCCTTTGTTTCTCAGCTTCCTCACTTCTACGCTACAAATCTTAAATATTATTTCCTTGCATTTTGCTTCCCACTCTGCCTCTTTTTGAGCCCCGACTAATCCCCAAATCTCTTTATTTTTCTAGTGTGTCAACTTCCTTTTGTGTACCCCAATTCTCTGCCTCTTCCCTCACAGATGGCTCAGCGACTTCTCCTAAGGAGGTTCCTGGCCTCCGTCATCTCCAGGAAGCCTTCTCAGGGTCGGTGGCCACACCTTACTTCCAGAGCCCTGCAGACCCCACAATGCACTCCTGGTGGCCTGACTGTAACACTCAACCCAGCCCGGACAATATACACCACCAGGATCTCCTTGACAACCTTTAATATCCAGGATGGACCTGACTTTCAAGACCGAGTGGTCAACAGTGAGACGCCAGTGGTTGTGGATTTCCATGCACAGTGAGTATTGGGAGTCCACAGAAGATTAGGGTCCTACTTGTTCAAGTATTTGTTGAATATCTGCTATGTCCCAGGACCATGTTCTATGCTGCTCATATGTAGACTCAATATATAGACTGGTAAGGCCTAGTCCCTGCCCTCAAGGGGAGTACAGTCTAGTAGAAGACAGATGAGTGAACAGTCTGCGAAGCTGACTGCAGTTAGTGCTGGGAAACACATGTTCTGTTTCTTAATGTCCAGAAAGCTCAGCATCATCTTCAACATGGACCAGAGTTGGAAAAATATGACTGTCACCTTGCTTTTGGTGTATATCAGTTCCTGGCCCTGCAGATAAGTTTATTTTAACACCTTGCCGTGAAAACTGCAAGAAGGGCTGGCAAAAAGTTATCAGTGTCGGCCGGGCGCGGTGGCTCACACCTGTAGTCCCAGCACTTTGGGAGGCCGAGGCAGGCAGATCACCTGAGGTCAGGAGTTTGAGACCAGCCTGGCCAACATGGTGAAACCCCATCTCTACTAAAAGTACAAAATTAGCTGGGTGTGGTGGTGCACACCTGTAATCCCAGCTACTCGGGAGACTGAGGCAGGAAAATCACTTGCACCTAGGAGGCAGAGGTTGCAATGAGCCAAGATCATGCCATTGCACTCCAGCCTGGGCAAAAAGAGCGAAACTCTATCTCAAAAAAAAAAAAAAAAGTTAGTGTCATTACCATGGTGTCCAAGCATACAGCGCATAGGAAGGAGTGTCCTTTCAGTTCCGTCTTGAGTTTGCTTTAGAGATATTTAAGTCCCTCTGGCCTTCTGATTTTTAGCCTGGCCTTTTTTGTTTCTAGACCTTTGGGGCCTGGCTAGACACCCAGCTACACAAAAGCTGGACAAAGCCCTCTGAATGAGGCATCCTGGGAGAAACCAGTGTAGCAGAAGTTAAAAATTCAGGGGCCTTCAGGTCGGGCACAGTGGCTCACACCTGTAATCCCAGCACTTTCAGGGGCCAAGGCGGGTGGATTACCTGCAGTCAGGAGTTCGAGACCTGCCTGGCCAACATGGTGAAACCCCCGTCTCTACTAAAAATACAAAAATTAGGTGGGCCTGGTGGCGGCCACCTGTAATCCCAGCTACCCAAGAGGCTGAGGCAGGAGAATCACTTGAACCTGGGAGGTGGAGGTTGTAGTGAGCTAAGATCGCGCCACTACACTCCAGCCTGCGTGACAGAGGGAAACTCCATCTCAAAAAAAAAAAAAGAAAGAAAAAGAAATTGAAGGGCCTTCCGGTCAGGTCTCTGACAGATTGTTCTGCCATCTTTCCAGTTGTTTCTCTGACTTACCCTGTGGCCTTGGGTAGGCCACTTGATATCTTTGTGCTCCCTTCTTCACTTGTAATAGGAGATAAGATCTTGCACACTGGGTTTTTAGGCGTTATGAGTTGTTTTTGTTTTTCTTCTTTTAGAGACAAGGTCTCACTCTGTCACCCAGGCTAGAATGTAGCGTGCAGTGGTGTGATCACGACTCACTGCAGTCTCTACCTCCTGATCTCAAGCAATCCTCCCACCTTGGCCTCCCAAAGTGCTGGGATTACAGGCTTGAACCACTGCACCAGGCCTGAGGGTTCTTTTTCTTTTTTTTTTGTTTTTGAGACGGAGTCTCATTCTGTCACCCAGGCTGGACTGCAGTGGCTTGATCAGTTCACTGCAACCTCTGCCTCCCAAGTTAAGACGATTCTCCTGCCTCAGCCTCCCAAGTAATTGGGACTGCTGGTGCCTGCCACTACACCCAGATAATTTTTTTGTATTTTTGGTAGAGACGGGGTTTCGTCATATTGGCCAGGGGTCTCTTGAACTCTGACTGCAGGTGACCCCCATCCCCCACCACCTCGACCTCCCAAAGTGCTGGGATTACAGATGTGAGCCATTACTCCTGGCCTATTTTCAGCATTTAAAACCCTCAGGCCTGACTAGGCGCGGTGGCTCAAGTCTGTAATCCCAGCACTTTGGGAGGCCAAGATAGGCGGATCACGAGGTCAGGAGATCGAGACCATCCTGGCTAACACGGTGAAACCCCATCTCTACTAAAAAATACAAAAAAACTAGCCAGGCGTGGTGGCGGGGGCCTGTAGTCCCAGCTACTTGGGAGGCTGAGGCAGGAGAATGGCATAAACCCGGGAGGTGGAGCTTGCAGTGAGCCGAGATCCGGCCACTGAACTCCAGCCTGGGCGACAGAGCGAGACTCCATCTCAAGAATAGATAAGTAAGTGCTGAGAATAAAATAGGACTTGTCAGCCAGGGGTTTGTGAAAGGTTTGTTTTGGCCTGCTGGTGTAGTGAGCATTCCAGAGAGGGCTTCCGAAATGCACGATAAATGGGGTAGTGCCTCATTTTGTTTGGTAAGGAAGTGAGGTGTGAGTTGTTCATTCTTTGCCAGGCACTGTCCTTGGTGCCACATACATAGAGATGACAGCACCAGGCCTGTCCTGGATGAGCTTCCCCAGCGAGAGGGGAACCTGTGATCAGGGCAGTGATAGTGGTCTACTCAGGGGCTGTGGGATCACAGAGCAGCCTGTGGGTGAAAGAAAACACTTTCTTTTTTTTTTTTTTATTGAGGCAGAGTTTCGCTCTTTTTGCCCAGGCTGGAGTGCAATGGCGCGATCTCAGCTCACCGCAACCTCCGCCTCCCGGGTTCAAGCGATTCTCCTGCCTCAGCCTCCCAAGTAGCTGGGATTACAGGCACGTGCCACCA
Organism: Chlorocebus sabaeus; assembly: GCF_047675955.1. NCBI lineage: Eukaryota > Metazoa > Chordata > Mammalia > Primates > Cercopithecidae > Chlorocebus > Chlorocebus sabaeus. The sequence continues at coordinate 14,403,062 of NC_132922.1, forward strand.
CCCCGGCTAATTTTGTATTTTTAGTAGAGACGGGGTTTCTCCATGTTGGTCAGGCTGGTCTTGAACTCCCGACCTCAGGTGATCCACCTGCCTCGGCCTCCCAAAGTGCTGGGATTACAAGCATGAGCCACCGTGCCCAGCAAGAAAACACTTTCTTTTTTTTTTTTGAGACAGAGTCTCTGTCAACCAGGCTGGAGTGCAGTGGCACGATCTCAGCTCACTTCAACCTCCGCCTCCCAGGTTCAAGCGATTCTCCTGCCTCAGCCTTCCTAGTAGCTGGGATTACAGGTGCACACCACCACTCCTGACTAATTTTTGTATTTTTAGTAGAGACAAGGTTTTACCATGTTATTGGCCAGGCTGGTCTCGAACTCCTGACCTCAGGTGATCCGCCTGCCTCGGCCTCCCAAAGTGCTGGAATTATAAGCGTGGGACACCGCACCCGGCCAAAGAAAACACTTTCAACACAGCTTTGGGTTGTGAACGATCCCGGCTGTGCTTCTCTAATCTTGCACAGGTTTCTTAACTCGTATGGGCTTCAGTTTCTTTGGAAGGTGCGTTCTTTTTGCAGAGTTGAGGGATGTGTTTGGTAAGAGCAGAAAAAGTGCTTGTCCAGGGACTGACGCATTGTAGACACTCCTGGCCATTGGTTCCCCTCCTTTTAGTTCTGAGTCCACATGGTGTTTGAAATAACCCCGCAGCTTCCAACACATGCTTACCCACATTGCCTTAGTTGATCTCTCCTAATAGCTTTGAGAGCCATAATCTCTCTTTTTCAGATGAAGAAACTAGGACCCCAGAATAATCGGCTGGTTGGTGAGGAGCCTCTGTTTGAACCTTTTAACTTCCAATCCCATATTCTTTTATATGACAGTATATTTATCTGAAATATACTGAAATAAGTCACTTTTATTCTAAGAGTCTTCTGATGAGGCCTGTGTTTTAGAAGTCTGGAATCTGTGAAGATTTCCCATGTGCAGAATCTCCTGGCATTACCATTTGGCTGTGTTAATTTTTATTGTTTTTATTTTTTATTTATTTTTATTTTTATTATTATTTTTTTTTTTTTGAGACGGAGTCTTACTGTGTTGCCCAGGCTGGAGTGCAGTGGCACAATCTCGGCTCACTGCAAGCTCCACCTCCCGGGTTCACGCCATTTTCCTGCCTCAGCCTCCCAAGTAGCTGGGACTACAGGTGCCTGCCACCATGCCCGGCTGATTTTTTGTGTTTTTATAGTATTTTGTATTTTTAGTAGAGACGGGGTTTCACCATGTTAGCCAGGATGGTCTCAATCTCCTGACCTGTGATCCGCCCGTCTGGACCTCCCAAAGTGCTGGGATTACAGGTGTGAGCCACCGTGTCCAGCCTGTGTTAATTTTTAAACATGGTAGACAGAGATAATAAGGGTAAAATATTCCTTGGAAAGATGCAGGTCTGGGAAGCCAGTAGGGGATGCTGAGCGGTCTTTTGACTGACTGGACGCTTCCTTTCTCGCCTTTTGAGGTGGTGTGGGCCCTGCAAGATCCTGGGGCCGAGGTTAGAGAAGATGGTGGCCAAGCAGCACGGGAAGGTGGTGATGGCCAAGGTGGATATTGATGACCACACAGACCTCGCCATTGAGTATGAGGTATGCATTGCCAGGGGGTTGCCACAGGGCAGCCAGTGTAGGGGTGTCGGGCCCAGGGGTAGCTGGTGTAGGAGATATCTTGGGGAGCACCAGGTAGCCAGTAAGCAAGATGTCTTGGTTTTTCCAGAGCTTTTTTTTTTTGAGACGGAGTCTCACTGTCACCCGGGCTAGAACGCAATGGTGTGATCTTGGCTCATTGCAGCCTCTTCCTCCCAGGTTCACATGATTCTCTTGCCACAGCCTCCCGAGTAGCAGGGACTACAGGCGCACACCACCACACCCGGATAATTTTTTGTATTTTTAGTAGAGACAGGGTATCACCATGTTGGCCAGACTGGTCTCGAACTCCTGACCTCATGATTCGCCCACCTCGGCCTCCCAAAGTGCTGGGATTATAGGCATGCGCCACCGCGCCCGGCCTGTTTTTCCAGAGCTTTTAGGAGCTCAGAGCACTTTGCAGAGGTGGCTGTTGAGCCTCTGAGCCACCTGTCTCTCTCCGCCACCTTTAGGAAGTAGATAGTATGACCCGAAAACACCAGGTCATTCTCTTAGTCTCGGACATTGGTACATTCCTTTATTCATCTACCCACATGTTCAATGAGCAGTCATTTGGGAGCTCGATGTGCAAGCATTTGTGATTCTGACACAAATAAGATGAGGTCTTGTCTCCAGGCAACTCCTAGAGAACAGCAGGTAGAAAGATCATCTCCCTATAGGGTGAGGAGTGCTAAAAGAAGAGACGCGTAAAGGAAGAAGGGACTGTTTGTTTGTGGGGGAACTGGAGGGGACAGGAACGCTTCACGTTAGAGAGAACCTCTGAGTCGAGCCATGAAGGATGCTCAGAGAAGGAGGAAGGGCTGAGGAAACAGCGTGCACAAAGGCATGGAGTCGCCTCACTTGGTTGGTTGGTTGGTTTGTCCATTTATTCAGCAGATATCTGAGAGTCCTCGAGTGCCAGTTACTGTTATTTGGTGTTGAGGATAAGGCAGTGAACAAAACTGACAAAAAGTCTCTGCCTTCATGGAGTCTACATTCTAGTATTTTAAATCAAGGGTCGGCAAACTTTATCTCTAAAGGACCAGTTGGTATTTGAGGCCTTGCAGGGCAGTGGTCTCTGCTACAACCATTCAGCCATGCTCATAGCCGAAAGCAGCCATAGACACTACACAAACAAATGGGCGTGCCTGTGTTCCAATAAAACTTTATTTACAAAAGCAAGCAGTAGGCTGTATGGGGCCTGTAAACTATAGTTTGCTGACCCCTGTTTTAGATAATAAGTTCAATGGAGAAAAATACATCAGGAAAAGGGGACGGGAGTACTGAGTATGGGGCAGGGTTTCTTTTTTTTGAGATGGAGTCTCACTCTGTCGCCCAGGCTGGAGTGCAGTGACGCAATCTCAGCTCACTGCAAGCTCCACCTCCCAGGTTTACGCCATTCTCCTGCCTCAGCCTCCCGAGTAGCTGGGACTACAGGCGCCCACCACCACGCCTGGCTAGTTTTTTGTATTTTTTAGTAGAGATGGGGTTTCACCGTGTTAGCCAGGATGGTCTCGATCTCCTGACCTGGTGATCCTCCCGTCTAAGCCTCCCAAAGTGCTGGGATTACAGGCTTGAACCACCCCGCCCGGCGGGTTTCTTTTTTAAAGGGTGTGGTAGGGTAGATCTCCCTGAGAAGGTGACCTTTGAGCAAAAACAGGAAGCATGTGGGTCTTTGGAAGAACTATTGAGGCAAAGCAAAAGCCCTGAGGTCTGATGAGCCTAGGTTGCTTATAGGCCAGCAGGGGCCAGGTGCCTGGAGGTGTCTGGGGTGGGGGCATCCTGTGGGGCTTGGCGACCACTGCCTGGAGAAAGGGGAGAGGCCCACTTTGTCTGGGTGGCCAGAGTGAAGGGCCAAGCATGGAGCTGGAGAAAGCAGACTGCAGCCAGATTGGGCGGGTCTCTGGATCGCCGTGCTGAAGGTAGCGCTGTTGCAGAGCCAAGGGCACCGCTGGCAGCCTCTGGGCCCAATCTGGCTCACAGCCACTTTTAGTCTGGCACTCAAAGTATTTTAAAGTTATAGGAACCAGATGCTGATATTTGAAACTCCGATGTCATGTGAAAATCTGGATTTCTGATTTTCTTGAAATACCTTAACCTGGCCAGAGTGAGCCTTCACCCCTCCCTCCTTCCTCCTCCATGTAACAAGTGAATGAAAGAGGCCTCTGCCTTCCTGAGAGTTTTCAAGTCCAGGTTTCATTCTCACTAGACCAGCTCTAATGGAGGCACCCATCCCTGAACCAGTGCTCTGTGGCAGGAAATGGGTGGTGGGGGGCGGGGTGAGAACAGACTGGCCACCCCTTGAGCTAGGCAGGGAGTGGGGAGTGACTACCCAAAGGAATATCAGTCTGCGATGACCAGAAGCAGGGGGGATGGCCACTGCAGGTGGCCGCTGGAGCAGGCCGGCCTTGGGAGTTAGTAACTGAGGGCTGCTTACAGGGTCTGCAGGAGGGGTGAGTCACTTTTTCAAAATGTTTGGCCACTGACTGCTCAGTGAGGGAGGCATCTGTCTGCCCATTTGGACGCTCCTCGCTTTCCCCTGCCTGGCTATGCCTTGGGTGAGAGCCCGGACTGGGGCGTCTAGGGCCTCCCACAGGTCACGTATGGACTTCAGATGTCTCAGGCCTCCTGGCTCTGCCAGACACCACCTGAGGGCCAGCCATGTGCAGGGATTATGGTAACTACTGCAGATGATAAGAAGCTCATAGGCCCTGCCCCAGTGTCTCGTGGGGTGGCAAGAAGGCTGAGGACCGTCCCCAGGAGGCTGTTGTGGGAGTGGGCACCAAAGGCCTGTGGTAAAGCCTCGGAAGTGAGAGGGAGATGCCTCTCGTGGAATCCTCTCAATCTCTCCCCGCCGCTCCCACCCCTCCACTGCCTGGGGACTGCGCTGTCACACAGAAAGTCCTCAAGGCTGCTGGGCCCACATCGCTTGGTCTCAGCCGAGCTGTTTTGCCAAACCCTGGTCTGACATCACTGCAGGGTTTAGGAAGCTCCAGCCAGGGTTCTTCCTGACCCACCCCCTCCCTCCCTCCTTCCCTCCCTCCTTCCCTCCCTCCCTTTCTTCCTTCCTTCCTTCCTTCCTTCCTCTTTTCTTTCTGAAGAGAGCCTGAGGAACAAGTTTCCTCTGAGAGAACTGCAGTGCCCCCCATGACGGCTTTCTTTAAGGCCTAAAGTCCTTTTTCTTTTTTGAGATGGAGTCTCACTCTGTTGCCCAGACTGGAGTACAGTGGCATGATCCCGGTTCACTGCAACCTCTGCTTCTTGGTTCAAGCGATTCTCCTATCTCAGCCTCCCAAGTAGCTGGGATTACAGGCCCCCGCCACCACGCCCAGCTAATTTTTGTAGTTTTAATAGAGAGAGGGTTTCACCATGTTGGTCAGGCTGGTCTCGGACTCTTGACATCGGGTGATCAGCCCACCTCGGCGTCCTGAAATGCTAGGATTATGGGCGTGCGCCACCACGCCTGGCCTAATTTTTGTATTTTTAGTAGAGATGGGGTTTCACCATGTTGACCAGGCTGTTTTCAAACTCCTGACCTCGAGTGATTCACCCACCGCAGCCTCCCAGAGTGTTGGGATTACAGGCATGAGCCACCACTCCCGATCTTCAAGTCCTTTTTCAAATGTTGGTTGACCTTGTTGGAAAAACGGCTTTAGGCCAGGTGCAGTGGCTCACACCTGTAATCCCAGCAGTTTAGGAGACCAAGGTGGATGGATCACCTGAGGTCAGGAGTTCAAGACTAGCCTGGCCGACATAGTGAAACCCTGTCTCTATTAAAAATACAAAAATTAGTGCTGTGTGGTGGTGGGCGCCTGTAGTCCCAGCTACTCAGGAGGCTGAGGCAGGAGAATCACTTAAACCCAGCCGGTGGAGGTGGCGGTGAGCTGAGATCACACCACTGCACTCCATCCTGGGTGACAGAATGAGACTCCTCGAAAAAAAAAGAAAAACTGCTTTAAATAAATTATATTCAGGGAATTAGGCACTTCTCCCCGAGCTCTCATGACACCCTCCCCGCCCCCCACACACACCCTCAGGTAAGTCTCCTTCCTCACACAAATTTCTCCCCTTGAACCACTTTATGCTCTAACTGCCCACCCTAGGACTTCACTGTCTGCCAAGGGAGAGCGAAGGGAAAGTCCCTCAGGGCCTTGGGGTTCAATGCTCCAGCCCCTCTTCCTCACACTCGGCACTGCCCTGGCTTAGCAGGATGCAAGAGTCTCCACTCTTCTGCCTCTGCCTGCCTCTCTCCTGGCCATCCCAGCCTTGCCAGCTCGTGGGGAAGGCAGGGAGAGAATGGGCCAGGAGTGGACCCTCGGCTTTTGTGCTTTCTTCTTGGGCTTCTGCTTCTCACCTCACACTTAGCGGTGTTATCCTTTTATTTTCTCATCTTCTAGAAGATGTGAGTGCCTTTTTTTTTTTTTTTTTTTTTTGAGATGGAGTGTTGCTTTTGTTGCCCAGGCTGGAGTGCAATGGCACAATCTAAGCTCACCGCAACCTCCGCCTCCCGGGTTCAAGCAATTCTCCTGCCTCAGCCTCCCGAGTAGCTGGGATTACAGGCGCACGCCACCACGCCTGGCTAATTTTGTATTTTTTGGTAGAGATGGGGTTTCTTCATGTTGGTCAGGCTGGTCTTGAACTCCTGACCTCAGTTGATCTACCCACCTCCGCCTTTCAAAGTCTTGGGATTACAGGCATGTGAGCTACCGCACCCAGCCCTGCATTTCTTTTTTGTTTGTTTCATTAAAAAAATAATAATAATTAGAAAAGATGGGGTCTCCCTATGTTGTCGAGTCTGGTCTTGAACTCCTGGGCTCAAGCAATTTTCCCACCTCAGCCTCCCAAAGTGCTGGGATTACACATGTGAGCCACTGTGCCGGCCACCAAGACCGCATTTTTGTGTGTGTTTTTTTGAGATGAAGCCTTGCTCTGTTGCCCAGGCTGGAGTGCAGTGACGCAGTCTCGGCTCACTGCAACCTCTGCCTTCCGGGTTCAAGCTATTCTCTTGCCTCAGCCTCCCAAGTAGCTGGGACTATAGGTACCCACCACCATGCCCAGCTAATTTTTTTGTTTTAGTAGAGACGGGGTTTCCCATGTTGGCCAGGCTGGTCTCGAATCCCTGACCTCGTGATCCGCCCGCCTCAGCCTCCCAAAGTGCTGGGATTACAGGCGTGAGCCACCGCGCCCGGCCACCAAGACTGCATTTCTAACAAGCTCCCAGGTGATGCCAAGGCTGGGTGTCCTGAGCCAACATGGAGAGAAGCCAGTGTTCTGAAGGCCCCAGACTGACTTTCTGCTTCTGAAGGCCCCGGACTGACTCTGTAGGGAGGAACTGCTCTTTGAAAGCCTGTGTCTCAGCTGCCACTCTCCGCACAGACTGCTTGCCAAAAGGAAAGTTCATGGACAAATGTATAATGGCCTGTGTCCACCATTCCAGCGCCATACAGAACCGTTCTACCGCCCTCAGTTCCCCTGTTTTCCAGCAGTTCACCTCTCCTTCCTGCCCCTCCCCACCTTAACCCCCCGGCAGTCACTGATCTCGTTTTTTGTCCTCGTTCTTTCTGAAGATTATATGTTTTTAGGGCAGTTTTAGGTTCATAGCAAAATGGAGAGGAAGGGGAAGGTACAGAGACTTCCCATAAGCCCCCTGTCCTCCCGTATGCCCAGCCTCCCCACTATCAACAGCCCGTACCAGGGTGATCCGTTTGTCACAACTGATGAACCTACACGGACGTCATTATCCCCCAAAGCCAAAAGTGTACATCGGGGATCACTCTTGGTGTTGTGCCTTCTGTGGGTTTGCACAAATGTGTCATAGCCGGTGTTCACCATTCTAGCATCATCCAGAGTCATTCCACTGCCTCCGTGTCCTCTGCTCTGCCTGCTCATCTCTCCTTCCTCCTCCCTCCAGCCCTGGCGACCCTTGATCTTTCCACTGTCTCCCTGATTTCGCCAGAATGTCATGTAGTTGGATTTGAATTTTTCCATAATTGTTTTTCCAAGAACCCTCTCATATCTAAAAGCTTTTACAAAACATTTGGTGTTTTGCATTTGAAGCATGAAATCCTTTAATGCGTCCCCACATGTTCTTCCCCGTGCTGGGACTCAGTAGATGTCTGTCTCTTTGCTGCTGGGCAGAAGCACAACGGAGTCTGATGCCTTGGACTGCAAAGTCAAACAGATCTTGTTTCAGATCCCAGCTTTTTTTGTTTGTTTGTTTTCTTTTGTTTTCTTTTGTTTTGTTTTGTTTTGTTAGAGGGAGTCTCGCTCTTTCACCCAGGCCGGAGTGAAGTGACACAGTCTCAGCTCACTGCGACCTCTGCCTCCCGTGTTCAAGCAATTCTCCTACCTCAGCCTCCCAAAGTGCTAGGATTACAGGCATGAGCCATCACGCCCGGCCTTGTTTGTTTTGAGACAGAGTCTCACTGCAATGAGTGCAATGGCGTGATCTCAGCTCACTGCAGCCTCCGCCTCCTGGGTTCAAGCCATTCTCCTGCCTCAGCCTCCTGAATAGCTGGGACAAAAGGTACCCACCACCACGCCCCACTAATTTTTGTGTTTTTGGTAGAGATGGGGTTTCACCATGTTGGCCAGGTTTGTCTCGAACTCCTGACCTCAGATAATCCGCCTTCCTTGGCCTCCCAAAGTGCTGGGATTACAGGCAGGAGCCGCCGCGCCCGACCTACACCGCGTCATTTTGGAACAGTTGCTCACCCTTTGAGCTTCAGTATTCTCATCATTAAAATGGCGCTACCCACAGCCAGGAGAATGTGAGATAGCGCATACAGGTGTTCACATCATTCCTGCCACGAAAAAGCACCCAGCATGTGACAGTGATCTTTTCCTTTTAACTCTGCAATGAGCGAGGAGGAGGTTGCAGCGTTCCGCAGCACCTAGCACTGTACCTTTCCCTTGGTAGGCCCTTCGCTGAGTTAATAGCTGGATGCCATCGGGGTGAGACAGGAGAAGACATGCCAGGACATGGAGCTCGGTGGTGGTGCAGGCAGGCTGAGGGTTAGCGGAAAGAGACTGCACACACGTACACACTCCCCGACTCCTGCCCTGAGTTCAGAGGGTCTTCATCCAAGGATAGGAGGTTCCACATGGCTTCATGGAACCGGACAGGCAGCACATCTTAGTGTATCTTTTCCTCAGCCCCTCAGTTGGCTCAGTCACTGCCTTTTTCACACTCAGAACATTCCAGAAGAGTGTGCCAAGGCCCTGTGAACTTCCACGGAAGTCAGTGTTTACAGGCACTGGCCCCTCCTGATGTGTGAGTCAAACACAGGAGCAGCAGAGCCTCAGCCGCCTCCTTGGGGTCAAGGGAAGCCCCATTCCAGCTCAGGTTTCCTGTGAGCCCTAGTGAGGGGTTTGTGTGTGTGTGTCTCAGCTCAACTTCAAAAAAATCCCCTTGATCAGTAATGACCAGACCTCCATTCACAGCACGTCTGCTGTCTACCTGACAGCAGCAGGGTCTGTGCGTGTTGAAGCATGTGTGGAGGTTTACATGAGTGAGATCATTATGGCCTTCATCTGGAGTTCCTTTTTTATTTTTTATTTTTTATTTTTTATTTTTTTATGGAGACGAGGTCTTGCCATGAATTCCTGACCTCAAGCAGTCCTCCTGCCTTGGCCTCCCAAAGTGTTTGGGATTACAGGTGCGAGCCACTGTGCTTGTCCCTATCTGGAGTTCTTAAGGGACACTAAGTCCACTCTCTGAGCCTCTTCAGTGAACTTAGAGTCCTGCCATGAAAAAGGTTAGGCCATTTCTTATACAGTGGCATAAAGCGTTTATTTTAATTAAAGGAATAGGACAGTGTGCAGGTGGGAGCCGGCGGCTGAGCTCTGTGCTTCTGCCAAGAGGCTCCGACTTTGAGGCGCTCCAGCTGCCTTTGCAGACCACTAGAGGGCACCAAAGAATGCCTGGGAAGGCCCTGGTGGCTTCAGGCGCTCCCGGGAGCCTCCTGGAGCAAACTTTTTCGGGCCCTGCTCTGCCTGGAGACAGGGTTTGCCACCCACATCAGCCTAGGGACTGACTTTGAAGGGGCCTGAGGCACTAAGAAGGACAAGGAAGGCCGGGCGCGGTGGCTCAAGCCTGTAATCCCAGCACTTTGGGAGGCCGAGATGGGCGGATCATGAGGTCAGGAGATCGAGACCATCCTGGCTAACACGGTGAAACCCCGTCTCTACTAAAATACAAAAAAAATTAGCCGGGCGAGGTGGCGGGCGCCGGTAGTCCCAGCTACTCGGGAGGCTGAGGCAGGAGAATGGCGTGAACTCGGGAGGCGGGGCTTGCAGTGAGCTGAGATCCGGCCACTGCACTCCAGCCTGGGCAACACAGCCAGACTCTGTCTCAAAAAAAAAAAAAAAAAAAGAAGGACAAGGACTGTGTCCTCTGACCTGCTGTGTTTGTCCCCAAAGTGCCCATGAGGAGTGGGGTGCAGGGCCTGCCACGTAAAGTTAGTGGGTGAGGGTGGGATGGTCTGGCCCGCATGCCTTTCCTAATGACCATGTGCACGGGTTTTGAACATTCTAAATCTTACTGACTTCCAAGATGGTCTGTGGCAGGGCAGCACTGGGGCATGCGAAGACCTGGCACGTTTGTGTGAATCTCTGCTCTTACTTTGTCGTGAACTTGTGTGTAAGAAAAGTCTGTGTTTATCTTGTTCTGTTTATTTTTATTTATTTATTTTGTTTTGGGGACAGGGACAGAGTCTTGCTCTGTCGCCCAGGCTGGAGTGCAATGGCACAATCTCAGCTCAGTGCAACCTCCGCCTCCCGGATTCAAGCGATTCTCCTGCCTCAGCCTCCCGAGTAGCTGGGACTATAGGCATGCGCCACCAGGCCTGGCTAATTTTTGTATTTTTAGTAGAGATGGAGTTTCACCATGTTGGTCAGGCTGGTCTCGAACTCCTGACCCCAAGTGATCTGCCCGCTTCAGCTTCCCAAAGTACTAGGATTACAGGTGTGGGCCACAGCGCCCGGCCTATCTTGTTCTGTTTAAATGGTTTTCTCAAATGCCCACGAATGCCAGGCAGGGATCCCAGGCAGCAGAGACCTCACGATGCCAGTCTGGTGGGCCACAGCCTCATCTGCATTCCATGTAACCTATGCAGGTCCCTGAGGGAACTAAGTAAATGCTTCACAGACCAAGAATGTTGCCGTTGCCATCTGCCTGCAACCCGCCAATAGTCGTGAGGTCGTGTATGGCCAAGCCTCTCCTCCCACGCTGTCCACTAGAAGTCCCTGAGTCTCTGGACCCTGTCACTCATCACGGCAGCAAGCTAACATGCTCTCGTGGGGCCTGTGTTGGACTTTTCCTTGTGCCCTCTGCAGCCACTGTTTTTTGAATGCCCACTGTATGCCAGGCACAATGCCAGGTTCCTACGCTTATTTGCCGGGTGCTGTGCTGAGCCTTTACTCACATTATTTCATTCAGCTTTCATGCCCTCTAACGGAAGTGCCGTTAGTATCTCCATCTTGGTATCTGAGAACACTAAAGCTTAGTTACTGAGGGTCATGCCCCAGCTCACCTGGCTGTTAGGAGTCGGATTGGGTCAGCCAGAACCTGAGCTCTGCTTGCTTTATTTATTTATTTATTTATTTATTTATTTATTTATTTATGAGACGGAGTCTCACTCTGTCACCCAGGCTGGAGTGCAGTGGTGCAATCTCCACTGACTCCAGCCTCCACCTCCCAGGTTCAAGCGATTCACCTCAGCCTCCCAAGTAGGTGGGATTACAGGCGCCCGCCACCATGCCCAACTAATTTTTGTATTTTTAGTAGATACGGGATTTCACCATGTTGGCCAGGTTGGTCTCGAACTCCTGACCTCAAATGATCTGCCCGCCTCAGCCTCCCAAAATGCTGGGATTATAGGTGTGAGGTACCGCGCCCGCCCTGAGCTCTGGTTTATGCTCAGATCTTTCTTCTTTTTTTTTCTTTTTTTTTTTTTTTTTTTTTTTTGAGGCAGGGTCTCACTCTGTCACCCAGGCTGGAGTGCAATGGCACCATCACAGTTCACTGCAGCCTCAGTCTCCCAGGCTCAAACGATCCTCCTGCCTCAGCCTCCCAAGTACAGGAGGACAGGCTTGCACCACCATGCCTGGCTAATTTTGGGGGGGGAGTTTAGTAAACACAAGGTCTCACTATATTGCCCAAGCTAGTCTGGAACTGTTGAACTCAAGCGATCCTCCAGCCTCAGTCTCCCAGAGGGCTGGGATTATAGATGTAAGCCACTGTGCCCAGCCTATGCTTGAATCTTTAATGTTCATCCCAAACCCTAAAGGTAGACATTACCCCCCATTTTATGGAAAAGGACACTGAGGCTCAGAAAGGTGCTGTGACCTGGCCAAGGCTCCCTTGCTAGTGAGTGCAAAGCCAGGACTCGAACTGGCCCCCAGCTTCTGTCTTCCCCCGGGCCAGGCTTCCCCTGAGCTCCTCCCTGCCCCCAGCCCTGGCCTGCAGCTGCACGGGCTATTTTCATCTCTCCTGTCATTCCAGCAAAACCACTGGGCCAGTGAGTCAGTCTTGTGGTTAAGGGAGGAAGGGTACTGCTGGAAGCCCGCAATGGAAGAAGTTTCTTCAACGGGTGGCCACCGGGCCCTGCAGTACCCCTGCACTAAGGGAAGAGCCACGTTCCTCTAGGCCTGCCCATGGCTTTGGGAAATCGGTGCCCTGGATAAGCCACCAGCCTTCCCCACAAAGGCTTGGGAGTGGCAGTTGAGAAGTGTTCATTCCCAATTCACTTGGACCCCCTTGTCCTCACCACCCAGGTGTCGGCGGTGCCCACTGTACTGGCCATGAAGAATGGGGACGTGGTGGACAAGTTTGTAGGCATCAAGGATGAGGATCAGTTGGAGGCCTTCCTGAAGAAGCTGATTGGCTGACAAGCAGGGATGAGTCCTGGTTCCCTTGCCCACGTGGGACCCCAGTAGAACTCAGCCCTTCCACACCAGCCCTTCCTGCTGCCTCCCTCCTGTCTGGCCTCTGGGGCCTGTGCTTAGAGCCCAGGCTCCAGCCCTGAGTGCTTCTGAGCTGGCGGACTGCCCAGGGGCCATCAGAGGATGGTGCTGCTGCTGATCCGGGGACCGCCGTCTTCCCTCCCACACGCATTTCATCCCTCCCTCTAGGGCCTGTGGCAGTTCTCCCAGGACACGTGGAGAGAGCCCGGGCCAGCCCACAGCATTCCTGGTCAGGCAGCCACACCTTGGTCCTCATCTCTGGTCCCTTCCGATCTGAAGCCTCGTGCCTGGCTCATCTTCACCTGCATTTCTCTTTCCTGCTGCTGTTTGGGAAAAAGAAAAAGAAAAAAGAAGCCCAAATTAGAATAATATCTAATTCTCTCGTTTTTTGCAGGTCTGTGATAAAGAACTTAGTCATCCCTTCCACCTCCTACTGTGAAGAGCAACCCTGGGTCCCACACTGAAATCCCCTCTAGTCGCCCATCCTCACCCCCCAGGGAGCCCCCTCCCATCTCACCTCCCAGGCAGTGGGGCAGAAAATGATTGATGGGCTGGGGAGCCCTGGAGAACCTTGACTCTGGAAGTCTCGAGGCACCTCCTTCGCTCCTTAGCTGGCCCGTTGGTTTTCTGAGCCAGGGGCTGAACTGTGAACAAGTCAGACCAATAAAGCAAGGGTCTGCACCGTCTGCAATGTTGCATCTGTGTGGGCTTAGAGCACCTGTGACCCTTTCCCAGGGGGCTTGTCCACTGTCCCCGCATCCTCCCCTAACTCCACAACACTCTCTCCCACCAGCCCCTCCTGTTCACTATCATGCTTGTCAGCTGTGGCTGCTATTCTGAGGATGCCACGTGCCAGTCCTCGTGCCCTTCTAAGGCAAGAGGCTGTTGTCCCCATTACCCCGATGAAGACACTGAGGCTCATGGGATGCAGAACTGGGGTTTCTATCCAGACGTGGTTGCCTCTGAAACCTGGGCTCGCATAGCTGATCCCTTTGACCCTTCTGAGGCCACCCCCGTCTGACGGGCTCCTGGCTGCCCCAGCAGGTGCCTGGCCCTGTGGGGATCAGGGTATCCTTCCCATGGGTGCCTGCAGGAACTTCTGGGCCTTGGGACCAGACACCCTCTCTTGGCCCCCAGCTCCCCTTGGCCATAGAGGAGTGTGCCTGGGGAGCCAGGCTAGCCAGTCAAGAAAGCCTTCCGTCTGCCTCACTCCTAGGGCCAAGCTGTCATTAGGGCTCGGTTGCCCGGATGAGGCCCCAGCTTCCTGTGAGTCAGGTACTTGGCGGCAGGGGGATCTGACAGCCTACCCTATGGCCCCAGGGATGCCATGGGGCTGGTATTGCTTGCTCTCAGAGGCTCACCCTGTTCCTGTTAGAACTGCCTGTGTTCTCTAGGGGCCCACCCAAGGACTGCCTTGGGAAGGCTGCCGAGACTGAGGGAGGAGAGAGGCCCGTGGCCTCTGAAGGACCCCAGGCACCAGGGACTGTCACAGTCACATGGAGGGAGACAGAAGTTCGTGGAGTGAACATCCTCCAAAGGCCAAAAGCCCTGGATAAGATGAGCAGGACCTGTCCAGGCTCAGGAGGCACCTCCCAGGCACCTGGCACTGTTCTGAGGCTTTCAGCTTACCGCAGCCCCGCAGGGAGGCGTCGCCCTTCCGGTTCCACCTGAGACCTGCCCCAAGAGGTTGAGGACCCTTCCCCAGTTCACAAAGCCCCTGAGAAGCTGAACTGGGATTCAAGGCCAGGCAGCCTTCCGCACCCACCCCCAGGCACCAACCTCGCTACCTCCCTTCATCTGATAGAAGGTGGCGTGTGTGTGATCTTCATCTCACAACAGGCAACAAGGCAGGTGGTGTCGGCTCATTTGACACAGTGGGAGCGGAGCAGATCAGAGGTTGAGTAACTCTTTCAATGACACCCAGTGAGCCCAGGGTGGGGCCAGAGCACAGTGCTGGGGCACCTTGACTCCTGAGTCTGGGCCCTTTCCACCGGACCCCACTGCCACTCCTTAAAAGGCACCGTTTGCCACGCACCTTCTACACACATTACCTCATCGAATTCCACTCTTGTGAGGCAAGCATTATTTCCATATCATAAGTGAAAAAACCAGTTCAGAGAAATTGACTTGCCCAAGGTCATGTCTGAAAAGTGATGATGCCAAATTTGAACCCAGTGGAGGTCTGGCCTCTCTGCCCGGGTGGGCGTGGAGAACTGTGACAGAGGCCTTGGCCAGAGGCAGGACCCGGGCGCTGCTCCAGCTCCCTCTCCTTAAAAGGTGTGTTGCCCTGCAAGGTGAGCCGGTGGCTGTGGCCATCCCAGGTTGGCAGCCTGTGCCCATGAAGCTGATCATGGCCATGAGTCACGCTGGCTGTGCTCACAGAATCCTCCGGGTGATCCTGTTTGACCAATTCCAGGACACTGACCTCACTGGGGATGCCGCTGGCTCTGGGCTGTCAGCCCACGGTCGTCCTCTGGGTGCCACGTTGGGCCCCAGGACTGTGGACAGGGTTGGCAGACACCTGCTGAAAGGCTTTAGCCACCAGGTTGGGAAGCCGGGGAAAGGGGACAAAGTCGTAGGCTTGCTGAGTCTAAAGACAACCCGGGATATGGCCCCTGTATCTTTATCCTTGACACCAAGTGCTTGTGGTTGCCTGCAGAGAGGCGGCAGGGATGGAAGCTCGAGTTTGCTGGGCTGGCTGCTTGACTTCTGCACTGCCTTGCGCCCTGCAGCTCCACCCTACCAGGGAGCAGGTGCCAGCCCACAGAGGAGACAGAGCGCCAGGGTGGGCATTGAGACGACTGAGACACCACTCCGGGCAGGCACACTCACCTGCAGGCAGCACCAGCATGGCTCAGAGTGAACGTTTGGTGGCCACAAACACAGGTTCCTTCTAAATACGGAACACGGAGCCTGGCGCGGTGGCTCACACCTATAATCCCAGCACTTTGGGAGGCCGAGGTGGCTGGATCACCTGAGGTCAGGAGTTCGAGACCAGCCTGGCCAACATGGCAAAACCCTATTTCTACTAAAAATACAAAAATAGCCGGGCGTGGCAGTGCACACCTGTAATTGCAGCTACACGGGAGGCCGAGGCAGGAGAATGGCTTGAACCCGGGAGGCAGACGCTGCAGTGAGTCGAGATCACACCACTGTACTCTAGGAAACAGAGCGAGACTCCATCTCAAAAAAATAATAATAATAAAACATAAAAATAAATCTCCTGAACATGGGAGGGAAACTGACCCTGTCCTCGAGGAACTTATGCCCAGAGACCTCAGAGCACGGGGCTCCGGTCATCCCTGAGCCAATGTCAGGGCAGCGTAAGGGACCTCCGGCTTCCCAGCATCCCTTGTGAGGCAGAGGGCAGGGGAGGCTTGCCCAGGTGGCAGCATCTTTGTAGCAGGGCAAGGATTTTAACCCATGCCCAGACTCCAGCCTGCCCTAAAGTGGAAATGAGGCGGAGCTTTTTCTACCCCGGCCTCAGGAGAGAGGCATGAGGAGGGCAGCTGTGGCTCTGAGGAGGGAGGACTCAGGTAAGGACCTGTCAGGTCAAGAGGATGTTGATGGTGCTGCTGCCACTGCCTTCCCAGCAGGGCCTCCCCCTGCCAGGGGCCAGGGCCAGCTCAGACCCCACCCCGGCCGCCTGGGGAAAGCTGTTCCAGGAAGTGAAGGTAGTTCTGGCCAGGCTGCGGAAATCCCAAATGTGTGGGCTCTGGGCAGGGAAGGGCCCAGAGAACAATGTTGGGGCCGTGTCCATGGAGGGCAGGATGCTGGCGACAGTAAGGCTGCCAGGCCCTCAGCCGCAGTTCCTCTGCGCTGCCTGGAACACCAGCTGGAGGCGTGACCCTTACCCCAGCCAGGGCTGGGGTCCCTGGCTCTGCAGGAAACCTGGGCCACTGGTTGTTCCGAGGAACCTCCCTTTCCAGCCACCTCCTGGCAGCAGGGCCCCTCCAGCCCTTCCACGGTGATGGAAGTAGGGCGGGAAGAATCTGATCTGGATTCAGATCCTGCCTGTGCCACCTGCAAGTTGTGTGACCTTGGGCAAGCTGCTTCTCCATTCTGAGGCTCTGTTCACGATGGTGAAATAGGCTGGCAATGACGGCTGGCACTTACTGAGTGCATGCTACATGAATCCTCTCACTGAGTCTCCGCAACCCCAAAGGCAGGGACCGTTGTTACCACCATTTTACAGATGAGGAAACTGAGGCTTGGAGGGCTTAAGTAATTTGACATGAATGGAGTTCAGAGCTCAGATTTGAACTCCAATGTGGCCAGACACGATGGCTCACGCCTGTAATACCAGCACTTCGGGAGGCCAAGGCGGGAGGATCACTTGAGCCTAGGAGTTCGGGATCAACCTGGGCAACATAGTAAGACCCTGTCTTTACAAAAAATTAAAAAAAAAAAAATTAGCCTGGCATGGTGATGTGCACCTGTAGTCCCAGCTACTTGGGAGGGTGAGGTGGGAGGATGGCTTGAGCCCAGGAGTTTGAGGCTACAGTGAGCTGTGATCTCATCACTGCACTCCAGTCTGGGTGACAGAGTGAGATCTTGTTCTAAAATATAAAAAAATATATTTATTTTATTGTTTTTGAGATGGAATCTCGCTCTGTTGCCCAGGCTGGAGTGGAATGGCATAATCTCTGCTCACTGCAACCTCCTTTGCCTCCTGGGTTCAAGCAACTCTCCTGCCTCAGCCTCCCGAGTAGCTGGGATTACAGGCATTTGCCACCACACCTGGCTCATTTTTGTATTTTTAGTAAAAACGGGGTTTTACCATGTTGGCCAGGCTGGTCTCAAACTCCTGACCTCAAATGATCTACCTGCCTCGGCATCCCAAAGCGCTGGGATTACAGGCATGAGCCACCGTGCCCAGCTCCAAAATAAATTTTAAAAAGGGGGAAAAGAATGAACCCCAATGTCTTTACTTTCTAATTCTCTTTGTTCTTGCTCATTATACTGCTTTCCTTTTGGGACAAGGTTTTTCACCATTTTGAGCCCCCGTTGCAGCATCTCCAAGCTGGTGCTCATGACCATCTCTGCAAATGAGGTCACGGCTCAGCAGGTGGAAGCGCACTGGTACCCACTGGAAGCTCCAGAAGTGTTGAGCTGCGTGGCTTTCTCCTGCCCCCTACCCCCAGTCACATCTTAAACAGGAAACACCAGGCTTCCCAAGATAAGGACCCAGCACCATGGGAGGGGCCCGTTGCTGTACCAGGCTGAGAGCCTTACATTCAGCCCTGTGCCCTGGCCTTGGTCCCTGCCACCACCTCCTCCTGCTCTGGAGCTGGCTTGGTGGTGCCTGTGTCTCAGACAGCCCTAGGGAGTTGGAGGCAGTGACCTCACCCTTGGAGAATGCCTGCTGGAATTCACCCTGAACCTGCTCCTCCGTTCTCCGTGCCTCCCAGCCACCTCTGAGCGCACTCTCACGCATACCTCTGTGGCGGCCAGCGGAGCGTCTCCTGGGAGCAAGAACACCCCTGCTATACAGAGCTGTTTTTTTGTTTTTTTTTTTTTTGAGATGGAGTCTCGCTCTGTCGCCCGGGCTAGAGTGCAGTGGCCGGATCTCAGCTCACTGCAAGCTCCGCCTCCTGGGTTTACGCCATTCTCCTGCCTCAGCCTCCCGAATAGCTGGGACTACAGGCGCCCGCCACCTCGCCCGGCTAGTTTTTTTTTTTGTATTTTTTTAGTAGAGACGGGGTTTCACCGTGTTAGCCAGGATGGTCTCGATCTCCTGACCTCGTGATCCGCCCGCCTCGGCCTCCCAGAGTGCTGGGATTACAGGCTTGAGCCACCGCGCCCGGCCTACAGAGCTGTTAATTACCAACTGGGGGACAAGCTAGTTTCCCCACCTTCAGCCAGCTTGCTGGGCGAGCTTAGGCAAGTAGCTCTCTGTCTCTGGTCTGCCCCCTAGCTCAGCGTCCCAGCAAGGAAGCCATCCAGTGTCCAGCCTTTACGCCCACACCACCAGAAGCTCCTTCCATGCCTTATTCGACCTAACACCGTGGAAGGAGGGACTGATTCCATGTCATACATGTGGATACCAGAGGCCCAGAGAGGTGGTGACGGTGCCTAAGGCCACACCCTGTGAAATGGACTGAGGGCGGCCTGACCCCATGCCCTGCTCCTCCCCCTGTGCCGCACTGCTGCCCCAAGAGCGTCAAAGGATCCCTCCTCTCATGCCCAGAGTAGGGACTTTGAGCCTTTATTTTTTTATTTTTATTTATTTATTTATTTATTTGAGATGGAATTTTGCTCTTTTCCCCCAGGCTGGAGTGCAGTGGCACGATCTTGGCTCACTGCAAGCTCTGCCTCCTGGATTCAAGCGATTCTTCAGCCTCAACCTCCCAAGTGGCTGGGATTACAGGCGCCTGCCACCATACCTGGCTAATTTTTGTATTTTTAGTAGAGAGAAGGTTTCACCCTGTTGGCCAGGTTGGTCTCAAACTCATGACCTCAGGTGATCCACCCACCTCAGCCTCCCAAAGTGCTGGGATTACAGGCGTGAGTCACGGCGCCAGGCCGGGCCTCTCTTATCCATCTCCCCCCACCCCCACCCCACAAGGAGGCAGGAGATTCCGTTTTCTCAGGATCCACTCCAAGGCCAGCATACTTTCTCCAGGCCAAACTGGCAACCTCAGCCAGCAAGCGTCTGTGCGGGCCCCTCTGGGCCTGCTGGGTGGTAGGAACTAGAGCAAGACACAGCCCCTACCTTCTAGGAGTTCACAGCAAACACATGGACACAATCTGAAGTCTAAATGCTACAAGAGAGATGACATTTACCACCATGGCGATAGAGTACAGACTGGCCGCAAGCCCTGAAAAGCAGCACATCTGTAAAAGGAGGCTGTTGGGTAAAGCATAGGAAGGAGGTGATGCTTGAGAAGTGTTTTTGTTTGTTTGTTTTTGTTTGTGTTTGTGTTTTGAGATGGAGCCTAGCTCTGTTGCCCAGGCTGGAGTGCCGTGGTGTGATCTCGGCTTACTGCAACCTCCACCTCCCAGGTTCAAGCGATTCTCCTGTCTCAGCCTCTTGCAAAGCGGGGATTACAGGCACCTGCCACAATGCCTGGCAAATTTTTGTGTTTTTAGTAGAGACAGGGTTTCACCATGCTGGCCAGGCTGGTCTCAAACTCCTAACCTTAAGTGATCTACCCGCCTTGGCCTCCCAAAGTGTTGGGATTACAGGTGTGAGCCACCTTGGCTGGGGGAGCAGAGTTTTTTGCTTGTTTGTTTGTTTGTTTGAGACGAAGTCTCGCTCTGTTGCCCAGGCTGGAGTGCAGTGGCGTGATCTCCGCTCACTGCAAGCTCCGCCACCTCCCGGGTTCACGCCATTCTCCTGCCTCAGCCTCCCAAAAGCTGGGACTACAGGCGCCCGCCACCAGGCCCGGCTAATTTTTTTTTGTATTTTTAGTAGAGACGGGGTGTCACCGTGTTTGCCATGCCAGGATGGTCTTGATCTCCTGACCTCGTGATCCGCCAGCCTCGGCCTCCCAAAGTGCTGGGAGCCACCGCGCCCGGCCAAGAGCAGAGTTTTGAAGAATCAAATGGGACTCAGCCTGAGAGGCAAGCGGTGGGAAGGGTATTCCAGGCAGAGGGGAGAGCGTGTGCATGCCACAGGGGCAGGGAAGTTCACAGTCCGTCCCAGGAGGAGGCTTTGGTGGGGCCTTGGAGTCACACAGACCTGGTTCTAATCACAGCCCTTTCCCTCACTAGCCAAGCCTCAGTTTCCTTCATCTTTGAAATGGGAGGACATCATAACCCTCCTCATGGTTATGAGATCATAAGTGTAATGTCAGAACACGATGCAAGTATGTGGTAAGCGCCCTAATAAAAGCTTCTCTTATTGTGTGTTAGTAATGTGTATTAGTTTGCTAGGCCAGCCATCACAAAACATCACAGACTGGGTGGTTTAAACAACAGATGTTTATTTTTTCATAGTTCTGGGCTGGAAGTCCAAAATCAAGGTTCTGGCAGGGTTGGTTTCTCCTGAAGCCTCTCTGCTTGGCTTGTGGGTGGCCACCTTCTTGCTGGGTCCTCACATGGTTTTTCCTCTGTGCACACACATCCCCCAAGTCTCTCTCTCTCCTTTTGTTTTGTTTTGTTTTGTTTTTTGAGACAGAGTCTCGCTCTGTCGCCTGTCTCCCAGGCTGGAGCACAGTGGCACAATCTTGGCCCACTGCAACCTCTGCCTCCTGGGTTCAAGCGATTCTCCTGCCTCAGCCTTCTGAGTAGCTGGGACTACAGGCACCTGCCACTACGCCTGGCTAATTTTTGTATTTTTAGTAGAGATGGGGTTTCACCATGTTGGTCAGGGTGGTCTCGAACTCCTGACCTCAGGTGATCCACCTGCCTTGGCCTCTCAAGGTGCTGGAATTACAGGCGTGAACTGCCATGCCCAGCCCAATGCCTGTTTATGGAGGGGGACATGGAGGCACAGAGGGCTTTGGCGTATGACCCCAGGTCACACAGCTAGGAAGGGACAGACAGGATTTAAACCTAGACGGTCTGACTCTGGGGTCCCTGCTCCTCTCCCCATGCCCTCTCCACCCTCCCCACACACAGCAGGAGCCCCCTGCACTCCACAAACACCCTTTTGTGTGTCACTCAGCTCCAGTCACACCGTTAACCTTTCTCCCATTGTCGGATACTGAGGAATTTTTCGGTTAATTTTTTTCCATTATAAATGAAGTTGGAACAAACCTGTTTGGACATAAGAGCTTATTTCTTCTTTTGGATTTGATACAAGTGGGATTTCCAGGGCAAAGGGAGCATTTTATTGTCCCCAAGAGCGGGGAAGGAGTGAAACCTGAGCTGGGCCCCACCTGCACTGCCCACCTGCCGGTTTACTTTGGGGGTGGGGAGTCTCGGCAGCAGGGACGTCCTGAGACTTGGCTTGGCACTGCCCCACCTCCAGCCACCTCTTTGTCTCTGCCGCCTCTGCCTTAGAAAGTTCCAGATTCCAGCCGGGCGCAGTGGCTTACGCCTGTAATCCGAACACTTTGGGAGGCCGAGGTAGGCGGATCACGAGGTCAGGAGATTAAGACCATCCTGGCTAACACGGTGAAACCCTGTCTCTACTAAAAATACAAAAAATTAGCTGGGCATGGTGGCCAGCGCCTGTAGTCCCAGCTACTTGGGAGGCTGAGGCAGGAGAATGGCGGGAACCCGGGAGGCGGAGCTTGTAGTGAGCCAAGGTGGCACCACTGCACTCCAGCCTGGGCAACAGAGCAAGACTCCATCTCCAAAAAAAAAACCAAAACAAAGAAAGTTCCAGGCCCCAAATCCTAGTTTTTCTGAGATTCTGAGTTCAAAATAATGGCTCCCATAAGGATGTGGTCATTTTTTATTTTATTTTATTTTTGAGATGGAGTCTCGCTCTGTTGCCCAGGCTGGAGTCCAGTGGCATGATCTCAGTTCACTGCAACCTCCACCTCCCAGGTTCAAGTGATTCTCTTGCCTTTCAGCCTCCTGAGTGGCTGGGATTAGAGGCACCTGCCACCAAGCCCAGCTAATTTTTTTATTTTTGGTAGAGGCAGGGTTTCACCGTGTTTGTCAGGCTGGTCTTGAACTCCTGACCTCAGGTGATGCACCTGCCTCGACCTCCCAAAGTGTTGGGATTACAGGCATGAGCCACCATGCCTGGCCAAGGATCTGGTTATGGTTCTGGGTCTGGGGTAGGAGCTGAGAATGTGCCTTTTAAAAGCCTCAGGGATCCTGGACTACACTTTAGGACGGCTCAGATCCTAAGACAACAGCCCTCTCCAAGCCCATTCCTAGTGCATCTCTTCCCTGAGCACCCTTCCATGCCCTTACCCTTCCCATGGGGCCAGCCACAAAGGAGGAGCACAGGTCCAGGCTGGGGATGGAGGCTCACACCTGTAATCCCAGCACCTTGGAGACCAAGGCAGGAGGATTGCTTGAGCCCAGGAGGGCGAGGCTGCAGTAAGTCATGATCGCACCGCTGTACCCCAGCCTGTGCGACAGAGCAAGACCCTGTCTCAAAAATAAAAAAAAAAAACAAAGGAGGAGCCCCAGATTCTGCAAGATAAATGAATGACGTGTGTAACCTTACAGAGGTCTCATTCTATACCCGGCCCTATGCCTCTCTTCTCCCCAGGGAGGCCTGGATGGACCCCAGCACCTCCGCCACTTCCTGTGTGACCTTGGGCACCTCTTTGTGTCTGAGCCACTGTGTCCTCTCTCCGCTGTGAAACAGACGTATTAGTGCTTTCCTTTTTTTTTGAGACGGAGTTTCACTCTTGTTGCCCAGGCTGGAGTGCAATGGCACGATCTTGGCTCACCACAACCTCTGCCTGCTGGGTTCAAGTAATTCTCCTGCCTCAGCCTCCCAAGTAGCTGGAATTACAGGCATGCACAACTATGCCTGGCTAATTTTGTATTTTTAGTAGAGACAGAGTTTCTCCATGTTGGTCAGGCTGGTCTCGAACTCCCAACCTGAGGTGATCCGCCCGCCTCCACCTCCCAAAGTGGTGGGATTACAAGTGTGAGCCACCGTGCCCGGCCTGGTTTTCCATATAATTTCCCCTATTAGTAGTTCCCATCTCAGAGGGTCCCTGTGATGTTGAGATGGGGAAGGAAGCTAGCAAGTCTGGAGCACGAGAGGAAAATGGAAGCCCAGAGAGGGCAGGAGCCTTGCCTGGGCTCAGCCAGCAGTGAGAGCAGAGAATCTCAAGGTGGCCCTGAGCTCCCACTGCCAGTCCTCGGGTTGCTTTTGACTGAGGCTGGCAGTGAGGTTGAGGGAGAGAACATTATTTCTCAAAGTGGTGACTGAGGAGTGACAGGAAGCAGTTCCCTTAGTGAGTCTCTTTTCCAAGGGTCAAATCCCTGATCTCCGAAAGCTCTTTGTTTCACGTCTGCACTTAGTTGCCCAGCTGGGGACCCCATGCAACCTGGGAATGACTGTGAAATGGCTGCCCAGTGGGCAGTGTTTGCTCTGCATTTGGCCCTGACTACTGAGCCACAGCCAGGCCGGCTGCAGGACTGCAGCTATCAGCCCACAAGAATAGGAGCCTCCGAAGGAGCGGCTGGGGCCCTGCTGGACCAGGCCCAGGCCCTTTTTGCCCGACTCTGGCCCCACCCCCAGGGGCTGTGGGGAACAGGCAGAGAGGCCAGCTTCCTGGACAGTGGCCTGGGAGGATGAGGCAGGCAGGGAAGGAGCCAGGGCTGCTTCAGCCAGGGTAGCCTGGGAAGATGAAGTTGGTGTTTGACTAGTGAGGCCAGGGCGCGCCCCCACACTCACTCAGGCATGCGTGGCCTCTGGTGCCTCCTCTCCAGAGGATGTATTTCCCAGAACTCAGCTCCCCTCAAGTCACGAGCTTCCCTCAGGGACCAGCTCCAACTGCCTGAGTTCACAGAGAAGGTCGAGGCCCAGCCAAAGGAGAGGACAGGCCTGAGGTCAGCTGGTGAGTGGCCACGTCAGGAGGGGGTTCTTCAGAAACCGTGGTTGATCACTCCCTTCTCCAGCCATCAAGGAACCAAACTGTTGGCATTGTGTCTACACATCTGTCTCCCCAACCTGGCTGGAGTCCCAAAGGTGGGGGCCAGCCTTCTCTCAGTTCCTGGTCCCAGGCCCAGGGCCTGGTGCAGGAGTGGTCCATGAGTCCCTGTCAAAGTGAAGCAAACTCCTATTGGGCCTTCTTTTTTTTTTTTTTTTTTTTTTTTTTTTTAGAAAGAGTCTTGCTCTGTCACCCAGGCTGGAGTGCAGTGGCACAATCTCAGCTCACTGCAACATCTGCCTCCTGGGTTGAAGTGATTCTCAGCCTCTCAACTAGCTGGGACTACAGGTGCGTGCTGCCACGCCCAGCTTATTTTTGTATTTTTAGTAGAGATGGGGTTTCACCATGTTGGCCAGGCGGGTCTCGAACCCCTGACCTCAAGTGAGCCACCCGCCTTGGTCTCCCAAAGTGCTGGGATTACAGGTGTGAGCCACCACGCCTGACCTCAGTGCCCTTCTAATGTCCTTGTCCCCCATCCCTACTATGCTATAAGTCTAACTTTTTGGGGAATCAGAAAGAGTGTGACTTTTAAAAATCTGCTGGACCTTCTGGGCTGGAGAGCACTGTGTCCCATACAGGAATTCAGTAAAATACTTGGGAATAATGGGACAGGTGCAGGGGAGGTCGGAAGGTGATGGTCCTCAGAGACTAACCTTTGGAACTTGATCTGGAGTGACCAGCCATCCCAGCTGCCTGAGCCTAAAGAGATTCCTGAGACGTTGAACTCTCAGTGCTTAAAAAAAAAAAAAAAAAAAAAAAAAAAAAGTACACATTGGGCCGGGCGCAGTGGCTCACACATGTAATCCCAGCTACTTGGGAGGCTGAGGCAGAAGAATTGCTTGAACCTGGGAGGCAGAGGTTGCAGTGAGCTGAGATCGCGACACTGCACTCCAGCCTGGGCTACAAGAGCAAAATTCTGTCTCAAAAAAAAAAACAAAACAGAAGTACATGTTGGTCACCCTGGTGCCGACTCTTCCACTCATTGCGTAACCATGGGGAAGTTACCTCACTTCTAATCACTCATAGGTTTATCTGGAAAATGGGGTCCATATCCATCCTGTGTCCCTCCAAGTTGTCATGAAGCTCTGGGCAACTGAGGAGGGAGAGTTAGAATGCCCTACATCC
Organism: Chlorocebus sabaeus; assembly: GCF_047675955.1. NCBI lineage: Eukaryota > Metazoa > Chordata > Mammalia > Primates > Cercopithecidae > Chlorocebus > Chlorocebus sabaeus. The sequence goes on from NC_132922.1 coordinate 14,428,334, forward strand.
CGGCAGACGTGAGGGTTGATGACCATGGCGGTTAGGGGTCTTTTCTCTCCCTGACCCCTACTGCCTGAAATTCATTCAGTCTTCAAAAACACTGGTTCAAGACCTATATATGTGCCAGGAACCGGGTATGCATAGCTGGAAAAGGAAGAGGCCGGACCTCCTGGCACTCACAATACCTGCATGAGCAATTAGAGCACAGGAAGAGGAATTTGGTCAACAACGAGTTTTTCATGAGCAGCTACTATATGCCAGGCATTTCACAAGCATTAACTCATTCGATCCTCACAATAACACAGTGAGGTGGGGATTATTTTACCCCCATTTTGCAGATGAAGAAACTGATGCTTGGAAAGGTTAAGTAATCACTACAAATGTCAGGAAGAGGACACTAAGAAGTATCTCTTTGAAGGATGAGCACGTGTCTGGGAGCGTGCAAGGAAAGGGCTTTCCAGAAGGGAGCAGCAGGTGCAAAGTTGGGAGGCACAGAACAGCAACCAGGGAACTGTAAACTCACAGAGCCCTGTGCGCTGAGCCCAGGGAGGACACTCAGGTGATGGGGAGGCTGTGAAGTGGAGTACTGTTAACGAGTGGACGGCAAGTAGCAGTTGGACAGATTTGGGTTTTTAAGGACCCGGGCTATGAAGAGAGCTTGGGCCGGGCGCGGTGGCTCAAGCCTGTAATCCCAGCACTTTGGGAGGCCGAGACGGGCGGATCACGAGGTCAGGAGATCGAGACCATCCTGGCTAACACGGTGAAACCCCGTCTCTACTAAAAAATACAAAAAACTAGCCGGGCGAGGTGGCGGGCGCCTGTAGTCCCAGGTACTCGGGAGGCTGAGGCAGGAGAATGGCGTAACCCCAGGAGGCGGAGCTTGCAGTGAGCTGAGATCTGGCCACTGCACTCCAGCCTGGGCCACAAAGCGAGACTCCGTCTCAAAAAAAAAAAAAAAAAAAAAAAAAAAAAAAAAAAAAAGAAGAGAGCTTGGAGGGAGAAAATGGTGGGCTGCGTCGTTCTGGCAGCTTCCTCTTAGGGTTAAAGTCTTGTCTGGACAAGAAGGGTCCAGTTAGCCAAACACTTCCGATGGATCCACGGCTCATGTTTAGCGAGGCTTGGGCTCAGCCTGGCTAGGAGACTTCCTTTGTGCCAGTTAGAGAAAGGCACCTGCTTGGGACTGACCGGATTGGGGAAGCCTCGCCATGTAGCGGGCAGGCGCAGGCTTGGTTATCTGTGGGCTCCAAGGTGAGCTCACTTAAAGGACCCTCCCTCGGCTACCTAGGGAGGACCTGCGGCCCACGTGGGGTGAAGGAAAAAACGCCACACAGCACAAGCCCAGTCAGTGCCCTAGCAGGGCCTGAGGAAGGCAGACCCCTGGGGAAGGCAGGTCCCAGGGTTTCTGCAAGTCGAGCCCCTGCAGCGTGGAGCCCGTCGTTCGTCTTAGCCTAGGTAGGGACCCCTCTCGGGACCTGGGGACGCCGCTGGGGAGGCTCCACCCTCGCAGAGAAGTTTCCCCCGCGGGTGTTCGGCCGGGCCTAGGGGCGGGGCCCGCTGGGTGGGACGCCCCGCCCTCGGCCCGCCTGGCCCCGCCCCTCCCGCGCCGAGCCTGCCCATATAAGGCGAGCGTCGCGCTGCTGCGCCCTTTATGGAGCGGTTGTCGTCACCTGCGTCCGCCCGCCTTTCACCGCAGCCCGCCGTTTTCTTGATTCATCCATTAAATCAGAGGGGCCAACTTCCCCTCCTTCTGCCAGACCCTGATACAGACCAATTGTTTCAGAGGGTAAAGGGGTCATCGTGCCTGGTCCCTCAGGGTTGGAGAAGATATAATTGGCAGAGGAAGTAACTTTTTTTTTTTTTGAGACAGAGTCTCGCTCTGTCACCCAGGCGGGAGTGCAGTGGTGCGATCCGCTCACTGCAAGCTCCGCCGCCTCCCAGGTTCACGCCATTCTCCTGCCTCAGCCTCCTGAGAAGCTGGGACTACAGGCGCCCGCCACCACGCCTAGCTAATTTTTTTTTTTTTTTTTTTTTTTTTTTTTTTTTTGTATTTTTAGTAGAGACGGGGGTTTCACCATGTTCGCCAGGATGGTCTCGATCTCCTGACCTCGTGATCCTCCCGCCTCGGCCTCCCAAAGTGCTGGGATTACAGGCATGAGCCACCGCGCCCGGCCTTTTTTTTTTTTTTTTGAGACACAGTCTACCTCTGTCACCCACGCTGCAGTGCAGTGGCTCAATCTTGGCTCACTGCAACCTCCGCTTCCCGGATTCAAGCAATTCTCCTGCCTCAGCCTCCCAAGTAGCTGGGACTACAGGCACGTGCCACCACACCCGGTTAATTTTTTGTATTTTTAGTTGAAATGGGTTTCACCTGTTGGTCAGGCTGGTCTCAAACTCCTGACCTCAGGTGATCCGCCTGCCTCAGGGCCTCCCATAGTGCTGGGATTACAGATGTGAGCCACCACACCCGCCCAGAAGTGACATTTGAACAGGACCTCCTTGGGTGAAGGAAGTGTTCGGCATCAAGCCGAGAGAGGAGGAATTTGAAATAACCGAAGAGGTGTGAACATGGGCAGCTGCTGGGGTGGGGCCCCCAAGGGTGTGGCCCGAGTGTGTGGTCGGAAGTGTGGGCCAGGAGCTGAGGAAGGCAGTGAGCTCCACAGGACCGGAAGGGCCTCGTGTGCTGGTTCACTTTCCCTTGTTGGTGAACAAAGGCTTAAAGGCATGAGCCAAGCCAGTGAGTGACATTTCAAGGTTTTGTGACTGTGACCCAGAGTAAGAAATACATTACATCACAACCTGGCAGAACACACAACATGGGACAGTTTGCCTTTTTTTTTTTTTTTTTTCCTTTTTTAAAGAGACAGGATCTCACTCTGTCACCCAGGCTGGAATTCAGTGGTGCCTCGACCTCCTGGGCTCAAGTGATTCTCCCGCCTCAACCTCTCAAGTAGCTATGATAGCAGGCTCCAGCCACTGCACCAGACCATTTTGACCATTTTATTTTGTTGTATTTATTTTGTTTTTCAGAGTTGGGGCCTCACTCTGTCGCCCAGGCTGCAGTACCATGGCACGATCACGGCTCATTGCTGCCTTGAACTCCTGGGCTCAAGCGATCCTCCCGCCTCAGCCTCTGGAGCAGCTAGGACTACAGGCACACACCACCGTACCCAGCTAATTTTTATTCTCTCTCTCTCTTTTTTCTTTTTTTTTTTTTTTTTTTTTTTGTAGGAATGGGGTCTCACTGTGTTGCCTAGGCTGATTTTAACTCCTAGCCTCAAGCAGTCCTCCTGCCTTGGCCTCCTAAAATGCTGGGATTAGAGGCATGAGCACAGCCAAGACAGTTTACTATTACTACCCAGGTGTGTTCTGATATTTTCTCTTTTATGTTATCATATCATTATTAAATTCTGATTTACAGCTGGGCACGGTGGCTCACGCCTATAATCCCAGCACTTTGGGAGGCCAAAGTGGGCAGATTGCCAGAGCTCAGGAGTTTGAGACCAGCCTGGGCAACACGGTGAAACCCTGTCTGTACTAAAATACAAAAACTTAGCCAGGCATGGTGGTGTACACCTGTAGTCACAGCTACTTGGGAGGCTGAGGCAAGAGAATTGCTTGATCCAGGGAGGCAGAGGTTGCAGTGAGCCAAGATTACACCACTGTACTCCAGCCTGGGTGACAGAGCAAGACTCCACCTCAAAAAAAAAATCTGATTTACTCAGAGTACTGACTTAATTAATTTTGAGATCCACCAGTGGGTCATGACACAATTTTTTGGTTTTTGGTATTTTTTTTTTAATAGAGACGAGGTCTCCTATGTTGCCCAGGCTGGTCTTGAACTCCTGGGCTCAAATGATCCTCACGACTCAGCCTTGCATAGTGCTGGGATTACAGACATAAGCCACCGCACTCAACCATACCTGCAGTTTTAAAAAGGGATTCGAGATGGGGGTGGTGGCTGATGCCTGTAATCTCAGCATGTTGGGAGGCTGAGACAGGTGCATCATTTGAGGTCAGGAGTTCAAGACCAGCCTGGCCAACATGGTGAAACCTCGTCTTTTCTAAAAAATAGAAAAATTAGCCGGGTGTGGTGGTGCACCCCTGTAATCCCAGCTCCTCCAGAGGCTAAAGCAGGAGAATTGCTTGAACCCGGGAAGTAGAGGTTGCTGTGAGCCGAGATAGTGCCACTGCACTCCAGCCTGAGTGATGGAGCAAGACTCCGTCTCAAAAAAAAAAAAAAAAAGGGATTCTTCCACTCCAGGCATAATGGTCTGGTGGTGGTTCATAAAGTATTTTAGCTTTTAGAATTCTGGGAGACAGATCTTCACAGCTATTTTAACTTGCAAAGCAGCCTAAGGGGATGGGATGGGTCCTTTCTCTGCCTCCAACTCCCCCGCATCAGAATACCCCATGGCTGCCCATTTGGTTCCCAGGTCAGTCTGAGATCCGAACAAAAGGGGAGGAAGCAACCTCAGGACGTTTCCCGTCACCCTGCTTCCCATCACCCCCAGCTCCAGGAAGTCTCCACTTGACAACCAGTTCCCTTGCCAGGCTGGCTTCGGATGCCACCATTCCTGGGATGGGGTTGTGGAGGAAAGAAGGGTGGTTGAGACCCCAGCTGGGTTCTGGCCTCTGTCCATCCACGAGAGGCCAATTCCCTCTGTGTAGAGGATGGCTCTTGCCTGCTCTGACTGCCCGCCTGTAGGCCTGGCACCCAGCGGAGGGTGGATCCAGGGCTCAGAATCCCCACCTCCACCCCCGCCCAAGCCTCTGTCCAAGTTTCTCTTCTGTCTGGGGTCTCTGAGGCCCCTGGAGAGATTGAAGAAACTTGGAGTGGTGGGGGCGCCACCAACTCATAACCTTTGGCTCTTATAACATTGGATGGAATCCAACCCCTTCATTTCAGAGAGGTGGAAGCCGAGGCCCAGAGATGGGAAGACACTTACTCATGATGACACAGGAGCTGGTCTCAGAGTGAGGGCAGAAGACACAGGTCTCCTGACTCCAAATCCAGTGCTCCACGTTGGGGGCTGCTAGGGAAGGGAAATGTTCTGTCCAGGGGAAACTGGACAGCCCAGGAGGCCTGCGTCCTGGCTGTGCTTCTGCTGGCCCCTTTCTGTGGACCTGCCATAGTTCCTGCCCTACCTGGTGTATAAAACAAGGGTATGGGGCTGGCGATGTCCCCAAGCCCTTCAGGTTCTGAGCCTGTGCTGCCATGGACTCTCCTTTCTGTGTGTCTATGTGGGGCATGGGGGCGCCTTCCCTCCCCACCTAGAAGAGTGACAGGAGGAGGATGAAACCCGTGGGATACTGTTTCCTCCCAGGAACTTGCTGCTTCCTTGAGGCTTCAGAATTGGGATAGTGGCTTCTAGTCCTTTCTCTGGAGACCCTGGATATAGCAAAGACCCCACTTTGCCTGCTCAGTTCAATTTCCTCAGTCCAATTTCCTTCTCAGTTCCATTTTCCTTGTGGGTGTCTCTCCTCCAACTGGACCCACAGCTTCTTGGGGCGGGGACTGAGACCCTACGTCCGCAGCAGGGAGGCACTAGGGTCTCTTCCCAGCGCAGGCAACATAAGTCCTCGTTAGGATCTGAGGCTCTTTGCAGAAAATGCTGGTGTCCTTGAGAGCAGTTTATTTAGCCTGTCTGGGCTCAGAGTCTCCATCTGTGCACCGAGAATCATCATCATCACTTTGAAAATTAAATGAAGGACTACATGTAAGGCTCTTTTTGTTTTGTTTTGTTTTGTTTTTGAGACAGAGTCTCGCTCTGTCGCCCAGGCTGGAGTGCAGTGGCACGATCTCGGCTCACTGCAAGCTCCGCCTCCCGGGTTCAAGCCATTCTCCTGCCTCAGCCTCCCGAGTAGCGGGGACTACAGGCGCCCACCACCACACTCAACTAATTTTTTTGTCTTTTTTGGTAGAGACGGGGTTTCACCATGTTAGCCAGGATGATCTCTATCTCCTGACCTTGTGATGCGCCTGCTTCAGCCTCCCAAAGTGCTGAGATTACAGGCGTGAGCCACCGCGCCCGGCCCCATGTAAGGCTCTCAGTGTTGTGGTCAGCACACAGCAGGCACTCAGTAGTTATGTGTGGCAGGGATGTATTAACCTAGTTTCTCTCAACATGGTACAAGTGCCCCTGGGGAGGAGAGAAGTCATGTTGCTTTGCCCTGAACTGTGCTAAGGCCTTCACCTATGTTATCCCAATGTGCCTCGCAGGGACCCTGTGAGATAAATGTGCTCATTGCCTGTTTCACAGACAGGACACTGAAGCTCAAAGAATGAATGGACTTGCCTCGGTCACATAGCCTGGCGGGAGGGAACAAACCCAGGTCTCACTGGCAGCAGGCCCTGAACGCCCCTCCCATTCCCACCAGATGGACCCCAGTCCCTTTCTCAAGTCCCGACTAAAGAGATTTTCTGGGCCAAGCATGGTGGCTCACGTTTGTAATCCAAGCACTTTGAGACGCTGAGGTGGGTGGATCACGAGGTCAGGAGTTCAAGACCAGTCTGGCCAACATGGTGAAACCCCATCTCTACTAAAAATACAAAAATTAGCCAGGCGAGGTGGCACATACTTGTAATCTCAGCTACTCAGGAGGCTGAGGCAGGAGAATCGCTTGAACCCAGGAGGCAGAGGTTCCAGTGAGCTGAGATCGCACCACTGCACTCCAGCCTGGGCGACATAGTGAGACTCTGTCCCACCCCACAAAGAAAGAGACTTTCTGAAATTGAACATCTCTGATAGTTGGCCTGTTCTTCCTTCTGCTGAGATGATTTAATATCAATGGGGTTTTACGGTTTCCAGCCATGGAAAATGACTAATTAGAATAGAAATGGAGGTGGAGGTTTTGATTGGAATTCAACCACAGAGGAGCTGGAGAGGAGGGAGGCTGGATGCCCGGCCTTCAGAGAGCAGGGACATTCCCAGGGACAGTCTCTCCCAGGCCAGTGGCTTCTGTTCCTTTGGCTGTTGGTCCTGAAAGAAGTGCCTTCAGGGTTAGGGGTGTCTGAGCTCAGTCTCAGGGGTCACACAGACAGGGTTCTGGCCCCAGCCCCACCACTTCCTCTTCACTGGCTGAGTCTGTGGCCATCTCTCCAGGATGTGGCCTTCAGATGCTGTAACTCCTAACTCCCAGTCTCACCCTTCCCCACGGAGTGTCTCTCATCAAGGTTCAATTTCTGGCTGGGTGTGGTGTCTCTTATCTGTGATCCCAGCACTTCGGGAGGCTGAGGCAGGAGGATCACTTGAGTGCAGCAGTTCAAGACCAGCCTGGGCAACAAAGTGAGATCCTCATCTCTCTTTTATTGAGGTGGAGTCTCTCTCTGGTGCCCAGGCTGGCGTGTAGTGGCATGATCTCGGCTCACTGTAAACTCCACCTCCCAGGTTCTAGTGATTCTCCTGCCTTAGCCTCCCGAGTAGCTGGGATTATAGGTGCTCACCACAATGCTTGGCTAATTTTTGTATTTTTAGTAGAGATGGGGTTTTACCATATTGGCCAGGCTGGTCTCAAATTTCTGACCTCAAGTGATCCACCAGTCTCGGCCTCCCAAAGTGCTTTACAGGCTTTACAGGCCTGATTATAGGCGTGACCCACCACGCCCAGCTGAGATCCCCGTCTCTACAAAAAAATTTTTAGAGATTGGCTGATTGTGGTGGTGTGCACCTGTAGTCTCAGCTACTCAGGAGGCTGAGGTGGGAGGATCACTTGAAGCCCAGGAGGCAGAGGTTGCAGTGAGCCATGATTGCACCACCGCACTCCAGCCCAGGTGAGAGAGTGAGACTCTATCTCCAAAAAGAAAAAGAAAAAAAAAAAAACAAACAGGACAATTTCTGGGAAAGAGAGCCAGGTTGCCCAGCTCGGGTCACAGGCCCGCCTCTGAGAAGAGGGGACAGGACCCTGTGTTTGGCAGTTTCACCATCACCAAATGGATGGTGGAGGGACAGATCCTTGCCATGAGCAGAGTTTGTGCTTACTGCCCCCCAAGTTCATGGATTGAAATCCTAACCCCCAAGGTGATGGTGTTAGGAAGTGGGGCCTTGTGATTAGGTCATGAGGGTGGAGCTCTCATGAATGGGATTAGTGCCCTTATTTATTTATTTATGAATGAGACGGAGTTTCGCTCTTGTCACCCAGGCTGGAGTACAATGGCGCAATCTTGGCTCACTGTAACCTCTGCTTCTCGGGTTCAAGTGATTCTCCTGCCTCAGCCTCCCAAGTAGCTGGGATTACAGGCGCCCGCCACTACGCCCAGCTAATTTTTGTATTTTTAGTAGAGATGGTGTTTCACTATGTTGGCCAGGCTGGTCTCAAACTCCTGACTTCAGTTGATCCACCCACCTCAGCCTCCCAAAATGCTGGGATTATAGGCATGAGCCACGGCACCTGGCAGGATTTGTGCCCTTATAAAAAAGACTCAGGTTGGGCGCTGTGGCTCACGCCTGTAATCCCGGCACTGTGGGAAGCCAGCGTGGGCAGATCCCTTGAGCCTATGAGTTTGAGACCAGCCTGGGCAACACAGTGAGACCCTATCTTTACAAAAATACAAAAATTAGCCAGGCATGGTGGCACATGCCTGTAGTCCCAGCTACTCAGGAGGCTGAGGCAGGAGAATCACTTGAACCCAGGAGGCCAAGGTTGTAGTGAGCAGAAATGGTGCCACTGCACTCCAGCCTGGGTGACAGAGCAAGACTCTGTCTCAAAAATAAAAAAACAAATAAATAAAAATAAAAGACAGTGCACAAACAGGCATGTAAAAGAAATTGACTGGGCATGGTGACTCACCCCTGTAATCCCAGCACTTTGGGAGGCCAAGGTGGGGGAATGGCTTGAGTTCAGGAATTTGAACTGGGCAACATGGCGAGACCCCATCTCTATTTAAATTAAAAAAATAGAATCAATAAATAAATACAGATAAAATAAGAAAAATAAAAGAGACCCAAAAGAGCTCTCTTGCCTCTTATGCTATATGAGGACACAGTGAGGAAAGCACCGTCTTTAAGACCCTGAATCTGCCAGCATCTTGACTTTGGATTTCCAGCCTCCAGAACTGTGAACCGTGAGGAGTAAATTTCTGTTGTTTATAAGCATCCTGAATAGATTAAGATGATCCTCAAAGACAGGGGTTGCTATGACCAGAAAAGGGAAGTGAGAGATGCTGGAAAGGCCAATCAGAAGCTCCCCACCCCAGAAGGCCACCCATCTGTTCTGGTCCTGGCTTCCCTGAATACAAACTTCTATTTCGCTGTGTTCCTCCTCCCTTCCTTCCTCTTTCCTCCCTCCCTCACTAATTAATTGTTTGCTCTGTTTCGGGCGTACTAATAAGCCCGGGGAAGAAGAGTCAGACCCAGTGCCAGCGAAGGAGAAACTCATCTAATCCAGAACAGCAGACACAGCTCCTCTCCCATGGAACACCCAGAGCAGACACTGCCAGTCGATCCCTGCACCCTTTCCCCGGGAGCCTGGGCTCAGCCTCAAGACTTTGCTCCCGCTTCACAGAGCTCTGCGCAGCCAGTTCTTATCAATTGGAGTTGGTCCAAAATTTGGAAACTCTTTGCTCTGCCTGGCCAAAACCATTCCTGCTTCCCATAACAATTCTGACATTTAAAAACAGCAGAATTCCCCAACACTCATCCCCGGGAAAAGAAATTTGGCATTGTTGGTACTTTCAACCCCTGACCCTGGTCAGCTGTTGAGTCAACTTGCGGTTGAGTCTTGAGTCCCATTTCTGCAGACAGAAAGACCACATTTGCGTTTCTGAGTCTTGGGGTTAGGATGCATTTTCTATAGTCACTGTAACAGATTACTGCAAACTTAGTGGCTTAAAATAAAACAAATCCATTAGCTTACAATTCCAGAGATTAAAAGTCCAAAATGAATCTTTCAAAAATTTTTAATTTACTTTTATTTTTTAATTTTCCTTTTTTTTTTGAGATGGAGTCTCACGCTGTCACCCAGGCTGGAGTACAGTGGCGCGATTTTGGCTCCCTGCAACCTCCACCTCCCGGGTTCAAGCAATTCTACTGCCTCAGCCTCCCAAGTAGCTGGGATTACAGGCATGTGCCACCACGCCCAGCTAATTTTTGTATTTTTAGTAGAGACGGGGTTTCACCACGTTGGTCACACTGGTCTTGAACTCCTAACCACAGGTGATCCACCTGAGACAGAGTCTCTCTCTGTCGCCCAGGCTGGAGTGCAGTGGCTCAATCTTGGCTCACTGCAACCTCCACCTCCCGGGTTCAAGGGATTCTAATGCCTCAGCCTCCCAAAGTGCTGAAATTATAGGCATAAGCCACCGTGCCTGGCCCAAAATGAATCTTACAGGCCTGAAATCAAGATGTCAGCAGGGTGATGTTCTCTCTTTTTTTTTTTTTTTTTTTGAGATAGAGTTTCGCTCTTGTTGCCCAGGCTGGATTGTAGTAGTGTGATCTTGGCTCACCGCAACCTCTGCCTCCTGGGTTCAAGGGATTATCCTGCCTCAGCCTCCTGAGTAGCTGGGATTACAGGCATGCGCCACCACGCCCAGCTAATTTTGCATTTTAAGTACAGACAGGGTTTCTCCATGTTGGTCAGGCTGGTCTCGAACTCCTGACCTCAGGTGATCCACCCACCTCGGCCTCCCAAAGTGCTGGGATTACAGGCGTGAACCACTGCGCCAGGCCAGGGTGATATTCTTTATAGAGTCTCCAGGTAAGGATCCGTTTCCATGCCTTTTCCAACACAATCTACAGGCTGTCCACATTTCTTTTTTTTTCTTTTTGAGATGAAGTCTCGCTCTCGTCCCCCAGGCTGGAGTGCAATGGCGCGATCTCTGCTCACCGCAACCTCTGCCTCCCAGGTTCAAGCAATTCTCCTACCTCAGCCTCCCCAGTTGCTGGGACCACAGGCATGCGCCACCACGCCTGGCTAATTTTTTGTATTTTTAGTAGAGATGGGGTTTCTCCATGTTGGTCAGGCTGGTCTCAAACTCCTGACCTCAGGTGATCTGCCCATCTTGGCCTCCCAAAGTACTGGGATTACAGGTGTAAGCCACCACGCCCGGCCTCCTTTTTTTTTTTTTTTTTTTTGGAGACAGTCTTGCTCTGTCACCCAGGCTGGAGTGCAGCAGCACAGTCTCAGCTCACTGCAACCTCTGCCCCCTGGGTTCAAGCGAGTCTCATGCCTCATCCTTCTGAGAAGCTGGGGCTACAGGTGTGTGCCACCATACCTAGCTAATTTTTATTTCTGTATTTATTTTAAATAGAGACAGGGTTTTGCCAGGTTGGCCGAGCTCGTCTCCAACTCCTGGCCTCAGGTGATCTGCCCACCTTGGCCTCCCAAAGCGCTGGGATTAGAGGTGTGAGCCACCGGACCAGCCTCGATGGCGATAATTATATGGAAATCGTGGTTTTCTTCCCAGATCACCCTGGCTGGCTGCTGAGAGCCAAGCCCAACCAGGACAGAGTCACCCAGGTTACAGAGTAGGGAGGTCCAGGGGAAAGCCTGTGTCCTTCCTGGACCAGCACCCATGTGTGCCACCCGCATGGGACTGCCTGGGATCCAGTGCCTGACAAGGCCCTGCTAATAGAAGCCCTCGCTGATATCAGCCCTGAGCTCCCAGCCCCGTGGGAGGCAGTGGGTGCTGTGTAGAGAGCACTAAACTAGGTAGGGCCCAGTGGTTCATGCCTGTAATCCTAGCACTTTGGGAGGCCAAGGCAGGCAGGTCACTTGAGGTCAGGAGTTCAAGACCAGCCTGGCCAACATGGCAAAACCCTGTCTCTACTAAAAATACAAAAATTAGCTGGGCGTGGTGGCGGCTGCCTGTAATCCCAGCTACTCGGGAGGCTGAGGCAGGAGAATTGCTTGAACCTGGGAGGCGGAAGTTGCAGTGAGCCGAGATCGCTCCACTGCACTCCAGCCTGGGCAACAGAGAGAGACTCCATCTCAAAAACAAACAAACAAAGATGTGCTGTTTTCCTCCCCGTGACTGTAGTAAGTTCTTTGAGGGCAAGCCCCTGTGTCTGTGTTTGCTTTTCCTGCCTTCTGCCCTGTGCTTAGTGCTGAGCTGTACACATCACAGTGCTCAATAAAGACTTGCTGATAAATTCCCGAAGACCCTAGCTTTGCTCCGAGGAATGCTTTTCTTACAACTCTCAAATGCCGTCTCCACTGAGTGAACACCATAGGCCCAGCAAGAGAAACTTCAAGGAAGGCTGGCCCGACGGCAGTGGGTTATCAGAACTTACTCACATTTGTGTCACTAAATTTGGTACACAACCCTCCACTGCTAACCTTAACTGGCATAAAACATTTTTAGAGGCCAGGCGTAGTGGCTCATACCTGTAATCCCAGCACTTTGGGAGGCTGTGGCGGGTAGATCACAAGGCCAGGAGTTCGAGACCAGCCTGGCCAACATGGTGAAACCTCATCTCTACTAAAAATACAAAAATTAGCTGGGGATGGTGGTGTGCGCCTGTAATCCCAGCTACTTGGGAGGCTGAGGCAGGAGAATCACTTGAACTCGGGAGGCGGAGATTGCAGTGAGCCAAGTTCCCGCCACTGCACTCCAGCCTAGGACAGAGCGAGACTCTGTCTCAAAAAAAATAATAAAATAAAAACAAAAATTTTAGAAAAGAAACTTCAAGGAGAGGACAGAGCCAGCTTTCTAGAACATGCCTCTCTGTCCAACCTTCTCCTCAGCCGGCGCCAGATTCACCCTGTCAGTCATCAAGCCCTATGAATCTGGCCTCAGTCACCTTTCCAACTGCATCTTTCTTTTTTGTTTTCTTTTTTTTTTTTTTTTTTTGAGACGGAGTTTCACTGTGTTGCCCAGGTTGGAGTGCAGTGGCGTGATCTCGGGTCACTGCAAACTCCGCCTCCCGGGTTCAGGGGATTCTCCTGCCTCAGCCTACTCTCCTAGTAGCTGGTATCACAGGCATGCACAACCACACCTGGCTAATTTTGTATTTTTAGTAGATATGAGGTTTCACCATTGCTGCCAGACTGGTCTCGAACTCCTGACCTCAAGTGATCCACCTGCCTCAGATTCCCAAAGTGCTGGAATGATAGGCATGAGCCATCACACTCGGCCCCAACCTCATCTTTCTTTCTTATTCTAGGCTTTTGCTCATGCTGGTCCCTCTGGAGTACCCTTCGGAGTGCTGTTCCCTCCACAGCTCAGGTGCCACCTCTTCCAAGAAGTCTTCCCACATGCCACCTCCTGCAAAGACACGCAGAAAGTTATTCCCATCTACACATTTCTCCCTCTTAGTCTAGTGATCCCTCCCTTTCAGATTTGTCTGATGGTTTTCATTGTTTCTGGCACAGTACCTGGCCTGTCCAATAAATGGAGGTCAAATTCACTTGAACTACAGTCTAGGGCTAGAGACAGTGTGCAGCGGGGAGAGATGGAAAGGACATGAGACTTTTTCAATCGACAGGGGCTACAGCTGGAAGGGGCTCTTCCCCAGGAAGGCTGGCAGATGGAAAACAGCTGGCGGCTGAGGGTGGCTGTGACTCAGCTACCCCTGCAGCCTGGGGGACACTGCAGACAGGGTGAGTCAGGAGTCAAAGGCCTACAGGAATTTTGGTAAGAATAAGACAAGCTCTGGAGTATTTCTAGAATGCAGGAGGTTAAGTATTCAGGGAGTGGGGTCAGGGCAAAACAGCCTCATCATGTTATTTATTTTTTTGCCTGCATGAAATAGTCACATGGTACAAATTCAAAGGGTACAAAGTGGGCAAAGTCTTCTACCCTGTCTTGTTCCTACCACCTAGGTCCTCTTCCAAGAAGCAGCCTACTTTTCCAGTTGCTTATACTTAACATACTTCCTATACGCTTTTCTTTCTTTCCTTCCTTCCTTCCTTCCTTCCTTCCTTCCTTCCTTCCTTCCTTCCTTTCTTTTATTTTTTTTTGAGACAGAGTCTTGCTCTGTCACCCAGGCTGGAGTGCAGTGACGTGATCTCGGCTCACTGCAACCTCCGCCTCCCTGGTTCAAGCGATTGTCTTGCCTCAGCCTCCCTAGTAGCTGGGATTACAGGCATGTGCCACCACACCCAGCTAATTTTTGTATTTGTAGTAGAGACGGAGTTTCACCATGTTGGCCAGGATGGTCTCAATCTCTTGACCTCTTGATCTGCCTGCCTCGGTCTCCCAAAGTGCTGGGATTACAGGCGTGAGCCACTGCGCCAGGACTTTTTTTTTTTTTTTTTTTAGATGGAGTTTCACTCTTGTTACCCAGGCTGGAGTGTAATGGCACAATCTCTGCTCACTGCAACCTCCGCCTCCCGGGTTCAAGCGATTCTCCCATCTCAGTCTCTCGGGTAACTGGGATTACAGACGCGCGCCACCAGGCCTGACTAATTTTTTTATTTGTATTTTTATTAGAGGCAGGGTTTCACCATGTTGGCCAGGTGGGTCTCGAACTCCTGACCTCAGATGATCCACCTGCCTCAGCCTCCCAAAGGGCTACAATTACAGGTGTGAGACACAGCACCTGGCTAATAAATTTCTATCATCTATAAATTACCCATGTCTAAGGTATTTTATTATCACAGCCCAAACAGACAGCATTTCATATCAGCACATACAGAACTGTCTCATTTTTTTCTTTGACTGTGTTTAGGGTTGCCAGGTAAACTACAAGATGCCTACTTAGATTTGAATTATTTGCATTTCCAATACAGAAAAAGAAATTTTTAGTGTAAGTTTGTGCCATATAATATTTGGGACGTACTTATGCTAAAAAGTTATTTATTTATCCGAAATTGAAGCCAGATGTTTCGTATTTGTATTTGTTAAATCTGGCCACCCTTGTTACCTTATATGGGAACTCCTTATTTTAAATCCTTGGGGGCTTCAGGAACCAGGTGCCTGGACCTGGTGGGTGTCCACTCTCTGACTGTATTCTGAATTAGGCTCTAGAGACTCCACGGTTTGCATCCAGTGCTGAATTTCCACCTCCAGGCCCCATTTACTGAAATAAGAAATTAGCTGGGTGTGGTGGCTCATGCTTGTAATCTTTGTACTTTGGGAGGTGGGAGGATCCCTTGAGGCCAGGAGTTCGAGACCAGACCTGGCAATATAGTGAGATTCCCATCTCTACAAAAAATTTTTTTTAATTATCCAGGTGTGGTGGTTCACACTTGTAATCTCAGCGATTTGGGAGGGTGAGGTGGGAGGATCACTTGAACCCAGAAATTGGAGGTTGCAGTGAGGTATGATCATGCCATTGCACTCTAGCCTGGGTGACAGAGTGAGACCCTCTTTTTTTTTTTTTTTTTTCTTGAGACAGAGCCTTGCCCTGTTGTCCAGGCTGGAGTGCAGTGGCTCAGTCTTGGCTCACTGCAACCTCTGCCTCCCAGGTTCAAGCAATTATCCTGCCTCAGCCTCCCTGTAGCTGGGATTACAGGCACGCACCACCATGCCTGGCTAATTTTTATATTTTTAGTAGAGATGGAGTTTCGCCATGTTGACCAGGCTGGTCTCGAACTCCTGAACTCAAGTGATTCACCCACTTCAGTCTCCCAAAGTGTTGGGATTACAGGCATAAGCCACCACACCCGGCCTGAGACCCTGACTCTTAAAAAAAGAAAGAAAGAAAGAAAGAAACAAAAAGAAAAAGAGGCCAGTCACCATGTCTTACACCTGTAATCCCAGTACTTTGGATGGCCAAGGCAGGAAGATGCTTGAGTCCAGGAGCTCGAGATCAGCCTGGGTAACAAAGTGAGGCCTCATCTCTACAAAAAATAAATCAAAACTAGCCAGGCTTGGTGGCATGAGCCTGAGGTCCCAGCTACTTGGGAGGCTGAGATGGGAGGATGGCTCGAGCCTGGAAGGTCGAGGCTACAGTGAGCTGTGATTGCATCACTGCAGTCTAGCCTGGGTGACAGAGAGAGACCTTGTCTCAAAAAAAAAAAAAAAAAAAAAAAAAGAAAGAAAGAAGGGCCGGGCGCGGTGGCTCAAGCCTGTAATCCCAGCACTTTGGGAGGCCGAGACGGGCGGATCACGAGGTCAGGAGATCCAGACCATCCTGGCTAACCCGGTGAAACCCCATCTCTACTAAAAAAGTACAAAAAACTAGCCGGGCGAGGTGGTGGGCGCCTGTAGTCCCAGCTACTCGGGAGGCTGAGGCAGGAGAATGGCGTAAACCCGGGAGGCGGAGCTTGCAGTGAGCGGAGATCCGGCCACTACACTGCAGCCTGGGCTACAGAGCGAGACTCCGTCTCAAAAAAAAAAAAAAAGAAAGAAAGAAAGAAATGAAAAGCCCGTAGAGTGACCAGGCCCCGTGGCTCATGCCTGTAGTCACAGCACTTTGGGAGGCCGAGGTGGGTGGATCACCTGAGGTCAGGAGTTTGAGACAGCCTGGCCAACATAGTGAAACCCTGTCTCTACTAAAAATACAAAATTAGCTGGGCGTTAGGCCAGGTGCAGTGGCTCAAGCCTGTAATCCCAGCACTTTGGGAGGCCGAGACGGGCGGATCACGAGGTCAGGAGATCGAGACCATCCTGGCTAACACGGTGAAACCCCGTCTCTACTAAAAAGTACAAAAAAACTAGCCGGGCGAGGTGGCGGGTGCCTGTAGTCCCAGCTACTCTGGAGGCTGAGGCAGGAGAATGGCATAAACCTGGGAGGCGGAGCTTGTAGTGAGCTGAGATCCGGCCACTGCACTCCAGCCTGGGCGACAGAGTGAGCCTCCGTCTCAAAAAAAAAAAAAAAAAAAAAAAAATTAGCTGGGCGTGGTGGCACGTGCCTGTAATCCTAGCTACTCAGGAGGATGGACCAGGAGAATCGCTTGAACTCAGGAGGCAGAGGTTGCAGTGAGCCGAGATGGAGCCACTGCACTCCAGCCTGGGTGATACAGCAGGACTCTGTCTTGGGGAAAAAAAAAAGATAAGGCAGGGCACGGTGGCTCACACCTGTAATCCCAGCACTTTGGGAGGCTGAGGTGGGTGGATCACTTAAGGTCAGGAGTTCGAGACCAGCCTGGCCAACATGGTGAAACCTCATCTCTACTAAAACAATAAATAAATAAATAAACACAAAAATTAGCTGGGTGTGGTGGCGCACACCGGTAGTACCAGCTACTCGTGAAGCTGAGGCAGAAGAATTGTTTGAACCCAGGAGGCAGAGGTTGTGGTGAGTCAAGATTGTGCCACTACACTCTAGCCTGGGCAACAGAGCGAGACTCCGTCTCAAAAAAAAGATCAGGCCTATCCTCCTGAGCTGGACACTGAGACCCAGAAGGGTAAAAATTTTGTTTGCCGAGATCCCCCAACCAGGAAGTGGTAGTGCTGGAATTTTAACCCAGATATATTTGACGCCAAGGCTCAAACTCTCTCCACTGGGATTATTAACCCTTATCAGTTTATCTGTGCTATGCTTTCAGGTAAGAAAACTGAGTACTGTGATAAGTCCTCTGCCTGTGACCACTTTGTTTGTTTGTTTGTTTGAGACAGAATTTTGCTCTTGTTGCCCAGGCTGGAGTGCAATGGCATGATCTTGGTTCACCACAACCTCCGCCTCCCGGGTTCAAGCGATTCTCCTGCCTCAGCCTCCCGAGTAGCTGGGATTACAGGCGTGCGTCACCACGCCCGGCTAATTTTGTATTTTTAGTAGAGATGGGGTTTCTCCATGTTGGTCAGGCTGGTCTCGAACTCCCAACCTCAGGTGATCTGCCCACCTCGGTCTCCCAGAGTGCTGGGATTATATGTGTGAGCCACCGTGCCCGGCCTCTACGTTAGTTTTACAAGGGCCCAAAGCAGGAACAAACCTCCAGTCCTGTAGCATATAGGATGAAAGCCTAAGCCTTCCTATTTCCCACCTGACCTTCAATGCCCATAGGGAACCTGGCCCAGCCCATTTCTCATCTGTTGTTCTGGTCGTCTCCCCAAAAGGCCACACCTTTCCTTGCATCCACACTTCTACACTTTGACACTTTGGGTGAAGTGGAAAAAGTCTGGTGGAAGAACTAGTTCTAAATATCAGCTTAGTCACTTCTGTGCTTTGTGACCATGGGCAAGCCACTTGACGTCTCTGAGTCTCACTTTACTCAGCTGGAAAATGAGAAAAGATATGCCTAAGTCTTAGCTTAGCACTTGTCTGCTGATTAATAGGCATTAGCTGAAGGAAGGGGGACATTTATTGTGCCCCTGCCACGTGGCAGACCCGGTGAGAGACACTGGCGACGCTGTGGTGAACCCGGTAGTCACAGTGGCTGCTTTTCTAGGGACTCTTCTTGCAGTGGAGGGTGTGGTCTATTGCAGCAGGAGATTGAGTCACTGGGCCTTTGTAACTGTGGGCAGGATTCCTCCTGAGCTGAAGATGAGTGCCTTAAGCCAGGTGTGAGGGTGGGGAAATACCCTAATTTGACAGAAAAGGAAAGGAAACTTACCCCACTCGGCTTTAAGCGGTGAGGCCAGAATTCAAACCCGGGCGCTGCTTTGATAGGCCACCCTGGTTTCCTCTTGCATCCGCACTGCTGAGCAGAGAGCCCGGCACCTAGTGGGATACCAAAGACACAGAGGCGGCCAGCAGTGAAAGCTGTATTGAAAAGAAGCTAGAGGAAGCTGGTGAAAGCCAGAGGTTGGGGGATGGGGACAGGGAAGGCTGTGAATGGAGAGGACTTTTATTGACCAGCCAGCCCTTGGCCAGATCCCTTCCTCAGATGTGTGTGTTGGCAGGAAGAACCTGGCTGGGCATCTCTGTGCACTGTCTGTGGGTGAATGAAGGAGGACCTGAGTCTTTCTTTTTTTTTTTTGAGATGGAGTTGTACTGTTGTCGCCCAGGCTGGAGTGCAGCGGTGCGATCCCAGCTCACTGCAACCTTCATCTCCCGGGTTCAAGCAATTCTCCACCTCAGCCTCCTGAGTAGCTAGGATTACAGGCATGCAACACCACGCCTGGCTAATTTTGTATTTTTAGTTGAAACAGGGTTTCTCTATGTTGGTCAGCCTGGTGTCGAACTCCCGACCTCAGGCCTGCCTCGTCCTCCCAAAGTGCTGGGATTACAGGTGTGAGCCACTACGCCCGGTGCACCTGAGTCTTTCTAGTCCAGGCTGAGCTCTGGGCCATTCAGCGCTTCTCAAACCCACAGCAGTGCCTCATTGCAAGAGGAGCTAGTGGGATACAGGAGGAGAAAGCAGGGAGGGAAAAGGCAGGTCAAGGAACTGAACTACAGGCCCACTCGACAGTTCCTCCAGGTCTTTATTGTTTACTGAAGGAACCCTGTGAATGTGGCCTTCCACTCCCTGCTCTATCTGTGTTTGTTTTAACATAACCCATTCCCTCCCTTCTTACCAACAAAGGGTTGGAGTAAAACTGACTGCACAGAGCCTGCCTAACTATGCATTGTCCCTCGCTGTGGACTCTGTACCCCGAGCACAGCAGGGTCCCAGGGCTCCACGGGAGAGGCCCCACAGGCACCCCCTTCCCTCCAACAGCCGGTCTTTCCCTCCTCCATTCTCAGACCTCACCCTCCCCACATGTCATAAAGGTCCTGTGCCCTGACCTCCCTGAGTCACCTGTTTCTCTGTATCTCTATCTGTTTCTGTGGCTGCCTCTGCCACTAGACAGTGGCCTCCAATACTTAATTATGGTGGGCAGGGCCATGGTCGGCCTCCCTCGGTGTCCTCAGCCAGCAGGTCTAGCCTGGGTAGGTGGACCCTGGGAAAAGAGATAATTGAATGAGGCCGGGCGTGGTGGCTCACACCTGTAATCCCAGTACTTTGGGAGGTCGAAGTGGGCAGATCCCTTGAGGCCAGGAGTTCGAGACCAGCCTGGCCAACATGGTGAAATCCCGTCTCTACTAAAAATACAAAAACTAGCCGGGCGTGGTGGCTCACGTTTGTAATTTCAGCTGCTTGGGAGGTTGAGGGAGGAGAATCGCTTGAAGCCGAGAGGCGGAGGTTGCAGTGAGCCAAGACTGTGCCACTGCACTCCAGCCTGGGCGACAGAGCAAGACTCCATTTCAAAAAAAAAAAAAAAGACGTGAGTAAATGAATAAATGGAAGGGCAGTAGGCCTTTGGGGGTTGTGGTGAGCCAGATAATGACCCCGAAGATGTCCACGTCCTGATCCCTCAAACCTGCAAATGTGTTACCCTGCATGGCAAAAGGAACTTGCAGAGGTGATGGAGTTAGGAATCTGGAGATGGGAAGAAATTCCACCTGCGGCCAGCGGCTTCAGTCCCTGCCTGAGCCCCAGCCCACCCCTGCCACCGGCCTGCCTGCGCCTGTCAGCCTTTCCCAGTCAGCCTCACAATCACGTGTGCCAATTCCTTGCAATCCATCTGTCCATCTTTATCTCTGCCTCTATATTTCCTCCAGGTTCTGTTTCTCTGGTCAAGCCCTGACTGATACAGGAGCCCAGGAAATTGGCCTCTTTGGTCTGAATTTGGGAGACCACTCAGAACATGGCCGAAGTGGGTAGGGGAGAGCCGGCCTAGGAATAGTCCGGGAGGTCTGGTGCCCCTCAGTTGGAGCCTGTGTTGCACCCACATCTCCAGGGCCAGGAGGCTGGCCCTGTTGACCTTGGCTGTGGGCCCGGTGGAGGTGGAGTGCAGGCCCCCACAGGCAGCTGAGCAAACAGGACAGTGGGGGCTGGGGGAGCAGAACTGGGGAAGGGACGGGGAGAGAAAGGAGCGGTGGGATGCAGGTGAGGACCAAGAGTGCGCTTGGAGGTGCTGGGAAAGCTGGGCCAGCCCTGCCGAAACCTGCTCCGGTGTCTAGCCTGTGGCCGGGCTGAGCCAGGCACTGGGGACACCACGGAAGACACGGCATAGCCCCTGCCCACATGGAGCACACTGTCCCCCTCCCTGAGTTGCCTGGACCCCCAGTAAGTGCCGCTCCTGGCGCGTAGTAAATAACTCTGGAATGAATGATCTGAGGCTAGACTCCAGCCAACAGAGGCCCGAGAAAGAGGCGTTTGACAAATAAGGCCTGGGAAGAGAGAAAAGGATGACCTGGTGGAGACTCGGAGTAGGGAGTGGGATGAGAAGAGGCGTAGGCTGGGAGGACAGGCTACCCACGCATGTCCAGGGCAGCCCCGCAGCCCTGCAGCCCCATGGGGGAAGAGTTCTTTTCCTGCCTCCCCTCCATCCATCCACCCCCAGGCATGGCTAATTTTCCTTTTTAGGGACAGCTGCTCTTCCCGCTCCCCACAGAGTAACAGAGCCAGAATCTCTGCCTGCTTCCTGAGACCCCCATCTGCCCAGACCTCGCCTGGACTGTGGTTTTAGCAAATAATTTGGATCCTTCTAGAGCTTGGGGGAGGAAGCCTCCACCCCTTCCTCCTTAGTGGTGTTAAGAAATGCTCAGCATTCCAGGGTTAAGAGGGCCAGGGGCCATTCTTCTCAGCACAGGGACAGACTCAGAGGAACAAAATGAAGGAGGAACCCAGCACCCGTCCCAGGCTCTCAGCTCCCTCCCGGGGTCACCTGGGGACTGGCGGGTGAGGCCAATTCATTCAGCTCCCAGGGAAGGAGGCCTTGGGGAGCCCAAGAATGTTCAAGAGCAAGTTCCTGGGGCTTCCCGCACAGGGTTCGGGGCTCCTGTCTCAGAGCTCCCAGAAGAGACCCTGCCTGGTTCCTACTAGTCTCCCCGTCATGCCCAGCCCAGCCTGGCACCAGAGAGCACTCCATGAGTGTTTATGGAATGGATGCAGGGTGGGGGAGTAGGATGTAGGGTATCAGATATGGCCTCCGGGAGGGCCCACGTCGATGCTGTATGAAGTAAACAGTGAGACTGTGGGGTGTGCGCCGGGAGTCAGGCGCTGCTGCAGGCCGGATGTGAGGACTCCCATTTATTCCTCACACAGCGCTGTGATTGTGCTACCACGATATCCCCATATTACAGATGAAGGGGCCAGAGCTCAGAAAGGGTAAGTAACTTGTCCAAGGACACACAGCAGATAAGTGCAGGGACCAGTATTTGGACTCCAGAGTTCCTGCTTTTTTGTTTTGTAGAGATGAGTCTCACTAGGTTGCCCAGGCTGGTTTCCAACTCCTGGCCTAAATCAGTCCTCCCGCTTCAGCCTCCTGAGTTGCTGGGACTAGATGCATGGCCTCTGCACCCAGCCGGGAGTCCCTGCTTTTAAGTGCTAGGCACATTGCCTCTGGAGAGGGAGGAGGAGAAGTAAAGGCCTGGGTGAGGGGCGGTAAACATGAGATACTTGAGAAAAATAAGAAGGCCCGAAGGGCCAGGTATGGGTGATGACTCAACGTCTGTAATCCCAGCACTTTGAGAGGCTGAGGCAGGAGGATCACTTGAGCCCAGAAGTTTGGGACCAGCCAGGGCAACATAGTGAGACTCCCATCTCTACCAAAAAATAGAAAAACTTAGTGGGGCGTGGTGGCACATGCCTAGGGTCCAGCTACTCAGGAGGCTGAGGCAGGAGGATCACTTGAGCCCAGGAGGTTGAGCCTGCAGTGAGCCATGATCACACCACTGCACTCCAGCCTAGGTGACAGAGTGAGACCCCGTCTCAAAAACAAACAGACAAAGAACCCGAAGGCTGTGGAGCTGGTGCGGTGGGTGACCGTGGGGCCCAGGACTCTAGTTTCTCTGTCCTGCCCATTGGAGTTCCAGGTAGGATGTCCGAGGGAGACATGGTTTGCTACATATAGCTACATGGAAAGACCCCAGGACTAGCCAACTTGTAGAGCCCTTAGGGCAGTAAGATTTTAGGGTGACACTTGCATCTGGCCTGGGGTCAGCAGGTGCTCAGGCCTGCTCTGAAATGGAGGACCACTGGCTCAGTTTACCTTTGATTGGAATAGGCAGGGTGGGGGAGCAGCAAGGACATAGGGAGTTGGGGAATCCTGGCCCTATCCCAGACCCTAAGCCCCCTCTGTAACAGTGAGACCCTGGGCACGTCACCTAAGCACTCCGGGCCTCCAATGATAATCCTCTGTCCACCTGGCGTCTTAGTGGGTCAATTTGACAGCGGCTGTTTATTCGGCACTGCTAGTGTGTTACCTCGGTGACTCATCCCAGTGACCTACTGGTCACCCCATTTAGCAGATGCTTCCTGGGAAGATAGTGAAGACAAACTGAGCCTTTATGTCCGAATGGCCCTTTACAACCTGCAAAAGGCACTTAGCGACCTAATTCAATTTGATCCTTCACTCAAACCCGGAAGCCAGGCGAACACACTTCATTGTTCCGTTTAAAGATGAAGAAACTGGCTGGGCATGGTGGCTTATGCCTGTAATCTCAGCACTTTGGGAGGCCGAGATGAGTGGATCACCTGAGGTCGGAAGTTCGAGACCAGCCTGACCAACATGAAGAAACCCCGTCTCAACTAAAAATACAAAATTAGCTGAGTGTGGTGGTGCATGCCTGTAATCCCACCTACTCGGGAGGCTGAGGCAGGAGAATCGCTTGAACCCAGGAGGCAGAGGTTGCAGTGAGCCAAGATCGTGCCATTGCACTCCAGCCTGGGCAACAAGAGTGAAATTCTGTCTCAAAAAATAAAATAAACTATAATAAATAAATAAATAAAAATAATTTTTTTAAAGATGAAGAAGCCAAAGCAAGTAAAGGAGTGGGTTGCTCAAGATTCATTGATCTTTAGGGAACAACAAAGACCTTCAATTTGGGTTTTTTGACACCCTGTTCAGTACTTTTTTTACACCCCCCTGCAAAAGAATACATTTATAAGCATCCAACACCATCCATCTTGCTGTCTTATCCCAGAATCCTGATCAGAATTCAAATAGTTTGCCAGCCGGGTGCGGTGGTTCACACCTGTAATCCCAGCACTTTGGGAGGCTGCGGTGGGTGGATCACCTGAGGTAAGGAGTTCGAGACCAGCCTGGCCAACACCGCAAAACCCCATCTCTACTAAAAATACAAAAATTAGCCGGGTGTGGTGGTGCGCGCCTGTGATGCCAGCTACTTGGGAGGCTGAAGCAGGAGAATTGCTTGAACCAGGACACGGAGGTTGCAGTGAACCAAGATTGCACCACTGCACTCCAGCCTGGGCAACAGCCCAAGACTCCATCTTAAAAACTAATAATAATAATAATTCAAATAGTTGCCATGAATGGAGGATTTTTTAAAATGGGGAAAATATTTTTTAAAAAGAATTAAAATAGTAGTAATGACAATAGATACCTTCACTGAGCTGTTTTGTTTGTTGTTTAGTAAAGACAGGGTTTCACCACGTTGGCCAGGCTGGTTTCGAACTCCTGACCTCAAATGATCTGCCCACCTCAGCCTCCCAAAGTGCTGGGATTACAGGCCTGAGCTACTGCACTCGACCTAAGAGCCCACATTTTCAGTCTCTGTGTATCCCTCTGCACTCAGCATTTTGCTTTACGAATAGTATGAGGGCTCCACAAATTTATTTCTTTATTATTTTTATTTATTTATTTATTTTTGAGACGGAGTTTTGCTTTTCTTGCCCAGGCTGGAGTACAATGGCGCCATCTCAGCTCACCACAACCTCTGCCTCCCAGGTTCAGGCGATTCTCCTGCCTCAGTCTCCCAAGTAGCTGGGATTACAGGCATATGCCACCACGCCTGGCTAATTTTGTATTTTTAGTGGAGATGGGGTTTCTCCGTGTTGGTCAGGCTGGTCTCAAACTCCTGACCTCAGGTGATCCGCCCACCTTGGCCTCCCAAAGTGCTAGGATTATAGGCATAAGCCACTCCACCTGGCTCACAAATGTATTGGGTGAATTAAATAATGTTTATCTTTTCTACAGTTCTGAAGTTTCAAAGAAAACCTTCGGGTGGGAAGAGCATGGGATGTGAGGTCAGACCAGGATTTGAATTTCAGCTCCAACACTTAATGACGGTGTGATCTTAACCTTCATCTCCTCATCTGTAAAATGGGTTAACAGCACTAAACACCACATTCCCCCGCCCCCACACACAGCTCTGCTTGTTGGGAAGATTAAACTGAGTCAGGCCTATAAAACCTTCCACCTTTGAAAGGCATGGTAGGCAGAAAATTGTCCACGTTCTGGTCCCTGGAAACTGTGATTAGGTTGCATAGCAGAGGGAAATTAGGGCTGTAGGTGAAATCAAGGTTGCTGACATTAAATAGGAAAATTTTCCTAGATTACCTGGGTGGGCCCAGTGTCATCATAGCGTCCATAAATGTGGAAGAGGGAGGAAAAGAGAGGGAGAGGGAGTGTGGCATCTGGCTTTGAAGCCGGGAGGAAGGAGATCAGAGCCAAGGAAGGTGAATGGCCCTAGAAGCTGGAAATGGCCAGGAAGTGGATTCTCTCCAGAGCCTCCAGGAGGATCAAGGCCCTGCTGACTTGACTCGGGCCTGGGGAGGCTCTTGATGGACTTTCCACCTCCAGAACCGTAAGAGGACGCATTTGTGTTGTTTGATGCCACCCACTTTATGGCGTTGTTTTTTGTTTTTTGTTTTGAGACGGAGTTTCACTCTTGTTACCCAGGCTGGAGTGCAATGGAGTGATATAGACTCACTGTACCTCCGCCTCCCAGGCTCAAGCAATTCTCCTACCTCAGCCTCCCAAGTAGCTGGGATTACAGGCGCACGCCACCACGTCCAGCTAATTTTGTATTTTTAACAGAGACGGAGTTTCTCCATGTTGGCCAGGCTGGTCTCAAACTCCCGACCTCAGGTGATCTACCCGTTATGGCAGTTTTTATAGCCACTGCAGGTCAGTCAGCGTGGGTTCCCTCTGCTACCTCTGGCTCCTTTAATGCCTCCCTCCCTTGACTCTGTACTACTTTATAATAAGCAGGTCGCTTACACCTATTTTATACATGAAGAAATGTTACCGGAAAGGGGTCCTGATCCAGACCCCAAGAGAGGGTTCTTGGATCTCAGGCAAGAAATAATTCAAGGCGAATCCATAGAGTAAAGTGAAAGCAAGTTTATTAGGAAAGTAAAGAAATGTAAGAATGGCTACTCCATAGACAGAGCAGCCCTGAGGGTCGCTGGTTGCCCATTTTTATGGTTATTTCTTGATTATATGCTAAACAAGGAGTAGATTATTCATACCTCCCCTTTTTAGACCATAGAGGGTGACTTCCTGATGATGCCATGGCATTTGTAAACTGTCATAGTGCTGAGGGGAGTGTAGCAGTGAGGACGGCCAGAGGTCACTGTCTTTGCCATTTTGGTGGGTTTGAGCCAGTTTCTTTTTATTTGTTTGTTTGTTTGTTTGTTTGTTTGAGACCGAGTTTCACTCTTGTTGCTCAGGCTGGAGCGCAATGGCACAATCTCGGCTCACTGCAACCTCCGCCTCCCAGGTTCAAGTGATTCTCCCTCAGCCTCCTGAGTAGCTGGGATTACAGGCATGCGCCACCACGCCCAGCTAATTTTGTATTTTTAGTAGAGACGGGGTTTCTCCACATTGGTCAGGCTGGTCTCAAATTCCCGACCTCAGGTGATTTGCCCGCCTCAGCCTCCCAAAGTGCTGGGATTACAGGAGTGAGCCACTGCAGCTTCTTTATTGCAACCTGTTTGATCAGCAAAGTCTTTACGACCTGTGTCTTGTGCTGACCTCCTAGCTCATCCTGTGACTTAGAATGTTTTAACCATCTGGGAATGCAGTCCAGTAGGTCTCAGCCTCATTTTACCCAGCTGCTATTCAAGATGGAGTTGCTGTGTTTCCAATGCCTCTGACACAAATGGGCAGGGAGAGGTTACCCCAGATGGCCAAGGTTGCACACAGCACGGTGGATATGCACTCGGAAGCCGGACCTTTGACTCTGACTCCTGGACGCTTTCTGACACCACACCGCCCCTCCTAAGGGTCATCAGTCCCTGTAAAAATATCTTAGGAGCCCTGCAATGTGTGGGGGTGGTTCTTTTCACCCAGGCTGGCCCGGAAGCCCCTCCTCCACAGAGACCTCTCTTGCCCCCCATCCCCCAGCTCTTTCCCTTTTGTGTCTTTCTGTCTCCCGGAAAGGGACTGTGGCCTTTGACAATCTCTCTCCCCAGGACCCGGTGGGGAGCCAGCACCCAGGAGGTGCCCCGTGAAAATGGGGTTCTCCTCCCCTGGAGCCCAGTCCCCTTCTCTCCCACTCCGGCTAAAGCCTGTCTTCAGAGCCCCTCAAATGCAAGATTCAAAACTCTATCCCGAGCTCCAGGGAGCCTGCACGGGCTGCCTGGGTGGACAGGAGTGGGAGGGAAGCTGCGTCCCCAGTGGCCAACGGACAGGTCAAAGGGGAAACTGCACTTCCTGCTGGGCCCCCAGAGAGCCTCTTCTCTCTGAGAGGCCAGCTGGGTCCCTGTGCGGGAGCTCCAGGGGGTAGACAGGGCAGGGAAAGAGGTGGGAGGAGAGAGGAGGAGGGGGAGGGAGGAAGTGGGGCAGAGGGAGGAGGAGGAGGAGGAAGGGAAAGGGGCAGAAGGAGTCGGAAGAGCCTGGGAGAGAGAAAAAAAAAAAAAATACAATGAGAGAGAGGAGAGAACCAGAGACAGAAGGTAACAAAAAATGAGCGGTCAGAGGCATAGAGGCAGAGGCAGGAGAAAAGGAAACGGAGGGGGAAAGTAAGTTACTACACAGAGAAAGATGGCAAGAGCATGGGAGAAAGAGAGAGACACAGACAGGGAGAGTCAGAGATAGGCAGAAACGCAGAGAGAAGCAGAAATGCACAGAAGCCCAGAAAACACCTGAGGCCGGTGCGGTACCTCTCCTGTAATCCCAGCACTTTGAGAGGCTGAGGCAGGAGGATTGCTTAAGGCCAGGAGTTCAAGACCAGCCTGGGCAACAGTGTGAGATGCTGTCTCTGGGGAAAACGAAGAAGAAGAAATTGAAAAAAACACCTGAGCTTTCTTTTTTTGTTGTTGGTTTTGTTTTGTTGAGACGGAGTCTCGTTCTGTCACCCAGGCTGGAGCACAGTGGTATGATCTTGGCTCACTGAAACCTCTGCCTCCTGGGTTTAAGAGATTCTCCTGCCTCAGTCTCCCGAATAGCTGGGACTACAGGTTCATGCCACCATGCCCAGCTAATTTTTTGTATTTTTAGTAGAGACGGGGTTTCACTATATTGGCTGGACTGCTCTTGAACTCCTGACCTTGTGGTCTGCCCACCTCTGCCTCCCAAAGTGCTGGGATTACAGGCGTGATCCCCAACACCTGGCCCCCCACCTGAGCTTTCTTTAACCACCTTTCTTTCTCTCTTTTCCTCTTTCTTTTTCTTTCTCTCGCTTTCTTTCTCTTTTTGTCTCTTTCTCTCTGTTTTTCTTTCTTCTTCTTTTTTTTTTTTTTGTTATGTTAGAGTCTTCTTTTTTTTTCTTTTTTTTTTTTTTTTTTTTTGAGATGGTGTTTTGCTGTGTCGCCCAGGCTGGAGTGCGGTGGCGCAATCTCGGCTCACTGCAACCTCCGCCTCCTGGGTTCACGCCATTCTCCTGCCTCAGCCTCCCGAGTAGCTGGGACTATAGGCGCTCGCCACTACGCCCAGTTAATTTTTTGTATTCTTTAGTAGAGACGGGGTTTCACTGTGTTAGCCAGGATGGTCTCGATCTCCTGACCTCGTAATCCACCCGCCTTGGCCTCCCAAAGTGTTGGGATTACAGGCGTGAGCCGCCGTGCCCGGCCATAGAGTCTTCTGAAATCTTTCTTTCTCTTTCTTCCTCTTTTTCCCTCTCTCTCCCTTTCCTTCCTTCCTTCTTTCCTTCCTTCTCTTTTTCCCTTCCTTCCTTCTTTCCTTCCTTCCTTCCTTCCTTTCTTTTTCTTTTCTTTGCCTTGTGAATCTATCTCTCTCTCTGTCTCTCCCTCCCTCCCTCCCTCCTTTCTTCCTTTTTTCTTTCTTTTTTGGATAGAGTCTTTCTGTGTCGCCCAGGCTGGAGTGCAGTGGTGATCATAGCTCACTGTAGCCTTGCCTCAACCTCCTGGGCTGAAGCAATTCTCACATCTTAACTTCCTGAATAGCTGGGACCACAGGCGTGCTCCACCATACCCAGCTAATTTTTTTTTTTTTTTTGTAGAGACAGGGTCTCGCCATGTTGCCCAGGCTGGTATCAAACTCCTGGGTTGAAGGGCTCCTGCTGCTTTGGCCTCCCAATACGCTGAGTTTACAGGCATGAGCCACTGCACATGGCCAAAAAAAAAATTTTTAAACAGTGCCTCAAATCTCAATGGAGTGGCACAATTCACACGCAAGATGCTAAGGAACAAGGAGAGGATAAAACCGAATGGTCGGAGGAGAGCGTGCTGGAGCAGGGAGGAGCCACGTGGTGTTCAGGGCAGGCATCCCTAAGAAGGGGTATTATTGAATTACATCTGTAAACTTAAGTGTATTAATCAGGACTTTATCTTTTGCAAATGACAGAGACTTGACTCATTTGGCTTAAAGAAACTGGAATTTAAGCCGGGCACGATGGTTCACGCCTATAATCCCAGCACTTTGGGAGGCTGAGGCGGGTGGATCACCTGAGGTCAGGAGTTCGAGACCAGCCTGGCCAACATGTCGAAACCTCGTCTCTACTGAAAATACAAAAATTAACCAGGCATGGTGGCAGGAGCCTGTAATCCCAGCTACTGGGAAGGCTGAGGTAGGAGAATCACTTGAACCCGGGAGGTGGAGGTTGCTGTGAGCTGAGATTGCACCACTGCACTCCAGCCTGGGCAACAAGAGCGAAACTCCATCTCAAAAAACAAAAAACAAAAAAACAAAAACAAAAAACAAAAAAACCCATCTGTTTTTTGTGATTTTCCTCAGTGCCCAGCCCAGCTCCTGCACATAGTAGGCCCTCAGCAATAGTTGGTTGAATTGGATTGTCAAACTGGATGACATATCCACTCTCTCATTCATTCCCTCATTCATTCATTCAACAAGCAATGACTGAGCTCCTGCCATTCATCAGGCCCTGTGCCAGGCTCTGGGACACAATGTGGAATAAGGACAGGGCTTTGCCCCCCAGAAGCCACTGGAATAATAACTTGCAGCTGAACTGCACGATTGTTGATGGTTTGTAGTTCGTGAAGCCCTTTCACATATCGTGTCCCATGATCTTGGTGTGTGGATGTTGTTGAAGAAACTCAGGAGGAAATTCTGAAGAAGTTCAGGATAAAGACTCTTGGGTGAGACCATGCCGTAAGTCAGCAGCTGGACTCCCTTCCCAGTGCTCACTCCCTAGGAACACGCTGCCCACCGTGCTTCCGGCCTGAATCGCAGGACACTGCATGGAGCTCCTTCCCTCCTCCGGCTCAGTTTGGAAGGTGTCCTGCAGTGGCCCTGGCGTAGCTGGGATGTCATCCTTGGAGGAGTTGCTTGGGACCATGGGCCTGAGAAGGGCCTGACGTGTATCCTCTGCTTCCACCACAGGCATGATAAGAAAGCGACCACAATCCCTTTTGGGTTACTTTCTTGGTCAAAAGAGGAACATGGTCTTGGGTGAAAAGGGAAGATACGGAGAGAACTGCCACTGAGCAACTTGGTCACCATGGAGGATGGGACAGAGCACTGTCACGTCAGGGTCCCAACACCTGGTGTCTCAGTTCATAAGGTTCCCTCCCTAGTTGGGCTTTTCTATTTACTCCCCTCCTTCCCCACCCCACTCGCCCAACCTAACCACGTTTTGATCAGTCCCGTCCTTGTTAAAGTATCCTATTGAGGCCAGGTGCCGTGGCTCACTTTGGGAGGCCGAGGCGGGTGGATCACCTGAGGTCAGGAGTTCGAGACCAGCCATGACCAACATGGTGAAACCTTGTCTCTACTAAAAACACAAAATTAGCTGGGTGTGGTGGCATATGCCTGTAATTCCAGCTACTCGGGAGACTGAGGCAGGAGAACTGCCTGACTCCGGGAGGCAGAAGTTGCAGTGAGCCGAGATCGCAGCATTGCACTTCAGCTTGGGTAATAAGAGCGAAACTCTGTCTCAAAAAATAAATAAATAAATAAGTACATAAAGTAATCTATCGCTCAAGGCCCATGTGCAGGCCCAGCCCTGGGGAAGGCCCCTGCACAGCTCAGCCCTCACTGACCCGCCTGCCTCCTGGGACCACAGCTGGTACTTGTTTTGCATTTGGGTTGAAGCAGAAGCAGATCGGAGACAAAAATTTGAGTGCACGTGGTTGATTTGGATTGTCATCCCAGGCAACCTAGGTAAGGCAGTGGGAGAGAGACAGAGAAGGGAAGCAGATGTTTTCTAGCAAGTGAACAGGACCTCCCAGTTATTTGCCCAAGCGTTGAGGAAGCACAGGCAAAGTTGAGAGCTGCTCCCAAAGGGCATTAAGTTCTCAGCACCTGCAGCCTTCTGAGCTCGGGTCGAGCCCTTCAGCAAAGTGTCACAGGTGCTGGCAGATGTAAGTCCCACCGGGGTTCACAACACTGGAGTCCTAACAGTGCCGGCTTCTAGCGTAAGATTTTTTTTTTTGCACAAAGGGTTTCACTGTGAAACATACAGATTTGAAAACCTATGTCGTAAGGCAACAACCCCCATTTCGCAGATGTGCTGATAGAATCCTAGAGGTGACAAAGGATTTGTCTCAGGCTTGCCAGTTAAGAAAAGAATTAAGAGTAGAAGCCAGAAACCAGATCTGCAGTCTAGGTGTCCAGCACTTTTTTATTATTTATTTAATTTATTTATTTATTTATTTATTTATTTATTTATTTATTTATTTATCGAGACAGAGTTTCACTCTTGTTGCCCAGGCTGGAGTGCAGTGGCGCAATCTTGGCTCACTGCAATCCCCGCCTCCAAGGTTCAAGCGATTCTCCTGCCTCAGGCTCCCGAGTAGCTGGGATTACAGGCATGCACTACCATGCCTGGCTAATTTTTTGCATTTTTAGTAGAGATAGGGTTTCTCTATGCTGACCAGGCTGGTCTTGAACTCCCGACCTCAGGTGATCCACCCACCCTGGCCTCCCAAAGTGCTGGGATTACAGTTGTGAGCCACTGTACCCGGCCGACTGCAACTTTTGAGTGGTGACCTGTATTAGTTATCTGTTACTGCCTAACAGATTTCCCCAAATATCTATGGTTGTTTCAAGCTGCTAAGATTTGAAATGCTTAGCAACTTGAAACAACCATAGATATTTATTATCTTGCACAGTTCCAGTGGGTCAAGAATTTAGGAGTAGTTTAGCTGGGTGGTTCTGACTCAGCATCTCTTATGAAGTTGCCGTCAAGATGTTGGCTGGAGGCTGGGCATGGTGGCTCACACATGTCCAGCACTTTGGGAGGCTGAGGTGGGAGGATTGCTTGAGCCCAGGAGTTTGGGATCAGCCTGGGCAACACAGTGAGACCCCATCTTTAAAAAAAAAAGGGGGGGGGCCGGGCGCAGTGGCTCACACCTGTAATTCCAGCACGTTGGGAGGCCGAGGCGGGCAGATCACAAGGTCAGGAGATCAAGACCATCCTGGCTAATATGGTGAAACCCCATCTCTACTAAAAATACAAAAAAAAATTAGCCGGGCGTGGTGGCAGGTGCCTATAGTCCCAGCTTTCGGGAGGCTGAGGCAGGAGAATGGCGTGAACCCGGGAGGCGGAGCTTGCAGTGAGCTGAGATCGTGCCACTGCACTCCAGCCAAGGTGACAGAGCAAGACTCCGTCTCAAAAAAAAACAACAATAATTGGCTGGGTGTGGGTGTAGTAGTACATGCCTGTGATCCCAGCTCCTTGAGAGGCTGAAGTGAGAGGATCACTTTAGCCTGGGAGGTCGAGGCTGCTGTGAGCTGTGATCATGCCATTGCACTCCAACCGGGGCAATAGAGGTAGACTTTCCCTGTCTCAAAAAAAAAAAAAAAAAAAAAAAAAAGGTATCAGCTGGGTCTGCAGTTATCTGCAGGTTGACTCAGACTGGAGGATCTGCTTCCAAGATACCTCACTTACATGGCGCGTAACTTGGTGCTGGCTGTGGGCAGGAGGTCTCAGTTCCCTGCCATTGGACCTCTCCACAGGGCTGCTTGAGTGTCCTCATGATATGGCAGCTGGCTTCCCCCACAGTGGGTGGCCCAAGAGAGAGCCTCTTGCATTTGGGGATCCTAACTTGGTTTGAAGCAGAAGCAGATCAGAGACAAAAATTTGAGTACACGTGGTTGATTTGGATTGTGATCCCAGGCAACTTCCAACCTAGCCTCAGAAGTCACACTCTATTTTCCTGAAATACCCTATTGGTTACCCAGCTCATCCCTATTCAACATGGGAGGGGTCTACACAAGGGCGCACATGCCAGGATTCGAGGCTCACTGGGAATAATCTTGTAGGCTGGCTATCACACACCCTTAATAGCAAAGGAACGTGCCAGCCCCTTCTCTGTCTCCCCTCCCCTTCCCCCGGCATGACAGGTGGATTGCCATTTTGTGGCTTGAGAGCATGTGAAGAAGGGCAACCCTCTAGGGATGGCAATAAAATAGAAGGAGTCTGGGTTCCCAGCACTGCTAAGCTGCCATGCCAGCCCTCGAGCACCTACAACTTGTTACAGCAGCCTAGCCCGTCCTCTAACTGATGCGGTCCCTTTGCTGATGCCATGAGCTTGGTCTCCCCAGCCCCTCAGCTCCTTGACCTCTCCCCAGCCCCTCAGCTCCTTGACCTCTAGGTCTGTGCTCTGGGTAAGAACAAGGTGGTAACTGGGCTCCATCAGCTTCTGCTCCTGACCCTCCCATTGCTCAGCCAGGCCCTGATATTCTAGGTGACAGGGTAAGCAACCAAATTTCAGCTCCCTCCCTCATATCCCAAATGCCCCTATCCTTTTTCCTGCCCAGAGAGGATGGGCCATTAAGAGCATCATCCCTTTACTTTAAAGCTTCTTAACACTGAGTGATTGTGACTGCCCTGGGAGAGAGCCCGCTAACCACTAGCGCCCCTCCGTCAGTCAGTTTCCACTTTTTCCTAATGTAGTCCTGGTCATCTGCCTACGTGTACATAGAGGTCTAGAAAGTTCTTTCCCACCAGTCCAGCTTTTTGTTTGAACCCTGAAAACAACCCTGAGAATTTCATTTTCCAGAAGAAGAAATCAGACCAAGCAGAGCCGATAGGTGAGAGGCAGCGGGGAGGATGTGTGGGGCCGATGGTCGCCTCTGCTCCCTGGGTGGCTCACGATTTCCCCCATCACAGCCTCATCACTCTACCCAGTGTCTGCATCCCTCAGGGGCTTGTGGGCAGGGGCTTCGTCTGGTTTGTCACTGTGTCCTCAGAGCTTGTTATAAAAGTGTTTTGACTGAATGAATAAGGGCATGTGGGTAACTAAATCACAAGAGGGTCCTATGGAAGCCAGAAAAGTGAGGCCATGGGAAGAATGAGGCACCTTTCTCACCCAAGGAAGGCCAGGTTCCCTGCCCCTACCAGGCTTCTGGCCCTCATTGGTGCCAAACTGAGCCTTAGAGAAGCCTCTCGATGCCAGTGTTCACTGAGTGCTTATGACATACTTAGGTGACATCCTAAGCCTTTTTCTTTTCTCTCTCTCTCTTTTTTTTTTTTTTCCACAGACAGGGCCTCCATGTGTCACCCAGGCTAAAGTGCAGTGGTGCAATCACAGCTCACTGTAGACCCAAACCCCAGGCCCAAGCGATCCTCCTGTCTCTGCCTCCCAAGTAGCTGGGACTACAGGTGCACACCACTATGCCTGGCTAATTTAAAATAATTTTTTTTTTTTTTTTTTTTTTTTTTTTTTTTTTTTGCCAGGCACAATGGCTCACTCCTGTAATCCCAGCACTTTGAGAGGCCAAGGTGGGCAGATCACCTGAGGTCGGGAGTTTGAGACCAGCCTGACCAACATGGAGAAACCCCATCTCTACTAAAAACACAAAAATTAGCTGGATGTGGTGTCGCATGCCTGTAATCCCAGCTACTTGGGAGGCTGAGGCAGGAGAATCGCTTGAACTCGGGAGGCAGAGGTTGCAGTGAGCCAAGATCACACCATTGCACTCCAGCCTGGGCAACAAGAGTGAAACTCTGTCTTAAAACAAATTTGTGGTCCTCTTTCCACCATCTTTCCATGCCGCCACAATGGTGCCATGAATGTCCTGGCTGATGCTCTCTCTTTTTTTTTTTTTTTTGAGACAGTCTCACTCTGTCACCCACGGTAGAGTGCAGTGGCGTGATCTTGGCTCACTGCAACCTCTGCCTCCCGAGTTCAAGGGACTCTCATGCCTCAACCTCCCAAGTAGCTAAGATTACCGGCGGCTGCCATGACGCCCGGCTAATTTTTGTATTTTTTTTTAGTAGAGATGGGGTTTCACCACGTTGGCCAGGATGGTCTCCATCTCCTGACCTCAGGTGATCCACCCGCCTTGGTCTCCCAAAGTGCTGGTATTACAGGCGTGAGCCACCGCACCTGGCCCCTGGCTGATGCTCTCAAGAGCATCAACAATGCCAAAAAGAGAGGCAAATGCCAGGTGCTTATTAGGCTGTGCTCCAAAGTCATTATCCGGTTTCTCACTGTGATGATGAAGCATGGTTACATTGGCGAATTTGAAATCATTGATGATCACAGAGCTGGGAAAATTGTTGTGAACCTCACAGGCAGGCTAAACAAGTGTGGAGTGATCAACACCAGATTTGATGGACAACCCAAAGATCTAGAAAAATGGTGGAATAATCTGTTCCCATCCCGCCAGTTTGGTTTCATTGTACTCACAACCTCAGCTGGCATCATGGACCATGAAGAAGCAAGACGAAAACACACAGGAAGCCGGGCGCGGTGGCTCACACCTGTAATCCCAGCACTTTGGGAGGCTGAGGTGGGTAGATCACAAGGTCAGGAGTTCAAGATGAGCCTGGCCAGCACGGTGAAACCCTGTGTCTACTAAAAATACAAAAAATTAGCCGGGCATAGTGGTGTGCGCCTGTAGTCCCAGCTACTCGGGAGGCTGAGGCAGGAGAATTGCTGGAACCCAGCAGGCGGAGGCCACAGTGAGCTGAGGTCATACCACTGCACTCCAGTCTGGGTGCCAGAGTGAGACTCGGAAGGGAAGGGAAGGGGAGGGGAGGGGAGGGGAGGGGAGGGGAGGGGAAGGGAAGGGAAGGGAAGGGAACAGGAGGCCGGGCACGGTGGCTCAAGCCTGTAATCCCAGCACTTTGGGAGGCCGAGACGGGCGGATCACGAGGTCAGGAGATTGAGACCATCCTGGCTAACATGGTGAAACCCTGTCTCTACTAAAAAATACAAAAAACTAGCCGGGCGTGGTGGTGGGCACCTGTAGTCCCAGCTACTTGGGAGGCTGAGGCAGGAGAATGGCGTAAACCTGGGAGGCGGAGTTTGCAGTGAGCTGAGATCCGGCTACTGCACTCCAGCCTGGGTGACAGAGCGAGACTCCGTCTCAAAAAAAAAAAAGAAAACACACAGGAGGGAAAATCCTGTGATTTTTTTTCTAGGGATGTAATACATATATTTACAAATAAAATGCCTCATAGAAAAAAAAATTTGTAGAGATAGGGTCTCATTATGTTTCTCAGGCTGGTCTCAAAATCCTGGCCTCAAGCAATCCTCCCACCTTGGCCTCCCAAAGCCCTGGGATTAGAGGCATGAGCCACCATGCCCAGCACTAAGCATTTCTCATAGATAACTTTAAGTCCTAGGAGGCAGGCACTATTATTTTCCCCACTTTACACATGAGGAAGCTGAGGCTTACAGCAGAAAAACATCTTCAGACCATTGACAGTTAGTGGTTCTGTGTAAGCCCCAACAGGAGACTTTTGGTTACAATAATTCAAAAGTACATGGCTTCTGTTTTATCTCAAATTAAAAATAATAATAACAACAGGGTGGGTGTGGTGGTTCATGCCTATAATTCCAGCACTGTGGGAGGCTGAGGCGGGTGGATCCCTTGAGGCCAGAAGCTTGAGACCTGCCTGGCCAACATGCTGAAACCCCGTCTCTGCTGAAAATACAAAAATTAGCCAGATATGGTAGCTCACTCCTGTAATCCCAGCTACGCAGGAAGCCGAGGCAGGAGAATAGCTTGAACTCAGGAGGTGGAGGTTGCGGTGAACCA
This sequence comes from Chlorocebus sabaeus, assembly GCF_047675955.1. NCBI lineage: Eukaryota > Metazoa > Chordata > Mammalia > Primates > Cercopithecidae > Chlorocebus > Chlorocebus sabaeus. The sequence continues at coordinate 14,465,175 of NC_132922.1, forward strand.
AGTTCTCACCACTGTACTATAGCTTGGGCAACAGAGCAAGACTCTCTCCAAATAAATACATAAAAATAAAAATAACAACAACACGTGAGAAAGGTCTGTTCAGTCCAACCACCCAGCAACAGCTGTTCTGTTCTCCTTTGTACTCATTCTAGTCTGTCTGGAGGATTCTGCCTGGTGGCTCCTGTCAGAGTCTTCCCTGATTTCAGCAGAGCCCGTGTTTTCTAGAAGAATACAGACACCGGTCTCTGTAACCAAACGACTTTTCTTTGGCTTGTGGGAATGTCTACCCCGTCGTGTTTCCTCAGCCGCTCCTGGGAGTTTCTAGAGAAATTCCTCCAGCCAGGGGCTTTGTGAGACTCTAATGGAAGAGCTATTCCTGTTTGCTCAGTCACAGTGGCATCTCGTCTCCCAGGAGTCAAACTCCAGCTCCAGAGGGCTGCTCACAAGAGTAGCTCATTCATGTTTTTGTTTTGTTTTGTTTTTTCTTTTTTTTTGAGACGGAGTCTTGCTCTGTCGCCCAGGCTGGAGTACAGTGGCGTGATCTCCGCTCACTGCAAGCTCCGCCTCCCGGGTTCATGCCATTCTCCTGCCTCAGCCTCCCGAGTAACTGGGACCACAGACGCCCGCCACCGCGCCCGGCTAATTTTTTGTATTTTTAGAGAGGCGGGGTTTCACCATCTTGGCCAGGCTGGTGTGGAACTCCTGGCCTCGTGATCCGCCCGTCTCGGCCTCCCAAAGTGCTGGGATTACAGGTGTGAATCACAGCACCTGGCCTGCTGGCCTCTGTTTAAAAAATGAAAGAAAATAAAAGAAATTAGGCTGGGCATGGTGGCTCACGTGGCTGGGGTGGGTTGCTCAGGCTGAGGTCTGGTTTGAAAGATCACAGACCCTAGGAGGTGACAGAGCCAGGGCACCAGAGGGGGCTCCCATGGAGCGGAGTCCTGGTCCTGCCTGCTGCCTTTTCTTGCCATTGCAGTTTGTGACATTCCAGAACAGCCCCAGACATGTGGTTTTTGTATACAAGTCCTTGCGGTTAGCGTTTAGCAATGTACTTTCATCTCACAGTAAACACATTTTCAGTTTTATTTTTGCTCCTGCCTTATCTCCCTGACCCCCAGCTGAGGTCCTGAAAGGAGGGCAAAGGCTCTTCCCCAAACATTGGCCTTTTGTTAATGACTTTCATCCTGGTCACGTGGACTGAAGCGGCAGTCCTCGAGACATTTCTCTCGTCCTTTGAAAACCAGCAAGAGCCTGGGAAGGGAGGAGCACACACACCCAGCCCCAGCCCCTGGCTCCGGTTTAATGGAGGAAGAGAGGAATGGATATGTGTGGGGTGCCCTTTTCTTCTGTTCTTCCTTTTCTTTTTCTTTTTTTTTTTGAGACAGAGACTCACTCTGTCGCCCAGGCTGAAGTGCAGTGGTATCATCTCGGCTCACTGCAACCTCCGCCTCCCGGGTTCAAGCTATTCTCCTGCCTCAGCCTGGGCAGCATGGTGAAACTCCGCCTCTACTAAAAATACAAAAATTAGTCAGGCATGGTGGTGGGTGCCTATAATTCCAGCTACTGAGGAGGCTGAGACAGGAGAACTGCTTGAATCCGGGAGGTAGAGGTTGCAGTGAGCCGAGATCGTGCCATTGTACTCCAGCCTGGGCAACAGAGTGAGACTCTGCCTCAAAAAAACAAAATGAACAAACAAAAAACATGTAAGTGCTTACAGTAGTTCCCGGCACATGGCAGGCACTCAGCAGACATTGGCTGTGATTCCAGGCAGAACCCAGCCCCATAGGGAGTGGCCAAAGGAACACCGAGCACCCTGGCTGAGACTGAAAACACCTGGGCTAAACCTCAGCTCTGCCACTTCCTGTGCGGCCTTGGGCAAGTGACCTCATCTCTCTGAGCCATGGATTCCTCATCATTCCGAGATGATTATGTTTCCTCTGCTTATTTTTTGGGGGAGGAGATCAAATGAGAGCCCGGATGTCTACGATGCTGCTCTAGAACATTGTCCTAGGCACCCCTTGCTGCCTGCGTCCCTGGCTTGTGAAAGGCAGAATCAGCATTTTGCACTCAATTTTTCCCCGCAGCCCCTCAATGGACACTTGGTGTCTGACCGGTGCTGCTCTGAACCCCAGCACTCTGTCCCCAGCTGTTTGATGTTGCAAGGGCAAAACCCCAACATGGGGGAACTGAAAGGGAATGTATTGGTTGGCAATAAATAATAATCACAAATAAAAGTCCAGGTGGAGCTGGGTGCAGGAGTCCAGATGATGCTGTCAGGACTCTGTCCCTCAGCCCTGCTCTCCTCTGTGCAGGGTTTATTTTCAGGCAGACTCTCCCAACATGACGGCAAAGACCACCAGCTGCTCCGTCCAGGCTCATGTCGGGCCAATTAGCAACCTTAGGAGAAAGAGAGCTTCTGGCCAGGCGAGGTGGCTCACTCCTGTAATCCCAGTACTTTGGGAGGCCAAGGCAGGTGGATCACCTGAGGTCAGGAGTTCAAGACCAGCCTGGCCAACATGGTGAAACCCCATCTCTACAAAAATACAAAAATTAACCGGGCTTGATGGTGGGTGCCTGTAATCCCAGCTACTCCAGAGCCTGAGATGAAAGAATTGCTTGAACCCAGGAGGCAGAGGTTGCAGTGAGGCTCAGATCGTGCCATTGCACTCCAGCCTAGGTGACAGAGCAAGGCTCCATCTCAAAAAGAAAAAGAAGAAATCTTGGCCAGGCACGGTGGCTCATGTCTGTAATCCCAGCACTTTGGGAGGCCGAGGTGAGCAAATCACGAGGTCAGGAGTTCAAGATCAGCCTGGCCAACATGGCAAAACCCCATCTCTACTAAAAATACAAAAAAATTGGCTTGGCATGCTGACGGGCGCCTGTAATCCCAGCTACTCGAGAGGCTGAGGCAGGAGAATCACTTGAACCTGGGAGGTGCAGTTTGCAGTGAGCCAAGATCGCGCCACTGTACTCCAGCCCAGGCAACAGTGCAAGACTCTGTCTCAAAAACAAACAAACAAAAAAGAAAAACAAAAAGAACAAAAAGAAAAAAGACTGGGCACGGTGGCTCACACCTACAATCCTAGCACTTTGGGAGGCCGAGGAGGGTGGATCACCTGAGGTCAGGAGTTTGAGACCAGCCTGACCAACATGGAGAAACCCCGTCTCTACTAAAAATACAAAATTAGCCGGGTGTGGTAGTGCATGCCTGTAATCCCGGCTACTCGGGAAGCTGAGGCAAGAGAATCGCTTGAACCCGGGAGGCAGAGGTTGCCGTGAGCAGGGATCGCACCATTGCACCCCAGCCTGGGCAACAGGAGTGAAACTCTGTCTCAAGAAAAAAAAAAAGAAAAGAAAAGAAAAAAAGAAAGAGAGCTTCTTTAACTTGTTCCAGCAAACAGCCTGGGGCTACTTCTATCTCTGGATTTAATGTCAAGACCATCCTGGAACATATTCCCGGGATCCTGATTGGTTAGGTCGAAGTCATGTACCCACTCCAGACTTGAGAAAAAGGATCAGGCCAACTTGACTCACGGGGGTTGAGAATGGGAGGCTGGTGACTTCCCAAAGGGAAAGCGGACATGCTGTTGTCAGGAGCGGGTATGACACTGGGTGGGCAGAGGCAACAGGTGACAGCTTCAGGTGTTATAAGCCCTAGCCAGGAAGCTGGGATTGTGATCCAAGCTCCATCATTTAGTCTCTTCGTGGCCTTGAGGAAGTCACTGACCCTTTCTGAGCTTTGGTTTTCTCAGCTGTAAAAGAGGGTTTGACTCTATCAGTGGATCCCAAACCAAGCTGTTGCTAAAATCGCCTGGTGAGCTTTTAAAAAGGAAAATTCAGCCAGGTGTGGTGGCTCACATCTGTAATCCTAGCACTCTGGGAGGCCCATGCAGGAGGATCCCTCAAGCCTGGGAGTTCAAGACCAGCCTCGGCAACAGAGTGAGATCTCTCCTCTACCAAAAAAAAAAAAAAAAAAAAAAAAAGTTAATTCCCTGGTCCTATCCTAGACATTTGATTCAGCTGGTCTGGGGTAGGACGAAGGACTCTATATTTTTGACAACAACCACAGAGGATTCTGATGTGTTTGTTGTTGGGTGTTTTTCTTTTTTTCTTTTTTTTTTTTTTAAGATGATCACTCCGTCGCCCAAGCTGGAGTGCAGTGGCGTGATCTTGGCTCACTGCAACCTCTGCTTCCCGGACTCAAGCGATTCTCCTGCCTCAGCCTCCTGAGTAACTGGGATTACAGGCGCCTGCCACCATGCCCAGCTAACTTTTTATATTTTTAGTAGAGACAGGGTTTCATCATGTTGGCCAGGCTGGTTTCAAACTCCCAACCTCGGGTGATCTGCCCACTTCGGCCTCCCAAAGTGCTGGCATTACAGGCGTAAGCCACCGTGCCCAGCCTGATGTTATTTTAATTTTGGAGTTCACTGGCTGAGATGGTTCCCAAGGTCCCTCCCACTCTAATGGCCTCTAATTCTGGAGTCAATGTTAGCTGAAAGGCTGAGCAGAAAGATCCTGACTATTGGCCGGGTGCGGTGGCTCACACCTCTAATCCTAACACTTTGGGAGGCCGAGGTGGGTGGATCACTTGAGGTCAGAAGTTTGAGATGTTCAACCATGGCTATCATGGCAAAAACCTGTCTCTATTGAAAATAGAAAAAATTCACCGGGTGTGGTGGTACATGCCTGTAATCCCAGCTACTTAGGAGGCTGAAACAAGAGGCTCACTTAACTAAGGAGGCGGAGCTTGCAGTGAGCTGAGATGTTGTCATTGCACTCCAGCCTGGGCGACAGAGCGAGACTCCATCTCAGGAAAAAAAAAAAAAGATCTCAACTGAGACAACCAGACAACAGTGCTCACGAAATGCCCAGCCCTGCCCTGTATCCTTGCTTTTTTTTCTTTTTTTCTTTGTTTTTTGAGATGGAGTCTCACTCTGTCACCCAGGCTGGAGTGCAGTGGTGTGATCTCAGCTCACTGCAAGCTCTGCCTCCTGGGTTCATGCCATTCTCCTGCCTCAACCTCCTGAGTAGCTGGGACTACAGGCGCCCGCCACCTCGCCCGGCTAGTTTTTTGTATTTTTTTTAAGTAGAGATGGGGTTTCACTGTGTTAGCCAGGATGGTCTTGATCTCCTGACCTTGTGATCCGCCTGTCTTGGCCTCCCAAAGTGCTAGGATTACAGGCATGAGCCATGGCGCCTAGCTTTTTTTGTTTTTTTTTTGAAACAGAGTCTCACTCTGTCACCAGGCTAGAGTGCAATGGCATGATCTCGGCTCACTGCAACCTCCCCTTCCCAGGTTCAAGTGATTCTCCTGCCTCAGCCTCCCAGGTAGCTGGGACTACAGGCACATGCCACCACGCCCAGCTAATTTTTGTATTTTTAGTAGAGCTGGGGTTTCACCATGTTGGCCAGGATGGTCTCGATCTCTTGACCTTGTAATCTGCCTGCCTTGGACTCCCAAAGTGCTGGGATTACAGGCATAAGCCACGGGGCGTGGCCTTTTTTTTTTTTTTTTTTCTTTTTTTGAGATGGAGTCTCGCTTTTGTTGCCTGGACTGGAGTGCAGTGGTGCAATCTCGACTCACTGCAACCTCCACCTGCTGGGTTGAAGTGATTCTCCTGCCTCAGCCTCCCAAGTGGCTGGGATTACAGGCGCCTGTTGCCACCCTGATTGATGTTTGTATATTTAGTAGAGATGGGTTTACGCCATGTTGGCCAGGCTGGTTTCGAACTCCTGACCTCAGGTGATCCACCAGCCTCTGCCTCCGAAAGTGCTAGGATTATAGGCACCGCGCCAGGCCCCTGTATCCTTGCCTTTGGGTGGGCCTGTGGCTAGGTCTGGCCAATGATATGGCAGTGAAAGTGACATATGTCAGTTCCAGAATGAGGTAGTTAAAAGCCTATACCCCAGATGTCAGTCTCTCTCTCTCTCCTGCCTTGATCAACGATTTGTACAGCAGGCCCTGTACTGCAGGGGCACTTACCACACACAGTGAAGATGTGACAGTGGGCACAGCAGAGAAAGTGGGCTTGGACCTTGGCATTCTCCCACCCCTCCTTTCTCCAGCTGGATGAGAGTCTGCACTGAAGAATGCTGGGAGTCCAATAAGCCACACTCATCAAGACTGTGGGCCCCAGAGGAGGAAGAACAGGAAGGCTGTCCAAGGCCAGAGGCATCCTAGGACAGCTGGAGAAGCCTCACAATGGATTGGCAGGATGACCCTGAGCTTACTCCATCCCCATGTAAGGCATTAAGGTGAGGGGAGAGCTATTGTTCCTTAATGAGGTGTTCATCCTCATCAAGGTTGAAGGGCAAGTCCATTAGGGAGGAGTGATTCACCCAGAGTCCCTGGACACCTCTGATACTGAGGGAACTCCAGCCCAAGGGCTTCCAAACCGAGGTCATTTCCCTCCATAGACTATGACTTCAGAGCGGCTTTGAGAATGCTGACAGCAATGAGTGGCCACTCCATTCAGAGGTGACCCTTGTTAGGGTTTGGACATTTTCCCCATTGATCTTAGGAAAAACCATGACTCTGGTTTTCCAATGTAAATTCTAGCATGTAGACAACAGGGTAAACTTTGCATTTGGACTTCTCCTTACCCCAGGGGAGGAGGCCTTGACCTATGAAGTTGAAAAATAATTTCAGATTATATATTTTTATTACTTTTTTTTTTTTTTTTGAGATGGAGTCTTCCACTGTCACCAGGCTGGAGTGTGGTGGCACGATCTCAGCTCACTGCAACCTCTGCCTCCTGGGTTCAAGCGATTCCCCTGCCTCAGCCTCCGGAGTAGTTGGGACTATAGGTGCGCACCACCATGCCTGGCTAATTTTTGTATTTTTAGTAGAGACAGGGTTTCACCCTGTTGGCCAGGATGGTCTTGATCTCCTGACCTTGTGATCTGCCCACCTCAGCCTCCCAAAGTGCTGGGATTACAGGTGTGAGCAACTGTGCCCAGCCTTTTATTACTTATTATGTTTTAAATAATGTATTATATTTAAATTTAATATCTCTAAAAAGAATATATATGTATATATGTATGTATATATGTGATATGTGTGTGTGTATATATATGTATTTTGAGACAAGGTCTCACTCTCACTCAGACTGGTGTACAGGGGTGTGATTATAGCTCACTGCAGCCTCCAACTCCCGGGCTCAAGTGATCCTCCCACCTCAGCCTCCCGAGTACCTGGGACTACAGGTGCATGCCACCATGCCCAGCTAATTTTTAAAAAATTTTTTGGTAGAGACAAAGTCTTGCTTTGTTGCTCAGGCTAGGTAAAAAAGAATATATTCTCATGATAAAAATTCAGCAGGTGAAATCATCTGTCCAAGGTCACACAGTAAATAAAAGGCCCAGCCAGGGCCGAGCTCATGCTTTTTCCAGTGTGCTGGCTGCCTCACCATACCACTAACTAACATTGGTATAATATTTTTCTGTTTATAAACGTGTCATAAGTCATTTACGACTCGTGACGATCCTATGTGGCAGGCAGGGCAAACATTATCGTATCCAGAAGACAGCTGATGAGATTAAACCAGGCTCCAGGAGGTGCCACGGTTCTGCCACCACACGTGGCCTGGCTCTGTGCCAAGTGCCTTGAAAACCTTAACTCGGGCTGGGCACAGTGACTCACACTTGTAATCCCAGTACTTTGTGGGGCTCAGGTGGGAGGATTGCTTCAACCCAGGAGTTCAAGACCAGTCTGGGCAACACAGTAAGACCCCATTTCTACAAAAATAAGAAAAAAATTAACCAGGTGTGGTGGTGCATGCCTGTAGTTCCAGCTTCTCGGGAAATTGAGGCAGGAGGATTGCTTGAGCTTGGGAGGTTGAGGCTGCAGTGAACTGTGTTTGTGCCACTGCACTCCAGCCTGGGTGACAGAGATCCTATCTCAATCAATAAACCTTAACTCATTTAATCCTAACAACAGCCCATGGAATTCTTTACAGTTGAAGAAAGTGAGAATCAGAGGATAGAGTCAGTGATTTGCCTAAGGCTGGAACACAAGTAACTGGGAAAAGCAGGATTTGAATTCAAATCTGTCTAACCCAAGTGATACTCTTAACCACCAAGCACAACGGCTGGCAAAGACCCTCTTGCTTTCCATTTGACTAGCCACTGGTCCTCATATCGCAGCTGGGAGGCAGTGTTATTATTCCCATTTTCCAGATAAGGAAAATGAGGCTTAGAAAGGTGACGGTGATTGCCCAAAGTCGCATAGCTAATAAGTGGTGGAGGCAAAACTTGAATTTGCCTGTTGTTCTCTGAGAGGCTCTGACCCTCAGCAGCGAGGCCTTGGCTCTCCTGCGGACGCCGGGTCCTTAACTCAGAGTAGCGAGGCTACATCTGCAGTGATTTCTGTGTTCATCGAGACTACGTGGGCACCGGGCACCTGGCGCTTGGCAGGAATTACACGGAGGGAGGGAAGGGATCAGCCCCGGGGATCAGGCGACACGGCCTCCAGTTTCCGTGAAGCCTGAGCCTGTGTGATTACAGGGCCGCAGGCCTCGCTTCAGCAGTCTTGATGGCTGCTTGTTTCTCGGGCTCCTGCAATTTCGGTTCTTCCTGCCGCATTAGAAACGTGGCAGACCTCCCCGAGTATCTTGAGAACTGGAACCTGGGCGACCTGCGGCGCCTCCGCAACCATTGGTTGTCGTGAGGCGCGGGGACGTGTGTCAATTTGCATAACGTATTCGATAGGCTAATGAGACGGAAGTGGGCGTGCCCTGGCGAACCCACCTGTCCTTGGGTGGAGCGAGCAGGACTTCCGGGCAGGAAAGGTGGAGGGGCTACCTGGCTGCGGCGAGTGGGGCTGGGCAGGGGCCTGAAACTTCTTCGCCACTGCGCTCTTCGCCGCTGCGCCTGTGTAACCTGAAACGGCGGATGTGAGGGACTCGCTGTAAACATGAATCGGCTGGAGCAGGACACAAAACATAACGACGTTGGTTACTTCTCTGGGTGGGCAAATTTCCCTGGCGGGGGCCGTGGGAATACAAGTGAAAAGGAGGTTTTCATTGTAAAACTTTTTATGCCCAAACTGAGTCTTGGGAGCCTATTAAAAGGGTATTATCCATTAAAAGGCCGGGCGCAGGCCGGGCGCGGTGGCTCAAGCCTGTAATCCCAGCACTTTGGGAGGCCGAGACGGGCGGATCACGAGGTCAGAAGATCGAGACCATCCTGGCTAACACGGTGAAACCCCGTCTCTACTAAAAAATCAAAAAAAAAAAAAAAAAAAAAACTAGCCGGGCGAGGTAGCGGGGAGTAGCCTCCCAGCTACTCGGGAGGCTGAGGCAGGAGAATGGCGTAAACCCGGGAGGCGGAGCTTGCAGTGAGCCGAAATCCGGCCACTGCACTCCAGCCTGGGCGACAGCATGAGACTCCGTCTCAAAAAAAATAAATAAAATAAATAAATAAATAAATAAATAAATAAAAAAGGCCGGGCGCGGTGGCTCACGCCTGTAATCCCAGCACTCTGGGAGGCCGAGGCTGGCGGATCACTTGAGACCAGGAGTTCGAGACCAGCCTGGCCAACATGGCGAACCCCCGTCTCTACTAAAAAAAATTAGCCGGGCGTGGTGGCGCGCGCCTCTAATCCCAGCTGCTTGGGCGGCTGAGGCAAGAGAATCGCTTGAACTTGGGAGGCGGAGGTTGCAGTGAGCTGAGATTGCACCACTGCACTCCAGCCTGGGCAATAGAGTGAGACCCTATCTCGAATAAATAAATAAATAAATAAAGACACGTGTGCATATATTTATATGTGTATATGGATAGATAGAGATATTGATGATATAGATACAGATTGCTCTTCTTTTTTTTTTTTTTTTTTTTTTTTTTGAGACGGAGTCTTGCTCTGTCCCCCGAGCTGGAGTGCAGTGGCCGGATCTCAGCTCGCTGCAAGCTCCGCCTCCCGGGTTTACGCCATTCTCCTGGCTCAGCCTCCGGAGTAGCTGGGACTACAGGCACCAGCCACCTCGCCCGGCTAGCTTTTTGTATTTTTTAGTAGAGACGGGGTTTCACCGTGTTAGCCAGGATGGTCTCAAACTCCTGACCTCATGATCCGCCCATCTCGGCCTCCCAAAGTGCTGGGATTACAGGCTTGAGCCACCGGGCCCGGCCCAGATTGCTCTTCTTAGGACACCATCAGAGACCTGTAAACTCCCAACAGCCTGGCATTTGAAGCCCTCTGCAACCGGCCCTAGCCTCCTTCTCACCTGCTCATCAACCCTAAACCCAAAGCCACATGGATTTGTCTCCCTAACCCGGTTTCCTGCCCCTGGAAACAGCTTTGCTCTTGACTGCCCTTGCCATTCCTTCCGCATGAGATTCTCTCTCTCATTACAGTGCCACCTTTGAAGTTTCACCCAGCCTAAAGGGATCACTCAGAGGCCTCCTCGTCCCTGCCTGCAGGTCAGAACTGATCTCTGCCTTCCCTGTACTTCCAGGACAATTAATTTGTACTTGTGTAAGAGTACTTCTTAGAATGTCACCAGCAGAGTCCCCTATGGTCCCAGATGGTTCATCAGCACAACCTCATAGCCTTGGCTCAGTATCATTTATTGATTCAACAAACATTTTTAAATTTTTAAGAAAAAAATTTTTTTTTAATTTTTAGTAGAGATGGGGTTTCACTATGTTAGCCAGGATGGTCTCGATCTCCTGACTTCGTGATCCACCGGCCTCGGCCTCCCAAAGTGCTGGGATTACAGGCATGAACCACCGTGCCCAGCCCATCAACAAGCATTTATTAAATGCAGGGCTGTTCCAGGCACTGGAGATGGGGCAGGGGACTAACCCTAAAAGTTCCTGCCTTCCTGGAGTTTATGTTTTAGTGAAGACAAAGAGTAAATGGATAAAGCAACACAGTGTGCAATTTGTCAGGCCGTGGCAAGGACATGAAGAAAACTAAAGCAGGGGAAGGGGCCGGGTGCATTGGCTCACACATGTAATCCCAGCACTTTGGGACACTGAGGAGGCAGATCACCTGAGGTCAGAAATTTGAGACCAGCCTGGTCAACATGGTGAAACTTTGTCTTTACTAAAAATACAAAAATTAGCCAGGCCTGGTGACAGGCGCCTGTAATCCCAGCTACTCAGGAGGCTGAGGCAGGAGAATTGCCTGGACCCGGGAGGCAGAGGTTGCAGTGAGCCAAGATCTCGCCACTGCACTCTAGCCTGGGCAACAAGAGTGAGACTCCAACTGAAAAAAACAAAACAAAACAAACAACAACAAAAAAAAAAAAAAAAAAAGAAGAAGAAGAAGAAAAAAACAGGGGAAGGGGGCAGCTCTAGAGAGTGACATTGGTTTTCTTTTTTTTTTTTTTTTGAGACGGAGTCTCGCTCTGTCGCCCAGGCTGGAGTGCAGTGGCCGGATCTCAGCTCACTGCAAGCTCCGCCTCTCGGGTTTACGCCATTCTCCTGCCTCAGCCTCCCGAGTAACTGGGACTACAGGCGCCCGCCACCACGCCCGGCTAGTGTTTTGTACTTTTTAGTAGAGACAGGGTTTCACCGTGTTAGGCAGGATGGTCTCGATCTCCTGACCTCGAGATCTGCCCGTCTCAGCCTCCCAAAGTGCTGGGATTACAGGCTTGAGCCACCGCGCCTGGCCGACATTGGTTTTCATTTGGAATAGGGCTTTAGCGATGGCGTCTTTGTGGAGGTGACATTTTAAGAGTGTCCTCAGTGAAATAAGGGAGGGTGCCATGTAGTATCTGGGACAACTGTGCTCCTGCTTGAGGGAGAGCAGGAGGAATAGCCATGTGCGTACTCAGGGTCCAGAAAATGGACATGAAATTAAATTGGACAGTGGAGGAGGGGAGAGGAGATGGTCACTGGTCCAGACGTCTTAGATTCTCTAGGAGTGGCCAGCCTGGCCTCTACCCAGGTGACTGCACTGTAACCAGTTAGCAAAAGGTTTACAGGCCACATCCAGTGAGCTAGAGTTCTCTAGGGAGGCAGTGGGGGATTGCAGGGAAGAGAACCTGGCTGTGGGTTCTGGTCCCAGTTTTGGTCCCTGTCATTGTGACTTTAGGAACCACTTCATTTCTGGGAATCTCAGTTTCTACCGTTTTAGTAGGGTTATAAAGCCCAGCTTGCTGGTGTGTTGTAGGGACAATGATATTAAGAGCCACCCTTTCTTTCTCTCTTTCTTTCCTTCCTTCCTTCCTTCCTTCCTTCCTTCCTTCCTTCCTTCCTTCCTTCCTTCCTTCCTTCCTTCCTTCTTTCTTTTTCTTTCTTTCTCTTTCTCTCTCTCTCTCTGTCTTTCTTTCTTTCTTTTTTGAGACAAGAGTATCACTCTTGTTGCCCAGGCTAGAGTACAGTGGCACGATCCCAGCTCACTGCAACCTCCACCTCTCAGGTTCAAGCAATTTTCCTGCCTCAGCCTCCCAAGTAGCTGGAATTACAGGCATGCGCCACCATGCCTGGCTAATTTTTGTATTTTTAGTAGAGATGGGGTTTCACCATGTTTGTCAGGCTGGTCGTCTCGAACTCCTGACCTCAGATGATCTGCCCGCCTCCGCCTCCCGAAGTGCTGGGATTATAGGCTGAGCCACTATGCCCAGCCCATTACTATTATTTGAGGCAGAGTCTCACTCTGTCGCCCAGGCTGGAGTGCAGTGGCATGATCTTGGCCCACTGCAGCTTCTGCCTCCTCTAGGTTCAAGTGATTCTTGTGCCTCAACCTCCTGAGTAGCTGGAATTAGAGGCACAGACTACCATGCCCAGCTAATCTTTGTATTTTTAGTAGAGACAGGGTTTCACCATGTTGGCCAGGCTGGTCTCAAACTCCTCACCTCAGGTGATCTGACTGCCTCAGCCTCTCAAAGTGTTGGGATTACAGGTGTGCACCACCACGCCCGGCTAATTTTTGTACTTTTAGTAGAGATGGGTTTTACCACATTTGCCAGGCTGGTCTTGAACTCCTGACCTCAAGTGATCTGCCAGTCTCAGCCTCCTAAAGTGCTAGGATTACAGGCGTGAGCCACCATGCCTGGCTAAAATACTGTTTTTGACACGGCTATGGGTAAAGCACCCACTACAGAGTCTGGCACGAGTGGTTTGCCCTGAGGGTTGCTATTGGAATGTAACTAATTAGGCTGCACACAGGGAATCGCTGGGTGGCCCTGAGCCCTCAGACCTCCAGTGCCCATGCTGGACTGATGCCATCAACAAGGACAGCTGGATTAGTAGTTCTTATGTCTATGACTATTATTATTATTATTAAGGTCCTAAAAAACACACCTAGCCCTAATCCCTTTGCTGCTTGGCTCTCGGGCCAGTCACCCCCATCTCAAGGCTAAAAAGCAGAGGAGTTGCTAAGAAAGTGAGTCCTGGGAACTGGGTGCGGTGGCTCAGGCCTGTAATTCCAGCACTTTGGGAGGCCGAGGTGGGTGGATTACCGGAGGTCAGGAGTTGGGGACCAGCCTGGCCAACATAGTGAAACCTCGTCTCTACTTAAAAAAACAAACGTTAGCCAGGTGTGGCGGTGGGCGCTTGTAATCTCAGCTACTTGGGAGGCTGAGGTGGGAGAATTGCTGGAGCCCAGGAGGTGGAGGTTGCAGTGAGCCGAGATCGTGCACTGTAGCCTGGGCAACAGAATGAGATTCCATCTCAAAAAAAAAAAAAAAAAAAAAGTGGGTCCTGGAGCCAGATGGCCTTGGCTTGAAGCCTGGCTCTACCACTTACAAGCTCTGTGATCTTGTGCAAGTCACTCAGCCTCTCTGTGTGTCAGTGACCTCATTCGTAACGTGGAGAATCTAAGTCCTACCTCATAGGGTTGTTGCAAGGATTACAGGAGTGAATAGATGGAAATGTTTTCAGAAAGTGCCTGGGACATCCTAGGTGCTATATAAATGTTAGCTGCTATTGTCCTTCTTGAAGACCATGGGAAGCCACTGAAGGAGGAAGGGACTGTAAGCACAGTAGGAATCCCCAGCCCCCCAGGAGCCACCTTAAACCTGGGCATCAGCAATGACAGTAGGGCTACCTCTATCCCCTGCATCTTACCTCCAGCAGCATGACCCCTTTGCAGCCTGTTTACCAGGAGGCACTCAGCTGTGAGCCTCTTGCCCCACTTGCTGGCACCTCCCTGTCTTGCCCAACGGTGCTTTGCGGTTTTTTCTCCATTTCCTTTGGTTGAATGACTTCGAGGTGGAGGGGTTTCTCTTGGGCAAGAGCAGTGCTTCCTCAATCACTCTGCCTCTGGGGTCTTTGCCCCTCTGTCGGGAACCTCAACATTGCTCAGAGCCTTCTCTCATCTCCAGAATCTTGCAAGTCACTCTCTTTCCACGTTGCCCAACATAACCGTGTAGGCCTCTCGGGTTTCTCTAGTGTTTTCCCCACACATTTTGCCAGATAAGCCTCATCAAACCAACCTTGTGAGTTACATGGGGCCTATCACATTATTGTCTTTTGACTAATAAGGAAACAGGCCCAGAGTTGAGAAATGACTAGTTTAAGATCACACAGCAAGGAAACAGCAAAGCTGGGACCCCAGTCCAGCCCGCTTTTCTACCCAACAATAAAACACCATCCAGCCTGAGCAACACAGGGAGACCCTGTCACTATAACAATAAAATAAAGTAAGCTGGGCATGGTGACATGCACCTGTAGTCCCAGCTACTCAGGAAGCTGAGGTGGGAAGATTGCTTGAGCCCAGGAGGCTGAGGCTGCAGTGAGCTGTGATCACACCACTGCACTCCAGCCTGGGCGACAGAGTGAGACCCCATTGCAAAACCAAAAAAACCAACCAAACAACGCTCCTCCCCTCTGCCCCAATACTATCTGTATGTATGGCCCTGATTTTGTGCTAGGAGTTTTGTTTTGTTTTGTTTTTTTGAGATGGAGTTTTGCCTTTGTAGCCCAGGCTAGAGTTCAGTGGCGCAATCTTGGCTCACTGCAGCCTCTGCCTCCTGGGCTCAAGCAATCTTCCCACCTCAGCTTCCTGAGTAGCTGGGACTACAGGTGCATGCCACCACACCTGGCTAATTTTTGTATTTTTAGTACAGATGAAGTTTCATCATGTTGGCCAAGACGTTCTCGATCTCCTGACCTTATGATCCGCCCACCTCAGCCTCCCAAAGTGCTGGGATTACAGGTGTGAGCCACCGTTCCTGGCCACTGTGCTAGGTTTTAAAAGATGTAATCTTTAGTTTTCACTCAGCTAGTAGGTAGTGGAACTAAGATTCAAACCCAGGTGTTTGGGTACCAGACCCAGGATGCATACCCTTCTATCCCAACTGCTTGGTACTGGGGAGTCAAATTGCATTTGCTCTAAATTGCTGAAATCCTGTGATGTCACCCTGATTCCATTAGCACCCAGCTGGGCTGGGCTGCTGAAACAGCTTTGGATGTTGGCTTCCCTATCTCAGAATGAATTTAACACCACATGGCCTGACCTCCCAGCAAGGGCTATATTATGATCGTAAAATCATTTGCCACACAGAAGTAATATGAGGCCAAATGTTAAAAACGCCACCTTGAAGAAAAGAGTCTGAGAGACACTCCCACACCAAGTCAAACATGCCAAGCTTGGCTGTGGGTGCTGTGCTGGGCCACACTGAGATGAGGCTGTGTTCAGGCCGGGCACAGTGGCTCACGCCTGCAATCCCAGCGCTTTGGGAGGCTAAGGCAGATGGATCACCTGAAGTCAGGAGTTTGAGACTAGCCTGGCCAACATGGTGAAACCCTGTCTCTACTAAAATTACAAAAATTAGCTGGACGTGGTGATGAGTGCCTGTAATCCCAGCTACTCATGAGGCTGAAGCAGGAGAATGGCTTGGACCGGGGAGTTGGAGGTTGCAGTGAGCTGAGATTGCACCATTGCACTCCAGCCTGGGCAACAGAGGGAGACTTCTCCATCTCAAAAATAAATAAATAAATAAATAAATAAATAAATAAATAAATAAATAAATAGATAAATAGAATTATACAATATGTGGCGCTTTGCGGCTGACTTCTTCCACTTTTTTTTTTTTTTTTTGAGACAGTGTCTCACTGTGTTGCCCAGGCTGGAGTGCAGTGGTACAATCTCAGCTCACTGCAATCTCTACCTCCCCAGTTCACTGCTCATACCTCAGCCTCCCGAGTAGTTGGAACTACAGGCACGCACCACCACGCCTGGCTAATTTTTGTATTTATAGTAAAGACGGGATTTCACCGTGTTGGCCAGGGTGGTCTTGAACTCCTGACCTCAGGTGATCTGCCCGCCTCAGCCTCCCAAAGTGCTAGAATTACAGGCCTGAGCCACTGCACCCAGCCTGACTTCTTCCACTTAGTATGATGTTTTCAAGGTTCATGTATGTATTACCATGTATAATCACTTCATTCTTTTTTTTTTTTTTTTTTTTGAGACGGAGTCTCGCTCTGTCGCCTAGACTGGAGTGCAGTGGTGCGATCTCTGCTCACTGCAAGCTCCGCCTCCTGGGTTCCCGCCATTCTCCTGCCACAGCCTCCTGAGTAGCTGGGACTACAGGCGCCCGCCACCACGCCCGGCTAATTATTTTTCGTGTTTTTAGTAGAGACGGGGTTTCACTGTGTTAGCCAGGATGGTCTTGATCTCCTGACCTCGTGATCTGCCCACCTCAGCCTCCCAAAATGCTGGGATTACAGGCATAAGCCACTGCGCCCGACCCACTTCATTCTTTTTTATTGTCAAATAATACTCCATTGTATGGATATGACACATTTTGTTTACCCATTCTTCACTTCATGGACATTGTTTTCCTTGTTTTCACTATTATGGAGAACACTGCTGTGAACATTCATTCATATACATTTATATATAAGTTTTTTGTGGGCATATGGTTCCATCTCTCTTTGGCAGATTCCTCTACCTAGGAGTAGGAATTTCTAGGTGATAAGGCCAAGTGCGATGGTTCACACCTGTAATCCCAGCACTTTGGGAGGGCAAAGAGTTTGAGACCAGCCTGGCTAACATGGAGAAACCTCGTCTCTATGAAAAACTCAGAAAAAGTTAGCTAGGCACTGCCGGGTGTGGTGGCGCACGCCTGTAATCCCACCACTTTGGGAGGCCAAGGCGGGAGGATCACAAGGTCAGGAGTTCAAGACCAGCCTGGCCAATATGGGGAAACCCCATCTCTACCAAAAATACAAAACTTAGCCAGGCAAGAACAGGCGTGGTAGCGGGCACCTGTAGTCTCAGCTACTCCGGAGGCTGAGGCAGGAGAATGGCGTGAACCTTGGAGGCGGAGGTTGCAGTGAACCAAGATTGCACCACTGCACTCTAGCCTGAGCGACAGAGCCCACTCTGTCTCAAAAAAAGAAGTCAGCAGGGCATGGTGGCTCACGCCTGTGATCCCAGCCTTTTGAGGCCAAGGTGGGTGGATCACCTGAGATTAGTAGTTCGAGACCAGTCTGGCCAACATAGTGAAACCTTATCTCCACTAAAAATACAAAAAATTAGCTGGGCATGATGGCAGGCGCCTTTAATCCCAGCTACTCGGGAGGCTGAGGCAAGAGAATCACTTGAACTCAGGAGGCAGTGGTTGCAGTGAGCCGAGATCAGGCCATTGCACTGCAGCCTGGGCAACAAGAGCGAAACTCTGTCTCGAAAAAATAAAAAAAGAAAAGAATTTCTAGGTGATAAGGTAACTCTATGTTTAAATTTTTGTTGTTGTTGTTGTTTTTGTTTTTGTTTTTTCTAGAGAGAGTCTTGCTTTGTCGCCCAGGCTGGAGTGAAGCAGCAGGATCGCAGCTCACTATAACCTGCACATCTGGTGTTCAGGTGATCCTCCCACCTCAGCCTCTCGAGTAACTGAGGTTGCACCACGAAGCCTGGCTAATTTTTCTATTTTTAGTAGAGACAGCGTTTCACAATGTTGGCCAGGCTAGTCTTGAACTCCTGACCTCAAGTGATCCACCCACCTCGACCTCCCAAAGTGCTGGGATTACAGGCATGAGCCACCACGCCCAACTGGCCTCTATGTTTAATATTTTCAGGAACTGCCACAGTGTTTTCCAAAGTGGCTGCACTTTTTTACAATCCCACCAGCAATATATGAGTGTTCCAATATCTTCACCGTTTTGATTTACCCATTTCCTGTTAAAGCTTCCCAGTGGAAACTCCCACTTGAGCAATGCAAGGTGAACAAAATATGCAATGATTGGCCAGGCGTGGTGGCTTACGCCTGTAATCCCAGCACTTTGGGAGGCCAAGGCGGGAGGATCATGAGGTCAGGAGTTCGAGACCAGCCTGACCAACATGGTGAAACCCCATCTCTACTAAAAATATAAAAATTGGCTGGGCGCGGTGGCTCACACCTATAATCCCAGCACTTTGGGAGGTTGAGGTGGGCCAATCACGAGGTTGGGAGATTGAGACCATCCTGGTTAACACGGTGAAACCCCATCTCTACTAAAAATACAAAAAATTAGCCGGGCGTGGTGGCGGGCACCTGTAGTCCCAGCTACTCAGGAGGCTGAGGCAGAAGAATGGCGTGAACCCAGGAGGTGGAGCTTGCAGTGAGCCAAGAATATGCCACTGCACTCCAGCCTGGGCAACAGAGCAAGACTCCATCTCAAAAAAAAAAAAAAAAAAAATGCAATGATGGTGATGTGTTCAAGCAAGTCTCTCCTTGGACCCTTGGAAACAGAGGCTGGCCCATCCCAAGGGTCCTTGGGAATCACTTAACCTCTCTGAGCCAGTTTTCTCTCGAGACCTAAAGTGAGATCTAATAATAGAGATCACAGGACAGTAAAGTTTGAAAAGTGTTGGGCTCTTGGCCTCCTTTTCCGTTTTCTTCTTTTTTTCACTTCTAATGATACTTTGGGTGTTTCCTTTTTTTTTTTTTTGAGATGGAGTCTCACTCTGTTGCCCAGGCTGGAGTGCAGTGGTGTGATCTTGGTTCACTGCAACCTCCGCCTCTCGGGTTCAAGTGATTCTCCTGCCTCAGCCTCCTCAGTAGCTGGGATTACAGGTGTGCATCACCACGCCCAGCTAATTTTTGTATTTTTTGTAGAGATGAGGTTTCACCATGTTGGCCAGGCTGGTCTCAAACTCCTGACCTCAGGTGATCCACCCGCCTCAGCCTCCCAACTTTCTGGGATCACAGGTGTGAGCCACAGCACCCGGCTTTATTTATTTATTTTTTAGTCATCTACTCCATCTCTTATTGTCTGAGATGGCTTAGGCTTGTAAACTTTGCCTTTCTGTGTCTTTGATTCTTCTTCTACATGAAGGAGATTAGACATCACATCACGGAGTTATTGTCACCATAAGATGGCAAACATGCAATAAATGGTAGATGTTATTATTATTTATTTGTTTATTTATTTTTGAGGCAGAGTCTCGCTCTGTCGCCCAGGCTGGAATGCAGTGGCGCAATCTCAACTCACTGCAAGCTCTGCCTCCCGAGTTCACGCCATTCTCCTGCCTCAGCCTCCCATGTAGCTGGGACTACAGGTGCCCGCCACCATGCCCAGCTAATTTTTTGTATTTTTTTTAGTAGAGACGGGGTTTCACGGTGTTAGCCAGGATGGTCTCAATCTCCTGACCTCGTGATCTGCCCGCCTCGGCCTCTCAAAGTGCTGGGATTACAGGCGTGAGCCACCGTGCCTGGCCTATTTTTTTTTTTTTTGAGACGGAGTCTCGCTCTGTTGCCCAGGCTGGAGTTCAGTGGCATGATTCAGCTCACTGCAACCTCCACCTCCCAGGCTCAAGCAATTCTCTTCATCAGCCTCCCGAGTAGCTGGGATTACAGGCGCCTGCCAGCACGCCTGGCTAATTTTTGTATTTTTAGTAGAGACGGGGTTCCACCATCTTGGCCAGGCTGCTCCTGAACTCCTGACCTCGTAATCCACCTGCCTTGGCCTACCAAAGTGCTGGTATTACAGGCGTGAGTCACCGCACCTGGCCATTATTATTTATTTATTTATTTATTTATTTATTTATTTATTTATTTATTTTGAGATGGAGTCTCACTATGTCACCCAGCCTGGAGTGCAATGGCGTGATCTGGGCTCACTGCAACCTCCTTCTGGGTTCAAGTGATTCTCTTGCCTCAGCCTCCCGAGTAGCCGAGATTACGGGCACCTGCCACTACGCCCAGCTAATTTTTGTATTTTTAGTAGAGATGGGCTTTCACCAGGTTGACCGGGCTGGTCTCGAACTCCTGACCTCAGGTGATCCACCAGCCTCGGCCTCCCGAAGTGCTGGGATTACAGGTGTGAGCCACTGTGCCTGGCCAGTAGATTATTATTAAAATACAGGAAGATCTATTGATTCCACCACTACTGACCAAGTTCCTATTAAGTGCCAGTTCCTGTGATACAAAGATGGTTGGGACTCCTGAGGTTTGCAGCTCACAGGTTGGGGGATCAGATATATAAAAACATAATTGTGCCCCAGTATGGCAAGTGCCATAAAAGAAGTGTGTTTAAAGTTCTCTGTGGTTGGAGAGGAAAGGGCGTGGCAAGAAGGGTCAAGCAGAAGGAAGTGGCGATGGGAAGAGGTGGGTGGCGCTCGGGCAGGTGGGAGAGGTCCTTTTTCTGCCGAGTGGATGGTGAGGTCTGATGGATTCATGAGCTGTGGGGTTCCTCTTGGCTATACCCCACCTACCCACATCTGGGACCCAGCAGTGGCCTGCATGCACTCAGGCTGGAAGGAAGGCTGACCTTTGGTCTAGAAATCCAGATCCGATAAGGGATTGGCACCCTCCCAGAGCACACAGCCAAACCTCTGTGTATCCAGGTCTAGGTGGCCAGAGGGCACTGTGGACGCCGTGAAGAGTGGGTGTATGAGGGGAATAGAGATATGTGGCATGAGTAGGATTGGGGAGGGAAGCAGAATGGCACAGAGAAAAGGGCTCTGAGTTATGACTCTGCCATTTAATAGCCTGTGATCTCTGTGGCGAGTCACAACGGCTCACTCTGGCCTCGGTTCACTCATCTGCAAAATGGCGCTAAACACAAGCCTCCTCAAACAGTGAACATCAAGATGAAGCAAGGTGGCGTGAAAATGCTATTGCAAAAGCCAAATGCTGTCCACCTGTGGGAAGGTTCGTTATTATCTGATGAATGAATCAATGAAATGTGGCGCATTCGTACAATGAAATAGCATTCGGCAATAGAAAGGAAGGAAATACTGATAGATGCCATGACACGAGGAACCCTGAAATCATCATGCTAGGTCAAAGAAGCGAGACGCAAAAGACAACATATTGTATGAGTCCATTTATATGGAATGTCCACAATAGGCAAATCTATAGAGTCAGAAGGTAGATTAGTGGTTGCCTGGGGCTGGGGGAGGAGGTTCGGGGAAAACAGGAAGTGACTGTTCATGGATATGGAGTTTCTTTAGGGTGATGAAAATGTTCAGGAATTACTGGTCATGGTTGCACAGCTCTGTGAATATACTAAAAACAACTGAGTTGCAAGGTATGCGAATTTTATCCTGACAACGCTGTTTAAAAAACAGAAGCATGGGCCAGGCGGGGTGGCTCCCGCCTGTAATCCTGGCACTTTGGGAGGCTGAGGCGAGTGGATCATGAAGTCAGGAGATCGAGACCATCCTGGCTAACATGGTGAAAACCTGTCTCTACTAAAAAACACAAAAAACTAGCCGGGCGTGGTGGCGGGCGCCTGTAGTCCCAGCTACTCGGGAGTAAATGATCCGCCTGCCTCGGCCTCCCAAAGTGCTGGGATTACAGGCGTGAGCCACCGCGCCTGGGCCACATATATTCTTATTTCAATTTATTAGCTTATTTGTTTATTCATGCCATGGACATTTATTGAGGGTCTTGCAGAGTGCTAGGTTCCGTGCCATGTACTTGGGATATAAGCATAAAGCACTCGTCTGTCTTTAGGAAGCTCATGACCTCCTTATCCAGAGGTAGGCAAGCTGACAGCACGAGAATGCTATAACAGAAGCAACCTAAGGCCAGGTGGGGTGGTTCTTGACTCTAATCCAGGCACTTTTGGAGGCTGAGGTGGGAAGATTGTTTGAGGCTAAGAGTTTGAGATCAGCCTGGGCAATATAGAAAGACCCTATCTCTATGAAAAATAAATTAGCTGGGTCATAAGACCCCATCTACTTCCCAGGTAGTCGTGGCTACCTGGGAAGCTGAGGCAAGAGGATCACTTGAACCTGGAAGGTTAAGGCTCCAGTGAGCCAAGATCACGTGACTACACTCCAGCCTGGGCAAGAGAGTGAGACCCTGTCTCAAAAAAAAAAACCATAGAACAGAAGCAACCCCAAGTACAATGGGAGCACAGAGGAGAACATCCATGCCAGGCAGGAGGATCCAGAGAGGCCTCTGGAAGGAGTTACCACACTCAAAGACTCAAGGGGCAGTGGGGAAGTGTTAATGGTATGCAGACCAGGGTGAGCCCTAGATGGACAGTGTTGCGAATCAGGCACAGGAACCATTGCATCAGATTCCCGGAATGTTTGTTGAGTGCACACTAGAGAGGGGCCCTGAGTGCAGATCCAGGGAAGGAGGAGGTGTGGTCCTTCAGACGGAGGTCCCAGAACTGGTGCTCAGTGATCATTTGCTGAATGAATGGTATAAAATGTGGGTGTTCAGGACTCACCACCTGAGATACTGGTTTAATTAAAATCTCTCTAGGTGGTTGGGCACGGTGGCTCGTGTGTAATCCCAGCAATTTAGGAGGCTGAGGGAGAGAGACTGCTTGAGCCCAGGAGTTTGAGACCAGACCAGGCCACAAAGCAAGACTCATTCTCTAAAGAAAAAATAAAACAATGAGCTGGGTATGATGGCATGTGCCTGTAGTCCTAGCTTCCTGGGAGGCTGAGGTGGGAGGACCCCTTGAGCTCAGGAATTTAAGCTTGCAATGCACTATGCATCATTGCACTCCAACCTGGGCGACGGAGTGGGACCCTGTCTGTTAAAATAAAACCAAAACCAGGCCGGGCGCGGTGGCTCAAGCCTGTAATCCCAGCACTTTGGGAGGCCGAGACGGGCGAATCACGAGGTCAGGAGATCGAGACCATCCTGGCTAACCCGGTGAAACCCCGTCTCTACTAAAAAAATACAAAAAACTAGCCGGGCGAGGTGGCGGGCGCCTGTAGTCCCAGCTACTTAGGAGGCTGAGGCAGGAGAATGGCGTGAACCCGGGAGGCGGAGCTTGCAGTGAGCTGAGATCCGGCCACTGCACTCCAGCCTGGGCGACAGAGCGAGACTCCGTCTCAAAAAAAAAAAAAAAAAAAAACCAAAACCAAAAATAAACAAAAAACAAAAAACTCCCTAGAGATTCTGATGTCTGATGGATTAAAAACTCCCCAGCACAACCACAAGACACTTCCTGATTAAGCCAGTGCTTTGCGCACTTTAATATGATGCCAGCCCCTTGGGGGCTTGTTAACATGCAGATTTAGATTCAGTGGGTCTGGGCTGGATCCTCAGACTCTGCATTTGCCTTCTGTTGTTTTACTCTCTCTCTCTCTCTCTCTTTCTTCTTCTTTTTTTCTTTTTTTGACAGTGCAATGCCTGATCTGGCTTACTGCAGCCTCAATCTCTCAGGCTCAGGTGATCCTTCCACCTTAGCTTTCTGAGTAGCTGGGACTATAGGCATGTGCCACCACCATGCCTGGATAATTTTTATTTTTTTTTTGAGACGGAGTCTCGCTCTCTCGCCCAGGCTGGAGTGCAGTGGTCTGATCTCGGCTCACTGCAAGCTCCGCCTCCCGGGTTCACACCATTCTCCTGCCTCAGCCTCCCGAGTAGCTGGGACTACAGGCGCCCACCACCACACCCCTCTTTTTTTTTTTTTTTTTTTTTTTTTTGTATTTTTAGTCGAGACAGGGTTTCACCATGTTAGCCAGGATGGTCTCAATTTCCTGACCTGGTGATCCGCCCGCCTCGGCCTCCCAAAGAGCTGGGATTACAGTCGTGAGCCACCACACCTGGTCTTTTTTTTTTTTCTTTTTCTTTTTTTTTTTTTTTTTTTTTTTGAGACGGAGTCTCGCTCTGTCGCCCAGGCTGGACTGCAGTGGCCGGATCTCTGCTCACTGCAAGCTCCGCCTCCCAGGTTTACGCCATTCTCCTGCCTCAGCCTCCCGAGTAGCTGGGACTACAGGCGCCCGCCACCTCGCCCGGCTAGTTTTTTGTATTTTTTTAGTAGAGACGGGGTTTCACCGGGTTAGCCAGGATGGTCTCGATCTCCTGACCTCGTGATCCGCCCATCTCGGCCTCCCAAAGTGCTGGGGTTACAGGCTTGAGCCACCGCGCCCGGCCTTTTTTTTCTTTTTCTTTGAGACAGAGTTTTGCTCTTGTTGCCCAGGCTGGAGTGCAATGGTGCAATCTCGGCTCACCACAACCTCCCCCTCCCAGGTTCAAGCGATTCTCCTGCCTCAGCCTCCTGAGTAGCTGGGATTACAGGCATGCACCACCACGCCTGGCTAATTTTGTATTTTTTTTTTTTTTTTTTTTTTTTTTTGAGACGGAGTCTTGCTCTGTAGCCCGGGCTGGAGTGCAGTGGCCGGATCTCAGCTCACTGCAAGCTCCGCCTCCCGGGTTCCCGCCATTCTCCTGCCTCAGCCTCCGGAGTAGCTGGGACTACAGGCGCCCGCCACCTCGCCCGGCTAGTTTTTTGTATTTTTAGTAGAGACGGGGTTTCACCGTGTTAGCCAGGCTGGTCTCGATCTCCTGACCTCGTGATCCACCCGTCTCGGCCTCCCTAAGTGCTGGGATTACAGGCTTGAGCCACCGCGCCCGGCCTAATTTTGTATTTTTAGTAGAAACAGGTTTTCTCCAAGTTGGTCAGGCTGGTCTCAAACTCCTGACCTCAGGTGATCTGCCCACCTCAGCCTCCCAAAGTGCTGGGATTACAGGTGTCAGCCACTGCCCGGCAGATAATTTTTGCAGTTTTCATAGTGATAGGGTTTTGCCATGTTGCCCAGGCTAGTCTTGAATTCCTGGGCTCAAACGATCCTCCCTCCTGAGCCTCCCAAAGTGCTGTGACTACAGGTGTGAACCATTGTTCCTGGCCTAAAACTCTGCATTTCTTTTTTTTTTCTTTTTTTTCTCCCTTCCCTCCCTTCCCTCCTTCCTTCCTTCCTTCCTTCCTTCCTTCCTTCCTTCCTTCCTTCCTCCCTCCCTCCCTCCCTCCCTCCCTCCCTTCCTTCCTTCCTTCCTTCCTTCCTTCCTTCTTTCTTTTGAGATGGAGTCTCCCTCTAACACCTAGGCTGGGGTGCAGTGGCACAATCTCAGCTCACTGCAACCTCTGCCTCCTGGGTTCAAGCAATTTGCCTGCCTCAGCCTCCCGAGTAGCTGGGACTACAAGTGCACGCCACTACATCCAGCTAATTCTTCTGTATTTTTAGTAGAGACAGGGTTTCACCATATTGGCCAGGCTGGTCTCGAACTCCTGACCTCGTGATCCGCCCGCCTTGGCCTCCCAAAGTGCTGGAATTACAGGCGTGAGCCACCACACCCAGTTGAGACTGCATTTCTAAAGGCTCCAGGTGAGGTTGATGCTGTTATGCTGAGGGTCCCAGGACCCCATATCTGCTGCAGGGCCTTGCCCCTTCCAAACCCTGCTGCCTTCTTGGCATTCCCTCCCTTTACACTGAGCTTATGCACAGACTGTCTTCTCCCCCCTCTGGGCTACGCACCCAGTTTTTCCTGTCTAGAATGAGCTGCTATTTCCCTTTACCCTACACACCCCACCTCCTCTTTCCCCAACAGCACCCTGTGCTGAAGCCTTCGCAGGACTTACCAGGCTGACCTGTTACTAACAGGTACCCGCATGGATGTCTTGAGAGCAGAGACTGTGGATTGTCTAATACCGAGTCCCGGCACCTGGTACAGGATCTGGCAAATCACAAGCCCTCAGGAAATATTTGGAGAATGAAAAATGAACCTCTGAGAGGAGATAAGATAGGAAGATGCATAATCATCATGACATCATCATAGCAAATACCACTTGGCACTTAGTCTGTGCTGGCCCTGTTGTTGGTGCTTGACATTTAGTGAAGTCATTTAATTTTCACAACAACCCAGTTTTGTAGGGATTATCATCAACCTTATTTTATTTTAATTAATTAATTAATTGTTTGAGATGGAGTCTCACTCTGTTGCCCAGGCTGGATCTTGGCTCACTGCAACCCCCGACTCCTGAGGTCAGGAGTTCAAGACCAGCCTGGCCAACATGGCAAAACTCTGTCTGTACTAAAAATACAAAAATTAGCCAGGTGTGGTGGCACGTGCTTGTAATCCCAGCTGCTAGGTAGGAGAATCCCAGCTGAGGTGGAAGAATCGCTTGAACTCGGGAGGCAGAGGTTGCAGTGAGTTCAGACTGCGTCACTGCACTCCAGCCTGGGCCACAGATCAAGACTCCGTCTCAAATAATAATAATAATAATACAAATAAAAAAACCTCTGATTGTGGTTAAAAAAATGCCAAAACACTTTAATAACTACCTAGCACTTACATTCTACAGGGTATTAGGGATTATAAGTAATCTAGAGAGGATTTGAAGTATATGGAAGGATGGTTACATAGGTTATTTAGCAAATACTGTCATTGTATACAAGGAACTTGAGCATCTGTGAATTTTGGTATCCTCGGTGGGGGGCAGGGGCATCATGAAACCAACACCCTGTGGATACTGAGGAAGGGCTTTAATAAACTAATATATATGCCAAACCCTTAGCACCATGCCTGGGATATAAGAACTCCGTGGCAGGGTGCGGTGGCTCATGCCTGTAATCCCAGCACTTTGGGAGGCCGAGGTGGGTGGATCACCTAAGGGCGGGAGTTGGAGACCAGCGTCACCAACATGGAGAAACCCCATCTCTACTAAATATACAAAAATTAGCCAGGCGTGGTGGCTCATGCCCGTAATCCCAGCTACTTGGGAGGCTCAGACAGGAGAATTGCTTGAATCCAGGAAGCAGACGTTGCAGTGAGCCGAGATTACACCACTGGACTCCAGCCTGGGAGACAAAAGTGAAACTCTGTCTCAAAAAATAAAAATAGGCCGGGCGCGGTGGCTCATGCCTGTAATCCCAGCACTTTGGGAGGCCGAGGCGGGCGGATCACAAGGTCAGGAGATCGAGACCACCCTGGCTAACACAGTGAAACCCTATCTCTACTAAAAATACGAAAAATTAGCTGGGCGTGGTGGCGGGCCCCTGTAGTCCCAGCTACTCAGGAGACTGAGGCAAGAGAATGGTGTGAACCCAGGAGGCGGAGGTTGCAGTGAGCCGAGATCGCACCACTGCACTCCAGCCTGGGCGACAGAGCCAGACTTTGTCTCAAAATAAATAAATAAATAAAATAAAATAAAATAAAATAAAATAAAATAAAATAAAATAAAATAAGAAAAGAAAAGAAAAGAAAAGAACTCCGTAAGTCTGTGCCAAGCTGATGCTTACAGCTGGGCTTCAGGACCATTAACTGAGGATGCAGAAGATACAGATGGCAGTTGGAAGAGACAATGGGGGAGGGCCATGTTGGGAAGCTAAGGTCATGGTGTGGAGGGGAGGAAAGGAGGGCCATTATCAGAGTGGGACAAGAGTGTTGGGGAGGAGAGGACGGCTGGGTAAGATGGTCGGGAGGAGTGATGGGTCTTGGGAGCCAGGGAAGAGGGAGGAGAAGGACTGCGCATGAGTGTGGTTGACAGAGGGAGGCTGGAAACCTGAGCAGAGCAGGAAGTCAGGCATGCGGACAGGTTTGGCAAGAACCAGGATGGTGGGAGCCCGGCTAGACACTGTGTGCTGGATTTAAGGAGAAAGCAGTTAAACAATAGGGAAACACGCCAAGAATCTTGGACTTGAGAGTAGAACTACAGGTAACGAAGGTGTTTTCTTATTCTTCCTTATGTTTTCTAACTTTTAAAATGAGCCTGTATTCTTTTGTATCTATATTTGAATTTATAGCATAGTTTATCGCATTAAAAATGGATTTACTTTAATAGGCAATCCAGCCGGGTATAGTGGCTTATGCCTGTAATCCCCAGCACTTTGGAGGGCCGAGGTAGACGGATGACTTAAGCCCAGGAGTTCAAGACCAGCCTGGGCAAAAAAGTGAGACCTCTCATCTCTACAATAAAATACAAAAATTGGCCAGGTGCTACTCTGGGCACATTGCCTATAGAGTAGCCCTGCTCTGCAAGGCCAGTAGTGGGGGGGGAAAAAAAGAAAAAGAAAACAAAAGAACAAACAAAACAAGAAAAAAAAAATTAGTGGGGCATGGTGGTGAGTGCCTGTAGTCCCAGCTACTCGAGATCCTGAGGTGGGAGATTGCTTGAGTCCAGGAGGTCGAGGCTGCAGTAAGAGTGAGTCATGATTAGGCCACTGCAACTCCAGCCTGGACAACACAGAGCTCACTGCAGCCTTGACCTCCTGGGTTCAAGCAATCCTTCCACCTCAGCCTCCGGAGTAGCTGGAACTACAGTTGTGCACTCTGCCTGGATAATTTTTGTATTTTTTTTGTAGAGACAGGATTTTGCCATGTTGCCTGGGCTGGTCTCCTGGACTCAAGTGATACCCCCACCCCTGGCCTCCCAAAATGCTGGGATTACAGGCATAAGCCACTGGACCCTGCCCTTTTTTCTTTTTCTTTTTCTTTTTTTTTTTTTGAGACGGAGTCTCACTCTGTGGCCCCGGCTGGAGTGCAGTGGTGAGATCGTGGCTCACTGCAGCCTCTGTCTCCTGGGTTTAAGTGATTTTCCTGCCTCAGCCTCCTGAGTAGCTGGGATTACAGGTGCCTGCTGCCATCCTGGCTAATTTTTTGTATTGTAGTAGAGACAGGATTTCACCATGTTGCTCAGACTGGTCTCGAACTCCTGAGCTCAGGCAATCCACCCACCTCGGCCTCCCAAAGTGCTGGGATTACAGGCGTGAGCCACTGAGCCCGGCCCCTTTTTTCTTAACGTAGATGTTCTTCGTAACTTCTGGGTACATATTATTTGTTAGATATACGTATTATAAATATTTTCTACCAGTCTATGATTTGATATTTCACTCTTTTAAATGTGTCTTTTGATGAATAGAAGATAATAATAATGAGGTTCAATTTAATAATCATCCATTTCTTATGGCTTATACTTTTTTGTGTGTCTTAAGAAAGTTTGGTCTACTTGAAGGTCATGAAGATATTCTCCTATGCTTTTTTTTTTTTGAGATGGAATTTTGCTCTTGTTGCCAGGCTGGAGTGCAATGGCGTGATCTTGGCTCACTGCAAGCTCTGCCTCCCGGGTTCAAGCAATTCTCCTGCCTCAGCCTCCACAGTAGCTGGGATTACAGGCGCCTGCCACCACACCCGGCTAATTTTTGTATTTTGGTAGAGATGGGGTTTCATCATATTGGTCAGGCTGGTCTCGAATTCCTGACCTCAGGTGATCTGCCCACCTCTGCCTCTCAAAGTGCTGGGATTACAGGCGTGAGCCACTGCGTCCGGCCTAGGAAACTTGTTAATAGTAGTTGTGTTGGGGTTTTAAGGTTATGGGTGATTTTTCTTTTTTTTTTTTTTTTGTATTTTCCACACCAAATGTAATATTAATACTCAGAAAAAATGAAGAAATATTTTTCAAAATCTACAGGAGTAGAAACTATTAAGGGTGCAGGTCCTTACAGGATGGAAAAGGGTTAGGCTTTATGCAAGTAGGAGAGCTACTTTAGCTAAAGGACCCATGTAGCCTAGCAGATGGGGAGGAAAGAATTCAGGGCCTGTCTGATGGAGGCCTTTTGCCTTCTTAGTGACCTTAAGTTTTCCCTGGAGAGGGTGATGCTAGGAGGCCGGGGCATGAGGAAAGTGGAAATAATCATTACCAATAATGCTCTTTTGTAAGTACGCATTGCTTAGTGGTTTATAAAACACTTTCAGGTCCATAGTCTCATGTGTTCCTCCCAATAGTCCTTTGGGCTGGGCCAGGCACAGTGATCACACTCATTCTGCAGATAAGGAAGCAGGCTGAGTCCTGCTCAAGCATTCACTAAAGGTCATTTTATATGTCAGGCCTTGTGCTAGTTCTGGGCCCGGAGAGACAAATAGGGCTCAGTCTCTGACTGTCCACAGGCAGCTTCCAGCCTGGGCAGGAAAAGCAGAAAGTAAATGAACAATTAAAACTCAGTGTGTAAGTACGATGAGAGAATGGATACAAGAGAATGGAGCACAGAGGAAGAGCTCCTAACAGGTCGTGACAGTTAGGAAAGATGTTTTAGAAGTGGTGACATTGAAATGAGTCTTTTTGTTTTTTAACTTTTTTAGAAGAAGTCTCACTCTGTTGCCTAGGCTGGAATATAGAGGTGCAATCTCAGCTCACTGCAACCTCCGCTTCCTGGGTTCAAGCAATTCTCCTGCCTCAGCCTCCTGAGTAGCTGGGATAACTGCTGCACATCACCACGTCCAGCTAACTTTTGTATTTTTAGTAAAGATGGGGTTTCACCATGTTGGCCAGGCTGGTCTTGAACTCCTGACGTCAGGTGATTCGCCCGCCTCAGCCTCCCAAAGTGCTGGGATAATAGGCGTGAGCTACCGTGCCCGGCATGAAATGAATCTTTTAATTTTTGTATTTTTTCTTTCTTCTTCTTTTTTATTTTTATTTTTTCCAGAAACAGGGTCTTGCTGTGTTGCCCAGGCTGGAGTGTAGTGGCATGCTCACAGCTCATTGCAGCCTCAAACTCCTGGGCTCAAGCAATCCTCCCACCTCAGCCTCCTGAGTAGCTAGGACTGCGGGCAAGTACTACCATGCCCAACTAAGTTTTCTTTTTTTTGTTTTTTTTGTTTGTTTGTTTTTAGTAGAGATGAGGTCTTGCTATGTTGCCTAGGCTGGTCTCCAACTCCTGAGCTCAAGCAATCCAGCTGCCTTGGCATCCCAAAGTGCTGGGATTACAGGTGTGAACGACTGCAGTAGGACAAAATCATGCTGTGACAGTATTCTATAAATTTGCTCTTCCTCACTCAGTAGATTTTCTTTTTCTTTCTTTCTTTCTTTTTTTTTTTTTTGACAGAGTCTCTGTCTGTCACCCAGGCTGGAGTGTGGTGGCGCGATCTTGGCTCATTGCAACCCCCACCTCCCAGGTTCACACCATTCTCCTGCCTCAGCCTCCCGAGTAGCTGGGACTACAGGCGCCCGCCACCACACCCGGCTAATTTTTTTGTATTTTTAGTAGAAACAGGGTTTCACTGTTTAGCCAGGATGGACTCGATCTCCTGACCTCATGATCCGCCTATCTCGGCCTCCCAAAGTGCTAGGATTATAGGCGTGAGCCACCGCACCCGGCCAGATTTTCTTTTTCTTTTCTGTTTTGAGACAGGGTCTTACTCTGTTGTCCAGGCTGGAGTGCAGTGGACGATCAAGGCTCACTGCAGTCTTAACCTCCCAGGCTTAAGCAATCCTCCCACCTAAGCCTCCTGGGTAGCTGGGAATGCAGATGTGCGCCACCATGCCCGTCTAGTTTTTGTATTTTTTTGTAGAGATGGGATTTTGCCATGTTACCCAGGCTGGTCTTGAACTCCTGGGCTCAAGCAATCCTTCCACCTCGACCTCCCAAAGTGCTGGGACAGGCATGAGACACTGCATCTGGCCACTTAGTATATTTTCAGTCGGCAAATACAAATCTACATAAAAACTTTAATGACTTTTTTGTACTTTTTGACATATGAATATATCACAATGTATTCAATCTTGTAATACATTGTACATTTATTTCTAACATTTTGTGACTATAAACAATGTTGCAAAGAACTTTAAAGTTCATATCTGTGTACTTTTCTTTCTTTCTTTCTTTTTTTTTTTTGAGACGGAGTTTTGCTCTTGTTGCCCAGGCTGGAGTGCAATGGCACGATCTCGGCTCACCGCAACCTCCGCCTCCTGGGTTCAAGTGATTCTCCTGCCTCAGCCTCCTGAGAAGCCGGATTACAGGCATGCACCACCATCCAGGCTAATTTTGTATTTTCAGTAGAGATGGGGTTTCTCCATGTTGGTCAGGCTGGTTTTGAACTCCCGACCTCAGGTGATCCACACACCTCGGCCTCCTAAAGTGCTGGGATTACAGGAGTGAGCCACCACACCCAGCCTCTGTGTACTTTTCTAATGCCTTTAAGGATGAATTCTCAGATATAATTGATCAATTTACTTTCTCATTTGTATCTATAAACCTGACCAATATTGAGCATTTTTATTTTTATTTTTTTGAATTAGGTGAAAATGGCATGCTATGTTGTTTTGTTTGCATTTCTGATGACTTTTTTTTTTTTTTTTTTGAGATGGAGTCTCACTCTGTCTCTCAGGCTGGAGTGCAGTGGCAGGATCTCGGCTCACTGCAAGCTCCGCCTCCCGGGTTCACACCATTCTCCTGCCTCAGCCTCCTGAATAGCTGGGACTACAGGCGTGTGCCACCATGCCCAGCTAATTTTTTGTATTTTTAGTAGAGACGGGGTTTCACCATGTTAGCCAGGATGGTCTTGATCTGCTGACCTCGTGATCCGCCCACCTCAGCCTCCCAAAGTGCTGGGATTACAGGTGTGAGCCACCGTGCCCGGCCTCTGATGACTTTTAAAAAATAATTATTGGCCATTTATAAATTCTTATTTAAAATCACCTGTTCCTGTTTTTGGCCATTTTTATTTTGGAGTCTTTGAGGTTTTTCTTTTTCTTTCTTTCTTTTTTTGTGTTTTTTGAGACGCAGTTTCGCTCTTGTTGTCCAGGCTGGAGTGCAATGGCATGATCTCTGCTCACTGCAACCTCCGCCTCCTGGGT
Source organism: Chlorocebus sabaeus (assembly GCF_047675955.1). NCBI lineage: Eukaryota > Metazoa > Chordata > Mammalia > Primates > Cercopithecidae > Chlorocebus > Chlorocebus sabaeus. Next base: position 14,497,872 of record NC_132922.1, read on the forward strand.
TCAAGCGATTCTCCTGCCTCAGCCTCCTGAGTAGCTGGGATTACAAGCATGGGCCACCATGCCTGGCTAATTTTTTTGCATTTTTAGTAGAGACAGGGTTTCTCCATGTTGGTCAGGCTGGTCTTGAACTCCCAACCTCAGGTGATCCGCCTGCCTCGGCCTCCCAAAGTGTTGTGATTACAGGCGTGAGCCACCGTGCCCCGCTGAGGTTTTTCTTATCAACTGGGAAGAGATCTTTATATACTGCTGATAGTAATTCTTTGTCACAGAGTTGCAAAATCTTTTTATCCCAGCTTTTTTTTTTGCCTTTAGAACATAGTTTTTTTTCGGAAGTTAATTTGGAAGAACAGTTTAGTCATGATAGGAAGAACATTCCAGTAAGAAAGAGTAAGGATGAGAAATTTACCCTCATAGATATAGAATGTATTATAAAGGTATCATCATTAAAGCATTGTGGGATTGGCACAGGTGCACACAGAAAGATCAATGTATACAAGTCAGAAACAGCTTAAAGTATAAAATAGTTGAATAGGCGATGAAGGTGCCAACTAAAATCAGTGGAGAAAATAGTGTCTGGACAAGTGGCTTTTACAAAAATTATGTCAGGTTTCTTCCTCACCCCAAAAATAAATTCCAAATGGATCAAAAGATTTTTCATTTAAAAATGAAAACATTTTTTATCCTATTGTAGTGGACAGTAACAACAAAAAAAGTGCAATTTGTAACGAGCACCTGAAAGGATGTATGCGAGTTAATGACATGGAGGTGAAGAGAGGCTCCGAAGGGTATTCCAGGCTGAAAGAACGGCCAGAGCAAAGGTTTGGAAGCTGAAAGGCAGCAACGGACGGACTCTAAAGAGGCAGGGTCAGGAATCGAACTCAAGACGCCCACAATGGAATCCAGGGTTGAGTCCATGCCCGCCCCCACAGGGATCATAATTATGTAAAATAGCATTTTTCCCATATATGGTACTTAATATCTGTCCTTCTGGTGGGATGACATGAGACTGAGAGCACAGCTCGCGGGGCGTGGTGTCCAGACCTTCCCAGTCGGCTTGCGGGGCGGGGAGTTCCAGAGCTTCCCTGTCTGCTCCCGCCGGGCCTCGCCCCGGCCCAGGCAAGGCACCAAAACCCCGGCCCGGAGCCCTCCGCGCCCCGAGTTGCCGCCTCCTGATTGGATTCCCTCTGTGTCAATCCTTGTCCTAGAACCTGGCTGTCCGTTGGACCCGCCCTAGAGGGCGGGGCTCCCGCCTAGGAAGCGGGGGAAGGTGGAGCGGGTGGTGAGGTGGGGGCGAAAGAGGAGGATGAATCCCCACCCATCTGGCCGCAGAGGCTCCGCCCACTCCCCTTTCCAGAGGCCAACATGGCTGCCTATCAAGGTCAGACGCGGCCTGCAGTGGGTGAAGCAGGAAGGGGGGCGGGATTGTGCCTCCAGGCTCCGCCCCGGAGCCGGCTCCGGGCTGGGAATGGGCCCGCGACTCCGAGGGCGGGGCGGGAAGGCGGCGAGGAGCCGAGCTGGGTGCGGTGAGGCGCGCATATCACCGCGGTTCCTGGGCAGGGCACTGAAGGCTGAGCAAGGCTGACCTGCTGCAGCTCCCGCCTCGTGCGCTCGCCCCACCCGGCCGCCGCCCGAGCGCTCCAGAAAGTCCTCTCGGGAGACCAGCGCCTGTTCCCGGGGCAGATCCAGGTTCAGGTGAGCGAGCCCCACCGCGGTCCCACCCCTGGCAGGCGGCGGCGGGCGGGCGGGGGCGAGACGCGCGGCCGCCGGGCCGACTTGTGGTTCTTGGGCTCGGTGCGGCCAGCCACCCGCGCAGGCAGGCGCGGACGCCGGCGGCCCGGTGCCCGGCACCGCATCCTTCCCAGGGGGACCGGGACCCCCGCGCGGGAACTCGGGGAGGGCGCCGGCGGCAGCGAGGCCTTGGGGTGCAGTGGCGGCCTCGGGACCCGCGCTCCTCTGCGCCCCTCGTGTCCCCCGGTGCGGTCCCAGGACTGGGCACCGGAGCCGACCTCCCCCTGCCGCTGGGGCACGCGCCCCGCCCTCGCCTTGCCTCGCCCAGGCCCGACTCTGGCAAACTTTTTAACCCCTTCCGGGAGCCGCGGCCCCTGGGACCCAGCCTCACGGGTTGGGAGCCCGGGGCAGCCGCTCCCGTGGAAGTTCCTGGCGTCTGAGGCACGGAGGTAACGGGCAGCGGGCACCGTTTGGCAGCTGTCAGGGCGTCCTCCTGAGTCAGAGTCGGACCGTCCCGCTGCAGACCTTGCACCCGGCCCGGTTTCCGCCTCCGCGGCCGACTTCCTCATTCGCCCGCTGCCGTCAGACTGGCCGAGGAGGGCCCGGGGGAGGTGCGGCGGCTGCCCGGACAAGGAGGACCCGGCGGGGACCTGGGCGCGAGGCAGGAAGGGCCACCCTCAGCCCGTGCTCCAGCCCTCGACCTCCGACTTCTGTTCTCCGGGGGAGGGAGGCCCGGAATGCAGCAGCCGTCGGGGCCGCCCAGGCGTGCACCTGATTCCACCGCACCCAGGGGCCATCCTGCCCGGGCGGGGCGCGGGGGCAGCTGGCTCTGCCGTTACGACCAGGCCTGGGCGATTGCATCTTTCCTGTTTGAGCCAGATCGGAGTTTTCTATTCTCCACTCCCCGCACCCGCTTCCCTGTGCTAGAGTCCCCACCCCATCCTGTTCTGGGGCCACGCGCAGGAGATAGGACGGCGGCATCCTCGTTCCTCCAGGGAAGCCCCGCTGTTTCAAACTGAGAGGCAGCACCCCCAGCACTAGCTTGCCGGCTGTCCTGTGGTGGAGGGCAGGGTGAACGTTCGGCCCCACCCAGCCGGTGTGGAGAGCAGACTCCTTGGGAAGTCCCAGGTCGTGGAGGCAGGCGCTCTCTCCACCGGGCAGTTGAGAGGCCCAGCCACTTTTCGGTTCACTGCGCCCTTTTCTGGGTTTAACAGGATTTCAAAGTAACTGTTGAGTAACTGTGGAAAGGGAAGAGAACCTTGGCTCCTTCTCCATGCGGCGCAACACTGTGGCCATTCTAACTCCACTGTCTGGGCCAGTGTTGGGCTCACCTGATGGCTTAGGAGTCCCTTTTTGGTAAGGAGGGAGGCCTTTTGAGACAATCACTCAATTAATAATAGTCAGTTTGTATACAAGGCTGCTATGTGGGGGGAAGGGGACACAGATGTGTAATTGAGCAAATATTTAACTGCTCTCTCTGTGCCAGGGACTCTGGCAGGTGGTGGGGGATGGGAGTTGAGTAAGACCTGGCCCGTGCCCATGGGCACTTAGGGGAGAACTGAGACAAATCCGTAGATGAGTCTAAGGTGAGGTGGAGATGACAGGGACCCCGGAAAGGTACTGTGAGTCATGGAGATTGGGAGAAGGGAGCCAGACTGCCCTGTGAAATCCCGGGCCCTGCCTCTGCCCTTGGGGAGTTTACAGTCCTCAAGGGGAAAGTGGCAGAACGAGTGAAATACAAAGGCAGCCTGTGATGTGTGTCCCAAGTATGCCATAGACAAAGGACTCGAGGAATTTCAAGGCTGAGAGGGGCCACTTCTCTGGGACAAGGAGGGAGCTGCTACGAGGGAGAAGCACATTGCAGGTTTGGCAAACTGAGGCAAGCATGCGGTGTTGGAAAGTGAGGAGCCTCTTTGTGGGTAATTGGAGGGTAATTAAAAACGTGGAGAGATTGCTTAGTGTAATTTGAGAGCCACTGCGCCCTAGATGACTGTGGAGTGACACCAAAGAACTTCAGTCTTCATTCTCAGCAAGCCCTGGCAGCGCAGGTGGGCAGATCCAGGTGTCTGGAGAGCTGGCATTGGCAGGCTTCGTTTGGGGAGCTCTCCAGTCCGGGAGAAAAGAGCAGCATTCTGTGAGGCTGCTCATCTGAAAGGTTCAGCAGGGTAGAGGAGAGAGAAGATCAGGGCCCTGGCATTCTTGCTTTTATTTTTAAACTTTTTAACCTAAGGGGTTGGAGATGGGACAACTTCTCTCTTGTAGGATGAAGGACGCATGTTAATCGCAGCCTGCCTTTTGCCCGCTCTTGCTCCAGAAAAAACAAAACAAGGATCTGTTAGCTCTTTAAAAGAAGAAAAACACACTCAAAAAATGCAGCATTGTTATGTAGCCTGGTAGGGTATTGCTAGAAATCAGCCTGGCTGTTCTTCCTTTACTTCCTCTTCTAGCTAATTCTTCAATAAAGTACTTAAGACAGCCCTTACCAGCTTGACATCTTTATTTCAAAAGGAGAGGAGGGGTTGGCTGTCGTTTTCCTCGGAGCCCGGCCGTACCCTTCTTCTCTTGGAGGGGGAGAAAGAGAAACCCAAAGCAAAGGAAGAAGAGAAAAAAAAAAAAAAACACACCAAAAAAACCCATGCCTTGACAACTTCCTCCCAAGCATTATGTTCCAAAAATATTTAGAATAACAAAATCTGTATGTCGTCTTAATTAAACAAACGTCCTAATTTACTGAGCATAAAACAGCATCTCTGCCTGCTGGGGCAGGAAGTGCATTTCCCTTTGTGCAGCCCCAGAGAGTCACTGCCTCTCAGCCTTAACCCTTGGTGTGCTGAGACCCTGGGCTGGAGTCCTCTGCTGACAAAAGAATGGAGCCCTGGCAGTGCTGCTCCTGTGGCTTACTGAATCCCACTTTTAGAGCTGAGAAGAGTGGGATGGTGGAAAGAACGTGAGCTTTGGAAATAGGCCGAGTTCCAATCCTGACCCTGCCGCTTACTAGCTTTGTGACCTTAGGCAAGTCACTTAGCCTCACAGCCTGGATGTGCTCATATGTAATACGGGAATCAAGATCCTACCCTGTGGGGTAAGATGCGTGAACTGAAAGAAATAAAGTATGTACATGGCCTATTATGTAGTGGCTGTGTGTGTGTGTATATATATATATATATTTTTTTTTGAGACAGAGTCTTGCTCTGTCGCCCAGGCTAGAGTGCAATGGCGCGACCTTGGCTCACTGCAACCTCCTTCTCCTGGGTTCAAGCAATTATCCTGCCTCAGCCTCCTGAGTGGCTGGGATTACAGGTGCCCACTACCACACCCCGCTAGTTTTTGTATTTGTAGTTGAGACAAGGTTTCACCATGTTGGCCAGGCTGGTCTCGAACTCTCTGTCCTCAGGTGATCTGCCCATCTTGGCCTCTGCCACAGTGCTGGGATTACAGGTGTGAGCCACCGTGCTCGGCTTGTATGTGATTTTTTTTTTTTTTTTTTTTGAGATGAGTCTCACTCTCGCCCAGGCTAGAGCGCACTGGCATAATCTCAGCTCACTGCAACCTCTGCCCACAGGTTTAAGCAATTCTTCTGCCTCAGCCTCCCAAGTAGCTGGGATTACAGGTGCCTGCCACCACACCTGGCTAATTTTTGTATTTTTAGTAGAGATGGGATTTTGCCATTTTGACTAGGCTGGTCTGGAACTTCTGACCTCAAGTGACCCACCTGCCTCGGCCTCCCAGAGTGCTAGGATTATAGGTGTGAGCCACTATGCCCAGCACCCCTTCCCCCACTTTTTTTTTTTTTTTTTGAGACAAGGTCTCTGTCACCCAGGCTGGAGTGCAGTGGCACTATCTTGGCTCACTGCAACCTCCACCTCCTGGGTTCAAGCAATTCTCATGCCTCAACCTCCTGAATAGCTGGGATTACAGGTGCCCGCCACCACACCTGGCTAATTTTTTTATATTTTTAGTAGAGACAGGGTTTCACCATGTTGGCCAGGCTGGTCTTTAGCTCTTGACCTCAGGTGATCTACCTGCCTCGGCCTCCCGAAGTGTTAGGATTACAGACGTGAGCTACTGCACCCGGTCCCCCACCCACATTTTTTTTTTTAGTATAAATGATCAGTCTTAACTCCCTGGGTTATCAGGTTGAGGGGGCGGGAATGAGGGTGGAGGATAGATTGTTTTCCTGGCTTCTAGCTCCATGTTCTTTCTGCCTCTATGCACCATAAGGTATGCGTGTATTGTGGCTGTGGACTGTGATGCCCGAATGGTGAATAGGCAAGTGGCTATGAGGCCCATCTGCTGATGCTTTTGAATGCACTTGGTGATGAGTTTGTGCTGAGTAATCTCTTCACAGGGTCCTGGCTGGGACAGAAGGTGTGCAGACTGTGGTTTTAGTTCAAACATGTGGTTTCCCATGGTCTGGGAGACAGCCAAAGGGTGATACAGGAAGAGCACTGGACTTGGGTGACTGGAGACCTTGCTTCCAACCCTGGCTCTGGGCAATGGGAGGTTTGATTTCCTTTGTGTTTTTTGATTTTGTTTTGAAGCAGGGTCTTGCTCTGCTGCCCAGGCTGTAGTGCAGTAGCATGATCATAGCTCATTGCAGCCTCAAATTTCTGGGCTCAAGCAATTCTCTGCCTTGGCCTCCTGAGTAGCCAGGATTACAAGTGCATACCGCTACACCTGGCTAATTTTTGTGTTTTTTGTAGGGATGGGATCTTGCTGTGTTGCCCAGGCTAGTCTCAAACTCCTGGGCTCAAGCAACCCTCCTGCCTCAGCCTCCCAGAGTGTTGGGGTTACAGGTGTGAAATATTGTGCCTGGCCAGGTTTGATTTCCTAGGAGGTGCCATGTCTCCCTACAAAGACATCATACCAGTTTATGTGCCCACAAATTATGCATGGGAGTGCCTGAGAAACTGAAAAATTAAGTAATTTTATTTATTTATTTATTTATTTATTTATTTGAGATGGGTTCTCACTCTTGCCCAGGCTGGAGTGCAATGGCGCGATCTCGGCTCACTGCAGCCTCCACCTCCTGGGTTCAAGCAATTTTCTCACCTCAGCCTCCCGAGTAGCTGGGATTACAGGGGTGCACCACCACACCCAGCTAGTTTTTGCATTTTTAGTAGAGATGGGGTTTCCCCATGTTGGCCAGGCTGGTCTCGAACTCCTGACCTCGGGTGATCCACCCGCCTTGGCCTCCCAAAGTGCTAGGATTATAGGTATGAGCCACCATGCCCAGCAAAATCAAGTAATTTTAATTTCCTAGGCACTCTTTTATTTTTTGTTTTTTGAGATGGAGTCTTCCTCTGTTGCCCAGGCTGGAGTGCAGTGGCATGATCTCGGCTCACTGCAACTTCCGCCTCCCGGGTTCACGCCATTCTCCTGCCTCAGCTTCCCGAGTAGCTGGGATTATAGGCGCCTGCCACCGCGCCCAGCTAATTTTTGGATTTTTAATAGAGATGGGGTTTCACCATGTTGGCCAGGCTGGTCTCGAACTCCTGACCTCAGGTGATCCATCTGCCTTGGCCTCCCAGAGTGCTGGGATTACAGACGTGAGCCACTGCACCTGGCCAGCACTCTGGTACCTTATTGATGAGAGTGTATATTGTACAATCCTCTTTTTAGAAGGTTGTTTGGGGCTGGGCATGTTGGCTCACATCTGTAATCCCAGCACTTTGGGAGGCCAAGAGGGGAGGATTCCTTGAGCCCAGGAATTCTAGACCAGCCTGGGCAACATAGGGAGACTCTGTCTCTATTACATTAAACAACAACAATAAAAAAAGAAAGTTGTTTGGCAGTATCTGTCAAAGCATACTCCTGAGTGCATTCTAGGAATTTATGTCACAGATAAACTCAGATGTGCTAAAGGGAGTATCTGAGAATCTTCATCTCCGCATTGACATAGAAAATGACAGGAAGGAAGCTGTCTATTAAAAAGGTCAACTAAATCATGGTACAGCTGTACAGTGGAAATCCTTGCAGCCCTTTGAAAAATGAGGTCAATCCATATGTACTGATAGGGCGTGCTCTGCAAGCTATGTTGTAAGTGAAAAACACCAGATGCAACGTAGTGTAAATGGTGCTTCGTTTTGTGTAAAACATGGTATGTAAACTCCACTCTGTGCATGCAGTATTTCTGGAAAGATATTGAGACCCTGGTAATGGTGGTTGCATAGGCAACAGGGAGTGAGCAGTACATTTCACTGAATACTTTTTTTTTTTTTTTTTTTGAGATGGAGTCTCGCTCTATTGCCCAGGCTGGAGTGGCATGATCGATCTCTGCTCACTGCAATCTCCACCTCCCAGGTTCATGCGATTCTCCTGCCTCAGCCTTCTGAATAGCTGGGATTAGAGGCGTGCGCCACTATGCCCAGCTAATTTTTTTGTATTTTTATTAGAGATGGGGTTTCATCACGTTGCCCAGGTTAGTCTCAAACTCCTGACTTCAGGTGATCCATCTGCTTCTTCTCCCCAAAGTGCTGGGATTACAGGCATGAGCCACTGCGCCCGGCCATATTGTCCTTAAAGAATCAAAAATTCAACTATTTCTCATTTTTCTTAATTATAAAAATAAGAGGTCCAGCTGGCCAATCTGTAGGTCTCAACTGTAAAGTGCATTGCTTTAGGTTCCATGCTGCATACGGAATGCCTACCTTGTACAAGGAAGGAGGGAAGGGTCTTTGTGCTTGAAACCTTAGGGTCCTGTTTTCTTCCCATGATGTCACATCACTAGAGTAACCCCTTAAACAGAAGTCCCTTCTGATCCACTTCTTCATATTCTGGGAAATGGTAGATGATTGATTTTTCTTTGCTGTATGAGAAGAGAAAGCCTGCATGTGTGTGTGGAGAGCGTTTTGGGATCCCTCTTGCAAGGTTTCCATAATTCGCTTGGCTCCAAATCATAAGCTGTCCTGCCCTAGGGAACCCACCCCAACCTGAAGCCCAACCCAGGCCCTCACATACCTGGCTTGCTTTTTTTTTTTGAGAAGGAGTCTCAGTCTGTTGCCCAGGCTGGAGTGCAATGGTGTGATCTCTGCTCACTGCAACCTCCGCCTCCCAGGTTCAAGCGATTCTACTGCCTCAGCCTCCCAAGTAGCTGGGATTACAGTCACCTGTCATCACGCCTGGCTAATTTTTGTATCTTTAGTAGAGACAGGGTTTCACCATGTTGGCCAGGCTGGTCTCGAACTCCTGACCTCAGGTGATCCACCCCGCTGGGCCTCCCAAAGTGCTGGGATTACAGGCGTGAGCCACTGCAGCCGGCCACTCGGCCTTCTTTTTTAACTTGGGGTCGTTGCATCCACTATTATGTCCCTTCCCACTCTGTCCCCAGTTTCCCCTGAGACATCTGGCCTGTGGTTTTTATGTATAACAACACTGGAAAAGCCCAAATTCTTGAGAAGATGTGATCAGAGGGGTGTTTTGAATCGGAGGGCACTACCCCTCTTCTCAAGGACGGCTGTCTTTCACTTTGGATGGTGTGGGTGCTGGGAGGAGCTGCAGGCGCTACTGTTGTGCCCGGTTGACTCCTTTCCTCAGTGAGGTCTGGAAGACCCTGTCAGGGTCCTGAGGTCCTGCAAGGCAGCCTCCGGGCCTCCTGGGAGAATGGTGTAAGTCACACGTGAGTACACACTATGAGCCCAGCTCTAAAATGGGACTGCCACTGCACGGGCAGGTGGCCTGTATCTGTACCCAGCCCCCGTCCCTTGTGCTTAGATGGCACCAAATATTTGGGAGGCAGGAGGGGAGCTGCCTACTCGGTCTGATGCATGTCTCTTTAAAAAGTAACCTAGGCAGGCTTCTGTTGGAATTACTCAGGTTCCCATTCCCATGATTAGCTTCTTGAGCCTGAGATGATTCAGCAACCGGGCAGGTGTCCCCAGAGAAAGCCCTTGGCTGGACTTCTGCCAAGCACCGGAGCAGCTGGGAGTCCCTCAGTGGCTATCTGCATCTCTAGCCCGGGACCCTCCTGCTGTGGCTGGAGGGAGCCTTGCATGGCCTTCCCGAAAGGTGTGGCTTCCTGCCACGCAGGTTGGGCTGAGGTCTGTAGTGGGGTTACAGGTAACTGATCTCTCCAACCCTCGAGTCACTTCCTTAGTACCACTCAGAGGCCCTTATCATCCTTATGGTATGTCCCAGAGGAGAAAGGGGGCTTCTCAGGGAGGTCCCTCTCTCCCCTTCTTGGACCAAGCATGATGTCTCTCTGTACAAATTTTTTTTTTTTTTTCTAAGACAGAGTCTTGCTCTGTTGCCCAGGCTGGAGTGCAGTGGTGCTATCTTGGCTCACTGTAAGCTCCGTCTCCCGGGTTCACACCATTCTCCTGCCTCAGCCTCCTGAGTAGCTGGGACTACAGGCACCTGCCACCACACCCAGCTAATTCTTTTGTATTTTTAGTAGATACGGGGTTTCACCACGTTAGCCAGGATGGTCTCCATCTCCTGACATTGTGATCCACCCACCTCGGCCTCCCAAAGTGCTGGGATTACAGGCGTGAGCAGCCGTGCCTGGCCTCTTTGTACAATTTTTAATGTGTTGGGGAGCTTGAAGCTAATCTCCTTGAGTAGGTTGCCACTCATCAGAAGGACGTTTACGTTTTGGGAACGTGGGCCTTAGAAAGAAGTGCCTTTCTTCTTTCATTTTACCTCTAATTTGAAATGATCCCCTGCTTAAAAGAAAAATCAGCAACAACAATGAAAACCCTCCCTACTGAGTTTAGAATTATAGAATGCCTGGCTGGAAGAGATGTTGGGAATAATTAAAATAACATTTCTTTTTTTTTTTTTTTTTTCCTAATTAGAGAAAAAGTGATTTGCCCAAGCTCATTCTGTGAGTCAGTAGAAAACCTTGGCCCCTGGTTTCACTCATCCCAGTGCCTTTCCAAATCAGGAGGCTTCATTTAAACGTGTTTTCTAAATGGTGACTCTCCCTTTTTTTTTTTTTTTTTTTTGATGTTTATTCCCTGTTTAGCCAAGCAACACATACTTAGCTCCTTTAATCTTTCCTTAAGAGTCTATTCTTCTACTCCCTTCGTCTTTTTTGTTGTTTTTTGGCGGGGGGCACTAGGGTTAAGGAATGGGGTGGGAAGTGTTTTGGGTTTCTCTGAACTTCTTCCAGCTGGACGTGGCCACTTGAGCTGAAAGTTCCCACAGCTCGAAAAATCAATATTTCACATGGGGTGGTGCCAGGCAGCAGGGTGGGCCATTCAGAAAGCCACACCGCTGCCCACTGTCCTCAGCCAGCCCTGATTTCTAGTAACTTTAGGTCACTTAATGTCTTGGGTGATAATTTGTTGTATTTTCAACACAAAATGCATGGGAGAAGGAACAAAACAAAGTTTTGGGATCAGGCAGAGCTAGGACCAGACCCCCCGCCTTTTCTCCTGCTGCTCGACTTAGTTTTCCCATCTGCACCATGGAGAAGCCTCTTTCTTAGCATTATAAATGGATGTGAAGTGGTCTGGTCCTCCTCTTCCTCCCCTTCATCTCTCTCCTTTTTTTTTTGAGATAGCGTCTTGCTCTGTTGCCCACGCTGGAATGTGGTGGTGTGATAAAAACTCACTACAGCCTCAGCCTCCGTCTCAAGCATTCCTCCCACCTCAGCCTCCTAAGTAGCTGGGACCACGGGCGTACACCACCACGCCTGGTTAATTTTTTTTTTTTTGTAGAGATGAGGTTTTGCCATGTTGCCCAAATTCATCTCAAACTCCTGAGCTCAAGCAATCTACCTGCCTTGGCCTCCCAAAGTGCTGGGATTACAGGCATGAGCCACCTCGCCCAGCTTCTCCTTTTCTTCATATTAACAACATCATCATCTCTCCTCGGGTAGTAGGAAATACATGTTCAAATTTTTGTTTGTTTGTTTGTTTTTTTGAGACGGAGTCTCGCTCTGTCGCCCAGGCTGGAGTGCAGTGGCACCATCTCGGCTCACTGCAAGCTCCGCCTCTCGGGTTCACACCATTCTTCTGCCTCAGCCTCCCAAGTAGCTGAGACTACAGGGTGCCCGCCACCACGCCTGGCTAATATTTTTTGTATTTTTAGTAGAGATGGGGTTTCACTGTGTTAGCCATAATGGTCTCCATCTCCTGACCTCATGATCCACCCGCCTTGGCCTCCCAAAGTGCTGGGATTACAGGCGTGAGCCACCGTGCCCGGCCAGGTTCAAGTTTTAAAGATTTCATATTTATCCAACAAGCTGTCCTTTGATAACAAGATGTGATGATTAAGATGACTGAGGAACCTGCTGGAACCCACCCCTGACATTGTTGCTGGGGTTTCTGATGCCTGCAACTTTTGCATCCTTTTCCCATACAGTACAGTTCATCTCGTTACACTGATCTCAGCTGGGTTAAGTTTTTTTTGTTTTGTTTTGTTTTTTTTTTGTTTTTTTAGAAAGGCTGTTACAAAGCAATAGAGGCACCTTTATTTAGAGTTGTCTATGTTCAAAAGCCACTGCGTTTCCTGTGTTTCACATTAAGTCACTGAGCTAGAGGAGGCAGCTTCCTGTCTGATAAACATAAAGAACGAGACATTTGGGACAGTTTGGGTGACTTAATCTAACTGGGCCAGAATGGGGGAGAAGATTTGAGAACTCACTGTCCTATGTGGACGAGGAGGTCAAAGGCGGGGTCTTCTTTCATTTCTGTCCCCAGGCTGTAACTCCATGTTTGGGACAGTTAGAATCAGCTCCTAGTCCTTGTTGCACAAATGGGGTTCAGGTCTCATTGGTGTCTTCACTTTTTTTTTTTTTTTTTGAGACGGAGTCTCGCTCTGTCGCCCAGGCTGGAGTGCAGTGGCCGGATCTCAGCTCACTGCAAGCTCCGCCTCCCGGGTTTACGCCATTCTCCTGCCTCAGCCTCCCGAGTAGCTGGGACTACAGGCGCCCGCCACCTCGCCCGGCTAGTTTTTTGTATTTTTTAGTAGACACAGGGTTTCACCATGTTAGCCAGGATGGTCTCAATCTCTTGACCTTGTGATCCGCCCGTCTCGGCCTCCCAAAGTGCTGGGATTACAGGCGTGCACCACCACGCCCAGCTAATTTTTGTATTTTTGGTAGAGACGGGTTTCACCATGCTGCCTAGGCTGGTCTCAAACTCTAGACCTCAGGTGATCCACCTGCCTCGGCCTCCCAAAATGCCAGGATTACAGGCGTGAGCCACTGTGCCTGGCGGGTGTCTTCACTTCTAAGCCTGTGACAGGGAGGCCTAGACAGCCAGAAGCTTTTGAATGCCGGTTAGTGACCTCTTCATTTTACAGAACGCTGATGGGGGAATCCCTAGGAGGAGAAAGGTGGTAGGGAGGCATTTTCGAGTTTTTATTTTTTATATTTAAGAACCAAGTATTGGGTATAAGGGAGTTGCCCTTTGCCAAATCAGTCCGCAGAGACTCCCTAAGCTCCAGTTATGTGGTCTGCACTGTCTTGGTGGGGCTCAGCAGGGATGGAGGACTGACAGACTGTCCCTGTCACTGAGCAGCCTTATCTTCCAACAGGGAGTTGGGATACTGAGGGAAGCCCATGCTACCCTGAGTCACTGGAGACATCTGAGCATCTTGAGCCAAGTTCCTGGAGGCTAGGATTGCCTGAGAGGAGGAGGGAGGATGGGAAGGTGGGCATGGAAGGGAGGAAGAGCTGCTGTCTGGGTCACATCACAGCCTTGCTATTAATTATAATTATTAAACTTTATTGGCTGGGTGTGGTGGCTCATGCCTGTAATCCCAGCACTTTGGGAGGCCGAGGTGGGTGGATTACCTGAGGTCAGGAGTTCAAGACCAGCCTGGCCAACATGGTGAAACCCCATCTCTACTAAAATTACAACATTAGCCAGGTGTGGTGGTGCATGCCTGTAATCCCTGCTACTGGAGTGGCTGAGGCAGGAGAATTGCTTGAACCTGGGAAGCAATTCTAGCAGAGGTTGCAGTGAGCTGAGATTGCATCATTGCACTGTAGCCTGGGCAACAAGAGCAAAACTCTGTCTCAAAAAAAGAAAAAGAAATTATTGAGCACTTGTATGTACTAGGTACCATGCTGATGCTTTTAAAAATTTATTATCTTTTATTTAAAAAATTTTAACTTACATTTTAGAAAATGGAAATGGGGTCTCACTGTGTCGTCCAGGTTGGTCTCAAGTTTCTGGCCTCAAGTGATCCTCCTGCCTTGGCCTCTCAATGTGCTGAGATTATAGTCATGAGCCACCACTGCACCTACACCTGGCCATTGCTAGGGCTTTTACATGGATTATCTCATTTAATTCTTCCCTTGTTTCCATAAGGTAGGGACTTATCCTCATTTTGCAGATGGGGATACTGTGCAGGGATTCAAACTTGGGTGCTCCAGCTCCTGACTCTCTGTGGCCTTGGAGACGCCCTGCACTCCTGGACTTGTGTTTCCTCACTTGGTGGTGAGCGGCTGGGCTGGTCCTTGAGGCCTCCACCCTCGCCAGTGGCTGAGCATTCATTCAATGTGCAGAGAGAACGTTGGGCTGCAGCAGAATGGGATCTCCCATACAGCAGTTGGCAACCCACAGCGGGGTTGCCAGGTCAGCAGTGATGCCTTGGCTACTGACTTCACCTTTAACCCCACTGGCCATTTTTCAAATGAATGTGGTTGGACCTAAGGGAGAGCAGGTGGGAAGACCCTGGTCCTAGCGTGAATCCAGGCACTGCTGTGCCTGTCTGAGTAGTGCCCTCTGGGGAACCAGCTAGCCAGACGACCTGCCATCATATTGCGTCGTGGGCTCTTGACATCAGCCCACTTGAAACCATTGGGTTCTGTTCGTCCCTCATCTATCCACCCGTCAGATCCATAGTCATTCAGTAGTAACTCCTTGGAACTGATTCTAGGTACAAGGCACTGGTTGGGTGCTGGGAATACGGAGGGAAAGGAAACATGGGCCCTTCTCTCTGGTTGCTGATGGTCTCCCACCAGATACAGATGCTGGGAACCCAGGGAGAAGGCATGGGGGGAGTCTGAGAAGGCTTCCTGAAGGAGGCAGGCTTTGAGATTGTAAAGTAGAGACACGGTGTGGCAAGTCCAGGGAGCAGGGGTGGGACCTCGTTCAGTTGCCCAGACTCAGGCAGATCTTTGTTCGGAGGTGATTCAGGTTGGCAAAGGCCCTGTGAGTCACCTGGGGCTGGTGAAACGCTTCTTCTCCTCCTTCGGCCAAGACCCAGCCTCTTCATAAGCCAAGGCGGCCCGTGAAGGCTTGCTTCCTTGCCCCATTTCCCAGGAAATGTGGGAGGGCAGGATTCCACACCCGGGTCACTCACCTCGGGGTGGATGCTGGGAACGCTGCCTGCGCCCTCTGGTTGTGTGGCCAGCACGTTTTTCCAGCCAAAGGTCTTGGAATGAGATTTTTCTTTTTTTCTTTTTTTTTTTTTTTAGGCGGAGTCTTGCTCTGTCGCCCAGGCTGGAGTGCAGTGGCACTATCTCGGCTCACTGCAAGCTCCGCCTCCTGGGTTCACGCCATTCTCCTGCCTCAGCCTCCCGAGTAGCTGGGACTACAGGCGCCTGCCACCACGCCCGGCTAATTTTTTTGTATTTTTTTAGTAGAGATGGGGTTTCACCGTGTTAGCCAGGATGGTCTCGATCTCCTGACCTCGTGATCCACCCATCTCGGCCTCCCAAAGTGCTGGGATTACAGGCTTGAGCCACCGCGCCCGGCGGAATGAGATTTTTCATGGAATATTGAGAGAGACTTAATTGTTATTAGAATCAGTTCTTCTGTTTTTATTTATTATTATTTTTTGAAACAGAGTCTCAGTCTGTCGCCCAGGCTGGAGTGTACTGGTGCAATCTTGGCTTACTGCAACCTCCGCCTCCCGGGTTCAAGCAATCCTCCTGCTTCAGCCTCCCGAGTAGCTGGGATTACAAGCGTGTGCCACCATGCCCGGCTAATTTTTGTATTTTTAGTAGAGATGGGGTTTTGTCATGTTGGCCGGGCTAGTCTCAAAAACTCCTGACCTCAGGTGGTCCGCCTATCTTGGCCTCCCAAAGTGCTGGGGTTACAGGCGTGAACTACCCACACCTGGCTATTTTTTGTATTTTTAGTAGAAATAGGGTTTTGCCATGTTGACCGGGCTGGTCTTGAACTCCCGACTTCAGGTGATCCACTTGTCTCGGCCTCCCAAAGCGCTAGGATTACAGGTGTGAGCCACCACACCCAGCCAGTTCTTCTCTTGTTGAATTAAAAAAGAAATAAGGGTGTGTGTGTGTGGTGTTTATTCCACAAGCATTATTGCAACAAAGCTGGCAACAAGCAGATTTGCCCCACACCTCATCTACTGTTTTGCATTTTTCTGGGTTTCCTGTCCATAGACACATGTATTTTACAAAATTGTAAGCAGAACAGAGACTCTGTTCTGAGTTACTTAGTACCATAATGTGAAGTTCCTATGTTGCATTGGTCTCCACAATTCATAATTTAATGACCCACTTATGTCCACTGAGGGGAGGGGCCATGTTTCATGTTGCCAGAAAGTTCCATGGGTTTTATTGACTCTTGGAAATTCATTCAGCAAACATATCCAGTACATCTGTTCTAGATCTAGGCCAGAAACGGCCCGCTGGTCAGGATGCAGATGAATGTGAGGTTCCAGACTCTGTCCTGGAGGGGCTCGCAGTGTAGACCTAGGAGCATGCCACTTCACTCTGGTGTGGCTGTGATTGAGGGGACTGAGGAGGTGGCGGTTGCTTGGATGCCCAATTCCGGTGGATTCCAGCCGATGGAAAACAGGTAAAACCACTTTGTCATTAGTGGTGAGAAAGCTTAGGAACAAGGGAGCTGGGAGATCTTTCTGGGCTTTTGGAGGAAGCTCTTCAACCTGTTCACCCCGCCTCCACTGTGCCTGTCACTTCCAAGGCCCCTGGCCAGAAAACCCACTGGGAGGAAGTGAGGGAGAGAAAAAGTCTCCAAGAGACCTTGACAACAGGGAGGCTTGGGAAATAGCCCCTCGCCCTACTGAGAGAGATCCTACCGAGGGTGGCAGTGGAGCAGGGGCAGCTGAGGGCAGGGGCAGGGGGAGGACAGTGGGGTGAAGTGGTCTTCCAAAGTCGGAAGGCCATTGGCAGGCGACTTGGGCTCTGCTGAGGCCCCGGGCGTTTTCCAGGATGGTGTGAGAATGGCAGCAACAAGTTGCAACAGTTTAGTTTTGTTGTAAAGAGGAAGTTTCAGAATCCTAGTGGCTACTTTTGAGCAGACAGATGCTTGTAGGGCAGGAGAATGGCGTGAACCCGGGGGGCGGAGCTTGCAGTGAGCCGAGATCGCGCCACTGCACTCCAGCCTGGGCGACAGAGCGAGACTCCGTCTCCAAAAAAAAAAAAAAAAAAAAAGAAAGAGAGTATTTGGAGGTGGGCCTAAGGGGAGAAGATGGGTGGTCAAGGGGTTAGAAATTGGAATGCAAGAGTTGCCTTTGCTCTGGTATTTCCTTTCATTCCAGAGAAAGGCCTCCTCTGCCAGGGGTTGTGGCTGCCTCTTTCGGTGTCCAAGACCCACGTTTCCTAACCCTGGCTCCCCACTCAAATCCAGCTGACCTGAATTCTGCTGTCTAGGTTCCTAGACAGCGGGAGAGAAGTCGTTTGCTCATGGGAAAGGTTCCAAAGTCTTGTTGCTCCCCACCCCACTAAGGGCATAAACAGGGCTGGGGGCCCAGGTGGTCACGGTGGCCACCGCTGCCCTTGTGTGTTTGCAGATTTTCTGAGCTCCTTTCGTCCCCCCTCCAGCCTGCTCTTGGGACCTGGATCAGCACCAGGCCTGAGGTTTCACTGGGACAGCTCTGTCAGTCCTTAATACCCTCCCATGGTTAAATATGAACTCAAAAACACAACCTAAATCTTAACCTAACTTTTTTTTTTATTATCTGTCAATTTTTTTTTTTTTTTTAAAGAGACAGGGTCTCACTCTTTTGCCCAGGCCGGAGTGCAGTGGCACAGTCATAGATTATTGCAGCCTCAACCTCCTGGGCTCAAGTGATCCTCCCACCTCAGCCTCCCAAGTAACTGGGACTATAGGTGCACGCCACCACACCTGGCTGATTTTAAAATTTTTTGGTAGAGATGGAATCTTGCTATGTTACCCAGGCTGGCCTCGAACACCTGGGTTCGAGTGATCCTCCTACCTCGACCTCCCAAAGTGCTAGGATTACATACGTGAGCCACTGCGCGCAGTCTGAATTTATACTATTTTAAATTATTTTGTAGCTGTTATATTGGAGGAAGGAGAGGTGGATGCAAGGAATAGAGAAGGCAGCAGGAAGTGGGGTGTGGGACAGGGAGTGGGTGACTTCAGAAGCAGCAGGTGGGTTTACATCCCATTTTCATTCAATTTATTTATTCATTAAATACGTATCAATTGCTAGGGACTGTTCTACGTTCCGGGGACGTGTCATTGAACAAGGCAACTGAAGTCCCTGCAGTTTCCTCTCTAGTGGCAGAAACAGACAATAATCAAACATGCTTACTAGGTAGGTCAAGACAGTAAGAGCTGTAGAGAGCCCAAGTCAGGTGAGGGGTATGTTGAGAGGTAATAGATTGCCCAGGCAGCCGGGCATGGTAGCTCACGCCTGTAATCCCAGCACTTTGGGAGGCCAAGGTGGGCGGATCACCTGAGGTCAGGAGTTTGAGAGCAGCCTGGCCAACATGGTGAAACCCTGTCTCTACTAAAAATACAAAAATTAGCCAGGCATGGTGGCGGGCACCTGTAATCCCAGCTACTCAGGAGGCTGAGGCTGCAAGAATCGCGTGAACCTGGGAGGCGGAGGCTGTGGTGAGCCGAGATGGCGCCATTGCACTCCAGCCTGGGCAACAAGAGTGAAACCCTGTCTCAAAATAAAAATATAAATAAAAAAATAATAATAAATTGCTCAGGCTGCTATGATGGAGTGCTAGACTGTGTGGTTAAGCAGCAGACATTTATTCTCTCAGTTCTGGAGACTGGAAGTCCACGATGGTGTGGACAGGCTTGGTTTCCTTTGAGCCCTCTCTCCTTGGCTTGTAGGTAGCCGTCCTCTCATTGTGTCCTCACATGGTCTTCCCTCTGTGCACGCACATGCCTGGTGGCTCTTCCTTGTATTATAAGGACACCAGCCATGGGATTAGGGCCTACCCGAAGGACCTCATTTTAACTTAATTACCTCTTCCAAGGCCCTGTCCTCAAATACCACAGTCACATTCTGCGGTACTGGGAGTTAGGGCTCCAACATGATGGATATTTTTGGTAGGGACACAATTCAATCCATAACAGGGAAGAAGGGAGTAGAGGAGTGGGTTTGTGTCAGCAGAGGGTTCTCTGATCCAGGGACATTCTGTTGATGCCTTCAGGTCCAGGGACGAGCCCTCCAGGACGGTATTCTACCGGTTGTTTAAGTGCTTTGAGCTCCAGTTTCTGCATCTGTAAACTCTGGTTCATAGAACTATCTGTCTGTGTTCTCTGGGTAGCTGAAGTATGAAGTGCTCTCAGCAGTGTCTACTTCATGATGAACTCCCGATAAGTATCAATGCCCCTCCTGCCGTGCTTCCCGCCCCCTCACTCCCCACCCCTGGTTCACCAGCGCTTTTTCCTTTTGTCCCACTTTACTCTCTGCTCCGGGGTTCTACTTCTGATCAAAACACTTGAGTACTAGGGGCTGCCCCCTGCCTCCTACCCGGTGCCTGTGGGCCAATTGTTCTTGGAGGTGGCTCCTCCCCTGTGTTAAGTCATAAGCCCTTTTGACAGCGGTAAAGAGGAACAGTTGTAGAAAGCTGGTGCAGGACTCTAACCTAAACTCCCAGTTGCTGGCCCGAGTGTCGGATGGCTATGGTTCGAGTGTGCATTGCCGAGTACTTCACTTATGCCACTGTTCCCAGCGGACTGCTTCATGTCTTAGCAATTCTCTGTGCTGGCTTATGTGCTGGTCTCGCTTCCCCTTTTAGAGGCCTTGCCGCCAGGACCCTGGCATGGTGCCTTGCCCATGGTGAGTACTTGATACCTGCTTGAGAGACAGGTGAGGATATTCATAAATAGTGAGGATATTCATACCAGAATGCGGGGGGCACAGACCCTGATGTGCCCTGGGTAGGTGGCTTTATTTCTTTGGCTTCTGAGCCTCGCCAGCATGATGGGCGTGGGTCTGGTGCTTAGGTAAATAGGCAGGTGCTCTGGACTCAGACCGTCTGCCCTAATCCTGGTTCTCGAACTTGCAGGCCCTTGGACCTTGAGTGAATCATGCCGTCTTTCTGTACCTCAGTTTTCCTTATCTGTGGAATGAGGAAAATAAGAAATGCCACAGAGGATTTTGACGCTCAGTAAAGTTTAACTCTATTGTTTGTATGTTTTATCTGTCCACAGTTTATCCGGCACCGTGCCAGGTTATATATTTTTATCCATTTACAATTTTCAGTCGAATTTTTCTATCACGTTGTAAAGGTTAAAGTCACTTTTGGGTTACCGCAACAAGAGTCTCTCAATCCCATGAGGGTGGCAGTATTAGTGTTCCTATTTTGTAGCTGGGAATGTTGAGACTCCAAGAAAACCTTCGTGACTAGCCCCAGGTAGCAAAGCGAGTGATCTAAAATCCTCTCCCAGCGCCTCATTTTCAGGCCAGTTATTTTCCATATCTACTTCCATCGCCTCTCCTGCCTTCTCATCCCACTTCAACCACTTTATGGACAATAGTTGTGAAACTGGGTTTTTGTAGACTTCCATGCATAGCCACACAGCAGTGGTTCCATTACCTAGTTGGCTTTATGGCACCAGGTGGAAATTACAGCCCTCCCTGTTCCATCGTAAGAGACCTGTCGGGTAGACAGCAGGTGAGGGCTGACAGGCTGGTGTGAGGTCTGGTCAGCTTGGTCCTTGTGGGGAACCTGGATTTTTGCTGTTCTCCCTCTGAAGAATGGATACCACCCCCTCGTACCTTCCTAGCCCACCAGCATGCCGTTCTCAGCCCGCCTTCTGCCCAGAGCCGGCCTGCCGCCCACTGTTTCCTGCCTTTGCCAGGGCGAGGGGGAGGTGGGTATATAATGCCAAGTGCTCATGAAAAACGCCTCGTCATGAGATTAATTACTTGCTGCTGAGCACCATGGAATTCACAAGTCTCCATCAGCACCTCGACGTCTCCCCTGAACTCTACCTGGGGTTAGTTCTGCGGACTCTGTGGCTAGAACTTTAAACCCATGTTAGACAGAAAGACGTAGTGGCCACCAGTGCGATGCTGGAGATCAGTCTGGCAGAATCCCTCCTGCCATTGACCAGCTGTGTGTCCTGGAGCCTTGATGTCCTTAAAGGGGGGACACTAGGCTGAGGGCGCTTCTGGGTTGTGAGGTCCGGGTGTGCAGACCTGTGCAGTATCATACACCTTGGAGGACCAGCATAGTACAGACGGATAGGTCTCTTCCCTTTTGATACAAGTCACAGGCCTTAATGACCCTCAGGTTGAAATTAGAGCCCCCCCACCCCCACCCCCACCCCCTTGCCTTACTTCTGGCTTTTACACAAGAATCTGAAGAATGTGATGCTCTATTGCGGACCGGGCAGGCTTCGCAGGCTCTTCCGGGGCTTTGCAGGGCAGCCTTTGTTGTGCTGCAGGACCTGGGGCGTTCCGAATTGGTTGTGGTTGGGAGTCAGAGACAACTCCAGGCTCATTAAATTCCTGGCTGTTTAGGGCGATCTAGACAGCTGGGAGGGGTAAGGGTGGGGAGATAACACTCTTCCACCTCCGGGCACTGTTATCTTAGAGAAAATGGGTTAAAAGTGAGTCTGCTGGAGGGGGTTGGTAGCAGCCAGGAGGGCAGATACTACTGCTTTGGCCCTGGGCGACTGGAAAGCTTGCGGGTCCGCCTCTGCGCTTTCCCTTCCTGATCATGGAGCAACTGCTGTTGACAAGGTCCTACGTGGAGCCTTGCCGGACGCTCTGGGTGCATTCGCTGTCTTATTGCACCCCTAGAGGCAGTGGAGCAGAGTGGTTAGGCATGGAAGACCCAGAGCCCCAAGTGAGACCTGCAGGGTACAGACACCAGCAGCTACTACCTGTGTGCCCTTCAGCAAGTAAGCCTTCTGGCCTTCACTTTCCCCATCTGCAAAACAGGATACCAGTAGAACCTACCTCACAAGGATGCTGTGTGGTAAAGTGAGATTCCTGGTGAAAAGC
Organism: Chlorocebus sabaeus; assembly: GCF_047675955.1. Taxonomy (NCBI): domain Eukaryota; kingdom Metazoa; phylum Chordata; class Mammalia; order Primates; family Cercopithecidae; genus Chlorocebus; species Chlorocebus sabaeus. Next base: position 14,519,715 of record NC_132922.1, read on the forward strand.
ACTCAGAATAAAGTGCAAGTGACCATTATTTAATTGCCAGCAGGGTCCTGGGAGGTGAGCTTTTTCATTCCCATCGTACAGATGAAGAAAGGGAGGTTCAGGACATTTAAGTAATTTGCCAGATTTCCTGAACCAGTGAGGAGAATCCAGTGCTTACCTCCAGGTTGGCCTGACTCTGGAGTATCACATTCGGCCATATCCCAGCATCCTCTGGGGTGCCTGTGTGCAGGCATCTGTGAGTGTGTGTTTGTATATGTGCCTGTCTGTGTGCACAGGTCTCTGTGTGCATGTCTCTGCACCTCTGTGTGCACAGATCTTTGCACGTGTCTGTGTGCATGTGTATCTGTGTGTGTGCAAGTCTCTATGCACACATCTTGGAGTGGGAAGGGGAGGAGGGGGCCTGGGGCTCTGTCCAGGGCAGGATGGCATGGCCCAAATCTGGCAGCTCTCTAGGGCAGGGGCTACTGCTGCTTCCTTCTCTCATATGCAGCTAACAGCTTTGGCCACTTTCAAACCAGACTGTGGCCTGGGCAAAGGAGCGCTGCTTGGTGGGTGGTAAGGTAAGCGGTAGTCGTGTTTCTGGGGAAGGACGTGGTAAGGTCGTCCTGCCGGCCAGGCTCCCTGCTCAAGGACACTGGGGTTGGCCAGCCTTTCAGACAAGGGTGTTGCTGTAACCCAGTCTAGGAGTAATAAGTTAATTTTTCTGTAAAGTATGAAATAAGTGGATTTCATCCTCACTTGTATTTGATCATTTCCCCCGGGGAATGCAAGAGGCTCTGGGATGCTTCTCTGGAAAGCTTGACATTGCCTGCCATGCCTTCTATGTGCCCAGGGCTGGCTGTGTGCTGGCTCAGTTGAGAACCGGACTAAGGGATGGAAATGTAGGGAGGAGAGACCGTTCACCCTTCAGTTTTGGGCTTCTTGTTCCTGGAGTCCAGGGCACCCTAGAGCAGTGCGGAAGAGTCAGCCTCCCTCCCGTGCCACGTGGACTCTCACTATTGGGCTATTCTGCCCACAGCTTTGCTTCCTCAGTGAGATCCTCCTCAACCCTCCGGAGGGTGACGAAGGAAGAGATCTTGCCTCAAGTCTTTGTTCATGTTGCCTTGGTAGAAAAGGAGGCCATTCTAGTGCCCCATTACCTTTGAGCTTGTGACCAGGGGACTCCTAGAAGTTCATGCACCGCACTGCAGAGTCTCTGCGAGCCCCCTACCGTGGTATGCAAGGCATTCACCGCCTCTCATAAGTTCTCAAAGGGGTCCTTGACCACTGACCTAGACAAATAGAAGCTTTGGGTTTTCCATTTGTACAGTGTGCACACGTGTGAGTGTCGTGTAACAGATGCAGCCTGGGGGCCGTTAGGATCAGGATGAGAGTTTGTTCTAGTCTAGGCTGTGCCACCCCAGGGGTAGGAGTATGTGGGGATCACCTTCCTGGGGCTCATCACTGTAGCTCCAGCACAGTGGCCTTCCCCTCCCTGATGATCCTTCTTGCATGTAAGCCTTTAGAACACCGTCACTTCTGGGTATTTCTTCCGTGTGGGGCTGGGCCTGGAGATGGGAGGGGCGATGTTTCCGATGCCAGACTTGATCTTTGCTACCTTGGATGCTGGGGAAGGTGGACTCTTCTTTTGTTCTTGTGCTGTTGCACCTGCACGTTGGCAAGGATGTTCCGGGGAAGCCCTGTACCTAGGCAAGTCACTTAGCCTCCCTGAGCCTCTGAGGCGCTCTCCTTTTTTAGGGGGAGGGGCAGCATGACCCTTCACTTTGCCAAGGATGGTGGGATCAAATGATGTCAGTGTCATGAGATGAATGTGTCAGGTGATCCAGTAGCTACAGCTGCCTCTCACCTGCCTGGAGTAGGATGCTCCCCCCGACCCCCCACCCCTCACTGAGTTTCCCTTTGGCTTTGGACTTGAGTTTCTGCTTGGCCTGACTGTGTGATCTTGGGCAGATCGTTTGAGCCTCTGCTTCCTAGCGTAGATAAGTCAGGGTGGTGCTTTTCAAAAACTTTCAAGTGAGATTCATTGGTGAAGTGAGTGGCAACTAGTTTGTTTGTTTGTTTATTTATTTTTGAGATGGAGTCTCGCTCTGTCACCCAGGCTGGAGTGCAGTGGAGGATCTTGGCTCATTGCAAATTCCGCCTCCTGGGTTCAAGTGTTTCTTTTGCCTCAGCCTCCCAAATAGCTGGGAGTACAGGTGCCCACCACCACGCCTGGCTAATTTTTGTATTTTTAGTAGAAACGGGGTTTTGCCACGTTGGCCAGGCTGTCTTGAACTCCTGACCTCAGGTGATCCACCCACCTCGGCCTCCCAAAGTGTTGGGATTACAGGCGTGAGCCACCATTCCCAGCCGGCAACCAGTATGTTTAGAAATGGAATAAAATAGATTTGAATGGAAAAGAGTCAGAGTGAACAGCATGTGTATGTCACATTGTGACAGTTTTGTTAGACATGTTTGTATTTGTGACAAAAAGTTTTTAAATTAAAGTTAAAAAAAAAGGCCGGGTGCAGGGGCTCATTTTGGAAGGCCGAGGCGGGCAAATCACTTGAGGTCAGGGGTTCGAGACTATCCTGGCCAACATGGTGAAACTCGGTCTCTACTAAAAATACAAAAATTAGCTGGGTGCGGTGGCACATGCCTGTAATCCCAGCTACTTGGGAGGCTGAGGCAGGAGAATTGCTTGAACCCAGGAGGTGGAGGTTGCAGTGAGCCAAGGTCGTGCCACCACACTCCAGCCTGGGCGACAGTGAGACTCTGTCTCAAAAAAAATAAAATAAAATAAAAAATAAAAATTATAGCTTGAGATGAATGTTGGGGCCCCAAGCATGAGATGCCCTGGTGCCTCTGGCAGCCCTGACTTAGGGTGGTTCCTGCCTCCAGGCCCGAGCTGAGCTGCGTGTTCAGCCAGGGCTGTAAAGGGAGCCCCTTGCCAGATGAGACTCTTTAGCTAAAGGGCTTAACAAAATTCTGGGAAATGAGCTACATTCCTGGGGTGGAATAAATCATGTCGAGTTGGGTTAGGCAGGATGTGACTTCAAACCCTCGAAGTGGGCTGTGTGAGGGCAGCTGTGTGAGGGCAGCGTCTGTGACTGACTCATTGTGAGCTCAGTGGCGACACAGGCTGTCTTGAGAGGACGCAAAGATCACGGGGGAGGGGCTGGTGTGCGGGGCTGCCCCGAGCCCAGCTCTGGGAGCTTATTTTGTCCTCACAGTGGCTCTGTGAGTTAGACGGTACTCCGATCCAATGCAGAAGGGGCTGATGGGGTGGGGGTGGGGGCTGTCAGCTAGACCCACTGGGGCTCCCTGTAGCTGTCCGTGGGGGTAGCTGGGATCAGCTCCATTTTACAGGTGGAGAAACTGAGGCTTGGGGCCCAAGTCAAGCTGGCAAAGTTTGTTAGTTAAGTGGTGGCTCTTGCCTTGTACATGCAGCCCGTCTACCTCGTGGCTGCAGCTCGTCCTCAGATGTCTTCTGTGAAGGTTGTAAGTGAATAATCACCAGTAGCAGGTCCCTCTCCTTTCGAAGTCCATGATCAGAGTCCACTGCAATGACCGTTTGATCAATTCAGGAAGATTGTCGCTGACCCCTGGCCAATGATGTGTCTCTCGGAAACAAAATCAAGATTAGTGTACGGCAGATATAGTTATCAGTGAGGCAGAGGATGGGACGGAGGGTGAGGGCCCTGGATGGCCACAGAGAAGCTATGGCCTGTTGTGGGTGGCCCTTGTTGTCAAGGGGAGACCTGAGCCACACGATAGTCATGCCTCTATTTGGACAATAAGATGGAAGACGATATTGGACTTAACATCAGGCACTTAAGAATGAGTGACACAGATTTGACTGGACTTGGTCCCTGGAGACTGGACCTTTGGGAAGATGGGAACCTCTCCCATGACTTTAGTTCAGCACCTCCCATATGTGGGGCACTGGGGATGCAGTGGTGACCCGATCTCTGTCTTGGAGCCCTCAGCCCCGCAGGACTAAAGGTGAAATGGCTACTGGAGGGAAGTGGCTTCTCATTCGCTTTTTTTGTGTTATTTAAATATCACTCAGAGGATAACAAGCTGCTGAAGATCTGACAGGTTCTAGGCTGGGTGACCTTCAAAAGGGGTCTTCTGTTTCTGGTCTCCGGTTGCACTTCTCAGCAGTCGTGATGTGGACTCAGAAAGCTCTCATGCTGCACTTTCCCACCGAGACGGGGGCCATGTAATTACATCTTCTGAGTATGGTTATTTTTCTGCATTGGGTTTCGGCAAATTGTGCTCACATGCTTGAGGAAAGAAAAACCATTCTATCAGCAGAAGCTAAGGGAAGGAATAACTTTGCTGCAGGAATCTGAAGGGTTCAAGTTGCCCCTCCTGGGAGTGTGGGAAGCCTCCAGCCAGCTGGGGAGATACCATCTGCAGGGAGACACGCTTGGTGTGCTCAGTAAACTCAACCAAACCCTTCCCCTGTCAGCCATTTCCAACCTGGGGGCGAGTCAGAGGGGATCATCTGCCCCTCACGGTTTAGGAGGGGACGCCCCCACCGAACCTGAAACAATTTGCTTTTCTTCGAAGTTTCTCCTGGGTGGCTGAGAGAAAGCTCGTTATTGAGTAGGTAAGGCACAGGCGTGATGTCACTGTGCAAATATTGAACCAATTAAAAGCAAAGCCAAGGGCCCAGTGTAGATGACTTATCTGTAGATCCAGCCCTAGGATTGTCTGCCTGACCTCTTAACGTGGGGCAAAAGCTGCTTAACCTGTTTCCTCCTCTCTTTCCTTCCTTCCCTCCTTCCTCCTTCTTCCCTCCCTCCCTCCGTCTCTCCCTCCAGCTACCCTTGGAGTGGTCATTCTTTTGGACTGCCAGGTTCCCAGAAAATACTTGTAAGCATTTTGAGCAATTCAGTTATTTTCAACAAGCATTGATGCTCCTCTGCAGCACCCTGGGCAAGAGCAAGAGGGGTGGGGAGACAGTCCCTGCCTCTAGAGAGTGCTTTTTTTTTTTTTTTTTTTGAGATGGAGTCTCGCTCTGTCGCCCAGGCTGGAGTGCAGTGGTGCAATCTCGGCTCATTGCAAGCTCCACCTCCTGGGTTTAAGCAATTCTGCTGCCTCAGTCTCCTGAGTAGCTGGGATTACGGGCGCCTGCCACCACGCCCAGCTAATTTTTGTATTTTTAGTAGAGATGGGTTTCACCACGTTGGTCAGGCTTGTCTCAAACCCCTGACCTTGTGATCCACCTGCCTCGGCCTCCCAAAGTGCTGGGATTACAGGCCTGAGCCACCGCACCCAGCCACCTCTAGAGAGTTCTAAGAGACATTGGAGGACACGGGCAGTGAAGCCATGGTTCTGGTGTAAGGCAGATTGTGCTGGGCCTGTTGGGGAGGAGGGAGAAGGATGAGTAATTCATACTAGGGTAACTCATACTGTGAGAAATTCATACTAGGAGAGGCTGCCTGGGGGAGATGGCATGTCCACTTGGTTCTGGGGACTCTCAGTCTGTGCAGAATTAGGGAGATGGGCCCTCCAGCTTGTCTCTGGGTGATAGCCGAAGCAAAGGCTGTTCTGGGGAATGTGCTCTGGTTACTGGAATGGAGGGTTCTAGCAGGGGACAAGAGAGGTGTGGCTGGAAAGATGGTTGAGAGGCACTGGTGGAAGGAGTTGGGGTGGGATTATAAAGGCTGTGGGAGGCACGCTTCTATCCATGCTGGGTGGGCTGTCATTCTGGGGTGATGGCAGGACTGGCCTCAAGCTTTTGCTGCTTTCTGCCCTGGCTCACTGGTTGATTGACTTATTCATTAAGAAATGGTTTCAGGCCGGGCGTGGTGGCCCACACCTGTAATCCCAGCACTTTGGGAGGCTGAGGCAGCTGGATCACTTGAGGTCAGGAGTTCAAGACCATCCTGGCCAACATGGTGAAACCCCGTCTCTACTAAAAATACAAAAATTAGCCGAGCGTGCTGGCACACGCCTGTAGTCCCAGCTGAGGCGGGAAAATCACTTGAATCCAGGAGGCAGAGGTTGCAGTGAGCCAAGATCGTGCCACTGCACTCCAGCCTGGGCAACAGAGCGACTCAGAAATGGTTTCTGTGCTGAGGACCCAAAGCTATGTCTCTGTGGTCCTGAGGTTGGTGTCTTACTGGAGGACACCCAGTTGGACACTTTATTGTGTAGTCCCTGTGACACATCCCGCATGAGATCTGTGCCCAAGATGCTTTGGAAACACTGGCCCTGGAGCTCCTGGGATTCCTGGGCTACTTCTCACTGTTGTAGGACGGTGATTTCAGGACTCTCCTCGAGCCAGGCTCTTTGGAGTAGGAGATCAGAGGGTGAAATCTGTGTCTGCACTTCTCCCTCTCGTGTCATTTAATCACTCTCCATCTAGCCTGGTCAGGGAACTGTCTTTTCTTCTCTTAGATTGGAAGCTCCCTCATTGCAAGTCCCCAGTACTTTCTAACCACTGACTTCTCACTGCCCCCTCTGTGCAGGTAAGGGAGGATGATTTTTTTTTTTTTTAAAGACGGAGTCTCGCTCTGTCGCCCAGGCTGGAGTGCAGTGGCCGGATCTCAGCTCACTGCAAGGTCCGCCTCCCGGGTTTACGCCATTCTCCTGCCTCAGCCTCCCGAGTAGCTGGGACTACAGGCGCCCGCCACCTCGCCCGGCTAATTTTTTGTATTTTTTAGTAGAGACGGGGTTTGACCGTGTTAGCCAGGATGGTCTCCATCTCCTGACCTCGTGATCTGCCCGTCTCGGCCTCCCAAAGTGCTGGGATTACAGGCTTGAGCCACCGCACCCGGCCGATTTCTTTTTTTTTCATTTTTGAGGTGGAGTCTTGCTCTGTTGCCCAGGCTGGAGTGCAGTGGCGCGATCTTGGCTCACTGCAACCTCCGCCTCCTGGGTTCAAGCAATTCTCAGCCTCAGCCTCCCGAGTAGCTGAGATTATAGGCGCCCACCACCATGCCCGGCTAATTTTTGTATTTTTAGTAGAGATAGGGTTTCACCATTTTGGTCAGGCTGGTCTTAAACTCCTGACCTCGTGATCTACCTGCCTTGCCCTCCCAAAGTGCCGGGATTACAGGTGTGAGCCACTGTGCACCCCCAGCCAATTACTTTATTTATTTATTTATTTTGAGACGGAGTCTCGCGCTGTCGCCCAGGCTGGAGCGCAGTGGTGTGATCTTGGCTCACTGCAAGCTTCACCTGGGTTCTTGCCATTCTCCTGCCTCAGCCTCCCGAGTAGCTGGGACTACAGGCGCCCGCCACCACGCCTGGTTAATTTTTTGTATTTTGTTTAGTAGAGATGGGATTTCACCGTGTTAGCCAGGATGGTCTCTATCTCCTGACCTCGTGATCCACCCGCCTCAGCCTCCCAAAGTGCTGGGATTACAGGCATGAGCCACCGCGCCCAACCAATTACTTGAAAATACAAATCTGATGATGTCACCTCTGCTCCTCCCCCACTATCCCTAGAATAAAGTCCACATTCCTAAATGGCTGATAAGATCCTGGGTTAGCTGCCCCAGTTTATCCCCTCCAGCCTGTCCCAAGCTACTGCCCCCACCCCTTCCCATGCAGGAAGAGGGAGTCTATGTACCACCTTCTGGTGTCTGGTGTCATTTTTTTTAAAAGAAATTGTTCATTTAATTTTTAAGATGACAAAAATTCTTTATATCCATCGTGTACAACATGTTTTGAAATACATACTGGTGGTGTTTTTGGTAGTCTGGGTTTCCTTGGGTACCAGGCAAAGTGAAAGTGACCACAGGCCCTCCCTTGGACAGGCAAATGCTGTCATCTTTCAGTGTTCCCTGGACTTTCAGTAATCACCTGAGCCCCCCTCCGTGCCCACTTTGAGGAGGCAAAGGCAGAGCCGGCAGACAGGGCAGGCTCTGAGGCCCGGGCACTAAGTCCCTCTCTGGTTTTCTTATCTGCTAAGCATCAGCACAGGCTTGGGTTGGAATACTGCTAATGGAAACAAGTTCCAGCTTCTTCTGTAAGCAAACAACATTCCTGAGGTGGGAAGGGAAGTGGGGGGGGGCCACCTGAAGTCCTCAGCTCCTACCTCCTGGGCCCTGGGCAGCTGGAAGGAGCCCCTCACCCCTTGTTAGCCTAGGGAGAGTGAGGGCCTAGGTCGAGGCTGCTGTAGGTTAGCCCTGGGTGACAGAGGAGCCACTTTGCTGACCCAGCCTGTAGATAACTGCTCTGACAGCTCTGGTGTGTATTGCGGAGGGTGGGCTTGTGCACACCTGTGAGCAGATAGGACATCTTGCAGGTGGGAAAGCGAGGCCTGGGTGGTGCCTGCAGGATTGCACAGCTGGTCAGCGCCTCGCCAGACTCAAATCCAGCTCTTCTGCCACAGGCTTTGTGCCCATCTCACCAGACCAGCATTTCCCAGACCAGCATGGAGAGAGATTTTTCCTGCAGGATATTCCTGGGATGGGTTAAGCAGATTTCTTTTCTTTCTTTCTTTCTTTTTTTTTGGGGACAGAGTCTCATACTGCTGCCCCGGCTGGAGTGCACCACTGCAAGCTTCGCCTCCTGGGTTCACGCCATTCTCCTGCCTCAGCCTCCTGAGTAGCTGGGACTACAGGCGCTCGCCACCATGTCTGGCTAATTTTTTTTTATTTTTTAGTAGAGACGGGGTTTCACCTCGTTAGCCAGGACGGTCTCTGTCTCCTGACCTCGTGATCTGCCTACCTCAGCCTCCCAAAGTGCTGGGATTACAGGCGTGAGCCACCGCGCCCGCCCGAAGTTAAGCAGATTTCTTTTTGCAGGCTGCTTCCTACAACCTTTTGTGCATATCGTGATTGCAAGAGGGCCATAGGGAGGCAGCATTCCATCCTTACTCGGCCATGAAACTGTCTTCCCTTTGCAGATTGCTGTCTTTATAGTCACCGTCCCTGAGGGCTGTCCTCTATGGATGGACATAACCTGCAGAAAGAGTCACTAGACTCCTGGAAACTGATTTGCAGAGGGCCCAGGTGTCATTCCTAGGAAGAGTGGGGATTAAATAGCTCAGGATCACAAGATAGAGGAATTGGGAGGGGAATTCCTATCATGCCATTCTCCGCTGGGAACTCGAGCTACAGCTCTTTTTTTTCCCCCCTTCATTCTAAAGCTAGGAAATTGAGGTGCTAACAGCTTCAAGGTCACAGGAATTGTGAGTAGGGGACCTGGGACTCCAACCCAGGTCTGTCTGGCCCCAAAGCCATAAACCCCATCATGGTGCATTACAGGCATTTATCTTGGGATTTGCAGAACCAGGACCTCACATAGCTGTGGTTTTTCCACCCTTCCGTCTCTCAGTTCTGAGTTGATACCAAAGGTCGATGTTGCCAGCACCTACTTGATAGATGGAGGCGTAGCCTTCCAGGAGGGCACACGACCTTCTCGTGGCATCCTAGCAAGAGCAGGGGCCATGCCAGCCAAGATTCTTTCTGGTTTGTTGGACTGGTAGTAGGCGGTAGGTGCCTCTACATTTAATCAGGGGGTGCTAGAAGGTTCTAGAAAACAGAGATGGTTGAACTATATGCAAAACCAATAAATTATCTTCAGTCCTATTTCTCTCTGTAGATTGAAAGCCCCAATATGCATTCTTTCCCTTTTTGTTTTGAGGATATAAAAACTAGTCCATAAATGGTTTGGTGTTTGTAACAAATTAGGTGGCTGTAACCCTCATGCGTGTGTGGTTTCAACTTGGCTCTCTTGTTACCTTCAGCTCTCCAGCCCTGGCCCTCTTTGCACAGCCACAGCCCAAGGGGATTTTCCAGCCTCTTGGGACCTTCCCCATTAAGTCTTCCCTGCTCATTTTGATCGTGTTCCTCATCCATTCATTCAGGACAATTTAACTGAGCACCTGCTCTGGGCCCCGCATTGTGCTAGACATTTGGAATTGATGAATGAGACCCATTTCCTGTCCTCAAATAAAACTACAAATAGTGAGTATTTAGCTGTTTGGTTACGGTGGAACAAGTACAGAGCACAGATGAGAGGGACATATATATGACACGTCTTTCTGCTGCAAAAAGTCTTTAGAGAAGGGATTGTTTGAGCTGAGATCTCCGAGACGGTTCCTAGTACAAAGGACACTTCTCTGGCTTCTTTGAAGGCCTGGAGGCCTGAGCAGAGTGTAATGTGGATGGAATTGATTATATGCCACTGGGGACAACTGTGGCAGAAAGGAAGGGCAGGGGTAAGATGAACGGGTGGGGTCCTAGAGGGCTTGCTTACCATGCAGAGAAGATTAGACTTTATTCTGGAGAAGGTGTGGAGCTGTTGAACCATTTTGAACTGACCAAGTAATATCGATAAAATAGGAAGTCACATAAATAGGAATTTGAATTTGTGAGTCATCAGAAAGGAGTTCTGTAGAAGTGGCAGGGGAGGCCAGGAGGGAGGCACTGGGAGCAGCCCAGAAGGGAGGGCTTGTGGGCCTGGGCTGGAATAGGGCACGGGCAGTGGTGTTGGCGGAGGCTGGGGAGGAGTTTACGATGACTGTCTTGGGTGGCCAGATGGACAGTGTCTCCCAGAGATGGACACCCAGAAGAGGGTATGGGTCTGGGGAGAGAAGGTGGGGGAGTTCAGGTGTGACGGTGTGTCCTCCAGGTGGAGATGGCTCGTTGGTAGGTGTTTAAATATATTTATTAATATATGAAGGGGAGTGGGGGAGAGCCTTGGGCGGGAAATAGTCCGGATATCCCAGTGGTGGAAGCCATGGATTTCCAGGGTCTAATCCAGATTGATTTGCCAAAAGTATTCAACAAATAGCATTTGGGCGTGGTGCGGTGGCTCACACCTGTAATCCTACCACTTTGGGAGGTCGAGGTGGGTGGATTGCCTGAGCTCAGGAGTTCGAGGCCAGCCTGGCCAATATGGCGAAACCCCATCTCTACTAAAATACAAAAAATTAGCCAGGTGCGGTGGTGTGCACCTGTCATCCCAGCTACTCGGGAGGCTGAGGCAGGAGAATTGCTTGAACCCGGGAGTTGGAGGTTGCAGTGAACCGAGATCACGCCACTGCACTCCAGCCTGGGCAACAGAGAGAGACTCTGTCTCAAAAAAAAAAAAAAAAAGCGTTTGATGGGATTCCCAGGGTGGGGTGAGCTGGCACAGCCATGTCAACAACTCCCACCCCCGACCTCCAAAATGTGGCTCCCGCTTGTCTTCCGTTCATCATCTGGATCCTTTGATGCTAGTGACTTTGCTTATGAGTCGCAGGCTGAGCTGCCGTGTTGGAGGTTCTGAAGGTGCCTCTTGCCTGCCTGGGGAGGCACATCAGTCTCTTCCGCCTGGTTGACGGGTTTACTTTTAAATTGGCTGTTCAGGATCTTTAAAGCACAGACCAGCGGGTGAATCTAGGTCAGATCTCTTAGAATACAGCATGTTACAACGGCTGTCATTCCTTGGTGACAATGCCATCCATAATGGCCATTTTTATGGGGTCCTGGGAATCATTTTGCCCTGAGGACGTCTGTTTTGTTAAGGAGATTTGGCCCGTGCACTTCTGAGATGGGGGAGGATGACGACTGAGAGGTCTGGCTTCATAGTGCAGCGTTCGCTTATACGAACCCCTTCAATCAGTGGGCTCAACTGGGGGCAATTTGTCTTCCCCCCCAACCCTCAGCTTCCACCTTTGGTGATGTCTGGAGACATATTTGGTTGCCACAACTGGGGACAGGGTGTGACTGGCATCTAGTGGGTAGAGGCCGGGGTGCTGCTCTGCTGCTAAATACCGCACAAGGCACAGGACAGCCCCACCACAAAGGATTCTCTGGCTCCAGATAGCCGTAGTGCTGTGGCATCGTTTTGTATGTGGTTAGTGAGCGACCGTACCTTCTTTCTGTACATTGGCCCTTTTTTTTTTTTTGAGACGGAGTCTCGCTCTGTCGCCCAGGCTGGAGTGTAGTGGCCGGATCTCAGCTCACTGCAAGCTCCGCCTCCCGACTTTACGCCATTCTCCTGCCTCAGCCTCCGAGTAGCTGGGACTACAGGCGCCCGCCACCTCGCCCGGCTAGTTTTTTGTATTTTTTTTAGTAGAGACGGGGTTTCACCGTGTTAGCCAGAATGGTCTCGATCTCCTGACCTTGTGATCCACCTGTCTCGGCCTCCCAAAGTGCTGGGATTACAGGCATGAGCCACCACACCTGGACCGTTGGCTCTTGCTTTTCTCCCTCGGCCCAGAATACTTTTCCACCATCTCTTCCCTTCCCCGTCAATATCTCGCCCATCCTCCAGGACACAGTTGAAATGTCACATCCTCCACGACACTCTCGCTTGAGCGTCCAAGGAATTGTCCTTTTCGCTTTGTTCCCATGGCAAATTGCGTGTTCCTCTCCTCTTCTTCACTGAGTCTGTGGTGGAGCTGGTTGTTGACGTGGGTCTTCCTCTCTGCATGAATGTTCCACAGTGGTAGGCGTCCTGTCTTGTCATTATGTGCGTTTAAGGAATACATGCTGCATTAAGCAGCCCTGTGAGGCAGGGAAGGCAGCAGAAAATATTATCTGCATTTACAGTTGAGGCCAGAGAGGTGGCACCGGCCCAAGGCCACACAGCAAGAAGTTTCGGCTTTCATCCACACGGCAGATCCGTCTAGCGGGTGCTTACTGCCTTTGGGTGTTGGATTCAGCAGTGAACAGGACAGAAGGAAGCCAAGGAGCTTGCTTTCTGTCTACTCTACCACATTGCCCAGGTGGACACTGCATCTAGTTACCTAGACGTGTGCATGCCCGTCCTGCTGCGTGACCTCATTAGAAACCCCTTGGGATCTTTATGCCTTTGTCATGATCTTTTTGCATGTGGATTCTCTACGTATTAGTTGATTGAATAAGTGAATCAAATGAGCTTGAAAAATTCTACATTATTATAGCAGCTGCTTTCAAAGAATCTCTTTTTTTTTTTTTTTGAGATGGAGTCTCACTCTGTTGTCCAGGCTGGAGTGCAGTGGCATGATCTCGGCTCACTGCAACCTCTGCCTCCTGGGTTCAAGCGATTCTCGTGCCTCAGCCTCCCTGGTAGCTGGGATTACAGGCACGTGCCACCACGCCTGGCTAAGTTTTGTATCTTTAGTAGAGACAGGGTTTCACTATTTTGACTAGGCTGGTCTCAAACTCCTGACCTCAAGTGATCCACTTGCCTCAGCCTCCCAAAGTGCAGGGATTACAGGCATGAGCCACCACGCCTGGCCCAAAGAATCTTTCTTAACAATGGAAGCCAGCTACTTTGACAGTTTTATTTAACTCAAAACCAGCGGCTGCAAGGAGAAAGAGAAAGGACATGTTCACCTGTATTCTCCAGGATGGGAGTGGGGAGGGAAACAAACAGACAGAGGGGCTGCTTGCATACGTCAGTGGTGAGGCTGGAATAGGGCTTTCAGTGTCTGGGCTGAGGCCGCTGGGGTGTCTGAACTGAAACCTTGGCGTGCCCAGGGCCATTGGAGATTGGTTAGGTTAACTCCCGGCAGACTGGGCACAGAGAACTCAAATGGCTCACCCAAGGTCACACCCCCACCTTCTTAGCCCCCAGCAATTTAGGTTGGAAGGATGGAGTCCCTTGTGCAAGCCAGCATGGGAAGATGGGGTTTACAACTTTAAGGTGGCATTATTAAAGTCTGCTTAATTAATAAGGGGGGGTTCTCTCTTTGCTTCTTGTAGCCCCTTTGACCTCACCAGGAAGGCAGCTAAAGGGGAAACGGAGCAGGGAATTGAAGCCACACGGGGCTGAGTCTGACCCTAGGTTTTGTGCCTTGTCTGAGCCCCATTTCCCCCACCTGTAAAATGAGTATATATGTGCCTCATGAAATTATTGCAAGGATTGAGTGAGAGCACACAGCGCTTACTAGCAGGCCCTCGGTCTATGCAGCTTTGTGATGAAGGTGATGACTTGGACGCTCCCAGCCTAGAACTTGGCCCATGGAAAGGTTTACATCAGCCCTCGTTGTCTGGGAGTGGAAATGCTCTCAACGTTTCGACCAAAGATCTGAGAGTAGAATAAATTCTGTCTTTAAGGTGCTAGCTGTTCATTTTCCAGACAAACCCACAAATAAGTAAAAAGAGAAATGGAGGGAGAGAGGGAGGGAGAGGATTCTCTGGGAAAACAGGGAGAAATAAAAGATCCATATGGATGTTTGCGGGGAAGGGGAGAAGGCAAATAATTGAGGCATTACATTTTGGGTTGAAAGAAGATGTTTTTGGTCAACCTATTTACTTTCAGTTTCATCATTTCCTGAGAGTCCTAATTTAGCCTCTGGTTGTGTCCTGCTCGATTATGGCCTAAAAAGGCAACTGCTTGGGTTTCTTGGAGTTGGACTGGCACCCGCAGGAAGCCGGCGGGAAGGAAAGCGCTGGGGGATGGCCTCAGCCAGATCCAGTCTCATCTCCAGGGGCGAGAGCTGCTTGCTTCCTTCTGAACCTCTTGCTGGCCTGCCCATTCCCACAGGAGCTCGGGACTTTCTGAGCCCTGGAGATCTTTCCTCTGTGTGTGTGTGTGTGTGTGTGTGTATGTGTGTGTGTGTTTTAGTGGTAGACGATGATGGTTGGTTGCTTTCACATGTACATCCTGCTCAAATGGCAGTGCACATCGATTCAACCCTTTTGAAAAACAACTGGATGGGACATCCCAGGACTGTAGAAATGTTTGTATGTTTTTTGCGCCTGTAACTCCACTTCTGGAAATGTATCTGAAGGTGATGGTACACTAAGGCTGGCCGTGGTGGCTCACACCTGTAAGCCCAGCACTTTGGGAGGCCAAGGCAGGCAGATCACGTGAGGTCAGGAGTTCGAGACCAGCCTGGCCAACATGGTGAAACCCCATTTCTACTAAAACTACAAAAATTAGCTGGGTGTGGTGGCGGATGCCTGTAATCCCAGCTACTCGGGAGGCTGAGGTGGAGAATCGCTTGAACCTGTGAGTTGGAGGTTGCACTGAGCTGAGATCATGCCACTGCACTCCAGCCTGGGCGATAGAGCAGCACTCTGTCTCAAAAAAAAAAAAAAAAAAAAAAGATGGTATACTGGATAAGAGGGTGAAAAAACCTTGTAAGTGGTCCTTAAAAAAAAAAAAAACATACTTGAGAATATGATGCAGCTATTAAATGATGGACATTGAGGCCTTAGAGTCAGGAGTTCTAGGTTCAGGTCCTCATTCCCCCAGCTTGTGTGACTGAGTAGAGTTCCTTTCTCTCAGGGCACCGCTACATCATCACCTGTAAAATGGGTTGGATAAAATTGATTAACAAGCAAATCTGAGGCTGGGTGTGGTGGCTCACACCTGTAATCCCAGCACTTTGGGAGGCCAAGGTGGGCGGATCACCTGAAGTCAGGGGTGCGAGACCAGCCTGGCCAACATGGTGAAACCCCGTCTCTACTAAAAATACAAAAAAATTAGCCTGGCATGGTGGCATACGCCTATAGTCCCGGCTACTCGGGAGGCTGAGGTGGGAGAATCACTTGAACCCAGGAGGCGGAGGTTGCAGTGAGCTGAGATCGTGCCATTGCACTCCAGCCTGGGTGACAGAGCAAGACTTCATCTCAAAAAAACAAAAACCAAGCAAATCCTTGCTCTACAGGAAAACAGTCATAGTAAGTAAGGAAAATACAAAATCTGAAACTCTGTCCTCTGCCTGATAGTTAAAAATCAAGTGTTTCCACGAACCAGGTCCAGAAAGAACCACGCAAAGAAAGAGAAAACTGATTTTGCAAGGAGGGGAAGGGTGGTAGGGGGAGTTTAGGAATTTAGGGGAATATTTTTCTTTTATTTTCAAAAACCTTTATATTATGGGCAGTTTTAAAAAGTTTTGGCCGGGCTAGTGGCTCATGAGTGTAATCCCAGCACTTTGGGAGTCCAAGGTGGGCGGATCACCTGAGATCCAGAGTTAAAGACCAGCCTGACCTAAAACCCCGCATCTACGAAAAATACAAAAATTAGCTGGCTATGGTGGTGGGCGCCTGTAGTCCCAGCTACTTGGGAGGCTGGGGTTGCAGTGAGCTGAGATCTCGCCACTGCACTACAGCCTGGGCGAAAGAGCGAGACTCTGTCTCAAAAAAAGTTTCAAAGAGGCCATTTAGCACAGCCCCAGGACAGAGTAGGGAGGAGTGGCTGCACGCTGGCTGCTGTGTTTGATAGGCTGCCTCCTGGGTATCCTGCTGTCGTGCCCCTTACTGAATTTTTAGCAGCTCTTTACTATCCCCCATTCATAAATGAGGCATATGGATTATAGATAAGGTGGTTTAACTCACATGCATCCTGGAGAGATCTGAGTATTAACCTGACTGAACACACTTAACACACACACACACACCCCACGCCCCCAGGGGCACAGGAGCCTCCTCACCGGATACAGATGGAAACAGCAGCTCTGCTGCAGCCCTGTGGCTCCCCGTCATTGAATGTGGCTAATCCTGCCCAGGTGGGCGAGGGGACTTTCATAGAAACTCCACTATTTATCCTGACCTTTGCGGCTCTCCCTGCTGGTCTAACCCGTGTATTGATCTTGGCGCTGCTGCTAACCCACGTCATTCTAGCAGAGTCGCTGAAACCAAATAGCCCTGTCCTTGGCCAGGCTGAGCAGAGCCCAGCCTTGCTTAATGAAAAGTTCTGGGAGGGAGGTGCCCAGGCAAGCAGGGGCTGTGACCTTCAGCTGGAGCCTTGGCCTTTGGAGGCGGGGGGTGTCCCTGGCAGGATGCATTCCCTCTTCCTCTTGCAAGAACTATGGCGTGGTGGCCAGGCCTCTGCTAGCCTTCGCGTGGACACCACTGACCTGTGACTGTCCCCTGCCCTCCCACCAAGGCCCGAAAGTCGGGCAGGGTGAGGTTCTGAGGGCGGTTGGTTGGGTGGAGTTCCTCCCCGCCAGCTGGTGTGATGTGTGTGACCCTCCAGAGCAGATTTCCAGGGCAGTCTGAGTGCCTGGGCCCTGCAGCCCGAGGGAGGCCATGGGCTGCCGAGAAGCCAGACTACCAGATGGGTTCTTTGCTGTTAGGGTTGGCATTGCTGGGGTGAAGCAGAGTTTGAGGAGGGTCAGAGCTCTTTCTGCCATTGCTGATGGGCTGCAAGCTTGCTGCCGACAGTAGCGGGCTGAAGGAGTAAATCTTGAGTTGTAACGTGCCTGCTTTTTGATGGGCCACGTGGTCCACACTGGGAAGGCTCACTCAGCCTTCCTGCCTGCCCGATAACATCCGGTAAATATTTGTTGAACACTCTGGAATGCATTCCTCTCCACCCCCCACATCACACTCAGCTCATGGGGACAGTTAGGGCCCAGCTCCAGTGCCAGCCTGGCTTCTGAGGGACCCCAGGCACAAGTGTTCTGGGAGGAGGCCAGGCACAGGGGCCAGATGTCCCTGGGTTAGCATCCTACTCCATGCCTGGGCTGGGCAACTCTGGACAAGTGACTTGCCCTTTCTGAGTCTGTTTCCTAGTTTATGAATTGGGGAATCTGTTTCCTAGTTTATGAATTATGAATCTTGAGACAGCTCTTTCCCAGGATAGTTACCAGTTAGGTGAGGTGGTGAATAAACTGAGCTTGGTGCTGGGAGGTACTTAATAACTGTCCCCTGCCCCTTCTGCTCTCGGTAGGTATCTCATGAGGGGCACTGATGTCCTCAGATGGCTTCATTGGCAGGGTCAGCAGCATACTTAGGATTTTGGGGCATGGGGTTCAAGTGAGTCTCTCTCTGCTATTCATGGAGTTATCCTTCGTGGGTTTGGGGTCTATGAAAAGGCTGAGAACCAGCAGCCCCTGAGACCTGTGTTCTGTGATTGCTGCAAGGTCTTGAGCAGGCAGGGACGCGATGGGGAGACTTTGGGGAGCCTGGGTGCTGGGACGCTGGGGTGCCTATTGACTAGTTAGTGGTCAGACACATGGTAGGGAGGCAAAGAACAACTAGGATTTACCTGGCGGGGAGAAACCTTGGATTTGCTTGAATGGACTGGCCAGGGTGGAAGTGCAGACAGCTGAAAATAAGCTGGTGGTGCCCTGGGGGCTGGTCCTGGCATAGACCCTAGACCTCAGACCCGCAGCAAAGACGAGGGGTGGCCAAGCAGTTCACAGCCACCGTTCCTGTCTTGTTTGCTCTGACTCACTCTGAGCCCGGCCTGCTCTCAGGGTGATCCTTGCAGAGTGGATGTACCCCCTGGTCCCCACAAGGGTCTGTGGAGTTTGCCTGTGTTGGGAATGTCAACAGAGCCACCGGCTGGGGCAGCTGGTGACGCTGCCAAGCTCTGTTCCTGGGACTTGTGTCCCCCCTGGCAAAAGGGAGCCAGCAAACAAGTTTTTTTCCTGGAAAACAGCCCCTCCTGGAGTGAGTCCAGGGGAGCCCCTCGGCCTTGACTGAAAACTGCTAATGAGCCCAGATGAAAAGTTCTGGGCAGCCTAGACTTTTCCTTTTGTTCTTTCCCTCCCATGCCCCTAGCCACCTTGGGATCCAAGACCCTCTTGGAATCTGGAAGCACGAAAGCCCTTGGTATTCTGTATTTGGATCTGGGGACTTTCTGAATTGCAAGGGCCTGAGGGGAGGGGGCTTGATCTCAGAGGGAAAAAAAGCACCTTCCTGATCTTTCTTGATTTCCCAGCTGGAGCTGGACAGTGAGCTTCTGGGCTGCCTCCTCTGGTGGCCACGAGCTGAGTCTGTTTTACACCATGGTAGCCACCTCAGGCGATCCCAACCTGCGCCTCTGAGCAGGAATAACGACTGTGTTAGCCGTGGAAAGGCCACAGGACTGAATGACTATGGAAAAGCCCGTTACATCCAGGGAACTTGTTTCCTCATCTGTAAATTGGTGATAATAATAGATACCTTACCTGATTTACCGAGTTGTTATGACAAAGACCTTTCGAGATAGCGAAATATGTGTGAAAGCATTTCATAAAGTATAAAACCACATAGATATATACGGCATTATTATTTTATGTCATTTTTTTGAGACGGAGTTTTGCTCTTGTTGCCCAGGCTGGAGTGCCATGGCAGAATCTCAGCTCACCACAACCCTCGCCTCCCGGGTTCAAGGGATTCTCCAACCTCAGCCTCCTGAGCAGCTAGGATTACAGGCGTGCGCCACCATGCCTGGCTAATTTTGTATTTTTAGTAGAGATGGAGTTTTTCCATGTTGATCAGGCTGGTCTTGAACTCTCGACCTCAGGTGATCCGCCCGCCTTGGCCTCCCAAAGTGCTGGGATTACAGGCCTGAGCCAGCGTCCCCGGCCTATTTTATATCTTCATTTTGCTGATGAGTTTTGAAAAAAGCAAACACACAAGAACTTAAGTTCTCTTGGCCCGTGAATTGTGAGGGTCACTTTTGACCTTAGTGTCCCCAGAGGGAAGCACTCTTAGCATTCTACATGTTTCTTGGAACCTGGCATCTTTTCTCTTTGCTTTTTTTTGGGCTGTCTTATCAAGATGGAATTCAAATCTGGTGGCAACATTTATTGGTGTTTTATTTTCTTCTCTTGTCTTAGTTGACTTCATGAAATAAGAACAAGTTTTTTAAACTGGAAACTTCCGCCATGTGGGGTTGTAGTCAGTTGCGTTTTTTGGCTGATTAGAAACCTGTTTTTGTTGGAAATCCTCCTAACTGTGTGGCTACTTTGCTACCTTTCTGTGTGTAGCATAGCGACTTGGATTGCATCTGTCCTGGAGACTCTTGGTTACGTTCATTTGGCACGATAGTTTTCTTGATAGATTTGTTTGATTGTGTGTTGACCCTAGGGTGATACACCTTACCTTTAATTGCTAACAAAATCCCTGCTATCAGCCTGTTTCTCTGTTGCCCAGGCTGGAGTGCAGTGGTGTGAGCCAGCTCACTGCAGCCTCCGCCTCCTGGGTTCAAGCGATTCTCCTGCCTCAGCCTCCCGAGTAGCTAGGATGACAGGTGTGCACCACCACGCCTGGTTAATTTTTGTATTTTTAGTAGAGATGGGGTTTCGCCATGTTGGCCAGGCTTGTCTTGAACTCCTGACCTCAGGTGATCCGCCTGCCTTGGCCTCCCAAAGTGCTGGGATTAAAGGCATGAGCCACTGTCCTGGACCCAACTTATTTTTTCAGTGATGCACATCTTTATCCCAAAAGTGTGGAGCAAGAAAATTGTACAGCCTGGTTATACAGAGTTTTATTGCGTCTTAATCCTATACAGTTTGCAAAGAGAAGAGGTGTGAGTATGAGTGATCTTGTGTGGCTGATGTAGTTGTATGTAATGTGTTGTCTTTTTCCTCCCCCTTAGGTCCTGGCTGTAAGTCACCATGGCACAGCAAGCTGCCGATAAGTATCTCTATGTGGATAAAAACTTCATCAATAACCCGCTGGCCCAGGCCGACTGGGCTGCCAAGAAGCTGGTATGGGTGCCTTCCGACAAGAGTGGCTTCGAGCCAGCCAGCCTCAAGGAGGAGGTGGGCGAAGAGGCCATCGTGGAGCTGGTGGAGAACGGGAAGAAGGTGAAGGTGAACAAGGATGACATCCAGAAGATGAACCCGCCCAAGTTCTCCAAGGTGGAGGATATGGCGGAGCTCACGTGCCTCAACGAAGCCTCGGTGCTGCACAACCTCAAGGAGCGTTACTACTCAGGGCTTATCTACGTAAGTGGCTGCCCTGGCACCTTGCAGGATGGGTCTGAGGACTACAAGTGGGGGCGGGCCAGGTCTTCCCATCACCCTCACATGCCTGGGCCCTGGCTCTCTGGTGGAGAAGGGGTCTGGAAGGAGTGCTGGGTGACATCCTTGGACTTTGACATCTGAACATCCTAGTGGGATGTTCCCATAACATTATTCTTTTCCCTTTGCAGCCAAAAACAAAACAGGAAGCGTGTTTTAGAACATATGTAGGGAGAAGAATATGGCCCTGTCTGAGGGATGCCCACCCACTGGCCTTTGTCCTCAAGTTTTGGTGGAGATATGAAGGTTCAGGTCAATGTTGTAGGTTCCTTCTTTTTTTAAATGTTTAAATTTTTTTTTTTTTTTTTGAGACAGAGTCTTGCTCTGTTGCCCATGCTGGAGTGCAATGGCATGATCTCGGCTCACTGTAACCTCCATCTCCCAGGTTCAAGTGATTTTCCTGCCTCAGCCTCCCAAGTAGCTGGGATTACAGGCCTCTGCCATAATGCCTGGCTAATTTTTGTATTTTTAATAGAGATGGGGTTTCACCAGGCTGGTCTTGAATGCCTGTCCTCAGGTGATCCACCCACCTTGGCCTCCCAAAGTGCTGGGATTACAGACGTGAGCCACCGCTCCCAGCCTCTTTTAAAAAATTTTAATTGTTTTTAATAATATCTTTAAAAATATCTTTTAAAATTTTAATTATTTAAAAAAATATCTTTAAAAATATTTTTTATGGCCGGGCGTGGTGGCTCACACCTGTAATCCCAGCACTTTGGGAGGCCGAGCTGGGCAGATCTCAGGGTCAGGAGATTGAGACCATCCTGGCTAACGTGGTGAAACCCCGTCTCTACTAAAAATACAAAAAGAAATGAGCTGGGCATGGTGGCGGGTGCCTATAGTCCCAGCTACTCAGGAGGCTGAGGCAGAAGAATGGCGTGAACCTGGGAGAAATCATGCCACTGCACTCCAGCCTGGGCAACAGAGCAAGACTCTATCTCAAAAAAAAAAAAAAAAAAAAAAAAAAAAAATATATATATATATATATATATATATATATATATATATATATATAAATAAAATATCTCATTTAAAAGATTTTTTTTAAGATAAAATATACTATTTAAAAAAATATTTTTTAAAATAGCTTTATCTCTTTGATTTCTTTCCAATAAGCCTTTGCACTCTAAAAATGTAGTAGATTCCTTCTAAAGTAGGGAGTGCCATCTCCTGGTTTCCTGCTTTGTTCCTCTTGCGTCACCGGATCCCCTCTCACTTCACCATTTGCCCCAAGCCCGATTTTGGTATCTCTGCCATCTTTTTTTTTTTTCTTTTGAAACAGGGTCTTGCTCTGTTGCCCAGACTGGAGTGCAGTGGCATGATCACAGCTCACTGCAGCCTCAAACTCTTAGGCTGAAGCGATCCTGCCACCTCAGCCTCTCTGGTAGCTGGGACTACAGGCCTGTGCCACCACGCCTGGCTAATTTTTAATATTTTTATTAGAGACAGGGTCTTGAACTCCTGAGCGCAAGTGATTCTTCTGCTTGGGCCTCCCAAAGTGCTGGGATTACAGGCGTGAGCCACTGTGCCTGGCCCATCTTGTTCTTTACGGATGCATGTTGGTGTGGCTTACTTCACTAGGGAGGGTACTTTGAGCAGAGGTGAGCCACCAAGAGTAAGACTTGCTCTGGGACTCTGTCCAGCACTTGAGTGCTGGTCCCTTGCCAGGCTTGACCAAGGGGAAGTGTATTGAGAGTCCAGCATGTGCAAAGGGCCAGCACATGCAGCAGATCAGGGGCGTCATTTTCTTTCTTCTGGCAAGAAAGAAATGGAGAAAGACAGCCCATCACCAAGTTAGGAGACGGGGAGATGAGCATTTATGTATGCTGGAGGCAACAGGCTCTGGGATCACAAAGTCCTGTCCAATATCAACCCCAAATTCCTCTGTTCAACTCAAAGATATTTCCTTCTGGTTTTGTCCCCAGTGGGAAAGAAATAGCTGCTTGTTATTATTCCTAAAATAGCTCTTTATTTCTTTATGCTGCTCTAGCCACCTTGAACTTTGGGCTGAATAAAACAGTCCTCAAAATGTTTTTGACCTAGAGGAAAAAAACCATCAAGAGGTTATTATAGGCCGGGCATGGTGGTGCATGCCTGCAATCCCAGGACCTTGGGAGGCCAAGACAAGAGGATTGCTTGAGCTCAGGAGTTTGAGACCAGCCTGAGCAACATGGCAAAACCCCATCTCTACAAAAAATAACAAAATTAACCGGGCATAGTGTGGCGTAGTCCCAGCTACTTGCTGGAGGCTAAGGTGGGAGGATCGCTTGAGCCTGGGAGGTCAAGGGTGCAGTCAGCTGAGATTGCACCACTGCACTCCAGCCTGGGCAACAGAGTCTCAAATAAAAAAAAGAAAAAAGACTATTATGGCCTTCCCACTTTACAGATGGGAAGACCAACTTTCAGACTGAGGGATTTTGCTCATGATCACATGTGTAATAAAAGGAGGTGGTGGCAGGCTCATTCCATTACAGAGACAGCAGCTCTCAAAGGGTCAGCTGTTTAATTTTCTGTATGATTTCAGAAAGACTTAAGCACATTTCTACGAGGTAGACTCATGCTTCTGAGTGCGCTGCAATGTGCTAAAGCCTTCAGTGGAGCCATGGGGCATTTTATTTGCCCGGAATTCCTGACAAGGACTGCATTTCCTTGTTGATTGCTAAATCAGTCTGTGACAACGAGGTCCTTGTTTTCTGCCATTGATGCCCACCCTTTGGGGATGAGCCTGGCTTATCAAGGACCTATCAACAAGTAGATATGTGGAACAGTCTCCTTTAAAGCCCATCCTTCTTTTTTTTTTTTTTTTTTTTGAGACGGAGTCTTGCTCTGTCGCCCAGGCTGGAGTGCAGTGGCCGGATCTCAGCTCACTGCAAGCTCCGCCTCCCGGGTTTACGCCATTCTCCTGCCTCAGCCTCCCGAGTAGCTGGGACCACAGACGCCCGCCACCTCGCCCGGCTAGTTTTTTGTATTTTTTAGTAGAGACGGGGTTTCACTGTGTTAGCCAGGATGGTCTCGATCTCCTGACCTCGTGATCCGCCCGTCTCGGCCTCCCAAAGTGCTGGGAGTACCGGCTTGAACCACCACGCCCGGCCGATAGCAAGGAACTTAAGCACGGTCACACAGCCAGGTGTTGGCCAGGCTGAGACTGGAACTTGGGTTCCTGATTTTCAGCCCAATTATGTCTCATCTGTTTCTTGATGAGATTATCATGTGGACCAAATTAAAAGCCCCTGTCCCTAAGGAGTATTAACCACTGAAATTCAGACTTAGTGACTTGCAAGTAAATGAACAACAGACTGTGCTTTAAGGAAGCACAGTGTCTGCGGCGGTGACATGGGAGCCGCAGCCTCATTGTCTGGGATTGAGAGGTGCTCCTCTTGGCAGGCTTTATAGCTTATGTCACCCCCACTCTGCTGTGCCACTAAGCTGAGACGGCCTCTGCTCGGTAAAGCAGAGCCCTTAAGTGCTACAGTTGGAGCCTCTAGGACCTGGTTCAAATCCCAGTTCTGCCCCTTACTGACCATGAGACATAGCTACATGGAGTCTCACTTTCTCATCTGCAAGGATTCCACGGGAACTTTCTAAAGCGCCCAGCCAGCACCTGGCTCGGGGCAGGGCCTGGGGGCCTGGACTCAGGCTGCTGATGTGTGTTACAAGTGAAAGTAACTCCTGTTCCTCTGCTTAGCTCTTTATTGGTGCGTTTTTAACTTGAGTCTCTTTTGGGATCCGCTGGATATGAATTAAAACAAGCGGAGCACCTGAGCCTGCCTGAGCCTGCACAGAGCCTTTCCCTCCCACAAAAGGGAACAGTCATTATTCAGATATATTCAGTGTTAGTGGCTGCGTCTTTCCTCTGCAAGCCACACGTGGAGATTTTACTGTGGGTGGGCGTGGTGGGTAGTGCCTACGCCTTTTCTCCAGAACGCTTTGGCTGGAGGCATTAACTCTCATTTTCGCTTCCTTGCTGTCACCTCTGGTGTGCAGTTGCTCCTGCCTCTTACCAGCCTTCTTCTAAGCATCATCACTAAGAGGCCCATTGATGGCCTCTGCAGTCACTGTAGTGGAGACCCCAGCAGGTGCAGAGCTATTAAGATGTCAGCGCCCCTGGGCGGGGCCGCCTGGGCAGGAGGTGCTGCCTCATTCACGGTCTATCTCTCCATCAAGCTTCCAAATCATGACCTCAGGAGCCTTCGTGCAGCCTGTTTGCCCAGCATTGTGGGCGGCGTGGCTAATTCTGAGCCACAGCTGCTCTGTCTTTTTCTTCAGGGGGTGAGGCCCTGGGATGGGGGCGGATGGGCACAAAGAGCCTCTGTGGCCTGTGAATGGAGCAGCACCATGGCGTGGCCGCGCCGCGTGGGAGCAAAGCCGCTTTGCTCGATGTCTTGCCTCCACGAGCATCCAGTGAATCTCCTTCCTCCCACCTGAGCCTCAGTGCTCATTCCACAGGGCTTAGCTCCATCATCACTAATTTGATGGGATTAGCCCAGAGAACTTGGAGGTCCCGTAGACCACTCCACAGGACCATCTGCCCACCCAGCTGTCAGAAAGACTTGTCCTAATGACCCGCAGTCCCCTTCTGCTGTCAGCACCAGCTGTTTGCAAACATCTGGCTCCATGGCACTCCCTTAGTGTGTGACCACGTGTCCTTGATTTTCCTGGGCTGGATTTCCTGGAGTGTGGGTTTTCTCAAAGTCCAGGAACAAAGCTTGATTGTTTCTGAGCTCCTGGGGTGACCTTGCTGTTCCCTGGCCTTCTATCTTGTCCCCATTCAACATTCACGCAGAGGGAAAACCAGAATAGGCTACCGCTTCTCTTCTTCCTGAAATGCCCGGGCCCGTAGGTTGCCAATACCGTGTTTGCATTTCTTTGCCTCAGAGCTTTCCTGGTCTCTTGTGAAAAGAATAGTTGGAGGGAAAACAAGTGACTAATTATCCCAGGAAGAAAGGAAATCAAGGGCCCTGCATCCCTTTTTCCAAGCAGCCAAACATGTTTGTCCATTTCTAAGCTCAGCTGCTCTTTTCTTTTTAAGAGACAGGGTCTCCCTCTGTCACCCAGGCTGGAGCACAGCATTGCCATCATGGCTTATTGCAACCTCGAACTCCTGGCCTCAAGTGATCCTCTCATCTCAGCCTCTTGAGTAGCTGGGACTACAGGTGCATGCCACCACACCCACCTAATTATTTTTTAATTTTTTGTAGCGATGGAGATTTGCTTTGTTGTCCAGGCTGGTCTTGAACTCCTGGCCTCAAACGATCCTCTCACCCTGGCCTCCCCAGGTGCCGGGATTCCAGGTGTGAGCCCCTGTATCTGGCCTCAGCTGTTTTGAATACATACCATTGTGTGGTTGGTGGGGCCCTCTGCGTTCTGCCTTTAGTCTAATTGCTGCCTGGAAGTTCCCTGTGCCAATAGCCTTTGGCTAGTGCCTGAGAAGAGCCTTCTCTTCATGACTGGTTCCTGTGTGGACCCTGTCTTTGGGTTCATCCCCAGTTTTGGAGTGACTGGAAAGGGCACAGGTCAAGGGGGCTGGGTTGACCCCATAGTGCATGGACTGGTGGCTGCTTCATGAACAATCAAGGTGCAGGCCATTTGTGATGGAGAAAACAGAAGGTTGGAAGGAGCTTGGAGAACCGGCCTCCATGACCAAGGAGGTTGGCATTGGAGACCCGAGTCTGCTCCCAGCTCTGCCCAATGCCTTGTGACCTTCCATCGTCACTTCACAGAGGCAGGGCCGCAGTTGATGTGGTGCGTGGAGCCCTGGCCTCACTTCACTGGGTCCCTCAGGCCCATTTTCTTAGGAAGAGGGTACTTGGGTTGCTCCAGCTTCTTAAAGAGAGTTGCGTCCCCCAACTGAGCACCTACCACCTGGGTGGTCTTGGGAGTCTCGCACAGCTATTAGGAGTCTCTGTCTTTTTTTTTTTTGATGGGGGAGAGGGATCTTGGGAGAAAAAAATAACAGGAAGTTTATTAGAAAAAGAATTAGTAGTCACAAGGTAAAGTATATTTACCTGAAGACACGGAGGTAGTCACAAGGTAAGGTGTATTTACCTGAAGATGAGGAAGGACAGATGTGTGTAAACTGTTGCTGTTGGAAATGGCTCTCCTGACCTGCCCAGAGCTACTCTCCAAGGCTGCGCTGCCTGCTGTGTAAGCGCTTCATTTAATCCTCTTAACCACCCAATGAGGTCTAGAGCTCTGCCTGTCCCCGTTTTTCACATCGAGAAATGGAGGGAGAGAGAGGTTAAGAACCTTACCCTTGCTGAGATTTGAACTCAGGATATCTGACTCTGGGGGGGTCTTATTTGAAATTGATTAAGTCACATTTGGAGTATTGGGTGTATTTTAGGTACCTCACATTAAGGATGTTGATTAATTTTTTTTTTTTTTTTTTTTGAGACAGAGTCTCGCTCTGTCACCCAGGCTGGAGTGCAGTGGCCAGATCTTGGCTCACTGCAAGCTCCGCCTCCTGAGTTCATGCCATTCTCCTGCCTCAGCCTCCCGGGTAGCTGGGACTGCAGGCGCCCGCCACCTCGCCTGGCTAGTTTTTTTGTATTTTTTAGTAGAGACGGGGTTTCACCGTGTTAGCCAGGATGGTCTCGATCTCCTGACCTCGTGATCCGCCCGTCTCGGCCTCCCAAAGAGCTGGGATTACAGACTTGAGCCACCGCGCCCGGCCTGGATGTTGATTAATTGTGTTCCCCTCCAGAGAAGTCTTGGAGAAAGCTCACAGGGAACGTGAAATAGTCTTAAAGTTTTTGAGGGATTTGCATGTGAATGTCTGTAGAAGATTCCAGAGAAAGAGGTGTCTGTCTGGTTCCCAGTATCCCACAAAAGATCTAATTGGTTTAGGACACAGTGCATTTTTCCAGTGCTAGAAAGATGTAAGCTTCACTGTCTCTCAGCGTCCTTCAGTGTGGAATGATTTGGGTTTCTACAGTTTGCTGCACTGCAGCTGAGCCCTCTTCTGTTTATGCCTTTTTCACGATGACAAACACATCTCTCATTGTCCTCGGATCTGAGTTTTGTAACTGGACTTCTGCTGTCCGTTTGGCCACAGACCCTGCCTGGTGGATACACACACTCAGTGACCTACGAGGCTGGAGCACTCCTGCAGTGGAGAGGGAGGATCTTCACTTACAGGACAGAAGGAGGATGCCGGTGCTCCACACCTGCAGCAGGGCTGTGGGAGCTGGGCCACTGGGAGCAAGGGCCATCAGGGACTGCCTTCACGTCAGGCTGACTCAGGTCCTTTGAAGCCGCAGATATTTTGCTGCGAAGTTTGTACACTAGTGAGAATCAGACTTCCTAACCCGTTCCTATCTGCCGCTCTTTTCTTTAGACCTATTCAGGCCTGTTCTGTGTGGTCATCAATCCTTACAAGAACCTGCCCATCTACTCTGAAGAGATTGTGGAAATGTACAAGGGCAAGAAGAGGCACGAGATGCCCCCTCACATCTATGCCATCACAGACACCGCCTACAGGAGTATGATGCAAGGTGGGTGACGTGGTGTGAGCCCACCTGGGGCTGAGTCTTCTTCACCTGGGGCCTCATCGACACCTCCACAGGTGCTAAGTCACATTTGGTGCCACATCGATCTAGTGGCTGGTGATGGGCAGTGCATCATGGAGGTCTGTAGACCTCTGTATGAGAGCCAGGGCCAATGGCTATCCAGAGGACATGTTTATATGTTGATAGAATGTTCTAGAAGCTTTAAAATATACATCTCCTAATTCTTCTCCCAATTTCTCATACTTTTCAAGAGCTCTTGTGCCTGTCCCCTCTGCTTTCTTTTAGGCCCCTTCTTCTTCCTGTTCTTCCCTTCCCTTTGTGTTTTTCCCTCTTCCTCTCTTCTTCCCCACAGTCTAGAAACACATTTGAGTTATTCCCATCTCTACACAAACAGATGCAGAGCCTCGGGTGGCTTCTGCCCCGCTGTCACTCTGGCTTCTGTGCCCCTTCTGTTCCATTGCAGTGAAGCTTTGTGGAGGAAATGTCTGTGCTCACTGCCTCCATCCCCACCTCATGGTCACTCCCCTCACCCTGGCTGTCTCTCTCCACCCCTTCTCCAGACTAGCTGACAGAGGTCACCTATGACCTGTATGTTGCTAAGTCCATGGCTCTCGGGAGTTCCTACCTCACCTCTCCCCAGCATCGGACAGTCTCTACCACTCCCTTTCCTTTTTTTTTTTTTTTTTTTTTTAATTTGAGACAGAATCTCGCTCTGTCACCCAGGCTGGAGTATGCAGTGGCATGATCTCAGCTCACTGCAACCTCCGCCTCCCAGGTTCAAATGATTCTCCTCCCTCAGCCCCCCTAGTAGCTGGGATTATAGGCACGTGCCACCATGCCCGGCTAATTTTTGTATTTTCAGTAGAGTGGTATTTTGCCATGTTGGCCAGGCTGGTCTCGAACTCCTGACCTCAGGTGATCCACCCGCCTGGGCCTCCCAAAGTGCTGGGATTACAGGCGTGAGCCACCGTGCCTGGCCAACTTCACTCTTAATAGAGTCCCCCACCCTGTGCTTCCACCAGCTGGTCATCTTTCTGGGATGTAAATGTGATCAAATCACTTGATTTGAAATCTTGACAAATCAAAGAAAGGCTCCTCATTCCCCCAGGGCTATTAAGTTGCTGCAAAAGTAATCGTGGTTTTTGCCATTAAAAGTAATGGCAAAGACTGTGATGGCTTTTGCACCAGCCTAATAACACTGAGACTTTGTGGTAGTGTACAATGCCCTTCAAAATTGGCCCCTTGCCTACCTCTCCACCTTCCCAGCTATGTGGAACTCCTTACATTTCCCTAAAAGCTCTTTCTGCTTCAAAACACCCTACCTGCTTCATCTGCCTGCAATGCCTGGCAAATCCCTACTCTTCTTTTAAAAATATGACTGAAGCATTAGGGCCTCCAAAGAGAATATCTGGACTAGATTTGCATCAGAGCCCTGGTGATGCTTTATTTGACTGCAGTGTTTAGACATTTCTTTTTCTCCCCTAGATATAGACAGGGCCCATGTTGCCTTTATATTCTCAGAGCTTAGCCAAGTACCTGGCATATGTAATCCTGACTGAAACCCAATTTCAGGCAGGGCTGTGTTCTCCTATCTTGTATGGATAGTGGTTTGTTATGTCCCATTACGTAAGGATCCTTTTTTCTTTAAACTTTGCAGTCTATCTAGACAGTGGTGGTAATGCATCTTGTTGGGTTAACCACTTTGTCCCTGGTGTAGTGGTTTAGAGTGGCAGCTCATGGCCTGTCCCCCACCACCCGCGCTGTGCTGTGAAGGAGGCATTTCACTGTTGAGCTTGATGCATTATGTAGGATGCTCAAGTTTGGCTGAGTCTTTGGCTTATGTTCACGTCTATCAAAATTCCTTGAGGAAGTCAGCCCTTCAGTTCTAAAGTAGAATGTCTGTTTCAAAATGTTAACTAGAACAGCCTGGTGGAAAAACATTCTGTGGGATTCCAGAAAAGTCTGAGTCTTTGTCTCTAGAGGTTATGAGTCAGTTTGCTCCCAGCTCTCTTAATTAGCCTAGTGCAAGAAGTGTATTCCGGAGTCATCTTGAGATCTGAGCTACTGAGTAAGGGCCTGTTCTCACACTTGGATCCTGGATTGGGAGGGTTATCTAGCAACTGGGCATTTTTGCTTTTAGGCAAGACATTAAGACTGAGTAATATGTACTGAGGAGGCAGGAGAGAGAGTCTTCAGGTCTGGACTTCAGACTGTCTTCAGTTAACCTGTGGGACTCCTTCTCCAAGAGATTCATTCAATATTTATTTGTTCAACAACAACAAAAATTTGGTGGGAATGGCCTGAAAGCTCCATACATTGAAAGTAATTGGGGAACAAAAGAAAGGATGCAGAGAACCAGAGCTTTCCTTTGTCTTGGCCATAACCAAATGGCCTTAGTAGGAACTTAGGGACTGCCCTCATACATCTGTGCAATGAAGAGTCTCTTCATGATTTGTCAAGATTCTGAATCAAGTGATTTGATCAGATTTGCAAATTATGAGGGCAGGTAGGTGGGCGATTTCTTTTTTTTTTTTTGAGATGGGGTCTCGCTCTGTCACCCAGGCTGGAGTGCAGTGGCATGATCTTGGCTTACTGTAGCCTCTGCCTCCTGGGTTCAAGCGATTTTCCTGCCTCAGCCTCCCAAGTAGCTGGGATTACAGGCGCATGCCACCACGCCTGACTAATTTTTTTTTGTATTTTTAGTAGAGATGGGATTTCACCATGTTGGTCAGACTGGTCTTGAACTCCTCACCTCACGATCCACCCGCCTCGGCCTCCCTAAGTGCTGGGATTACAGGCGTGAGCCACTGCACCCAGCCAGGTGGGCGATTTCATCTTTTGGAGACCAGGGATAGGAAATACATTTGTGAGCATGGGAAACCTGCATTGTTGGTGCCTCCTTTAAAGCAGTCTGTGCAGGAATTTAGTCCATGTGTTTTCTAACCCTCAGTCTGAGAGGTTTTCACTTTGCCTTCTGCCTAGCGTTGGACTTGCTGCAGCTCTTGAGCTCCCATGTTGACTGACAGGACATTTCTAGGCTATTTTCTTTCTTCTTCGGCTGGGCGTGGTGGCTCACGCCCGTAATCCCAGCACTTTGGGAGGCCAAGGCAGGTGCATCACCTGAGGTCAGGAGTTCGAGACCAGCCTGGCCAACATGGCGAAACCCTGTCTTTACTAAAAATACAAAACAATTAGCCAGGCATTGTGGCACACGCCTGTAGTCCCAACTACTCAGGAGGCTGAGGCACGAGAATTGCTTGAACCCAGGTGGCAGAGGTTGCAGTGAGCCGAGATTGCGTCATTGGACTCCAGCCTGGGCAACAGAGCGAGACTCTGTCTCAATTAAGAAAAAAAAAGGCCGAGCGTGGTGGCTCAAGCCTGTAATCCCAGCACTTTGGGAGGCCAAGGCGGGCGGATCACGAGGTCAGGAGATCGAGACCATCCTGGCTAACACGGTGAAACCCCATCTCTACTAAAAAATACAAAAAAACTAGCCAGGCGAGGTGGCGGGCGCCTGTAGTCCCAGCTACTCGGGAGGCTAAGGCAGGAGAATGGCGTAAACCCGGGAGGGAGGCAGAGCTTGCAGTGAGCTGAGATAAAAAAAAAAAAGAAAAGGAAGTTCCTTCTTCTTGTATATAGCTGACCTGCAGAGTGATTAGTAATAGGTTTCTTGTTCTTGCAGCAGGGAGGAAGTTAGTAACAGAAGTTGTCCATGTTATGACAGGCTGGTTCACTAGTAAAAGAAAAATGTCCAGAGGAACCTTTGGTTCTTGCCCTGGGTCAGATGTCACCCGTGGAGCCTCAGGGTCTGCAGGCTGTTAAAATCTGCCTCTGTCTTTTGGAGTGAAGT
Source organism: Chlorocebus sabaeus (assembly GCF_047675955.1). Taxonomy (NCBI): domain Eukaryota; kingdom Metazoa; phylum Chordata; class Mammalia; order Primates; family Cercopithecidae; genus Chlorocebus; species Chlorocebus sabaeus. The sequence continues at coordinate 14,551,684 of NC_132922.1, forward strand.
CTTAGTGCATGCTGCCTACCTGGCTTTGGGGGAAACAGGTTTGTTCTCTGCCACTTACATCTTAAAAGGCACAGTCGGAAAGTTCCTTTTCTGCTTTTCCTTTAAACAAGAACTAGACAAAGATTTCCTTCCTGAGCCGACTGTGGCTTATGACATACTAGCATTTATTCTGCCAAATAGGGCAGTTGGTGGCTCTGTCTGGGGACTTGTGGGAGAGGAGCTCTTTGACCCTTCCTGGGGACCTGCCTCTGCTTTTATCTGTTCAGTGTGCTGGTTTGCCTGTACAGTCCTGATTTATGCCTGTTGTTCCACAGTGATTATTCATAGCACTCTCTTTCACTTTCAGAAGCACCCCAGTTTGGAGGATAAATTATATGTCACTCACTTATTGTCAGACTAAGCCTGGGTTTCTCACACTTGGCACTAGTGATATGTGAGGTTGGATGATTCTCTGTTGGGGGTGGGGGATTTTCCTGATCACTGCAGGATTTTTAGCAGCATCCTGGCCTCTGTTCACTTGATGCCAGCCACACCTTCCCTCTCCAGTTGTGACAACCAAAAATATTCTCAGACATTGCCATCAGATGTTCCGTGGGGGTCAAGATTATTCCCAGTTAAGAACTACTGGACTAAGCATTGCAGATTAGTTTTACTTTGAGTGTCATCTCTGATCCATCAGTAGTGGCCACCTGGAGCCCTGTGCTGGCAAGAATTTGAGACTCGGTGCAGGAATTCTGAGATGGATTAGTGCTGTCTGCCGTGGCCACGGGTGGGGCATGACAGCATGTAGTGCCTTGGATTAGGCCGTGGAGGTAGGTGACAGAAGGTGCCAGAATGCCAGGAGGTTTTGACATTATCCTGTTACTGGATGCCCTGGCGGTCCAGGTGGAGAGACAAGGCATGTTTATAGACAGAGATTTGTGGCCCTAGCTACAAAACAAGACATTTGCTGCCTACACCTGCGCCAGCACGACTGAGCCAGTGTCAGGTGTCCTGGGAGTTTTGTCAGGTGTGGCTGTGAGGCCTGGGGTGGTCTGATCTTGCAGAAAGGCGGTGGTGTGTGTCAGTCAGTAAGTAGTTACAGGGTATCCCAGACGTGCCCAGCATGACCTTGGATGACATGGTTGGTTCATCCTCCTGCCCCTGGCTTTCCCATGTTGTTAATTCATTGTCATGGCCGTTCCTGGGTCTTCCTGCCTTGGGGATTGGACTGTTCCTCGGAACTCTGTGATGGCACTGAAGCCTTTGAACTGGCCAAGGCCAGGAGAGTAAGAGAGCATAAACGTTGTGTTGCTGGCCCTTGCCAGGCAGGGGTGGGTGGGGCTGTGTCCCAGGGCAGGCACAATGTCTGCGTAGAGTTCAGGCGGAAGCAGCTGTGGTCTGCAAAAGGTCTGCCTCGCCTCGGAAATGGTGCTTCTGGATCCTGGGCCAGACCCTCTGGGGTCTCCCCTGTAGGGAAAGATATGTATGTCTCTACAGGAGAACTCACTAGTTGAGGAATTTGACATGAGCCCAGTTATCTCCCCAGTGGGTAGAAAAAGCCCCTTCTGTGTGAATTAGGTAGAATGCCAGGTTTGGTTCACTTTCGGTGACTGTATGGTATTAATATTTTACTGAGTTCCCAGCATTTTGGGGGAAGCAGATCTGCTTTCATTCTAGGCCTAAACTTGTCTGAGAGCAATTTAACCCTTTGCTCTGTGCCAGTCTCCCTCCCACCCAATCTCTGGTTCCCAGTGGAAGCTGCACCAGAATTGGTTGCAGCCGCTCAGTGCCAGTGAGTGTGCACATGCCCCTCGGTGTCTGACCTTTTTCTGTAAACTATGAGGGGTAGAATTTTTGTGTATCTTCACGTCTGAGCATGGCTCTTTGAATTCATACGTAAAGAGGCAGGCACAGATGTGTTAACTGGCTGGTCGAAAGCCCACAGAGAGCCAACGCCAGAAAGCAGTCTCCTGATTTCCTGTCCTGGTGCCTGTTACGCCGGGACAGGCCCGCGGGGCATTGGTGCCCCTCATTTTCTCTGGCGGGTCTTGAAGGAATTCTTATCTCCGGCTCAGTGGTTGAGGAGCACTCGGGGAGGAGGGGCCCTCTCTTTCCTTCTCTCCACATTCTCCCTGCCCCGCTAGTTGTGTCTTCTGTGGAACCGTCTGCTTTCCAAGGTCTTTCTGAGGATAAGTGCCATGTTCGGCAGAGGCTCAGGAAAATGCTTCAAGGGGGCAGAAAAGCTCCATTTGAATCGACTCACCGGGACAGGCAGCTGAGGAAGGAGCGCCGTGGAAGCCACAGAGGGGATGACTCTGCTGAAGCAGGAATGCACCCAGCCGGGAGGCCGCCAGCCCTGCCAGCCGTCAGCACACAAAGGCCTCGCTGTCTGCTGGGGAGGTCGGGAGCAGGCCTTGTGCACCCCAATGTGCCCGTGGAGGCAGCACAGGCTCTCCAAGATGGGGCGTTCTGTGTCTGCACCCGCTAGTCTTCCTGTGCTGGCTGAACACCTACTGTGTGTGTGCCAGGCACTCTGCAGAGAGTGTATAGACAGCAGACTGGGGCCTGCCTGGAGGAGGTGACTGACTCGTGCCCAGAGACAGGCAAATCAGCTTCAAGATGAGAGCGAGAGACCAGCACAGAGGAGGGGCGCCCCACTGAGCCTCGAGAGCTGCTGGAGTGGGTACGGGCCTTTGATAGATGACACAGCACTTCTATAGGGCACCAAAAAGGGGCTGCTGGGCCTGTCTCAGCCTTAGATTTGGGAAAAGTGCCATGTATTGCCTTTGAGCAAGAGGAAGTGTGTTGTGGAGGAGAGACTGTGGGCTTTGGACTAGACAGAGCAGGAATCTGCCTCTTTCACTTCCTAACTGCAACCTGGCTGGAACAAATCAACTCACTCTGATTGAGCCTTCATTCTCTTGTCCTCCTCTTGGGCTTCATACCACTCCCTGGCAGGGCCATGGTAAGAAGTAAGACACCGTGTGTGTGATGCCTGCGATAAGTACCTTTTAGAGCTGGCAGTAGGAGTCGACTGCCCCGCCTTCCACAGAGCCTTCAAATCGCTCATTCCTTCCATCCACACTCCTGCTCGCTTAATGAAGGTGATGGCCAAATGCATCTTGCAGGCAGCCATTTGAATCTCCTCTAAAAGACTCCCCCGAGAGTCCAGACGCAGGAAGTGAGTTGTCACAGCCACTTCCCCTGCAGCGACCGTGCCACACACAGAGACGTGATAGCAGACGCGGTCTCTGGCTTGTCTGGTCTGGTCCACGCAGAGCAGAGCTGAGCTGAGGTCTGGGGCTGATGTAGCCTCAGCGAAGCCTTAGGAGATGTGCTTGATCCAGAGTTGGTTCTTCTGCAGCCCTGAAATGCTTTTCTGTTCCCTGGGCTGCTGGTGGACCAGAGAGGTGCTGTGGGAAGCAGGCCCTGGGCCGCCACCCAACACCATGGCTGCAGCCGGGAGGCGCTGTCCTCGAGCTGATGTGAGCTGGCTGCTTCGTGCTCCTCCCCCAGGAAGGAAAGCCCGGCCCCAGCATGAGGCTGCTGAACTACCCATGGTCCTGCCTGTCAGTCTCATTTCTAGAACGTCTTCTCTCTAGAAGAGGAATCTGTGGTTAACGGGCCCTTTTCAAGGATTCAGCATTAGGCTTACTTTTTTTTTTTTTTTGTAAATCCAACCGAACAGGCCCACCATGCTTTGCTCTGGGCCCACTGAGCGGGAGATAAGAAGCAAGTGCCTCCTTAGAACCTGAAACTTTGGGTGGCGGTGTTTGGAAGCTTTGCCCAGTGTTTTTGTTTCTGCTCCCCATCCCCCGAAACAAACAACAGCAAACACTCACATCAAATCCCTCATCACTAAGCCACTTTGTGCTTTTGGCCTCCCGTGATGAGTTCTCTTGCTGCCTGGTGAGTGTCACCTACCAGCCCGTTTTTCCTGTTCTCTCCAGCTCCGGCTCTGAGACTTCGGTTGAACTGTGTCCCAATTTGTCAGGGCTGAACAACAGTGTGTTCAGAGAAAGGCGTTGCTTTCCTTTACCTACCTGATTTCTGGAATGACGGTATCAGTTGAGAACCAAAGTAATTCCATACGTACTAAAGAAAGATAAGTGAGCTGAAAGTCTGCAGGTATAAAAGTTGAGATTCTGCAAATGGCTTCTGTCAAATTTGTTTCGTCTTGACCAAGGCTGTCAGCCCCGTGTGGACTTTGACGATAAATTCTCGAGGACCCAAGCTGTTCTTTTGGCAGACAGACAGAGCTAATGGGGGCTCAGGATGTCATTCCCACCTGGTATCAGGATTCTTCCTGAAGATCTTATCTCTTCCACATGAGCTGGTCCACAGATACAACAGGGCACAGTTCTAAGCTGAACGGAGAGGAAGTGTGAGCCGTGCTCCAGGAGCAAATCCTGGGCTAACAGTCACCGACACGCCTTTCTTTCCACTGACCGCTCCTCCAAGGCGGCATGTTCACGCGCTGTTACTGTTCACCTCCTACCATTGGTGTCCCTGGTGCTCTCAAGCACGTTTGACTCATCCAAGGGAGTTTCACAAAGCCAAGGGAGTTTTACAAAGCCGGTTGCTGTCTTTGCAGGTCTGTTTGTGCCCCAACAGGGAGCCGAGTTTGTCATGAGCAGTGCGTGGCTGTGTCTGCCATGCTCCCTGTGTGTGTCCTGGCTCCTTCCCTCTTATTCCCGGTTGCTCCAGCCCGCTGCAGAACTCAACAGGGGCCCCTCCTGCCTTGTCTTTCCTTTTCCCAAGGGGAATGTCAGGTAGGAGCAAGGCAGAACTGGACTGGGAGTGTCCTGGTGGCATGTGCTGTGGGTGGTCAGCACTCATATGTGGCTTTTGAATTTCCCTCCCATCTGACAAACCTGTTGGAGCTGCCTTGGCAACAACCCCAGAAGGAGAAGGTTCCCCCTCCTGGCCCCGCCCACGGGAAGGGCAGAGAAACGCCCAGCAGTGCTGTTTCTGGCAGATTTGCCTGTGTGCTGGGAACTTACCTGTGTTTTCCTAATGCATTTTGGCCAAGAGAAGGCTTGTTTGGGGCCTTGCTTGGTCTCTGACATAATGAAAGTTAAGAGCAATCCCTCAAGGTTTTTTTTTTAAATTATCCAGGGTGCCTGGAACGGGAGGGCCACCCATTCTCTGCCTCCTGTGACTGGGGACTTGGGTCTCAGCAGGTTCAAACCAAGGTTCCACCTGGGGGAACACAGGGGCTGTGGGCAGAGGCACTGGGCCAGGTCGAACTGGCTTCTGGCGTGGATGCTGCTGAGCAGGCATGTCCCTTGGTCTGGGCCTGCCGTGGGGGCCTGGAGGGCACACTTGCCCATGACCACATTGTGTGCCTGGGAGCCACGGCAGGGGCTTCCTCCTTTGCTGGCGGATTGCTAGGCAGGCAGGCTGCCAGGAAGCTCCACCCCATTCGGCACAGATCTGCAGCCTCTGCTAATATGAAGCATCATTTTGCACTTGCTTTTCTTCACCTCTCTGTTTGCCTCTCAAAGACTTGTAACCCAAGCTTGTGAATTGGGCTGGCTGTGGAGAAGCAGAGCTTCCCGTCATGAGAGTGCCGCGGCCCTTTCTTTGCAGCACTGAGGCAGGCCTGCAGGAGGTGCTGAGTGCTGGGCCCATAGGGTCATTCGATGGAGGGGAGTCCGGGGGTGGGGGAGGCCTCCAGAGGCCTGAGTTCTCAGCCCCATTCATGCAACTCTGATCAAGTCATTGGGTTTCTGAGGAAAGAATGATGCCCTGATCTTGGGGTCAAGTTGAATTAGGTCCTCTACAAGGCCTTCCCAAGCCCCTAAGTTCCAAGCTTCAGCCCCACAGGTGCTTTGTGCTTTGACCAACTGAGACCCAGATGCTGTCCATATGAGGGTCTTGGGGAGAAGTGACTCTGGGTCTAGGACTCTGCCCAGGACAGCCCGAGATGCCCATCCTGGCGGCACAGGGCAGGGCTCACAGTGCCAACACATATAGCAAACCACCCCCAGGGGCCACTCTGGAGTTTCCCTGAAAGCAGAAGGTTCCCTGGTGGTGGAAAGTTTTGGTCCCATTTGTCTCAGATTATCCCATGAGTCTCACCCAGCATGGGCATATTGTCCAATCTGAAACTGCCCTTTTTCCTGTGTTTCTTTCTTGGCCCATACCCATTTCTCAAGAAGCCCAGCGGAGCCGAAGATGGGGTCTCTCCCAGGTGAAACCCAAAAGAGCTGCTCCATGCTGGAACCTTGGGAGGTGTGATCTTGGGAGCGGGGTGATGAGTCAGTCCCAGCAGTGGCTGCTGGTGAAGCAGGCCCCTTCCTCTGTACTTCCTGTCAGGCTGATGTCACCGCTCTGCGAGCCTCGTGGCCTTTTATGGACAAGAGTGAGCTGCAGCTCCTCTCACAGAGGAAGTGAGCCTTAAGCCCCCAGCAGAAGTCTGCACCTGGGATGAAATACCTGTGGTCAGGTTCCCGCTTCCTCCCTCCTGGGCCCAGCGTGCTAAGCTGGCTGGAAACACTTGTCCACAGGTAGATGGCCACATCAGCTCAGGTGCCTTCACTGCATGGGCTTGGCCTCAGGACATTTCAGGTTTAAAATGAAATCCAGGGAGAAAATGGCCTGGTTCCTGAATTTGTAACTTTTATAACAGACTTACTTGTGGCAGTGCCAAGGAATTGCTCAGTTGGGAGCTCCGAGACAGCAGGCGTGTGAGGACAGCATGTCTGGGCGCCTGCCTCACACCGTGTATGACAGGAACACCATTTCCTTCCTTCGTCAGAGCAGTCCCTTCATTCCCAGAGAGGTCAAGGGGCCAGGCACTGCGTGGGGAAGAGCAGAACCCAGGGCCGTAGCACTCTCGGCTGTGGCTTCCTCCTTTGCAGAGCTGCTCCAGACACATGGACCAGTGGTTGTCAAACTGTGCTCTGAGGAACCCAGTCTCCACCACCCACTGTCCCTTGCTCAGGGATTTGGGAAGATTTTATCTGAGGAAGAACTGCCACTGCTTTTTGAAAAGTCTGAAAACTACTGCAGAGTGACTCATGACCCGGTCTCTACCCCACCCTCACCAAGAGAGGGGCTGGGGCAGGGGGTTCAGGCGCCTACCACGGCTAGACTTTCATCTGGCAGAGGGCTTGTGTCCCAGAAGAGGCTTGTCCCTGGCGGCCTCCTCCCGTGTAGAGGAAGGAAGGGCGTTTTCAAATAAGCCTTCAGTCCTTACAGGCCAAATAAGGACTTGAGCCAAAACAAGCGGGTTGGGCCGGACTCTGAATGTGCTCATCCTGTGAGATGACAGTGTGGGGAAGGGTTGATGGGGTGGGCGCCACTGGCGGTCTCCACCAGAATGCACAGGGTGGGGAGGTGGGCTGCAGAGTGAACTGAGTCAGGCCAAGAGCCCACTGGTTGCTAAGAATTCTAACCACCCCACTGCCCAGAGGAGATGCCTCTGAGATCAGGAACAAATCCAGAAGAACCACTGTGTGGAAAGATTGCAAAACAATGACGATAATACCTGCTTTGTACATTACAATACAATACCTTGTAAGGTCATTGGAGGCCACACAAGATAACAGACCAAAACCCTTCCTGAGCATTGGAAAGACCTTTCCGGTTGCATGGGGCCATGGTACGATTCGTGGTGCATAGGGCAGGTGGATTTGGGATACTAAGCAGTGCAGCAAGAGGTGAAGCAATGAGGAGGCCTCCCAGTCGTTTGCCTTTCAGAAAGCATTTGTGAATGTTCCTGGCAGAACAAATCCAGATTTCTTTAAGGGATGGTGAGGCTGTGTTGACAGTGGTAAACTGGCTTCAGGAATTGGAGGGGGAAGGCTGGAGAAGTGGGAGAGCTGGGGATGCTGGGGTGGATGGAGAGGAGACACTGAGTTTGGCACCGGGGTTTCGGGATTTGAAGTGCGTGTGCCTGTGCATACGTCCGTGTGTGTGCATGGCTATGTACATACATGTATGTTCACATTCACCTGTGAATACATGTGCCTTGGGTGCCTGTGTTTGCACTTGTGCTTGTGGATATGCGTCTGTGAATGCGTGTGCAGCTGTGTGCCTTGTGTGCGCCCATGTGTGGATCTATGTATATGGCTTTGCACACGTGTGCATGCATGTATTTCTGTGCACACGTACCTCTGTACACCTGCTTCCATATGTGACTGTGTATGCACAGATGCTTGCGTGTCTGTGTGTGCGTCCGTGTCCTTGTGTGTGCATGTGCCTGTGTGTGCATGCCCTCGAGTGTGCTTGGGGGCTCTGCTTCCTGTTGTTCAGCAGCGGAGCCTCTGACTCCTCCTCACACAATTAGAGGAATTCCAGCCATCCTAGGGACAGCCCTGGGAAAACGGTTCCTCTGGAAGGGTTGGGGAATGTTTCCTTTTATGGTAGCATTGGGCCGTTGCTGCTCACGACTTGCCAGCACTCGCAGGTACATTCTTGCCTGCTAGCAGAGCCGGTGACTAAACATGCCCACAGCTGGGGCAGACCACAGGGAGACGCAGTGGGGGAGGGCAAGGGGCTGGGACGACAAAAATGTTTGTTCCAAACCCTTATCGGTTGCCACACTGTTGTTCGGGGCCAGCGATGAAATTGCTCTGTCTTCCCCAGGCTGTCGTTCCTGCCGCCTCCCTCCCTTCTGTCTTCCCGTCTGTCTTGTCAAGGATGCAGGTCTCTAATCTCTGTCCTTGCTGTGCAGGCTTGAAGGACTCTGTGTTTTTTGAGACAGGCGAGGGGGAGTAAGGCCCCCCTCGAGCAGTTTCCACATCAGAGAGCAGAGTGTGGGGTGTGTTTGTGAATGGGAGTGACCCAGCCCCTCTGCGCCCCCACCCCGTTGATACTTAGGGCGCTGGGAGGAAGCTGCCGCCCAGAGGTAGCTGCCTTTGGTGTTGGGTGTGAGGTTTGTTTTTTCTTCTTTCTGTCTGGGCTTCCTTTGCCCTCCTGAATGACCAGTGGGCAGGAGAAGAGATTGGAGGCAGTGCCCAGCCCAACCAGCTGCTGAGGTCAGGCACGCTAGAAAGCTCACCTCGGAAGAGGCAGGCAGCCTAGCTGGTTGGTGTGGACTGGTGTTGAACAGTTAAATGTGTCTCCTGAGGCCATGCGCGTGGAAAGCCATGAGTCATTCTCCCAGTGCCTGGTCATGCAGGGCCCTGACCAGGCGGTGCGAGCCACTCAGTGTGTCCTTCACACGTCGCTGAATCCGTGTTTCCACTCAGTGCCGACACTGTACCAACAGCCACGGATGCTCCCACTGCCCGGACAACACCACTGCTACCCATCGTGGCGACGTCGCCATGGGGAAGTCAGCATAGACAGCAACCATTTGTGGAGCTTACTCTCTTTACAGGGACTGCGGCAGGTCTTTTTTATGTGTTATTTCTATTTTTCCAACTAATCCTGCAAGGGAGTTAGTAGCAGATCTACTTTGTGGATGTAGAAACGGAGACTCAGAATTAAATACTTTACTGCAGCTCAAATATTTGTAAGTAGCCTGATGCTGGATTCAGGCCAATTTGACTTCAAGGACGGTGAGGCCATTAGATGGGGTGGGATAAAACGGAAAGAAATGAGTTTGTATCTTCAGCTGTTGCTTAAGATTGAATACGCAGTACTGAACAGCCAGGACGCCTTAGTGCTTCTGGCAAACTTAGCTTTCAGAGTGTGGGCATTACTGCCCCTCCTGTGCCGGGGGAGGGTGGGTATTTATAACCTTCCTGCTGAGCAGTTCATAGAGCTGTTGATAGTTGCTGAAAGTTCCTGACACCCGGCTAGAGAACAGGTTGTCACAGAAACCCATCAGAAGCTGTCATTCTTTACAAGCTACCTCTAAAGTGACATCATTGCACGCCTTCCACTTGCCAGACACCATGCTGGTACGTTCATATGTCTTGTGGACACAAGTACTGTTATCCCACGCTGCGGAGGAGGGAGCTGGGGCTCAGAGAAGCCTGCACGCCTGTCCCGGGTCTCAGGCTGTGAGGCAGCATCTTATCCCAGGGCTGTCCCGTTGCAAAGCCAGGCCTCATCACCCCTCCTCCTCCAGCCTCTTCAGCAGTGCTCCTTCCTTCCATGGGGGTGGTATTTAGAGCACCTGCAGTGGGCTTATTTCTAACCATCTCAACCCCCAGTTGTAAACACACAGGGCAGGTCCCACTCAGCTCCCAGGAAAGTCGACTCCTGGAGAGCTTTCCACACACTCGTTCCTCTAAGGTGGGAGACACAGAACTCTTTCTGGTTTTCTGGTGGGGGCTGGACAGTGTGGGTGGGCAGTCTGAGCTCCTGGGTGGTAGGAGCAGCTGCCCAATGGCACTCTCCCCCGCAAATGCTCCTCCCAGCCAGGTGTGAGGGTGGGCGGCGAGATCCCCGCAAAGACAGCATCTGCGGCACTGTACTCCGTCTGGGAAACGGGCAGCTCTTCGGGAGCAAGCGGGGGAGGCTCTTGTATCTGGTGGGAGTTAATCTGATGTCTCCTTTGTTTCAGACCGAGAAGATCAATCCATCTTGTGCACGTAAGTATTTCTCCATCTGGGTAGTGGTTCGTTTCACCCCAATCTGTTCTCATTCTTGAGGACTCCTACCGAAACCACAGCTGGGGGCGGTGGAGTCCCCGATTCCCAAGTCAAGGCCTCCTCCTCCGCTTCTCCATGGGACAGGACTTCAGTTTGTATGTTTGCTACTCAGCGATCCCACTGCATGGATGAGTTCAGTTTGAATCATCCTTCCTCCAGGAGCCAGTGGGAAGGAGGGTGGCGCTCATGGCAGAAAGGAAAAGCAAGATTTCCCCACAGTCCGGCTGGGAACCAGCTCCTCTGTAACTTCTGGGCGGAAGGCATTCCTTCTTGCTCTGGATGGTGGCTTTTCTTTACCTGGATTGAAGTAGACACTGGGGCTTCTCACCCTCTGAACTTAACAAGGAGATCCATAAACCCCATTGCCGAGAGAGTTAATGGCACAGAACGTTCCTCCAAGTGATGTTTCAAAGGAACATGTACAAGTGCCTTTGACCCCTAAGTCCACAGCTGCCTAAAACTGATTTTTAAAACACTTGGATGTGAAGGCTGCCAAGTGACCAGGGCAGGCAGTGGATTTCAGTTTACTTCTATCCGGCCCCTGGAGAGCCATGGGAAGTGGACTGCATGAGGATTCCAGAGCGTTTATGTGGCAATTCCTTTTTCTGCCACACATTGGGTCCTTCATGGGCACCTGACAGAATGCGAGGCAGTGGAGCGTGCAGTGGGAAGGGACAGAGGTCAAGGACTTGGCCATGCCTAAGCCCGAGACTTCCTTGCCTTTCTTGGTAGGGGTGAATCTGGAGCTGGCAAGACAGAGAACACCAAGAAGGTCATCCAGTATCTGGCGTACGTGGCGTCCTCGCACAAGAGCAAGAAGGACCAGGTGAGCGCTGTGGTCCTCGTCCCCGCGGCCGCTTGCTGGGCCTTGATGGGATGGTGGAGGAAGAGCACTTAGTGGTCGTGGCTTCAGCTTTACATGAGGATGCTTTGGGGAGTGAAGCAGAGGCTGGGCCCATTTCCATTGAGGCGACGGCGTGGCCTGTCCTGGGAGTGGTCCGGCGATAGCAAGCCCATTCTGTCCTTGGCCTCCTAGCCTTCTGAGTTGCTGTGGAAACTGGTGAGGTCCTGGAGTTTGCATAGCAGCCCTCTTGGCGTTTGCAGCTCATTGCTGTGTGTCCCCCGCTTCTGAGGCTGGAAGGCAGATTCCAAGACTTGGTCCTCAAGTTGATGGAGGCTGTGTTTGAATCCATTTCTTTTCCCTGATGTTGAAATGCCTCTGGGTGGGCCGGGCGCGGTGGCTCACACCTGTAATCCCAGCACTTTGGGAGGCCGAGGTGGGTGGATCACAAGGTCAGGAGATCGAGACCATCCTAGCTAACATGGTGAAACCCTGTCTCTACTAAAAATACAAAAAATTAGCCGGGCGTGGTGGCAGGCACCTGTAGTCCCAGCTACTCGGGAGGCTGAGGCAGGAGAATGGTGTGAACCCAGGAGGCGGAGCTTGTGGTGAGCCCAGATCATGCCATTGTACTCCAGCCTGGGTGACAGAGTGAGACCCTGTCTCAAAAAAAAAAAAGAAATGCCTCTGGGCAGACAGCCACCCAACCCCACCACCCCAGCGAAGAGAGAAAGGGCAATTGGAAAGTCATCTCACCTCCATTTTTTTCCTCTCCCTTTTGATGGATTATGGTTGAACCAGCAGCGTCCTCGCTAGGTGAGCTGCACGTTTACTGCACGTTCTGCACTGGGAATGCGTGTTCTGCCCATCGTGTGCCCTTGAATTCTGTATTTTGTTCTAAGCAGCTTTTCACCCCACACTTGTCACTTTCTGCAGCTAGAACTCTTCTTTTAGGCTCAGCTCACTGACTGTCTTGGGAGGAGGGGCTGGGTGTGGCACACGGTGACCTCCTGTGCACTCTGAAGTGACAGTTCCTGCAGAATGGAGATGGGCCTCACACCTAGTTGTTCTCAGAAACTCCAGTCATGCCCAGATTTCCCCACAGCGCATCATAGCTGTCATGTCCCATGCAGAACCTGAGCCCGGCACGGTGGACGGGGACTCCGCTCTCACGGAGCCCTCCATGCTCTGTGGTCCAGACCAGATGCAGATGGCCGGCTGCCCTCGCCTGCCACCGCCGTGCCAGTCAGAAGCAGTGCTGGGGAGTTCTCATGTTGGAGTTTTTCAGAGGTTGGGGTGATCAGACAAGCATGGCTGTGGGATGCTGTCTCTCAAGCACACTCTTAAACTCCCCTGTGAAGCCTAAGTGCCAGTGGTGTTCCTTGAAGCCCTCAGGGGAGCTTGGTCGCTCCCAGCGGCGGCTCCACCTTACTGGCGTGCCGTGTGCGGCGTTCGTAAGTAAGGAGGGGTGTGAGTCTGCATGCAGGTCTGGGGTGTGGCCTGCAGAATGGCCTAATGAGTACAGTCTTCTGAAACCCAGCCAAAAGTAACTTTTCATGTGCCAAGCTTCTCAAGACATTTGGAATCTTTTTCCATGGGGTGTCAGGAGTTATATTTAGAAACTAATAAAGTTTCTTTTCTTCTCTCTCTCTCTCTCCTTCTCCCCCTGTCTCTGTATCTCCCTCTCTCCCTGTCTCCCTCCCCTACCCCCCATTTTGCGTTCTTTTTAGGAGGCCTATTTTAAAAACAAAGCTGTGAGGTTAGGAGTTCTCTAGCCGTGGTTTTCCATCTCCGAATTTGCAGTAAAATCCTTTTCCCAAGTATTTATTGACTGCCTAGTACATGACTGGTTCTTGGGAGGGTGACATTGGAGTCCCTGTCCTGGAAGACAGGAGACAGGACACAGAGAGCCGTGAAATAGCTCATATGCCTTACATCGGGGGTTCCTGTTGTAGAGGGGAAGGCAGCACTCAGCAAAGACAGCAGGCTGGGGTTGGGGGTGACAGTGGGAGCCATGCTGTCAAAATGCAGTCTTTGCTAGGCACCCTGTCCCTGCCCTGAGCCCACTAGAGTGAGGGAATAGGTTGCCCCAGGGTTCCAGTCACAGTTCAGGCTGTTAGCGTGAAAGGCCATTGGCCGGTTTGGTTGATTTCCTTGCCTGAAGCTGTGTTGTGATTTTCCACAGGCAGCCGGAGCATGGAACACCCTTGAACTTGGTTTGGGAGCCAGCAGTCTCTCACTTGCAGTGGCCAAGTTGACCCTCCCAACACCAGCAGAGGGGTTGTTCCAGACCTCACCTTGCTGTGGGGAGGCCAGGTTTGGCCTGGGCTGCAGGTTGGCAAAGCAGAGCTTGGTCCAAGGAGCTTTCTGGGCAGATGCCCGGAGCCTAAATGGTGACCTTTGCCTCTCCCTGGTCTGTTATTTGTGTACTTGTTGGGGCTCACTGGCAGAAACACCACCCAGTGAAGCCCTTCAGAAACCAATGGGTAACCCCTAACCTTAGACAGTACCGCGTTACTTCATGTTATGCAGATTTCATTGAAAAATTAAAATCTCTTCTGTGCCCAATTAGATGTCAGTAGAGGAAAAGCCATAGGTTAGTCATCACTGTTGTCAGCAGGGAACACAGCTCTGGAATCTGAAGTGGCTGCTCCCAACTTGGCCCCGCGGCCCCACTTTCCACGGCAACAGCGTGTGGTCCCAAACAGAGGCCTCAGTTCGCCTCCAAGCCAGGGCAAGCACAGGCCCTGGAGGGGGCCGCGCTCCCTTCTGTCTGCGGGAACGGGAGCGGTTCAGCCAGCCTGGCAGCCTGGCCTGTGCTGTGAGAGGAACGGTGTAGTGGGTGGGGGAGCCGTTCTCATCCAAATCTGGCTCCGTGGGCTGCCTCAACCGACTTCCTAGGCCCGCCCGAGGCCTGTGGGTGGAAACCCGGTGTCCAGTTACCACTGGTGCCCAGCGCACATGTAGAGCCTGCTCTGTGGGCTTGACCCCTGCCCTCTGACCTGGCCCCGCTGACCCTCCTTCAGGGGCGGGCACTAGGGCAATGCCCTCACTTGTCTGGATGGTTCACAAGCGTAAGGCTTCCTAGCCCTGGGTTGGGGGGTCCTGGCCTAGGAGGACTGCCAGAGGAGGAGGCTCTGCTCTGTCCCTTGTGGTCTCAGGTGGGCTTCCAGTCTGGCTTGGCTAGACTCCAGAGTGTCCCCAGTGCTCTGCAGATGAGTCTCGTCTATGGCAGGTGTGCTTGTAAGGCCAGGGTCCATGGCTGTCCTGGGAGCTCCTACTCCTCCCAGTTTTCCTTGTCATCACTCACAGGCGGCTGCTGTTCCCGGAAAACCCTGGCTTGACTCCAGTCTTTAATAAATACAAAGCCTGGCCTGGCCCTTGTGTGATGTTCTTTCCCCCAGAGGCACTCAGGCATTAAGGGGAACCAGCTCCCTAGTTTCCTCAGTCAGCATTAGTTATTCCCTGGTTGCATGGGCCTGCTGCACAGGTGCGAAGACAGGGCAGTGGCTGACGGGTTAGGTAGAGGACTGGAGTTCTGCCAGCCCGCTCTGCTGATTGACAGCTGGATGACCTTGAGCACGTCGTTCCTCTCCCTTGGCCTCAGCTTCCTCTTCTGTGAAATGGGGCCGCTCTGTCCTGCCCCCTGAGTATGGTGAGGGTGTAGGGATAAGAAGGCACAAGGGTGCGTTTTGTCTACCATAAAGCACCCCTGGAGTTCACAGCAGGATTTAGTGACATTCTCAGTAAACAGCTTGCAGCCCAAAGTGGGCCTTATGGATCCCGTGCTCACTGCCTGCCGTGGTGGGTTTTGGGTGCAGCAGTGGAGGGACTGATACAGAAAGTGAAGCGTTTATCAGGACACAGATTAGATGAGCGTGTATATTTTCCAGATCCAATCCCCTCATTTGCTTTTCCTATGAAAAGGAATAAAAATGTGAAGATTAGAGGCAAGGAGGTAGAGGGAAGCTGGTGTATACAGGGTGGAGACACTGTCCCAGGGTGTCTGTGCCGCCAGCTTGCTAGTTTGGGTGCTGCTTTCACATAGGTCCTCCAGGGCCAGATTCCTAGAGCTGAGGGAGCTTCCTGCCTGCCGTTTCCAGGGCCACGGAAGTAAGTTCAAACTGACCAAGGTTTCCAAAGCCTGGCGGGAAGGCCACACTTGGGTGATACCGGGACCTGGCTTTGGCTGGAGTGGCACACTGGCGCCCACCCGGAAACCTCTGTTCCTGGCATGTTGGACATGCTGACATGGCTCTGCCATCGTCCCCCTTCCAGGCAGGGCAGGCTCGGTAGCCTAGGTCGCTGCCCGGCCTTCACTGCGCCCCTGGGTTCCTTGCAGGGTGAGCTGGAGCGGCAGCTGCTGCAGGCCAACCCCATCCTGGAGGCCTTCGGGAACGCCAAGACCGTGAAGAATGACAACTCTTCCCGCTTCGTGAGTAGTGCGGTGGCGCCCGGCTCTGGGGACAGAAGGCCCTGCCCGGAGCTTTGGCTCATGCTGCCTTCTCCTGGGTGTGCTCCCCTCAAAACCGAGGACGGTTCAGACTCGGTGCTATCTGGCCTGTTGTGTGGACTAGGGCAGACCGAATGCCAGTTGGTGTGGACCTGCCCTGCCCCTCTTAAGGAAGAAGGCCATGAGTAGCTTCTTCAGCCTCCCCCATGAGAGGCGGAAAGGCCAGTGAGGGCACTGCCTACTCTGCCCCAGAGTGCTCTGCTGTCACCAGTAGCCAGTTAGTTCCCGGGTCAGGCAGAGAGGAACACTTCCAGATAACTGGTCTCTTTCCTCCTCTGCGAGGAACCTGGGTGTGGGATCGGCTTGTCTTAGGCTCGTGGCCTCAGGCAGTGTGGCGCCTGAGTCCTGAGGGCCCGTGCGGTGCGGGCATAGGGAGCCCCTGGCCTGGCACATGGGTCCTGTCTCTGGGTTTTCTCCCTCTAAGCTGTGCCCACCGGAGGGGGCGGGGGCCTCTGGTCTCCCCCTTGCTCTCTAGCTCCCCATGTCAGGGGCACCCCTGATCTCTTGCTATCCTTTTTTACTTAGGGTAAATTCATTCGCATCAACTTTGATGTCAACGGCTACATTGTTGGAGCCAACATCGAGACTTGTATCCTTGTGGTTCATGGGGATAAGAGTTCTGGATCCGGAGGGGAGGCGTGACCTCTGTAGAGAAGAAGCTGCCTCCTGATTCCAGCACTTTCCCCCTGTGGGCCTGTTATGACACCTTGTCTGTGGAGCTGGGGGGACACTCAGGATCGGCTCAGTGCAAACTCAACACAGAGCTTAGGGCTCGCTTTCTTTACGGGCAGGATAACCGCCTGCTTGAATGGGTTGGAGCTGTTGAAAGCCGTCTAGTGTGGCTCCCAGAGGTGGGCGTTTGGGGGATGCTGCTTTATCTCTCCCACCTGCCAGCGTTTAGCCTTTGCATGTGGGAATGTTCTCGTTCCCATTACCTGTAAGAATGAGACAAGGCTCCCGAGGGTGTGAGCTCCTCTTGGACACGGCTTGAAGGTGAGAACCCAGGTAGTTTGCTTTTGCTGTGTTTTGCCGTTTTGCGCCATTCTTCCTTCCTTGTGAAGTTCAGTTCCTTTGGACGAGAATAAGAGGACAATGGAAGGCTGGCCAGGCACAGTGGCTCATGCCTGTAATCCCAACACTTTGGGAGGCTAAGGCGGGTGGATCACCTGTGGTCGGGAGTTCAAGACCAGTCTGGCCAACATGGCAAAACCCTGTCTCTACTAAAAATACCAAAATTAGCCAGGTGTGGTGGCGGGCGCCTGTAATCCCAGCAACTTGGGAGGCTGAGGCAGGAGGATCAACTCCTCCTGAATCCAGGAGGCGGAGTGATTGTGCTACTCTGCCAAAATTTTGCTACTGCACTCCAGCCTGGGCAGCAGAGTGAGACTCTGTCTCCAAAAAAAAAAAAAAAAAAAAAAAGAGGACAGTGGAGGACTTGCCTTCCCCCCAGCTTGTGTTGCTTCCTTAATGTTTGCAAAGATCTTTTGGAGAAATCTCGTGCTATCCGCCAAGCCAAGGAAGAACGGACCTTCCACATCTTCTATTATCTCCTGTCTGGGGCTGGAGAGCACCTGAAGAGTGAGTAGTCGGCCTGCAGCCTGACACCGGGGCTGCCGGGCTCTGGGCCTCTTGCCAGAATTGGGCCATAGACGTCATTTGGGAAATGAAAACTTTGGCCTTGGGTTTAGCGGGGAGAAGTGAGAACGACTCCTGTTCTCTGCGCCATCCTAAGGACTTGGTCTTCTGTTTCTGACCGTGCCAGAGAAAAGCTAGGGTGGGTTGCACATGTAGCTGCAAATCACAGGGCCCTGGCGCTCTTCCGGGCCAGGAGATGTGAGTGTCAGAGTCTCAGACACTGAGGAAAGCTGAACGTCGCTGGCTACTCTGCGGTTTCCAGGGCACGTCAGGGCTCAGGGTCTGTCCCAGTCTCTCTAACCTTCGAGGTCACAGCGCTGATGGAGCCTCTGCTTTCAGCACCTCGCTGAGGCGCCCTTGCCCTCCACCCCTTACAGCCGATCTCCTGTTGGAACCATACAACAAATACCGCTTCCTGTCCAATGGGCACGTCACCATCCCCGGGCAGCAGGACAAGGACATGTTCCAGGAGACCATGGAGGCCATGAGGATTATGGGCATCCCAGAAGAGGAGCAAATGGGTACAGGGCTGGCCTTCCTGTGGGGGAGGGTGGAGTGGGGGAAGGCTGGTACCCATGCTCTCAGGGGCATCAGGGCAGCCGATGGGCCTGGGGAGCCTGCCAGAGGCCAGGGGGAGGGGAAGGCCTGCAGTGTGTGGGAAAATGGTTCCTCAGATTTGAGGTTCAGGGTTATTTGTTCCTGGTGGTACCACAGGCATTTACACAGAAAGGGTGCAAAGGACACGTCCTTAACTGCCCAGGGCCCGGGTCCACTGCACAGCCCTTGCCATTTGCTGAAAGTAGAATATTCATGTCCTGTCTCAGGGAGTGTGGGAGAAGCTGGGGATGGATGGGTGCTGTGTGCCGGGGAAGCCCGGCATGTATGGCAGTGTGGACAGGCCAGGCTGGCCGGGAGTGGGTGAGCCCTCTAGGGTGGCTGGGCCCACCACACACTGTTAGACCCAGACCTGGCGCCCCTGTGGCCCCAGGGAGTTGGGGGGTGTCCCTGCTTGGCTTGTCTGGCTTGAGGATCCCTGGGCGAGTGACCCCCACCCCCGGGAATCACCATGACCCATGTGTGCTTCTGAGCCACCTCTGATTGCACCCCAAGGCCTGCTGCGGGTCATCTCAGGGGTTCTTCAGCTCGGCAACATCGTCTTCAAGAAGGAGCGGAACACTGACCAGGCGTCCATGCCCGACAACACAGGTAACACCCGGGGCCTCTCGCCGGAAATAACGGGGCAGGTGCTTGGCTGTGGATTTGCTCAGGAGGGAAGGTCATGCGGAAATTCCGGACACCATTCTTTCTAATGTTAGGTGTGTTTATGGCCGTGTATATCTGTCGGTATTTTCTGTACAGATGCAAAACACACGTCAACAGGACCCTGCTTTTTTTCTCACCAAGTAAGCGTTTCAGAATAACTTCAACTTGTGATCACGTGGACCAGGGCTTCCCTCATTCATTCCTGAGACCATACCGTTTGTCAGGACACTAATGATTTCTGCCGTAGCTCCACCTGAATGGGAGCCTTGCCTGTGACTATGTTGGGATCTTGAAATTATGTGCTTGCCGCACCCGACTCATCCCCTTTGTTAGGGTTGCAGCAAATGACCCCATACAAGTTATTCAGTCTTAACGTGCCTTCCTTAGGGTCTCTCTAAAGATGTAACGCATGGGTGTGTGGATTGTAAAAGGCACTCCTGGCCTGGCGCGGTGGTTCACGCCTGTAATCCCAGCACTTTGGGAGGCTAAGGCAGGTAGATCATAAGGTCAGGAGTTCGAGACCAGCCTGGCCAACATGGTGAAACCCCATCTCTATTAAAAATACAAAAATTAGCGGGGCATGGTGGCGTGTGCCTGTAATCCCAGCTACTCGGGAGGCTGAGGCAGGAGAATTGCTTGAAGCCAGGAGGTGGGGGTTGCAGTGAGCCAAGATCGAGCCACTGCACTCCAGCCTGGGCAACAAGAGCAAGACTCCGTCTCAAAAAACAAACAAAAAAAGACACTCCTGTGGGATCCTGTGCTGTCCTGTGCCCCAACACCAGGCCGGCCTGCTCGTCTCAGTCGCGTTGGTGGGTAGGGACCTGCTTTTACGCTCCAAGGTGTGCGGCTGAGAGTGGACAGAGGAACCAGTCACCACTAGGGCCTCCAGTTAGGATGCCTTCCTCCCCGCCCCGTGGGGGAAGTACAGCTGTCCTGCCCACTGACCTGCATGCGGCTGCCGAGTCTGGGGGGTGTTGGGTGTCGGTGGCCCTGCTAAAGAGGGGCCCAGATGCGGCTGTCCTGGTAACAATTGCTCATTCACCCCATGGCTTTCTTCCTCTCTGCTCCCAGGTCAAGCAGAGGGACTTGTTCTCTTGGGTCTAATTAGGACTTTTTGTCCTTCCCTTATTCTCTGAAAAATCTTAGCTGCCCAAAAGGTGTCCCATCTCTTGGGTATCAATGTGACCGATTTCACCAGAGGAATCCTCACCCCGCGCATCAAGGTGGGACGGGATTACGTCCAGAAGGCGCAGACTAAAGAGCAGGTATGTCCTCTGGGGCCAGGGCAGCCGCTGCCTCCTGGGTGAATGTCCCTGCAGCAGCACAGTTGAGGCTGTTCCGGGCCGTCCTGGCACTTTCTCATGACTTCCTGATGCAGTCCTCACAGCAACCCTGAGAGAGGTGGCATCACTCCATCTAGAGCACTGGAGAAGCTTCATGGCGTGCCCAGGCTTCACGCCTAGGAAGTGTCATCCTGAGGCTGCACTGTGCCTCTTTACATTGAGACGGTATTTTGACTGATTGGTCATCAAGGATATAGACATGTCCTCTCTGGTGTAAAGCAGGAACTTGATGCCACTGTAGCTCAACTCCTTCTGGTGCCAAGGTGGCGGCTCCCGCCGTCCTCAAGCCTGTGCCAAGCGGCTGTTTCTCTACCACCTGCTGCCTTGGGCTTGCCACATGTGCTGAGAGATGAGCAGCAGTGCTTGCTCCTTCCTGCCAGACTGATGTGCCTGCCTGCCCCCAGAGTGGACGTCCTTCCCCGTGCGGACCGTTTTCTGCTTCTCTCAGGGGTTTCTAGTTTCTTTTATGGTGCTGGCCAGGATTGTTTTTAGGGTGCCAAACCCATCTCTCAAAGATACTTGGAAGCTCATTTTGTTAGTCCTTCTCCCATTCGCCGTACACTGACAGCTCACGGCTGTTTCCGTGCAGAAGCATTGCATGAAAGACAAGACCGTTTTCAAAAGACATCGCATATTACTGTTGCCACCTGTTCGTTTCCCTGACAATTAAGGAGAAACCTCCATTTTCTTTTACAAAAATACTACATGACTCTTAATACAGAAAAATCGAGAGAAGGAAAACAATTCCCCGTGATGAATATCGTTGGGCAGCTATTTCCTACAAGACTTAAAAAAAAAGAGTTAAACTTAGTTCTTGTTCTGGCTTTTAATTACAGAGCTTTTCAAACATGTGCAAAACAGAGAAGAGGGGAGAGTGTAAAGAGCCTCACGTGCCCATCACGTAGGCGGCTTCAGCAGTTACTAACTCACGGCGAGTCTCGGCTCATCGTTTGTCTTATCTCCCTCTGCCCCCTCTGCCCACTGCTTTATGTTGATGAGATCGGGCGCGTTTAGGGTGGTATGACCGTAGACCGGTGCCTTATTTTGAAACATCACTTCTTCTATAAATCCTTTAGTGTGTCCCTATTTTATGTGGAAAGATCTAAGTTTATTGTCCCCATATCGTTAGATATTAGGTTGTTTCTACTTTTCATCATTTTAAATAACACCACAGTGAACGTATTTGTACATGAAAGACTTTTTTTTTTCCCCCACATACTTAGGGCTGTTCCTCTAGGGGGAGGACTCTAAAATTACTGGGGCAAAGGGTATGAGGGTTTTCAGATCCTTTGTATCTGACGCCACGCTCCCCCGGTGTGCCCCGCAGGCTGACTTTGCCATCGAAGCCTTGGCCAAGGCGACCTACGAGCGGATGTTCCGCTGGCTGGTGCTGCGCATCAACAAGGCTTTGGACAAGACCAAGAGGCAGGGCGCCTCCTTCATCGGGATCCTGGACATCGCCGGCTTCGAGATCTTTGATGTGAGCCTCGCCCTTCATTACCCACCCCACTGCCTTCTTGGCCTCTTGGTTGCCTTCTCCTTGGCTAAGAACCCTGCTTCTCATGGTCCCGCACCAATCGGAGTTGGCCATCTCGTTTGCATGGAGACTTTGGTTGGGTGTGGTTTTTTTTTTTTTTTTTTTTTTTCTTTTTTAAAAGACAAGGTCTTGGCTGGGCATGGTTGCTCGTAATCCCAACACTTAGGGAGACTGAGGCCGGCAGATCACCTGAGGTCGGGAGTTTGAGACCAGCCTGACCAACATGGAGAAACCTTGTGTCTACTAAAAATACATTAGCTGGGCATGGTGGTGCATGTCTGTAATGCCAGCTACTCAGGAGGCTGAGGCAGGAGTAGGAGTTCATTGCTTGAACCTGGGAGGCGGAGGTTGCAGTGAGCTGAGAACGCACCATTGCACTGTAGCCTGGGCAATAAGAGTAAAACTCTCTATCTCAAAAAAAAAAAAAAAAAAAAAAAAAAGACAGGGTCTCGTTTTGTCACTCAGGCTGGAGTACAGAGGTACAGTCATAGCTCACTGCAGCATTTACCTCCTGGGCTTAACCGATCCTCCCACCTCAGCCCCCTAGTAGCTGGAACTATAGGCACGCACCACCACTCCCAGCTAATTTCAAAATTTTTTGTAGAGATAGGGCCTCACGGTGTGGCCCAGGCTCAGTTAGATGTGTTTTAAGCTAAACAAGTGCTCATTTTCAATTAGAAATACTGGAGAAATGAGACTTTTGGTTTCTTTTTTTTTTTTTGAGGCAGGGTCTTGCTCTATCACCCAGGCTGGAGTGCAGTGGCGTGAACATGGCTCACTGCAGCTTCGACCTCCCGGGCATAAGCCATCCTCCCACCTCAGCCTCCCGAGTAGCTGGTACTATAGGCATGTGTCATGACACCTGGCTAATTTTTGTATTTTTTGTAGGGATGGGGTTTCGCCATGTTGCCCAGGCTGGGAGGATGGGACCTTTTAGGTCGCATTCTTGGAGGTTTCCTGGGCAGGTGCTTCCTGTTTATTCTTCCAGCAAATATTCCCTGAGCATTGGGATTAGGCGTTTTCCTGGCCTGTGACGACTTTGAGGTCTAGTAGGGAAACCGATACTTATAGTAGATTAGAGGTTCTTAACCTGGAGCCCATGGGAGGTTTGAGAGGAGCCATGGAGCTGGGATGAGAAAATTACATCTTTATTTTTTACTAACGTCTCATTGAAATCATGTATCTTTTTCCAGTTGTGAATTGAACAAACTATACAAACCACAGTTATATTAGCAGTGCTTGTGATCTGTCACCAATAGAAATCAGATGTTTTCATGTCACATTCCGGTTGTTGCAGAGATCTGGTACTGTCATTTATGCATCACTACCTCACAGTTTTGGAAGTTATTAAGCCCATGGCTAGTTCTTGTTAATAAGGAAGCACAGAGGCTGGGTGCAGTGGCTCACACTTGTAATGCCAGCACTTTGGAAGGCTGAGGCAAGAGAATTGAAGTCAGGAGTTCGAGACCAGCCTGGGCAACAAAGCAAGGCCCCATCTCTTCAATGAAAACATAGAAGGGCCTGGTGCAGTGGCTCACGCCTCTAATCCCAGCACTTGGAGAGGCTGAGGCAGAAGAATTGCTTGAGCTCAGGGGTTCAAGACCACCCCGAGCAACACGGTGAAACCCCATTTCTACAAAAAATACGAATATTAGCCATGCATGGTAGTGTGTGCCTGGACCCCAGCTACTAGGGAGGCTAAGCTGGGAGGATCACTTGAGTCCGGGAAGCGGAGGCTGCAGTGAGCTGAGTTTGCATCATTGTACGCCAGCCTGGGTGACAGAATGAGACTCTGTCTTAAAAAATAAAAAATAAAAATAAAAAACAAGGAAGCACAATGTATTACTCGATCACAATATTTTGATGACTATACTTCAACCTAACTACTTTATTTGTAATCTATGGGATGCAATTTAAAGCACTATTCTGAAAAGGCTTTACCAGACTGCCTGCGGTTCCCGGCTCCAAAGAGTAAATGTCGCCCACTGCTGGGTGGATAAAGGGAAGGCCAGGAGCATCCAGGCTCTAAAGGCAGCAGCATGGAGGTGCCCAAGGAGGCCCTTCCTGTATCCCTACTCCGCCCTCCTTCTCAAGGGGTGTCTGGGCCTCTTAGTGCAGGATTGGCGTCTCTCTGACATTGTTTTCTCTCCTTGCAGCTGAACTCCTTTGAGCAGCTGTGCATCAATTACACCAATGAGAAGCTGCAGCAGCTCTTCAACCACACCATGTTCATCCTGGAGCAAGAGGAGTACCAGCGCGAGGGCATTGAGTGGAACTTCATCGACTTTGGCCTCGACCTGCAGCCCTGCATCGACCTCATTGAGAAGCCAGTGAGTGCCAGGCGTGCTTTGACCTCACACCTGCCTCTGGCTTTTCCCTTCCGGGGCACCCGCTCCTCCCCTCAGCTCTGTGTTGGTTGTGGAGGTGCCTTAACGCCCCTTCCTTTTGGTGCCACCTGGAGGACGAAGCCCCGAGGCTGAGATCCGGTGCCTCGGAGGCCTGGGTGGGTGCCTCCATTAGAGGAGATGCTCCGTGCTGCAGCTGTGGGCTGGGCTTCTCCCAGCTGCCGGACCAGGTGCGGATGTGGCTGGGGCCCTAGCATCCTGTTTTCAGTCCCAGAAGACCACCCAGTATCCTCCTGAAGGCTGGGCTCGATAAGCATTTCTTTGTCTTAAAGAAACAGCCATGCATGGATGTAGTAAGGCCCTGTCGCGGGCTGCTTTCACTGTAGCATGGAACTGTGCAGACGCTGGGCACTGAGTGCTCTGCCCAGGTGTACACGTACCAAAGCTCAGCTCATCTCTCTGTAAAACCAGCACAGCAGCAGTGCTTTTATCACCAGCATTAGCTGTGTGAAGACGGAAAAGAGGAACCTTTTCCAGTGAGTTCATACTTAAACCTCTTGCCAGGTTGAGGTTGAGTTGCCTGTTTGTGTTTCAGGCTTGTTGGGGGTGTGATCTGTAATGAAGCCTGAGCTGTTTCTCTGGTTTTTCTTTTGATTGTGGTTAATTAATCAGAAGGCCTAGGACAAAGTTTTTTCAGTTTGAAAAAATTTCCTTTTTTTTGTTTTTGAGATGGAGTTTTGCTCTTGTCGCCCAGGCTGGAGTGCAATGGCGTGATCTCGGCTCACTGCAACCTCTGCCTCGCTGATTCAAGTGATTCTCCTGCCTCAGCCTCCTGAGTGGCTGGGATTATAGGCTTATTTTTGTATTATTAGTAGAGACGGGGTTTCACCATGTCGGCCAGGCTGGTCTTGAGCTCCTGACCTTAGGTGATCTGCCCGCCTCGGCCTCCCAAAGTGCTGGGCTTACAGGCGTGAGCCACTGCGCCTGGCGAACAATTTACTTTTGTAATGAGCTTTTTTCTTTAATCAATTGAATTTTCCAACTAATAAGAACCCACCAGG
Organism: Chlorocebus sabaeus; assembly: GCF_047675955.1. Lineage (NCBI taxonomy): Eukaryota > Metazoa > Chordata > Mammalia > Primates > Cercopithecidae > Chlorocebus > Chlorocebus sabaeus. The sequence goes on from NC_132922.1 coordinate 14,576,757, forward strand.
CTTCAAGTTTTGTCAGACAGCCTCTCTGCAGTGTCCAAATCTGCTTTCTTGTCTTGTAAACTCAGTGTGCAGAAGGCTGTTGGGTCCTTGGGACTCTCTTCCTCAAGGGGCTCCTCCTAAGTATCCCATCTCATCATAGACGTGCAGATGCAAAGCGTGTGCGGTGGTATCTCCTGTGGCAGGATCACAGGGTACTTGTTGAGGGCAGCCTCCTGGGCAGACCCCAGTACACGGTGAAGTCAGACTCTGGCCCCGCGGGTCAGTGGATCTGCACTTTTCCTCACACCCACTGGGGGTTTCATTAACGCTGGAGAACCACCGTGATGGATCCTTGGGAAAAGGTCTCAGCTGCAGCCTGGGCCTCAGAGGTTTCTTTATAAACGAGAAATATTCAATGGTCCTCCTGGGGAGCACATTGCCCACCCTCTGTGGGATTCAGCGGATTCTGATGTCTGGGTGCCCCTCCCAGGGTGTGCTCACCTGTGCTGATGCTGTGCTTCCTCCAGGCAGGCCCCCCGGGCATCCTGGCCCTGCTGGATGAGGAGTGCTGGTTCCCCAAAGCCACCGACAAGAGCTTCGTGGAGAAGGTGATGCAGGAGCAGGGCACCCACCCCAAGTTCCAGAAGCCCAAGCAGCTGAAAGACAAGGCAGATTTCTGCATTATCCACTACGCCGGCAAGGTGAGGAGCACTCATGGGGAGGTGCCAGACAGACCTTCACAGGAGAGGTGGAGTCAAGGCTCTTTAGGACCAGGAGCCGGGCAGCTCCTGAGGATGCAGGGGTGTGGCCTGAGTACAGTTCTTGCCCAGTGACTCACCCAGTAATGTGGCCGGTGACAGCATCAGCATTGCATTTACACAGCCTGCAGAGCCCCTTCACCTGGTCCGTGCTGTTAGAAGCCTGCAACACTGCACTGCGGGGCCCAGGCTGGTTGTCGTCACGCTGTCATGCATTACTGTTGGGCCTGTCTGCCAGGTGCAGAGATTTGGCTAAAGGCACGGGCTCAGAGTTTGAATAGAGCTCTGCCACTCAAGCTGTTTGACTTCAGGTCAGTTACTTAACCTCTCTGGTCCTTGGTTTCCTCATCTGGAAAATGAGAATGACCACCCACCATACAGGATTGTGTGGATTAAATGAGCTCCTGAGGCCCACCACGTGGCATGGATCAGTGCTCCGGGGCAGAGCTCCTCAACCTTGGCATTCCTGGTATTGTGGGCTGGGTCATTCTTTACTGTGGGACCCTCCTGTGTATGCCAGGATGTTCAGCAGCTACCCACTAGTGTTAGGAGCACCGTCCTTAGTTGTGACAACCCACAATGTCTCCAGACATCGCCAAACATGTCCTAGTTTGTGGGGGGTGGGGCAGGGAATTGCCACTGCTGTGGGTGACAGCAGCTGTTGCCAAGTCTGCCACAGTCAGTCAGTGGTGGACCTGCCCTCAACACTTACCTAGCAGACATCTTCCCAGTCTGCATGTGACTGGGGCTTAGACCCAGCTTAGTCCATACAGGTGCATGCTTAGACAAAAGCTGGTTTTACTCAGCACAAAGACCCTATCAGTTAATTGCTGTGATTAGGCAGGAGCTTCGCCATCTCCTAGTTGGTGGTGACTAGTTGGTGGTGACTGGTGAGATCTGGGAGCTTTCACAGGTCTGCTCCCAAGCCACAAGGAGCCCAGGCCTGGTTCTAGGCCATGGCTCCCCGCTGCCTGCCTCTTCTACTTAGCTTGGCTGGTTCCTGGGGCTGCAAAAGCAACTGTCTTAAACTACCCATGAAAAAAATAATAAAGCCAACAAAGCGATTTACACCATTAACCAAGGAATGTTTCCCGAGCCTCCTTTCCATGCTCACCTTTGGGAAACGCACACGCTCATCAGTGCAGAAGCTTCCAGGAGGGCTTTTGCTGTGGGATTGTTTGTAATGCTGAACAATTAGGAACACCCTAGAGCCCACCAAGGGGCCTGTGCGATGGCATCAGCTGTGGTGCGTCTTTCTGCGGGCTGTGCCATGGCAGCTAAAAGGACAAGGATGTTGGCCTGGGTGGGAGGGTCCAAGCCTGGGGAAAGGAAACTGGCATCACCTACCTCATGATAAACAGCAGTGCGCATTCGCCTGCACGCTGGGGGGAGCACCCCTGGGCTGCAGTTTGTGTTGGGAAGAGGGAGGCCCAGGTCCCTGCTGCTCTCTGGGTATTGTTCTGGGCCTTTTTGCAATGAAAATGTCATGGTGTATTACTTGTTTTGTTAAGCACATATTTTAGCGGAGCACAGGGGCTCATGCCTGTAATTCCAACACTTTGGGAGGCCAAGGCAAGAAGACAGTTTGAGCCCAGAAGTTTGAGACCAGCCTGGGCAACATAGACCCTATCTCTGGTTTTTTTTTTTTTTTTGAGATAGAGTCTCGTTCTGTTCCCCAGGCTGGAGTGCAGTGGCACGCTCTTGGCTCACTGCAACCTCCGTCTCCTAGGTTCAAGCGATCCTCCTGCCTCAGCCCCCCTAGTAGCTGGGATTACAGGCATGTGCCACCATGCCTGGCTAATTTTTGTATTTTTTAGTAGAGATGGGGTTTCGCCATGTTGGTCAGGCTGGTCTCGAACTCCTGACCTCAGGTGATCCACCTGCCTCGGCCTCCCAAAGTGCTGGGATTACAGGCGTGAGCCACCGCGCCCAGCCCCTAACTCTATTTAAAATGAGAAAAAATGAATCTCTTTCTGGGAGTCTCTCTGAACCCACTGGTTTAGGAGGCTGCCCGATTAAAAAAATATATTTAAAAACAGAATATATTTCCAAAAAGATAAAACTGACACATACTCAGAGAAAATGTGAACATTCTAAAAAGACAAAGAAAAAACAAAAATGACTTGTCTTATGACTAAAAAGAAATAGTAACATTTTGTCGTCCTTCCAGGATTGTTTTTCTTTGTTCATATTACCTAAAAATTTTAAAAAAGCTGAAACCTAGCACGGTACTGTGCGGCCACCATGCCATGTCTAGAGCCAGGCTCCCGTTGTTGGCCATGCCTTGCTTTGAGGCTTTGGCTCTGCACGAGATGCTGCAGGGAATGTCTTGAGGCCTCTTGCCCCTTATCCTCATCACTTCCTTCTTAGGGGTGGAAATGCTGGGTCAAAGGGTTTCCATGTTTTCTGACTTTTCCACGCTTGAGGTCAGCCTGTGCTCTGGAGAGCCTGTGAGCACGCGTGTCCCCAGCGCAGCTTGTGACTCCTGCATCTCTGACCCTGCCAGGTGGATTACAAAGCTGACGAGTGGCTGATGAAGAACATGGACCCCCTGAATGACAACATCGCCACGCTGCTCCACCAGTCCTCTGACAAGTTTGTCTCGGAGCTGTGGAAGGATGGTACGCCCTTTGCCCTTCGCCCCCTGCCTCCTCTTGGCTGCGGCTGGTCATCTTCCCACCTCCACAGTGGGCCGAGCCGCCAAACAAGGCGTACACAGGTCCCCCTGACATAGGCCAGGTAGTCTCCGCCCTCTGTAGCTCGCATGAGAGAGGGCTCCTCGGACCGAAACAGGAGGCTGCCGCCCTCAAGCCCACACCGTGGCCGGGTCCTCTTGGGCGGAGCGCTTTCTGCGTGTGGGAAGTCCAAGGCGGCCCCGAGCCTTGCAGCCTAGGCTCCCAGCCCCGCGCCATGTCGCATTCCCGCCTCTACTCCTTGGTAGGCTGGTTGCTTTGAGTGGTTCTTTTTAATTCTTTCTGTTGGTTTCTCCTTTTCCTTTGCCTGGGTTTTGCTTTAACCTCTCTGTTGCAGAGATGCAGAGCACTCAGAGAGCCTATTTCTATCATCGCTTTCCTATTCTCCACCTAGAACCAGGTGACTGGCCGCCCGAGTGGTGTCTCTTGTGTGTGTGGTGCGTCCAGAGCTGTGCAAGAAATGCTTCTGCCTAGGTTTTCTCGCCCCCGCTGCCCCTTGGCTTCTCCTGCCTGCTTACACCCCAGTTCCCTGATCTGGCCCTGGGCTCCTGGGCAGGCTCCCCGCACTGTGCCTATTGCTGGCCTGTAGTAGCAAACTGGGCAAATGAGGGGCTATGTCTGGAATTTGGAGATGTCACATTCAAATCTTAAAACACTGTAATCCCAGCACTTTGGGAGGCTGAGGCGGGAGGATCGCTTGAGTCCAGGAGTTTGAGACCATTCTGGGCAACATAGAGATACCCCCATCTCTACAAAAAAATTAAAAGAAAAAGTCAGCCAGGTGTGATGGGGCATGCCTGTAGTCCCAGTTCCTCAGGTGGCTGAGGCGGGAGGATCACTTGAGCACAGGAGGTCAAGGCTGCAGTGAGCTGTGATCACACCACTGTACTCCAGCCTGGGTGACAGAGTGAGACCCTGCCTCAAAAAAAGAAAAAAAAATCCTAAAACAGCAAAAATTGTTTAAAAATTTGTATCCTCCTTAGAGCTTCATCCCTAAAGACAGTGTCTTAAACTGCTTGAATGGCTGCGAGTATCTTAGCATGAGGCTCAGGTATGCACACTGCGTGTGTCTGTGCACCTGAAAGCTGAAGTGGCAGCTGTGTGTTCATTCAACAGTTGCTCGGCAAGGTCTGCTCCATGTGGGTGGGGCCTGCGTGGGGCAGGACACACTCAGCTAAAAGGGCCAGTTATAGTGAGGCCGTATTAACCTTTCTCTGGACAACTTGAGTGGCTTTTGCAAGTTGCCACACCCAGGAAACCTGTGGTAGCCAGGAATATTGGCCCTGTGGTGGGTACGTAAGATCAAAGATGACTCCTGTTTTTTAGTTGTTTTTTTTGTTGTTTTTTTTTGTTTTTTTTGAGACAGAGTTTTGTTCTTGTCACCCAGGCTGGAGTAGAGAGGTGCAATCTCAGCTCACTGCAACCTCTACCTCCTGGGTTCAAGCGATTCTCCTGCCTCAGCCTCCCAAGTAGCTAGGATTACAGGCACCTGCCACCACGCCCAGCTAATTTTTGTATTTTTAGTAGAAATAGGGTTTCACCATGTTGGCCTGGCTGGTCTCGAACTCCTTACTTCAGGTGATCCACCTGCCTCAGCCTCCCAAAGTGCTGGGATTACAGGCACGAGCCACCACTCCCAGCCACCTCCCATTTTAATTGACTGGTCTGTAGGCTCCATCCACACTCCTGGCTTCTGTCTTTAGCAAGCGTCCTTTTTGCTGTCTTCAAGTAAATAATAGTAATCTGGCCGTGAAGGAATACGAAACGGGCTTCGTCAGTATTCTTCACTTTTACATCCAGTAATGGGAGACTTCACATTTAACATTAGCTCTTGCTTAAACTGATCTCAAATCACTGGCCACTTTGGTTTGGCTTGTTTGTTTTTTACCTTGGAGGATGCAGTTGGTTTAATTGCTGCTGGGCATGAGTTCCAGTGCTAGGGGCTGCTTCCCTTGAGGGTCGGTTAACATGAGAAAGACCCGTGCACCAGGAGACAAAATGAAATACAAGGACGTGAAGAGATCCCTAAACTTTGGAGTATTTATGATCAAGAGCGGTTCTTTGGAGCTCTCTCTTCCTGAGATGTCTGCGTAGACATAGAGCGGACCCTGCTGAGTTCTGCAGACAGTGACAGGGTGGCTCCAATCTCCGCCTCCTGACTCCTAGCCTGGTGCTTTTACGACAGGGTCAGTGAGAATTCAAGATACTGATTTTGTTTTTTCTAACTGTGACCATAGGACAGCAGGATTCCGTAAACCAGGTTTTCACACCCCTCCTTAGAGACAGGCTAGTAGAATTCTCACTATTCCAAAATACTTGACTAGCTTCATTGAGTCTTTTTGGAAATAAGAGCTTCGAGAGTGGCGGAAGGTAGGTGATGGGAAGGTGAGGTGGCCGTGGCAGACGCATGGCTCCCTGAGAGACAAGCCCAGTGCCTTTGTAACCCTCTTGGCTTTCTGCTGTGTTTGGGGATGACCTTAGCACCCTGTGTAGGCTCCAAGTGGAAAGGGTCCTGTTGTTTCATTCTGTCTCCTCTTTTCCTGTCCCATGTGTGCCTGTTTCTCTCTCCTACGTGCTCCCCCTCCTCTGGGTGCCGCTGCGGGGGCACTCACTTGTTCTCTGTGGTCTCCACAGTGGACCGCATCATTGGCCTGGACCAGGTGGCCGGCATGTCGGAGACGGCGCTGCCCGGTGCCTTCAAGACGCGGAAGGGCATGTTCCGTACTGTGGGGCAGCTTTACAAGGAGCAGCTGGCCAAGCTGATGGCCACGCTGAGGAACACCAACCCCAACTTCGTCCGCTGCATCATCCCCAACCACGAGAAGAAGGTGCGGCCGCCTGGTGGGGTGGCCCGGGCGGGGCACCGTGGTGTGGGGTGCTCAGCCCGTCTGTCTCCCCAACAAAAGCACCCCTCCAGCCCCCCAGCATGCACAAAGCCCTCCGTCGTTTCTCTGCAGGGAGGGCCTTGGCTCGATTAGGAGATACTCTCCATTCACAGCCCACACTTCCTCTTGGTGACACCGGCCTCTCCCAGACCTGGATCCTTTGACTTCACTGTCAAAACCTGTGGGCTGCAGTGACCCCCTCCCTTAGGCTCTTGCCCTGTCAGGTTCATAGGGGTTCCCCGACCTTTCTCTGACTGTTTTAGGCACAGAAGTGAGACCACATGCGTGTGTTTTCTTCCCCAGGCCGGCAAGCTGGACCCGCATCTTGTGCTGGACCAGCTGCGCTGCAACGGCGTCCTCGAGGGCATCCGCATCTGCCGCCAGGGCTTCCCCAACAGAGTGGTCTTCCAGGAGTTTCGGCAGAGGTGAGCCAGGGCCCGGAGCCCGCTTCTCCTGGACCCGGCTGTGCGCGCAGTGAGTCCCAGAGGTGGGCTGCTGCTCCCTGGCTGGGTCCTGTCATGAAGGAGCGACGTCCTCCATCCATGTAGAACTGAGTCTGGCCAGCCCTTCCCCACCTCCTCTTTTCCACCCTTTGCAGGAAAGGAGACTCCCCATTTTAATACCGAAATGCAGGTCATCGTCATCCTGTTGACTTTTGCTCCTAGTAACTGCCGGCCCTGGTGCTATTTGCTACAGTTAGAGGAGCTATGAAAAGAAATGTGAAAGAATCAGCCAGAGACCTGGGATATTACAGGAACTTTGTAGAAATGAAAGTCATAAAACACGGCCGTGCATTGCTATGTGCAAAGATGGCGACATCTTCCTATTTCTCTAATGACTGTGCTGAGTGTCAGTTGCTGTCGGGATGCAGCCCTTTATTTCTTGGGGCATCTCTGTTTATTATCAGCTCCCTGCAGCATCCCAAGGAAGCTATGTGAGCATGGCTGTCCGTGGGTGACAGATGAGGATCCCAGGCAATTAGCAGTTAGTGAGCCCAACCTGAAGCACACCCTCGAGTGATTGAAACGGTCCTACACGAGTTTCTATTCACTTTCCGGAAAACATTAAACCTTCCTTGTGTCATTCAGCCGAAGAAAAGAGTGGGGTGGGATTTGCCTGTGTCTTCTTTCCTTAGGAAAGTTTGTGTAAAGAATTCTGTGTCTGTTGCACTGTAAAAATGATCTTAATCTCTTGCCTATATTCCAGGCACGTGGAATCGAGGCAATGGGTAAAATGACCAGGCTTCTCTTTCCTTCCTCAGATATGAGATCCTGACTCCAAACTCCATTCCCAAGGGCTTCATGGATGGGAAGCAGGCGTGCGTGCTCATGGTGAGTTGAGCTGCTGTCCGTGCCTCTCTGGATGGGCAGCCCCTTGTCTGGGGAGCGCCCGCATGGCCAGGGCCCACCTTGCTGTGTCAGTGGTCGGTGGGTGCCCAGGCTGTGTCCCTTCTGATGCTCTGCGGCTGACTCTGCCGGGCGCCCTTTGCAGCAGCCCCTCGACCTCAGATAGCCAGGGATGGTGTTTGGCACCAGGGTGGTGTGGAGGAGATGAGAACTGTAGCCATGGCCGGACTCTGATGTAAGATGATGGCCTCTTTCATTTGGGGGACATTCTCCTGCTTTCTTACTCACGGGCCTGACTCCACGCCCATTGTGGTGAGCAGGGCAGCTCACAACCAGGGCAGCTGGCCTGGTGTGCCATGATCTGAGCTTCTCCTCCCTCCCTCCCCGCTCCCAGTCCTAGCACAGTGCTGGATGTGCCGTGCGCATGCTTTGCGTTCCGGTTGAATGAAGGCCCTGCAGTGGCTCAGTACCAAGTCAGGGCTAAATCCCACCCTGCTCCTGTTTTCCGTTTCCCAGCATCCTGTTTCTGGCGTGTCCAGGTTAACAGCTGCTACCTTTGGCCTCGTTTTACTTCACGTTCTTTCTAAAGAATCAGAAAGCGTTGGCTGCAGAGTGGGGAGTTGGTGGGAGGAAAAGAGAAGGAAAAATTCAACACCTACTGTGTGCAAAGCCTGCATTTGGTGACGGGGAGATGGGGAACAGGAAGAAGGAGGGAGAGGAGATGGCTTTCTGCTCTCCAGATGCTCGTCAGCCAGTAGGAAGAAGGGTGAAGGACACGCCTCCAGCTGTGCCTGGGCCACCCTTTCACGGAGCCGTGGCCAGTTGCTGGCCAGGTAAACAGCCTACTCCTCCCACCTAGATAAAAGCCTTGGAGCTCGACAGCAACCTGTACCGCATCGGCCAGAGCAAAGTCTTCTTCCGCGCAGGCGTGCTGGCCCACCTGGAGGAGGAGCGGGACCTGAAGATCACCGACGTCATCATAGGGTTCCAGGCCTGCTGCAGGGGCTACCTGGCCAGGAAGTGAGTCCCAGGAGATACTCCTGCCCCACACGCCAGGCCTTGCCATGCCCTTTGTTGCCAAAGAGCACTTAGCAGGCCGTGGTCTAGGACACCCCACTGCAGCTGGTCACATGCCTGGGAGGCCCACGTGGCTCTTCCTACCCCCGTTCCTGGATTTCTACCTTTGAAGAGTAGAATCGGGCAGTTCTTTTTTTTTTTTCCTTTTTTTTGTGAGATGGAGCCTCACCCTGCCGCCCAGGCTGAAGTGCTGTGGCACGTTCTCGGCTCACTGCAACCTCCACCTCCCAGGTTCAAGTGATTCTCCTGCCTCAGCCTCACTAGTAGCTGAGGTTACAGGTGCACACCACCACGCCCGGCCTATTTTTGTGTTTTTAGTAGAGACAGGGTTTCGCCATGTTGGCCAGGCTGGTCTCAAATTCCTGACCTCAAGTGATCCACCCACCTCAGCCTCCCAAAGTGCTGGGATTACAGGCGTGAGCCACTGCGCCTGGCTGAATCAGGCATTTCTGATTGAGGTTTAGAGTGATGGGTGGGAAGAGGCTGACTCTGCTTGGATTTGCCTGCCTGAAAGATCCCGCTTACCAGGACTCCTCACCGTGCGACCCTTGTGGGGACAGCACCCAGAGCCTGCCCTAAAGAACCCTGTGATTCCAGGGGAGCAGACCATCCCTGAGTCCAGACTCATCCTTGACTCCCTGGGGAGTGAGGGCTCCCCTGCTGCAGGACAGCGGGTGTGGGCACTGCACACTCGTCCCCTTGTGCTCGGGGCTGAGGGTCCTAGCAGGGGCGCCGAGCTCTGGGAGATGAAGCCCGAGCGTGTGGCATTTGCACAGATGGAGGCTTGTTTATCCAAAAGCCCTCCCGCTGACACCCGCAGCCCACCTTCACAGAACATCAGCTCCTGACGTTCTCCCACCAAACAAAAGCTCAGATAAGGAACAGCACGAAGGGTGGGAAGCTGAAGTCCAGAGTCACCCAGGGCCAGTCGGCTTAATGACCAAGGGTCATGCTCAGTCCCCACGCTGAGTGAGATCTGTGGTTACTTCACAGGAGCCTTCACCCCGTGGGCTCCTCAGTGGAGGGGTAGTCTGGTGACTTAGGTCCTTCACCCACTGTAAGATTAGAGCCTCATGGGGTCACACAGCCTGTAAGTGGGAGAAACATATCTCAACCCCAAGGCCAGGCCCCTTCCCTGAATTTCTTTCTTGAGGTACCCCAGGCAAGGGTAGACCCCCAGAAAAGCCTTGAGGACAAGGCCAGGACTGTTAGGTCGGGTCTGCTGTCCACTGCCCCGCACTGACCATGTTCCTCACCCCACAGAGCATTTGCCAAGCGGCAGCAGCAGCTGACCGCCATGAAGGTCCTCCAGCGGAACTGCGCTGCCTACCTCAAGCTGCGGAACTGGCAGTGGTGGCGGCTCTTCACCAAGGTGCGTGCTAGAAAGGCCTCCTGAGTAGCTGGGACTACAGGTGCACACCACCATACATACCTGGCTAATTTTTTGTATTTTTTGTAGAGGTGCGGTCTCACTATGTTGCCCAGGTTGGTCACAAACTCTTGGGCTCCAGCAGTCCTCCCACCTCGGCCACCCAAAGTGCTGGAATTACAGGCATGAGCCACTGTGCCCGGCCCTTTTTGATTTTTAGTAGAGGCAAGATCTCACTATCTTGCCCAGGCTGGCCTTCCTGGCCTTTTAAAAAAAAAAAAACTCGTTATTTTTAAACTTGTCCGGGCTGCTTTTGTGTATAATCCATAATTTATGGCAATGGCAAAAAGCCAACTAACAAAAAGTCTAAAGAATTAAATAAAAATTCACACATAAACCCTTACCCTAAACCAGCAGCAGCAGCTATTTTAGTGTTTATTCTCTCGCTCTTTTTCTCACTGCCTGTAAAACCTCAGCTATGTAAACAGTATGCATTCTTCCATAGCTCAGTTTGACTCGTATAAACAGTATTGTAGTGTGTACGTTCCATTTACGATTCCTTCATAAGCATCGTTTTTTTAGAGGTAGCGTACTGTTCCCTAGGGGCCACATCATTATCTGGGTACTTTTTCAGAGATGGGTCCTTCCTCATTTTCTTGCTGTTATAAATAATGCCGAGGTGAACATCTTCACACGCACGCAGGGATAGTTTCCCTGGAATGTAGTTAGCGGGTCAGAGGCCCGTGGTACAGAGCACCAGATGGATTTCCAGGAAGGCTGTAGCCCCCACCACAGCATGTCTTCTTGCCCCTCACTTTCATGTTTCCAGAGGTAAGGGAGAGGCCTCACACCTGTTGGCAGAGGCGGGCATCTTCTAGCCAAGCATGTCTCTACTTCCATCTCCTCTCCCAGGTCAAGCCGCTGCTGCAGGTGAGCCGGCAGGAGGAGGAGATGATGGCCAAGGAGGAGGAGCTGGTGAAGGTCCGGGAGAAGCAGCTGGCTGCGGAGAACAGGCTCACGGAGATGGAGACGCTGCAGTCTCAGGTGGGTGTCAGCGCAGGCTCCGTCCAGGTTGCGTGACCTGCCCGGTGCTGCCACCTGCTGGCCATCGGTAGGCACAGCACGCTGGCCTTTTCTGTTACCATAGGGGTTTCCTACAACTGAGTTTCCTGTTACTGTGGGAACAGTGACCAGTCTCTCTGCAGACCGGATTTGGGGTTATGTGATGTAGGGAGGCCACCTAATAGAATGGAACGTTCACCAGTGTTGGGTTCAAACCTCAGCTCTACCACATGACCTGAGCCCGTTTCCCGGGACTTTGCTGTGGAGCTCATGGGGTAGTGAAAAATCAAGGACACGATGTCTGGAAGGTGCCTGGAAGCTTCAGAGCTCTCCAGATGAAAGCTACTCTTGTCCGCATGTTCCTTTCCTGCTGGGATCCTGAGCCACGGCATCCATCTTTTGAGGATGGAGTGACTTGTGGGTGTTGCGAGGAGCTTGTGTTTTCCACTTGCTGTTTGCAGCTCATGGCAGAGAAATTACAGCTGCAGGAGCAGCTCCAGGCAGAAACCGAGCTGTGTGCCGAGGCTGAGGAGCTCCGGGCCCGCCTGACCGCCAAGAAGCAGGAACTAGAAGAGATCTGCCATGACCTGGAGGCCAGGGTGGAGGAGGAGGAGGAGCGCTGCCAGCACCTGCAGACAGAGAAGAAGAAGATGCAGCAGAACATCCAGGTTCCTGCCTGCTGCACCCGGGGAGGAGTGGGACTGGAGGGGCAGGGCAGGGCAGAGAAGCAGGGACCAGTAGCTGGGAGAACATGGAATTAGGGTCCGAGGAGGCCACTCCTCACGCTGTCTGCTTGGGGCACTCAGTGAGAGGTGTTCCCTTTGGGCTGGTAGTTTGTGACATGTGCATCTGAGATCTCTCCATGAATACTGCCTGGGCCAGCATCAAGGCCAATTTGATTTCCTTGCCATTAGCCCTGGCCCTGGCTAGCCAGAGAGGCACAGGGCCAGCAGCTCTGCATCCTGCGTGTTTCATGGGTGGGAGCTTGCTGCAAGAAACCCTTCAGAACATTGCACCGGTGTTCTGGCCCTGTGTCCCAGTTTGAAATCTGGAATCCTACAAATAGGGCTTGGGCCCTGCCTCGGCTGTGGCCCTGGGCTTGCAGACCTTGCTGTCCCCACCTCAGCCATGACCCTGGGCTCACAGACCTTCTATCCTCTCCTTGGTGTTCGGACCTGGCCTTTGGACCTTGCTGTCTTCACCTTGGCTATGACCCTGGGCCTGCTGTCCTCACTGTGTCTCTGGCCCCCGGCAGGAGCTTGAGGAGCAGCTGGAGGAGGAGGAGAGCGCCCGGCAGAAGCTGCAGCTGGAGAAGGTGACCACTGAGGCGAAGCTGAAGAAGCTGGAGGAGGAGCAGATCATCCTGGAGGACCAGAACTGCAAGCTGGCCAAGGTGAGGCCCGCGGCTGCTGCCTGCAGCTGCTCCAGGGGGGCTGTGGATGGGAGAGTGTGGTCACCCTTGCAGGGCCGGGCCCCAGCCCTGCCACTGCTGCTTCCTGTCTCTTCCGCCTGCAGCACGAGGGCTTCTGCTTCACTGCAGGTGGTCCCTGGAGGTCCCATGGGCCTTCGTTGAGGGATTTCCTCATAAACGAAGGGGCCCTGGGGAAGGGTTTGTCCTTTCCCCTCTGGAAAGCTCTTCTTTGCCACCCGTGAGACCCAAGCCTTTGTAAAGGTGGCCATCTGTGCAGCATTGCAGGCGTTGGTCACTGTGGGGTTGGGGACACTTTGGTGACTGTTGAGATGCAGGGTACTCCTCCTCCACTGTCCCTGGGCGGCAGCTGTTCCTCCTGAGAATGAGTTGGTCCCTGTCAGTGTCTACCCGGGGAGCAGATAGCAACCGGGGAACCAGTTAGAGGAGAAGGCAACCTCCCCACCTTTTAGGGCTCCTCAGACCACGGGAGCCCCAAAGGCTGGGGAGGCTGAGGTGGCAGGACATCCGCCCGGGACTGCGATGAGAGGACTGAGGCGCTTGTGCCAAGCTCTGGCCCCTGGGCAGGGGTGTTGCGGGGGCCACACAGAACAGAAAGCAAGGAGAGCAGCCCGGGGTACTGTGGGGCTAGAGAGGGGGAGGGGCCGTGGCCCACCTGGCAGGTGAGAGAGTGGCAAGGAGAAGGTGGCCTGGTGGCGCAGGTGAGCGCCGTATGGCAGCCTCCTGAAGGAGTGGAGCCATCTGTCCCTGCTGACACTAGCTGTCACCTGGAAGCCTTTCTCACCCAAGCCCACAGGGGAAGGGGAAGGGGAAGGGCTTGGGCACCCACATTTTTCGATCCTGAGGAAGCATATACCTCGCTGTTTCAGGGAAGCTGGTGACCTTTCAAAATTATCCTTTGATCCAGGAAAATCCTCATGAACTCGATCAAGCGTCTAAAGCCCTCTCCATTCAGCCCCAGATTTCCCGGCGAGTCATGCTTTGAGGCTAGCTAGTGTTCTGTGCTCAACGGACACTAAATGCCGGCCTACTCCCCTCTCCCCAGGAAAAGAAACTGCTGGAAGACAGAATAGCTGAATTCACCACCAACCTCACGGAAGAGGAGGAGAAATCTAAGAGCCTCGCCAAGCTCAAGAACAAGCATGAGGCAATGATCACCGACTTGGAAGGTGAGAGGGTGACGGGCAGGAGATGATGGGCAGGTGCTGGCGGGCAGGGGCTGGCCTGTCTGACCAGAACACCGAGGCCTCCTCAGCTCACGGGTGAGCCTGGGCCACACTACAGCACTGGCTGCTGCCCTTCAGACCTGAGGTCACAGGTCGAGGGGAGCCGTGTCTGGTGCCTGCGGGAGCCTGAGCCTCCAGGCCCCTGTTGTTCTGTGGCTAGATTCCCTGCTGCATGAAGTGTGTTTAAAGGAGAGCTTTGGCGCTGCCCTGTTGTCGTGTGCCGTGGGTTTTGGAAGCTTCTGAGACTGCCTAGGAGGCTCTGGGTTTGGCCCACAGGACTCACTAGCTCTGTCACTGACTAGCTGGCTCATCTTACACCTATGACTTAAGCTCCATGAGCTTTAGTTTTACCTGAAAAGGGGACACAGTGCTAGGGTACTGTGGAAATTTCATTAAATACATGTGAACACGTATGTACCGTAAAGTCCTCGACAGTCACTGTGGAAGCTCATTGCTTGACTTGGGGCAGGGTGACAAATCCTGCCCTGTCTCTGTGTGCCCCGGGGATCTGTGGCAGGGAGAGGGCGCTGGGGTAGAAGCACAGGTCCGTGGTTGTCTGAGGACCCCCGGCCACTGCCCCTTGAGAGGAGTGGACAAGTAGGGGAACAGGAGAACCCTGACTATTGTGGGAACTCTGAGCTCATACCCAGGGGAGGGAGGCCAAAACCTGACCGCCGGGAGGATTTTCCCCGGCTTGGTGTCACAGCCTTGTCCAGCCCCCTCACATCTGCAGGGGATGAGATGAGTCAGGTCCAGTGGAAGAGAGGTCTGGACACAGAGAGATCTCTTACCCCACAGATACCCTCCCTCACCTGGGAGGAGCGCGGAAGACTTGGTCATCCAAGAGGTCTAGGGGTGGCGCCCACCAGATGGACAGACGTGAAAGGTTGACACTAATAAGCACTAACACAGACACGGAGCCGTCAGAGCACACACACGCTGCTGCTGGGACTGCAAACTGGTAGACGGTGTTAGAGAACGATCCAGCAGTCCTAGTGAGGTTGAAGCTTGGCATGCTGGTGACCCGGCCGTTCCATCCATCACTCAGCCGTGTGCACTGAGAGTGAGCAGGACGCTTGCAGCAGCGTTGTGTATCAGAGTGTGCGATGAACACAGCCCCATGCCTGCCAGCTGCAGGCCGGGTACATAAATAAGTTGTGGTGTATTCACATCATGGAATGCTAGATAAATGTCCATACACATCTATTCCAGCGAAACTTCACGGGCTACATCTCAAGACCATGGGATGGGGTGGCAAAGGTATGGCAGGGAATAAACATCACCAGCCAGGCACTGTTCTAGGTGCTTTTCAAGATAGTAACTCATGGGCGCCTCACAACATCCCAGCGAAGTAGGCCATCTCCTTTTGTTTATTATTCAGACAAGGTATAGAAAGTAGCTTTCCCGAGTGACATCACAGAGTTATAAAGCTAGACACTGAGCCCTGTCTGTGTGATTCCAACTGTGGAATTCACACAAGGCAGTTCCATTTTATAAGTTGATTTTTGCACAAAACTGAACATGTGTTTTAGAGATACAGACATGGTACAGCCTTCAAGGGAACCAAGGGGATTAGGAACACCAGCTTTAGGAGAGCACTTAACTCCTGGCAGGGAAGGACAAGGGGTGAGTTGGAGAGAGACACGCCAGGGGCTGGCAGTTTGCGGTGATGTCCTCTTCCTGCATCCAGGAGTTGGGTGCGAGTGTCTGTGTATTTGTGATGCTTTCAGCCTGACACACATTTCATAACGAGTGCTCGGTATTTTGTATAAGTAATTGACACGGAGACAGAACCCACGGCACTGAGGGCTATGTGGGCTCCCCGCTCCTTATAGAGCGCCTCCGCAGGGAGGAGAAGCAGCGACAGGAGCTGGAGAAGACCCGCCGGAAGCTGGAGGGAGACTCCACGGACCTCAGCGACCAGATCGCCGAGCTCCAGGCGCAGATCGCGGAGCTCAAGATGCAACTGGCCAAGAAAGAGGAGGAGCTCCAGGCTGCCCTGGCCAGGTGAGGACCCCGCCTGAGGCCAGGTGGCCTGGGCCAGCCCTTCCTGCTTGCTGCTGGCCCTAGTTCTCTGCACCAGAGAGCTGTGAGCATTCTTTCCACTGTTGTCTTAGAAGAGCCGCTTATTTCATAGCAAAGCAGTTCTTGTGCACTCAGGGCACGGGGAGGGGCCTCATTTGTCTTTTGTTTATTTGTTTATAATTTGAAAAAAAGTCATCCACAACTCTATCACCCACCTACAATAGTCCTTTCCTAATTTCTTTCTTTTTTTTTTTTTTTTTTTTTTTTTTTTTTTTTTTTTTTGAGACGGAGTCTCACTCTGTCGCCCGGGCTGGAGTGCAGTGGCCCGATCTCAGCTCACTGCAAGCTCCGCCTCCCGGGTTTACACCATTCTCCTGCCTCAGCCTCCCAAGTAGCTGGGACTACAGGCGCCCGCCACCTCACCCGGCTAGTTTTTTGTATTTTTTAGTAGAGACAGGGTTTCACTGTGTTAGCCAGGATGGTCTCCATCTTCTGCCCTCGTGATCAGCCTGTCTCGGCCTCCCAAAGTGCTGGGATTATAGGCTTGAGCCACCGCGCCCGGCCGTCCTTTCCTAATTTCTTGCTATAGGCACACTTAAAAAAAAAAAAAAGACTTGGCCAGGCATGTTGGTTCACATCTGTGATCCCAGCACTTTGGGAGGCCAAGCCGGATGGATCACTCAAGGTCAGGAGTTGGAGACCAGCCTGGCCAACATGGTGAAGCCCCCATCCCTACCAAAAATATAAAAAATTCGCCAGTGTGGTGGCACATGACTGTAATCTCAGCTACTCAGGAGGCTGAGGCAGGAGAATCGCTTGAACCCAGGAGGCAGAGGTTGCAGTCAGCCTAGATCGCACCACTGCACCCCAGCCTAGGTGACAGAGCGAGACTCTGTTTAAAAAAAAAAAAAAAAAAAGAAAGCAACTTTATTTTGTAGAGTAGTTTTAGATTCACAGCAGGAGTCGGCAGAAGTTTCTCCATCTTCTGCTGCCCCACTCACGCACCGCCTCCCCAGCTGCCAGCACCCCCCAGCGCAGTGGTGTGTTTGTTCTAATTGGTGAACCTACATTGACTCCTCACAACCATCTAAAGTCCATAGCACGTTCGTATTTTTACTGAGTGCAGTCATCCTGTGGTGTAATATTTTATTTCCTTTTCTTCCCATTTAACAAATCATTTGACTCTTTTTTTTTTTTTTTTTTTTTTTTTTTTTTGAGACAGAGTCTCGCTACGTCGTCCAGGCTGGAGTGCAGTGGCGCAATCTCGGCTCACTGCAAACTCCGCCTCCTGGGTTCACGCCATTCTCCTGCCTCAGCCTCCCGAGTAGCTGGGACTACAGGCGCCCGCCACCACACCCGGCTAATTTTTTTGTGTTTTTAGTAGAGACGGGGTTTCACCGTGTTAGCCAGGATGGTCTCGATCTCCTGACCTTGTGATCCGCCCATCTCGGCCTCCCACAGTGCTGGGATTACAGGCGTGAGCCACTGCGCCTGGCCACAAATCATTTGACTTTTAAAAATATTTGAAGCAGTGAATCTTACTTTGGAAATTGAAACAATTCCCCTATAAGGTTTTCTAGTTCTCAGAGGGGTGTTGCCCTTCAGTCTGGTTGCCTCAGATGTTGTTTCTGCTGAGAGCCACCCTAAGTGCCATGATTGTGACCACCAGAGGCAGCTTAGGCTGCCGCACCTCTCTCAGGCCTGTCCCGCAAACTCTGCTCCTTGGAGGTGAAACTGACCTTATGCTGATGTTGCTGGTCGCTTTGGCAGAGTGGAAGAGGAAGCTGCCCAGAAGAACATGGCCCTCAAGAAGATCCGGGAGCTGGAATCTCAGATCTCTGAACTCCAGGAAGACCTGGAGTCTGAACGTGCTTCCAGAAATAAAGCTGAGAAGCAGAAACGGGACCTTGGGGAAGAGCTAGAGGCGCTGAAAACAGAGTTGGAGGACACGCTGGATACCACAGCTGCCCAGCAAGAGCTCAGGTGTGCCCTGGGACCAAGTCCCTGGGGATGGGGAGGGCAGCCACGGGGGCCTTGGCTTGGAGACATGGACCCCGGGCCTCTGCGCGCACGCGCATTCACACACACACACACACACACACAGACACACACGCGCGTGTGCCCCGTGGCCCTGTTATGCACCAGCAGGCATGGAAGCTGCTGGTTCCTCGGCGGTTTCTCTCTACAGAGTAGAAAGCCTGTTGAAGAACCTGACTCAAAGGTGGGGGTGAGGCAAGGGTGGGCTTTAAACTGAAAGGCTACAGAAGCCTCTCACAGTGCGTCTTTCAGGCCGGCCCATGGGATAGATGGTCAGGAGGGGCCGATGGGTAGAAAAGCTGCCTGGGGTGCCTGTGCCCTGGTCAGGCCTGTCTTTGGTCAGGGAAGAGCCCCAGGGACAGCCTCACTCCAGCGCTCCCAGCCTCCACTCTGAGGGGATTTCTCTGTCCAGGTCGAAACGTGAGCAGGAGGTGAACATCCTGAAGAAGACCTTGGAGGAGGAGGCCAAGACCCACGAGGCCCAGATCCAGGAGATGAGGCAGAAGCACTCGCAGGCCGTGGAGGAGCTGGCGGAGCAGCTGGAGCAGACAAAGCGGGTGCGGAGCCTCCCTGAGACCGCAGCGGGAGGACAGGGTTCCCCGTGCTGGGCCCACAGAATCCGAATCAGTCCTGCAGAGCAGCTGCAGGATCCAACTCAACTGCCTGGTTCTCAGGCCAGGCTCCCCCTCTAAGGGGCTTTGTGACTTGGGCCTCAGTTTCCCTGTTCACAAGGGAAGATTATGATAGGTCTGTCTCATGTGGTTATGTAAGGGTGAAAACATTACGTCGTTACTTTGAACATCAGGCTTCAGACAGGCTTTACCGGAAGTCTAACTACAAACAATTACAGTTCCCCTCATTGCATTATAAATATTGCTAACATCTGCAACACCAGTGCCGTACCCTAGAACCTGGCCTCTACCCAGGGTAGAAGGCTGGGCAGGTATTATTTTAGAGATGGGGAAGCTGAGGTCCTAAGCAGTGAAGACAGGAGCCAAGTGTCACCCACCGGCCAAGAGAGAAGAGGACAGGACAGATGAGGCCTGAGCCTTCTGAGTCCAGGACTCGGGCGCACCATCGTCAGGGCTGCAGAAGTAGCGACGTCTGGATCTAGAGTCCAGTGATGACAGACCAGCCAGCCTTGTGTCAGGAGGCTGCCTCTCACGTCTTTGCTTTCTTCCCCGCCAGGTGAAAGCCAACCTCGAGAAGGCAAAGCAGACCCTGGAGAATGAGCGGGGGGAGCTGGCCAACGAGGTGAAGGTGCTGCTGCAGGGCAAAGGGGACTCGGAGCACAAGCGCAAGAAAGTGGAGGCGCAGCTGCAGGAGCTGCAGGTCAAGTTCAACGAGGGAGAGCGTGTGCGCACGGAGCTGGCTGACAAGGTCACCAAGCTGCAGGTGAGGCCTCCACCGGGACCCCGGCGCGGGCAGTGGGCACCAGCAGCAGTTGTGGCCCAGACCCCCGGGTGCATGTGTGCTCTGTGTCTCTCTCTCTTCTCAAACTGGCTCCTCAGACCCTCACGCTTCAGCTTGTGACTCAGGTCCAGCTTTACGTAAAGGAGCTGAGGTGGGGCAGGAGCGGTGGGGCTGGGTCCATGGTCCTTTGCGTCTCCCCGCCCGGTGCAGGTGGAGCTGGACAACGTGACCGGGCTTCTCAGCCAGTCCGACAGCAAGTCCAGCAAGCTCACCAAGGACTTCTCCGCGCTGGAGTCCCAGCTGCAGGACACTCAGGTAAGGGTGGTGCCAGGTTCCCAGAAGGTGAACTCCTCCAGGAAGGCCCCTGTGTCCACGACATTAGCTCCAGAACCCATCGGACTGCCCATCCTCTCATTCATCTCCTTCATCCCGTGGGTGGGTCTCTGCGTCCTCCTAGTTCCCATCAGGTCTTTACGTGGCCATCCCCTAAATCAGCAGGACCAGCTCCTCTCTCTCCTCAAGGGTGTGGAGTTCCTGGGTTTCAGACACCGCTCTCCTGAGCACCCACACCCCTCTCAACCTGCGAGTAGGAGCTGCTGCAGGAGGAGAACCGGCAGAAGCTGAGCCTGAGCACCAAGCTCAAGCAGGTGGAGGACGAGAAGAATTCCTTCCGGGAGCAGCTGGAGGAGGAGGAGGAGGCCAAGCACAACCTGGAGAAGCAGATCGCCACCCTCCATGCCCAGGTTTGGAGGCCTGGGGAACCGGCCCGACTCTGCAGGCTGGGGAGCTGCTGGCCGGGCACTGGCCTGGGCACTGCAGGACAGCCCTGCCCACTGGGCCAGCCCATTGCTGCTCTCCCCCAGGGAAGCCCACCTTGCTGTCCCACATCAGGGCTCTCAGCCTGAGTCCCCAGGAGAGGAATCCAGGGATCTGTGGACTTAGATGGGGGACACCACTATTTTCACTATTTTACACCTTTATTTTCACCAGTCTTTAGCTGAAATTCAGCATTGCTTCCATTATGGATGTAGGCAGCAAGCCACGGTGGTGGCAGTCCCTGCACCCTCGTCATCTGTAGAAATGGCCAGTTACCCTGTCAGGGTTGCGGCCGAGCTCCTTGGCCTCGTGGTTCCCAGGCCTACGCCGAGTTTGCTGTCTGATGTGCTACCTAGCAGCACGTGGCTTCCTGAGCCACGGTGTTTTAGAATGTGTGAACACTGCATTTTTCTGTACTGGTTGCCTTGGTGATCCCATACGTTTATTTAATGCCTGTTAAAACGTTGTCATGAGAAGGAGTCCCTAGGCCTCTCTAGACTGCCAAGGGGTCCGTAGCCTAATATATATTCAGAGCTCCTGCTCTAGATCCTATCTTGGACCTCCATGTGCCAGGCCAGAAGGCCTGAGCCACCCCAGGATGGGCTGGGAGTCCGTTCCGCAGTCAGGGTGGGAGCAGCCTGTGAGTGTGCGTGACTGCAGGTTTATCTCCAAGTGCAAGGATGGGACTGGGTGAGGGGACCCCGCAGACATCCCTACAGGGCACTGGCCCTGCTCTCTGGGAGTGGTCTCTGTGGAGCGAGAGGCTTGGTGTGGATGAGGGCTGGGAGCCCCCACAGTGGGCCTGGGGGTCAACCTCCCCCGGGCTTCACACGGTAGACGGATGCCCCTTTGCAGAAGCTCCATTTGTCTCGCCCCCATGGAGAGGGAAGTGACTGGGGGAGGCGGTTTCATAACTGGGCGGATCCCTGGTGCCCCTTCCACGGTGTGGCAGGCAGGCTCCCAGCTGCCCCAGGGACGGGTGTGCCACTGAGCAGGTGCCATCTCGGGCGTCTGCTTACTCCTGGCTCCTGCCCAGGTGGCCGACATGAAGAAGAAGATGGAGGACAGCGTGGGGTGCCTGGAAACCACTGAGGAGGTGAAGAGGAAGCTCCAGAAGGACTTGGAGGGCCTGAGCCAGCGGCACGAGGAGAAGGTGGCCGCCTACGACAAGCTGGAGAAGACCAAGACGCGGCTGCAGCAGGAGCTGGATGACCTGCTGGTGGACCTGGACCATCAACGCCAGAGCGCGTGCAACCTGGAGAAGAAGCAGAAGAAGTTTGACCAGGTGTGTGGCCACTGGCTCCATCCTTTGTATTTCTTCTTCAAGCACTGAGTCCAAGGCGAGAGGCCCGTCAGAGAAAGCCTGGGCTCCCCCAAGGTCTTGCCCGGGAGGGCCGTGCGGGGCAGCGCTTGGAGCCCTCCCAGCCTCTGGCTTGTCGAGGGGTCCAGGGAGAAGGCCAGTGGAAGAGGGTGTCTTCATGCGATGGGTTGAGGAGTGACTTTTCCTTTCTGGTTTTTTCCATTTTTCAGATTTTCTGTAATGAAGTGGTTTGACTGTCTTTTAAATGATTTATTTATGCATTCATATCGCTTCCTTTTCCAAAATATCAGAGGGCAGCTGAGGGGGATGCGGACTCAGGGACGGGATAGAACAGTAGAAGACACTGGGCAGCCAACTGCGGCAGCCTGGTCCAGCCCACTGCGTTTCGTGGGGAAAGATGGAGTGAACACAGCCACACTCCATCGTTCTCGCGTTGTCTTTGGTTGCTTTGTGCTGTGGTAGTGGGGTTGAGCCATTCCTGCAGAGACCGTAGGGCCTGCATACTCTAAAGAATGCACTATCTGGCCCTTTAGGAAATGGTCAGCCACCCATGAAATAATTAAGGTTCGGGCCAAAAGGAAGGGAAGGTGGGGAAATAGGATAGAGCCAGGTGGGTGCACACAGAGAACAGATGCCAGGGGACAGAAGCTTTCATTAGAGGAGACCACAAATGAGGTTCAGGCTTCCTGGCAGCCAGCTTGGCATTCACTGCATGAAAAATGCCAACCAAATGCCAACTTTGGTTCAGGAGAACCAAAGCTCTTATAGGTTTGGAGGGCTCTCATGGAAGGGGCAGCATGCCATAAAGGGTTACGATTAGTAAGTGATGAAAATTAAACAGATGTTACAACATGGCGTTCGCAGCAGTGCCTGCCCCAGTCGGCAGTCATCCCGTCGTGAGGATGCACAGGACTGTGTGTGTTGTCCCGGGCACAGCCCTGGGCCTGTGCTTCCTAGATCTGCTCCTCTCCGCCATGGCCTCTGGGCTCCACATTCCCCAGGGAGCTTAGGCCCAGCTGCTCTGCCTTGCCGGGGGCCGTAGCTCTGAGCCTGTGGTGCTGAGCCTCATGGTGCCCACCTCTTTTCCCAGCTCCTGGCAGAGGAGAAGACCATCTCTGCCAAGTACGCAGAGGAGCGCGACCGGGCTGAGGCGGAGGCCCGAGAGAAGGAGACCAAGGCGCTGTCGCTGGCCCGGGCCCTGGAGGAAGCCATGGAGCAGAAGGCGGAGCTGGAGCGGCTCAACAAGCAGTTCCGCACGGAGATGGAGGACCTCATGAGCTCCAAGGACGACGTGGGCAAGAGCGTGAGTGCTGGACCTGGCAGCCAGGTCTTGGGAGGGGCCCGAGTGGGGTCATCACAGAGGGTTGGTGTGTGCACAGACTCCGGGTCTTGCAGACCCAGGTACCTGCCAGTCCCTTTGCTCCTGACTTGGGCTCTTTGGGGCTCAGGTCCACGAGCTGGAGAAGTCCAAGCGGGCCCTGGAGCAGCAGGTGGAGGAGATGAAGACGCAGCTGGAAGAGCTGGAGGACGAGCTGCAGGCCACTGAAGACGCCAAACTGCGGCTAGAGGTCAACCTGCAGGCCATGAAGGCCCAGTTCGAGCGGGATCTGCAGGGCAAGGACGAGCAGAGCGAGGAGAAGAAGAAGCAGCTGGTCAGACAGGTGTGCACGGCCTCCTGCTACCCCACGGGTGCCCAAGGCTGCCCTGGCTTCACGCAGGCTTCTGTTCTCTCCTTCCACTTGGATTATGTTAGGGCCCCTTGACCACGCCTCCCCTCCCATATCCCTTCTTTCCAGCCCCCTGTCTCGGGGTTCAGTGACTCACCTTAGAGTTCTTATGGTCAGTAATCCCCACTGGCCCCCCAAGGCCCCATGGATCCTGCAGAACTGGCCTGAGGCTCCTGAGTTCACAGCTAGGGCAGGGTCTCTGAGTGGGTCCAGCTTCCCAAGCTGTTGATTTTCCTTCACCCAGGTGCGGGAGATGGAGGCAGAGCTGGAGGATGAGAGGAAGCAGCGCTCGATGGCAGTGGCCGCCCGGAAGAAGCTGGAGATGGACCTGAAGGACCTGGAGGCGCACATCGACTCAGCCAACAAGAACCGGGAGGAAGCCATCAAACAGCTGCGGAAGCTGCAGGTGAGGGTGGGCGGGTCCTAGGTGAGGGCGGGCGGGGCCTGACCCAGCCAACTACGTGTGAAGGCACCGGGCCTGGGGCGGGAACCTGGCAGGGTGGCGCCTCCTGGGAAGGTCCTGGGTGCTTCCAGCCCCATCTCACTGACAGAGACTCAGAGGCTCGGAGGTGAGTGGAAACATAGTCCAACAGCAAACTTGCAAAACGGTGAATGACTGAGTACATAAAACACAGAATCAAACAAGTACAAGCCTAGACATGGGTGGAGTTTGAGAAGGTCTCACTTAATGTGGACTTCCAGAATCAGCCGGGTCCTGACACCCTCCAGCCTTCTGGGCTCTGGGGTGATGGTTCTGAGCAGCAGCCCAGAGTACCAGACACATACTTGGAAATCTTTACCTCACCAATAATTAAAGAATAATTAACATGTAAAAACAGCTCTGATACACCATATCATGTAACAAGAATAACCTTAGTTAAAAAAAATTTTTTTTTAAGTAAAAAAAAAACCCACAAAAACTTTAAAACCTCTCTGTAGTCAAGGCTGTGGGCATAGATACTGTGATTGCTGGTGGCATTTTTTTACTGGTGTGGTCAGGCTGTACACAGCCAGTCATACTCTTTGGTTTGGGGAATCTCAATTTAGGATTTATCTGCAAAAGGAAAAAAAGGCTATTTGACAAAGATATTTAGTGTTAAAACAAATAACAGGAGAATAACAAAAGGAAAGGTGTTTCCTGCCTGTGGTGGGGACGGCCCGGCAGGCTGGGCACTGGTTTTGAGGGGCAGGTGCACCTCAGGGGTGGCACCGTGGGCACCGGCTTCCGGCCCACAGGAGGGGACAGAAAGTAGAAAATGAAGCTCAGCTTGGGCTCACGTCCACGGTGACCAGAACTGTCAAAGTGTGCATTATGGCGTGGGTCACAGAGGTGTGTTTGCCTTTAGTTGCCTTTTCGCCCTGTCACCATGGGTAGTTGGTTAAATAAAGCATCGAGCGGAGCACCAGCCATGAGCCCTGTTGGCGAGGTGACCCACGAGAGTAGGGGTGGAGGGCCAAGGAGCTGGGTGAGGTGCCAAGCCTCTGTCCCCACCCCAGGCCCAGATGAAGGACTGCATGCGCGAGCTGGATGACACCCGCACCTCCCGTGAGGAGATCCTGGCCCAGGCCAAAGAGAACGAGAAGAAGCTGAAGAGCATGGAGGCCGAGATGATCCAGTTGCAGGAGGTGGGTGGGGCTGCAGTGGAGAGCGGCACCGCTGCCCTGCAGCCAGCAGGTGGCAGCGTGGGGCCTTCAGTTGAGGACAGGGCTAGGGTCCGACTGGGCTCCAGGATTTGGCTGGGGATGGCTCTCATGTTACAAACGATTCCCTCCAGGGTTCCGTTACATGGCGGGGCTCCCTGGTACAATGAGAGTGTGTGTGTGTGAAACTGGCATGCCTCACATGAGATGAGGCTTTGTGGCTGCCACCACCTCGTGCTATGAATGGTGCCTGGTGAGAAGGGGTCTGGGCATCCCCTCGGCCACCCTGCCCGTCGCACCTGAGCCTGTCCTGAAGTGTTTCCTGGGTCTGGAGGGTGCCCTGCAGTGTGACGTGCTGGCTGCGAGCGCGACCAGGGTGTAGCCATCTGCCTGTGGCCTCCAGAGCTGACTCCGGGCTCTGGCTCACCCAAACAGGGAGGGGCCGCACCGTCTAGCTCTGTCCACATGGTCTCCCTGGTTAGGCCAGGACACTTCTTATCGCCACACCCTGGCACCTGGCTTGATTCCTAGTACTTAAATGTGAGAGTTTTAGAAACATGTGGTGCTTAAGCTATGACTGCAGGGGGGCACCAGCCTGTGAGCTAGAGGGTTTCTGGAGGAAGGGCTTCCTGGGAGAGGTGGGCCTGGGGAAGGGCTTGAGAGGAGGGTGCCCAGGGCTGGGAAGGATGGTCTTGCAGGGCTGTGGCTGCCTTCAGGTCACACTCTGGGTCTTTGTGGCAGGAACTGGCAGCCGCGGAGCGTGCCAAGCGCCAGGCCCAGCAGGAGCGGGATGAGCTGGCTGATGAGATCGCCAACAGCAGTGGCAAAGGGTGAGCTGAGTGAGGGGACAGAGTTGAGGGAGACCAGCTGTGCCCCCGGGGTAGGCCCCTCACTTTTCCCACCCACCCCACAGAGCCCTGGCGTTGGAGGAGAAGCGGCGTCTGGAGGCCCGCATCGCCCAGCTGGAGGAGGAGCTGGAGGAGGAGCAGGGCAACACGGAGCTGATCAACGACCGGCTGAAGAAGGCCAACCTGCAGGTGGGTGCCAGGCCTTCTCCCACCGTGGGCTCTGGAGCCACCACCGCAGAGCTGGCCTCAGACCCAGCCGGCAGAAGCACAGGCCAAGTGCCAGCTGCTCCCCAGGTGCTTACGGGAACACGTCCAGGCACCTGGACATGAAAGATTCCCCTCTGGCTTCTGTGTTGGGTGTTCAGAAGTTTCTAATCCTCCCTTTTCTGGGAGACCCAAGACTCTGGACCCCAAGGGTTTGGTGAGATCCTGCTGCCACCTTCCTCCGGCCCTGCTCGTGCCCTCCAGCCAGGGCCCCAGTCCTTCCCTTCCCGAGGTCACTGGCCCTCCTTCTGTAGATCGACCAGATCAACACCGACCTGAACCTGGAGCGCAGCCACGCCCAGAAGAACGAGAATGCTCGGCAGCAGCTGGAGCGCCAGAACAAGGAGCTCAAGGTCAAGCTGCAGGAGATGGAGGGCACTGTCAAGTCCAAGTACAAGGCCTCCATCACTGCCCTCGAGGCCAAGATCGCACAGCTGGAGGAGCAGCTGGACAACGAGACCAAGTACGTGCCCCTGACCCCGCCCAACCCCAGCCGTCCTGGCAAAAACTCCAGCCCCCCTGCAGTCCTGCCCAAATCTGGGCCACAACCAGCTCTCTGTCTCCTGAGTCCCGGGGGCTGTTTCCCTCCCTCCTGATGGGGCCCCCATCCCTTCCACAGGTTAGGTGGTTGGGAGAGCTTGTGGGGTTTGAACGGGATTCTCTGTTCCACCTCTAAAGCCAGGAGCGTTAGTGGCTGTCTCTGAGGGTGAATCAGAGCAGGAGGTAGAGGGGGGTCCTGCCCACCGGGGCAGTTGTTCTGTGGGCTCAGCAGGACTGAGACTTCCTTGGAGGGAATGGGGGTTACAGTAGGCCCCCAAACCTCTTTTCCGGTTACACAGATGCCCTTTGAGGTGTGTCACTTCCCTTACCTGCGCCCGTTTCCCCATCTGTAAATGGGGCTTTTTGCAGTGCCCGTCGTAAGAAGCCAGGCACACATAGGTGTCCAGCAAAGGCCGCCCTAGGTGATCCCTAGATGCCAGCGAGCCCCGCAAAACGGGTGGTCCATGTTAGGGTTTGTTGGCTGGACCCTCTGAAGGAGGATGTTCCCTCTGAGCCACCTTGTCTGTCATGCAGGGAGCGCCAGGCAGCCTGCAAACAGGTGCGTCGGACGGAGAAGAAGCTAAAGGATGTGCTGCTGCAGGTGGATGACGAGCGGAGGAACGCCGAGCAGTACAAGGACCAGGTGCGGGCGCTGGTGGCGCAGTGAGAAGGGCAGCCGGGCTGGGCAGCAGATGGGGCAACAGGCAGGGCAGTGAGGCTGGCTGGCTACACGCCCAGAGCCCCTAACCAGGGCCACGGGCCACACGTCATCTGCACAGGCCGACAAGGCATCCACCCGCCTGAAGCAGCTCAAGCGGCAGCTGGAGGAGGCGGAAGAGGAGGCCCAGCGGGCCAACGCCTCCCGCCGGAAACTGCAGCGCGAGCTGGAGGATGCCACCGAGACGGCCGATGCCATGAACCGCGAGGTCAGCTCCCTCAAGAACAAGCTCAGGTGAGCCCCCACCGCCCAACCCACCCCTTTGCCTCGGCACTTCTCTCAAAAGGTAGCTTGTTCCTCAACCACAGCCCACAAGCAAAGCACAAATGACACCAAGAGAGGACTGCACAAAGCAGTCTCTGCCCCTTCTGGCTTCTCGCCTTTGAGGGCTTCAGCTTAGTGTTTTGAACACACAGTAAACTCTAGGTAGTTTATTCCTAGCCTGTCCTAAAAGTTTATTGTCTTCTGAATTGGAAGTTGCTCGAGGCCACCTGGCCCAGTCCTGGCATGTATTAGGTGCCTCATAAATATCTACAAAATGAATAGGGGCCTCATAATGTCTACAGAGGTGGAAAAGGCTCCTTTGCATTTCCCAGGGAGTGTTAACACTCAACAAGTAGTGAATGTTTGAAGCAGAGGATCTTTTTCTCTGAGATTCTCATTTCTTACCTCTTTTTCATGGGGATCCTGTTTGTTTTTTTTTTTTTTGAGATGGATTTTCACTCTTGTTGCCCAGACTGGAGTGCAATGGTGCAGTCTCAGCTCACTGCAACCTCCTCCCGGGTTCAAGTGATTGTCCTCCCTGAGCCTCTGGAGTAGCGGGATTACAGGCATGCACCACTGTGCCCAGCTGATTTTTGTATTTTTAGTAGAGATGGGGTTTCACCATGTTGGTCAGGCTGGTCTCAAACTCCTGACCTCAGGTGACCCACCCACTTCGGCCTCTCAAAGTGCTGAAATTACAAGCGTGAACCACTGCGCCAGGCCTTCGTGGCGCTCTTTTTTTAAGCATAAGGAGTCAGTAGTGGATATGAATTTTCTGCCATGTGGTAGAAAGAGGGTGCCCGGCTTTGTACTCTGTGTGAACAAGCACACCTGTTTACCTGTCTTGGTTTCACCGGTTTTATAGGAGTTGCAACAGAGGGTGGCATTTCACACTTACTTTTGTGCCTTTCCTGTTGTAATTGGTCCTGTTTGCCTGAACTGTTTTTGTGCTACGGTTGTGTGTGAAGATGTCTGACACCAAAACATTTTGCAGGAAGCTTTGCCTGCTTTCCTGAGAGCAGTCCTATCCAGCTCACCTGTGGCTCCCAAGGCTCCGCCTTGCTTCATCCTGGTGGGAGCAGCCAGGCGCCTGGTTTCCCTCTCAAATTCGCTTTGAGATGTGTGTGCTGTGCTGCGGCCGCCCCTGGCCTGTCTGTGCCCACTGACCCTCTGCCTCTGCCTCTGCCCTCAGGCGCGGGGACCTGCCGTTTGTCATGCCCCGCCGAATGGCCCGGAAAGGCGCCGGCGATGGTTCCGACGAGGAGGTGGATGGCAAAGCGGATGGGGCTGAGGCCAAACCTGCCGAATAAGCCTCTTCTCCTGCAGCCTGAGATGGATGGACAGACGGACACCACAGCCTCCCTTCCCAGACCCTGCAGCAGGCCTCTCCCCACCTTCCTGGGACTGCTGTGAACGCACCTCCCCCTGCCCTCAGCCCCGTGCTCCCATCCTGTTTCCCTCCAGGCGCTGTTGAGGGCATTTGGCTTCCTCTGCTGCATCCCTTCCAGCTCCCTCCCCCGCTCAGAATCTGATACCAAAGAGACAGGGCCCGGGCCCAGGCAGAGAGCGACCAGCAGGCTCCTCGGCCCCCTCTTGCCAAAAAGCACAAGATGTTGAGGCAAGGAGGGCAGGCCCCCGGGGAGGGGCCAGAGTTTTCTATGAATCTATTTTTCTTCAGACTGAAGGCGTTTTGGTAGTCGGACCCCCCGCAGTCGTCAGCCTCCCTGACCTCTGCCACCAGCGCCCCCACTCCTCCTTTCTTTGCTGTTGGCAATCACACGTGGTGACCTCACACACCTCTGCCCCTTGGGCCTCCCACTCCTATGGCTCTGGGCGGTCCAGAAGGAGCAGGCCCTGGGGCTCCACCTCTGTGCAGGGCACAGAATGCTGGGGTGGGGGGAGGAGTGGATTCCTCCCCACCCTGTCCCAGGCAGCGCCACTGTCCACTGTCTCCCTCCTGATTCTAAAATGGCTCAAGTGCAATGCCCCCTCCCCTCCTTTACCGAGGACAGCCTGCCTCTGCCACAGCAAGGCTGCCGGGGTCAAGCAGGGAAGGCCAGCAGCCTTCCAGTGGCTTCTCCCAACACTTTTGGGGACCAAATATATTTAATGGTTAAGGGACTTGTCCCAAGTATGACAGCCAGAGCGTTAGAGGGGCCAGCAGCCCTGCCAGGCGATCTCGTGTCTACTCTAGGACTGGGCCCGAGGGTCATTTACCTGCACCGTTGACTCGTGTAGTTTAAAAATCTGCCACCTGCACAGATATTTTTGAAAGCAAAACAAGGTTTTCTTTTTTTCCCCTTTCTCGTAATAAATGATAAAATTCCGAGTCTTTCTCACTGCCTTTGTTTATAAGAGAGTTAGCTCGTCCTCACCGGTCTACACTGGTTGCCGAATTTACTTGTATTCCTAACTTTTGTATATGCTGCATTGAGACTTACGGCAAGAAGGCATTTTTTTTTTTTTTTAAAGGAAACAAACTCTCAAATCATGAAGCGATATAAAAGCTGCGTAATGCCTACAAAGCTCTGAATTCAGGTCCCAGTTGCTGTCACAAAGGAGTGAGTGTAACTCTCACCCCATCCCTTTTTTATATAATGAAAGTGCCTTAGCATGTGTTGCAGCTGTCACCACTACAGTAAGCTGGTTTATGGATGTTTTCCACGGAGCATCACAATAAAGAGAACCATGTGCTACGAGCCGTGTCTGTAGCATTTGTCTGCGGCCAGGGGGCCCTGGACAGGACTGGGCCTGGCTTCTGCAGCCGGTGCTGGCTCTGCATCGTCAGGGAGCCAGACTGGCTGAGGCGTAGGCTGGGCTAGCTGTGGGCGGTTGTGCAGAAAAGATAAGATGGAAAGGTGTGCTAGGACAGATCCAAGGAGGCTAAGAGCATCTTAGAAACCTTGGTTCAAGGCCGGGTATGGTGGCTCACGCCTGTAATCCCAGCACTTGGGAGGCTGAGGCAGAGGGATCACCTGAGATCAGGAGTTCAAGACCATGGCGAAATCCCATCTCTACTAAAAATACAAAAAAATTAGCCGGGCCGGGTGGTGCGTGCCTGTAATCCCAACTATTCTGGAGGCTGAGGTAGGAGAATCGCTTGAACCTGGGAGGCAGAGGTTGCAATGAGCGGAGGTTTGTGCCACTGCACTCCAGCCTGGGCGACAGTGAGACTCTGTCTCAAAAAAATAAATAAAAAATAATTTTAAAAAAGTGGACACTATCTGGGTCAGCTTAAGGAGGTGGCTATTTTTTGGCAAAACAGCTGCATGCACATTCCCTGGCCATTAGCTTCCTATGTGCCACCCTGGCCTGTCACCCTGGACAAGTCACTCCCTTCCCGGCTAGCTTCCTTGTCTATTAAGTAAAGTACACTGGATCTTTGCTGCTGGATGGCGGTCCTTGCACCGACAGCATTGGCTCCACGTGGGACCTGCTTAGAAACTATTTCAGACCCCGCCCCCAACCCTCTGAATGTGACTCCACTTTAACAAGATCTACAGAGGATCTTCACGGCATTTTGTCAGAATCTTTTTTTTTTTTTTTCTCCCTCCCCTGAGATGGAATCTCACTCTGTCACCCAGGCTGGAGTGCAGTGGCGCAATCTCAGCTCACTGCAACCTCCGCCTCCCAGGTTCAAGCGATTCTTCTGCCTCAGCCTCCTGAGTAGCTGGGATTACAGGTGCGCACCACCACGCCTGACTAATATTTTTGTAATTTTAGTAGAGATGGGTTTCACCATGTTGGTCAGGCTGATCTCAAACTCCTGACCTCCAAAGTGTTGGGATTACAGGCGTGAGCCGTCGCACTTGGCCTTTTTTTTTTCTTTTTTTTTTTTTGAGACAGAGTCCCTGTCACCCAGGCTGGAGAGCAGTGGTGCGATCTTGACTCACTGCAACCTGTGCCTCCCAGGTTCAAGTGATTCTCGTGCCTCAGCCTCCTGAGTAGCTGCGGCTACAGGCGCACTCTACCACACCTGGCTAATTTTCGTATTTTTAATTGAGATGGGGTTTTGCCATGTTGGCCAGGCTGGTCTCGAACTCCTGACCTCAGGAGATCCACCTGCCTGGGCTTCCCAAAATGCTGGGATTACAGGCATGAGCCACCGCACCTGGCCATTTCACCCCATTTGAACCTTAGTTTTCTCCTCTGGGAAGGAAGCCAAATTAATAAATGTTTTTATCACTGGGCTGTTGTTGAAGCATGTATGACTATGTGTGTGAAAATGTTTTGCAAACCAAAAAGGGCTCAGGTGCTATTATTATTATTATTATTCTGCAAAGGTTGGGCTTTGAAAGGATTTTAAAATATTTTAATTGTGGTAAAATATTTATAACCTAAAATTTGCCTTTTTAACCATTTTTAAGTGTACAGTTCGGTGGAATTACATTCACATTGTTGCGCAACTACCATCACCGACAGAACTCTTCTCTTGCAAAACTGACACTTTGTACCCAGTAAACATTAATTCCTCATTCTCCCTTCCCCAGCCCCTGACAACCACCACTCTGTTCCCTCTCTTTATACATTTGACCACTGTAAGAACCTCACATGAATGGAATCCTATAGCATGTGTCCTTTTGTGACGGGCTTATTTCACTTAGCAGAATGTCCTTAAGGTTCATCCCTGTTGTAGCATGGGTGAGAGTTTTCTTCCTCTTTAAGGCTGAATAATATTCCCTGTGTGTACAGGTCGCATTTTGCTTATCCATTCATCTGTCAATGGACACCTGGGTTGCCTCCCCCTTTTGGCTATGGTGAACGATGCTGCTATGAGTGTGGCTGTACAAACATCTGGTCAGGTCCCTGTTTTCATGCTGTCGGGTGTATTCCCAGAAGTGGAATTGAGGGATCCTATGGTAATTCCATGTTTAAGTTTTCAAAGAACTGCCATATGGTTTTCCACAGCAGCTAAGTGCTATTATTTTTATTTATTTATTTATTTATTTATTTATTTATGTGAGATGGAGTCTCACTCTGTTGCCCAGGCTGGAGTGCAGTGGCGTGATTTCAGCTCACTGCAACCTCTGCCATCCAGGTTCAAATGATTCTCCTGCCTCAGACTCCCAAGTAGCTGGGACTACAGGTGCGCACCACCGCGCCCACCTAATTTTTGTATTTTTAGTGGAGACAGGGTTTCACCATGTTGGCCAGGCTGGTCTCAAACTCCTGGCCTCAGGTGATCCTCCCGCCTCGGCCTCCCAAAGTGCTGGGATTACAGGTGTGAGCCACCGCACTCAGCCAAGATGCTATTATGTTTAAGGTCATGCTTTGGCACAGCAATGACTCCAGACAAGAGTCTCCTTTGTCTCCTGGCTGCTGGAGGGAAGGGGATAGAGGTTGGTGGTGCTCCTTGGTGCATGTTCCAGAGATCCTGGTGCTTTGGGTGCTCACAGCACCCTCCCCACCTTCCACTCCTCATTTCTCCTGTTTGACATCCACCGAGCTAGAGGCTTGTCCCTCTCCCTGGGCTAATGCTTATTTGCAGCACCCTCAGAGAGGAGTTCAACCTGAAATCCTGCATCTAAATCAATTACTCAATGACCTATTTCAGATTTGAATCCAAAAACTGTTAACTCTGTGAATGAATCCAGTTCTCTTAAATGTTATATGTGCATCACAATGAAACACACATTTGTCTTGACTTCAGCGGGAAAATATTATGAGCTTGACTGTGTCTGTCATTTTGATACCTACTTCTAAACCTCCCTGAAGCTGACACCTGGTACTCAGAGCCCAATTTCTCCATCTGAGGAAAGACAAAAAGGATTGTCCGTGAGATGCTGCTAGTGGCCGGACTGTGAGTGGCCAGGACCAGTGGCTGCTCCCTCAGCCTCCTATGGGGTCCCCAGGGGCTGTGGGCATGAAACACAATTCCCTTCCCCTGCACTTTGCAGTCCTAGGCTGTTTGTCTCCGCTAGCCACTGATGCCTTCAGAGGCCCCCATTGTCAAATGCCCAGCTTGAAGCTCGCCACCTGCTTCCAGGGTCCCTGGAAAAAGAGAGCAGAACAGGGCGCTGGGGTCCCTGTCATGGTGCACACAGACAATGACATCTGGCATGACCTGGCCAAGCACACCTCTCCATTGGCGGGGCGGGGCAGGGCAGGGCAGGGTAGGGGTGGTGGCTGGGAGCCTTTGGCTGTCAACACTTCCAGCTTCCACTAGGTGGTGGTAGTGATGTCACCATACCTCTTCCAAAGCAATTTCAGGGTTTGCCTTCTTCTCAGTGGCTGAAGTTGGGTTTGCCTTCTCAGTGGCTGAAATTTTGTCTGGACCCAAGTTTTTGGCCCAAGCCCCCTCCTCTGGAGCTGCAGACATCCAGGGTGACTTTTCCTGTGGTGTCGATGGTGAAGCTGAGCCCTATTTGTAGTCACTAGATCCTTGGAATCTCCAAATGGATGGTGTCTGCTCACGTCCCACGTCCCTGGAGTTAAGAGACACCTGTTTCTCACCTGGATTTGAGTCTGCAGTCCCCATTCTGGTTGCTCCACTCTGAGATTACGTTCAGGGAGTCTACTG